>NC_137460.1:300545018-302017930 GCF_964235325.1 Thermobia domestica | reverse complement strand
ATGACGTTTAGAAACATTAAGCCAAATGTAATTTTATGACTGCTGTTCTTAGCTTCTTGTTGTTTTAGATGGATGGAAAACTTGATAACTTTTACTGCGTTGACAAGGAATTATTCTGCTTAGCTGACTTTTATCTACATTGTGTTTTATATTAGTACCCTTCTTTTTATTGTTTTATTTCTTATTATTTATTTTTAGTAGTATCATCATTCCATTGCATACTCTGATACCAAGTGCTGTATTTTTGCCAAAAGCTGTTCGCGGCACTAAAATAAAGATGATTATTATTATTATTATTATTATTATTATTATTGTAAAATTCAAGTAAACGAGGGAAGGCCATATAAAAATTTAGCCATTTTGATGACCTATAGTGCGAAATCTTCAAATTCGAAATTTAACTAGCTCACAACTTTGTCCAATTTTCGTTAATTTTTGTGCACCCAAGAAAAAAAATTGTAAAATTCAAGTAAAAGAGGGAGGGCCATTTCAAAATTTGGCCACTTCGATCACCTGTAGTGAGAGATCTTCAAATTTGAAATTTAACTAGCTTACAATTTTGTCCAATTTTCGTCTATTTTTGTTCATCCAAGAAAATTTTGTACCATTCAAATATACAAGGGACTACTACTTCAAGATCTGTCCACTTCAATCACACATGTTCAAAATCTGAATTTTAAATAGGTCATAATTTTAGCCGATTTGTGTACATTTTTGTACCACTAAGAAAAATTATGTACCATTGAAATAAGCGAGGGAGGGCCATTTGGAACTTTGGCCACATCGATCAGTGTAACGCGCTCAAATTCTCATTTTAACAAACTTAATATTTTGTCCAATCCTTGTACCACAAACAAAACATTTTGTATCATCCAAATAAACGAGAAAGGTCATTTCAAAATTTGGGTACTTCGATCACCTGTAGTGGGACATTTTCAAATTCTAATTTTAATTAGCTCAGGATTTTGTCAATTTTTGTACATTTTTGTACCACCAAGAAAAACTTTTAAACGCTAAAATTAACAAACGAGGGTCATTTAAAAATTTTGAGCACTTAGTTCACCAGTAGTGTAACATCTAATTCTTATTCTAATTCTAACTAGCTTAGAATTTTCACTTTTCTAAAGAGTTTTGTACCAACAAGCTAGTTAAAATTCAAATTTGAAATGCCTCACTGCAGGTGAACGAAGTGACCAAATTTTAAATGTCCGTCCCTTTTTTATGTGGTAAAACATGTTCAAATATTCAACAAAATTCTGAGCTAATTAAAATTCGAGTTTGAAGATTCTCACTACAGGTGATCAAAGTGGCCACATTTTGAAATGAACCTCCCTCGTTCATTTGGATGGTATATATCTTTTTGTTGGTGGTTCAAGAATATAAAAAATGGACAAAATTCTAAGCTTGTTGAAATTCGAATTTGAAGATTTCGCACTACAGGGGATCGATGTGGCCAAAATTTCAAATGGTCGTCTCTCGTTTATTTCAATTGTAAAAACAAAGATTTCTTCGTGATTCACCAGTGTACAAAAAATCGGACAAAATTCTGAGCTAGTTAAAATTCGAATTTGGAAATGTCGGACGACAGGTGATCGAAGTGGTCCAAATTTTGAAATGACCTTCCGTTGTTTATTTAAATGGTACACAATCTCTCTTTGATGGACACAAATGGACAAAATTCTGAGCTGGTTAAAATTGAAATTTGAAGGTGTAGCACTACAATTAATGGACCCTCTGAAACAATGGATTGAAGTCGAGAGACGTTAATAATTCAAGGAGAAAATATACTTTGCAAATGTATGCTAAAGAAGTAATATTTTCAAACTAAGTATGCTTGTTTTCCGAAGAGGACATTTCCATTTAGTTCGACAGCAAAAGCTTATACTTCAGCAGCACCCTATTTTTTGGCATTCCTATATAGCACTTCTAAGCCTGGTAAGGAGTTCTACAAGTATAAAACAACCCAGCTGTGGCTTTTTTGCATACTCGACAGAGAGCATCCCAAAGAAACCCTTTAAAAATGTATCTCGGGAAGAAATGAACAACCTTTTGAAAATAAGCTCTACAATTAAAATATTTGCTTTACAAAATCTAAAACTTGTCGCAGCAGTTACTTTTTGAGATAAGCTTCCGAGTTTTCCTTTAAGGAGTTTATGAGATTATTTAAATATAAGCTTGTGTTGCTTTGATATGCACCTCAGTCTCCCGAAACGTAACTTTCCTACTAAGTCTTCTGTTGTGTTTTCGATAACTTTACCTTCTTCCCATTCATGCCCCATGTTTCGCTCAAATCAGTTTATTCCATTTAAAGTATCAATATTATACATTGTAAATTCTTACTGTTTTAAATGGACATGTTACGCTAGAAGAAAGTATTCTAGGATTAACACACAATTGGATACAAAAAGTAATTTAAAGTGCATTTATTTTCTTGTAAACAAGAACATAAAGTTTTGAATACAGGCTTTTAATACAGTAAAAATTGCCTTTAATAGGTCCCTTATTAAACGGAAATATTTCACGGTCCATGAATTTAAAGGTAAAAAAATAATAAAATAAAATAAAATAAAAATAAATTCTCTTGATTAGCCGGAACCTGTGTTGCGTACAACGGATGTTAAAATACGTTTTTAACTGAAATTTTCAAGTTCCGGAATGCAGCATTTAGGAAAATTTTAGACATTCTTTGAGAGGATAGGTATATGAACTATGTTGTTTGTAAAGGTCTCATTTACTGGTTACCCTACACATTTAACTTATAGTCAATCGCTATATAAGGCCCTAGATACCGTGCAACTTTTTGAACGAAGTGCATTTATATAGTAATTTCCAAACCAATAACTATTTCTCTCGCTGGTCTAGAGACATGGTACAAGGAGCATAATATACACAATAAATCAAAAGGAGCCAAAAGTAGAGAGAGGAGCGCTGAAAAGGTCTTAGCATCTACTTTTTGTCTTGGCCTTGGAAAATGTATGTAGGCTTTTTTTCTTTTTTTTTTTGTTCACTGTAAGTTTTATGTGTATGAATTTGTACCATAACTAAATACTGTAATTTAATACGGTATATATAAAATTTTATCTCCCTATGTCCATTATTTATTTATTTATTTTGCATAGATCTATCTCCGTTAACCTTAGAAACTTTAAGGGAATTTTTTACGAGTCGCTAGTCATGTTTTACTATATGCTTATGCCTGAAACGTTTATTTACTTCTGAGTATATTTATTTTTTATTCACAAATACAAATATATATTTGTAAATATATATATATATATATATATATATATATATATATATATATATATATATATTGGGTAGATGTATTTCAATTGAGCTGTTTGAACCCGAAGAAACCAATTGTGTTCAAGAAGCCGTGGATACTTGCGGAGCTGAAAACATTCAAAGCGAACTTGCGTTTATCAATACTCATTTCAGTTCAATTTCAAAATCATAACGAGATGAGAAGAGCGATAATTAGGACTTTGTAGTATATTTGAGCTGTTTGATTTAATAACGAAACAGGCTCCGTCAAGACCAATCGAACAAACATTTTTTCGAAAAGCACAGGCAATAGACCCGTAAAAACCTGGCATAAAATTCTTGTCTAATGCAAATAAAGTGTTCCTGGGAACAAACGACGCACGAATTACAGATTTATCGGCAAGTAACATTGCTTCTTTGAAATACTGTCCCTTAACGACAGTGACAGAAGGAACATTTTCGATGTACAGTAATGTTTTGACTGACAAATGCAGGCTTTTGCCAGAAAATGCCGAAAACTACATAGTTATCTATTATAGCATGAATGGATCATAGTTGTACACCAAGTATATGTAGTTCAAGTAATACAACTTTTTTCTCTAAAGATAATAAAATTTCTCATTTAACTTTAGCTTTCGATTGGTGCATATTTATCCTTTTTAGTGCATATTTGCATATTTTCAGTGCATATTTTCGTGCTTTTTAGCGCATATTTGCATGCATATTTTGCCGTTTTTTAGTGCATATCGATCCGAAGTCTAGTAATAACCTGCGAAAGAGACCGGCCTCAGCGCTTATCGACTTTCGTTTCTACCTACGAGTTCCTCTCGAGACCTTCGATTTCGATTCAATATATCAAATAAATAAAGACCAAGATAACGTGGGCTCCATTCAGTTCTAACTTTGCTTATTTTTGCGGACTCTAACGCAACGCAAAAACTGGAACAAGCAATTCTAAAGGCGCTATGCCTATTATCGCAAACTACTGCCCCTTTATTCTGTTGCGTTGGCGCAAACCTGTAGAATCTTCTATGTCAGTGGTCTTTTGAAACTTAATGTGTTATTAAGGAACGAAGGCCAACGCCTGTGTTGAAAATAGAACAGAGGGCAAGAGAGTTCTGCATGCAATATATATATATATATTTGTGGAGCTGTTGAAATAAAGAGCAGCGTATGGATAGTCCATCCTCCCTACCCGATCACGCCAATTAAAACAATAAAATTGCATTACTGCGAATTAAGATCATCTATGAGTCACATATGTCAATTTCATTATGAAAATTGAGATCCGGATCGAATAAGTGCTGTTGATGGACTACAATTGCATTAAATTTATGTGAATTCGTCTTCTTGTATTTCTGTAGTAAAATATTTGTCTAATCTGTTTCATTTTATTATTATTATTATTATTATTATTATTATTATTATTATTATTATTATTATTATTATTATTATTATTATTATTGGTAGTAGTAGTAGTAGTAGCAGCAGCAGAACATTGGGCCTACCCGCTTGAAACTATCACCCTTCGCCACTGTCTATATTTGTATTCTTTCTTTACTCACTCATGAAGTATGTCTATAACTTTTGTCAATTTTTTTTAAAGTTGCTTCTTAGATAAGTTAAGAGAGTTGTTCGCAAAATTTCGTTAGCATCTTATTTGAACTACTTTTTAAAATGGAATGTGTACGTTTAGAGAACTTGTGGTTTGATCTTACAATGTACATAGTATAATATAACAAAAAATAGTTTTTATGTACTGTAACGCTGTAATCTCACTTTAATTTGCCATAGTATATTTTTCTTTCTTTCTTTTTTTTTGCGTGAAAGTAACATTTGAAACCGAATTATTTCTTTTAAAATTTATACATGAAATGAAAATTGTTTTTTTTTAAAAAAAACTATGACATACTCATTGTATAAATAAATGTGAAATGTTAGTGTTTTGTTTTATTTATTTGTATTGATTGAAGTCAATACTTCGAGTGTAACTTTGGCCCCTCATCAACAAAATTAAAAAGTCGTAGATCAGTATAATTTAAGCAAGTTACTTACTTGATTTGAGACATAATTTTGGAGGGCAAGAGTAGAAATTTTACTAATAACATTTTTTTATTTAACTTTTCCTGTACTTATGTTTAGCATGACCTTGTGAATTTTGTTTACCTTTCTTTTCAATGTAGAAACTTGCCTAGGGATTTTGGAGTATGCTCATAGATATTTAAATTGTGAATAGTGCTTCGGTGATATTTAGCATTTTGATTATACTGCTTATTATTTTTCTAATAACTTCATTTACATAATGTTGTGGCTTGATATAACAAAGTATTCCATCACATATTTTTATACTCATACGTTAATGCTTTAGTTTAATATGTATGACATTGACAAATTGGTGTACTTCAACAAAAAAAGCCCTATACTTTAAAATGAAGCATGAAAAAGTAATGCATAAAATTAAAATTATTCTGTTAATATGTGTTGGTTGTACTATTTATATATATGTTGTAGCTATAGATGAAATTTCGCGTTCACCATCTGGAAAATAAATATTTCTTATTTAGAATGCGTAAGTTACAAGGTTACTATTAGCAGGTAACACTAATAAGTCCTATTCCCTGTTACCAAGAAATAAGTTCCTATTCAAATTTCGAAAAGTAATAACCAAGAAAAGACGTTACCAAGAAAATGACGTTTGTATCTACATTAACAGCACATATTTCATTATGTATAGATGTTTTCTTGTGTAGTAAAAGAATCCCTGATATTACACTTTACTTTCTCCTACAAATGTGATCTGTTAGAAAAGTAATGTGTGGTCAGTTCTTCAGTTTCCCAGTTGCCTCACGATACTGAAATAACACCGAAAAATCTGTCATCGCTAGGAATAAAATTCGACAGCATTCACGCTAAGAACACATTTGTGTAACAAAAAAAGTTTATTTCTAAATTTCCTTCGTATGTGGTAAAAATGAAATTATTATTTAGCATAAACATTCTATACTACTATTCACAGTTTCAAATACACATACACAGGCCGGTAGCCAGCCCAAAAATGTAGGGGGGCGGCTGAAGTTAGCGGGGCGCGATCCAACCATATCATAGTTTTTCACCATATTATAGTTCATTTGCAAGCCTACCATGAAAAGTTTAGGGGGCCAGCGAAAATTTAGTGGGGCGAACCCCTAGACCCTCCTGGATACGGGCCTGCATATACATATATATAATTATTCCAAAACGCTATCTCCACTGGTTTACCTGTTTCCGTGAGGTTACAAAAGTCAAAGAGCGCTGGTGTTTTCAATGTGAAAATCCCACTGGTGTTGGCAGCGCGGCTAGTCTCCGGTCAGGGAAACACCGGCAAGGAAGAACCGATGTGGTGATCACAAATTTTAACTAAGTTACTAGTGCCAAGCTGCACTGATATTCCTTGCTCGTTACAATCTCTTGTGCCAAGAATTTCCTATTATTATTATTATTATTATTATTATTATTATTATTATTATTATTTCAGACAGGAAATTCGAAAATGAAATGAAATCTATAAGTTTTACGTCCCACAGTTATGCCGGTTAGGCTAAAGGAAACGGTGATGATAAGTAATGAATGAAATGGTGGAATGAAGAAAGTGGGAGAAAACAGGAGAACCCCGAGAAACCCCTTGCACACGGTGTTTCTCCATACAAAGTTCACTTAGCGCGAGCTGGGATCAAACCAAGGACCCCATGCACCTGAGATGAATACTCTACCACTGAGCCACCGCTGCCCTCACACAGGAAATTTATCTGCTATCACAATCGTCTGCTAATTTATATTTGTATAACCAATCACCAAGTGTAAGACTGAAATACATGAGATGCAAGAGGCACCTTGCTTCGTTTGAAAGTAACCACAAACACTCCGAATGAGACTGGACGAATATACTAAAAGCAATAGGTTTAGCAAAGAAAATAAAGAGTGCCCACTCTTCTCAGTGCCATAAATCTGTCCTCGAAAAAGACGAGAGGGCTAGAAAATTTCATTCCACAGATGTGATATGGTCAGAGTTTAAAAACCTGTTTTAAATGGCTAGCCCGAATTTCCCTCACGCTGCTAACACAAACAAGGAGAAACAGAGATCGCACTGTTGCAAATCTTCACATGAAAAAAAGGGGGGAATGAATAACTTAATTGGAGGCTTTTAGTAAAATTATAAGCTCATATAACGAATCCTTTATTATCGACCTGACTCCATGCAAATTTCTGTAAGGATTTGTTCATTGCTTGCTGAGAAAAACACGAAAAAAGTTAAAATGTTATTAGATAGGGGAAAACTCGACTCAGCGAAGAGGTAGCAACCGCCTTAAAGGAAACCGAAAGCTCATTTTCCGAATTGCAATACCAAAAATCAGTATCCCTAGTAATTTTGAATACCTGTGGAAGAGGAAAGTAAGCAAACATATTATAACTCTTCATTTTTTTCTAGGATGCACCGTTTAGATCCTATAGGCGTGGCTAATTAGTCATTTCTCACTCAGTATCTCTTTGTAACAGAACTTAATGAAAAATTTCTGATACAATTTTGTTCTAGTGATTTTTTAATAAAATATAAATTATATTTTTCATTCACTGCAAGCTGACTGAGGATAAATAATCAGGTCTATTGGATCATCTACGTTCAAGATGTCGTCAGCTAATAAATGATTTATGTGTGGGAGACTTCTCAGTGATGTATAGTCAAAGAAAAGGAACTGAAAACATTATAGACTGTAGTATTAAAGTGAAAGATGGAAACGAATGCCAACTTAAGGCACTGAAAAGTGTTACGGTTCATGAAAAGTGTAGAAAAGTTTTAAACAAAAGCAAGAAGTAGCAAAGCGTTGCAATCACTACGTACTTCATCATCTACGCTGATAGCTCTTAGGTCATGAGTACTAAGATTTAATTTTCAAGAAGCCTGCCTGTTTTGTGGACAATGTGCATCAGATGAATTTTTCAAGAGACAGAGTAGAAAACTTGTGAGTGAACGTGAGAGCGCACGTTGCGTCGAGACCTTTCAAGTTAAAGATTCTATTATAGAGGCAGCCAACAGAAGAAATGACGACTGGGGCAAAGAAGTTGGTATTAGGGTTGACAATGATCATAATTTAGCTGCTGCTGAATCCAGATACCTCTACAGCTATTGGAACTAAAAATTTCTAAATCAGAAACACCATACTTAGAAGAAGCTGGTTTTGATACAGATGATAAATTAAGATTGAACAAGAGATTTTACTGTCCTATATCCATTAGGATTAAAACCAGGACTTTAAAGTGATTATAAAGAGATTATATGAAAACGAGGATTGAGAATAACATTCATTAAAGCTAATAGTAATAATGACGTTTCATATAAATTTACAGGAAGAGAAGCAGGCGCTCAAACGGCTCAATAGTAGAATAACAATAAAGAGTATGGGGATAAGAGTATGAATCAAGTTATGAAAGTAAGTTAAAATTAAACATTCTTAAAGATCCTAAAATCACGTCTTCATTTCACACTCACTAATGTGTACAAAAGAATGTAGATGGCTCTTTGGTACGGGAATTTGCACCTCGCTGAATATTACTTCGAGAAAATTTTCTCATCGGCAGAAGTTAAATTAGAAGCATCAGTTTTAGTAATTTTTACCTTTAATATTTAACATTGTGTGGGGTAAGTACATATAGTCGTTCCCATGACCGGGGACTACAAACTCAATTCATGCATTATCAGATGTTGAAGCCATAGGCTTATATGGAAGAATTTTATTACCTATAATACTTGTTTGAGTGGGTAAACCCTCAAATAAATTTAATTCTGATTTCATACACTCACACGACATTTTTCTTACTATTAATATTCATACAACTTAAATTTACAATAACGTAATACGTCTGCGAAAATGTAATTTTACACATACACTGCCATATTGGAAAGGAAGTGGATTACCTGTACTATCTCTTAAATCAATAATAATTTGATCAAATTTTTACGTTGCACGGGGACATAATAGGATTTTCAATAATATGTACACTATTAATACCATACTCTTTAATATTTGTATTTATAATACGTAACAAGTTAGCTATGGTATTACCTACCAACTGTGATTCTATCACTATAAATATACATGAGTGTGGGTAGAGATTTTTGTAAATGTGGTATATAACGAGCATGATGCACAAGTGGAATATATTCTTGCTGATTATGATCAAAACCTAGTATTCTGGCTAGTTCGGGAGATAGGCGTACTTCTATATGCTTTTCCTGATCTTTTCTTACTTTACTCACCTGAATTCGTTTTACCAATGCTTAAATTTTTAATTGTAAATTTAATATATCACTTTTACGATTAATTTGAGATAGAATATCGTGAACATAATAATAGAGTCCTGGTAAGATTTTAGTTATGTTCCAGCTTTTTTAATGATACGGTAATAAATATTATTAGTATATTTGGAAACATTCTGAAATGAGCTTGTATAATGTACTTCAACAACAGATGTTTCCCACACTCCTTTCTACAGTAAAATACGATGGAATAATTTAGTAGTATAACAAGAAAGAGTATTTTGAGGAAAATATTACAGAGAACTGTTGCTAGAAAGTGTGAGGAAAAACTATCACTTTGCTCCATAAGTAATGTAACCAAAAATATCTCTGGATTTTTTTATCTCCTTCACACCAAAACCTGCTGATGCAAAATGAACTTTTTTCCCGATCCTACCAATACTTGATTTAATTTATTTTGAGCTTTATTTTTTAAATTTGTTTTAACTTCTTGCCACGGAATTTGTAAAACCTCTTCAATAGGTCTATTTTTATCTAGTATGTCTCCTGCTACATTAGTTCCTGTACGTACTAACTTTTTACCAACAGTTTTTGCACCTTGTTTTAATGATGGAAATACACTATGGAATAAACCTTTTAGAAAACTACCAATGCCATAACCTTCTTGGTATGATGTACCTCTACATACATTGTATGCAATACCTGCTTGATAAGTATAAAATTGCAAACAAGGATCATTCATTTTTTCTTTCTATGTATTCAAATATATCAATAGTTTATACTATATTAGTAATATGTAAAAGTATATTTATAGTTTATATGTACGCCATTTGTTGATAGCTTTATGTTTACAGGGTGTAGGACCCTCCTCTTCCTCCTCATCCTCGTCCTTCTCTTCCACTTCTAGTTGTGTGAGATTTCTAATATATTCTTTTGATTGAGGATTACCGATGTACTCTAAGGGTATATTGGCTTTTGCTAATAATGTAGCAAAGGGTTTCTACCCGGCAACTTAAATATTTTTCTTACGACATCTAATAAAATCTACTATATTGACACCTGGAATTAATTTATATTCAATACTTACATTACCATTATCATCCCACTGAATATTAGAATTTTGTTTCAATTTACGTAATAAAGGTCTTGTTTTACGTTTACAAATTTCGGGGAGAGTAGATATTATTTCACCATCCTCTTCTTCCTCCTCCTCCTCCTTTTCTTTATCAACACTAGTTGTTGTTGCTGTTGTAACTGCTGCCGATTTTTGATTTATATTTAAATATTTTTGTAATACCTCTCTATATTGTATCCATTTTTGTTCTGCATTCAAACTTTTATCATTTAAAATCTCTTTCATTTCATCAAGATTAGATATCGTTTGGTAATGATGTAAGTTTTCCAGTGAGATTAAAGTAAGTTTTTGTGTGTTTTGCATATTTTTTTATTTAATTAAACTTGATAGTATACTTCCTAAAATAGGTGCAAGTAATGCAGTAAGAAAACTACCTTTTTGTACAATTCGTTTTATCTTTCTTTTAACGGCGAACCTTTTCATACCAACCTAAGTTACTTTTTATGTTTTTAATCCATTTTCTCTTTTTTATTTAATGGAACATTTCCTTGTAATACGGTATATGAACATTCACAAATAGATCAAATTAATTTAGAATGTCCATTTTATAAAATTGCCTTACGTTCTTTAGGTTTTGACTTTGCTAAAAGTTTTAGTAAATGTGCATTTTCCTTACTAACCAGTTTTAAAGCTATTATAGCATAACTAGTTGTTAAAATATGAAAATATTGGATTTATTTTTTAAATGTACATAAACAATTAAAAGAATCTGGTGGAAAGATATTTGCTCGAAGTCGGTGCTCATCAGGAGTATTTTGTTTTAAATCGAAAAATAAATAACCATTGGGAATTCGAGTTGCATTTTGATAAGGCTCCTGAAAAAATTTTGTGTTACCTGGATACAATTGACATGCCAGTTAAATAATTAAAGCCTCATCTCTAGGAATTTAATACATACTATATAATTACAATTCAACGAAATATCCCGCATTCCCTTTTGCTGATGAAAAATATTCTGTTATAAAAATTACACTTAAGTTTCTATGATGGCTGCCCTTGGTGAAAAATTGTACAATTCTATGATCACACTCACGCATTTTACCATCAATAATTACAAGATGTGGACCCTCGTGCGCTTGAAAATCATCTTGTTGAGATAATCCTTCTTTAAACTTGGAGCATGAGAGTATCATACACTGGCTGCCATTCACCATAACACCACATAATATTTTTAAATAAATTACTGTAATTATCAAGAAATGTTTTAACAAAGTAGGATTTTCCACAGCCTGTAGGACCTGCTACCATACATGTAAAGGGAATTTTTCATTCCACTTTTTCTCTCTATTATAGGCTATTTTAAAAGTAAATCATTGCACTATTGAAGAAAAATTAACCCAAGAATTATCACTTAAGGGCATACCTAACCATTTAACAAAAATTTTATTTTTCTTTCGCAAAACTTTTTCAATTGAATATGCTTTTGGAAATTTTATTAATATTAATTCGTAATCGTAAACACATCCTTCAATAATTAAAAATTTGTTATTTGTTCTACTAGATGAAATGTAGAAGGATTAGTGTAAAAAAAACTACCAACTCGTAAAATTTATGTAATGCAGTTACGTGTAAAACGTCTATCAAAACCAGGACGTTTACGGTTACTTATTATTACATAATCACCGATCTTAAATTTAGTTTTTTCATCACAAAAATTTTTAGCAATATATGATTTTCAATAAATATTCCTCATTTTCGTTTATAATAGCGTCAACTGGTTTCATTTTAATGAAGGAATGAATTGTCTTATTATATTTATTTAATAATGGCGGTAAAATATCAATCAATTTATAATTTCTTTGCAGGGTAAATTGTTTCCACATAAGATTACGTAATGTTTTATTAAATCTTTCCACAAAGCTAGCTTTAACATCACTGTACATGGAATAATGGTTAATGTTATTTTGTTTCATTTCAAACTCTGAATTATAAAATTCTCGACCTCTGTTAGTTTGTAAAAATTTTGGGCTTTTGCTTCCTTTCCTCAGAACTGTTGTAAATGCTTGTGTAATTTCTTTCCCAGTTTTATTTTTCACAGGAATAGCTCAAGCATATTTAGAGAATGTATCTATCACAGTTAATAAATATTTATAGTTTTTGTTAATTTTCGCTAATCCTTTTAACTTGCCACTATTCATTTCAACCAGATCAGTCTGTCATAAATCATGAATTGCTTTGGTTATAACAGAGAAACCAGGATAATGACGTCTTGCAAGTTTATGTAATTCAGATACTATTTTTTCTCGAATTTATGGAGACATTTTTCTTATCACTATTTTATTTAACATATATTTTATTAATAACTTTTACGAGGTATTACCATAACCCTTCTTCTTTCAATCTTGTGCAGGGGACATTAAATGTTTTATTTTTATATACACATTTGCATTTATTATTATTATTATTATTATTATCATTATTATTATTATTATTATTATTATTATTATTATTATTATTATTATTATAACCCAAGGAAGTGTATGTATTTAACATTCTAAAATAACTCTTATATCATCGTGAGGATCTAATTCCCTTTTATTTATCTGATTCCTTTTAATAGTACGATATTTTCAATGAAATTCATGTTAAGTTTTTTCAACAACTTCATTGTCAAAGAGACAACTTTATAATCATCAAATATAAGTTCATTTTTAACAATGTTCCCTTTAGTTCCTTTACATTTTTTAATTTCTTCGTGTTTAGCATTTTTATTACATAATTTTTGCCTTCTTAACATTTCGTTTCACTTATAGGTGTACCTCCATGTTCGTCTTTCGTATTGCCTATTTTTATGTTTTTAGACAGTATATTATACACATTTGGTTGCGGAAAATCTTTGATATGTTAAAATGTTCAATCACATTATTTATATCATCGTAAATATCGTTAGTTTTAATAAAATAAATAAAGAAATCAGTACCCATGTAAGCTATTGTTATATCATTGTATCTTTTTTATAATATTATAATGGAACTAATACATTGCTAATTTTTATAACTGTAAAACAGTGTATCCTACACATATCGGTTTCGGTTTATTGGAAGTGACAGATTTTTTAACATACGAAATAATGCAAGATTGTCTCCTAACTTTACCCAATTTTGAAATTGTTCTTGCGCAACTAACTTTTGCACTTTTTCGTCATTAATTAATTTTATGTATATACGTTTACGCATTTTGTCCATTGTCTTTCTGTATATAGAGTTATTTAGTAACTTGGAGTCCTAAGTTCAGTGTTATCCTCGATGTACGAATATAACCACTTTGCTTGTCGAAACCATAATATTTTATGAACCTTTACTAATATTAAACCATGCTGTAAATAAAATTGCAGTAATTTATAGTGTACAACATAATTTATTTTTGAGTTAACTGTTAATAATAATTTTGGATGAGTTCCGTTAGAAGGAATTTCATTAATTGGAGCAAATGGAAAATCTTGTTTTTCTCTTGTAATCCAAGAGGATACACGAAATTTATTTAAGCAAAAAATCCCCAATTGTCATTTACAGGATAATTTAAAATTTTATTTTGATCTTGTCAATGATCAATATTTTCTTCCCAATAGTAACCGCCATATGGTAAATAATCACTCACTGAATAACCATTTAAGTTGTTCATATCAATATGTAGTAAATACAACCTTTCTTTTTGAGGATCAAACTCTTGTAAATAAGGATTATTAGCCTTAGCATATCTTAATACAGATTGTGTTATCCTTCCACGAATCGATTTTTCAATGAACATATACATATCAACATTGGATAATAGAGTAAGTTCAATTTTCGTCTTATATAACATGGCTTGCCATACCAAACCTGGTGCAGTATAGTAATTAACTGGATTTATGCTATAAGAATTAATGCAAGTTTCCAGTACATCTGCCGTGAAAAGTACATCACATTTTAAATAACGATCATGAAATCTCCAATATTCTTACATTTATATATTCGCCAAATTAATTTTGCATATTCATAATCATCTCTACTTTTAAAATACCTTTCTTCAGGCAAACTTCTTTCTCTGAACTCAGCAAAATCGGTCTTATAATCATAAAATAAAACGCCTTTACGAGTAACTAAGTGTAATTTATCCTCAGTATAATTTTGTGAAGTATATATAAATTGTTCAGGTTTTAATTTTTTCACCAAATCCTCGAGACTGTAAGGGGAAAATCTGAAAAAGTCAAAAAAACGTAACTCAATGGTTCTACCATTAAAATTAAAATGTTTGGTAAATGTGATATACTTCTCAATGTTTTACACAATAACAGATATATTGCCAGGTGTGCAAGCTAATTCTTTCACAAATAAATGTGCATCGTATCCAGGTAAATTATGGAAGAATACAGGAACAAATTTACTTTGTTTTTTAATTTGTAAGTTATACCTGTTTCACACCGGGGCCATATATTTTCCAGTTAAATGATTATGATGTCACTTTTCAATTTTCACTCATATAATTACTATTGCAAGCAGAACATTGATTAGATTCATTATAGTCTTGTAGCTGGGTATTTGTTAACGGTAATATTGGTTTCTGTTCATCTAATACATCTATTATTTTTTAATTCCTTCTCCATGGCAGATAGGAATTGAATACCACATTTTCATCACTATATATAACAAGTTCTTATTTTATACATTGATTACTCCAGCATACAATATAACCAAAGCTACACGATATGTGTTCTTGAATTTGTGTTGTGTTGGATCCATTTTGTTTATTTTAGGTTTGAGTAACCTTTCAAAATTGGCTACAATTACGACATGTGTTTGTAATAATTTTAGTTTTTTTAAATTTTAATACATCTACTTGTTCGGGCGTATCCATTTTTGTTGGAGTGTGTTCCTTACATAATTGCTCATGTTTTTTCAGATTTTGATTTATTATAAAAATATAATAAACACCGTCTACAATTAAATGTTTGTTCAGAACTTAATTGACTTCTAACTAAATTTTTAATGAGGTAGTAATGGGAGTTTGAATCTTCCTTTAAACATAACAAATCAATATGTTTACTTACAGATCTGGTTTTGCTGAAAGGGAAAGTTGTTTCGTTCTCATAATCAATACGGTATATGTTAATAGAAATTGGTTCATTAATAAATTTAGAATTATATATATTTTCAAATTTCTTTATGCTTGTTAATTCAACAGGGAATAATACAATTTTTTTTCAAATCAAGGTAGTAAAATATTAATTTATGGTATGTAATTATTTAAATGGTGCGGATTATCTTTTGCGGGGTGTAATTACTGGCGGATCCACGTGAGGGGCGGAGGGGGCGACCGCTCCCTCCAGAGGTCTTTTAATTCCAGCTTTTATCGTTCGGAAATACAAATATTGTCTTTTCCCGACCAATGCAATCAGTGTGACAAGCCTAGCAGAGTCGAATCAAAATGTGTGGTACTTAATACAGAGAGAGATATTTGAATTGTGAATATTCTGTCCCTAGTTCCTTGAGACGGTCACCATAAGCCGTAAACGAGCAAGAATGATTCATTCGCTGAACGAACAGCTGTAGGAAGAAGTAAATACGGCTCACTTTTTGAACTAAAAATGTATATTTTAAAATTGTCCTAGAAAAAAAAGATATGGGGATAGAATTCAAAACCTGAAACTTCAATTACCTATACCTTGAATAAAGAGAAATATAGAATATTCAGCGCTCCTTACCGTAAAGCTCTCTGAATCTGAGATGAGACTTTTCGGTTGGTTTATTGATTGGTATGTGTTTACGTCGTTTGTCAAAACCTGTGCTTTACAGAACGAGAATTAGAGTTTAAAGTTGGATCTGAACCACTGTAGTGCGTTCGATCCAACGGATACTCAACGGGTATCAAACCACAGAACCTCATGCATCAAAGATCTAAGGTACGTTCGCTAGCTTCTACATAAACAAAGAACTGTGACTTTTGGGGTTCAACACGGAAACTTTCATTGTGCTTTTAATGGCATTTCATCTTTTCTTGGAAAATAATACAAGCTGTTATTGTAATCATATATAAAAGAAGTCCTCCTGATCCTCACACAGGAAAAAACCGCTAAAGCTAGAAACTGGAAATTAGGAAAGTAGATAAGATTTGTGATCTAGGATATCATTAAGGCAGGATTTTTTGGGAAATTCAAAGAAAGGAACGGGGAATGGGGTGGAAATTATTTTAATAAGATGTTCATCTCTCCGAATCCCTTAAGATTAGAGGCTTGAAATTTGGATTTGGCGCGGTGGCTCAGTGGTAGAGCGTTCACCTCTGGTGCTTGGGGTCTCGGGTTCGATCCCAGCCCCAGCCAAGTTAACTTTGTGGTGGACAAACACCGTGTGCGTGGGTTTTCTCGGGGTTCTCCCATATCCTCCCACTTTCTTCATTCCACAATTTCATTCATTATTCATCATCACCGTCTCCTTTAGCCTAACCGGCATAATCGTGGGACGTAAAATTCAAAGATTTTATTTCATTTTTGGATTTGGATTTTTCATGTAAAATAATTTGACACGTTTTTCAACATTTTTCCATACTTTAGTACAACGGGGAAAAGAGGTGGAAAGAAAAAAGGGCGGGGATTGCAATCATTATATAATAAGATATCTAAGAATTTTTGAAGGTTAGAAACATGATGCATTTCAGCGTTTTTGTATTATTATTATTATTATTATTATTATTATTATTATTATTATTATTATTATTATTATTATTATTATTATTATTATTATTATTATAATAAAATGCCAATATCTCGGGATCCCTTACGGCTAGAAACATGAAAGTTACTAGTTTGATTATTCATTTAAAATTATGAAACATATTTGAGTTTTTTTTTTTTTTTTGCCACTTTACGTAGAAGGGCAAAACAAGAGATGGGAGGTCACTAAAATGGCTTGCAAGGTGTTTGAATTTCGTGACATCGTTTTAGCTCAATCCAGTTCTATATGAAAGACACAGAAGGGACAACGCGAAATATTCTGCCACAGTAGCACGTAGAAGCATTTGCTATATTGTGCGAAGCCGTATTCCGAACAAATTGGGGGGCTGGGAGCGAAATCCCCTAGACGAAGGCTAATATAATATAATTTTATTGTTGTTGTAAGCATAACTATAATTATATATATTTCTAAATGCTGCTTTTAAGAAATTACCTAATAAAGCCAATTTCCAAGCCCCTGTTCCTAATTTGGTCTAATGTTTTTTTTCTTTACATACTCAATTATACCACTGCAAAAATTGAGTATTAGGACAAAATACAATATATAGTGCTCATGGTCCCAGGTTCGATTCCCGGTGAGGGCACGTTTGAAAGAAAAAGCTGGTTCGGATTCCAATATAAAAAATAAGTGCACGTCTCCTTAAGCGGTCACGCCATTACCGTGGAACATTAAGCTCAAGCAACAAATCAAAATACCCTATGTATAGAGGTCTACACTTTTGTAATAGTGTCCTATATTTGTCTTTTTGTTCTCTCCTGTTTAAGTGAAAAATTCCTGAAAATCCCAGAAATCGAATTCCTTTCACATTCATCTTTAAATGCATCATTTGTGTACAGCTGGGAGTTTTTCTTGACGAATAAACAATTCCATGGACTTTAACGTCAAAGTTCATCAATGACTCCCCAACTCCTCGTGAATCCTGGGTTCTATACCAATCATACACTGTAAATAATCGTTGTGTTATTTCAACGACATGCCTATATGTTAACACTTTTGTGTTAAAATATAACACAAACAAGTGATTAGAACAACCCACTCTCCTTTTGGAGTTGTGTGTCAAATACCGGTAGTTGAAAGGACACACAGCGTGTGTGTTAAATAAACGCAAGTGTAGAATCTTCGGTGTTGTTTTCTACGTGATTGCCAAATATGTTGAGCATCTAATTATAAAGACTTATGAATTGAAGCTACAGGCAAACACCGTAGAAAGAAATACTTAAACAAATCCAGGTATACGCCAAATTTCAAAATGCAAACCACGCGATGTGTTTTCAATTGTTTTACATAATGTTTCTGAAGAAACCCTAACAGCACAAGATGTGCTAGGCATGTGCCATTTAGGTGATCTAAATTCATTTCCCACATTTGATGCATTTGTTGCTTCTTTTTCTAAGCGATTGTGTACTAGAATCAACAAACACAACTTTATTAGATGGCTACTGGCGCCGATCATTTGAAAGTGAATATGGAAGAACTATAAAATAAGTAGACAGTCGTCATTTTGTTTTAAATTTAGTCTACATGGCAAGCAGATTTTATCTCATCCCGAACGGTTATCGTCGAATATACGCGGCTTAAAGGAGCACTCTGATTAGCCAAATTCGAAAGACCTCAATTTATTCCTCTAGAAGGGACGTTTTCTTCATCGTCTCCGTGGCCAAGTCGGAAGAGCACGCGGCTAGTAATTGAAAGGTTGGTGGTTCGTGGTCTCTCCCCGCCACTGGAGCACACTTTTTTTTACTTGTTTAAAGTGTTTTTTAGACTCAGCATAATGTAAACACATTACGCATATAGGCGATTTAACATATTTTGGGGGAGTAATTTTGTGGTTCATTAACTCTTACGGCACGGCTCAACACCGGTTGTGTGTAAAGACGTAACACACACCCTGTGTTAAACGCCAAAACCGCTGGGTATGTGATGAACTAACACCGCATAGTGCTAGTCACGGTGGAACCACTGCCCTGTGTTAAAATTGTGTTGAATTAACACAACCATTTTTTACTGTGTAGAAATGTTTTCTTCACCTTTGATACATCAGAAGATTTTGGTACGATTTATGTAGCCGCAATCTTAACGCGCACTTAAGAAAATGTCAACAATGTTGAGAAACTGAAATCATGGTGAAATATTGAGTTTCGCACAACGAAACGTAACGGAAATCCAACATCTTGCCCTCAGGAAATGTTCTTCGCATAGCGCCAGAGGTCAAAGATAATGTCCCTCTCTAAAAAAAATGTCATGGATAGGGATCGACGACCGGAACATACCCTCGCATTCTATTAAATAATGAAATTGATAGATTTATGTCAAGATTCATGTTTTCTTGCGATCACTTTAGTGAAACAAAGGGAAGCTATATTTATACATACAGAAGAGAAATGGAAGATGCTTCGTGGCAGATAACAGATGACAGATAAATACAATCATCAATATAGTACTTTCTTTGAGTAAGTACTGTGCAAGACAGCGCATCTGATATAAAATGGCAGTGACTAAGTGTGAAGTGAATCATAACAGAGAAAGAAAGATAATTTAAATCAGAGAAAGAACATACGTCTACTTTCATTTAAAAAAAACTTACAAATTTGGGTCACAAAATATAATCTGCGAATCGGGTTTACAACCCTCCCTCCAGCCCCGGATTCACATATGTCCCGTTTTTTAAAAGTAAAATTCTGGTCACCTTGAGGCTACGCTAATCTTCCAGGAAGCGAACCGCCCCCTCCAAACGATACTTCTGTATCCGCTAGTGGGTGTAATGCTGCTAGAAAACAATACATAAAACACGTATTATCGGTTTTTGAATATTTAAAACGCATTTCTTTTAGATAAAATCCATTGAGGTAGTTTTGTATAAGATGACGCAGCGGATGGATCATAATTCTTTATTTAATTTGTAACTCATGATTAGATTCTACACATAAAGACCAGCCTGATTTTTTAATTGCTCGGTTTTCTTGCTCAACTAAAATCTTATTAAATATTTTTTCAATTATATCATTCAAATCAGTACTAGCTTAATTAATTTCGTTTCCACTGTTAACGTAAGATCGACGCGCTTCTAAATCTGCTGGTTTTTAAAAGTTGTAGTCCAAGAAAAAATTTAAAAGATGAATTGTCTTGTCCCTGTTTTAATAATTTAAAAACACTATTCCTTTTTCTTATTATTTAAAAAGCAAACAGTATCTTCGTTAGATGTACTTGATTTAAATATAAAACGTTATAAAATATTATTAAACACAATTTGTTCTGTTGTATTTTGGTTATCAAGTTCACGCCTTTTATGTAATTTGTTGCCATTTTTATAGTTTGAAGATAACACTTCTTACAAGAAAAACATTTTTTGACTACAAAGTCACTAATAATAATAACAAAATGTTTATTTAATTCTTAACAAACTAATAATTTAATAAATATAATACGCTTCTTCTAAATATAATTTAATAAATATACCACTTCTTGTAATTATGTCAGCACGCTGATATTTTCTAAAACCTGTAAAAAAGAAAAAACTAATGAATACACTGCATACATATGAATATTTTCTAAAAAAATACAATAAACGTAAACTATAAAATCTAGATCAAGACAAATAATATATTCTTAACCAGCATGTTCGAAAGTCCCTGTATACTGAGTTTCATGCAAATCGGTTGAAATTTATATAAAGGACATATCCCACATAAACTATAAAATCTAGGTAAAAAAATAACTATTATATTCGTAATCAGCATGTTCGAAAACCGCTGCATACCAAGTTTCATGCAAATCCGTTGAAGTTGACATAAGGGCATATTCCGCATAAACTACAGTAATAGAACTTGGATAAAACTACTTACGTAAAATTTGCTTTTCTTCTTCTTGTACTGCTGCTGCTTCTGATTTTTCTTATTCTGAAACTACTAATTCTTCTTCTTCCTCCTTTTCTTCTCCTTCTACGAATGCTGCAGTAGAATACAGGCTGGATAGACGGCTGAGTCAGCAAAAAATTATCTTGTTTTCCTAGAATTCGAAGACAAGTTTCAACAGGCCTTTAGTTGTTATGATCATAGCCTTTTAGGGCTGCCATCAAAGGCCCCCTGGGAAAATTTTGGTTGTGGGAACCCGCTGTTTCTATGCTCATAGTTTTGGACGCCTACCAGTTACAGAAACAAGATGAAACATGCCTTTTTCGTGTTCTTGTCGTGTATTGGCTAGTAATTTGAATCCTCAAACGCCCACCCCTTCTGCGAAGAGCGTAAGCGGAACGTATGTGCTTGTGTAGATCATTCTGTTAGCAGCTGTTGCAAAGGAAGAAACGTCAAATTTAAAGATGTCATCGTCATTGAGTTTATTAGATAAGCTTAATAAGCCATCAATGGTACCGTTTACAAAAATGTGAGATTTGGAGATTGGAGTACCATTTCGTATTGTAAACTGTGAGATAATTACAACGGTATATGGTAGGAAGGCATGTGTGACATTTGAAGGAGGCGAAAAAGTGATTTTACCAGGACGTTGTACTGAAAAATTGGAAGCAGATAATGGTGCATTGTTCACGTGTCTATTTAATATATAAAGGAATGAAGATTAATGTATCTGGGTGTAACATGCACGATCTTGAATTTATTGAACTGGTATACTCATCGTAAGTGTATGGTGACATGTACAAACAAGATGAAACATGAAATTTCCTCTTCGCTCCTCCTCTTCATGCATGCACAGTCATCTCTATGCATAGTGTCGTTATTCTGTGTTGACCAGCTACTGGAGTAACATGTCTTTGAGTGTTTGTGCATCAACTATGGGTACCAAGAAAGAGTACTTGTTAAATGTGGAATACGGTTTTAATTCAATGACAACTAAATTAATTTGTATTGGTCTGGATAGTGATACATTTGAGCCTGTGATTCGTGTTGGTAAAGGACTTGTGTTTGGAGTGGAGTTAAATTTGGCAGAGTGGGAGAAACTTCTACATTTGACCCCGTTTGTTACGGACTATTTAAATTCTCAAGTGGAAATTACATTTATAAAATCTGTCGGTCGAAAAAACGAACTGGTGGTGCGAAAACTAATGGGTGAAAAATTAGTGATGTTAGAAAAGAAAGGAACACTTCATGCTCCTCGAAACACTGTGTACTTAACTTCAAGTGATTGGCTTTATTTCTTGGAAATATTACCATGTATTGAACATGCTGTGAAAAACAGTAAAGTTTGCAGTGTTGTGCTACGTGAATATTTTGAGTTGTATACAGATATTATTCGCAACCATATACAATCGCAGTGTCTTACATGCAGAGGACTTGCCGGAATCCATACATGTGTAGATGAACAGAGTATTATTAATGGTATGAACATAAGTTTTCCAAGTGTCTCTCTTGATAAGAACAGTGATGTGAACATTGATGGTGAAAGATTGGAAATGAAAGTATTTTGCAAACAAAAACTCATAGATTCAATTATGGCTGATTTATTTGATAGTGTACAGACACAGCCATGGTGGGGGGAAACCGATACTCAACCTTCGGAGGGTATCAATGAAGTGAACATCTCTTCATAAAGAAGAAAATTGATTTGTTTTTTTTTTCATGTATACTAAACAACGTAATATCAAATGTAATAAAAATATATAGTGAAAGTGAAACGTTTTATTTGTGTGTGTTTTGTGTTCGTTTCATACACCTCAATTTGATAGGATTTTAAATTTTTTATAAGAAAAAAATCCTAACATATTTTTTCCTCGTACAATATAAGTGATATGTATAATAATAATAATAATAATAATAATAATAATGAATTCAAATTCTTGAAATGAATGTTAAAATAAAAATTAGTATTTGAAATTATTATTATTATTAATATACAACTTTGTCTTAAGTATGATAGGACTTTTTATTTTTTAAAAAAAGGAACTAAAATAATTAACATTAAATTTTAAAAACAAAAGTCCTATCCTAATAATATTGAATTCACATACTTGGTTTAATTTACGAAAGAATAACTGAAAAATGAAATTAAATCTTTAAGTTTTACGTCCCACGCTTATGTCGGCTAGGCTAAAGGAGACGGTGATGATGAGTAGTGAATGAAATGGTGGAATGAATAAAGTGGGAGGAAACGACAGAACCCAGAGAAAACACACGCACACGGTGTTTGTCCACCACAAAGTTCACTTGGCGGGAGCAGGGTTTGAACCCGGGACCCCATGCACCAGTGGTTAACGCTCTACCACTGAACCACCCCTGCCCCATAAAGTCACAGTCATCCAATTTGTATTTATTTTTTGTATATATATATATCTCCCCTTCCCCCTTAACCAAGTTGCACCTAAAATTGAAATGAAGAAAACATCCCAGGCCCGAAACTTATCTATGTTGAAAGTTTCATCGAGATCGGTCGGGTGGTTCAAGAATTATAGGGCGTTATTCAGTCATTTTGATGTATGATTAGCGTGATACTAAAGGTCTGACTACTGAAGGAAACATATGTTAGTCGAACTCTTTAGTATGACACTAATCGCGCGTCAGAACGATTCTGTATAAGGCCCATTAAGTTTTATTTACTTTTATATATTTCCCTAAGATCTACTGTCAAAGTGAAATGTTAAAAAAAATACTTCCCACATTCTAACCTCATCTATCTTGAAAATTGGATTGAGATAGATCTGGTGGTTCAAGAGTTATTAACTCACGAACACTGTCACTTTTATTTTTATATATGTTGATTTTTTTGTATATATATACAGTAAAACTTACCTTCAGCGGACCCTTTATTAAACGGAAAACTGTTTTAAACGGAAATATTTCACGGTCCCATGAATTTTGAAGTAAAAAAGTGTATAAATTCCTTCTTTAAGCGGAAACTGTGTTGTGCGGACAACGGAAAGCAAAATAAACCTTTAACGGAAAATTCTGAATTCCGGACTGCACCGTTTAGAAAATTGTTAGGCAACCTGTGAGAGGACGAACATATGCATTACAGTGTCTCCCGGTAAATTCTTAGTTCTATGTTAAATATTTCTGGACAGTGTTGATCTTCCCCAACCACTACGCATATTCACCCCTCCTACAATTTTCGGCTAGTCCAACGGAGCATGTCAGCTCTCAGTCTTTTTTCTAGATGTACTTCTCTTCCGCTTGTGTAGCGACTAGCGACAACAAACAAAAATTAGAAATTGACAAAACAAGGTTCTGGAGAGGCAATAAAGCAGGAATCATAATCTCTGTGATGTGTCGTGAAGACAAGCAATGAAAGATTCAGAGGACTTTCAGAATTACAGAGAAAACTTTTCTGTGTCTTTAAGTATACCGCGCGACGTTTTGCACGAAGTGCATCTAGACCTGAAGCAAAATTTCATGTGCAGAATTTGAAAGAACTATGTCATTGCTTCTCATTTACGCTCTCTGGGTCCCCTTTCTCCTCTTCCTTGCTCTCAGCAGGGATGGTTCTGAAATCTCAATACCAGATTGAATGATAGAAAATGTTCCTTGACAAAGGTTTGCAACCAATACTAAGAAGTGTACAATAATTTCTTGTTTAATGTTGTCCTTGACCTTCACAACTCTCGGTTTTCTGTTTTGTCAATCACTTTGTAATCCAATATTTACCAATACATCTCTAAACTTACATTTTTGCATTAGTCCAGCAGCAGTTATTATGACTTCTAAAGCACGGATGTGCTTGATCTTATCAATCAGGGTAAAAGTGATTCATACCAGTGCAGGAGATAAATTGAATGTACAGGAAATCATGAAGATGTTCAACGTCGGTGAAACTCCGGTGCACGAGATTCTTTTAAAAAAATCTTTAAAAAAACTGCAATTATGGAAGAAAGAGAGAACATGAGAAAACTGAAAACCAGGACATTAATGAAATAGTGTAGGAGTGGTTTGTTAACGTCAGACCGTAAAATCTGAGAATATCGGGCCCTATATTACAGGAATAGGCTAAAACGGTAGCTTAAGTGTGGGTAAAACTGAATTCAAAAAAATCTAATAGATGGTTAGAAAGTTTCCGCAAGACACTAGATAGTTTTTAACGAATTTTGTGGTGAATCGTGTGATGTAAATAGTCGGATGAATGGGTCGCTAAACTACCTTCCATAACCGAAGGACATGAAATTGAATTTTTTCTAAGAAAATGTCTACCTCCATTAAGCGGAAATCTGACTTTAACGGAATTTTTTGCGAGTCCCGCTCGATTCCGCTAAAGACAGGTCTCTCTCTCCCTCCCTCTCTCTCTCTCTCTCTCTCTCTCTCTCTCTCTATATATATATATATATATATATATATATATATATATATATATATATATATATATCGTGCTCCTTCTTCTCCTCAACGTTGCTCCGCCAAAGTGAAATGTTAAGAGATGTCCCAGGCACGATCCTATCTATGTAGAAAATTTCATCAAGATTAGTCGTTTGGTTCAAGAGTTAATGGGCGGTATTCAGAGAGAATTCGTTAATCGGGGGTTAGTCACAGATTAGTTAGAAAGGATACTAAATCTTTACTAAGGAAGGTACACTTTTTGGTATTCAGAGTCTACTTTGAGTAGAACTAAAACGTTGACTTGGGTATGATTAATTTATAAAATCCCAATGCATCGGTGAGAAAGATAAATGTGGCAACTACGGAAAAGAGATATGCGCATGCGTAGTCTGTAAAAATGGAAATACATGACATACGAAATCCGAAGTGTGTCGCACAAGCTAAACCGTGGCAAAGTACCTAGGCTAACCGTGGTAGGCTCTGCTCTAGATTAATTAGTCACATGTATTGAACTCCGTCGATTACTACGTCCTAATCAGAGAACCTGAATACACTTTTGATAACCATCTGTTAGTCATACCTATAGTAAGGAATAAATCAGACTTCAAAACGACTCTGCGTAAGGCCCAATAAGTGTTATTTATTTTTATATAATTCACCCTCCTCCTCCTCCCCTAAGTTGATCGAGATTAGTCAGGTGGTTCAAGAGATGAAGAGTCACAAACATAGTCACTTCCAATTTTATAATATAGATTACTTTTGACAATATATTACTGATCATTACGAAGGCTGGAAAGAAACAAGTGACAACACTGTCCCATCCACGCACAGGGAATTTTGAGCGAACTGCAGTTGGCAACACTTGTAGCAGGTGGGTGGAGCTATACAACGCGAGTGGTGGCGCTAGTATAGGCGCGGCAGTGATCGTAGTGAAGTGTGTTGAATGCAAGTTGGCAAAACACAGCGCTCTAAAGGTCAAGTTTTCCAAGTTAGAACAACGTTCTTGGATAAAGATCGAAGTGGCCCGTCGTAAAAACGCCACGGAATGTCACTCCGGACAACGTGAAGCATGCGGGAATGACGCATGGCCGTATCGGAGTGTGGCACGTTGGGTGGCAGCGTTTCGTGCAGTACGTGGCAGTGTGCAACAAGAACCAGGTGGAGGACGCCATGCGGTCGACAACCGAGTCATTGAATTGATTCAATCATTGCTGCATGTGGACAGGAGATGGACTGCGATGGAATTGGCGAACGAGGTAGGAACATCCCATACTACAGTGTTGAATGTGTTGCACAATGTCCTTGGGTACCGAAAAATTGCACCCCGGTGGGTACCGCATCACCTTACAGAGGTTCAGAAATGACCGAGATACGCCCTCGCAGGTGATCATTTGGCGCGGGAAGGTCGCGCGCTTCTGGACAGGGTTATCGCACTTGACGAAACTTGGGCGCGCTCGTATGAGCCAGAACTGAAGCGCCAATCAAATGAATGGCGCCACCCATCATTTTCCCGACACAAGAAGCTGCGTCAGGAACCTGGGAATGTGAAGGTAATGCGGATAGTGGCATTCGATGTACAGGGTGTCATTTTACATCATGCAGTTCCTCCGAACCAGAGCGTCAATGCAGTGTACTACCGCAGGTTTCTGGAAGAACATCTTCGTCCTGCACTCCGCAGGAAACGACCCAACTTCATCAGGGATCCACCCATTGTTTTGCATGACAACGCCCGTTGTCACAACACAGGTGTTGTGAGGGACCTGTTTGCACGATGGGGTGGGAGATTCTAGAGCACCCACCCTATTCACCGGACATGAGTCCATATGACTTTCATCTGTTCCTTTTGATGAAAGAACCTCTGCGAGGGATGCGTTTCCGCAGCACAGATGCCATACTTCGAGCTATAGGCCGCTCTCTTGCAGACATCAACAAAGAGGGCACCGCTGCTGGCATCCTGCGACTTCCCCACATCTGGCAACGAGTGCAACTTGCTGCAGGGGATTACATTGAAGGCCTGTAGAAGTTTCATGATTGTCCAATAAAGGGTTAGTGAATGACTTGTCTGTTGCCACTTTTTTCTTTCCAGCCCTCGTATATACTCATAAAAAGAGATATGCAGAACCAATCAAATTATAAAATTATTTATTTAAGTCATAGAGATTATTTATCAATACATATTTCTTATAATTGTCAGATTAAAAAGGTGGTCCATCCTACCCTCCCAAATTTTAAAAGGAGAGGATCAATGTAACCATATGCAATAAAAGAAAATTGAACTTGTTCTCATTTCTATAAATACATAATAGACTAGAATTTCAGGATATGGTAAGTCAAGACCCTCCAAAACTTTGAATTTTTGACAATTTTTTTACTCTAAAGGGAAACAAGCAGTTCCAATCAAATTTAGAGAAATATATATTTGGGTCATAGGAACCATTTGCCAAGGTTTGTTTTTGATAATTCTAAATTTAAATGTTGGGCCAAGATACCACTTCCCAAAATTTAGTAGAATACGTCAATGTACCCATGTTTTACAAAAGAGAATAGGTTTCTATAATCAACTATATAATCATATAATATGATAAGGTTTCATCAAAGATTATAAATGATATCAAAAGTATTCATTTGTTGAGATTTTGGCAATTTTATACTCATAAAAGGGAACAAGATGGATCTCCAAATTCACAAGGATATATATAATTAGTATTCGAGTCGTAGGAAACATTTACAATTTTTTTTGACCATTCCTTAATATAAGAGGTGTCTATCATATGATTATGGCTGTGTTATGGATATCTAATTATGACAATCATATAAATAGGTCACATGGTAATTATTGTTCAATACATATCGATAATGGGCCAGTACTATTCAACCAGGGGTACGCGAAGATATTTCTCGAGGTACGTAGGCCTAATCCTAAAATAAGCATATATCCAATATTTATTGAAAGATCATAGGTGGAGAATTTTATCTTTCCAATGGATGATTTTCGAGATGACGTCACGCACGTCTAATATTTCCAAGTAATCGGTTAACGTTTATTGCATACAGTCTCAGTTTTTTTCCCGCATGCATGAATTCAATTTTTACGCCTCTGTAAATCATCCCACGGTTTTGAAAACTTGACAAAAAAAAAAAAAAAAAAAAAACTTCAGTCATGCAGTTTGTAGTTTATCTTAAGTCCGTATACAGAGATCATAAGCGGATCTCATTTTGAAAAAAAAATTAGGCCTATACAAGTGTACATTCAACAACACATTGACGTTTTAGTTAGCTTCTTTATTTGTTCGAACAGCTGATCGCCTACCCACAATTCTTTTGCGCCGTCTGCGTCTCGAAATTAATTTTCCAGATTATTTTTTTCGGATGTGCACTTTATGCCCCCTGTAAATAGTCTTTTGATTGGCATACTGATTGTACTTCTTTGGGTCTCTTTTGTCCCCGTTTTAATGTGTATTAAGTTATGTCAACAGAACATGTGTATTAAGTTTAATAAGTTCATTTCGATTTAATTTTAAACAGCTTCAGGGGTACACAATTGGATGGTGCTAGGGGTACGCGAGAAGAAAAGATTGAGTAGCACTGCATTAGCGTATTTGAATGGTAGCGAAAGAAACGTGCAGTAGGACAAATGATTTCGGCTATTTTCCATTATGGTTTAATCATCGCAACGTTATGAAATTTGCTATTTAGTTTGCGATAATCAGCATCGCAGTTATAGACTTTTTAGCATTTTGCTATTTACTTGTATAATCGGAGTTGCAATTATAATGACATTTTGCATTTTTTGCATTGCGTTGTTGTGCGGAGAATTTGCGATTATTGTTAAGGAATTTTTATATATTATAAGCCTATATTGCAATGTATCCATCAATTGAGAATTTTGCGAAGACTGGTATGGAATGTCCACTCAATCGATGGATAATTTGTAATATCAAAATAGACAATTCCTTACCAATCTTCGCAAAATTTTCCGTACAGATACGCAACATAAAATCGTAAAAGGTTGTTCATTATAATCGTTATTATGATAATCGCAGATTTTGCGTTGCTTTGACGCAAACCGTTATGGAGTTAATACTCGTTATTAAATGTAGTCCTCATATAGTGGCCAGTTTCCTGATGAGTTAATAAGGCACTGCACGTGATTGTGATTCACACTATACATGTACACTAACACTGTGGTTATGAAATCGAACGGGAAAACAAATGAGTAACGAAGAGCAAATTAGAGTTTGGGGACGAAATATGTCAAACTTATAGTGATGAAGGTAGGACTTTAACATAAAACAACTAATCACTTTGTTGAATTAATACCTAACTTGATTTACAGCATCTTGGTTCGTGTTTTGATCGTTGCCACTTTATTCGATATTACATAAATTTGTGACTTGTGTACACTTGTGGAATATTAAACATCTTATAGAGTAATGTAAACCATTTCAATTTTGTCAATTATTCCATTGTAATCTGACAGTTGACTGATCGCTATGTAAATAATTTGTACGTATCATGTGGCGTTCGTCTAGAAACTGTATTTAATATAGCGATTACTGTTTATTGGGTTTCGTTTGCAGCGAACAGGAGACAAGAAAATTACCTTAGTTAACAAGTCCCCTTAAAAAAAAATCTAGTTTCGGTGATTTTTTAAAAGAGTATAGGTAATAGTTAAGAACAGCTACTTCTCATCTCCCGTGCACGAGGATTTAACTATAACCAGAGTATATAACTTACAAAAGTAGAAGTTAGAAGCGATGGGAGCTTAAGTATATGTCTATCAATACATTGTGAGAAGTACTGTCCGTAGTATTGAATCAGTCGTAATGTTTTAGAAACTTAAGTGAAGTTCATTTTCACTATTAATTGCACAGCCAGATTTATAACCAATGTATATACATAATACAATGCATATAATGTATGGCTATAAACTTTGTAAAGCCCAAGGATGTAAAATATCTATTTTTTAACATCCTTGGTAAAGCCATCTAAAGAATTTCTTTTCAGATCATTCAATATTTTCACTCCTCGTGTGTGTATGGAATCAATTACTCATGCATGTTTACAAGTTGTTGCCAACTATATAAAATAATTTTACATTAATTTTCTTCCTTTGAAGAGTACTTTAATACATTCTAATGTATTTTTGGGGGCGTGCCCAAATAATTTTGTATGACAAAGTTCTAGAACACAGGTCCCCCTTCTCATTTAGCTGTAATAAAGACAAAACCAACGTGCCCTTCGGGGCTCTATCCCGCTTTCACTCGCTAACGCTCGCTCGGCAATACTATATGAATTAAATATTAAACTTCGGTACAGAAACGAACCAATCTAGCTACTAACCTATGTGGGGGCACCTGTGTTCTGAAACTTTCCCATTTTGTATAGATTGATAGTTTGCGTGCACTCTGATGTGGCATAAAAACTACGGCATTTTTTTGTGCTGTATCTCCGGACCACATGAAAAGAAAAAGTACTACATTTGGTTAGATGACATTGCATTACGTTAGGTTCCGTTACATTAAGCTGGGTTAGCTTAAGTTACAAGTCAGTTATCTTCAAACCAAAGGCATGTAAAGTTTTACGATTTGAAATAGAAAATTACTATTTGCGTATAAATACAGCGTCTGGATGTATAACATAAAATTACAGTGCAAAAAACGCAAAACCAACCTGTGCCAGGCGGCTGCTAAATGACATGTATCCTATCTAACCGAGTCAGGGCGGGGCGAAGCTGGTGAGTATACGAGTGAGCGTGGGTAGTGATAACAGGTGGGTCTTGGTAATGATACGTGTTTCAGTAGCACTTGCGATGGTTTCAAACTGGTAACGCTTCGCTTGTAAACAGTGCCCTTTGTCTTTCGCACGTTTTCAACAACTGATGCTCATTATTTTTGTATAATTCTATAAAACTCAAACACGATATGTTGGGTTCACTCGAGCAGACGGTTCTACCAAATATAAAATCCATAGGTAAATTACGATGTGAAGGAATGAGAGGGTGAATATAAGTAATTACTCTCAGTGCACAACATATTAAAATGAATTTTGAGTAATAATGAAAGTGTTGTATATGTAATTGTGTTTTCCACTAGTCTCATTTATGTGTATATGCTCCTCGCTGAAGCTCGGATCCCACTGCTGGACTACTGCCCTGACTCAAATAGCATTCGTGCTTTTTAGTGGCCACCTAGCGCATGTTTGTTCGTATTTTATGCACTGTAGTTTTTATAGCATATGTCCACATTGTATTTATTGGCCCTCCTGAAGTCAATCTGCAAGTGGTAATGAAGTTCCTCATTTATTACATGCTCTGCTAAAAGAAATATAAAGCACTAACCTAACCTGAAAATATAAGAAATGTATCTGCTCGAGTATTGCCCTATGTCATGGTCTTGAAATATCGTACCTTTTCTGCCACTAAATATTAAGTGTACCTGTCCGCCAAATAGTCCCTTCCGCCTCCTCATATAGTGCCGCTTACATCAAAAATAGCCTACAGCAACCACTTTCGTAACTCACCTGATTTTCACTCGTTCTTTCTTACAAACCAAAATAAATTTTCCGATTCACCCGGTAAATTTCCAAAAATTGATCATACAATACGACACTTAATCCAAAAGTATTAGTCATCCGAAAATCACGCACAAATCTGTTACTTTGTCAGTACGAGCAAGAATTATATCTATTTCTATTCAAGGCAGTTCGAAACATATGGGTCCGTAGGGAGCAGGCATCTAGCGATGGTGGTGTGTGTAAATAATAATTTTCTTAGAATCTTCTGTTACTATTCATAGGTCTGTAATTCATTAGTTAGTATCCCGAGGCCAATTTGTCACGAACAATTAGTTAGTAGTTCGGTGACGATGTGTTAGGTTATCATTTTTAAATTGTTAAACGTAATTAAGTATTTATTAGAGTAAACTTTACAATGCCCTGTCCAGTTCATATTCTTACACAAAGTACAAGAAATTCACTCTATTAGAGTTTGCAAAATGGATCCGGAATTCTCTGTACTATATCATTTTGAAGTAGTGCTATTTATAAATGCGCAACTAGTGCGTGTATTGTTAAATTTACCCATTTATTATAATAGTAATGGTTTTGTGTGCAAGTCAAGTTTTGGCACACCACTCGAAATAATTGTTAAAGATCACTAATTTCCTTCTTATTGTCGCTTAAAAGAATTGTGTGGACAACATGAAAATATCTCATTTGACATCGAAAAAGTTCAAGGGGGCTCCTAGAAATAATTGTACAAATTTCTTAATTTTTTTCAATTTTTTTTTCCTTATTGTTATCCAAAATATATAGTTTGGGCGACATGACAATACTCCACATAGCATAGATGAAGTTCAAGGTGGCTAGTAGAAACCACAAATGATACCTAACCGAGTCAGGGCTGCGCCAAGCTATATGAGCCCGTGCGGGAGTGCATCTGTAGGGAGCAGGCGCATCAGCGATGGTTACCATACGGAAGAACTACTATTCACGCAAGAACACACTAGGTGACTGCCACAGTAGTTGTGTAGTTACCTTATACTTTCTAACTACGTTTCTTGGTGAATGGCAGCTTGTTTCTACTAGTCCTTGGCATCTTTGTAGGTCCATTTCTTGTTGCCTACTTGCTTTTTTCTTTTGAAACCGAACCATTTCATTCCATCATTCACAGCTCTAGAAGGAAGGTATTAACTTCATTTCATAACAAGACTTATCACATACAATTTTCCGTTTTAGAAGCCCACTTTCCATGCAGAAGTTTATGAGTGTCATTGTTCTTTCTCAATTCCATTAAAAACAGAAGTTTTTCATCCTTTCGTTTCCTTCCCAAAATCTGGAGAAACCGCGTTCTCTTATAATGTGACTTGGTTCTGAAAGATAATATCAGTTAATTCGTTCAGTTTGTCAAAATGTTTGCTACTCAGTTTCGCGTACACTGCACTCTTTACCATCTCAAGTGTTAAATCCGCTTCGCATTTGATTTCCTACAATACTTAGTGTTGTATCCCGATTCTCTCTCTCATCAGCGAAAGATCGTTGCATTCGTTTCGCATTTATTTTCCCACAGTGCTACTGCTTCGGATTCTGTCCAAATGCGGGTTTGTGACGCCATAGAGTAATGGATTTTACTAGAGTGCAATGAGATTTCACTTACGTTCATATGTCAGTTTCTGTGTTAGTACTTCATATTTCATTCTGTCGCCTGCAGATTTTTTTTTCCCCTTATAAATATGTCTCTCATGTAGAGTTCTGAAATTTACCAGTAAATATTCTAAAATGTGGTGTGACAAAATTTCACCAGCATCATGTTATTTAGTACGTGTTAGGAGGCTTGCCCGCCCCTCAACGTCTAAACTACTTACTGTACATTAAGTTTTTTCTTATCTTGTTATCGATGTCTATTGTTTAAATTGATTCTGTTATTTTCTTGAGAGTGGTTTGTCTTTCGTTAACTTGTTCATGTGAAGAGAAAGTCAGTATAAAGGTTTGTTTTCATATGTATTCATTGATTGTTTCCCTCGCTCCACCTTCTTTTGTCTTCATTGAGAGTGAGTTGATGGAGTTTAGCACTCTTCTATTGTGATTCATGGTTTTAAAAAGCATTGTGATTGGTTGGTGGCGTGGAGTTGTTTTTAGTATGCCGTAGTGGTTGTGTAAGTTATTCGGTCACTGGATACGTTTAGCACGTGGTTTTTCTTTTACTGTTTATTGGTGGCCGCGGTGGCTCAGTGGTAGACCGTTAACCTCTGGTGTATGGCGTCCTTGGTTTAATCCCAGCTCGCGCTAAGTGTGCGATATTCTTTTCGGTATTTTTCCGTCTCCTCCCACTTTGTTCATTCTATCCTTTCCTTCATTTGTGATCATCACCGTCTTCTTTAGCGTAGCCGGCATAACTGTGAGACGTAAAACTTAGATTTTTATTATTATTATTTACTATTTACCAGGGTTGGCTGGTTTAAACCAAGGTGGTTTAAACCAAACAACAAAAAAATGTTCGTAAAAGTGTAAGTGTTTGTAAAATCTTGATGAACACACATTTGTGGGTTATCACGTTTCACTCCCGTATATTATTCGTATTATATTCAGACCTAAATTCCCCATTCATTACTCCAAAAGATTATACTACAAAAGCAACTTTTTTTTATAAGTTTATAAATGTTTATTTTGTGATTTTTTGTAGTTGTTATTATTGTTATGTAATTGCAATGGAAGAAAAATTCTAAATATTGTTGCGTTTCAATGTTTACTATTGATTAAAAAAAATCGAAAATGCCGTACTTTTTGTGTGTGTGCGGGGGGGGGGGGGTCATACAGACCTCACGAGAGGCATTTAGTGAAATAAGTATCTTTGGTATCTATTTATGTATAAATGAGTTTGAGCCAAATAATTCTCAAATAATAATTCGTATCTTTACTCACTTTTCTTATTGATATGCAGATTAAGTCGGTGTATTTCTTTAATTTGGACCAATAAAAGTCGTTAACTAACTTGAACTAAATTAGTTCTTCTGTACTCCGTAGTACTTTGAAATTGTTCACATGTAAGTCTGTGTAATGGTTTCACTTGTGCAACTGTTTATCTTTTTGTCCTTCTGAAATGACTCTTGACAGTTATATTAAGAAGCATGTAAAGATCAGTACAACGTATTTTTTTTTTTTTTTTTTTTTTTTTTTTTTTTTTTTTATATCAGGATTCCTTCATGAGTGAGTCGGTAGACGTATCGCTTTTGTGGCCAATTAGTCCTGGTTCCGAGTTCAAATGGAGGACAATTTCTCTCGGATGTAACTCAAGAAGCGGTTTTTATTCCGCTTTAAGCTTATGTGACCCCTTCCAGCATAACCCGGTTGTTGCATAATAACGTCAAGGCGAAACAAACTTATTTCTGTCCATATATGATATGAATATATAGAGCAAATTATTTAAACCATAAAAACCTGGTTTAAACCAAAAAAACCGGTTTATTTGGTTTTTTTAATAAAAACCATGGTTTTTGCCAACCCTGCTATTTACTATTTGTGAAATGTGGTTGTTTAATTTTATGTGTCAGTTTTTTAATGTTTTGTTATTTTATTCATAACGTGCGAGAGTTGAATATTGAAATAGAACTGTTTTATTCGTATTTTTGAAAGGAGATTGATGAAAATGAAATTAGGGAGGGTTACGCCATAACCGTATTACAACCTTTTGCACTGCACTACTTGGAATTACTTTTTTACAAATGGTTTCCTTTCTACTGGCGATTTAATTTTGGCGATCTTGTTTCAGAAATACAATTATAAGCCGTCAGTGTTTCACTATCCAGATAATAATTTGAAATGTTATTTATTTTAGCGGAATATCAACTAACAGACTACCTATAAGCTCACTTGCAGAAATTATCTTTTGATTACATCTATTATATCTGAGAGAACTTTCAGTAAAAGCTACATGCAAAACGAAATACTTGATTTTGACAGAAATACGGAGAGTATTGAGTAATTATTATTGAATATTTAATATGAATCCAATAGTATCTGTTAGTCATCGCTACAATGCCTCTGCCCCATGGATATTTCGTCTTGGTGCTTATCAGGAGCTCCTGCTGCGTTCGTCAGTCACAATCCCCAGAGATAGAAGCCGGTGTCAGTGAATTCAGTTCTGACCTCTTGTAACAATAAACTGAATCTTTAGTTAATTTCCACAGTTGCTGCCCAGCTAAACTTCTTCTTAAGGATTCTGAAAAAATACGCAAACGTTGAATAGACATTAAATATAATACGCTATGTAATATTTTAATATTCATTAAACACTTTACATATAAAATTTACTGATAAATGCTATGATGTGCATTTTAAACTAATAAAATGAGAGTTTACTTTTGCACGAGTTTATGTTAATATTTCGATTCGCTCTGAAGTCATGTTCACTGTTTGGAAGGACATACGAAAAGGAATTTGTACGTACATAGTTATAAATATTTACATTTGATTTATTACAGTGGGTTAGTAGCTATACATGAAAGTCACTGTGCACAGCAACAAGTAAAAATGAACATCAGGATTTAACATTTGATACCAAAACCTTTATTAGAAATACCAGTTGTTATTCGTGTGTTAATGAACCGAATTGCAAACGAAGTGTAAAGTGAATGAACTTAAAGAGATTAGGAATTGGGGTTCATTTCCTTCAGGGTACTTACAAAAGCAGACAACGATGGTATTATAGGAGTTCCAGCCTGCAAAAAGTAACAAATGATTGCGATCATGACTCCAGAGCGAGGTGATATACCAACATAAACCATAAGAAAATAATCAGAGATGGAAAGGTAAGGTTTTTCATTTTATTAACATGGCATTAAGAGAAAGAATACTGCCAAGTTCCAAACCATAGAAGAAATGCCCCTGTATGACACCTCTGAGGATAAACAGAAAAGAGACATCTACATACGATTAACGCAATTGGGATACAAATTTTTGATTGAAACAATTAATGACTGATTTCTTTGAAGACAAGGTATAACCAACTAACTACTCTATGGCTTATGGAACCTGGAGGTTCAATGCCGCGTTCACAAAATCTCTCCACCCACTTCTATCCTTAGTCAACTGGATCCAGTTTCTACTTTGTATTCCTGTCTCTGCGAGACCCATCTTAATATTGTCCTCCCATCTACGCCTAGGTATTTCTAATGGTCGTTTTCCGATAGGTATTCCAGTCAAGCGTTTCTACTTTCTTCCATCCTAGCTAAATGACCTACCCATCTGAGCCTCCTAGACTTGATGACCCTAACAATGTTTGCTAAACCGTATAAATTACGTAGTTCCTCATTATGGAGTTTCCGCCATTCCCCATTCCCGCTCCTCTTGGGTCCGAATATTTGTCTGAGGATCTTTTCTCAAATACTTTCAGTCTGTGTCCTTCTCTCGGAGTAAGCGACCATGTTTCGCAACCATATAGAACAATAGGCATGATTATCTTTTTTTATATATATATATTTTAAGCTTCAAATTCCTCGACAGAATTCGCGACGACAAGAGATTTTGAACTAAATGATAACACGAATTCCCTGATTTTAGTCGATATTTAATTTCTTCGTGAATATGATTTTCCTCTGTTAATATTGATCCTAGATATTTGAAAGTATCCACTTTATCAAAAGTATTATTTACTATTTTAACGCATTACGGTCCCGACGTCCATGCAAGCGTTTAATAAGGTCTCTGCATTTCTTTCTATTGTTCTCCTATCATCCCCTATTAAATTTACATCATCAGCATATGCCATAACCTGGTGAATACCGTTCAACTCTAGGCCCTGGTTGCTATCTTTGATTTTCCTTATAGCGTATTCCAGAACGAAGTTAAATAATAATGGCGACAACGCATCTCCTTGTTTCAGGCCATTTTCGACGTGAAAGCTCGTGGACAAAAATTTTCCTACCCGGACTTTACTTTGGGATTCATTTAAACATATCTTAATGAGTCTAATTAGCTTTCTCGATATTCCAAGTTCTGTAAGAACGTTGTATAATGTTTCTCTCCTAACAGAGTCGTAAGCATTTCTAAAATCAAATAATTGATGTATTATATTCCCACTTTTTTCGAGTATTTGGCGAATGGTAAATATTTGGTCGATAGTTGATCGATTTCGTCTGAATCCGCACTGATAATCTCCAATAATTTCATCTGCGTATGGGGTCAGTCTTGCTAATAGAATATTTGAAAGGATTTTATAGGATGTTGACAGAAGAGAAATGCCTTGATAATTATTACAGTCAGTTTTGTCGCCTTTCTTGTGAATTGGAACAATGATTGATTCTTTCCACTCTTGTGGCAATTCTTCCTTGTTCCAGATAAGGAGAATGAGTTTGTATATCTTGTTCCACAATTTTTCGCCTCCAGCTAAAATTAACTCAGCTGGAATTTTGTCTACACTCGGAGATTTGTGTTTCTTTAATTTCTTTATAGCGGTTTGTATTTCTATTCGGTTGGGTTCTGAAATATATGGTTCTGCGGTGTGTATCTCCTTTTCTCCACGCACATTAGTTTTTGGTTGCGTGTTCAGCAAATCGTCAAAGAAATCTTTCTATCTATTTAAGATGCTATCTGTATCAGTGAGAACTGTACCGTCAGCTTTCTTAATATATAAGCACGAGGTTGATAGCCTTTCTTAAATTCGCTGATCCGCTTATACATGTCCCGAATGTTTTTATTTTTACTATTATCTAAGTTTGTTAATTTTAGCTTTCAAAATAATCGCGTTTCTTTGTTCTAAAAGTTTTGGAAGTTTCCCTCCTGATGTCTGCGAAATTTTGTGTAGTTATTTCATTCGGATTTTGTAGCCAACGTAATTTTGCCTGTTTTCTCTTCTCTGCTAGTTTAATGCATTCCTGGTCGAACCACGGTTTGTTCCTACGTATTTTCACGTGTTCCAAATTTTTCTTTTGCTGAAATTTTAATGCTATCTCTAATTTTAATCCAATTGTCCTCAACACTAGTGTACTCGGAGTCTTGTAAAGCCGAGAATCTATTCGAAACTTCAATCTGGTATTCCTCTCTTACCTGGCTCTCATCTAATTTCTGTAAATTAAATCTCTCCGTTTTGGGATATTGAATATTTCCTTTATTCAACGATAATCTCTCCCGTATTATCGCTGCTACCTGGTAGTGATCAGTGTCACAGTCAGCTCCTCTAAACGACCGGACATCGATTATGCTAGATTGCCTTCTTCTATCTACTAAAACGTGATTAATTTGATTGTGTGTTTTTCCTCTGGTGAGGTCCAAGTGTATTTATGAACGTTGCAATGTGGGAATTTTGTACTTTTCACGATTAGTTTTTTGGATGTTGCAAAGTTCACGAGTCTAACACTGTTGTCATTACTTCCGTTCCCTTGAGGACAAGGTATACACTGACGAAATTTAAAAGATTTAATATAAGAATTAATTATAACTACTGGCAACTAAGTGAGCGTTCTAGTATAATTCAGATGTGATTGTAGTTTTAAACGATAGTGTACTAATTCTACATTCTTGTTTTTCTTTCTTTCTGAGTAGCAGGATCAAATGGCATCTAATTCAAAAAGTTGTCACCAATCTCCTGTATGTAGCGGTCACTTAGATTGGCAGAAGTTGTAAGTCTATGAATTCCAGAGAATTCAACGTAGAAATTATCTGGACTTTTTAGAACAAATGGTACGTCGAGAAATTCATTTCTTATCTCTTTACTACAATTGGTATTCTATGCATTTGCTCGAAGCCATGTAATTTCAGGGTGTCTATCGGTCACGAAAGCCATGAAAAAGTCACGAAATCAGAAAACGGTCATGAAAGTCAAGAAATTTGAAAATTCGGCCCAATTCGCACCCAAATTGGCTCTTAAGAATGTGACTAAATTATATGGTTTGGGAAAGAAAGGGTCACGAAGAAGTCACGAAATTTCAGTTTGGAATTTTAGTAGACACCCTGAATTTGTTATTTGTGTGCTTTAATAATTGTGCCTTTTAAGATAAGGAAAGCTGGACTGGACTTTCCTCGGGATTTTAACGCTTTTAATAATGGAAATCATTTTACCTTTTCTCATCTGTGTTTTATTTATTATTTATTTATTTTAATTTGTTCTCTTTGCGTTTCAAAATTTGTAAGTTTTTGTCGTCGGTGCTATTAAACGAGTTTAATTGTACAGGGTGATTTTTTTTTTTTTTTTTTTTTTTTTAACTGACTGATTTCATTTGAGTCTAGAATTTTTAACTGAAGTCTGATTTTCATGCGGTCTGTGGCAAATGGTAAAGGAAGGTTGGAAGATTTATAGGACTATGCTTATTGGTTTAAATTCATCCGGGGTAATATCGACCACGCCTCAAGAAAAACAGCAAATATTCGCCAGTGTACCTTACAATTGGAATGAAGTTTTGGATTTTTGAAGCGAAATTACAGACTACAAATTAAGTGTTGGTGAGAATACAAATTACGTGTTAATGCTAACACCAATAAATCACATATTGAATATCTATAGCCATTTTAGATTTCTTGGGCGACCTAAGGAAAATCTTCACAACACCCGCCTGCGTGATTCGATGCTTCCTTGTCTCATTGAGAAGCAATTCTGTTTCTTGCAATTTATTCACTAGCCACCATATTATGTTCCTATCTGAGGTAGATTTTTTTCTAAATGCCCTTTGTGTAGCAACAGTAGGTTCCGTTCTCCGAAAACTTTTAACGATAAACTCATGTTGCTCCAAAGAGTATACTATTCTTACTGTGTTCTGATCATACTCACACATTAGCACAGAACTGTACAACACAATTCCCAATACAACGGCCCAGTTCTCTGTTTCTTATTGACCTTGGCGAGGTTGCCATCTAACGAAGAAAACTCAAATCTCCATACCGCACCACACCTCATTCCAATTGGAAGGTACACTATCGAATATTTGCTGTTTTTCTTGAGGCATGGTCGATATTACCCCGGTTGAATTTAAACCAGTAAACATAGTTCCATAAGTCTCTCATCTTTCCATGATCTTTTGCCACAAACCGCATGTAAATCGGACTTCAGTTAGAAATTCTAGACCCAAATGAAATCCGTGAGTTTTAAAAAAAATAACCCTTTATATTCATGAGAATATGGGAAGTTTCGCTAATAATTCTTTTTGTTTATGATTTTGTTTTGTGTATATATATATATATATATATATATATATATATATATATATTGTACTCTTGTAAACGTACGTTTCAATAAATATGTAGATAAGTCAGAATCAGTTGTAGTTGAGCTGTTTTTAGTGTCTAATTTGTTCTTTACCCTGGTGCGAATGTTCCTTCTGGCAATATTTATATAACTTCCTGTTTGTACATTCATAAGCGACTAGGGTTACCCTCCGTCCAGATTTTGCCGGACATCTCTTGCTTTTTATAATGTTTTACCCTGTCCAATGGGGATTTGTTATTACTATTATTATTATTATTATTATTATTATTATTATTATTATTATTATTATTTAATTCTCCGGCATTTAATCAGATTTATTTTTTGTCTGGAAAAATTCCAAGTACCAGTAGTGAGTAATTCAACACAGATATAATATTCTACATTTATTAGTTCCCATATTATGGCCCTGGTCTGGTATGCATTCCTGGTGAAGATCAAAATTTAACTCTTGACGAGGAGTGATGCGAGTTTTTTTCTGAAATAATAATGCCATTCGGTGAACATATTAAATTTTGTTATATTGCAATTCCAACCACCAATGCAGTAACTGAGAGAGTACTTTCTGTTGTGAACGCTCAGTGTGCAAATGAAAGAAATTGCCCATTAATACAGTCAGTGAAGGGTATCATTGTAGTAAATTATAATACTAAACACACGACTTCCGAAAAATTTTTCAGTTACTTGTAAGTGCATTTATTCTGTGAAAAGTGAGAGCTACGGACAAGTGTCATTCTGTTCGTATAACAAATACAGCTTCATCGTTGTTAAGACAATCATAAGATAAGCTTTTTCCAAAATCATATTTATGAAAAATTAGGCATTTTCTGAAAGTAATTCATGAATTCGTTAATTTTGATATGGTAACTTTACAAGTGACTAGGTAAAGTGCACATTTCCGAAAATATGATCTTATAAGATGACTTGTATATTTCGTAAGATTTTTTTTTTTTTTTTTTTTCAAAATTTTTCGGTCTCAGCTTTCGTGTTTTGCGTCTTTTTGCAACACCGGGGCTACGAACCAGTGCAGTTGGCGGGTGCGGATAGCATCATGCAGGATCTGCCCTCAATGTTGAGTTGAGTTGACTTTGAGTTTTACGTCCCATTCAGCAGCGAAGCTATATAAGACGTGGACCTACTGATTAACGTGGAATCCGAACCACATGAGCTCCCTCCGGGAATCGAACCCGGGTCTCCCACGCCAAAGGCGCGTACGCTAACCGCTTAGCCACGAAGGAGCTCTGCCCTCAATGTGTAGGCAGTTGTACACTACATTATGTTGCCTCCAAGAGCCCGAGTTACAGGACTACACCAGGCCCTTGGCAAATTTTTCAGTCGTATTAACGCACGTAACATGTTCTATTTCCAACAAACTTTCTTGAGATCATTGATCATAAGAAATAACCTAGAAAATAGGAACACCTAATTTGTGGATTTTCTTTTGCTCTCTGTAGGCTTCTTTTGGTGTTCTTTCGGTAATTTTGTAGCATACGTTGCCGTAAGCAAGTTATTATTTTAAATTTCCTTCCTCATCTGGTTTCTATGACAAGATGATCGCTGTCGTGGAGATGTTTTAAAATATTTTCCACTTAATTTCCGTTTTCGGAGAATATGTAGGCTTCGTGCTCGTGATGTAGGTTTACTGAGCCTTTTGATGACAAATGTATGTCATTGCTAATTAAAGAACTTAAGGAACACTTTTTTATATTCACTCCATATTTCTTGAGAACGAATCGGTCTTCTGTTATTAGTCGCAAATATCTGTTGTGAAGGAATATATTAAAAATTATATTATTATGCATATGAATAGTAAGATTCGTTCTTTCCAGCCGTGAACAAGAGTTTGCTATTTAACGAATCCAAAAGAATCATTCGCACTAGACTTAAAGAACATACTAGAGACCTCAAAGAATCCTGGTTTCTTTAGATATTTATTGGAAAGCCAACGTAGATACAATATGGGAGTTACGCAACGTAGAAGCAGTAAGAGAAAATATTGCTTTCGGAGTTTTTTACATTTTCATGAAGGAGCCAAAATTAGATTTGGATCAGAAAAATCCTAATAAGCACTAGTTCAGTATTATATCAAGGTACAAACACTTCATATAATGTATAAAGCAGTAATTTATATTTACAAACCACAGATTTTATTTTCATGTCAAAATCAAGCTAACTGCTATAGTCCATAAAGTTCTATATTTATAAGTTAAAAGTTCAAGTAATCTAGTTGTTCGAACACAAACCCCAAGGTAGAGGTGGAGGGGCTCAGAAATATATATATATATATATTTGAAGAAGGAAAACAAAATTCTTTTTACGGCATCTTTTTTGCCTGACTTTTAATGAGGAAATAATCTTTTTTCATTCTATCACGTAAAAGACATTTAATTACTGCATTGTGAAGCAAAATCATGACAAAATTCAAGGATGAAGGAAGTCTTCGATAGCAATGAAAGAACAAACAGTTAGTTTTCTTAGTCCAACGGATTGTTTGCAGAAGTATTAGAACAATGTTCGATGACAAAAATGTTTTAATAAAAAGTTTAATATTGTTAGTGAAGTGCGGGGTTTCGGTTGGATCTCACCTCTCTCGAAGTAAGCCTTCTGGTGGACAAACACTGTGTGCGTGAGCTTTCTCTAGGTTCTCCTGCTTCCTTCGTTCCAGTCATTTTCTTGTTTATGATCACCACATCTTCCTTAGCCTAGGTGCTTAATCGCGGTATGTTCATCTCTATTAAATAAAAAAAAATAAAAAAAAAAGGAGTAGCTGTTATGGAAATGTTATAGCTTTTGTGAACTAAACTAAATCATTATTTGGAATAAACTAATGCTTTATTAATATTTATGAATAACTTAAGAACTCATTAAAATTCGAGAGTAAGAAAGTTAAAAGCGCTACCCAGATGCTCCTTATTTCTAACATTTTGACATGATAGGAACTCTATGAATTAAACCGTTTATGGCTAAACTTAACACGTATTAGATTAAGCTCAAAATGAAGCTAGGGTTCACACTGGCCTTGAAAGTCAGGGTGTTTTTTTATCTGAAATGTTCTAAAAAATTATGCTAAGGAAAAAAGCTGGAGAAAGAAAATTATCATGAAAACTGGAGCTTATGGAGCGCCAAAGATGTTAAAACTTGGAAAGAAAAAGAAGAAATTTAAAGCAAAGAAAGTTTGATATCTTGGTTTTAGATAATAATCAAAGCGATATGCCAAATTATAATACATTCGTATGTTTACTTATTTATGTTCATGAGTGTATTCGGTATGTTTGAGATATTAAAAATTTGTTAGTGTACAGTTATTCTGTGGTATACAAATTTTCATTGTAAGAAGATTTAGCTCATAAGTATTTACAGTAAGAAAGTAACCTTACACTATATTAAATAAAATGAAAAGGAGAGCGTTGCATGGCTATTGCGATGTGTAGGCCATTCAAAAAGTATGTTTTTCTAAACCTGGAGCTGTGACCATCAATTTATGCTGGAAACTTTTGTTTGAGCCAACCCCAGTACTTATTCTCAAACGTGGATATGTGTGTCTGTAAATTTCACCATAAATGATTGGTGATTTCTGGAAGATATATTTATCCATCTCTCCGAACATGTGCAGGCGATCTCTACTGTAACATTAAAATGAAAAGCATCCTCAGTCTAAGATAATGATCATGTAATTTGTAGTACTTTTTTCACCTTCAAATAATTTTGGTTAAGTTTTTCTTTCAGTTTTCGTATAAGCAGTCGGACCAGACCTTCCAACTTTACCTTTTATTTTTGATTTTTGAATGAGAAATACAAAAACCATATGTTTCATACTTTTTTTCAGTATAAATAGAAAGTGGTGTACTTTTAATTGTAGAGCTGCAGACCTGTGCTATGGTCAGTCGAAGTGTCGAGTCGAACTCCGTTATCCAAGCTTTCATGTCTTCGACGTCTGCTGCGCCCTCGACGGAGGCAGCTGCAACGAAGACCCTTCTGTCCACAGCTGCAAGTGTTTCCGTGCCATCCACCTCGCAGCCGCCGGCCACACTTGCACCACAACAAAACTCCTTGGCCTACGTGCTAGTCCCACTCGGGGTGGTCATTCTAGTCGCTCTCTCAGGACTTGTAAGTTTTTTTTTAATTATTAATGTAACAGCTTCAATAACTATTCACTTCGGCTTCATCAGATACCGTACTATGAATACATGGTGTATATTAGTATTATTTATTTATTCTACATTAGTTATTTACTATTCATATTTACGAGTTATTTTGTAAATTAGATATATATATGTATATAGTGTCAACAGTGGGGGAAAGGGAATTAGAGGTTTTTGTTTCTGTTTTATATTCTGGTTTTGTGATTGAAGAGGATTAGCTGAAGTAGCCTATGGTAGCCAGTCAACATTCAAGGTTTTTTTCGCTGTCTCATATATATAAAATCTGTCACTATCTGTGTATTCATATTATCTGATAAAGCCAAAGTGGATACTTGGCGAACCTGTTACACGTTATTAATTTTTATAATAAATGTAATGCTCAGCGAGTAGTTTAAATCGGATTCTTCTACTTATTTTGTTGTACAGTCATCGACTAAAGAAATTATTATAGTTTATATGCAGATTGCATATGACTGCTATTTACTGTTATTGTTTATCCTCATTTGCATTTTCTAGTATTCAATACAGGGTGATTCTTTATAGGGTTTACAACTTCAATCAGTTATAATTCTTTATTGGAACCACATACAGACTTGGTTTATATGTCATTATACTGCAAAACACTTCAAGTTTGACTCACGTAGTGAGTAGTTGCGGAGTTGACCACACGCGGCGCTACCGGTCAGTCGTTGAAAATGGAGACTTTCACTGGTGCAGAAAGAGCTAAGTGCGTATTTTGGTTTGAAGAATAAGTCAGCATCGAGTGTACACAATACGGCAAGGAACCACCCAACAGACCAACAGTGTACAAATGGCACCAGATAATTGTTAAAATAGGTTGTTCAGTGCGACACACAAAGGCTCGAGGGCGCTCATCCGTGACTGACGATGTGGTGGAAGCAGTTAGGGACAGTTTTGTCCGCAGTCCTCGAAAATCTACACGACGTCCATAACAAGAAACTGGTATCCCTCAGATCACTGTTTGGCGTGTATTGCGTAGACGTTTGTCCATGAAGGCATGGTACAGACTGTTCTTGGTTCAAGCGGATAAACGTACCCAACATGAATTCTGTGTTAGCATGTTGGATCGCATTAGTGGTGATAAGTCATTCTTGAACAATGTAGTATTCACTGACGAATCAACTTTTCACCTTTCCGGCCGAGTTAACACACACAATTGTCGTACTTGGGACACGAAAAATTTACATGCGCACGTGGAGCTGGTTCGTGACAGCCCGAAAGTGAACGTATTTTCCGCTGTTTTCAGAGCAAAGAAAAGATGACCACGATGGCCGCTTATGGTGGCAACAAGATGGCGCCCCGCCGCACTACCTGATAGACATAAGGGAATTTCTTGATCACTGTTTCGCAGGTAAGTGGATAGGTCGTGGTGGACAAATTGCCTGGCCGCCACGGTCTCCAGATTACACGCCGCTTGACTTCTTTCTGTGGGGGTTTGTGAACACCCCTCCCCTACCTGATAATGATAATGAACTGAAATATCGCATCACATCAGCCGTCGCGGACGTAACCGCGAAATGCTGGCTACTGCTTGGCAGGAAATCGACTTTTGTTGAGATATGTCCAGGATGACCGCAGGTGCACATATGGAGACGTAATGGATTTGTCACAAAAAACTTAAAGTGTTTTGCAGTATAATGACATAAACCAAGTCTGTATGTGGTTCCAATAAATAATTATAACTGATAGAAATTGTAAACCCTATAAAGAATCACCCTGTACTTTTTCTAATAACTTTGCATGCAGGAGAATTGCTAGTATATTGTAGCAATCTTTTCCTGTATTGAAACTAGATCTGTTCAGATGCAGTAATTCCCATAACATTGTTTTATTTCCTAATTATATATATTTACAGGGTGTTTCAAAAGTCCAATACCACTTCTTTTAAAATCCGTACGGTTGTATTTGTATTGAACTTGATGTTGGAAATATACAATAGGACTAGGGGTAAACCTTTTGGATGATGGTTCGCGGACAGCCGCCATCTTAAATTTCAATTTTTTTTATTTCAAACTATAGGTGAGTCATGTGATACTTGACCTTAGGCTAGAACTTGCTCAGGATGTCAAATCTGAAATCTGATTTCAAGTATCTTCATTGCCGACCATCAAATTTTAACACAGGATTTGGTCATGAAAATAATGTGCGCCAAGAAGGTTCCTAAGGGCCCTGTCACACGACACTCCTCAGCAATAAATTTTTGACAGAAAAAAAAATCGTGTGGCTCATCATCCATCTATTCGCTGGACCTCAGTCCCTGTTATTTCTTTTATTTCCCTTGCTCAAAAACCAATTGAAAAGGGGCGCCATTTTGCTACTTAGGATAATACTCAGAAGAGTGTAACCAACGAGCTAAAAGATATTCCAGCAGAAGCCCTCGAACACAGCTGCAAAGAATGGAAATGACGCCTCCATCGCTGTGCATCACCCAAGTCCATAACTGATTTTTAAAAATAATCAAATTCATAGTCAAAGGAGATAAATGTAAAACTCCGTATTCTATTTCAAATATAAACTTAATCCATGCATTAATATGTTTTAAAAATCAAACACGTAATAGTTTGAACACACTAACTGTGTCTTCATCAGACTCCTAAGATTAGAATACAGTTAATTTTCTACTTCAGCTTATAGTGTGCAAATTAAATAGGGGACTAGATTAAATTAAATTTTGTCACTATACTGAAGTTCGATTCCGTTATGTAATACAGTAGGTGTTATTTGTTTTCTGCAGGTATTTTTCCTTGTGCGTAAGAAGAGACTGGATAGGTTGCGACATCACCTGATGCCCTTGTACAATTTTGATCCGTCAGAAGAAGGCGAGGATTGGGAGGCGGAGCTTTTGGAGGAGGGAATGGATCACCGCAACATGAGAAAGGTGAGATTTACTTTTCAAAGTGTTCAGCTTTATAAGTCACTGCAGTATATACACAAACACTTAATTATTCAGTGTTTCTAGAATCCTCAAATGTGCTGGGAAAATTATTTTTAATATGGAACGAGTAAGGGAAGACTCTCCTGTTGACGGCAAACGCACTGAAGAATACATTCTTCATATGTTAAACTTTGATGTATAATCCTCTAGCTATATTAACCATATTAAAGTTAATAATTTGTTTTGATTCGATTTTTAGTTTAACGTCCCTTTCAGCAGCGAGACTGTATGAAACGGAACTTATTGATTAATGTGGAATCCGAACCACATGAGCTCCCGCCGGGAATCGTATCCGGTTTAAAGTTAATAATTGAAAATAACGAAACTGACTTTTTAAATTCTGTTTTACTTTCGTTTCCACGTAATTCCCAAAGTCTTACTGAGTTACGATTATTGTTGTTTGTGAGTGGGAAGACTTTTGAACTAATGTAATGAAGACTTTTGGACTGTCGATTTTACAAGTTCTGTTCGTCGATTTAAAGGAAGTTCGGTTAAAAACTTTTGTTGAAAATGGAATTGTAGAAATTCACTCAAAAATAATCCGATGGCAATCTGTGTTGAGAACCAGAGAAGCATCACAATTAAACTCACAATAATTGTGCTCGGCAAAGCATTTGAACTGACATATAGAGAGCTTACCATGTTTGTCTCTTAATTTCACTTCTATTCACTAATTTTCGTTCAGTTTTGACAGACGTTTTCGTGTAGCAGAAATAGTGGTTGGAAAAATAAAAGACGACACGAAATAAAACAATGCACATGATTGAAAGGATGCAGAGGGAAACAGAGTAACTTAAATATTTACTAGATTAATGTTACCTAAAACAACGTAAAGATATTATAAACGGGGTAAAGTTTTTGACATTTGGGTATTAACATAAATTGGGTTAAAAAGGTGACGGAAGTGGATAGGAAAGGATGAAGAAACAGAGATTATATAATAAAAATGGGGTAAGAGGACAACAGGAAACGATGGAAAATACAAAATACCACTTAATATAAATATTGTAAAAAGGTGACAGGAAAGGATGGAAAAAACAGAGGTATTATAGAACGACATAGTCGCTCTAGCTATCTATTGGGAAAAAAATCGCGTTTGTTCAAGAATTCTCGTGTGGAGTAACGCACAAATGTACGTACATGCTAGCATTACAATATCATAAAGCCCACTTACGTGATCCTAATAAAATACGGTGAAAGGTTAGCAGGAAAGGACAGAGGAACACAAAGGTGTTATTTAATAATAATAGGGTGAAAGAAAAGGATGGGAAGATGTAAAGATATTACCTAATAAAATGGGATGAAGGTAATAGGAATGGATGGGAAGATAAAACCTAATAAAAATGAGGTGAAGATAATAGGAATGGATGGGAAGATAAAAAGTATTACATAATAAAAATGAAGTGAATGTAATGGGAATGGATAGGAAGATAAAAATATTACCTAATAAAAATGGAATAAAGGGTAATAGGGAAATAATAACAAAACACAAAAATATTACTTAATAGAAGTAGGTAAGAGGTAACAGCAAAGGATAGAAAACACAGACATTATCTAATATAAATGGGCTGAAGGTGACAAGAAAGGATAAAAAGAAAATATGTAAAATATTATCTACACCATCTCAAAAACTTGCAAGTCAAAGGCGTTAACAAGTAGTAGATATCTGAATCACGGTATTTTGCAGCCTTTATTTTCCTTTCTTGTTGCCATTTTATTGAGTCTTTTAATCTGGTGTTGGTTTTCTAAAAACTGTAACGAAAAATTGATAAGTTGATTTTATAAACAGAAAGCATTAGAGTTTCCTCAGAGTAACACTATCATCGAAAAATTATTGAAAACATAAAATGATTGACAAATTCTGTATTAGCTTATGGGTCATTCCACGTCAATTCAACAAAAAATTTTGTATATGTGAAACTAGATGTAATAAGCTTTCAAACAAAAACAAATTCATTGTAATCGATGATGGGGATTTTGAGAAATTAAGGTTTGAAGTTTACAAAGTGGCGTTCTAGGTTTTTTTTTTCCCTCAAAATGTTACCTTTCAAATGACTTTATAAATTTTGTATCAGCTCTAAGAAAAGTTTTCATGTTTTTAATGGTAAACAACTTAAAGACAATGTGAATAAAGAAAGAATCATGTTTTTGGCATTAATAGGAACCGAAACATGATTGTTTTAGTGTTCTTCAAAAACGGGAAATATCATGTCGCTACCGTTAAACATGGATTTTCTTCTCATTTTTGAAATGCAATAACTTCTGAACGACTGATGCTATTGCAATAAAATTTACATACTTGCAATTAACAAAAAGTTTTATAACACTACCAAATTTCATCCAAATCTGAGATAGTGGGTTAAAAGCCTTGGTTGAACTGACGTGGATTGACCCTTATAGAATTTTAAAATTTGCTGTAAAACGTCGTAGATATTTAAGAACTTCGTACGAGGCGTGTTTTTTAAAAGTTCCGTTTTGAAATTCGGCTCCTGCAATGTACGCTTGGCATCCCGCGCATGCGCGCTGTGTACCGATATCTGTTGGAAAGCTATAGAAGCCATTACGGAAATATTCAAGCGAGTTTATGTATATGTGTGAGTAGTTAAAATGTCTTCGCCGATTGAGAATCCCAGCGACTGTGAAATACGCACTGTGATTCGTTTTCTTATTGCTGGGGGCCGAGGTGGCTCAGTGGTAGAGCGTTCATCTCTGGTGCTTGGGGTCCCGGCTTCGATCCCAGCCTCCGCCAAATGAATTTTGTGTTGGACAAACACCGTGTGCGTGTGTTTCCTCGGGGTTCTCCCGTTTTCTCCCACTTTCTTCATTCCACCATTTCATTCATTTCTCATTATCACTGTCTCTTTTAGCCTAGCCGACATAACCGTGGGACGAAAAGCTCAAAAGATTTCGTTTTCTTATTGCTAAAGGCGTGAAAGCTGCCGAAATTCATCGCCATATCAGTCAAGTATTTCGTGGAAAACATTATGAGCAATGGAATGGTACGAAAATGGGTGAGAGCCTTTAAAGATGGCTGCAGGAGTGTTAATGATGAGGAGCGCGCAACTCAAACTCTCAACGCATCACTTGGCTAAGAACAATTTGATCACCCTCCTACAGTCCCGATCTAGCGCACAGTAGCTACCACATGTTTTTGCATTTGAAGAAGCGTCTGAATAGTGATCGCCAGGACGACGACGGTGAGGTTGAAACAGCCGTGTTGAAGTGGTTGTCAAATGAGGCGGTAGATTTTGTATGAGGGTGGTATTGAAAAGCTTTTTGTACGATATGATTAGTTCCTTAATATTTGTGGAAACTGTGTAGAACAGTGGATTAAGGTATAGGCTTTCATGAAATAATAAAATTGTTACGGAAAGTGTACTTTATACTTATTTCAGAACAGTATTTACTTAAGAAAAACAAGCATCGTATATTGAATTCGAAACTTGGGATCGATTCCCCACAATAGCTCATGTGATTCGAATTCCACGTTAAGTTGTACTAGGTCCACGTCTCATATAGACTCGCTGCTGAAAGAGACGCTAAACTGAAAATCAAATGAAATCGTATATTTGAATGAGAGAATATTCGACTGGGATCGGGATTTGACTTCCCTTTGCGGTGCGTTAATCTATGCTGGCCAGTCGTTTCCCAAATGAAGCACATAGTTTCTCTGTTGCAGGTGATGCTCTACTCATTTTGTAATACGTTATAGCATAGTGGTTAACGCATCGGCACAATTATCAAGGAACTGAATTCTCTCCTCGTTCCAGTTGCACATTTTGTATCTTTCATATTTAGCAGTATTATTTTACCTGGTAAAACTAGGATTGTAAAAAATACGGTTGTGGCCTTCTGTTCATTTTAATTCATGTTGTGCTCTTCATAAAATAAGGGGAGTGCAATCGCACATGTCTCTGTCATTTTACAAATGATCAGTGTAAAGTGCCTTAGTTTACTTCATTAGTTATTGTGGCAGCTATTATTGTAAACAAATCACACCAATAAAAGTTGATTTAATTTAATGAGTATGTCTTTATCCTATTAAAGAGTTATGATAATTGATGTCCGACTATGACATGTGATACATTTGAAAAACTGATGAATTGGTAGAAGTTAAATTGTGCCTTATATGACTGACAAAATGATAATCAGCCTTATTAAACGATAATTATGCCTGTTGTGCTGTTAGTTCCGAAACATCGTGGCTTCCTCTGAGTGAATTACGTAGACTGAAAGTATTTGAAAACAAGATCCTGAGACGAATATTCGGCCTCAAGAGAAATGGGAGTGGAGAACGCGGAACCTTCATAACGAGGAACTGCATAATTTATACCGTTTACCAAACATCGTTAGGGTAATCAAATCTAGGAGGCTCAGGTGATAGGTTATGTAGCCAAAGTGGAAGAAAGTGGGAACGCTTTTAAAGTTTTAATTGGAAATCCAATTGGAAAAAGACCATTAGGAAGACCTAGGCGCAGATGGGATGACAATATTAAGCTGGATTTCTCAGAAGTAGGAATACAAAATAGAAACTGGATCCAGTTGGCTAAGGATAGAAGTCAGTGAAGACCTTTTGTGAACGCGGCCATAGAACCTACGTGTTCCATACTCCATAGAGTTAGTTATATGAGTGACAAATTCCCATATTGGCAAAACACAGTGAGCATATATAACTGAAGTTCCATTAATAAAATATCACCATGTTCTAATAAGTATCTTATTTGTTATAGTAAGTAACATAAATATTTAGTATTTTTATACACTAGTATTGAAATAGAGTAGGGTTGATTCTGATACAAATATTATCTTGTAGTAGTCAGTGAATTATTTACTATTATTTTGGTTGAGAAGATAATTTAATGTGTATTATTCTTTGTCGTAACGGAAGATTCTATTGCAAAATTCATTTGGGATATATTTACCATATCATACAGACAGTGATTCAAAGTGAAGAAAAAGTTACTTTAAGAAAAAGAAAAAATGCAGAGTGTTGCTTTAAACAGAACTGTACATGAACAAGTTCATTTGGTCAACCCTTGGGTCATGAACTTAATTCGTTCTGTAACGCTATTAGCAAATCGAAATTATTTTTTCATTGAAATTAATGTAACTACTAGCACATAAATTTTTATATTTATTATTAGTATGTATTTTTATATTTTAATTGTTTTTCTGTGATTAAGAATATAGGATGGAAATGAAATTAACCTTAATTAGCCATGGTGGGATAAAATGACAAAGTTAAAAAGTTATGTTTTTAAACATTACTCAGATAAATAATGTTTACGGCAAACGCGCGAAAGCATTACTGAACACGTGATATTTTGGATACAGACGTTTATGTGCGTTTCGTATCCCAAAATATCGTTCGTAAACCGATTGTTCAGAAAACTTGTTTGCGAATAGAGGAGTTCGAGACCCGTCGGTTCATTGTAATTTGAACAGCGGTATCCCGAATAGAGTTAATTCCACCACTTTTGTTCTGATGAGACATTTAGCAGAACTTGCAGTGTACTTTCTTCTAATTGTATTGGGTCATAATATTTGTATTTGTTTTCTGGCAATTTGATAATATTATATATATTATATATTATATATTAAATATTATATTTAAACATCCTTAATGTCAGGTTGTCTAAAAAGTACTGTGTCTCTGAAAAGTCGAATTTGAGAATGCATTTATTGTTACTTGAAAATATCATTATGAAACCACATATATACCATGTTCGTTAATGAACTTCTGCCATTTCTCCAGCAACACTATTATCCCGTCGCTCTAGAACTTGTGTGATTTCTGGCCAAAACATTCTGACACTTTTTCACACACCTCTTTTGAAACTAAATTAACACTAATCAGAGAGTTGTGTAAGATGCGAAACAGATGATAGTCTAATGGTGTCAGGTCAGTTCTATACAGTGGTTGCATTAAGACCCCCATTTAAGTTCTTTCAATTTCAGATGGCTCGTTAAAAATGTCTGCGGCATGACATTGTCAGCGTGGTACACGACATCGTTTCTGTTGATCAGTTCTGGTCGTTTCTTTTGAATTGATAGGTGCAGTCACGTTAATTGTGAACAGTACAGGTCCGACGATGCTCTTCCAGTTCTACTAAACGCATAACATAACCTTCCTGGGCGTCAGTATGGACTGTCATGGTCGGTCATGAACTTTACCGGTCTTGGTCGGCATTGGCCCGAATATCATCCACGTTTGCTGTAATTGGTCGCCCAATGCAAGGAGCATCTTGGGCATCGAAATTTCGAAAACGAAATTGACTGAAGTCGCTTTTGGCTGTTGCTTTTGATAACACACCTTGACCATAAACAGCACAAATTTCTTCATGAGCCTGTGCGGTATTTGCGCCTATATCGAAATAAAATTGTAAAATGTAGGACCGTTTTGCGGCGGATAACAGCTTAACTATCATCACGGCGCAATATCATACGTCTGATGATAAAAATTAACACTTTTTGTAAATCTTCAACTGTCAGCTGTCAAATGACGTTAGACTTGGCCCGCTGCGACTCATTTTACCGTAAGGTTAGGGACGTTAATGCTATCTCGTGCGCAAAAAGCTCAATGATTTTTAAGACTACGTGATAGTATTGAAGAGGCTCCTCACACATTTTTTTTTTTTTTTTTTTTTGTGTGTGTATGTGTTTCTTTGTTTGTTTTTAAGAACCATATTTGATTCTCAATAGGAGTAAATGTCCTTTGAATCCCGCTCTAAGTCGTAGAAATACTTCTCATACCCTATGTGATCAAAAGTATCCGGACACCTGGCTGAAAATGACTTACAAGTTCGTGGCGCCCTCCATCGGTACTGCTGGAATTCAATATGGTGTTGGCCCACCCTTAGCCTTGATGACAGCTTCCACTCTCGCAGGCATACTTTCAATCACGTGCTGGAAGGTTTCTTGGGGAATGGCAGCCCATTCTTCACGGAGTGCTGAACTGACGAGAGGTATCGATGTAGGTTGGTGAGGCCTGGCACGAAGTCGGCGTTCCAAAAAATGCCAAAGGTGTTCTATAGGATTCAAGTCAGGACTCTGTGCAGGCCAGTCCATTACAGGGATGTTATGGTCATGTAACCACTCCGCTACAGGCCGTGCATTATGAACAGCTGCTCGATCGTGTTGAAAGATGCAATCGCCATCCCCGAATTGCTCTTCAACAGTGGGAAGCAAAGAAGGTGCTTAAAACATCAATGTAGGCCTGCGCTGTGAGAGTGCCACGCAAAACAACAAGGGCTGCAAGCCCCCTCCAAGAAAAACATGACCACACCATAACACCGCCACCTCCGAATTTTACTGTTGGCACTACACACGCTGACAGATGACGTTCACCGGGCATTCACCATACCCACACCCTGCCATCGGATCGCCACATTGTATACCGTGATTCGTCACTCCACACAACGTTTTTCCACTGTTCAATCGTCCAAAGTTTACGCTCCTTACACCAAGCGAAGCGTCGTTTGGCATTTACCTGCGTGATGTGTGGCTTATGAGCAGCCGCTTGACCATGAAATCCAAGTTTTCTTACCTCACGCCTCACTGTCATAGTACTTGGAGTGGATCCTGATGCAGTTTGGAATTCCTATGTGATGGTCTGGATAGATGTCTGCCTATTACACTTTACGGCTCTCTTCAACTGTCGGCGGTCTCTGTCAGTCAACAGACGAGGTCATCCTGTACGCTTTTGTGCTGTACGTGCCCCTCCACGCTTCCACTTCACTATCACAACAGACACAGTGGACCTAGGTATGTTTAGGAGTGTGGAAATCTCGCGTACAGACTTCTGACACAAGTGACACCCAATCAGCTGACCACGTTCGAAGTCCGTGAGCTCCGCGGAGCACCCCATTCTGCTTTCTCACGATGTCTAATGACTAGTGAGGTCGCTGATAATGAGTACCTGGCAGTAGGTGGCAGCACAATGCATCTAATATGAAAAACGTATGTTTCCGGGGGTGTCCGGATACTTTTGATCACATAGTGTATGTCCCCTGCCCATAGCTCTTGGCAAACTTTAGAGGGACAATATTGTAGAAGTTCATTCCTTTGAACAGGTAGGTAGAACTAGGATGAATAAATCATAATTCCGGCATCGACTCCCATAAAAAATTCTCTAATAATACAACAGTATTTACAGAAATACTACAAAACAACTTTCTGTAATGCGAGGTTGAAAAGGTAGCTTAAGACTTTGCAGCCTTGAGGTAGGACCCGGCAAGCTAAGTAGAATGGTGTAGGAAATCCCAATGCTTCGAAGCAAGTAGTGAAGAGATTAAGAGTGACAGAGCTCGGAGAATATAAGCCAGATGGAAGGGACGACTAGAGGCTTTGAGGCTGGTTTTCTTCTAGAGCTCCAGGCAAGCTAGAGGATGGGAGACCAATTGGAGACTGGTGCCTGTCCGTAGAATCATCATCTTTATATAGGCACTCCGGGCGGAGATGGCAGTGCTGCTCTCATGTCGTCATGTGACTTGTAGGTGGTGCTGGTGGTTCGTGGTCTGCTTCTTGTAGCTATCCAACGTAAATACATGTGGTTGATGTTTACAAACAGGAGAACGTGTAATTGTTTATAAACACAAGCACGTGCTACATTACAATATAAAGTTTAAGACTCTTACTGTATCCTCTTTGGTTCTTCTTTCGATATAATTCACAGAACAGGAGAAATATAGTAAGGAATACTCCTAGGGCCTCTTCATCGCGAGGCTGGGTGCATTTGGCGTCGGTGTTGAGAAGGGACTTTAAGCCCTTTTAGAATTTTGTTAGTTTTTTTGAAATATTCTCCCTTTACTAAGAATAACCTAAATTTATTATTCTGTTTTTTATTTCTTGACACTATTATTTTATACACTAAAAGATTTGGTGTTGAAATCTTAGTGTGTGTGGACACTTGTGCTATGTTAGAAGAAAATTAATTTTATTCTTGGAGAAGACAATCTTAAAGCCGCTATAGGCTTAGATGTGGATGACCAAAATAAACAGAAATATAAGAATACGAGCTCCTTCGTGGCTAAGAGGTTAGCGCACGCACTTTTGGCGTGGGAGACCCGGCTTCGATTCCTGGCAAGAGCTCATGTGGTTTGAATTCCACGTTAATCAGTAGGTCCACGTCTCATATAGGCTTGCTGCTGAATGGGACGTTAAACTCAAAAAATTAATCAGGAACAAGGATAGATTAGTGAGCAAATCACAAAGATGAAAATTCCATTATACTCATTTTGAATATGAGAGATTGTCCAGCTTTTTCTTTTTAACCAAAAAAAAAAAAAAAAACTGTAGAGGTATGATGATTGCAATTTGATGTAAAAATGCAATCACATTCTCTCCTTTGTTTTGTGGTGCGCGAACCGTATCTTGCAGGTGACGCCAGTGTAGTTTTAAGTGAAATGAAATGCATGTGCGACAGACATGGACAGCAAAGTACAACGGTAACGGGCTAGAGTGCTTAAAATCAGCATAAATTATATAAATACACACGTCGTTGTTATGAGATTCTCAAATGTACAAATATAAAATTAAGCAGAATTAATGTATAATAAAAAGGTTTTCAACGAAGCAATTTCACAAGTATTTGATTTCACAAACCAGGTAATATAAGTAGTAAATTGTTATCGTTTTATTTGGTGCCTCCCAAACTGGGATCTTGTGATAACCTTGAAGCAGGAGTAAAGGTTTCCAAAATCATTTTTAAATTTGTAAGATTCATTTTGAAAAAAAGAAAGAAAGAAAGAAAAAACGGAGTATAAATTACTAGGTAACGGAAAAAGGATTTATTACAGTATGTATACATCGGATCAATTAACAAGAGCTTCCGAGTCTAGGGAAGATGTACAAAGTACTCAGAGAACTAGAGAACGTGACCGAAAAAACTCTGCTTCAATCCTTTATGAAGTGGATGGGGATCAGATTTGAAAGCATGGACAGCAAAACCCAAACTGTATATACAGAAATGCCTCATATGTAAAAGACGTTTCACGAGGACATGAAATCCGTAAAAGGTGTATTGAATATGTTAGACCAAATGATAAATAATAATCAAAGTCAAATAGTGGAATTGAGACAAAAAGTGGAAAGTATGAAGAGCAAGTTAGAGAAGAGTGCAGTTATCCAAACTCCTCTGATGCATATCAATGATCCAACAGAAGATAGGCAAGAGGGAAATCTAATGTATATTGGAAATGGAAACGAATCCGATGGAAGGAACATGGTCGAACGATATGATGACAGATGCAATACAAATGTCTATCATCCATCCAGATTTTTAGATGTTGGTTCTAGTTCTGAAAGCAAGCAGGAAGATTAAACAACTGAATGCAGACCCAGATCTGTAAAACTTAGTGAAGTAAGATCTTTAAGAAAGTATAGTGGTCGAGTAGACGACATACCGGCAAGTATGTTTTTACAAAAGTTCGAAGAAGAGTGTGGATTAGTAGGCATAAATAAAAGTAAATATTTGAAAATTTTACCACATATTTTTGAGGCATCTTGTTCGGGATGGTTTAATGCAATAAATAGTTCCTTGCACAAGTATTAAGAGTTCAAACGTGCTCTCTTTAAGAAATTTTTGAAATTACGTTATGCTTGCCAATGGGGATGATCGTGTTAGAAACCGCAACTTTGATCCACGAGTAGACAAAATCATTACGAAATTTGTCGTTGCTGCCTATAATAATTTTAAAATGTTAAATACTCAGCAATCAGATGCTAGGATCATTGCGTCCATACGCATTTAATTGCCATATAAATTGCAGCAAACGCTACTTTCAGCTCAGTCTATTAATTTCAGTCATATCTTATTAAAGCACGTTGCAGAGCATATATTGCTGTCCGTGTGATGAATACATCCTTTTAAGAACCATTTGACACTTATAATGTCGGGGGAGGGGGGGGGGGTCATCATGAATGACAGTGCTTTCAATGTAAGTTATTGTCTCTGTATAAAGGTGTTATTTTCTCTTCTAATTACATGTTTCTTTCTGTTGTTCCTTGTATCATACTGTAGCACCTACTTTCTTATATGGTTCAAGTTTTACCAATCTAATGCTAATTGGGAGTGACACAGCATACGAAACTTTACGATGATTTTGTCCTAAAGTTTTTCACCCCAGTGTATTTTCGAGTATCTCTAACAGAAGTAAATGAGTAATTTCTGTTTTTTTGTTTTAATCTTGTGTGATTTCTCTCAGTTCTTCGAATGTGTTACCTTACACTTTTAAAATTCAAGTGAATTCTTTATTTTAAAAGCCCAAATTGTACTTATGGTAATTTTTTTTTTTTTTTTTTTTTTGAAGTACAAAATATGAAAATTGTAAAGTTAAAAATATGAAGACAAAAATATTAAAAAAATAGAATAAAAGTATAAAATTATTGAATTTTAAAAATACTGAAAATGCAGTAGAATACAATTAAAACACCAAAACCCAAAATTAAAAGAAACCACACGATAAAATTCAGTACAGCCTTTTTTATGATAGGTAGGATATATATCGGGTATTCCAAAAATGGCGCGCACGGACAACAGAGCGCTATTTCTCAGAAAAATAAAGCTAAAATACTGTATAATGGTGTACCCTTCAGGACCTCCTTCAGCCGATATGGGCAATCAAAATTTCACTATGTGCCAACATTGCAGATTAACTTGGAATCATTAGTGTTGCTCTACAAATCCATCAAGCTGTTGCATCGATTGTTACACTAATAAGTAGTGCTAGTGTCAACGTCTCGATTTTAAGCGCCATCTGGAAAGAATCGATGTAACTATTTGATGAATTTGTATATCTTCTCTGTGGTTCTTTATCTGAGGCGTTGCCACATAGTGCAATACACGTCTCCACACGAGAACCCGAAAAGTATACAATTATATTGTAATGTCTTTGAGGTAGAGTCAATAACGGTCCGGGTGTTTTCCCTTCACCAATTTTATCACAAAATCTAAATACAGTTTTCCTTGCATTTACAAAGAGCAATATAATAATGTCTTTGGATGAGTGACCAAGATGATGGAAAAAGGTGTTTTGCACGGTGCCCCTTTTGCTCATAACAGCCTCCAGAACATCTGCAGGGTTTTAAGTGAATACTCGCAGGAAAACCTCAGCCCAAAGCAGCTTCGCGAGGTTTAGTTGTGGTTAGGATCCCTAATCCAAAGCGACCTCGGGAGCAGCTGTAGGTTATTTGATCAGTGGTCAAACTGATAGCTGGTTCTTCCTCGGGCTTCGCTTTTATAGCTGGTCTCTTGGTGGCTCGTTCCTCCTCGGTCTTCATCGCCTTGGTTTCGTGTCTTCCTATTGTAGTTTCTCGTCTGCTTGTACTGTTTGTAAATAGTAGCACGTGTTGTGTTAACATGTGCTTGCGCTGAAGGTGGGGATCCTTACAATATATATTTTTCGCTTTATTTTGACTTGTAGAATGGTGCTGTGTAGTCTGTGGGCACCATTTTTAGAACAGCTCGTATATATTATATAAAACACATCTTAGGAAGAGAGGAGGATATGCGTGTTAAGAATAATGGAAGAAGATATATTACGTACGAGGGGAAGCTGGAGATTTCATGAAATCACCAAAAAGAAATTTAGCTGGAAGAACCATTTTAATACACTATTTCAACGTATTCCCCGCGAAACTCAATACGCTTTTCACAACGACATTGCAACATTTCTAACCCTTGCAAATAGGTCTTATCCTGGTGTGCAAACCAGCCCTCCGCCTCCGCAATGAGTGCCTCATCGGATGGAAAATGTTTACCTTTGAGATGTTTTTTGAAATGTGGGAAGAGGTGATAGTCGGAGAGGGCCAAATCAGGTGAGTAGGGTGGGTGAGGTATTTTACATAGGTGAAGCCCAGATCCACCAGCAGTTGCATGGTTCGATGAGCATTGTGGGAGGGTGTATTGTCCTGGAGAAACTGAACAACAGCACCACTGCTCACTTTTCCCCGACATTTTTTCTTCAGAGCCTCCTTCAGCTCAATCAAATAGTTGGAATAAACCCCAGCATTGATGGTTTCACCCTTTTTAAGATATTTGATAAGGATGACAGCGTCCTTATGGAATCCATTTGGCACAGACCTTCCGCATGTCCAAATATTCTGCTATTATAACACCCACACGCTCACGCGATATCCGCACACACGCAGCAATGGTTTTGATCGATATGCGCCTATCCTCCATGATCATGTCATGCACTTTGTCGATGTTTTCCATGATCACTGCACTTGAAGGCCTGCCTGAGTGAGGTCTATCTTAAGTCTCATGATGACCTGTCTTAAAACGCCTCACCCACTTCGCTACTGTTATATATCCAGAAGCGTGTTACCCCAAGTACCTGGAAAGTTTTATGAATTTCTAGAGAGGATTTGTCTTGCAGCACAAAAAACTAAATGACACTGCGAAGCTCATTCTTCTCGAATTTCCTTAGATCCTCCGCCATATCTTCTTACAAAGCCTGTAACAAAGGAAATAACAATGATAAAAAGGATCATATACGGGATGAGAGGTTCACAATATATGACCTTTCTAATGACTACAATGATATGTTTCAATTTTTATTTCTTCTTGGTGGTTTCATGAATTTTCCACACACACACACACTCCGCCCTCGTATAGCTGTCCAAACTCCTTTTTAAATAAATATAGAACGGGTGATGACATAGCGAAAAACACGTAATTCAAGATCTTTCTACACGGAAAGGCGCTCATGAAAGAGAAAACTGAATAGGACAATATTGTGTGTGCATTGATAAATGAGATTGTTCACGGAAGGTCTTTGTATTCATTATTATTATTATTATTATTATTATTATTATTATTATTATTATTATTATTATTATTATTTTAAATCGCACTTTCGATAATTCATTTGTTCTAGTGAGTCAAAGGAGATTTTCATTATCGACGCGACAACTTTAATGCATTTGCATGCCATAATAATTGTATAAATGTAGAAAGAAGTGTAATAGAAGTTAACCATGTCTTCGTTATGCGCTCTGAAGTTGTAAAAACAATGAAACAAGTAGTTCCAATTCATCTTTTGTATGTGAATAAAATTAATTTCTTTAATATTTCACCATGAAAATCGTCAACCTTAATTAAGATGAGATTGATATTGCTTTGAAGTTTAGGGAGAGTTGAAGGTTCTAAAACTGCATGTGAAAATTAAGAGGCTTCATCACTGCGAAATTAAAATACCACTAATTTTACAGTAATTATGTGATATCTTCAAATAGATAAAAGATAATCGAAAATTGGAACAAGACCTCCCTAGACAATATTATTCTGCGTGAGATATGGTTATCATAACTCATTTATCTGTTTTCGATTTCCAGCCATTTAGAAAATCGACATATATTTTCGCGTTTCTAAATAACTGCAAACGGAAAGCTACTAGGTGACTCGTGATAACGGTATCTCATGCAAAATAATATCGTCTAGGGAGGTCTTGATCCACTTTTCGATTATCTTTTATCTATTTGAAGATATCACATAATTACTGTAAAATTAGCGGTATTTTAATTTCGCAGTGATAGGGACTCTTAAGTAATCCAGATGAGCACTGTTTTATGAAGTTGGTTGTTAAGTATTTAGTGTTTCCAACTTCGGTTATTTTTATTGGTAAATCGTAGTTATTCAACTACTGTTGCCTTATTTTGATTTTAATTTCCTAACAGAGTTTAATTTTTAATTATTTATTTTATTTATTTATTTACTGAAAATTAATTTTAAAAAATCCCTTTCCGTATTACACGTACCTTTTGAAGTCATTGGTATCTTGATTAAGCAAGATTATGGTTTGTAGTCTTCAAATGTTGAGAAAAACTTGACATATTATGTGTTTGGCGTCCGTAATGTGTTGTTTGTTGTTGTCGGGGAGAGTGCTCCAATAACTGAGAGAAATTGATAGGCGTTCTTCTTTTCAACAGGGTTACCGGTCGATGGAATTCCCTTCGAGGCACCAGATGGAGAATTTAGACGGATAAACGCTTCATGTCTTCTCCAACAATCAACCCTGCTTTATTGTTAAACATCATTGTTGGATCTAATCATCCGCTGGCGACGTTTGTCAAACGAACTGCTTTTCACAACCAAAGTGTATTATATTCTACTTATCAAAATGGTGATTCACCAGATAGTATTTATTGGATATTCTCAGTAGGGCTTCTTTTGTAAATATTACTCGAACAAATGGCCTTCCAACATAACAAGTAGAGAGGGAACAATGTTATTTGTTGGGGATTAGTGGATATAGGGGGTGGGAGTTATTAGTGGAGGACGGATTTGTATATACTTGAAATATATCTTTTCTAAAGGCGTACATGAACTAGAACGAAACCTAGTTCCTTTGTCTTAGGGTTCTTCAATATGTAAAGGTAAAAATAATAGACCCAGGTGAATACGTTCTTATTTTTAGGCATTGGCTCATATAGTGCTGCATATTTCTTTCGAGGGCTACGGTCGATGGAATTGTATAATTAGGCATCAGCATAAAATGGATGTTTTAAATGTACTTCCACTTTCTTGCAATGGTTAAGAAGTGAACATGACCTGCTTTCGTATTTTTCTCCGATTTTTTTCAGGAGACTGCAGAACGTGCGTATTGCAGGCATCGATGTATTTGTTTCCAACTCTCATCTACAGAATATTGCAATAAACTCTAATGATATTGTTATATTAAAACATTATCTTCTGGTTTATTTATGAGAAGAAATCGCTGTATTGTTATTGAATTTGTATGTCACATGCAGTTGAGTGTTAACGCGCTTACTTTTGGTGAGCAATGAGTTTTAGTTAGTTTACCGGTCTTCATTACTGTTTACTTCATAGGAATCCCCAAGATCAGTTTTAATGTTCTTCTAAAACAGCACTGGTTGTAGCCCTTTTACTTGGAACTAAAGTAATTGACGCACCAATCTCTTATATATTTTTAACTTTTATACGAACAAGACGTTTTAGAAATGTGTATGTGTACAAATTTCGAAAGATTATTCCTTATGTCAACTTGTGCAGAAGGAAACGTTGAAACAAAAGTGGGTTGATAAAAGGTGTCGTTTCGTAGATACGAAGTGTTGAAACTGTGGATTTAACCCTTGGACGGCTAATACTTCAAATATAAATAATAGTGTTTAACACATGGACTTTTTTTTTTTTTTTTTTTTTTTTTAATGTAAAATTGTATTGTCGATTTACGCCTTGTTTCACGTTATAGAAAATCAGAAGTATGAAATGAGTTATTATCCTCGTTTTCTTCATTATCCTCTTGTGCTTTGCCAGTATTACACAAAGTCCCAAATTGTCATTTATTTCATAATTTGGATTTTTTTTTTTTTTTTTTTTTTTTTTTTTTTTTTTTTTTTTTTTCGAAAAGCAGCCCAGAGAACGCGTTGTATGTTACAGATATATGTACATGTATCAAGCTATGGGTTATGGTATGCGTTCACATTATAGGACAGTAGAGGATTAAATCTACACTTTCGACGGCTTCACATATCAGACACAATGCGGTTTTCAACTCTATTTATTTTAGCTACTTTCTTCAATTTCGCCTGAGAATTGAACTCTTCAGACTTGTGTATTTTGGGCGTATCCATCGACCTAATTTGTGCTAAGAGAAAAGTAGTATTATTCTCATTTCGTAATCAAAGGCGTTGAAACATTATCTTCAGTTAAGAGTAGCGCCTTCTATATAATAGTATTCTACCTACTGGAAGTAAAGTAACAATAAGATAAATGGTACTAAAGCATTTTTATCTTTGGTATATGAGTAAAAGCGATTTCGAGATAATTCAGCTGAAGCTCATCGACCTCAATCACGAACTTAAGGTGAAGTGCTTTCAAGTTTTTTTTGGGGAAGAAGTATACAACATTCTGAAATCCAGATAAGCGTTGTTCTGTAAAATTAGTGATTTGATATTCATGTTTAAACTGGAACTTATTTTTATTGTATAAATTGTGGTTATCAAATAATAGTATCCATGTATTTACTGATAGATGTTAAAGGATACATCTTCATTATAAAATTGCAAGCGTACATTGCACCTGTGAGATCCTTTTCTTTTAGTTTATATTAATATTGACTAGCGCTGGAGTCATGTCCGCAACCATTTGTTACTTTTTGGAGGCTGGTTTAGTTAAAGTAAATACGTTTAAAGAAATATAACCTAGTCCGAGAATTAGGAGTTCATTTTCTTGACAGGACTTATATAACCAGACAATGATCTTATCATGGGAGTTCTAGCCTACAAAAAGTAACAAATAATACACAAAGAGTGAAAAAGTGACTGACTGGACCGGGATTCGAACCTGGAATCTCCGACATACCGTGGCGATGCGTAAACTACTATGCCACCCAGTTCGATTCCCAGAACAGTCACCCACTCTCGAATCGGTACTTTCATCTCCCAACCACATGAGTTGTACCACAGATCCCTGCTGTGGTTAGATAATCCTGTGTCCATATACCGAGCACCTTATGACGGTTGTGATTTCATATATACTAACGAAAGGAAGAAACAACCTAGAGGTGGCTGTTCTGAGGATCGGACTGTGGGGCTAGTAGTTAACGCATCGGCACGGTATGCCGGAGGACCCGGGTTCGAGTCCTGGTCCAGTCAGTCACATTTTCACTCTTTGTGTATTATAGAATTCTCACTTATAGAGGATCTGGTGTGTAAAAAAAAAATATCGGTTGTTTCCTTCTTTTATTTGTATATAAGTAACAAATAGTTGCGAACATGACTTCAGCATGAGTCGAAATATTAACATACTGAAGAAAAAGATCACAGATGCAAAGGTAAGCTTTCAATTTTATTTTTGGATTTATGCGTTATAATGAAGATTTACTCAGAACTTAACTTTCCGTGTTACTACAACAAAAGATTCAATATCAAACTCTCACTGAAAAATATGTTAGTTTGTTTATTAACCTACTTCGTATGTATTGAATAGTTTATTTACTGCTTGTTTATTTATACTCTACTGCAATATTTCGTCCTTTCATCTTTCTGAGAACATCTTCAGACAAGTTTTTTCGGTAGGAAATACGTTTAGTAAATGTCTACTGACTGTAAGATCCACTATAACTTCTAGGCATGACAACATTGAAATTTTACACATTGTAAAAGACAGCTACCTATGTCTGATTTTTCATTGCATTAAAAGTTCTGGTTCTCAAGTTTTCGAGGTCTTGCAGATTTTTATATATTGTTCTCTTTATTCCGTAGAAGTTTGTTTTCCATAAAATCAAGAAGTCAGAAATATGGGAAAAGTAGTAGTTTAGTTTTACTCTGAGAAAACCCGCCTGAAAGTGTTCTCAGAAAAGTAAGACGAAATATTGCAATAGATTATACATCCACAATGTATTACATATAAATAGTTATTTCATTAAGAGAATTTTACAGCGATTATAAGCACTGGAAATCTAACCGCCAGTTTCATGAAACAGTGGTTGTTTACGTAGTTTTTATAGAGCAATTTTAACATTTTCATTGTGCTGTTCTTTCTCCAAAATCTTCAACACAGCCTCATCCTATCTGCGTGATCAGGGTTGGCAATTGTCAGGCGAACATTAAAGAAATTATATTTATTTACACACAGGCGATAAAGTTCGTAGAAATGCTTTGTTGTTTTTCTATACTTAGTGTTTACAACGAAGTCATAGTTAAAATAAGTGTTTTTGAAACTGAAATAATACAAAGTATGCTTTGTGTCAGAATGGGCTCTACAAAAGAGTATTTATATCATTTAGTAGTAGTACTAGTAGATGTAGATAAATCGATATGTTCTGATGGGATGAGTTACATTATGAAGCGTACTAACTACAAAATGCTAGTTTCACTATTGGTAAATTTATAGTATGTATGATAGAATCCGGCCTCCACTAATTGCATAACTTTTAAAATGATCATATATCACAATCATATAACACTTCCCATAACTCCATTTCTCAAATCTAGCTGAATTAGTTCTGATTTTATGATTTGTTTGTGATAGCAGCTATCGTAAACTCGGGTTACTCTGTTCTGAAAGTTTTTAGAGAAGTGTTCGAATCTACTTTTTTCCTAGTTTCTCTGCAGATGCATTGGAGAATATGTCTTTAATCGGAGTTAAAGCTTCATTTACGCACTCATGAATTGCAGTTATTAATATTTCAAGTTCAAGTGTCTATGTTAGTAATTGAAATGAATTTAATATTCTGTGAAAAAATCAGCTGTAATTTCTAAAGAATTTGGTACCTTAAATTGTGGTTAAGAGCGAATATGATAAGGGAACAAAAGGAAATTGTTGCCGAGTGTATCTATTTTCTTTTCCGTAATAGTGGTTTTTAACACATTCAATGTCGATATGTGGCATTCATTTTGTCTCCTTAATTTGTGTTAGAATGTCTGCTAAACACCATAATATTATTTCCATATGAAAGTACGACGTTGTATAGTCAGCTGCAAAAGAATTTTTTCGACTTCTTTGATTGTTCAGTGTTTTATTATGTATCTTGTAGCCTAACGTATTCTATATATTTGCAAGAGGCAATCAATAATTCTAGCATTATCTCTTTTGTTGAAAGAGCATTTAATATATCCGTGTATTCGTTTGCAACACGTTAGGCTTCGTAATCGGTAAGGAAAAAGGTTTAGATGTGTTCATATGGAATCCCGAGTATCTCACTGAAAAAGGAAAAATTTCTTATTTTGAGATGAAACAAATACTATAAAAAAAAAAAAAAAAAAAAGTTGAAGGTAGTACTTTTCTCACGTACTACGTATTCGTAGCATTTTTTTTTTTTTTTTTTTTTAAGTAAGTACTAGCTTATATATCATGAAGATAGTATTCAAGTTCTTTGATAAGCATCAAAATATTTGAGAATCAATGTTCAGTCTTGTTAAAAACAACTGACCACCCACCTGTTTTTTAAAAAGCCATACATACTTGCCTACGGTTGCAATTGAATCAAACATAGATGGATTGTCTTCGTCCAAATGAAATTTTCATTTAGAACCCAAGTATTAGATTCGTACATACGGTAGCCAGAGTATTGCCTTCGAAAGTAAAGTGGTTGTCCTCGTATATGTCTAAAAACCACCATTTGGCTTTAACTATTTTGAAGTTCACTAAAATTATTCTGGTGTGAATATACTTTAAATAAACCAAGAAACAGACATATTGATATACGGAGTCAGTATACAATTCAGAAATCAAGAGCAGCATTTGATATAAATCGTAAGGAGAGTCCTTTCGTGGCTTAGCGGTTAGCGTACGCGGTTTTGGCGTGGGAGACCCGGGTTCGATTCCCAGCAGGAGCTCATTTTCGGATCCCACCTTAAGCTATGGTTCACATCTCATATACCGTTCCTGCTGAAAGAGACGCTAAGGAAGAAGTACCATAAGTTCTTTTCTCGTGAGTATTATTTCTTTTGTCAATTCAACTGAAACAAATAAACAAGGAACAAAGTAAAGGATTCAGAACAAAGTAGCTTCAGCTTATGATAGTTCTATGGCTGTGAACGTCAAAGCTTTACGAAGCATTGTAGTTTTTTAGTTGTTAGATAGAAATACGTGTTATTTATATTTACAGCTCGATATCAGAAAACGTTTAGTGTGGTTTAATTTTACAGAATAAGAGTTATTATTGTAGATGGATATTTTTATGGGTACAAATTCTGTCGATTTTGACTGATTGACGTTAACTAGTCAGAAACTGAGGAAAATGATTTCTAACTACTGTAATTGTTTGCTTGTGATCTTGTTATTGAATATTAATTATTATTTGATCGTGATTACAAATGTATAGTACATATACTTACATATATATGTCTGTGTGTGTGTTTGTGTGTGTGTGTGTAGGATAAGGAAGAGTACATATATTTCTTCCAGAGGAGCGTCAGATTTCTCCTCGTTTCAGGGAGTGTAAGTCAGCGCCAAATTAAGGCACTCATTGCTCTTTTCACAGCGGCAATACTTCGTCCCTCATACCTTTCTCTTTGTAATCGATAAAAAAATACTATAGTACATTTCCTCGTTGTTTGTCAGATGAGGTGCAGAACATTTCGAAGCTTGTTTAGTAATCAAAAAGGTAGACATTTCCTTCAGTTATTTCAGTCTCATGATAGTTGAAACACTTTAATTTTGATCACATTTTTTTAGATATTTACTTGAAAACTCACTCCTTCTTTCATGTTTTATCTGGTAATAAGTCATCTCGCAGAGGCAATTCAGGTGAGACAAAATACAGGGTGATACAAAAATTTGGGAATAGATTCCTCACATCAAAATAAGAAAAAAAAAATTCATATGGACCTGTGGTCGTAAGTGCATAGTTTTGTAGTTATAGGGAGCCGAAAACGTGAAAAGATGAACTTTAAAGGTCCATAGTTCTTGTAGGACCGATCGTAGTTGGGTCAAGACATCATTGAGGAACTAGTATGTGAACTATCTAAATATCCATGTTTAAGAATGCTCCAGTGCATGCACACCAATTTTTAGAGAGGCTGTTTGAGAGTATTTGACCACTCTGCACCTACCTCTCTAAAAACAGGTGTGCTAGTACTGGAGCATTCTTAAACATGGATATTTGGATAGATCACGTACCAGGTCCTCGGCGATGTGTTGACCCAACTACGGTAGGTCCCATAATAGTGGAGCCGTGAAGTTCATGTGTTTCAATTTTTCGAGACCCTGCAACTCCGAAACTGTCCACTTTGGAGCACAGGTCCGTATGAACTTTTTTCTTATTTCGGTGTAAGGAATCTGTTCCCAAAATATTGTGACACATTTTTTGTAACACCCTATATATTCCTGTTATATCTTATCCCTTCACCTCAATCGCCTCTAAGACGACTTGCGTTTGGAACCAAAATATGTAGAGAGTTTCTGAAGGGATCTAGCTTTTCATCTAAGACATTACTGGCGCTTTGCTATCACTGTAAATGTAACAGATATACACGGTGTTTCAAAATATATATCAGGGTTCTAAGGCTTTGTAATATTTATTACATTTAACATACGATTATAAATAATACATCAAATGAAAGAGCAGCTCAGTTTTTGCTAGAAGGGTTAACTGTGAGCATCATTTGTCACATGGTACACATTGAGGCGACAGGTGAAGAAGGCCCAGGAACTTTCTGCCGGGATATGACAGAAAACACACTCAATTTAGGGGTGTCTCCTTGAAACTGTACCGTCTCGTGATGATTTGCTGACCCCCAGATGTAAACATGATGAGTGTTCACATCACCACTTAGGTGAAATGTCGATTCATCACTGAAGAGAACATGATCCAGAAAATCTAGATTGTCATGCAGCAACATTTCATTTGCAAAGTTGGCGCGTAAAGTGTAGTCTGTAGGCTTTAGAGCTTGTAGCAACTGCAAACGATAAGGACGTAGTTGTAGGCGCCTCCTTAAAATTCTCCTCACACACGGTTGCACTATAACTACAAATTCAGTCTTTGCAAAATGTAAAACACAAAAAGCTTTCTGGTCACTAGTCGCTGTCTTTGCTACTCGCTCTCTCTGTCGACAGACAGAGGAAATAGTATATGCGCATGCGTGCGTACAAAACTGTTTGAGTTGCTATTTCATTTGATGTTATTTATAATTGTAAGTTAATTGTAATAGCCTTAAAACCCCGATATTCATGTTGAAACACCCTGTATTGCAAAATTTGTATTTTAGTTTAGTGTTGTTATATTGTTGTTATAAAGATTTTCCTGCCCAGATAGTCATTTTGTGACTTGGTTGAGCTTGCGAATGTCTTCTTCAGTGCTGGTGGGAGACGAAGTCAGCCAGTGGAGGTTGTAGCTCTGCTTTTTGCTTAGAAAATACAATTCAAAGATCATGTAGAAGTCAATATAAAAAACATTTCTTTGTGTTCTGCCGTATCATTAAGTAAATGCGATAATGGACTTGTGGGAATGGTTTGAAACACTCTTTATGTATACGTTAGCGGACTCACTATTGTCACTGATACTCCATTACATCAAGAAAGAAAAAAAATAGTAGAAAACTTGTATATAGCAGATAGAAAGATTTTCCTGCCCAGATAGTCATTTTGTGACTTGGTTGAGCTTGCGAATGTCTTCTTCAGTGCTGGTGGGAGACGAAGTCAGCCAGTGGAGGTTGTAGCTCTGCTTTTTGCTTAGAAAATACAATTCAAAGATCATATTCTTTTATTCATGGTACAGAGCAATCACCCATGTTAAAAAAAACAGCATATCCAGTTCCTAAGATAGCGAACCATGTAATACTACTGGCACATGTGAATGCAATCACTATTATCAGGGAAATAAAATGGAGAAAAGTTATTCTAATTATAATATAGGCTGCTAACTTGAGCCATGGTGAGCAATTAGTCCTTAATCTGGCACTGATAACTTAAAAATTACACTTGTATATTTACTGTAATTCGCGGAAAAAACAGATTAGGCCATAGCCAGTGTTAGATACTAAACATCGGATTTTTATGCGCTGACAAATACATTTATATGTAACTAATAACGTTGTAAAAAAGCTTATATTATTTGAGTATAAATTGTGAAGTTAAAATAACATTATTTTTCACTAGCATGATTTCCGATGACATATTTTTAAACATTGACGGATTATTAGTCATTGTGTGTCTTAAATGTACAGAAATTTAACTTTTCCCAATTAGATTCCTGACGTATAGAATGGTTCCAAATGGTGAGGAGCACAAACTTCGGGTTGTAGTTTATTATATTAAATGAAAAAAAAAGTTTCTAATAAATCTGGGTGGATTTTTTTTTTTTTTTTAACCGTAAGCCATCGAATTTTGGGAAAATAATTCTGTAATGCAATCTAAGTAGACAACTATAGAACGCAAATTTAATTTTAAAAAAAGAAAAAGAAAAGAAAGGAAAAACGTCAAATTAACATCCGCTTTATGAAAATACTCACGTTTCAGAAGTGTGCGGCAGTTCCTCAGTAAATAGAATGTAAGGCTAATCGCTGATTTATGGTATTGGATACATAACGAATTAACTCAAAAATGAACAGTCTTAACCTTATGTCCAGAAGTAGTAGAACTACAATCATACAGTTTCGGTGTTCGCTGATAATTGTGTCGATTACTTTTAAGTACGGTTAAAGGAGTCGTGTGTTTAGACCCTACAACTAACTGAAAATTGAGGTAAAATTATCAGGAAATTCAATCCAGTTTTTACTACCAGAAAGAAAAATAAATTAAAAGTGTGTTAAACCTATAAAATGTGCACTGTACTTTTTCCGACAAGCCGCGTTCGTTACAGTGTTCAAGTAGTGAAGCTTCATATTTCTCTCAAAGAAGTTCCATAGGAAAGCAGGAACTTTTACATACTTATAATTCCAGGTTAACAGTACTCAGAAATACCGACAAAGGTGTCAGCATGCACCGAAACTATATGATTGTAATTATAAAAATAAGTCTTTTTACGTACCTTGCACAGAACTGTTGTATTTTCATTCCCTTTCTCAGCATTTCGCTTGTTCAAGATGGAAAGAATAAAATAAAGCAGTTTTACGTAAGGTGCGTAAAAGCTTTTAATTCTATTGTAATGCATAACTTTCGTAGTTTCAACGTATTGTATGATTGTAGTCCTACTACTTCGGGACAAAAGGTAAGATTATTCATATCTGAATCAGAATGTAAAGACTGTTTATGGGAAGGTACTCCTAGGCACGCTTATTCTTTTAATATGTCGCTTAATTCAGTATACTTGTGTCAGGTGGCTGAAAAATAGAAGGATTGCGTTGCAAGTGCTGTGAGTATTTTAACACTAAAATATTTAAAACTCTTATGGAGGAAACACAAAACGAAACTCATTAATTTGAATTTTCCCTTATTTATTTATTTGTTTAAAAAATCCTTGCTCAGGAGGTCATCTTATTATTATTATTATTATTATTTTTTTAATTATATTTAGGAACAGAGAGTAAATTTTTTATATAATCTTTCTCAAAGATGTTTATGAGTTACATTTAAGCAAACGATACATACATTTGCATAAAAGTCCGATGTTTACAAAACCATAACCTGGCGACAATGAGCTCTTCCTTTCGAGTGAAACAAAAGTTTTAAAGTCATGGCGTGTAGAATAAAAATACAACGACCTATTGCCTCCATGAGCGGTGGTAATTGAACAGCCTGTTTATACGAATAATCATTTCTTGTGTTGAAGAGTATTTCTATTCAAATGATTTATTGGAGCTGCTAGTGGAAAAGTATTTATATTTAGTATTGTTAATTTTTCCTTCTTAACACTGTAACTTGTCTACAGCGTAAATAATGGGCTGTGAATTATATTGATGTAGTAATTAGTGTTTATAATAAATAAATAAATAAATATGTGATATCAGATTATAATGATTTGTATAACTTCTGATGTATAACATTCTACGTTTCCTAATGTATAGCGTGTTTATAAATGAATGCTACTATTTTAAAAATTAATAATAAATCTATTTATTACCTTATATGTGCAAACGTTACAGCATTCTTCCTCAAGGGACACGGGCATAGCACACAGAAAGCCCTTTCCTGTTGCAACGCCACCTCGGAAACTGATGCTGAGGCTCCGCAGTAAGCATGACAAACTAATCAACATAAAACAAACAAACATCAAATAGCGCATGAGAGACTTGGACAATTGCCATTGCTTATGATTTAGGTTTTACCCGTGTAAGTCAATAAATAGATTTATTAATAATTTTTAAAACCACGCCATTCATTTATAAATATGTTGTGTAATATTTTACATTATTGTAGAAATGTTGTAATTTACAGGGAATGCCTTACTGATTTGGCATGAAGATCCAACCACAAAAGCCAAACAATATTTATTCTCAGATTACCAGTAAACTTATACTATCTGTTGTAGAGTTATTTCTTACACTATTTTCTACATCTATTATCAAACAGAACTCGCTGGTTACAGTCAGAGTTCACTAGCGAATCTCATAAACCATTGTATCTTCAATTATGGCATTTCAGCGTTCTCCAAATACAATGTTTACAATTCATAACTGAGAATAGTACACAATCGTAAATACAGGGTGTATCAAAAAGAACTTTACAACTTTGGAAGCTCATATTGATTTATTTATTTAGCTCACAGACATGGTTTTCGTGTCATTTTGTAGCAAAATACATCAAGTGTTTTACCTTATACCTGAAAAGGTTCATTGTGGTTTCCATTGGTGATGCGGTACATATTCCATCTGAACTCGATTTCTTGCCAAAGCTACCAATGTCTTTTAATTCTTACACCATTTGTAATTTGTGTGGTTTGAGATGCAACCGTTTTCTCAACACATTCTAAACTGTCATGTGTGGGACGCTCAACTGTCGAGAAGTACGCCGGGTTGATTTTGTAGGACTGTTCACAAAACTTTGTCTCACTTGCTCTACAATATCTTCAGACGTACGGGGACGACCTGAAGATTTGTTGTCTTACCGAACATCTAGTTTCAATAAAGCATTTATGTCACTGATAAATAGTAGGCCTGCTGGGAGGATCTTTACCATATTTTGTACGAAAATTACGTTGCACAGTTGTAGCAGACTTGCATTCTTTAAATTAAAACACCCAACTAGTACACTCGGGACTAGTAAAGGCAGCCATCTTTGCTGCAACTGCCACTAGCGCTTGCGGTGGTTTGTTTCCGAACTAACGTACTACTTGTGTCAAAACTTGAAGTATTTTACTAAAAAATGACACCAAAACCAATAACTCTGTAAGATAAATGAATAGATCAATATGAGTTCTGAAAATTGTAAAGTACTTTTTGGTACAACCTGTATTGAATGGCCCACCTCTGTTCCGGATATTCGACTATTAGAAAACACTTTATGCCATTAATATTCTCTTTTACCTACAAGATTATATACGTAAAGCAGTAAACTTAAGCCAGTTTTCTCTCCCTCCAGAAAAGAATAATAATAGTACGTCCTTTTTTTTTTTATGAAGTGACAAAAGAGAGGAATTTAATCACACTGAAAACAGTTATTTTATTGGCAGTTTGGATTCTTGTTGGGAATGATCTAATCTAATATAAATAAAATAAAGAGTTTGTTTGTGTGTTTGTCTGTCTGTCTGTGTGCTGCCTGGGGACCAGACGAGTGGACCGAGAGAGTTACCAAAATTTGGTCATGGGTACCTTGGTCCAGGCCCCAGATCAAGACGAAGTGTTTTTTTTTTTAATTCGAAGCAGGGGGGTCTTAAGGGGGCGTTTACCGGGACATGTAAAAGTAGTAGAAAATGACCAATATTAGTGTCGAATTTATTGTTTTCGCGGTCACTGAGATTAATGGCGAAACTCCGATCGCATTAACTTTCAAATCCACCCTATTCGGCAGCGGGCCGGGGGGTGCCTGAGATACCAAGACATGTAAAAGTAATCCAAAATGACCAATATTAGTGGTCAAATTCATGGTTTTCGCGGTCGCTGAGATCAATGATGACACTTCCATTAGCGATGACTTGCAAATTCAGCTTCCATTGTGGGGCCGCGGTGGCTCAGTGGTAGAGCGTTCACCTCTGGTGCTTGGGGTCCCGGGTTCAAACCCTGCTCTCGCCAAGTGAACTTCGTGGTGGACAAACACCGTGGGCGTGGGTTTTCTCGGGGTTCTCCCGTTTCCTCCTACTTTCTTCATTCCACCATTTCATGCATCTCATCATCACCGTCTCCTTTAGCCTAACCGGCATAAGCGTGGGACGTAAAATTCAAAGATTTCATTTCATTTTTCAGCTTCCATTGTATGCAGGCCGGGGCTTAACGGAGGGGAAGGGGGGTACCGGGACATGTAAAATTAGCCCAAAATGACCGATATTAGTGTCAAATCCATAGTTTTCGCGGTCGCTGAAATGGATAGTGATACTCCCACAGGCGTTGACTTCCAAATGCAGCCCCCATGCGAAGAATGGGTATATTCAGCTAGTAATACATAAAACTGAGAAACTGAAACACAAAAAGATATCCTAAAACTAATTATTAGTATAAAGGAAATAAAAATTTTCATCCATTCATCTAGAGCTAAGCATATTTTAAACAATCGTCAACTTCAGGCTTTTATTTACGACAGCATATTGTATAGAAAGGCGGTCGAGAAACGAGAGCATGCATAGCAGCAACTTTCTGCTGGTTTAGCATGGTTGTTCAGGTTGTACAGGCAGGATCAAAAGTGAAGAGATATTGTAGTTGTAGTGTTTTGTATTCCTTCTGTACAGTGTTACTGTGCAGATAATAAGCAGGATGAGTTTCCAAGTATTCCAACACCAATCCTTGCTTTATTATTATTATTATTATTATTATTATTATTATTATTATTATTATTATTATTATTATTATTAATAATAATAATAATAATAATAATAATAAAAGCCAATACCTATTGTAGTATCATCCTATTTGTACCTTAAAGATTTCTGGTGATGTTGCGTGCTCAAATGTGGATTGTACGATGCAGGTACATACGAGTTGACGAAACAAAATAGTTTACACGGTAACGTTACAAAAGCAGAATTCCTATGGTATATTCATGACTTACATGAATGCTTACTGTTGCCGTAGATGTCGAACTACTCAAACTTATGTTCTCAGACAGTAAGATGTCGAGGAAAATGCAGCTTTAACTGACAAAATAGCATACACTTTTGTTTATTCACTGCAGTACTACTTTTGAATGAAATTACTAGTAAAAATAACAGTTCTTGATTCTTCACTATCCTAGAGCACTCTTACATGGACACAGCCTAAACGAGAAAACAGGCAAGCGACAGTTCTGAAAGCAGACTGTATTGACTGTAAACATCACCCGGAATTGAGTGAATTGATATGCCTATATATAATTTCCGGATGAGTAGCTGCCATTGTGTCAGAAAATATTAGAGTATGACTGATTTACAGGCTAAATTCAGGTTCGGGCGAGCAAGTTTTCATAGTCTTATGTATTTGTAGATAGTGTTAAAAGTGTGGACCTATATAGTTTTTACAAGTTCTGCACTCATGATCGTGTGTTGTTGTATTGCAGTAACCAAAGGCGTGTATAGTTCATCTGTTCGAATTATGCCGTACGAATAATGGTGTATCAAAAGATACAATTGAAGACTTTTCGAAGGAAAGATGGAAAATGAAGTATTTTCTGAATATGTTGTATTGCTCAACCTTACAGCAAACAGTGTGTACAAACTAGCTTATAAAACTTGTTCCATTTATTTGCACTCTACTGCAAAGCACTGCTTAACATATGTTGGTAAAACTGAAAAAGACTTTACGCTTGTTTATTTATTGTTTCCTTCAAACTAAATGTGAGTGATTCTGACGTCTACGCTTTCTGGTCACAAGTACTGTGTGCTATACATATTTATTCAATGTACAGCAAATTAGGACCAGACTTCCTGCCGTGTGAAAGTACGTGTATCCTCCCCGCGGACATTGTAGCTCCTAAATCGTGATGAACGGGCAGGTGTCGTACCCTCTTGAGAAAGAGGTGTATTTAAAATGCAGAGAAAATTTCTAAGTAACTGAGTAATGTTTCGCACTAGTGTTGAAAACATCTTTTATTCCTCCAGATTATCAAATAGTGCTTTTACAGACTCTTACAAACTTTAGTTTAGAGTGCCTACAAGCAATGCTCTTTTTCTGAAAAGGAAAAAAAAAGTTCCAATACTCACCATGACTGCGTTATTCTATGCGTTCTGATTAATTGTAAGGGAAAGTGTCCAAATCTAAAGAAGTGAACGAAATAGACATGCATTGATGACATTACCTTATATAATATACTCTTGTTGGAGTCTTTAAATCTATATAAATTAAAATATTAATTTAGTAAATAGAGAATTTAAAAAAAAAAGACTTAAGAAATAGCAAAAATCTGTAGAAAAAGATAGCAGTACTTCGTACTGCCTAAAACTGCGCACAAGTGAAATTTTACAAGTTGGCAGGATTTAAATAGAAATATGTACTTCTGTTGATAGGTTAGTGGGTGAAGATATAATTTCTGTTTTCTTACTGTTTAAAATATTATTTTCCAATTCAGTACGAAGAAATCCAATCTAATGACAATGCGATATGCGCAATGTTATATCCTACATATCTTCTGTTACTGCTCCCGGGTTCCATTCCCGGTGGGGACACTTGGTCGAGAAAGTGTAAAAGCTTTGTGAAGCCAACCATCCTGATGAGTTTTTTTTCTGGGTTTTTCTCATTCACACCAGGTTGCCGGGATGGTACCTGTATAATAGTTCCTGGCCGCGTCCTTCCTTTCTCATACTTTTCTTCCTCCCCTATTCCCCGGGTAGTGTGGTCGCCGAGGACGCCATACCCTCAATGTGACGGGTTAACATGGTCATAGATCCTGAAAGCCCAGATATCTAAATCCTAATCTAAATCATTTTCTGTTAGAATCTCTTCGGAATTCTTTTGCACTCTTCCAAATTAGCAGCGTTCCTATGCACCTCTTCCATCCAGAAAGAGTGCTAACTGTATTGTGGTGCTTTACACTCAAGAGAACTTTACATATACAGGGTGTTACAAAAATTTGTCTCAATATTTTGGGAATTTATTCCTTACATCAGAATAAAGTCCATGTAGACCTGTGGTCGGAAGTGCATAGTTTCATAGTTACAGGGGGCCGAAAACGTGAAAAAAATAAACTTTAAAGACCCATAGTTCCTCTATTATAGGACCGATCATATTCGAATGAAGACATCACTGAAGAACTAATATATGAACTATTCATCTTTCAGAACCTCCGGTACTTGCACAATCATTTTTGAAAGGCTGTTTCGGAGTACTTGATCACTCTCCACTCCACCTACCTCTCTAAAAATTGGAGTGCAAGTACTGGAGCATTCTTGAACATAGATATTTGGATAGTTCACATACCAGTTCCTCAGTGATATCTTCCCCCGACTACGATAACTCCCATAATAGTGGAGCTATGAACTAAATTTCACTTCTTTCACGTTTTCACCACGCTATAACTACGAAACTATGCACTTCCGACTACAAGTCCATATAAACTCTTTTTCTTATTTTGATGTAAGTAATATGTTCCCAAAACATTGTAACATGTTTTTTTAATACCCTGTATGTAGTATAGTTTTTGCCTAAGGATTTGCACAGTAAAATTTTCGAGAATCTAGAGTGAAAAAGTGTGGCTTAGCCGAGACTCGAACCCGGGTGCCAATTTGACCATGCTAGTATGCTGACCACTACATTACTTAGTCTACTGCCTGAAATACCCTACCTTCTCACTGTTGAGGTCGATGTTAAGGTATTCAGATCACTAGAACTGTGCGACATCTTGTATTGTGTTTGGTATTTGTTGTTTTCGATATTATAAGAGAAAATGGTGAGAGTCAGACCATATGATATACAAAAGATGGTTATTGAGGGAAAGTTAAGATTATGTAAGGGAATTGGATGGCAACACTGATTCCCGAATTTCCCTCAATAACTTCCCTTCCAAAGACACCAGTGTCACATGTTGTGTATCATTGGAAAGACAATTCCATCACCTTTCAAATAAGCCATGTCTCACCTCTGTCGAGTAAATACAGAGTGAGTAATAAGAAACATGAAGTCAAAACTGGTTCACAGCCTGTAGCTCTCAGACCGTTGAGATTAGAGCCAATGTTCATATGAACTTTTTTTTTTTTTTTTTTTTTTTTTTTTGCTTAGAATCGCCCATACTATCATTTTGTGACGAATTGCCCTTTCTTCCTGCACCACTATGTATAGGTGCGAATTCTATGACTACACAAATTATGGAACAGTCTATACATCTTAAACGTCTGAACATTGACCTCAAGAGCGAATACTGTAGACTGTCATGGAGTGAATTAAATAGCGTAAGGTTAGCTCAGTGACGATAAACCGGGAGATCCGGGTTCGATTACCGGCTCATTGTGCCTTTTCACTGTAAAATTTCATTAAATTCGTTGCATAGGATATAGTGCACGAAAAAAAGTCGGTTGATTCCCGTTATTGTGTATATAACAGTGTTAATATGTTACTTATTTTATGTTTATTTGTTTGTTTTGTTGCAGAGTGGTGAACCAAAGCTGTCTTTTACGCGAACAGATTCCGATCCTTACTGACTAGTGTGGATAGAGGAGGCAGAAGATGCTCACGGAAGCGAATGAAAGGACGGTAAACATTTAAGGAATGTGTTTTATCTCTTGACATTTTAAACAGGACAAAATACAAAACGGCGTAGTCAGGATTCTAGTCAGCAAATGCATTGGTGCTTGAGAGTTTTCTTCTTTCCAAAGAAATGATAAGAGAAGCATTTTATAATTATTGTATAGTACTTAAGAGACTATATAAGAAAAGTATTTTATTTTTGTATTCGTGTGATACATATGTACTGCTCAGTGTTTGGAAAGTTGTGGTTGGACATTTTATAGAAGCTTCGTTCTTTTTCATGTTCTCTTTAGAGCAGTTTTCATTAGCTGCCGACTGTATCTCTGGGCGAGATTATTCTTTTTAAGAAGCTGTTCGTGTTGAATAAAATGAAAAAAAAAAAAAATGATTAATGATAGAAAAAGCAATTAGTAAATGAAACAAGCGATTTTAAGAAAAATGGAAACGAAGAGTTATTCTTTTAAGAAAGTCATGAAAAGTGGGAACAGCGTCATTTCAATGTAGAACAACCATACGAGCTTATTTTTCTCTGTCGCTTTCTCTTGATGTGGTTCTGCAGTTGATGCACTAATCTCAGTCCGAACTTCTCCACATGTCGTTAAAACCAAAATTGAAAATTGTGCCAATTTAAAATAATCCCGTGTTTGGAATATACATGTTGCATATATTTATCATTTTAAACATTCAAACACTGCTTTTCATATATGTAGTGCGCACATGCATGTATGTTTATACGTGCGACGTCCTAATTCTAGTATAAAGAGAAGTTTTTCACAGTAGTCCTTTAGAATTCTGTAAACGCAAAAGATCAGATTATCACTTGCCTTAGCTACTCTATTATTGCCTGCCATAATGATCTCCAGCACTATGGAGAAAGGCAAATATAAAGATGGAAATTGAAGAAGTGTGCGTAGGAGGAGTAGGAACATGTATTCATCTACCTCTCGTACAGAGACGACGGTGTGAATTGATACTGTGTTTACATAATTCTCGTTCTCTTTGATGAGGACGTTAACGGTGCTGCCTACCGGCGCCATCTTTGATTTTTGTTCCAAATCATTCCCTTTTGTTTGAAATGAACTGAAATTTTGTTGTCTTGATTGTATTAATTTCTTCTCCGAAGTTCTTGTTAAATATTTGTTACTTTTCCAAGATAAATTCTTTTAAATACATAAAAATAATATGTAACCAAAGCAAACATTCATTACAGTAGAGTACCGAAACCTCGGCCTAATGTGGACCAAAGGATGGCCGAATTTGTGAAAATGCCGGATTATCGGGAATGGGATCAAAAAAGAATAAGTACGAGTGTTTCCTTAGAAGATGAAGTACTCTACTTGTATGTAGTGGTTGCCTAAGAATACAACAGAGAACACACTGCCGAATTACCTTTAAACAAAGGAAAAGTACGTACTTTATGAAGGTATAGAGCCTTTACTATACATGAGAATGAAAATTAATGAACACACACTGTACAGTAATTTTCCTGATAAGACAGACCTCAGAAAAATACTTTATGAAGGCATAAAGCTGTCTATAATGAAAATTAACTAGCGCGCGGGGTTTTTTCGCCCTGCCAATGTATCCGGCCTGCTGTGTTATCGAGTGCAGAGTTTTAGGGACTTTACTGTATTAATAATTTGTGTTACATTTTGGGCAATATATCATTTCCTTTATTAGACACTTTATATGATGAAGGCAGTGATATATTTCCAAAATTGTAACAGATTAGTAGTAATAAGTGTTCGCTTTGATCAGATTTATTGTTAACTTCCAGGCTAGATTGAGCACCATTCAAAATGATGCTGTGTATATTAGTTTAATATTGCTCAAATCAAATTTGATTTCTAAGTATTACGGTTATGTGTAAGAGAATTTAACTCTCCTAGAGTGAAGGACATTTAAATAGCTTTGAATCGAAGAAGAAGCCAGTAGAATCGGATCATTTCAAACAAAAGACAGTAAAATAAATATCAATGAAAAATAAATAAATGAATTTAATGGAGGGGATAAGGCATAGATCATTAAAGAATCTTTTTCAAAATTGCGACTAAAGCTTACGAATAAGCTCCTCTTGGACGAGGAAAACTAAATTAAATGCAGGAACAGTCTCTTTCGGCAAGAGCAGTTCTACATCATTTACACTAAAACCATCGCTTCTGAGAAATAAGAAGCTTAAAGTAATACTTATAGACAACATGTTCATCACACCGTGTTCGTTTACATCCTATCTAGCTCTTTGTAGACGAAGGTTTATATTGGTACATATATATGTATTAATAAAATATAGGTGGTTCTCGTGTTCGTGTGATACAGATATCCTTCTGGGCTGGATACAGGAGAGATGGTTTCAATTTACCACCTAGTAGATTCTCCTTATTTCCTCATGATTTAGCTTTTATAAAACAAATTTTATTTTGTTCTCAGTTTCTTCAGTCATATACACGTATGAGGTTAAGTTCTTCCATGATTAAAGATATAAGGGACAAGTATTTTGGTACGAATACGAACAAGAAAGTCTTTGATTATGTGTAGCTAAACTACCTAATAAGTCCTTGATAGCAGGGTATTCCATAAAAGTTTATTCTTCATATCCTTTACAGTAATACAGAAGTATCTAATAAGTTGTACTGTTCTAAATTCTAGGTAATATGAAGAGTACGGTTCTACTAATTTACTTAAAACTGCAATCTATTTTTTTTTCTATTAAAATAAAATAATAATATTAACTAAGCACCTTTTACCTTATTTCTGAACACAGATGACAGTAAAACTGGACTCTATTAAATTCGTACCTGAATCTCAGTAACTCCAGATAAACAAGCAAACCTTTTAATCTGAGCGAAAACGTTTACTTCAAATAAATAATGAAGACATTTATCTTTACGTCTTTTCTGGTCTGCTCTTTGTTTCTACACATTTATTCTTTCACTAACTGAAAAATAAAGTAAATCTTTTGCTTATACCTATATATATATATATAAGAATAAACATTTATAACCCAAAGGAAATTCTGGCACAAAATAATGTATTAACAATAAGAGGACAAATCGACACTAAACGAAATGTAAATATAATAATATTGTTATTTTTAACCAGTTTTGAAAAGTTCGGTAGAAACACTTACTTTAAGTTCAGAATTTCAAATGCTGATTATTTAGCGCTTGCAAGTGAGCATATAAGTTATTTATAAAATATGAATATCTCGGAATTTTAATTGCAATGTAGAATTGCAGTGACAAAGGGTAAAAAGTTCTACAAATTGCCACAATGAATTTCTTAAATCTTATTTCATTGCCACACTGATTACGTAAAGGTTTTAATGAACATAAACGTGAAGTTCTTACTGAAAATTAACAATTTATATGACGCCAAAGAAACTGTTCTTTTTACCAGTTTGGTCAAGCATACATCATTGATCATAGCTGTTATCTTCGTTCTAATTGTGGCTGGTTTTATGCATTATATGAGCAAGATGCAGTCGGTAGTATGGTTCGTTGGGGTTAGTACAAGATATAAAATAAACTAGAACGGAACGTAATTCGTTTTATATTTCTTCTTTTTTATGTTTAAAACTTTCCCAACACTGGCAGTGATGTAGATTGTTTGCATTTACTTGATAAATAATTTTTGTTGCTCTATTTATAATAGAAAAAAGTATAGAAATAGAAAGTATTCCATGTAGTATTAATATATCTAGTGAGTGACATACGTAAAGGTACAAGTTTTATATGTAAACAACAGTTCATTCGTTGAGAAGTCATTAAATATTTTATTCACTTTTAGCTTCAAGGACTGATGGTCTGTGTGCGCGCGCGTGTGTGTGTGTGTGCTTCCAATTTTATTGTTACCCAACTGTACATACATGTTTCTATGAGGGTAAAAGTATTTGCAGAATGTACTGCTTTTTCTTACGATAATTTAGTTGGTAATTCTGTTTCTATTAATATAGAATGCTCATAAATGGGCACATTTATTCTCGACAAACAGCGGTTTATTTATGCTATAAATCTTCAGCACAGAAAGTAACAGTTAACTTAGGGATTTTTATTTTGTATCAAGGTCACTGTTCTAAATCCGTTCTTTCATTAAAAATATTCGAAAATTAACTGCATGTTTTAATTTTAAAAAAATTACACAGTACTTGAAAATCTGTTTCTTCGTGTGATTATTGTCTTAGAAATCTGTACTACCGCATATTTTGTCCCCTACTGTACCTACCGCATATTTTGTTCAGGTTTATAGTAATTTTGAAGTATATTAAATTAAGCATATCCAATAACATAATGTAAGTTATGCGGATGACATGATGAGATAGATTACACTAAAATTCATCGTTGAAGCTGATCCTACAGATCTGTTGGAATGAGAAGGCAGAACAGGATAATCGCCAAAGCACTGTGAAACATGATAGTAGGGGTTGCCATTTTGTGTCTTGTGGGTGCGAACGTTAGGGTTACCATTTTTTTCCGTAAAAATAAGGGAGTTTTTGTTACGACCTTACGGCTAGTACAGGATACGACAAAAATACCTCCCATATTTGGAGAGGGCGCTGTATGAGATTTGGTTGGGATACGGCGGCAGAAGAAGAATCGATCGATAACGGTATACGTGCCATTTCAGTAGTCGCAATGCCGTGTCGCGTTTGTTATGGAGGAGTATATCCGTAATGGTGGTTCTGTGATTACTACTCAGCGAGTGTTTCGCATTTGGCCGACATGATTCTGTTTCGTACACAAAAACCTGTTCGAACTGGGTATCAAACTTTAGAGCAACAGGTTCTGCACTAAGAAAAAAATCGCGTGGTTCACCTGTTTAAGTGCTGAACGCTTTGGAGATTGCTGGATGGACGCTCTCACACGCGCCGCATTTTCCGGCGTTGTTACGGTCCGCCTTACCCCACGACAACTCTCACAGTGTCCTCTTCAAATACGGGAGATCTCTTTGTTGGACCCTGTGTAAATAAATAAAAAAAAACGCTTAGGTTTGAAACATTTTATTACACAACACAGCTGTAAAATGATTGCAGATTGCAGATGTTCTTATTTAAATATGCATTTATTTATATTTTTGGAAATAGTGTCAGAACAGTGAACTCAACATTGAAATGTACCTTAATGTGCAACAATTACGCAAACAATTTCTTCTAAATATACGCAATACATTTAAATAACGTTTTGCTTATCTTTGTTTTAAATAGGAAGATATGAGCTTCCGGATCAAATCAAATCGGGAGATGAAAAAAAGTTTAAAAATTGTGCCAAATGCAGGAAGTTACAGCTAATACTGGAGAGTTGACAACCCTAGGGGGCGTTGTTGGAAATAGTAGTCGCACTATAAAACTCATAATGTACCTTCAAAAGGAACACAGTATAAATAAATTATTAAAATGGATTTGTTCAATAAACTAGTAAATATGTACATTTGCTTTGCCATTTCCACCAATTTTGTCGTTTTGTAAGTCTTCATTATAAGAACGTCTCAGTCTGTATGTAACGTTAAGAAGTACCCGTGTATTTTATATAAGTTCATATAGTTATATATATATATATGAACTTATATAAAATACACGGGAACTGTTAGTTAATTTAGAACCCCCACTATGAAAATCACACCGATGAAATATTAAACTTAACTTTGTGCTTGTCAATCGTATCTTAGGTACTCCCTCCGTTCATAGCATGGGCTGCGCCGTTGAACCATCCTTAAGTATTTAGGCTTCCTCACATTTACTATTATTTTGCTTCTTAATAACAACTTCTTCGTTTCTGAAACACACGTTGCATTCTTTGACACCACAAGCGTTTTTTTGTTGATTTCAAGTAGAATGGAACATATGTTTGAAAATTAGCACTCACCTGTACATCAGAACCTCTGTAGGGGTATCCGTAGGGGAGATCTCACATGTATGTATCGAAAGACTGTAAGAGCTGAATGAAGGATCAGTGACTTTTTCTTAAACATGACTACATTGATCTTATTTTACTTTTAAGTATGTTTTACTACACTTTGTCTATTTACTCCAAATATGCCCATGAATGCAATAATTGCGTTTTTTTTCTTTCATTTTTAGTGAAATTCCAAAGAAAATAGCATTTTACTTCAAAAAAAATAGCATATGTTCAAAAATACGAAAGATCTCCATTTGTTTTTAACAAAGTGAAGTTGTATAAACTAACAGGACAATACAATAATAATTAAATTAAATTAAAATTTCTAATTATGATCGGAAAACGCTAACTTTTTCGCAAAAATGCTAAAGATTTACAAGTGGCTTTAGTCTTTCCTTTTCTTTTTTTTCAATTCATGTTCATATTTTTAAAGTATTGCACAGTATATAAAACAACTTAGAAAAACAAAGATACCGACATCTGAGGGCCGCCGTCCATTCATAGCAGTGTGTAAACATACGTAATAACAGACAACGATGCTACATACTATAAGAGTGGCTAGTTAGTTGTCCTGTGTATATACATTATTCACAGTTTAGGTTCATATTCGATGAATAGTGCAATTCTGTACTGCTTATACAGTCTCACTAAGTTACAGATGCTCTCAGCAGTTTTTAGGTGACATTAAAATTGAATTTGTGATAATTTAGCTGTAAGATAAGCTATAAATTATCAACGTTACTAATTTTGTATAGATATTAATGAAAGAAGAAACAACCGAGTTTTTAACACACTATCCTGTATAGATGTGAATTCAATAACGTACAAAGAGTGAAGAAGTGACTCACTGGACCGGGACCTCTGCCATACCGTGCCGATGCGTTAATCACTACGCCACGCAGTCCACTTCCCAGAACAGCCACCCACTGTCTCACTCTCGAGGTCGGTGCTCCCCACCCGGACCACGTGCGTTATACCACGACCCCTGCTCTGAATGGACAATTCCTGTGTCCGTGTATTGAGCACCTATGATGGTTGATTTAATATATATATTAATGAAAGAGGAAACAACCGATTTTTTAACACACCATGTCCTCTACAGATGTGAATTCAATAATGCACAGAGTGAAAAAGTGAGATCTACTGGGAAGCGGACTGGGTGCCGTACTGCCCAACGTATCGACACAGTATGCCGGAGGTCCCGGGTTCTAGTTCCGGTCCAGTCAGTCACTTTTTCACTCTACCTATGTTACTAATTTTGTTTTGTTTTTACTTGTTTGTTTTGTATAATCTCAGAAAACATGGTTTCGACCGTAATTGCACATCAGACGGCTAAAACCAGAAATCATGATATCTCTTCGACTGGTATCAGTAGAAGTAAGGAGTTAAGTTATGCTTACTAGTCAATAAGAATCTCACTTTATCATTAGAAGTAGTAATAAGGTGCTATATTGCAACACTTGTACATATCAAGAATTATTGATACAATACAATCGATGGTATTCAAAAGTTGAAGAAATAGAAAAAAAAAGGATAAAAATTGAAATCCTGTCGCTCTTTAGAGGTCTAACGTTATTACATAATTGTATTCGATTTCCTAGAATGTTAAGAATAATATATTTCAAGAGTTAAAGTATATTGAGTCTAAAATGTAAGTTTAAAATACGTCAATTTTTCACCCACCCCTTCATGCTCCTTGAAAACACATATGGTTTGTAACATCTGCATTATTTCAGAAATGGTTTGTAACATTTGCATTATTTCAGAAATGGTTTGTAACATCTGCATTATTTCAGAAATGGTTTGTAACATCTGCATTATTTCAGAAATGGTTTGTAACATCTGCATTATTTCAGAAATGGTTTGTAACATCTGCATTATTTCAGAAATGGTTTGTAACATCTGCATTATTTGAGAAATGGTTTGTAACATCTGCGTTATTTCAGAAATGGTTTGTAACATCTGCATTATTTCAGAAATGGTTTGTAACATCTGCATTATTTGAGAAATGGTTTGTAACATCTGCATTATTTCAGAAATGGTTTGTAACATCTGCATTATTTGAGAAATGGTTTGTAACATCTGCATTATTTCAGAAATATTCGGTTGTTGTTTTCCTAGCAGTAAAAGAATGCGACTTTTTTACCTACTCCTGTTTCTTACATATTTCATTATTAACATTCCTTTATTGTCAAACTAAACACAAGAAGACACTGACACAGGCTTGATAATATATACTCTTACGTGAATGTGTGTTATATATATATAAAACACACATTCACGTAAGAGTTTCAACACAATAACTGTCTTCTTCAGTCTTTTCCCAGTATGTTTTATGGAAGTCTGAGTCTGTGGAAGAGTGAGAAGAAGTGGAAATCTGAACTGTTACGTGAATGTGTGTTTATATATATTATCACACAGGCTTGCTCAGTGCGTTGTATTTACTTTGACAATATGGAAACAAGGCTTGATAGAGTAATTATAGGACATTTTCCTTAATTGTGTGTATCTTCTATCAAGCGTACACAAAAATTAAAAACTTAAAAAATATAAGTAACGTAACTGAGTATATAAAATATACTGACAGTTTTCAATAATTTTGACCAATTCGCATTTTAAACTCACATTTTTCCCCTCTTAGGTATACCTATATAATTCACTTCTTTGTATACTTTAGAAACGTAATCTTATTAAAAATAATAATGAAAAAAAACTTTGATTAAATCACTTCATAGCATCGTTGTTCGTTGATCTTTGTAATTTTATTAGTTGTTAGCAAATCATAGTTACTAATTCATAATTGGAAATTATAAAGAGCATGGAGAGACTGTGAGGAACTTGAAGGTGATTGTGAAAATTTTAATTACGTAACTTTAAAGTATGTGTTTGCTCTTCAAAGAAAGATGGTGTGATTTCCAACCAGAACTCGTATCACATCTCGATATATTTAGTTCTAGAAATATTCGTACTTCATAATGTTAGGGTCAGAGTAAAATGTATTGAGCATTTATGTCTGGAGGTGAAATTCTTGAGCTGAAATTTTAGTTGCAGACTATGCGCTTCGTGGAGATCAGATGTACGACAAATTTTTTGTGAGATGCTTCTGTTCCTTTCCGCTTTGCCATTTTACTTTTTGTTTTGCCATCCATAATGGATATTTAGTGCACTTGGTAAGATAAGCGGCATATCAGCAGGTAATGTTATCTATTATTCTACTTATCTTTACGTCAAACCAATCTTCTCAGTTCTCTCATTTTTAGGTAAAAAATATTTGGATTTGTGAGTATCAGCGTTTTAATGTTGTACGTTTCTAGTGTTAGGTGTCGCAGTTATGGTTAAATTGACACCATTTTTTGTTTTCTCAAAATGAATGTAAACGAAAAAGCAATATTGGAAAAGATAAGTTTCTAGAACATAGGAAGCACTTTGAAATGGAACAGTTAACATTGTGGATACGTTATTTTCACCAGAGAAATAAGTTTGTCATGACGTCATTATTGGGATTTTTTTTCTTTAAGTTTAACGTTCCATAGTTATGCACCGATCTTGATTTTGCTAGTAACATAAACAACTGTAGGCACGTTTCTTCTTTGTTTCAAGAACGCAACAGACCTCTTCTGTATGTATTGTGTGCTCTAAAGAGGATAATCTATTTTGGTATTTGGCAGAGCGGTCAAGAAGGAATAGCCCCATAGAAAGGAATAAAAAGAGAAAAATGCATATAGAAATAGGGAAAATAAACTGTAAAGAAGATTCGCCGGAGAATCACCAAATGTTTCCTCTTCTGGTAACTCACTTACATGAATATAATTATACTGTTTGAGAATTTGTTGCAGAAACAGATTCTGTAGATCTGTAGAATGCAGATGCAAGATGCAGATTAGCATTATTGGTCACTAGCTTCCAAATCTATTTACCAGTGAGATGAACATTTTTCAGGGGTGTTATTCTCAACTCCAAGATGCTCGCGAAGAGAAAGTATGTGATCCTTAGGTGAATTAAAAGGGGTTAAACTTAGAAGAAGAAGAAGAAGAAAGAAACAGAAGATCGCGGTGGTTACGTGCTGTTATTATGTATGGTCAGAGTTGTATGTATAGGAAAAATGAAAAGGAATTCCCCTTCACATGCTGTTTCGTGTCCATAAACATTGTTAAAATAATATCAAGGACAAAGTAGAAAAATATCTCTTCTAAAATTCATATTTAAAGTTTATGTACAGACTTTTGAAATAGTATTAATATTGATTTTGAATCTAGAAAATTCATATAGATGTACGCAGGTTAGTTTTCCACGTGGTACTTTTTTGTATCAAAATTTTAATATTTGAATCTATAGTCTTGCGAGGTCAAGGGTGATTAATACGATTCGACTCTAGCCGTGCCATGTACCATTCACTTCAACATTCATGTTTCGTGTTTTTTATTATTATTATTATTATTATTATTATTATTATTATTATTATTATTATTATTATTATTATTATTATTATTACATTTAATCCATTTTAGGAGAATTTGATTTTCGAATATAGAATCTCCATAGTCTCTTCTACATTTAAGCTGAATTTCAGCCATCCCCCGCAAAGTCTGTTCATATTATTACAATGGGATCAGGGGCGGATCCAGGACGGACTTCTGGGGGGGGGGGTTGTAATACTGCTACTTAGAGCTAGTTTTAAGAGCTCCAAACTCTGGGATGGGTTTAATTTATATATAAAATAAAAAAAACTATTCCTCTTTTGGGGGGGATTGCCCCCCCCCACTGGATCCGCCACTGAATGGGATAGGCCCTTTGCTTTTAAAACGTTATGAAGAGTATATTGAAATGCATGAAAAGTTATAAAAGAAATGTGCGAACATAGCATCATATCAATTTTGTCTATTTATACTTTTCAGTAGACCTGAATTTTGTTTAACATTCTTTGAGTAGAAATAGCCAAACATAGGAAATATCTGAAATTGAATTGACAATACGCTTCAGCCTAGAAGAATATTGAGAAATCAGAGGATTTTGGAAAATGTAATGGACGGAAATTTTTACTCTCAAAATGCGGACATATCATTAGTGCTGACGTATAACCCTATAGTAGAAGCAACAGTCATCTTGCCCGTTCATCAAATGAACGCAAACCTTATTCCATAAAGTGATTTTACTTATTTAGTGTGAGTATTACAAATATAAAGAACAATTGTGAAGATTTGAAATTAGTTGGTCGAATGTTGTTTGAGAACTGCCATCTGGGAGGTAACGGTGCTGACCATTCCCGCACCTACATTTTGACCTTTTTTTCCAAATAGGGTGGAAATCAAACAATAAAAATTCTCTGAGTAGTTGGTTAATGCTTAGAAGCACTAATTTATTAAAATAGTTTGTTTTCTCGTACGTTCCCAATTGTCATATAATATGGCTTCAAATAAATAATGACGTCATAGGCTTAGATGACGGACTGATCAGACCATATCAAAAAACATTGACTTGTTAACTAGTTAGAAAATTAACCAAACAAATTTTAACACTGAATTATATATGATTTCTGAAGTATTTTTTGGGGGGGATGGAAGTGAAAAGCTATTGACGAGTGTGACGAACACTTGTATAGACAACATTCGAGGTGTATTCAAAAAGTATCGAACCTTTGATTGGCAAAAATACATTAATTGATTTGGAAATCCGAAAAACTAATCTCCTTGAAAGTAGTCTCCTTGGTAATGCACACACTTCTCCCACCGATACCATCATTGTTGGAATCACTTCTGGAACGTAATTTTTTGGAATGGTGAGCAAGTGTGCCGTCGCATTCTCCATGATATCTTCTCCTGATTCAAATCGAGTACCATTTAGTGCCATTTTCAGCTTGGAAAATAGCCAAAAAGTCACATGGAGTCATGTGGGGTGAATAGAGTGTCTGTCGACACACAGGAATGTTGTGCTTGGCGATGAAGGCCTGAATGAGATTTCGCGGACACTCTCCTCATGCCCAAATTCTCATTCAAAATTGAATGTACCGATGCGATTGAATGGTTTCCGCTTGGGTATCGCCAATCTTTTGGCCAACTTTGATGCAATATCGCTGCTCAAAGTTTTCTTTCATTTTACAAAAAAACTGAAATCCAACGACCGTTCACTACACGTCTTCACTCGTTGGCCGACTGCCAGCGACTGACGTACAGTGTATGAGTGTCCCCTCTACATCTACACTGAAGAAAGTCACCTGCGCTTCATTGGTTTACGCACGAAAGAAATACGGTTCGATACTTTTCAAACACACCTCGTATTGTAAAATTGCCTTCACACATCATATTTTATAAGGTTATGAGGTGCTTTTATTAGTATTTATAATTCATGAAGATGACTGTGTAATCATCTTACTTGATCCTTGACTGCTAACTTTTTAACGAACCGTTAGTAACTGAAAATATGTGTCAAATATAGACTTAAAATTACTCTTCATTCCAAATTCTGTTTATTAATTAATTATTTGTATCATGAATAAATCAGTTGTTTTTTAAAACTATGTACATATGCTGCTGCATAAACAATCATAAAAAAACACAAATTGTATAATAAGACGATTCTCTTACTCTGTGTTGATTGTTGTGATAATAATAAACACACATATTCTTGCCTTGGCGACGTCCTCTCAATTTATGTGCAATATTTACTGCGTAAAATCTATTTTTGTTGGACAAACTGTTTCGTTGCTAGATACATCTTTGTATAGAGTATATGTAATGTTTTATATAAGAAAGCTTTATAAATAAATACATCATTTCTATACATACACATGAATTTTATTTCAGTTTGGAGTTTATTGATCGTTGACCCTTGGACTACTGTACCAACGAAGGGGGGGGGGAGTACTTTGTGTCCACCACAGTATATTTTTTGTGCTAAATCTTCTAATGAGTTTCTTAATACTTTATGGTGGTTCAAATTGTACGTTAGTGTGTTTCATAAAAATTGCTATTTTAAGCTGGTGGGCACAAAGTACCTCCCCCGCCGTTGGAGTAGATGTGACTGACATTTAGCAGTGTCACTCCTAGATGCCATTATAATAAATAGCTCCTAATCTTTTCTACTGCTGTCGAAATCGGTTTTTGAAAAAGTGAAATTTCATAAAAATGTCGGTTTTGAAAACCGCTTTTGCGATTTCGGCGGTTTTCGGTTTTTGAGAAAACCGGGTTTTCGGCTTTCAGAAAACCGGTTTCCTCAACAACCGAAAACCGCAAATGTCACAAAAATTCAACAGCAGTAGTCTTTTCCCGTGTACTGTTCACTTCAGTCTCTGTAGATTTTTGTGAGAGTTCCTAATTTGTTTGTTTTGCGAAATATATATTTAATCATAACAGGTGGGCACAAAATAACTTCCCCCCGCCTGGTAGTCCGCGTTACAAAAAATACCTAGGTAGTGCGAATGTTAAGAGACAGCAAATGTTGCTAATTTAATGGCTTCCTTTAAAAGATTCTGGTGTTTTTTGCTGTATAAAACTAGAGAAAAATCCCTTCTAATGATTATAGTAGACGATGTTATTACTCACCAAGGCCTGAAATCGAACTAGGGATCTCTCACAGTAGAGATTTACGATCTACCTCTGAGTCACATCCCTCGCAAAATTTATAAAGAGAAGCTTAAGGATGATGACTACCAGCGTCATCTTGATTTCACAGCCCATTGATTTATATAACAAAGTTTTAAACGAACGGAAATTTAACGTTTAAATTCACTGATTTTTACTTCAAATTACAGTAGGAAGTCGAAAATCCGAACTAATTGGGACCACAGGTAGTTCAGATTTTCAAATTGTCCGGATTTTCGAAAATGACCAAGAAAATGTCATTTAGGCTTAAATATACTTTGTCTATACCAGTGACGGCCGGTGGATTGTGGTTTCTAGTGTTGCAGTACGAACGATCGGAGACAGAAGATATAAAGTGGACTCATTGACTAATCAGCATAAATTTAGATGCAAATGCTATGTGACATGTTAAATTAAATAAAATTATATTTTTAAAAAATAAAAAAATGCAGAACGTTTTATCCGATTAATCACCTTATTTAATTAGTAAGTTCATTCTTCTCTCATTGATTGGAACAAATCTGCCTAATACAGGCTGGTTGAACTTTAGTATTCTTATTGTCAGGTCTTTTTCGATGGAAAGCATAACCAATGGTGATAACCTTTCTTGGGACATTCAATTCCTTGAAAGTGTCAATTCTTTCTCATGTGGAAAAAACTTTTCGTCTTTTGCTGACGCCATAGGTACAGTTAATATTAATTTCAGAAGCTTTGTAGATTCACTAAATATTTTTTCTAGATTATTGCGAACGATTCATTCTAGCAAACTTTTTCCCTCACAGTGATCCGAATTCCTCTTCAGCGTTGACTGAAGAAAGTTCGTAGCAGAGATTAGTGTTATAAAAAAATGTACATTGAACACACTTTATTCACAGTTTATCCAGGAAAATTTTAAATAAATTGAGAAAATGTATCTGGTGCAAACAACACTACTGCCATAAGATATCCTGTAAATTTAAACTGGATTTTTTCAAACATTCTCTTGAATTGCCCTTTGCTTGTTTTGTCTAAGCCTTAATTGCAAGTTTTTCCTCAGTTGAAAGCTGTTCAATGTTTTTTGTAAGTTATTTACAGAAGTCATGGTATACAATTCATTCAGAATTTGTAGGTTATTTACAGAATTAAAGCACACACAATAAAATTAAACCTAATAATTAAAAACCAAACCAGCTGATACAAAAGAGGTACTGGTATATGAATTCCGAATGTCACATATTCATACATCAACACACACATATGCGTAAAAGAAAAAACTACATTCCAAATCATCCGTCTTGGTTGTTACGCAATCCACGATGAACACAATATACTTCCACACAATATACATAAAAGCAAACAGCACTGCCAGTTATACACCCAGAAATGTTAACTGGGAGGGGTCCAAAGTATTTGAGGGAGGTCCAATACGTCTAGATAATATGGAACCTGTCTTATACTGCACCCGAAAAGACGATAAGTAATTCTAGTTTTTAGAAAAAAAGATAGAACGATTATTTTTAAAAGAAAAGAAGAGTACATGATGAGGCGTAAAATAAAATATTTAGCCTACATCAATCGTTTCTCTGTTAAATAAGTATAGTTCGTTAAGAAAGTCTACAAATGTTAGTAAAGTTTCGAAATTTTTCGGAGGTCCGGACCCTGTGGACCCCCCTCGAGGCTACGCCCCTGAGCATTCCTAACTAGTCCCAGATTCAATGTGGCGTTCCCCATCATACAGTTTTATGTGGAAATTATCAAGAGTATAAAATATAGGCCACTTATTTTATAAAAGAAATACGTTTATACTAAAATACTATCCACAGAGGGGGGGGGGGGAAGCGATTCTATATACTGACTTATTAATATTTGATTCACAAATTACTGTAGAAGAAGCCCTCATTATCAATATAAGCTAAGAATTAACTTGTAAATGCGAGTCCACTTTCATTTGTTTTCTCCTCTACTAGATATTTTCTTTCTTATTTTGTAATTCTGCAATCACTTTTTTTTAATTGTCATTATATTGATTTGCTTCAGTATGGTCACGTAATTTTAAAATATGAATGCATATAAACAAATTCCATTTGTAATTGCTAGTGAAAGAAAATTCAGAAATCTTATTTAGCGCGAAAAACCTTATCGTTCACTGGAAACCGTGCTGTGTTGCACAAGCACTGCAACGACCAGTCCCTTTAACTTCTGAGATAGGGGAAAGGAGACTTAACATTTGCTCCAATTGTCGCGCTGAAGGAATCTGGTCGTTGTATGCGCGCTGCAACACAATATAAATTAGAGACTGTGACGGATTATATTTCGCTTTTTAAAACGGATTAACGGAACGGACAGTTACAGAAGTGAAAAATATGTTATTTAAAGTGTATATATGGGAGTATTAAAAAGTATTTTTTTTTCTGTTCTTCACTACTATTGATAATATTTTTTTCTTGAAATACTTTGGTCGTTGCGCAACGCTGCAACACTAACATTAGCCGCCACTGGTCTATACAGTGGTTATACAATACATACAGTAATTACAATATCGTACGTAAGGTTACTTACATTTAATATTTCTGAAGAACCTGCTCGTAAACTAAACTGACATGTTCTTGTAACTCACACTTAAAACTTAACTTGTATAGGCCTAAGGGAAAATAAAAAATATGTATGATAAACAATTACATATGGATGAGCTTTTGTATAAACACTGACTTCACACAACGCTGACGGACAACCCTATTGTTTGTTTATCGATAGCGCTAAGACAAAATGTAAAAAGGTTCTAGGGACTGCGTTCGGATTATGGACGTCCTACTGTATTATTATTATTATTAGTGGTAGTAGTAGTAGTAAGCATCGGACTGACCTGCCGGCCCTGGGGCCGATGCGCCCTCCTCAATAAATGGTTTACGCCCCCTACCAGCAACGACTTTTGGGTCGAAGACATTGAAGTGCCACTTCATCATTTTTCTGAACATCGAATCCCACAGAGATAAATTAAGCTATCTCTTTGATTGTATCATATTCAACTATTTACTTTTGGATTCCAGGCCCAAATTTGTACATTTTTACATATTTGGTTCTATAGCGATGTTCTGCACATTTTAAGTTAGTAGCAGGTTTCATAGGTAATTAATGTGATTAAATTAATAGGAAAACAATGCCTTGCTTTGTGAGGAAAAGAAGAGGGTGCATACAGCTTAGATGATTCAGATGTCAACCATGGGAACTTTCTAGAAATCATTCTTCTTCTTAGTGAATACGATCATACTTTGAGCAATCATCTGAAGAAAGTTACTGAGCAAAGCAAATCTTTTTTCATGAATCTAGAAAAAAAGAGGATGGGAAAGGGAGTGGAAGGGGAAAACAAATAACAATTTTAAGGAAGAGCACAATAGAAAAATTATCTTTATTATTAGGAAAGAGATACAGGACATTATTTGCAATGGAATTAGAAAACCTTACCAATTTTCCGTATTAATGGATATGTCTAATTTTGACCAGTGTGTAGCAGTAATTCGATATATTTTGGAAGCAGAAGTGAAGGAAAGAGTAATAGGACTAAAATGTGTAAATTCTACAACTGGAGATTGTCTCTTCCAAACCTTGACCGATACATTGAACGAAGCTGAACTGGATGTGGCAAAGTGAATTGAAAATTCATTTGAAAGAGCTTAGGAAAGTAAGTAGTAAAGTCCAATATCCCTGACGTTCAGTAAAGTATGTTTTTTACTGAAAAAAGGTTTGAGAACCACTGCAATAAACAATATATTAGAATGTGGTTTGTGGCGGTAACCTAACTTCTTGTTACAGAGTAACATTTAATGAACTATATGAAATAAAACCATCATAATTCATGAACTGTTCGCGTGATGACGTCCAAACTGCGTGGCTGACCACGGGGCATGGCATGCAACGTGTTGCTGTCGGCCTTTTGGGAGACTGAGAATCCGCATTTCGCAATGGAGAAGTCTCTCCACCCTTAACGGGTGACGGTGTGGTGTGCAATGTCTAGCCATGGAATAATCGGTGCGATATTCCTTGACGGCACGATGACTACTGCACGATACATGACGGTTTTGGAAAATTATTTCATACCGATTATCCAAAGTGACCCTGATTTCGATAAGATGTGGTCCATGCAAGACGGAGCTCGACCCCATCGATCATGAGAGTGTTTGACGTCCTGGAGGAGTATTTTGGGGACAGCATTCTGGCTCTGGGGTACCCAGAGGCTACTGGAAGGGGACTCGCTTGGCCGCCATATTCCCTGGATCTGAACCATATGACTCATTTTTGTGGGGCTATGTTAAGGACACGGTGTACAGCAATGATCCCAAAACCATTGCCGAGCTGAAACCTGCGACAGCATCGATGTTCCTACACTTCAGCGGTCAGGCAGAATTTCGCTGTTCCTCTGCGCCACATCATCGCCAGAAATGGCAGACATATCGAACATGTCATAACCTAAATCCGAATGTCTGTAGTGCTGTTTACATGTGCAACAGAGTTTGTGTGCTACGTAGTTTGTCACTAATATCCGTGTCACCCTGTACGATACAACTCGTAATACTTTCATAGGTCCGTAGTTGATAAATAATTCACTTCAAATGAATTTATGTGAAGTTAATTATGACTCATCCTGTATATTGGAGTAACTCATTTGCTTTAAAATGTTAAGGAATGAATATAGCAACTACACAAAGATAGTGATACGAATGCTGGTCTAATGGTAAGCGCGCGCCTTTGGTGAACGGGGATCCGACTTACATTTCCGGTGGGCGGCAGGTCCATAGTAGGGATGGCTGGATCCGAAGATCCGGATTTCGGATTTGGATCCAGATCTCGGATTGCAGATCTGAATCCGGATCTCAGATCTTGATTCTTATCCAAACCCACATCCCACCCAAATTGTGATAAACTTGAATATCTAAAATTCGCCGAAAGTAATTTCACGAAGTCCTGACAGTGAAGAAGAAAACAGAAAATTAAGACGAATATTGACAAGTCTATTTGTCTCCTCCATTCTACACTAAAGATCAAATGCTTGCCTTACTAAAAAAAAAAAAAAAAAAAAAAAAGAAAGAAAGAAAGAAAAAAAGAAAAAGAAAAAAAAAGAAAAACTGATTTGATCCGGATGAGAGTTCGAATGTCGAATCTAAGTCCACCCGGTTGCAGGACCGAGATTGAAATACACACATATTTATATTTGAAACCGGAGTACAAAACTCGAATATTTAAAATTCCTCAATACACCTATTTCATTGACAGTTAAGAAAACATAAACAGTTAAGTCAAGTATTGACTAGTTTTTACGTATATTTATCTTGCTGAGTCTGCTCAAAATATCAAATGTATGCCTTACAATTAGATTTAATAATTATTTAGTAAATCACAATATGAGCACCGAGAATAAACTGTGAATTTTGGTACTCCTTATCTAGATTTGAAATTTCGGATTCATACATAGAATCAGGCTGAAAGATAAACATTTGAGATCTGGAAACCGAAACATGTGCTAGTACCAAGATCGTATCCGTTTTACCTAGGTAATGCGAGCGGAAGGCACTTGCACTAATTCCGCGTGTACCGGTACTTTGGGGAACACGAGAAACTAAAAACAGATAAACATTCTTTTTCAGGGGCAAGTCGCGCTTTAACATGACTTTTCATGAGTGTTGTGTTCAAATACGAAAACTATAATGGCGACTTGTTTGAAGTAAATGCCTTTTCTTCTTTAGCAATAAAGTTAGGTACTTTCACATTGAGGAAAAATTAGCAAAGCACATTTCACTGATTAGAGTGCTGGTTCTTATGGAAGCTTTCACACTAAACCGAAGATTTCCTCATGTGGGTATCGGATTGCCACAATTCACCTTGCTGAAAGACGTGGTTTATCAGGAGGTCGGCCAAGATTCTTTTGGACTTAGCCTGTAGACTGCTTCTGGTCTCAATTATTCCCATATAACAAGACTAACCATATATAAAGTTGGTTCGAAATGATTTAAAATGTCACTAATTGACCTTAAGGGGATAATCGCGATTTAAATATTCGTAAATTAGAAGAGATGTAAAAGTTAAGCGTTAAAATAAATCCGATAATTTCTAATGCAACCTAATGATAGCAATAAGACTCCTTATGTAACATTTTCAAAGCTAAGATTAACAGTTATCTTCTTGAAGAGGGTATACGGCAACATAGAATATTATAAATCCAATTATCATAATGCGGGTACCTCTGACAGCCCCGCATTTCACATCACCATCGCCCTTCATCCTGACAAGTTGCCAATTCACTTACCCACAATGACTTTTCAGGCGTTCCAGTGACATCAATATCTCAGTTTGGGTTTGGGATCATGCTTCGGTGAACCTTGACTATCACCATCAGCAGCTATTAGAGATTTAGAACTTATTTCTGTATTAGATAATGTGAGTAACTATAGCTTTTCGTCTATAGAAGACGGAGAGTGTATGGTATTATCGCAGGAAATATTTGATAATAAGACAATGTGCTACGGATTATCCGAGAAAACCCGACAGCCATAGTCGAGTGGTCTGCGGCATTAAACTGTGGATCGTTTGCTGTGAGTGTCTTGGATTCAAATTCCGCTTCGGGCATAGGTATTTTTAACTATCCTCGTTTACTTCTATGTTTGTGTGGTGTCGTAATGGATACAGTGCAATCCGTGCAAAGCGGTCAACAGGCTAAATAATCTGATAAAAAGCTGTTACCTTTTTATATATAAAAACAGTGGTTAGCGCGTGCCTTCAGTGCCCGTGGTCATGGGTTCAATTTCCGGAGAGGCACTCAACAATTTCGATGTTGACCCAGCATCGTGAGGACAATTGGGGAGTTATCTTAAGTAAGAGGTAGCGGACTCCAGTCTAGAAAGCCGGCATTAGGGACTTCGGGTGTCGATGCGTTGACTACACATCCCCACTTTGAACGTAAGCCCGCTGGTAGGAACCAAAGGGCTGTCGTGCCAAGAATTTAGTTTGTTTTAATTATCATAAATGCCTTCTTTATTATTAAATTTTATCCAATATTTTCTTTTCAACTAGTTTGCGAAACTCAGAGCTAGCTACTTGTTTTCTTTTTAATTCATGTTCATAGTTAGCACAACTAATCACTAAGGAAAAACAATCTTTTGAATGAAATTCGCCTCGCGTCTTTCGTAGCTCTTAAGTTTAGTTTCTTTAAGTTTTTTTTTTTTTTTTTTTTTAATCAAGTTGAAGGGCGGTTTATCATTTTCCCCTCGATTTCCCTATTTTTTTCTAGTTTTACCTATGTTTCTTTGCACGGACATTGCGCCTATACGCATGTGCTTAGTGTGTTCGTTTACAAAAGTGGGCCATTTTCCTGCCACTATAGAAAGTAAGAGTGCACTGTATCAGAGAAATATTAATTAACGTATGTAAGTGAATATATTTGTGACGAAGTCATAATTACTCAGTTTTTGCATCGTACATAGTTTCCTCATCCTTATTAATCTCTTCACCCGCGCTTCCTGAATTCCAGTTCTAGTATTCTTTCTTGATGGGGTACTGATGTCTCATGTAGGCTTATTAATTATAACATCAGCAATAAAGAAAGTAGGGTTTAATTTGCACTAATTTTAAAACATTACGTTAATTAAATAATAATAATAATAATAAGGAGCGAGCTCAGGCTACTTGTTAGAATTCTTGCTTCGCAATTGGATAATACTGGGTTCGAATTCGGAGACCAGCCATCCTGACTGAGGATTTTCCAGGGTTGTTCCTCAGTTATACTGGGCAAATGCTAGGTTAGTACCTTGATATAAGGCTCTGGAGACCTTCCTTCCATTCCTTTTCCAATGTCTTTATCTGTTGATTACTACAGTGTAAAGTGGCTTCTGAGGATATATCTGGTAGCATATAGTAAATAAACAATAACGACGTAATATATCTTCACGAAACGTGTGGGTTAATTTAACTACAGCCTTACAGTCCCAATAGATAACTAAAGTTTTAATATCAATTTCCTGACTTTTAAATACCATTTTCATATTGTTTCAGCTTTCAATTTTCTCATGTATGTTCCCACCGAGAATTGAACCTGAGATCACATGAACAAATGCGAATATGTTAAATATTTTTGAACACTTTAATATACAAAATACAAAACGCTTCAATGATACGATGCATGGATATGTTTTGGTTACGTCCTGCAATGTATGATTAAAGAAACCTGGAAAGTGAAGAAAAAATAACAGAAATCTCTTTCATATTTACTCCTTCATCAAACTCCCGACCTCAGAAAAGCAAGCCATAAGTTAGGGAATAAAGTCATACAACGAACACAGCCATATCGCTCTCCTGAAATTCTCGTGTGTATGTTTAAAAATCTACTGTTGTTCCACGCCAACCAGTCTATATTTTTTGTTGTATATACCTTCGAAGTGAAAGATATTCATTATTACATTTGTTGATGGTTGCACTCTAGGAGTCAGAAACTTCTATTAATAAAGAGTTTGTTTTGTCTAGTATTCCTGCGATTAGAAGGGCCTTATCTAAAAGATATTTCATTTGTATATGAGAAAATAAGAAAGTTTATTTTCTAAGAATAAAATAAATATTTTTAATGTGAAGCTAACATTAAGTTTTGAAGAGGAGCTAAACAGAATAATTTATTACCATTTACATCAGTTTTCAGACAATCCAGTATACTCTGAAATGGAAAGAAGTCAAACTTGGAAACATTTTACTAAAGAGACTTCAACAGAAATGCAACATGTAAATATTGCAAGGTTAAAATAAAATAAAGAACAAAGGTAGCACAAACGTGTTATGGAAACATTTAAAAGCACAGCAACCTACTATATTAGTGAATCCGAAAAAAGTTTTGACGAATTTTAAATATTGAATTTTATCATCACAATTTCAGATGTAGGTTTGGATACGAATCAAGATCCGAGATCCGAATTTCGGATCCAGATCCGAGATCCGGACCCAAATCCGAGATCCGGACCCAGATCCGAAATCCGAATTTGATTTTGATTCGATTTGATTTGGATCCGAGATCCGGATCTAGGTTCGGATTCGGATCTCACTGAATCCGGGATATCCGGATCCGAAAATTTTTGGTCATCCCTAGTCCATAACCAGAACACTAAGATAAGGGGACCAAGATAATTTTGAGAAGATAACTATTTCACCTTACATTCATGACTATTAATTTTTGAACGTATGTTCATCTAAACAACAACAATAATAATAAAATTCGAGGATATAAGCTTGACAGTAGAAAAACGACGAAATTTGAAAGCATAACCTGGTTCAGATTCCTTATTAAACTGTAGGTCCACTACTTTTTCAGTTTAAAGTCTCAGGCTTGTGCTCCGAGGCTAAAAGAGACGGCGATATTGATAATAAATGAAATGGTGGAATTAAAAGTGGGAGGAAACAGGAGGATCCCGGGAAAAGCTAAACAGACGGCATAGTCCATTTCACATGAGCTGAGATCGAACAAACCAGGCACCTACGCACCAAAAGGTGAGCGTACTACCACTGACCCACCGAGACACCTCCACGTCTTATATAGTCTCGGTGCAATATAAGACGCTAAACTTGATGGACTGAAAATGGACGCTAAACTTGAAAAAATAAGCAAGTAAATGGAGCCAAACACTAGATATTGGAAATGAAAGTGTGACACCGCAGTCAGAGTGGTCAGGGAACTGTTTTCCCTAAATTTTTTATGCCCTTATGAAGAATTCCGAAGAATATACTAAATGTTATATTTCAGATTCTGTCGTTTATTGCTGGGCTTATATTTAACCAGGTGCTATTCGAAAAGTTATTCTTTCTGTTTCTATATCCAATATGAAGAGTATTACAATGATTCGGTTGTCTTCTATATTTAATGCGTAGCTGGGTTTGGAGCTGATTATTTAACGGAATGTTAAAGAGCAACACGTGCAGACAGCAAATGACCAATGGAATGGAGCCAGAAAGAAGCCTATGCTGAGTGTTTGGAACAAATTAAACTTAGATCACATGATAAAATGCGGTTGGATAGAACAAACCGCGTTATTTGATTATTAACTTTTTTTAAAGAAAAGTATTTCCTTATGTTGTACAATAGTCTAATCGATTATACCCAGTGCTGTAGTCCTAAAATTTTCAGAGGGTATACGCTGGTTTGTGATTACTATTTTATAGTCTAAAACCATTTCATGCAATTTTCTTGATGGAACTCATTACTTAAATCTTGCCATATAGAAGAAGGAACAATTCCGTAGAGAAGGAACAGAAAAAATAACGTCTGATGCAGGGGCGGATCCAGGGGGGGGCGATCGGGGCGATCGCCCCCCCCCCCAGAAGAGAAAACTTTCTTATTTTATATATATAAATAAAACCCCTCCCAAAGTTTGGAGCCCTTAAAAGTAGCAGTATGACAACCCACCGCCCCCCCCCCCAGAAGTCGGTCCTGGATCCGCCCCTGGTCTGATGTGCCGGAAGTAAGAAAATTGTGCCAAAAATTTAACTCTATAAAGGTCACTGAGACATGAATATTTTCAATTAATGGATTCTGTATTGCTCAAAGTTACGTATTACTATTGGCGTGATATTGAAAATACTGATACCTTAGTTTCAGAATATCGAATAAGTTCGGTCTCTCCCAGCGGGAGCTCATGTGGTTCGGATTCCACGTTAATCAGTAGGTCCACGTCTCATATAGCCTCGTTGCTGAACGGGACGTTAAACTCAAAATCAACTCAACTCAAGTTTGGTCTCTTCAGCAGAGAACAAGTTTTTAAGCAATTAAAATATCACAGCCATCGACCTTCAAAACGCTAGGATATCCTCTCAGAACAAAAATGTGCCCGTTTTGTATCGAGACAATTTTTTGTGTTTTAAGAGTCTTCATCCCGGCGAAATTAAAATACCGCTAATTTTATAGTAGTTATGTGATATCTTCAAATAGATAAAAGATAATTGAAATATGGAACAAGAGCGCCCTAGACAATATTATTTTGCGTGAGGTACCGTTATCACAAGTTACTTAGTGGCTTTCCGTTTTCGGCTGTTTAGAAACGCGAAAATAAATGCCGAATTTCAAAATGGCTCGAAATCGAAAGCAGATAAGTGAGTCGTGATAACGGTTTCTTATGTAAAATAATATTGTCTAGGGCGCTCTTGTTCCACATTTCTATTATCTTTTATCTATTTGAAGATATCACATAACTACTATAAAATTAGCGGTATTTTAATTTCGCGGGGATGAAGACTCTTAAGTTCTTCCTGTATAATAATATCCAAATAATAGTAGCTAGTAACAACAGTAACAATTAAAACCTTCGATAAAATATAAGACGTGACACTAACCTTGAAAGTCTTCTGTGGAAGCTACTTGCCAATGGCCACCGGTTACTGTTTGGTACCAAAATGATCACCATCCTCTTAGGTATTGATCAACGCCAATATCATGTCTCTTTGACTTACGGTTCCTAAGATATGGCTCCTTAAATCCCCCAAACCCAGAACCTTTTTGGCCAATATCTCGGGAACTGCAAGAGTGACGCGAAAAATCCCATCACTTTCTCAGACAGTTTTTCATGCTCTATCAAATTGAGGGCTCAAAATTGAAAAATTCGCAAATGACAGACACACACACACATATACATAGAGAATTCAGTAAGCAACTTTTTAAGTTCGTTGAAAAGGTGATACAGTTACTTTATCATTGGAGTCATGGCCCGATTAAATAAATATGAATGAAACGATAGAAAAAATGTACGGTTTGAAGCAGAAGGTACTTGTACACTCTAATGACTAGGATTAAGCAGAGGGTATACAGCGTATACCCTCGACTACAGTCCTGATTACACCGAAGCTGAAAGAATGATTTGATACTGGTCATTTGAGCCCTCTTTTGTGGTTTTCATTCAATTGATTCGACTTCTGATGTTCAAATTATGACGGTTAAGTTTCATTGGGCTTTCATCGTTGCAGCTCGGGCTCTCGATCAAACAGTAACTATTACATATTCCACGTAAGTTAATAGGTAATCAAAATAAACTTCCCTCTCTCTTTCCTCTACTGCAAAAGAGAAAAACAAGTCGTTGATCATGTGAAAAAGGGGAAACTTTTAAAGATACAGAATTAGATCAAATCGAAAATTCCATCCTCCTACATTTCATTCCACCAATTCTTCCATCATCATTCACTTGTCTTAATCATCTGTGTCCATCAGCCTAAAAGGGCATAATCGTGGGACGTTGAACTGAAAGATTTCATCTACTTCCTTGAAGAGCCGCCACTGCCTGGAAAAAGAGTATACTGTCTTCAATTAAGCATTTTATTAAAAAAATGAATAATGAAGTACTTATTTATCTATGTTGTAAAATTGAAAAACACTGTATTTGTGACTTTTAATTACTTGAATCACCCGACCGATCTCGATCAAATTTCCAACATAGATGAGGTTCGAGCCTGGGATCGTTTTTATCTATTCACTTTGACGGCAGAACTTACGGGAGGGGAAGGATATATATATATAAATGATCGAAAATGACTAATATTAGTATCGAATCCATAGATTTCGGGGTTGTTGCAATGAATAGTGACACTTCCGATGCCATCCCCCGCAACATGGGGGAGGGGGATATACCAAAACTATCGAACATAACCGATATTAGTGCCGAATCCGTAGTTTTCGGGGTCACTGAGATGAACAGTGATACTTCCGATGCAGTTTAAATCCATGTCACTAAAAACAAAAATTGAATATTTCACGAGTACCAAACCCATGAGATAAGAAGTTGTGCGTTTATTTATTTATTTATTTATTTATGCTTTAACCAGCGAAGCGAGTAATCGATGCTGGTTTTAAATAATTTTCGTAATCGGTTTGTTAGTGAACTGAAAGTTTATCTTACAAATGAGCAAATTCTAAATGGAAAAACCAGTACATCGGTAGCTGGTCAGTCTATTCTTCCAATCTCGTTTAATATTCTATATGAATCACTTAAGTACGTTCTCGAGTGTGCGTGTTCAAAATCAAATAAGGATTATCCTACCATAAATACGTTCTTCCTTCTGGGAATCAATTCTTTTGGAAACAGTTGGAAATTTGCTTCGTTGCTCAGTTGATTTTTATTCCCTCATATCGTGACCTCAGATGTAACCAGAAGAAACATTTTTTTCTTTAAAAATATTCAATACATGAGCAGAGAAGACAATCCAATAATAAAAAAGAGAGGCAATAAAAGTGACGTAATGCCTTCTGTGTCATCACAGAAGAACAAATCATTCCTCTCGACAGCCTGTGTTTCCGTTGCCATGGGAACTGGGGAACTGCGCATGTCATACACACAAACTGATTTTACATTACGTGTTGCCAGCATATAAAGAATTGCATTTCTCCTTGAATTTTTACAAACAAACTGTGTGTCATAGGTGAAGATACGGAGGCGTGGGGGTCAGTATCCTCCAATGTGAGAATTTGGGAGGCATTGCTCCCCCTGAAGTGCATACGATAAAAACACACCACTTTTCACTTTTAAAAAAATTAAACCAACAAATGACATTTTAAAACTCATTCCAGTTAAACTTTGTATAAGAACTGTCTTATTTGAAACAGTAAAATAAGTATAAACAGTTGTTGTTAAGTTTACCGTTCCTTTCGGTAACGAGGCTATGTGAGACGTGGACCTACTGATAAATGTGGAATCCGAATCACATGAGCTCCCGCCAGGAATTGAACCTGGATCTCTCACGCCAAAGGCACGAACGCTAACCGCTTAGCCATGAAGGAGCTCTAAGTATAAACAGTGTATACAATAACGTAGTGTATTCAATATTAGGGCTAATTGATTCTCAAAAGGTCTGGACCCTCTCTCTCTCTCTCTCTTTTTATTTCTTTCTCTCTTTGTCTGAGGGGAGGACGGTGGAGCAGTGATAGAGCGCTTATCTCCTATGCGTGGGATCCCTGATTCGATTCCCGGCCAAACAAATTTGTGGTAGGCAACATCGTATCCGTGGGTTTTCTCGGCTTACTTCCGTTTCCTCCCACATTCATATTTCACCAATAGTTCCATCATCATTCACTTGCCTTAATTATGTATCTCCCTTAGCCTCGAGAGACGTTAAACTGGAAGATTTATTTTAAATTTAATTTAATTGCTGTCTCTGTCTCTATTTAATGAGTGTGTGTATGTGGTTTCATGCCTCTCCAATTCCAGCTTGCTCTATCCATCTTCGTCCATGAAGTGTATCTCTGATTATGGCAGCATTTTGCCCTACGTGCTTGACATTAGAGGCTTATGCAGAGTTGTTTTGACGCTTGATTAGTACCATACTAAAGATTTCGACTAAGATATGTTTCCTACAGTAGTCAGGCCTTTAGTATGACGCTAATCATACTCCAAAACGACTCTGCATAAGGCGCTCGGAGTTTACGGCGGTGATACAGTATCGTGAGGTCATTCGGGCTATACCTGAAGTAACCCTCGAATCTCGGAACAAGATCGAGTCAAAATGAATCGGACACTCAGAAATACTTTTTTTATTTATCTATTAACTAATCATTATGAACATCTCTGAAATTGCATATGTTTTTCCATGCACCTGTCTGTTGTTGATACTTGTAAGTGAATTAGCTACTCTGGGAATTGAAAGACTCTCAACGTTGAATCAATTTTCATCCGATCTTTGTGTTTTGTATGATTTTGAGATGTAGGGAATGTATCCAACATGCGACCTTAACGGGATGATCTACCTTTTCTCGGCACAAAATTTTTTATATTGGACCTTATGGGGAGTACATGGCTACCGAATTTCCTGAGTTTCTAAGGAACTAGGTATCTCTAATGGGAAAGAAAAATTTTGCAGCATTCTACAGAAGTTTATTAACGGGTTGAAATACTTAAATTGTATATTTGTCTGCTAGTTTAGTAGAAATAAATTATTAAAAATTAAATAAATTAGTTTCTTTTTATACAAATTATAATATGTCTAACTTTGGAACCAATTATGGTAGAAAGATAAACTTTTTTTTTTTGTTTTATTCCTTGAGAAGAAATGACTCTAATAGTTTTAATCACAACCATATCTGATACGCCAATTAAAAAATAGTATTTTAATATAAGTATTAAAGTCCACCTGTCAAGAAGTTTGACGAGGGTAACGCATCTGCGCCCACCCTTTTCTTCTGTTTTCGTCCCGAGAGATATGAAGGGACCGTTTTCACAGCAGGTGTCAATGCGAATGTAAACATCCTGTCCTCACGTTCAATAGCCCAAGTTCGGCCACTTTCTCTCTCTCTTTCTTTTCTCTCTCTTCCGAGGAGGTGTTTCTACCCTGTAAGAAAATTATAGATATATGTAGAGAAAATGGTGATCAATTATTTGATAGCCAGATGATAGACAAGCATTCTAAAATGCCTCCGAATTCCAAAAATGTATCGACCATAACTTTACCATCTGGTTATTTTCAGGAGGCAAAAGTTATATTATTATTATTATTATTATTATTATTATTATTATTATTTGGAGTTAGAGTGCAAATCCACGAAGATACAAATGGCTCCATTGGCTAAACATACACATAGCTGCCCCCATTCAGAACATCCCTTTGTGCGTTAGAAAACATGCTATAACAATGCTCCCCTCGCAAAAATATAATTCAACTCTTATTGACCTCAGTAGCGCTTACTAATAGCGTAAATGCTATAAATCAGGCATTTGCAAGTAGGAACAGGGATTGGCCGAATCACAGAAATCTTACTGTCGTCACGGGCTGTAAAAGGTAATATATGACATTTTCACAAGAAATAATTATCGGATAATTTAATAATGGACAATTTAACGGGCTGTATAAAGGAACTCGGCGTGTCAGATCCGGCCCGCGAACCGACGTTTGGATATGCCTGCGTAAACATTCAACAAAAATATTTCCCCCTGCTTCTTGTTTCAACTCCCTAGGACAGTGATGATTTCAGGGGTGATTCTGGGGGGGGGGATTCTCCCAAGAGCTACGAAATTCACCATCGGGTGCTTGAGATCTTCGCAGAAATTTCTGTGGAGCACGCAATTTTTAGTCGCTTTCCCCCTGTACGTGGTGCCTCCGGAGGAAATGATCTGAAATTAACACTGCTATATGATAATTGGAGATTGGCTTACAGTGCTTAGTCTTAGCGAAGTAAGCACGAGAAACCAGAAATATCACAAAAAACAGGGCTTTTGCTCCGCTGTTCCCCCGTGAAAATGCACAGTTTACACACAATACAGGTTGGATCTAACAGGGCTATTTAGAGAACGTCATTTGGTGTGCAGTGTTGTCTGCGGACAAGGAGGCAAAACCGTGTTTTTCATTAAAAAATGGAGTATTTTAAATTTCCCTCGCCCCCTCAGGAGACACTTCTTCAATGAGACCGCATCCTGCCTCTTTCTCCCATTCTCTAGGCTCTAGGCCAATTAGGACTGACAGGCATTTGAATAAGTCCATTACTTGGTTGCCTAGTAATTAGCCATCATATTGGCTGCCATATTGGATTTAGACAAATGTTCTCTCATGTTACCATGTAAAATATGTCTTGTCGTGATGAAAGCTACCAGAAAAAGTAGGTTTCATTTAGTCCTGAGGAAGTACGCTACATCCTAGAGTAATGCGTGCATATACGCGTTTGTAACTTTGTACAGTTAATCGTTAGACAGCAGTGTTACCAGGTTGTAAGGTTTCTAAGTGGCAATAAACAATGTCATATTTAAATTCATCGGCCTCAGAAACCTATAGTTTGACACCAAAATTATCTTTCTAAGTGCTTTGGTTCACGATCTCTCTCTTTATATATATATATATATATATATATATATATATATATATATATATATATATATATATATATATATAGAGAGAGAGAGAGAGAGAGAGAGAGAGATATTTACGTAGGGCGGCGGCCATATTGGAAAATGACGGCTACCAGGAAAACACCTCAAATTTGAAATATATTCACAAGACATTATTTTAAAAAAACTTAGGGGACATTTTTTTACGGACACCTATATATGGGGGCCACGACTTTTCATTGTCGGAATCCTGTGGGGGCACCCCTCTGCCCCCTTCCCTTCGCCACTACTGTATGCTATAATATTTGTCCGGAAGGGAAAAAATTCCCAAAATAACAGCGTTTTTTGATATATACTGTTCTTCCCGCGCACTCTAGAATGCATCTTGATGAACTTCCAGAGGTAACGGGGAAAAGAGGATACTTCACACCACATCGTCCAGTCTCTTAGTATGGAACCATTGAGGGAGACACACTCTATAAAGCTAACAGTATTTGGCAGCTGACAGGTAATCTCAGAAACTGGTCGAGAACCTGTTTCATTCAGACATCCACCCCCTTCCCCCTCCATTTCACAACCCCCGCCCTTTCCGCGGCCAAGCTTAGAGTGGGGCGTGACTTACCCTCGTCAAACTTTGACAGATGGACTTTAATACTTATATTAAAATACTATTTTTTAATTGGCGTATCAGATATGGTTGTGATTAAAACTATTAGAGTCGTTTCTTCTCAAGGAATAAAACCAAAAAAAAAAGTTTATCTTTCTACCATAATTGGTTCCAAAGTTAGACATATTATAATTTGTATAAAAAGAAACTAATTTATTTAATTTTTAATAATTTATTTCTACTAAACTAGCAGACAAATATACAATTTAAGTATTTCAACCCGTTAATAAACTTCTGTAGAATGCTGCAAAATTTTTCTTTCCCATTAGAGATACCTAGTTCCTTAGAAACTCAGGAAATTCGGTAGCCATGTTCTCCCCATAAGGTCCAATATAAAAATTTTTGTGCCGAGAAAAGGTAGATCATCCCGTTAAGCTCCAGCTATTTCTTAGTACCAGTTTATATAAGCATAGAAAGTAACTTTCTTTACTCATGTATGCCATCTGAAACAAATCAAATACTTTGGTATGTAGAAAAAAAAGAACTGTTTTGATTGTGAATTGCGCTTTGCAATTTGTTAATATTGGGTTGATACTATTGAAATATCATTTTATATCTGGTGAAAACCAGTTCATGGACCGAAATGCGTGTACAACACCATAAACTACGTAAATGTTCAGAAAACAGAGAGGGGTGCCCAACCCAGTCTGTCAGAGGTAGTACCTTGATGAAGAATCATGTGAAACTGCACCATGAAGAACGCAAAATTATGAGCTTTAATTTTCAAGTTTAAATTGAGATACTGCACATTTTGGGATTAAAAATATCAACAGTCCAATTGGGCCAGAGGTGGTGAGCGAAGGCACCATACGTCGTTAGTTAGTGAAATTTCCTGTCAGTGATAAAACATCGAAAAATGATTCAAACTGTCACAGAGTATTATCATTGAGCTCTGATAAGCTTCACAAAAACTCTGTGGAAGCAGATTCTCGGAAGAGTGTTCACGCAATTGCAGGCGATTTACGTATGCAACCCATTCTAATATCATTCGGACGCTCCGCCCAATCGCCAAGATGAAGTTGGACTTGTGGATCACACCGGACAACAATGATTGCCGTCTAGAACTGTGGGGACCTTGGAGTGTGCGGAATAAATAGCAAGGTTTCCTCAATCGCATTATCACTTCTGATGGAAAATGGACATGTCGCGACAAGTGTAAACGGTCAGACAGTAGTTAGCTTGGACCAATCCAGGATGGCTTATAAAACAACTTGTTCACCCTCAGAAGATGTTATGGTAGTCTATGAAGGAGTTGATCCATCCTAAGCATTTATTCGTCGAGACTAAACTATCGCTGTCGAGTGTTACAGCGCTAATCCATGAAATGTATCGCAAACTTGCCCGCAAGCACCTAACAATCGTTAACAGGAACATGTAAATTCAGCTCCCATATGTTGTTCAAAGGGCTGTGCCAACTTTCCATGAATTACAGTATAAAACTGTTTATCACCCACGGTATTGTCCTGACGTCTCTTCTACCAATTACCAGCTTTCCCGGCATTTCGATCAATTCTAGATGGAGAAAGACTTCGTTGAGGGTCGGACTTATTTTGTCATGAAATTCAGTGGTTGGCTGAGCGATGCCAAAAATACATGGCTGCAGTTAGAGACTAGTTTCACTAACGAAGTACTATAGTTTTCTTTTCTTTTCTTTCTTTTTTCTTACCTTAGAAAATGATAAATGTTGTAGACATTTCAATCGCACAAATTTAATATCACGTCTAGGTGGTGTTACCAATCAAAGAAATAACGAGTCAACCAACATAAATATTGTAAGGTTCTATACCTTCACATGTAAGCAACCTTAATAAATACATGCTTCATTCACAACCACGTTCTACTGTGTACAAACATTGCCATCAGCAGAAGATGGAAGGAGAACACCACGAGATCACGAAGTTGGTTCGGAAGGAAACCGAAAATGGTCGAGCCTTTCGTCACGTACCGCCCTTCAGAAGACACCCATAAAAGAGGACCACAAGTAGGCAAAAGTATCAGCTATCAAATTATCATTAACCTACCAACACCTGTCTCCGGAAGCCGCATTGGGCTATGGAGAAATCATTCTAAACCTTATCTCTGGAGGCTGCATTGGGCGAAAGAGATATCCTACAACTACCTTTCTCCTGGGGCTGCATTGAGCTACGGAGGAATCCTATCTCCCGAGGTCGCATTGGGCAAAGCAGATTCCTTTTAATCACCTACCTTTGAGGTTGCAATGAACGAAGGGGTTTCTACTTTAACTTAAAACGATTATACCTTTATCTCCGAAGCCACTAGTGTGTGTTGAGGATTCTTTAAACATTGAGAAACATTTTACTGTATTACAAAGAAACTTTGTAAATCATTATAAGAGATATATTTTTATAAACAAATAGGTGAAGGTTTTAAAGCCAGGACTCTTTTATTATAGTGCTGCCAAAATGTCTTGAGCCGTGGCAAAAATGAGAACTAAAGCTCACACCCATGTGTTGAGCCAATAAAGATTCAGCTGTTGCAAAGCGAAAGGGAGTGAAATTCCTTCAGCCGATAGCAGCGCTTGGAACGAAAGACTAAGTGTCAAGTCAATGTGGTATATCTATAGACTTTGCGGGAAACATTCCAATACCCAAGTGAATATCCAAAACGACAGGTATTGCTTTTCTTATTCCGGAGAGCAGGCAAAATTGTTATGAGAAATATGCGTGGGTCAAAGTATTCCTATTTTAGGGGTTGTGTGGAAGGCAGAGATGCAAAATAGCATTTTTTGCGAGTATTAAAAGAAACACTTTGAAAAAGAACACGAAATTTTCACATTTTTAACTTTCTATAACTTCCTTATTGAAGCACTACTTTTGTTTCCATGTAGTGGATTGTCAATTAAGAAAGTATGTTTACAACATCCAGTACTTGTAAGTCCTTTGTTTAGTCCAGGGATGGCGGTGTTGATTAATTTTCAAACTTGTACTGCAGTTGTTTGCTGCAAGTGTACGTTATACAACCACCATATCCCAAATGTCATTTTGGTAATCTAACCATCTTTATCAAGTACATGCAAGTTATATATTTTGATACATGTGTTTCACTGGTTGTGTAAATGCAATTTGTCAGGGAAGAAAAAAGTATCATAAAACAACAGATACGTACACTCATGTCCAAAATTATTGTCGCATGTCTATATGTTGTTGTAGGAATATAATTTGATTACGAATTCGCCTGGTATTTCTTATAATACGTGTATAATCGGCAAAGACGTGTATGTGGCAAATTTCATGTCAAAAGAGCAATAAATAACAACAATAAAACGAAAATAAAAACTTCCTTGTCCATTTAGACACATTTTGTTTTATTCATTCTAGTTTTCGTATTTATAATTCTTTTCCTATGAAATTTACCACAAATATACATTTCTCGATTATACTGTAATGTTTTTGGTAGAGTCAATAATGGACCGAGATTTTATCCCTTCACCAATTTATTATAAAATTTGATAAATACAATACGTCTTTGATTACAAAGATAATAATGCTGTTTCCTCGTTAATGTCCAAGTAGAGGAGTATAGGTGTTTTGCACGGTGCCCCTTCTCTCAAAGCAGTCTCCAAGGCACCTGCCGGTTCGGTGAGTTTGGAAGGATAGCCCCCTCAGCTCAAGGCAGCTTCGCAAGGCTTTGTTGTTGAGAGGATCCCTAGTCCAGTGCGACCTCAGGGCGGTGTAGGTGATTTGATCAGTTGGACGACTGATGCTGGGTCCCTCGGTGTTCCTCCTTTTATTTGTCCTCCTCGGGTCCTTCCGTAATGTTCGTCAGCTTTCGGCTTTCCTCGGAGTCCTCTGCGTTGGCTTGCTGTCTGCTATGTTGTTTATAAATAATAGCACGTGTTGAGTTGACACGTGCGTCTGTTGTGATGCGGGGATCCTTGCAATACACATAGTATCAGTATTAAAAGTACCCTGCAAAATCATTATCAAATTTTATTGTTAAAAGAAGACAGTTATAGACATGCACACAATATTTTTGGACATGATTGTACAAATATTCACGAGGAGCATTCAAAACGTTCCCGAAATGCTGTTGTAGTTTTGGCTTTTGTAATGCAACCACAATGAATCTTGCGCAATACAGTCCTTAGGTTCCCTAATTATTAATTTAAGAAGTGTGAATACGTCTTAACAGCCAGTGTACGAATAGTGAAACTGAACGGAGGAGTGCGCAGTGATCTGTCGGAGCAATTTCAGAGATCGAGCAATGCGCAAATATCAAGTTCATCTGCAAATCGGGGAAAATCTGCTTCAGAGAGTTTGATAGCCTTAAAAACAGTTTAGCACCATCGGATGTATTATTCTTTCCGAAGCTAAAAATGGGCCTGAAATGTACCCGTTTCGCCACCGTAGAAGCGATCAAATCTAACGCGACGGATGAACTTCGGAAAATACCAGAAGAGGCCTTTCGTCGGTATTTTCTCCAATCACAGCAGCAATGGAACAAGTGTGTATATGTGTTCTGAAAGTGACAACTTTGAAAGCGATCAAGTAAAAGGGTAATAAGTGGTAATAAAGAGCTTGTCTTGCTTACATCTCGTTCTCTGTTGAGGAAACATTTTATCCTGAGCTTCAGAGAATCCAGTTTACAAAATTAAATCTATAAATGCATGTTTTGTATATGATGTTACTTTAAAATCAATTATTCACAGAATTGTTTTTGTTTACTATTGTATCATGTTAAATTTTTTGAAGTAATAAAGTTGTGGATAGCATATTTAACGTTCTGTCTGTCGAACTAAGCATCCTCAATAAATGTTATGTTTAGTTATAATGAAGTTTTAGCTTTTCATAAATTTAAAATGATAATTTGGTTTTACAAAATCTAACATTTTCAGAGTGGTTATTCCACTATATATATATATATATATATATATATATATATATATATATATATATATATATATATATATATATATATATATATATATATATATTGTTATTAAGAGTTAACCTATACAAACAAATCATTTGGAACTCGAGTGCGTCCATTGATTTCTACTTTTTCTATCCAATCGAATGACCCATTTGCTTTCATTCTTGAATTTTTTCAGAATTTTCTCTTCAAAAAGCAATAATAAACTATTTTTTCGTGTCAGAATGGCGAAACGAAGATACAACGTACTGTTGCATCTCCATTAAACTTGAAATATTTAAATGAGCATAACATTTTCCACGCAAAAAAAAAAAAAAAAAAAAGCGGAAAAGCTTCCTTTAAAAAAAAAAGGTTTATTTTCAAGCGCTGGTATTTCTGGAGAAATGCAAATGAGTTTGGTCCTCCTGAATTAATCCTAGAAGCGACAGTCCTATTAGCGGCAGGAACTGTTATCTGTCCTATGAGCGACCGATTCATTTACATTGGGATGATGGAAGATGACATGATTCCCTCTCGTAAAATATGTTTGCCTCTTGTGTTATTAGCGTCCGAACAACCTTGGTATGAAATATGTAAGTGCCAGTAATACTGTTCCTCAAATATATTTTCCTTCTACTGTGAGTGCAAATAAAACATCTTAATTTTTAGTTAGATTTGACATAAAACATATCTAATAACCTAATGAAACAACAGGGGTATTTCCATGAAAAGTATATTCCTATGTAATTATTGAAAATCCAATTGTAGCATTCTCCTTTCTGAAAACTCTGCTTTCTGTACTTAATCTAACTCAAATCTAATTACTCACTAAGCAAAGCATTTGTAAAGCTTAAACCTGTAACAGTTTCGCCTAGTAGATAATTATCTACTTTGTAGACTTCCTAAGATTCTATAAATAAAATGAGAAAAACATTTAAATAATAAAAGACATATTTTGAGATCCCTTACATCTTGTAGGCTATACCTAACCAATCCCACCAATTACAATGCAGTGCACTTTAAACAATCCAAACGGTAAACAAACTCTTTAAAATACCTCCCCCGTTTTATAAGGTGCCAAAACGTAAACTAATTGCTTAATTCGACTTCCCCTTATTTTGACTTATACATGAAAGCTTGTCGTATAGCAATCTGATATAATCCCTTATAGCTAGATGAACTGTTAAGTCCTGTGAGAGATGAACGAATCGGTGACTTATAGGCCAGTTAACAGATCAAATCGGTCGCTCATAGGACAGTTAAAAGTTCCTGTCGCACATAAGACTATCACAAGTAGGATGGCACCGGTCCTCCTAGGGTTAACACTTCTAGTCCGGGAGATTTAAACCCTTAGAACATCCCGTTCCGGCAGATTTTAGAGATATTTGGAAAATTCAATAACGTCTCTCTTATTAGACGTAACGATGATTTTTTCAAAATGAAAAAACAAAGGATCAAATTATAACTAGGAAAAAATTCAAATACTCAGCACTTTGTATAACTGCTTAACAGTGTTGCTAATTTATGGTAATTTTTCGGGTAGGTATAAATCTAGTCAATCGTACACATTCCGCTAAACAAATACGAGGGTACATCAAAAGTATCAAAAAAGTAAGCAAACACTAGAAATGTATTTCGGACTAGAAATGTTAAGAAATAGCAAACCATCGTCTAGGGACCCCGAAATAAGGGATTGGGAAGCAATGTGCTTACCAGACATTACTCAACTTATACAGTTTATCAGGCTTTTGGTCTACGTGAACTGTAGAGTCACCGAGTTGATAAGTATTTTATAATGTTTAAACTCCTATCAGCGAAACAACTGTAACAATCTTCTAATTACTTTCTTTTCTTCTTTTTAGTTATTTCCAATATCAATACTTTCCCCCTTTCCGAGCAATATCTCGACCCAGATAATTTTCTTAGATTTTCTTCATAAGCCACTACGTGTTATTCATTACTTTTGTATAGACTTCACTTTAACGTCCGACGATTATCTAGTCAACAGGAGACAGACGGCAATGATGAAATGAAAATGAAATAAAATTTTACATTTTAACGTCTCATGATTGTACCCATTAGGCTAAGGGAGACGATGATTAAAGCAAATGAATGATTATGAAAGAATTAGCGGAATGAGAAAGTGGGAGGAAACGGGAGTACACGGACACGAACTTCCTTGGCCGGGGACCGAACCAAGAATCTCAGATACCAGAGGAAAGCTCTCTACGACTGAGCCACCGTGCCCCAGAGATGCTGATGTTAAGATTGATCATAATGGTGGAATGAAGAAAGTGGGAGGAGACGACAGAACTATGGGAAAACACACACACATGTTATTTGCCCACTTGGCGGCATCTGGAATGGAACTGCTCTACCAGTAAGCCTCTCGGCCCCGTATAGTTTTTGTTTCTATCCAGCAGAGAAAAATATTCCACAAGAAAAAAATGAAATCTTTAAGTTTTAGGTCCCATGCTTATGACAGCAAGGCTAAAGGAGACGGTGATGATGAGAAATGGTGGAATGGAAGTGGAAGGAAACGGCGAGAAAACCAATGCACATGGTGTTTGTCCTCCACAAAGCTCACTGGTGCGAGATGGGATCGAACCAAGGACCCTATGCACCAGAGGTGAACGCTCTACCACTGAGCTACCGCGGATTCAATATTCCGCAAGAAATGTGATTAGCCTTTTAAAACTCCAATCAGAGACCAATATTTTTTCTCCTTAAAGGCTCCTTTCATTTTTCTTGTCCTTGCTTTTACTGGTATTTAATTTTCGCATTTCATGCTGAGATGTTCATTTTGATATGATTTCCTTTCCGATCCTGGCAACATTGAAGGTAAATTTGAGCCAGAGTCTTTGTATATGCAGTCTAAACGCTGAAAAACGGTATAATAAACAATTTTATTAAGATAAAAATATGAGAAACAACCGAAAAATGAAACTAATTGTTTCGTATAAAATTATCTAGTACGAAACAGAATCCTTTATTTCGTCGCTCTCCGAAATTACCCTGAGTTAAATAGAACGATAAAGAAAATAAAATTATATCCTGCTGACGTTTTGATCATTGCATCAGACTGTGATTTCGTGTTTTGTGCACCTTGCGCACAGCAGCCAGAGAGAGCTTCTGTCCCTGTCCTTTCCGTTGGCTGTGTGAGACCATCGCTGCCGAGAGTAATTCAGTAGTTGTTGGCGCGCGAGTGAAATCACATCGAGCAGCGAACCCGCTACTAACTCTTTTTTTTAACACTTTTTTTTTTCAACCCGAAATTTTTCGATATTAAGGTATGAACTGGTGCGCCGAGTTTCGACACGAAAATTAGAATTGCAGTTGTGCGAAATCGACGAGGTAAGTCAACCAGTTTTATTTAAAATAAAACTAATTTTATTAGAACATTTTTGTAAGTTCTGATTATTTTTATCAGTGCTACTATGAAAACCGGCCTTTCGTGTTATCTTTACAGTTCGATAAAGTTTTCTTTTCCGAGTATATCCCTTGATATATTTGAATTTTAAAGCGTTTAACATGTTTCAGCAATACTAATATCTAGTTGATAATTCAGGTTACAACTTTAATAAGTTGAAATAATTCGTATGTAAACATGACTTAAGTATTCAATTACCTAAACTGTATGTGCGGAAAGAAATCACATCTTAATGAAATGAAAAATTTTTAAAGTTTTTTGTCCCACGGTTCTGTCGTCTACGCTAAATGAGAAGGATGAGTAATGATTTGATTTGATTTTTGGTTTAGCGTCCCTTGCAGCAGCGAGGCTATATGAGACGCGGAGCCTACCAAACGTGGAATTTAAACACACGAGCTCCCGGCGGGAATCGAAGCCGGGTATTTCACGCCCAAGACGTGTACGCTAACCACTTACGGATTGTTACTGAAAGTGAACCATTCTGAAATAATTGGTGGAAAAGCGAGGAAACAGGATACTTCGGAGGAAACTCATGGACACGATGCTGTTAGCACAAACTTTCACGATCTGGGATCGAACAAGGGATCCTAGCATTATAGGTGGGTTCTGTACCACTGTGTTACCGTGTCTCCAGAAATTAGATCCAAAAGTATTAAACGAATTAACATTTTGAGATATCCAGGATTCTTTTATAACTTTTCAATATTCCAGCAAATATATCCGCTGCTAAACAAAATGGGTGTGGATGATTATAAAAGATGGTTAACCTAGCAGAGGAACGTTATTCAAAGACAACAATATTACAAAATAACAAAGGCCTGTAGGAGAGCACTATATTTTTATTGATTTTATTGGTAAAGATCAGAGAATGCTTCATCATCGTTATCTACGGAAAATAAAATCTTACGGAAGTAAGTTAATGTTTGATGACGAAAGTGTGTTCAATGATTTGTACAATTGAATTTGCTCTTGCACCACGCAGCTATCTATTGCAACTATAATGAGTTACAGGGTTCGTCTTACCTCACACAACGTTATTAATTTAATCGCTCTCTTGGTGAAGATTTTAAAATTTATCTGCAAAGCTTAACAGTTCTTTTTAAATTTACTATTATCCTGTAAGTATAATTTCACTCCTAAAAAGTACCAGAAAGTGAGAACACAAACTGCACCGAAATGACGGGCCGCGGTTTCTCAGAGGTAGATCGTTTACCTCTGGTGCATGGGGTCCCTGGTTCGATCCCAGCTTTGTGCTAAGTGAACACCTTGTACGTAGGTTTCTTGGGGTCTCTGGTTTTTTCCCACTTTTTCAATCCACCATTTATTAATTTCTCATCATCACCGTCTCCTTTAACCTAGCCAGTATAAGCATGGGACGTTAAAGATTTCATTTCATTTTTATTTCTTGCATCGAAGTGCGTTAACTGACGCGATTTCATTGGATATTTTGAACTTTAAACAGTTTTACGTGTGAATGGATACATATGTTCTGTGTTCAGATATTGATATGTGAATTCAGCTAATATTTTTGTATATGGAATAATTAAAAAAAAAAAAATCAGACCACTTTCCTCGGAAATATATTATATTATTTGAACATTCATTGAAATTATAACCTAGAACATTAGATGACACATTTTTTCGTATTTAGTTTCATCTTAAGTTCATAGAAGTGGACGAGTACCGAAAATTGATTCTAAGGCCACGCCCACCTAAAGCTTTCTGTGCTATATGAAACGTGAATTTAGTCTTCAACGTGGTGTTCAAAGATGGACTATAGACATCAACCTATCGCACAAAAGACTAAATCATTATTCACCGAGCACAGTAGCAATCAGACTCGCACCAAGAAATTTTTGTTGGGGGGGGTCTAAGCTTTGTGGGGAGTCCATTACGGCAAGCCACTACTTGTATGTAGTATTAAACGTGTTTGATTGAACGAAACGAATTGTAAAATACTTCCATCTATATTTTCATTTAAAAAAATGATAGATCTTGATTGTTTTTATGAGAGAAAGAGTATACTGTAGATAAAGTGTAAAATAAAATGTTCATGCTACATCAATCATTTCCCTGTTACACAAGGATAGTTTTATTAAGAAAGTTTAAAAATGTATATTGAGTTAGGAAGCTTAGACGGGGGTCAATTGCGCCCCTGGTAGTAGATAAGTTCCCTATTTGTAAGCCTTTCAAATTGTATTAATGAAGAAGAATCTCATTTACTTCGTAATCAAGGATTCATAGGTTTGACATTCAGCGATGCTTTCTAATTCAGAATTCTCAGATTGTTTTTCCTAATTAACATACCAAACGAATTCTGTAGTATTTAAATGTAAGTAAAAGTTCTTACGTATTCAATCTTGTTCCCTTTTCACTGATACCCAAGGACATTATCCCCAGACGGAAATGAGCTCTCAGCTTAGAGATGGAAGTAATATACGTTTATACGTTATTTTCTGTTCCAAGTCACATTCCTTTGTTCCAATAAGCTATAGACCAGGGGTTTTCAAACTGTGCGGCGCGCCTCCTTGGGAAGACGCGAGAACTTTTAAAAAAAGATCATAGAAAGGAACATATTTATAATGCAACAAGCATACATAAGTCTACACCCTTCTTCTTTAGTAATACATAGTGGAGTAAGCCTTTGTATCACTCCTGTTCCACATACGATAGTCTTTCTTTTAGGGAGACATGTGTTTATGTTGTTGACACATTTCATTTTTGACAGGGGAGGTGAGTTCAGATTTTGGTGGTTGAGGGGAGCCCCAACTGCAAAAAGTTTGAAAACTTCTGCTATAGACCATAAGAAATTGAAATATTGATTTTCTTTTGTGTCCTTCAGTTTCATAGAACCAGAAATTGATAGAAAATGAATGGTTGAAGTGGAAGGCAACTGAACCGACATAAAATGAAGTTTTCTATTGTAAAACATGCATAGTGCAATTAGGCGCATAAAACGGAGGCTGCTTGAAAATTGCAATTGAGAAATCTTACTTAGAATCCCACTTCCGAACATCCTGACTTACTGATATTTTCAAATAACTTTTCCTCAATTCTGCCAGGTGAATGCTGGGATGGTACCTTTACTTATAAAAGCTGAAATATATGCTTTTATGATTCCCATGTATCAGTTTACTTGTTTTTACTGTATAAAGTACAGAATGTGAAGTTTTGAGACAAGTCACTCGCATGGGTAATTCATCGAGCCCTACAAGAAACAGACCTTTTGGTACATTAAGAACGTTGATTAGTTTGGTGGTTAGAGTCTAACATTCCTTTCAGCGGCGAGGCTATGCGGAATATAGATCTACAGCTTAACGTGGAGTACAAACCACATTAGCTTCCGCCGGGAATCGAAGTCAGGTTTTCCGCCCGATGGCCCGTATGCTAACCTATAGCCACGAAGGAGCTCCTAGACCAAGAAGGCTATGGGAGAATAATATAAAGCAGAATCTTAGGAAGTTAAATAATAACAATTCAGAGTGGGTTGCCTTGGTACAGCATATAATTCAATGCAGTTTTGTTTCTGCGGCGATAAACCTAACTTTTTATCTCATAGATTACCTTCGGTAAATGACTTTTGCTGAGATAGAAAAGCATTTTTTGCTTTTTGTATTTAATAATAATAATAATAATAATAATAATAATAATAATAATAATAATAATAATAATAATAATAATAATAATAATAATAATGTGTGTGTGTGTCATCAGCTTTTCGCATAGGAAAGTCAGCAGAGACCCCAAGCTGTAAACAGAGATAGATCTTCACGAAATCTAATTGTGTACGAAAAGATTTTTTCGATTTTCTGCTCGGGGGATTTGTGGGGGCAAATCAAAATGTATACGAAAATGAATACACTATTTCGGTTTCTGAAAACGCCTTGTCTGTATGCAACCAGCACAACATATTTGTTTTGCAGGTTTACATAACAGCAGAGGATAAATATCCGGGCAATGTGTGTGAAAGTCTTTAATTACATTCATCTTCCTGCAGACTCTGCAACGACGGCTGCTTGCTGCTCGTGTATTACAAGAAGAAAGCTGCGAAGGGCTGTTCGGTCAGATTCACTCACCGCCGGTCACATCTTGTTCAAGAAGTTTCTCAGTAGCTCCATGATGCTGTGTCAGCACCGCAAAATCAGTGCTTCTTGCGCAAATCGAACCCTCAATCATGCGAAACTAAGTACATGCTCTGATAATGCGATAAAAAGCTTCAGACATAAATTGATTTTTAAAATAGAATTTATCTACGTATAACTAACTAATTAACTAACTAACTCTATGGCCTATGGAACCCGGAGGTTCAATGCCGCGTTCACAAAAACTCTCCACTGACTTCTATCTTTGGCTAACTTCATCCAGTTTCCACTTTGTATTCCAATCTTTGCGAGATCCATCTTAATATTATCCTCCCATCTGCGCCTAGGTCTTCCTAATGGTCGTTTTCCGATTGGTCTTCCAGTCAAGACTTTGAAAGCGTTTCTACTTTCTTTCATTCTAGCTACATGACCCGCCCACCTAAGTCTCCTAGACTTCACGACCCTAACAATGTTGGGTAAACCATATAATTTATGTAGTTCCTCGTTATGAAGTTTCCGCCAATCCCCATTCCCGTTCCTCTTGGGTGCGAACGTCTTAGGATCTTGTTTTCAAATACTTTCAGTCTATGTTCTTCCCTCAGAGTAAGTGACCATGTTTAGCAACCATACAGAACAACAGGCATGATTATCGTTTTATATATTTTAAGCTTCAGATTCCTCGACAAAATTCGCGACAATTGATTTTGAACCGAATAGTAACACGAATTCCTTGCTTTTAGTCGACATTTAATTTCTCCGTGATGATTTTCCTCTGTTAATATTGATCCTAGATATTTGAAACTATCCACTTTATCAAAAGTATTATTTAATATTTTAACGCATCCATAATTTGCTGTATTCCGGTCGCGACGCACTTCCATGTATTTAGTTTTCTCTGCATTTACTTCTAAACCCATGTCCCTGCAAGCGTTTAATAAGATTGTTCTCTATTATTATTGATTATTGTTTAATAAGATTTCTTTCTATTGTTCTCCTATCATCCCCTATTAAATTTACATCACCATCAGCATATGCTATAACTTGGTGAATACCGTTCAACTCTAGGCCCTGGTTGCTATCTTTGATTTTCTTTATAGCGTATTCCAGAACGAAGTTAAATAATAATGGCGACATCGCATCTCCTTGTTTCAGGCCATTTTCGACGTGGAAGCTCGTGGACAAAAAATTTTCTACCCGGACTTTACTTTGGGATTCACAACGAATTTAAGTTACTCTAGATTGGTTTCTTTACCGTCCCTTGTGAGCACCGAGGTTGTTATGACATATTTGCATCTAATCGATTTCGGGTTTCCGCTCCTAATAAAATATGAACGCTAGTCATTCAACTAGTGGGGATCATTAACAATCATTAATAATTGAAACAATGAGAGAAAGTGAGCAGAAGTCGTCCGGGCGTTTTTAAAAATATTATTCCTACAGTATGCTAAAATTGCGGGGAAAACTTGGATAAGTCAGGATGACCGACCGCTGAATTCGAATTTGTACCTTCTTATTGCGAACAAATTTAGGCCTTCTTATTGCTACACTGAGTTCTACCTTACCAAAAGCATTTAAAATAATAATAATGATAACAGAATTTCAAATCTCATTTGAGTATTGACCAGAGGCGGCTCCTAAGGAAAGTCACACTGGTAAAATGTAAAGTTTTATTGCTTAAAACTAAGAGAATAACATCATCTAATGTATTAATTGTTGCATAAAACAATTAGTGTATTAATAATGCTTTCTTAGTTTGGTTTCAAGCGAAAAATCTTTAGTTTAAACCAGTATAACTAACAGTAGTTTAAACCAGTACCAGTATAACTCTGGTATTGACAGAGAATGTACGACTGATGTCCATTGGATATGGCACCTCAAAAGTCGCAGCCCATACAATTGATTACAAAACAATATACTCTTTTTATATCCAGTGGCGGATCCAACACAAGATAGAGAGAGTGAGCCACGCTCCCGAAAGCTGCCACACACACAGTTTTATTCTTTCTATAGTGAACCATTTTATTTTGTTTGGTTGTTCTCTAGTATCTTCGTTGATCGTGACCTCCTTCATGGTTAATCGGTTACCATACACGCTTTTGACCTCGGAGACCTGGATTGGGTTCTTGGCGGGAGCTTATGTGGTTCGGATCCTATGCTAAGCTGTATGTTAATGTTTCTTACCTTTCCTACTGAAAGGCACTAACTAACTAACTCTATGGCCTACGGAACCCGGAGGTTCAGTGCCGCGTTCACAAAAGCTCTCCACTTACTTCTATCCTTAGCTAATTGCATCCAGTTTCTACTTTGTATTCCTATCTCTTCGAGATCCATCTTAATATTATCCTCCCATCTGCGCCTAGGTCTTCCTAATGGTCGTTTTCCTATGGGTCTTCCAGTCAAGACTTGGAAAGCGTTTCTACTTTCTTCCATTCTGGCTACATGACCTGCCCACCTAAGCCTCCTAGACTTGACGACCCTAACAATGTTGGGTAAACCGTATAAACTATGTAGTTCCTCGTTATGAAGTTTCCGCCATTCCCCATTCTCGTTCCTCTTGGGTCCGAATATTCTTCTCAGGATCCTTTTCTCAAATACTTTCAGTCTATGTTCTTCCCTCAAAGTAAGCGACCATGTTTCGCAACCATACAGAACAACAACTGAAAGGCACACTAATTTGAAAATCAAATCAAACCTTCGTTGATCATCTAGGAATTCTCCCTTCCACCCCACAAACGACCGTTCTGGATCCGGTAGTGGTTATATCCGTACGAAGTTTTACATTTGAAACACCATTAGTTCGAAAGCAAACCAATAAGTAATTTCTGAAGACGTAAACTCTTGAAATACATACACCCTAGATTATGCTTACTTATTCAAATATACGAAGCCTGTCTGAAAAGTATCCAAGCATAGATACTGAAAACGAATACACTCACCTGACATTTTCGTTGTCCCTTCAAACTAGTTCCCTCTTACTTCCACGCAACGAGTTTGGTGGTCTTTCCACTGCTTGGAACAGGCTTGAAATCCCTCTTACGACAGCAGCACGATCTCCTCTCAGGTGCAAAGGAGAGTTTCCATCTGGCACTTTTTGATTTCCACGAATAGACAAAAGACTCGCGACTCCATATCCGAAGAGTAGCGAGCTTGACGAATCGAAATCTTGGCTGCGCTGAAAAGGACAATCATATGAACTTCATGAATTCAATCATTATATTCGTGCAGTCTTCTGGGTTTTGAAGTCCACAGATCTCCGGTCATTTCGGACAAAGAGCGCCATATAAACAACGGAAAATGTGTAAAGGGAAGCCCCACAGTGTCCCAGAAAGACACAACTATCCTGAAATGAGTGAATAATTGAACTATTCATCACAAGCCTAAATTTTATTTTAACTAAATGCAAGTCGCTCCTTTTGCAATTTATGCGACAGAAATATTTTTACCCGAAATCTTATACGCACTGACTGATAAATTTCTTTATTATGATGACTACCCGTAAAAGACGTGCATATGAGGGTATATATATTAAAGATTTACAGAGGTACGCGGTACCCGAGAAATGTTCACCAGAAGCTGACAGTGATTGTTTGTAGAATGGGGTAGGTCGGCAACATATCAGAGTTTGATAGGGGCCAAATTGAGATGGCTAGACCCAGACGACTGGGAACAGTGCTACTTGTAAGGTCTACGCAGGGTACCGTTGATAGTGTCTTCTGAACGTGGGGAACAAAGTTGCATCCAGCAGAAAAGTACAAAATGAGACGTGCACACCTCATTTAATATGTCGGACGTAGCAGATTGTCTGAGTGGGTACAACAAGGTATGGCGCAAACTGTGGCAGAATCAACAGCAAATTTTAACAGGGGACAAAGCATTAGTGAACACACAGTTTACAGTGCAGTATTAGATACGGTCTCCCGTAGCCGACGTCTCACACATGTACTAATGTTAACCGCACGGCATCGTCGAGTAGAACGGGTACATGGCCATCGTCATTGGACAGCAGAGGAGCAGCTCAATGTTGTATGGTCCGATGAATCACGATACTACACTCATCTCATTGCTGACCGGGTCAGAATTCGTTGTCTTCCAGGGAACAGCATCCTTGAGACATGCACAGTAGAATTACGATAGACTTATAGAGGCTCCATTATGATTTCAAAAACCTTCGTATGGGCCTAATAGTGCGTGTAAAGAGCATCATGACAGCTCTTAGTTATTGGCAGATCATTGCTGATCACGTACACCTGTTCATATAGACCATTTCCAGCTGGGAATGGAGCTCATTCGTGGCTAAGCGGTTAGCATACGCGCCTTTGGCGTGGGAGACCCAGGTTCGGATCCCGGCGGGAGCTCATGTGGTTCGGATTCCACGTTAATGAGTAGGTCCACGTCTCATATAGCCTCGCTGCTGAACGGGAGGTTAAACTCAAAATCACCTCACCTCATCTAGCTGGGAATGACATCTTTCAGCAGGATAAAGTACCTTGTCACAAGTCCTACGATGTATTACGCGTATATTAGTTCAAGGAGCATAGTTGTGAATTTCAATTACTGCAATGGCCCCCAATCTCACCCGATTTTAACTCAATTGGACACCTTTGGGATGTAATTAAACATCAGACCAAGCTCATTGACTCCCTTCGCGAAGTTTACAGGAATTAAGTTATTTGTGTGTGTGGAGATGTGGTTCGCCATGCCTTCAGTTATCTACTAACGCCTCGTTGCCTTTATAAAAAAACCGCACTGCTTCTATCTTGCGAGCTAAAGGTGGAGATACAACATTAGGTAGGTGATCATACTTTTACGTATATATACTATTACTAAGCGCTCCTTGATATTGGTAATATATTACTTTTTTTTTATCGTGTAACGTGGGTCCCTGTCACCACGGCATGGCGCGTCCTCAGGTTGCGGATCGAGGAGAAGGCCTCTAGATATAGAGGTTAGCTGCGAATATACTGAATAAGCAGTCGCGGACAGCCGACTAGGAGTGGTCCTCCAGCTTGGGGGTTTGGGTAGGGCTAACAACCTCATCCTGTAAAAAAAAGCACTTGTTCAGAAATATTCACAAAAACCTCGGACAAGGACTGATAACTTGGCACGATCTCAGCAAAAGAAAATGGACATGAGATTTCGAACATGGAATATTAGAAGTCTTTATAGGGCAGGCGCGTTAAAATCTGTAACGAGTGAGCTGGAGAAATACAGGATGAACCTAGTAGGAGTTCAGGAAGTTAGGTGGGAAGGAAATGGAACTGTGAATTCTGGAAATTTTACGTTCTTTTACGGGGAAGGAAATAAAAATCACGAGTTAGGAACAGGGTTTTTCGTTCACAAACGAATACTACCAGCAATTAAACGGGTTGAATTTGTTACTGACAGACTTTCTTTTATTACTCTTAAGGGACGGTGGTGTGATATTGTTTTAAATGTACATGCCCCAACTGAAGATAAGGGTGATGATATAAAAGACAGTTTTTACGAAGAAGTGGAACGGATATTTGACTAACTCCCGCGATACCATATGAAAATTCTATTAGGGGATTTCAATGCGAAGGTAGGACGAGAGGATATTTTCAAACCGATTATAGGGAACGAAAGTTTGCATAAGGAAAGTAATGACAACGGTGTTAGACTCGTGAACTTTGTAACATCCAAAAACCTAATCGTGAAGAGTACAAAATTCCCACATCGCGACGTTCATAAATACACCTGGACATCACCAGACGGAAAAACACATAATCAAATTGATCACGTTTTAGTAGTTAGAAGAAGGCAATCTAGCATAATTGATGTCCGGTCGTTTAGAGGGGCTGATTGTGACACTGATCAGTACCTGGTAGTAGCGATAATACGAGAGAGATTATCGTTGAATAAAGGTAATATTCAATGTCCGAAAACGGAGAGATTCAATTTAAAGAAATTAGAAGAAAGCCAGGTAAGAGAGGAATACCAGATTCAAGTTTCGAATAGATTCTCGGCTTTAGAAGATTCGGAGTGCACTAGTGTTGAGGATACCTGGATTGAAATTAGAGATAGCATTAAAATTTCAGCAAAAGAAAATTTGGGACACGCAGAAATACGTAGGAACAAACCGTGGTTCGACCAGGAATGCATTAAACTAGCAGAGAAGAGAAAACAGGCAAAATAACGCTGGCTACAAAATCTGAATGAAATAACTACACAAAATTTTGCAGATATCAGGCGGGAAACTTCCAAAACTTTTAGAACAAAGAAACACGATTTTTTTAAAGCTAAAATTAAGGAACTTGAAGATAATAGTAAAAATAAAAACTCCCGGGACATGTATAAGGGGATCAGTGAATTTAAGAAAGGCTATCAACCTCGTGCTTATATATTAAAGAAATCTGACGGTACAGTTCTCACTGATACGGATAGCATCTTAAATAGATGGAAGGATTTCTTTCACAATTTGCTTAACACGCAATCAAAAACTAGTGTGCGTGGAGAAAAGGAGATACACACTGCGGAACCGTATATTCCAGAACCCAACCGAATAGAAATAGAAACCGCTATAAAGAAATTAAAGAAACACAAATCTCCGGGTGTAGATTAAATTCCGGCTGAGTTAATTTTAGCTGGAGGCGAAAAATTGTGGAACAAGATACACAAACTCATTCTCCTTATCTGGAACAAGGAAGAATTGCCACAAGAGTGGAAAGAATCAATCATTGTTCCAATTCACAAGAAAGGCGACAACACTGACTGTAATAATTATCGAGGCATTTCTCTTCTGTCAACATCCTATAAAATACTTTCAAATATTCTATTAGCAAGATTGACTCCATACGCAAATGAAATTATTGGAGATTATCAGTGCGGATTGAGACGAAATCGATCAACTATCGATCAAATATTTATCATTCGCCAAATACTCGAAAAAAAGTGGGAATACAGTAGCCTGGTACATCAACTACTTATTGATTTTAGAAAGGCGTACGACTCGGTTAGGAGAGAAACATTATACAACGTTCTTACAGAACTTGGAATACCGAGAAAGCTAATTAGATTAATTAAGATATGTTTAAATGAATCCCAAAGTAAAGTCCGGGTAGGAAAATTTTTGTCCACGAGCTTTCACGTCGAGAATGGCCTGAAAGAAGGAGATACGTTGTCGCCATTATTATTTAACTTCCTTCTGGAATACGCTATAAGGAAAATCAAAGATAGCAACCAGGGCCTAGAGTTGAAGGGTATTCACCAGGGTATGGCATATGCTGATGATGTAAATTTAATAGGGGATGATTGGAGAACAATAGAAAGAAATGCAGAGATCTTATTAAACGCTTGCAGGGACATAAACGCTTAGTTAATTACATTTTAGAAGTAAATGCAGAGAAAACTAAATACATGGAAATGCGTCGGGACCGTAATACGGCCAATTATGGATGCGTTAAAATATTAAGTAATACTTTTGATAAAGTGGATAGTTTCAAATATCTAGGATCAATGATAACATACGAAAATCATATTCACGAAGAAATTAAATGTCGACTGAAAGCAGGGAATTCGTGTTACTATTCGGTTCAAAATCTCTTGTCGTCGCGAATTCTGTCGAGGAATTTGAAGCTTAAAATATATAAAACGATAATCATGCCTGTTGTTCTGTATGGTTGCGAAACATGGTCGCTTACTCTGAGGGAAGAACATAGACTGAAAGTATTTGAGAACAAGATCCTGAGACGAATATTCGGACCCAAGAGGAACGGGAATGGGGAATGGCAGAAACTTCATAACGAGGAACTACATAATTTATATGGTTAACCAACATTGTTAGGGTCGTCAAGTCTAGGGGGCTTAGGTGGGCGGGTCATGTAGCTAGAATGGGAGAAAGTAGAAACGCTTTCCAAGTCTTGACTGGAAGACCAATCGGAAAGCGACCATTAGGAAGACCTAGGCGCAGATGGGAGGACAATATTAAAATGGATCTCACAGAGATAGTAATACAAAGTAGAAACTGGATGCAGTTAGCTAAGGATAGAAGTCAGTGGAGAACTTTTGTGAACGCGGCATTGAACCTCCGGGTTCCATAGGCCATTGAGTTAGTTAGTTAATTACTTTTATATAGTCACTTTTTACTGTTACTAAGCGCTCCTTGATATTGGTCATTTTCGATAATTTTTTTATATCCCCCTCCAAGCCCACAATTTGCGGGGCTGAATTTGGATTTAAATGGCATCAGAAGTGTCACTGTTCATTTGAGCGACCTGACACTAATATCGATCATTTTCGATCATTTGTAAATCTCTTTCCCCTCCTTTAAGTTACATCGTCAAAGTGATATAACAAAAATCATCTCATATTCGAACTTCATATAGGTTGAAAATTTGATCGAGATCGGTCCGATGGTTCAAGAGTTATTAAGTTTTATTTATTTTTATATATTTCCACCTCCTTTCCCTCCCCTAATTTTTACCGTCAAAGTGAAATGATAGAAAACATCTCAGGCTCGAACCACATCTATGTTAAAATTTGATCCAGATGGGTCAAGTGGTTCAAGAGTGAAGTCATAAAGACAGTCACTTTGTTTTTATTTTTTACACACACACACACACACAAACACACATATATATATATATATATATATATATATATATCCCCCTCCCCTCCCCTACGTTGCACTTTAAAATTTAGATGATAAAAATTATCCAAAATCCGAACGTCATCTATGTTGAAAATTTGATCGTGATCGGTTGGATGGTTCAAGAGTTAAATTTTATTTATGTTTATATATAAATCTCCCCTTCTCCTCCCCCCTAGGTTCTACAGACAAAGTGAAAATATATTTTAAAAGTCCAGGCCGGAACCTAATTTATGTTGAAATTTTGATCAAGATCGGTCTGATGGTTCAACAGTTATTAAGTTTTATTTATTTTTATAGATTTCTCCCCTTCCCTCCCCCTCCTCTAAGTTCTACCGTTAAAGCGATATGATTAAAACCAGCTCAGGTCTGAACCTCATCTATGTTGAAAATTTGGTTAAGATCGGTCGGGTGGTTTAAGCGTGATGTAGTCACGAAGACAGTCACTATTATTTTTACTTTTTTCTTTTTTACATACTAGCAGCGTTCACCCCGCTTCGCTGCGGTCACCCCGGAACGCAATAAACTTTGTTACTTAGATAATTTTTACTTTTTCGCTTTCAAATTGCAGTAAATGTTAAAATTATAGCGCCTGTCATTTATGTTAACCCGCCGAGTCACATGGTCATGCGGGTTGCATATAAATACGTTTATTTTTACCTATGATGAACTAATAACAAAGGATTTGTACGTATGGACACTTGAATGGTCAATTATCTCAAGACACTGGTAATTAAAAATTAAAGTGATATGATAAAAACCATCTAGGGTCCAAATCCTAATAACCCCCCAAAAATGAAAGAAATTGGTTCAGCCGTATTAGCGTGATGAGTTCACAAAGGATTTGTGCGTTCTCTTTTATATATATAGATAGATATTTCCCCCTTCCTTTCCCTTCGTTGCACTGTGAAAGTGAAATGAAGGAAACATCCCAGGCCCGAAACTTATTTATGTTGAAAATTTGATTGAGATCGATCGGGTGGCTTAAGAGTTATTAATTCACGAACATATATTTATTGATTTTTATATTTATTGATTTATATTTATTGATTTTTAATATATTTTTGTATTTATTGATTTTTGTATATCTTCCCCTCCTCCTCCTCCCCTACGTTGCTCCGTCAAAGTGAAATGATAAAAATCATCCCAGTCCAGAAGCTCAACCAAAACTACATTGAAAATTTGACCAAGATCGCTTGGGTGGTTCAAGAGTTGTTTCATTTATTTTTATCTGTCCCCCTAATCCCCCTCCCCTAAGTTCTACCGTCAAAGTGAATATATAAAAACACTCCCAGGCCAGAACCGCATCTACATTAAAAATTTACGGTCGGGCCGTTCAAGAGATTAAGAGTCACAAACAGTCACTTTCAATTTTATATATATATATATATATATATATATATATATATATATATATATATATATATATATATATATATATATATATATATAGACGTGTGTATGTGTCCATTGCAGGCGTTGACCCGTACAATATCTCAGACTTCATTTCAATTTATTATTTAAAGGCTTGAGGGTAAAAAATAAAAAAAAAAGTTTTATGTGACGTTTAGACTTCCAGGCACACAATGTAAGTGGATGGTATCAAATTTAGTTTTAAATGCTACAACTTCGTGACAATTTCTATGAAGCTGCGAGACAGCATTTAGGAAAAGCTGTTTTAAACGGATGAATTTGCAAATTGATTCTGTACTTCTTAATTTTTTACCTCATTTTTTTTCCTCTGCAGTATTAACATGAAAGACGAGCGAGCTATATCAGATTTTCTTTTGTCTCAAAAATTTTCTTTAACATCGATTTATGAAACACGTGCCAATTTTCGTTATAGTAATAAAATTTTACCATCATTGGATATTACAGATCTCAAATAGTACAAGTACTATTCAGGGTGCAAAATCATCATAGCCGAAGAGCGTGTGTGTGGTGAGTTGGGTGGAGACAGGAGTGTAAAAGGAAACTCGATACTAGTTGATGCAAAACATGACTATTTCGCCGTTCCTTCTATTTTGTGTTTCTGGGTCTCCCTCGTGGCTATATTGTTAGCGTAGGTTTTCGGCGCAGGAAACCAGGGTTAAATTCCCAGCAAGAGCTCACGTAGTTCGAATCCAAAGTTAAGCTGCAGGTTCACGTCTCGTCTAGCCTCGTCTCATCAAGTTGTTTCAGGCCCATAGCCATATCACTAAGTGAGACAAGGAAAGTACAGATGATATTTTAGGAGCTAAGTTGAATTTTCTCAACCTTCCTGATTGGTCATTGTTTGAACATATATTTACCTGAAGAAATAACTAGAAGTACAAGAGACTGAGATCCCTGGCCACTCCTAACTACCAGCCTGAGTTACTTTTTTGTTTTCCTTCACCACTGGTTCACCTGCTAATTACGTATAAAATATATGTTAATTGCACATACATTACTGTAATTAATTTACAGAACACTGACGACAGTGACACTTTACACCTCCAGGTTTTTGCACCTTGCGACTATTTATATCTAAATGTACTATACATAACCATCTACATCACGCCCATTTTTCCTTTTATTTGAGTCGGGAAAACATTTGTCGTTATTTAACAATGACACATAAAATACTACTTCTGTCATCTTAACAGTTGGCATCTGATCATTCTCAGCTTATTCAGATTTAGTTGAGGGTCGGGTGTGGTGGTCCAATAGCGGCTAGCATCATCAAATACTCTCTGTTATGACGGGAGATGACCTAGATTCGAAATTTGAAAATGGCAAGCGAACAAACCTTCTTCCTTTTCTATGTTGGACGCTATCTTTGATTTCTACGATTAACGAAGGAGCACCTTTCTGGCAACACTTGCTGGCCGAGGAGATTGCCAAAATGATCGCCAATTATCCGAGAAGAAGGAATGAGAAGGATTCTCCCATCTGGCCAATGATTACCTACTTCTGTCAGCCGAGCAGCCTAATGCACTGGGCCGTGGTATGCGAACATATGTATATCTTGTATTGAGACTACGCAATGAAGATTATATTAGTGTTCAGTGCTAAAGCTTCCGCGGCATGAACATTGCTGCAGCAAGATTTATTCTTCAAATCCCTTACACACAACAATCCACCAAGCTATCGTGGTTGGTTCAAAAATAGAAGCTGTAAAATTTTAACACAAAATGAAAACAAGTGTCGTGATTCTGACTTGTGTCCTCACATACATCAAAAGATTGAATCTACTATTAAAACGGAATTCGAACCATTATTTGATATTATATTCCAAGCAGGATTTGTATCTATGACCACTTTAGCAAATCAAATGCTCAAAACTAACCAAGAGGCTACTCGGAAATATGTTCATATTGTCACTCGCCATCTACAATTAGTAAATCATGGGTTAATGCGTCGACGCAGAAAGATTTGTTTACGAAGAAGTCAAACATTCATTCACATTATTTATATTATAATGCACCCAAGATTGAATCATAAGCTTCGTAAATTTATTTTGGAAATTGTATAAGAAGAAAGTTGTAAACAACTTAGTTGTTTAAGAAAATAAAAGAGGTAACTTAGACATCACGTCATAGAAATAGGAAGTATTCCTGCAAGAAATGATATCGTAAGGAGTTTCATAAGAAAGTCTGATCTACGTTCTATGCTGCAACTAGGAAGTTCATAGAGCTTGAAGAGTACGGAGAGTTAGGAGAGAAAGTGTGGTAGAGCTAGAGATTCATCACAGCAGATACAACTAGTGAGTATTATATTGCATTTACATTGTTGGGATAGATATATTGGACCTTGTATCTTTACTATCAAGTAGAACTTCTTACAAGGGACATCACCCAATTGTCCGGCTCCGATTTCAATGAATTTTTTCTAGCTGATAGAGGACATATATGTATTATTTGTGATCACAGAAATTTTTGCCATGGTGCATGTTTTCTATTTTTTAAAATAATTTTTAACAGTTGTGATGTGGTTATTAGAGATTACTGCAGGAATCCCTTACTAACCTTTGTAAACGGAGCGTTAATGAAAGAACAATCATGTAGATACATATAAAGCCTAGGGAGAAGTTGTATGGTAGGTATGACCTTGACGCCAGCCATCTTGAAATCCGCCATTTTGAATTAAGGTCAAGTTTTTTAAATAGGAATAGGGTAATATGATACATAATGTCGGGCTAGAATTTAATCAGGAAGACAATGGTGAAGCTAGTTTTGAGATACACTCATTTGGGGAAAAGTTACAAGCATTTAATTGTTCACTTACTACGTGCGAAAGTCCCTTACCTCCGCTTCTAACCCGCATATTAATGATAATAAGTGGATAAAAGCTTCGGTAATACATACAGTATTATACCTAGAGGAAAGTGATACGGTAAGGATATCCTTGACGGGAGCCATCTTGAAATCCGTCATTTTGAATTAAAATGAAGTTTGAAAAATGAAAACCATAGCATGTGACACCTTATTTTATTAGCAAATTTTAACAGAAAGCCAACGGTATGCTTATTTTTGTTCTATAATTAACCAGTGTGAATTTAGGACTGCTTTTAATGTGCACCAAACTTCTATTATTCGATTTTTCAAATTGGCAACACCCCTAATTTTTACCGCATGTTTTAAGATTCCAACTGGCACTCTGCAATTGTTACCATGCCTCATGTTTTCTAAATTTATTACATTTTTTAATATTTGCGATTTGTCAGTTCGTGAATAGTGTTGGGATAAGCATCCAGCAATCTTTCTGAATTTTGAAGACTTGCAATGCAATTTTTTTATTTTAAACGAGAATACATGAAGAACCTATGGACGTATGTGACGTAAAGAAATACAAATGAAATTATAACAAATTGGTTTTATACGAACACAAAATTATCAGGAAATGTAGCCTACATGTTGCGTAAACGACAAACAATAAAACATTTTTAATAAATACAACATTAAAGAAACAGCAGCAATGCTAGAAAACGTCAAAGAGACATTATACGACTCTTCCCACAACATTGTTTGTACCATGAGCATAATATGAAAACAGGCAACTTGTTTATAAAGAGTTGTAACTTAATTGAGTGCCCGATCAATACTGATTATAAATTTTACAATCATGAACCATCGACAACAATCGCTAGAAAAGGAATGACCTTTTTGTATGACTAGCTAAAAAATTGTCATAGAAAATAAATAAATAAATAAATATAAAACAAAACAATCATATTTCGTTTTCCTTTTTGAAGTTAATTTTCATTTGCTTTTTCGTCTCATCTACTACCCAAGCTGCGTCTTCGATATTACCTGAATGCAAAGTTGGAGTTGTTTCGTTGTGCGGTGATTCATGTCAGTAAACGAGTTTTTGAAGGGCAGGTATAGGAAATAAATAATTACATGCCAAATCTTCAAAATTCAGAAAGATTGCTGGATGCTTATCCCAACACTATTCATGAACTGACAAATCGCAAATCTTAAAAAAAAAAATGTAATAAACTTAGAAAACATGAGCCATGGCAACAACTGCAAAGTGTCAGTTGGAATCTTAAAACATGCGGTGAAAATTGGAACTGTTGCCAATTTGAAAAATCGAATAATGGAAGTTGGTGCATATTAGAAGCAGTCCTAAATTCACACTGGTTAATTATAGCACAAAAATAAGCATACCATTGGCTTTTTGGGAAAATTTGCTATTAAAATGAGGTGTAACATGCTATGGTTTTCATTTCTCAAACTTCATTTTAATTCAAAATGGCGGATTTCAAGATGGCTCCCGTCAAGGATATCCTTACCGTATCACTTCCCTCTAGGCATAATATGTATTACCGAAGATTCTATCAACTTTTTATAATTAATACGCGGATTAGAAGCGGAGGTAAGGGACTTTCGCACGTAGTAAGTGAACAATTAAATGCTTGTAACTTTTCCCCAAATGAGTGTATCTCAAAACTAGCTTCACCATTGTCTTCCTGATTAAATTCTAGCCCGAAATTATGTATCATATTACCCTATTCCTATTTAAAAAACTTGGCCTTAATTCAAAATGGCGGATTTCAAGATGGCTGGCGTCAAGGTCATACCTACCATACAACTTCCCCCTAGGCCTTATATGTATCTACATGGTTGTTCTTTCATTAACGCTCCGTTTACAAAGGTTAGTAAGGGACTTCTGCAGTAATCTCTAATAACTACATCACAACTGTTAAAAATTATAAAAAATAGAAAACATGCACCATGGCAAAAATTTCTGTGATCACAAATAATACATATATGTCCTCTATCAACTAGAAAAATTTCATTGAAATCGGAGCCGGACAATTGGGTGATGTCCCTTGTTAGACAAAGTTATCCGAGTCCTATCGGGCTGTGTAGTGATGTCAAATGCATCTCAAATAAATTTGGAAGAATCATTTCATGATAATCCCTAGAAATTGTCTGATGATTTCTCTTAGATTGTCACATTTCAGCTGTGTTACGAATTTCTGACGAGTGACAAATCGCCCCAAAATTTAGATCCTTTTTGCCTTCACTCCCCATTTCACACAGAACAGAAATTTGTAACACGGAGCTATATATATTATCAAACATGGAGAAACTTGCTCTCTAAACCGTGTAGTACACGAATTTCACTTTTTTTTTTTTGTGAGTTTACAATTTTGCGTCAAAAACTTCAAGTTTCTGATTAGAACGCTAATAATTTAATTCATGAAATGTCAGGAGTTAGTTATAGTGTTTATAAATAAGTAATTAAAGTATTCTGGAAAGTCATTACTTAATATTCCTTATCGTGCAAACGAAAAGAGGAAATTTCTTCAACACAGCTTTAGATTTTTATTCGAAATTATTTTTTTAAAAAATCTCGTTTGATATTTAGAAAAACAGATTGCTTGAAATATAAAAAAGAAAACTTAACAAATTTGGGTTTTTTGATTGGAAAATTAATAGACCAAGGGCCAAGGGGGTAACTCCCCCCTAGGGAACTTTTGCCACTATATTAGAAATGTTCCTTAGGGTCCTTAGAATAAAAAAAATAGTTGTTGGTCAACATATAAGTGCAACACCTGGGTCCTGGGACCCTTAACCCTGTAGCACCCGTGTATATTTACAGGCATCGATGGGATATGTTTAAATCACCGTAAATCAGACCGTTAATGCAACACTGGACTAAGTTATACCTTGATCGATTTGTAAGACTGTAGGCTTTCAGTTTACGTTATGAACGGGACATTTCTGTGTACAAAGGAAAACTAATTGAGGGGTATTTAAGAAAATTTCCCCTAAAAAGTCCCTTCTCGCAATTCTTTTAGTTATTATGTGACAACACTACAAACTGTATGAATAATAAAACGTATTTAGGTGTTCTGTTTTATGTTCAACTTAAACTGAAAATTTCGTCTTGATTCATCAAATAGCAGCAGAGGAGATATGTATTTTATAGTTTTCACAGGGTTCATAATAACGGATTTTCATGAAAGCACGAGTATGACTTTATGTCAATGTTACGACCGTCAGTGCAACACTGGAACAAGTTATATCTCGATCGATTTGGAAGAGTGTAGGTTTTCAATTTACGTAACGAACGAGACATTTCTGCTAACAAAGAAAAAATAATTGAGGAATATCTAAGAAAATTTCCCTTAAAAAGTCCCTTCTCGCAATTCTTTTAGTTATTACGTGGCAACACTGTTAACTAGGTGAATAATATAATATATTTAGGTGTTCTGTTTTATGTTCAACTTAAACTGAAAATTTCGTCTTGATTAATGAAATAGCAGCAGAGGAGATATGTATCTTATAGTGTTCACAATTTTCATAATAATTGATTTTCATCGAAGTATGAGTATGACTTTGTGTCAATGCTCCGTTTTATTTTTCTATAGAAAACAAGTAATACAAATTATTTTAGTTGATTTTCTCATTCGTTATATTATGACAGATTCCCAGAACCGAGAAATCCCGCAGGAAGGTTTTATGATTTGTTCGTCCATGGTATAATATAAATAGTTTCAGAACAATAATTTTATTGTTGTGCGGTTACATTATGTTCCTTTTAAAAACTTGTTGTTCTGCTATTCTACAATGAATACATTTCCAAACATGTCTGCTGATATGTGAAGTTATCAAACAGCTCTCGAAGTTATTGCGTAGGGCATGTATTTCTATTACATGTGCACACAGATAATCGCATTTAACATATTATGTAATATGTAGTTTTTTTAATTGCCGTAATATTAAATAATTTGTTATATTCTTTGTGTTCTTGTCTGTTTGTAAGTTGATAATAGTAGCACATTCGTCCTAAAATCCACGTGTTCTCAGTTATTCTGGAAAAGAATGACAAACAAAACCAAGCCAGACAGACAGACAACAATCGCAACAAGAAAAGAGATTACTGTTGTGAAAAATCGAAAATTCTGTTTAATACACTACGCATAAAACGAAACTGAAACGACAACAAATTTCATTAAAAAAAGAAAAACTTCCATAAGACCTTTCAGGTCAAAGTACTGCGGTAAGAGACTGACACTGCTAAACTGCACCGCTTAACATCAAGTTGCATCCAAATTCCTACAGAATACGACAGAAACAAACACGGTGTATCCCTGGGACTACCAAAGTTTCATAAAATTACCACGATTGCTAAGTCAGTCTGCTGAATCATGTGTGGCGGAAAACTGTACACTCTTAGTGGATAATTCACCATATTTGGAGCGTACTGCTATATGGCAGTATCTAGCAGACATCCTGTTTAACGAGGGGCAGTGCGTATTTGGCCAGAAATAGAGCTAAAATTGGGATCACAAAAAAGGGAAAGGATGTTTTATTGGAAACTCTAGTGACATGTGTCACTAGAATAGCTGAACGTGTCATTAAAGGAACACCTATTCGATAGGAAGACGATCACTACTGTTACAGATTTAAGAAGTGGATTTCATAGCAACCGAAATGAGGTAACACAATTTGTTTCTGTTCTGCTTGTGAGATATCTGACGGTTATACCTAGGAGCATCTTTTTCGACATCAACCATGGTACACCTCAAGCAGCTGAACAAACATCTTGCGTTAAAAATTTGGAGACACGGATTTTCCGAAGACTTGGGCCTGTATTACTTGCAGCTAAGTCTAAGCTCATGGCATGTAGCAATTTTACCGTGGTAAGCTATGAAAGATGTGACGCTTGTCCATGGTGAATAATAAAAGCTCGCAGTAACAATAAAACTGCTTCAATAACTAAAACACTTACCGACATACCTGCACAGACTCTCCTTTCAATGAATTTATCTTTAGGTATGTTTGTTCCATGAACAATTTCAGCTCGATGATCTGGTACAAGTTGTGTTACCTCATTTCGGTTGCTATGAAATCCACTTCTTGAATCTGTAACAGTAGTGATTCGTCTTCCTATCGAATAGGTGTTCGTTTAATGACACGTTCAGCTATTCTAGTGACACATGTCACTAGAGTTTCCAATAAAACATCCTTTCCCTTTTTTGTGATCCCAATTTTAGCTCTATTTCTGGCCAAATACGCACTGCCCCTCGTTAAACAGGATGTCTGCTAGATACTGCCATATAGCAGTACGCTCCAAATATGGTGAATTATCCACTAAGAGTGTACAATTTTCCGCCACACATGATTCAGCAGACTGACTTAGCAATCGTGGTAATTTTATGAAACTTTGGTAGTCCCAGGGATACACCGTGTTTGTTTCTGTCGTATTCTGTAGGAATTTGGATGCAACTTGATGTTAAGCGGTGCAGTTTTGCAGTGTCAGTCTCTTACCGCAGTACTTTGACCTGAAAGGTCTTATGGAAGTTTTTCTTTTTTTAATGAAATTTGTTGTCGTTTCAGTTTCGTTTTATGCGTAGTGTATTAAACAGAATTTTCGATTTTTCACAACAGTAATCTCTTTTCTTGTTGCGATTGTTGTCTGTCTGTCTGGCTTGGTTTTGTTTGTCATTCTTTTCCAGAATAACTGAGAACACGTGGATTTTAGGACGAATGTGCTACTATTATCAACTTACAAACAGACAAGAACACAAAGAATATAACAAATTATTTAATATTACGGCAATTAAAAAACTACATATTACATACTATATTAAGTGCGATTATCTGTGTGCACATGTAATAGAAATACATGCCCTACGCAATAACTTCGAGAGCTGTTTGATAACTTCACATATCAGCAGACATTCATTGGAAATGTATTCCTTGTAGAATAGCAGAACAACAAGTATTTTCAAAGGAACATAATGTAACCGCACAACAGTAAAATTATTGTTCTGAAACTATTTATATTATACCATGGACGAACAAATCATAAAACCTTCCTGCGGGATTTCTCGGTTCTGGGAATCTGTCATAATATAACAAATGAGAAAATCAACTAAAATAATTTGTATTACTTGTTTTCTATAGAAAAATAAAACGGAATATTGACACAAAGTCATACTCATACTTCGATGAAAATCAATTATTATGAAAATTGTGAAAACTATAAAACACATATTTCCTCTGCTGCTATTTAATGGATCAAGACGAAATTTTCAGTTTAAGTTGAACATAAATCAGAACACCTAAATACATTTTATTATTCACCTAGTTAGCAATGTTGCCTCGTAATAACTAAAAGAATCGCGAGAAGGGACGTTTTTAGGGAAATATTCTTAAATATCCTTCAATTACTTTTCCTATGTACCCAGAAATGTCTCGTTCGTTACGTAAACTGAAAGCCTACACTCTTCCAAATCGATCGAGGTATAACTTGTTCCAGTGTTGCACTGACGGTCAGAACATTGACATAAAGCATACTCGTATTTTCATGAAAATCTATTATTATGAAATCTGTAAAAAATTTATAAAAAAAATCTTTGCTGGTATTTGACGGATCAACGTGTATTCTTTTATCTTTCCTATTGCATTTTTACAGAAATATGTATTAGGCCACATTTATTTCTAGCTCCGGGCCTCAGGATGGACTGATCCTGCCCTGTTGTTGTGGATTATTTTTTGCAAGTAATGACTTATGTCATAATTAAGATTAATAATGAAATATTTGTTCATAAAATATCAACAAAATCGCATGAGAAAATTGTCTGCCCCCCCCTCAAAAAAAAAAAAAAAAAAAAAAAAAAAAACAAGGCTAAACTAAGTTTTATGGATATTTTCAAGGAAGTGATTTATATATTATAGGATGACATATTTATTTATGAAATATGAACAAAATTGACTGAGTCATTTTTGGGAAGTCTAAAAAGATACTGAATGATTCAACAAACATCGGAGAAAGGAAGCAAGCGTAGAGCGTATTGCGTTATCTATTACTATTACTATTATTAAAAAAAATATTCTACACGTTGATTGAAATGGCTCAAAATAAGTTTAGTTTTATATATATATATAAAAGAATATTATAAGACTCCACTTTTAAAGTGTAATAAAAAATAAATATAAATTTTGCTATTCTAAAAAAAATCAAGGATATTTAGAATGAGTGAAAGTAAGACCAGTTTATAAATAAGTGTTCTTCTGACTTGAACAATATACAATTAGTTTTATTCGTTGAAATATTGTACGTGATTCTTGTTTATTTACTTCTTTCAACTTTTAATAAAATACCCCAGGAATTCTTCAGTTCCTTTGAGGGTCACCCTTGCGCCGCCCCTGCAGCAAGTTCAATTGTGTATTAGTGGAATCTACGACTAAAAATAATAGACATTCCCTTTTACCCGATTTCGATCCAACATTTAATTTCGAGTTATGGCTCTTTTTATGTAGAAAGAAAGCATTAAATCCCTAATTTCTATTGCAATACTGAGACATATTCACCATTAATAACATAAAATACTTTTAAAAAACATATTTTCCTTAAAAATATAATAAATCATGCTCTCCTTTTAAAAAAATAAAGTAAATCGTGTTAAAAAGTAAAAATAAGCCTGTTTTTAAGAAAATTAATTTTAAAAATGCATTTATGCATGACTAAAAAGAGAAACATAGGGAGCATTTTCATATATTATAAATTGATTATTTATGAGAGCGCACGCCATGCTTTCCTTTTTAGTCATGCATAATATATTTTTAAAATTAATTTTCTTAAAAACAGACTTATTTTTACTTTTTAAGTACGATTTCTTTCATTTTTAAAGATACCGGTAACTTGTTTTTTAAAATATTTATTTTCATTTATTTGTTACTTCTTGTTACTGTATATGTAATAAATGTAATTTACGAAAATCTCCTGCATGTTATACTGCCCACCGTGTAACGTGGGTTCCTGTCACCACGGCATGGCGCGTCCTCAGGTTGCGGATCGAGGAGAAGGCCTCTAGATATAGAGGTTAGCTGCGAATATACTGAATAAGCAGTCGCGGACAGACGATTAGGAGTGGTCCTCCAGCTTGGGGGTTTGGGTAAGGCTAACACCCTCATCCTGTAAAAAAAGGTACTTGTTCAGAAACATTCACAAAAGCCTCGGACAAGGACTGATAACTTGGCACGACCTCGGCAAAAGAAAATGGACATGAGATTTGGAACATGGAATATTAGAAGTCTTTATAGGGCAGGCGCGTTAAAATCTGTTACGAGTGAGTTAGAGAAATACAGGATGGACCTAGTAGGAGTTCAGGAAGTTAGATGGGAAGGAAATGGGTCTGAGAATTCCGGAAATTTTACGTTCTTTTACGGGGAAGGAAATAAAAATCACCAGTTAGGAACAGGGTTTTTCGTTCACAAACGAATATTACCAGCAATTAAACGGGTTGAATTTGTTACTGACAGACTTTCTTTTATTACTCTCAAGGGACGGTGGTGTGATATTATTGTTTTAAATGTACATGCTCCAACTGAAGATAAGGGTGACGATATAAAAGATAGTTTTTACGAAGAAGTGGAACGGATATTTGACCAACTCCCGCGATACCATATGAAGATTCTATTAGGGGATTTCAATGCGAAGGTAGGACGAGAGGATATTTTCAAACCGATCATAGGGAACGAAAGTTTGCATAAGGAAAGTAATGACAACGGTGTTAGACTCGTGAACTTTGCAACATCCAAAAACCTAATCGTAAAAAGTACAAAATTCCCACATCGCGACGTTCATAAATACACTTGGACATCACCAGACGGAAGAACACATAATCAAATTGATCACGTTTTAGTAGATAGAAGAAGGCAATCTAGCATAATTGACGTCCGGTCGTTTAGAGGGGCTGATTGTGACACTGATCACTACCTGGTAGTAGCGATAATACGGGAGAGGTTATCGTTCAATAAAGGTAATATTCAATGTCCGAAAACGGAGAGATTTAATTTAAAGAAATTAGAAGCGAGCCATGTAAGAAAGGAATACCAGATTGAAGTTTCGAATAGATTCTCGGTTTTAGAAGACTCGGAGTGCACTAGTGTTGAGGATACTTGGATTGAAATTAGAGATAGCATTAAAAGTTCAGCAGTAGAAAAATTGGGACACGCGGAAATACGTAGAAACAAACCATGGTTCGACCAAGAATGCATTAAACTAGCAGAGAAGAGAAAACAGGCAAAATTGCGGTGGCTACAAAATCCGAATGAAATAACTACACAAAATTTCGCAGATATCAGGCGGGAAACTTCCAAAACTTTTAGAACAAAGAAACGCGATTTTTTGAAAGCTAAAATTAAGGAACTTGAAGATAATAGTAAAAATAAAAATATTCGGGACATGTATAAGGGGATTAACGAATTTAAGAAAGGCTATCAACCTCGTGCTTATATATTAAAGAAAGCTGACGGAACAGTTCTCACCGATACGGATAGCCTCTTAAATAGATGGAAAGATTTCTTTGACGATTTGCTGAACACGCAGCCAAAAACTAATGCGCGTGGAGAAAAGGAGATACACACCGCAGAACCGTATATTCCAGAACCCAATCGAATAGAAGTAGAAGCCGCTATAAAGAAATTAAAGAAACACAAATCTCCGGGTGTGGATGAAATTCCGGCTGAGTTAATTTTAGCTGGAGGCGAAAAATTGTGGAACAAGATACACAAACTCATTCTCCTTATCTGGAACAAGGAAGAATTGCCACAAGAATGGAAAGAATCAATCATTGTTCCAATTCACAAGAAAGGCGACAAAACTGACTGTAATAATTATCGAGGCATTTCTCTTCTGTCAACATCCTATAAAATCCTTTCAAATATTCTATTAGCAAGACTGACCCCATACGCAGATGAAATTATTGGAGATTATCAGTGCGGATTTAGACGAAATCGATCAACTATTGACCAAATATTTACCATTCGCCAAATACTCGAAAAAAAGTGGGAATACAATAAGCCATTACATCAACTATTTATTGATTTTAGAAAGGCGTACGATTCGGTTAGGAGAGAAACATTGTACAACGTTCTTACAGAACTTGGAATACCGAGAAAGCTAATTGGATTAATTAAGTTATGCTTAAGTGAATCCCAAAGTAAAGTCCGGGTAGGAAAATTTTTGTCCACGAGCTTTCACGTCGAAAATGGCCTGAAACAAGGAGATGCGTTGTCGCCATTATTATTTAACTTTGTGCTGGAATACGCTATAAGGAAAATCAAAGATAGCAATCAGGGCCTAGAGTTGAACGGCATTCATCAGGTGATGGCATATGCTGATGATGTAAATTTAATAGGGGATGATAGGAGAACAGTAGAAATAAATGCAGAGATCTTATTAAATGCTTGCAGGGACATGGGTTTAGAAGTAAATGCAGAGAAAACTAAATACATGGAAGTGCGTCGGGACCGTAATACTGCAAATTGTGGAGGCGTCAAAATATTAAATAATACTTTTGATAAAGTGGATACTTTCAAATATTTAGGATCAATATTAACAGACGAAAATCATATTCACGAAGAAATTAAATGCCGACTAAAAGCAGGGAATTCGTGTTACTATTCGATTCAAAATCTCTTGTCGTCGCGAATTCTGTCGAAGAATTTGAAGCTTAAAATATATAAAACGATAATCATGCCTGTTGTTCTGTATGGTTGCGAAACATGGTCACTTACTCTGAGGGAAGAACATAGACTGAAAGTATTTGAGAACAAGATCCTGAGAAGAATATTCGGACCCAAGAGGAACGAGAATGGGGAATGGCGGAAACTTCATAACGAGGAACTACATAGTTTATACGGTTTACCCAACATTGTTAGGGTCGTCAAGTCTAGGAGGCTTAGGTGGGCAGGCCATGTAGCTAGAATGGAAGAAAGTAGAAACGCTTTCAAAGTCTTGACTGGAAGACCCATAGGAAAACGACCATTAGGAAGACCTAGGCGCAGATGGGAGGATAATATTAAGATGGATCTCGCAGAGATAGGAATACAAAGTAGAAACTGGATGCAGTTAGCTAAGGATAGAAGTCAGTGGAGAGCTTTTGTGAACGCGGCATTGAACCTCCGGGTTCCATAGGCCATAGAGTTAGTTAGTTAGTTAGTTTGTTATACTGCCCATGTCAACTTCAGAGTATTTTTTGTTGCATAACGGATTAGGATATATAATTAGTATACAGCAATATTAATAACTTAATACAAAATATATAAATATATAGAAACAAAATAATATAAAACGGAATGGGAAATTGTATTGTTACTCCATTTACGTCGCTGTACAAAATTCCATTCTTCTCTGACGTTGAGAAGTGAGTTAAATTAAAGTTGCAAGACTTGAGAACACAGCTCAGCTAGGATAGTTATAAATCGTTGTGAGTGTTAAAAATCTAAAAATGGCTGTATCCACACACTCTAAATGTAATTTTGTGAAAAACTTCGGAATTAGAAGATTCGGTTAATTGATTTTAAAGTCAATTTTAATTCGATATTATACGACATAGATACAAACAGTACTTCAATTAGTCTTTTCATTATCAAAGTTCTTAATCAAACAAGCTTTACCATGTGGATTCCGACTCTTGCTGGTGGCTGCAGAGATTCACGTGTTCGATCCCAGGTTGTGGTGGGTAATGAATTGCTGTGCACTTGTTCCATTCTTTTCTTCCACGAATTACTCCGTGTCCACGACACGAGATCAGAAACATGACAATTCTCAATCATCAATTTCAATCATGAAATTTCAATAATCTCTTGAGCAACATTATTTCATTCAAATATTAGATATCAAACACTGCTTTAGTGTTCAACAATTCTTAACTAAAAAGTATAAATTAATAAAGTGATCGTAGGAACATAATGGAGTATTTGCGTTTATCAACGCAAGTTATTACACAGTATACTCCAATAATGAATATGGTTCATCATGCTCTTTGTGAACTTCTCAGGACGCGGAAGGGTTCTGATAGCTTCTAAGTAATAAATTTTCAAAATGGGACAAGATGAGAAAGAATTCTTCTAGAATCGACACGAGATGAGAGTACAGTAGCAAGGGCGCCGATTTCTATGTAAATTTGGGGAGGGGGGCATTCAGATGCAGAAAGCATATATGAGGATTTTAAGACAAATTTCATTGAAATTACGCCAAATAATGTATATTCATAAATACAATGAGGGGGCTCACATGAGCTTTGGGTGATCCGGCCCTCAGGATCGGCGCCATTGGTTATTAATTCAGAGACATTGCTGCTTTATTCTGTCCAAATTACCCGACGGGGATATTTGGTCGAAAATATGTATACAGCTTTTCCATCCTGAGTGAGATTTTTCCTGGGATTTCCTCATTCACACCAGGCAAATGCCAGGATAGTACCTAGCATAATAGTCCCAGGCGCTTCCTCCCTCACTCATTGCTTTTTTCCTCTCCATTTTCCCAGGCAGTGTGATCGCCGAGGGACATTATCCCTCATATGTGTGACGGGCTAACATGGCCACAGACGCCGAAAGCCCAGAAATCTAATTCCTAATCCCAATTGTGTCTAAATTACACAAACATTTTACTGCTTGATCATAAACTTAGACCGTCAGTGATTTCAGCTGCATCGCAGTACATGTCTCGCTTGGTTCAACGGAGACTTAACTGATCGTAGTACAAAGCGAAATAAACAGACAAATTAATTGCAATTTACAGAATCTCAGTCTCTGAGGCTACCAACTGTAAGTTATTACCGAAGAAAAGAAAACAAAAGACAATCGCTGGACAAAGGAATCAGTGGAATCCGCAGCCAAATTTTTGTTGAGCAGCGAAGAGTGGCTATAAATCGTATACACGAAGAGATCGGTGTGGCGCAGACACCGAGACTCGTAGATTGTCCGTCCGCCCCCCCTCTGCCCCACCCACGCACCGGGAGTCAACCCAGAGGATCGATAGGGAAGGCCCACACTCCGAGGGGGAGACGGACCAAATGTAGGCCAAAGGGATTCTTTCATCTTGCTACCCGGAAAGGTTAAAGCCCTTGCGACGAAGGGAGGGGGATGATCAAGTATCAAATAGCCTGACTCAATATAAAATTCAAATTCCTCGACACTTCGATGCATTCATCTTCGATTAGCTCGCTTCACGAGAGCACGGGGATCACCTCTGCTAACTGCCAAAGTACACAAAGTTTACTTAAGAACGTATTACACTTTTTAAGCGAATTATGAGGAAGGAGAATAATTTTGATCCTCTCCGGAAATATTTTTTGATTATGGGACCCAATAATATTAACAGAAGCCATAGATTCATTAATTTCCGTTTCTGTGAACAAAAAAAAAAGAGTGGAGAGGTAACGTACACGTGGAAATTCTTAATTTATTCAAAGAACACTTTTTCTGAATCTCTATCAGGATATTATTTCTCGATATCTCTGACCTCTTATGCTCCATTGACATTCAATATTAAAACCGGAACCGATATATTGCTATAACTTCCGGTTTCAATAGGTGGTTGAAAGACGCGTTTGTACCTATTCTTGTGGTACTAAGTTCACATAAAATAAACCATTTCTAGTTACTTATCAGCAGTATTACTATATGAGAATCAATATTTAAAACAGAAATTGTAATAAATTTCAACCACTTCCGGTTTTAGTAGTGTGATAACAGCGGAGAAGAAAGTTATAAAGTGTCTTGGTATCTTTTACTGTTTTTACTTTGTTGCGATTAAGACTGACATCAGAAATGGTCTATTTATACAACTTCCGATCGCATAAGGAAAAGGATGAAGTCAAATCTTGACAGGAAAGCATTTGAGCCCCTTTTTCCCGTAGGAAATGAATTTCAACGAGTCTTGACCTGTTGTGTAGGCAACCAACATTGTTTGAAGTTACGAAGTGTTGCCTAATCAGTTAGGGGATGCTGTTAAACGTTACCCCCTTCCACCCGCTCCCAGAGGTATTTTATCACACTATTTTTTTTTTTCACATAGTAAATCATAATTATAGCTATATTCCAACTTTCGTTGAAATTGCTGTAGGCGTTTGAAATTTATATTGGAACATACATACTGTATATATAAATCGAAATTTATAAAAATGAATTGGTAACACAAACAATAATAAAAATCGCCAAAGTGCGGGTTGTGTAAGGTAATAGTCATCCAGCTTTAATAACTGTTTGCAAAAAATATTGATGAAGTTTATGGGCACCGTGTCAATGGCTGCTTAAACTTTTTTTTCCTATTAAATGGAAGGAAAACAGAACAATTTTGATGACAGCGATACAAGGTTCTCTCACACAAAAACCCTTTCAACGTCAAATGTCCCTCATTCAACATACCACCAACATAGAGAAAAAGTTCCGGAAACCAAGAGTTTTGCTTTTAAACTGCGGTTCTGCTTGAAAGCTGAAGATTCTTTGCAAATGAGTTATGAAACACTAACCTGTTCTCTGAAGTGAGCTAAAATCCATACATAACTAGCAAATCATTTACTCAATAAGATAGAGCGTAATATTACAAAGAAGAAAATTGTAACTTTACTAAAGCCATTTGTCTTAACTTCAAATACTGGTGTTTGCTTCTAATTCTGAATCTTTTAATAATGATGGATCACATAGTAAGCCAAGTCTTAGTGCATCTCCAAGGAGGCTGTTAAAGACTGATCAACAGACTTCGGGGATAATACTTCGTTACGGGTGTATTATAGACGACAGACAAAAAAATTCTAAAAAACTATTTGTTTGCAACTGAAAGGTAGAATAAAGACATTTTCTACGTGGGTTGCTATATATATTTCTGGCCTAGGCAACACTAAGTGTTGCCAGGTGCAATCTGACATTTCCATTGGAAAGTTTGACATTTTGTAGCATAAATGTACTCAGAACTTTTTGACTTACGACAATTTTTTTTTCTTTTACAGGTACTTGAAGAAATCAACTTGGCAAAAAAATGGAATTAACTCGTGAACATTTTCGTGCGATCATTTTTCACAACTTTCGACGTGGATTATCACGACAAGAGTGCATCGATGAACTTAAATCTTTGTATGGCGACGAAGCACCATCCTATAGCACTGTGAAAAACTGGTACAACGAATTCAATCGTGGCCGACGCTCGCTCAAAGACGAATTCCGTGAAGGTCGTCCAAAAACAGCCGTTGTGCCAGAAAACATCGATGCCGTACGTGAACTGATAATGCAAGACCGTCATGTGACTTACCGTGAGATAGAGGCATGCCTAGGCATTTCTTCCACCAGCATACATTCGATATTGCATGAACACCTGGCCGTAAAAAAGGTTTGTTCTCGTTGGATCCCGCACAATTTGACAATCGCTCAAAAGAAAGCTCGTGTGGATTGGTGTAAAGAAATGCTGAAAAAATACGATCGCGGTGCTTCAAAAGACGTTTATAAGATCGTCACAGGTGACGAATCATGGATCTATGCGTATGAGCCCGAAACAAAACAGCAATCGACCGTGTGGGTCTTCCAAGACGAGCCAAATCCAACGAAAGTTGTTCGTGGAAGAAGCACTTCGAAGCAAATGGTCGCCTGTTTCTTCGGCATAACTGGTCATGTGGCGACTGTTCCGCTTGAGCAACGTAGGACGGTCAATTCTGAGTGGTACACCACCATTTGTTTGCCTGAAGTCTTCGGAGAAATTCGAAAAATGAACAAGAGAAGACGAATCATTGTGCACCATGACAATGCGAGCTCTCACACATCGGCTCAAACCAGCGCATTTTTGACCGGCCAAAACGTCGAAGTGATGGGTCATCCGCCGTACAGCCCTGACTTGGCACCCAATGACTTCTTTTTATTCCCACACATCAAGAAAAAAATGCGTGGTCAACGATTTTCGTCGCCAGAAAATGCTGTTGAAGCATTCAAAAACCATGTTTTGGAGGTGTCTCAATCGGAGTGGAAAAAGTGCTTCGAAAATTGGTTTGAGCGCATGCAAAAGTGTATAAATCTTGATGGAGAATATTTTGAAAAACAATAAAACCATTTTCGTTGATAAATATTCGTATTTTCATTATTAGGCCAGAAATATATATAGCAGCCCTCGTATTCTCAGAAGCTTTCGAGTCAATTGCATACTTCAAGTGCAGGATAACCATAAAATCCCTTCATTTCAGACGTTTGGTTAAAATCTCTCAGTTCCTTCCAATCAAAAAGCTGTACATAGTCAGATTTATCTTTCAACTTGGCAATACTATTTGGAGTAAGAAAGTACTGCTTGAGTCAAGTTTAGATACCCACGAAATAGGGCAACATTCATATCAAAGGGGAAATGTTTAGAACGAGGTTACTACGAGGATCATTTGAAAATTTTACCGAATGATGCGTAGAACATGGTTTTGTATTTTGGAAATTGGTCTGTTTTCCAACGTAGTTGTCTCTTGATAGGTGGTCCAATGTTGTCTTAAAGTCTTTATACTATTGGGAAAAACCAGAAACATCTAATCCTCCAAGATTAGGAATCTTGCACTTTCAAACTTATTTTTCTATTTTGTTATTGTCGCAACTTAACGGATTTAGAAGCGTAGCCATAGATTTTCTGATGTAGGTTGTATTGACATTTTGACCAGTTGCCCGTTTGCACAGTGTTATCGTAGAGAGTTGAAATTTGTTCTATCTTCTTTTATTTAACAATAGCTTTCATACAATATGCTACTTGACCGCCGGTTCCATTTGCAAATTTTGAGTTGGACCCCGGCTGGGATCCTGCGAGTGCCCCGGGGAACCAAATTTTTTATTCAAAAGGCGCTGTGCTCCCCACACTAATTTGATATGTATTCGCTGAGTTTCCTTACTCGACCGTTTCCGAAAAATTTGACCCGGAATCTGACTTTGTAATGTATAGTATGGAGCTCAATTTCTAACTTTTCACGCTTATATCTCCGCAACGGTTGCGATCGACGATGTATCCCTTTTCGTGTTATGTTCTTTTGGGACAAGATATCCAACGGCCATAGTCTCGACTCGAAGTCAGAGTTACACTTGGATAGGTTCCCTCGTGAGTGCATTCAACTCACGCACCCATTGCCTCTCTTTACACCATTGCTAAGCTGATGGAGATGTTGACGAATGGTTTCTGCATTGAAAATAAATGCTTTTCCCAAACTACATACGTTTAGCCATTATCGGCCTTAGTACTGCCTTTGATTTCTTTATTGTATATAGCTTCTGAATGTCCTGTACGTGCGAGCGTCCTGAAAGAATTAATCACCGTTCATCAATCGTAACATGACCAATGTAATGTGCGTTTATTAATCACATCCCTAACTATTTGGTTTGATTAAGCTTAACGGTTATGTCTGTTAGGCTGAAGGAGACGTCAACCTACTGATTATAGTGGAATCCGAACCACTTTGACCGGTCAACTGTACCCCCACCGGGAATCGAGCCTGGGACCTCGCGAACCAAAGTCAAGCGTGGCATCCCTACCGAATGACTGGAATATTTGTCTTTCCCTTTCGCTAGCTTGTTCCCATTTTAAACTCCTAAATCCTGTAGTCCGTGGGCGCCATTTTTAGAACACCCGATATATATATATATATATATATATATATATATATATATATATATATATATATATATATATATATATATATATATATAAGCAGGTCGAATTAAGAACCTCTTGTTTAAAAATTTAGAGCTTTACCTCAAGATGCACATGACACATCACAGCAACAAGTCGTTTTAAGAAAAGGGTAGAAGTAACAGCAACATTTCATTACTATAGTAAACCATGACTGTCTCACGCAGGGGAAATTTTATTTATTAAATGATAGAAGGGACTCCAAAGAAACTCACGCAAGGAATGGAATAAAGTATTCACAAGTATCGCCCCCGTGAATGTCGCTTAAACTCCACATAAAAGAGCAAACAAAACAAAGTACTACTATAACCACGGTCTTCAATTACTTTTTATAATGTTACGAGCGTCTCAATCAAAGTTGCCAACAGTCAGATTTTTTTTTTTTTTTTTTACAAAAATCCTATCAGATAAAGATCAGAACTTGCCATAATACCTCCGTCTCACTTATCCTTCGAGCATAATAGTGGTATGTTAAACTTTAAAAATTGCTATGATACCATTAACAAAAGAAAAACACCTTCCTTTTAAAAACGTTTAACAAAAAATAGTAAAACAAATTGTAGTAAAAATAAAAGAAATATATTCTCAACAAAATTGTTTTTTTTTTTAATTCTGATCAAAAAGAAAACCATAGGGAGAATTCTTATATACAATCAATTTCCAAATTCTCCAATTCTCATGTAAATTAACTTATTATATATAAAAGTGCTCCTCAAGCTTTTTTATCATGCATAAATAGAATTTCTTTTAAAAGATTTTTTTACTGTTCAGTATGGTTTTTCTTTTGTTAACATTTTTTTAGAAAAAATATTCTTAAAAATATTTTTATTTTGATTGTTTTTAAAATTTCTTTTAAAATCGTGAGTCTGAAATTTTGTTCGAACTTATGAATGGTAGTCCCTGTATTATCAATCCGTTTTTACCGAACAGTGAAACTAGTTGCATACCAGCAGGCTGATGTCAATATTCAAATTCAAACAAGAGATCGAACTTTTTTAAAAAAATGTAAATATATAAAAATAACAATGGAATAGTGTTTTGACACCTCGTTTTTGTCGCTGTAAATCATAACCTTGTGCAAACCGAAATGGATATTCAACTCAGAAGTTGTCCAAAAGGAAATAGGCATCAAAGAAGTTGATTACTGAAAAGTTGAAAAATGAGGAAATAACAAACATTTTCTTGAAAAATTCGAACAAAAGTACCCAAATGAGGAAAAGATAGGTGCATGTAGTAACAGACGGTGGGGACTTATTAAACGTTGCATATAGCAGGTTGCGGAAGAAGTAGTAGGTTACCGCTAACACCAAATAACTAAGAAACCATTACAGAACAGATGTTGCAAAAAGTGAGGGAAAGGAGAGCGTGGAAAGAAATTGATACAGAAGAGGGCAGAAAGATATACAGGAAGTTAAACAACAAGTTACGAAGGGAAACAAACAGAGCAAGGTATAAGTTTTATAGAAAAAATGCGAGAACATAGAAGAATTTGAAAGAGTTGGGAAATCTATGGAATTTCACAGGAAACAAATGGTTATTACGATGACAGTAGAAAATAAGAATGAGAAGGTAGTCAGCGAGAGGAGTGAAGTTTTAGCAAGATGGAAAGAATACGTTGAAGACTTATATGAGAGTAGGGATAGACCGTGTTGAAGCAGAAAAGAAAATATGCAAGGAAGAGAAAGGGTTAATTAGTCTTAGGGATGAGTTTAACAAAGGTATATTCGAGATCATGATTGGAAAGGCAACTAGAGTAGATAATATAGCAATCAAATTCATTAAGAATACGGAAGACAAGGGCAAGGAACAATTCTTCCGACTCTGCAATAAAATATATGAAACAGGAGAATGACCAAAAGATTTCCTGAAGATGATCATGGTACCAATGGCTAAGAAATCGAACGCAGAGAAATGTCAGAGTTATAGAACTATTGATCTCATATCACATTCAATAAAAATTATGCTTCGAATACTGAACAGAAAGTTGTATTTAAGAACAAATGAAATAGTTGAGGGAAACAGTACGAGTTTGGGAGAGGTAACGGCCCAATAAATGCAATTCGATTATTAAGGGTAATTAGTAAAAGATTTATGGGAAAAGGGAAAGAGGTGTATGTTCCATTTATTGATCTAGAAAAAGATTTTTGATTGCGTGAACAGGAAAATGGTATTGGAAGTTCTAAAAAAAAGGTTGGGTTAGAATGGAAAGATTAGAGACCAATAAGAAACTTATGAACCAACTAGTTAGTACTTAGAATAGGGCAGGAAATGACAGAAGAATTCGACAGGAATCTTGTCTCTCGCCAACATTATTCAAGAGATAGTGAAAAAAAAAAACCTACATAAGGAAGACTGCATTTCAGTAGGAGATAGAATTATTAGATTTATACAGTTTGCAGATGATACGGCACTCGTTGCGGAATCTGAAAAGAAAATCAATAAGATGTTAGAGAACTTAAGGAAGGGCTGTGAAAAATATGGGATGAATATAAATGTTAGAAAGACCAAAGCCATGGTGATTGGAACAAGCTCTTGGTATCAAGTAGGAGGGAAGAAAATAGAACAGGTGACTAGTTTTAAATATTCAGGTAGTATTATTAGCGATGATATGAAGTGTGAAAGTGATATAAAAGCAAGGATAGGAATGACGAAAGAAGGTTTTAGGAGAAAGAAAGATTTATTTTCTGGATCCTTGAATAGAGAGTTAAGAAAAAGACACATAAAATACTTCGTGTGGAGTGTTGTACTGTATGGGACAGAAACATAGACACTACGTAAAAGAGATTAAAAATGACTGGAAGTTTTAGAAATGTGAGTGTGGAGAAGAATAGAGATAATTAGTTGGGTGGAGTTGAAAATTAATGAGAAGGTATTAGAAATGGTGGGGGAGGAAAGAACGCTTCTAGACATTATTGAGAAGATTAAGAGAAACTGGTTGGGACATTGGCTAAGAAAAAAACTGTATAATGAGGAACGTGCTAGAGGGTACGAAGGAGGCTACATTTAATGAACGTTATCAGAACAGAAAAATTCTACGTGAAGACGAAGAGTATCTGAACACTGTGGAGTATGGAAGCTTCTCAGATATGGTAATTGACCTGCCAATAATGTTATAATACTTACGACGACGATGATGATGATCACAAAATTTCATCATTGTATGACGTTGGGAAATGGGATAAATTAATGGTGCAAGATTTAAGGACACGGTTGGAAGGTTGTAAGTTAAAGAAAAGGTTGTACAAAGCCCGCCCCCTGAAAAAGTCATTGTCCTCTCTAGAACAACTTACTGAAAATACCGCTGATCTGGTGAAATACTTTAAACAGCACATCAGTGTCTAGTAAATGTTGTCCATCTGATTTGTTTGTGGTGAAAAATTTTTGATTTGGTCCCAGAATATGATAGTCTGTAGTAAACGATATCGTGTCCTTGTTTTTTTAAAAATTTCTTTGCATTTTCATTTCACAATTTCTTCCTTAATGATTGACTTTCATTAATCATTCGTCTTTTGTAACCCAAAGGCATAATTACGTGGCTTGAAGCTAAAATTAGATTTCATTTCAATTTCAAAGGAAAGAAACTAATCTGGTTGAAGAACCACTAATTTGCAACACTGACCTTAGTCCGATATTTTAAAATTTCTCTTTGGTTCGTATGTAGCTCACCAGATGTCATGATTGATTGCGAACAGTCTGGTGTAGACAATTGCACGAGTTACTTCCTTTTCTTTCTTTTTTATTATTTAATATTTTACACGATGTTGGAGGGAACGTTTTGCGTGTGGAGTTTATATATATATTTGTGCTCACCTATTCCACCCCTCACCCCACCCACACAGATGGATGTCCTAGACGGCCCACGCACATGCTCTCTTGACTAACATTAGCGTACAAGAAAGAAATACTGCTTCAGACAAAGGGAGCATTCGTAGAATGTTCTTTTGGAGTCGAAAAATCAATACTAGCGTTTGGTTTCCGATTTATGAAACACCAAGCTATTTGGGCACACTTAGGCAGCAGTAATTTTAAAATTATAACAAATTAAAATTTAGCAAACAAGAAAGTCGTTCATTACCATTTTACAAATTACTGACAAAATACTTGTTAAAGTAAAATTAACGACGAAAATAATTGTCTTAGAAACTGATAGGATCTTTGCACAGTGAAAACGAGCAGATTATTATTATTATTATTATTATTATTATTATTATTATTATTATTATTATTATTATTATTATTATTATTATTATTATTATTATTATTATTATTGAAAAGTTCGGAATGATTTCAACTTTTAGTTGGGACCGCGGTGGCTCAGTGGTAGAGCGTTTACCTCTGGTGCTTGGGGTCCCGGGTTCGATCCCAGCCCCCGCCAAGTGAACTTTGTGGTGGACAAACACCGTGTGCGTGGGTTTTCTCGTGGTTCTCCCACTTTCTTCATTCCACCATTTCATTCATTACTCATCATCACCGTCTCCTTTAGCCTAACTGGCATAACCGTGGGACGTAAAACTCAAAGATTTCATTTAATTTTTTTTCAACTTTTAGTTCTGACTAATTTTAACCTAAATGGTAGAGGCAATTCTTAAGCCTGAGGAAACATAAGCCATATTGTATGACAGTATTATTTGAAGACCTCGGGGGGAAATAATGATATCCCACACTGACATGATTTTGAGATACAAAGCTTTGAATGTTTGGGTATGTAGTGACACTATTGAGAAACCTGTAAGGAAATCATACATTAACGCTCATAAACTATCATATTTTGACTTGCTTTTCGTAAAATAGACGAAGTATTTTAGCACAAATAAATGTATGTTTTGTAAATAATAATAATAAATAACTATAAAAAATGTGAGTTATCACTTTTTACGGTAATGAATTTAGAACACTATGACATTATAACAACCATTTTCTGTGAAGACACCTTTCAATTTTGGACTATTCTTTAGGTGTTTAAGTTAGCACTCTTCTTGTTATCATCACTATAACCTTACTAAACTTAAATAAGCTTTGATATACGTGCAAGACGCATTTATTGAGATCATAGATAGTTCAAGATAAGATACATTCAAAAGACAGGCCATGTTTATTATTTATGCTCATGCAAGTACAATAGTTAGATACTTACGAATTCAAAATATGCACTCAGCTGCAGTCTTGCGTTTTTCTTGGCACTCCGCCATGTTTGAATTGTTGGTTTGCCAGTGCATGTGGTGTATGATATTTTGAATTGGCCATATCTCTGCTATCTGTTGACCAAACTCGGTAATTCTTCAACGAATAGTAGATCCACCGACGTCAAGCAGCGTAGACTGTTTCACTATTTTCTTTTTACGATTTTGAGGGTTATTATTTTCCCCCGAGGTATTCATTTATTCTGCTACAGAAAGGACGTGTAAACGCCTGTGTCAACTACGGCAACTGTTCTAAAATTGCTCTGTTCAGTAAAGTTTAGATTGTGTTTTGTTTTAGGCTTTCAAAATGTCCCGATTGCTTCGGGTAAAAACATTAAGAACGAGAAAATAAAAGAAAGATAATATCAACCTAAAACTTCTCAGTTTACGTAAGCGCATTCGACGAAATAATTTGCGGTAAAAATTGTTTGAAAAGATAAAGTATTACTTTTTGATGCAATAGCCGTATCTTTTTCCAGGGACTTGTGAATAGTTCACTTTGTGTTGGAGTTCAAAAAATGAAATGAAATGAAATCTTTGAGTTTTACGTTCCACGATTATGCCGGCTAGGCTAAGGAAGACGGTGATGATGAGAAATGAATGAAATGGTGGAAAAAAACACGCAAACGGTGTTTGTCCACCACAAAGTTCACTTGGCGCGAGCTAGGATCGAACCATTACGCTCTAATACTGAGCCTGTGTTGGAGTTCAAATTTATCAAGAATAACACTGAATTTGTCCATGTCGAATGCCAGAAACTCGTACGCTCATTTCAATAACTATATTTTTAAAAATGTAAATGTGCATGTCTGCCTTTGGGATACGCCAAGAAGACTCACAGGGTGTGTACAGAGAAGCTTTCATCACATGCCCAAACATGTACACATTCAGGATTTGTTATAATCATCACCATACTGCCTTTCATCAGCCTGTCTTCTATTCATGGAACCAGGAATGCAATGACCAATGCCTTGGAACAAAACCATAGGACATATCGCCTAAAGAAGAGTTGGGTGATGAGTATGGTGTAGAAAGATAATCTCCGATATATACTATTTTCGGCGCATATACTTTAACCATAGTTTTCCGCGAATTAAACCTCAAGTAGTAGATGCCAATGGGAATCTTGAAAAGAAACGTTTTACTCCAGAAAATGGGATAAGTTGTACGAAAGATGATTTTATTCACGTTTTGTAAGATGGAGTAAATTTCATTCTCTTGTCCCAAAACTGGATTGAATTGCAATTAATAACCTAGATTGCATTAGAACACAAAACCTCAAACAAAGATCACACAATGTTTCATGAAAATTCGATAATTTTTTAGGAAAGTTATCGTTAAATATGGTTATTTTCTTTTCTAAATAGGATGAATTCATCCTTGGCGTTTTCTGAATAATCTGAACCCAAACAATAGAAAAATAACTGTGAAACAAACCTCACGCTAAACTTCGTGAAATGTAACGTATCTATATAAGCTATGGTTGCCCAACCTTTTCAGTTTAAAGGCTTCTTTTCATTTCAGAAATCACTGGCGATTTACTTATCTGATCACTAGCCCGCTAACGACAAGAATGGTCGACGAATATAGAGCACCACAGTGTAACCTTCAGTCGCAGTTGAGGTGGTATAAATTTTTTTGGTCCGAATAATTTTTGACCATACTGTGTATTATTAGGTTTTACCGTATAATTTTCAGTTCACGTACTAAATCCGTTTTGTTTTTTGCCCAAATAAAAGTTAATCCAGAAGTTTCAGAATAATTAAGAAAATTATATTTCCATGAAATAATTTGTTTTATTCATATATTAATTTTCCTTCGTAAATTTTTGAGTATGGACATTTCATTTGGATGATTATAAAAAATTTACATTCTTATTTCGATGTAATTCATAGGTTAGCAATTGGGTAGAATTTTCTGAATTTCTCCAATCCAATATTTGGTAGGATATTTTAGATCCCCTTCGTCCCGATGAGATACCCATATTCTGCTAAAATACGGTTTGATCCAATTTCACTATTTTTCATTCATTTTATATTTTCCGTTGCGAAATTTTCTGCGCCGTGATTGGGAACTATACTGTATTTCACCTCAGTGTTCTGGCGCGTCTTTACTTCGTCTTTTGTTTGGCATCTCTCGTCGGATCAACCACGCCGTTCGCTTCACTGCAGTAAAATCTAATACATTCAACAGCGAACTACAGAATATGCAGGTAATACTGGACTAAATAGCTACATAAACAGTTTGGAAGCTTGTGGAGTCCTGAAATTTTAAGAATCTGCCAGGAAAATTAGTCAAAAAATATAAATATAAAATTTCTTGCTAGGATCACCATATTTGATTTCATGCACATGTGTGAAGTGTCGGTGGTTTAATTTTCGGATTGTGTGAGCTCTTCAAACTAAGATTTGGTGATTTTGAAGACGTTTAAAATATTCCCTTCTCCCTCCCAAATTCAGTTAGGTTGCAATAACCTATCCTGGACATAGTTTTGTTGTGTAGTATATTTGTAATGTAGAAGGACATGGCGGTATACGTAGGTTTTGTGTTAGTTAAGTTAAATATTAAAATGTCATAGTAAGCTCCTGTAGGGACTCTTAAATTGACTTAGCTTCCAACACAGCATGGGTTGAATAATTTCGTGAAGGTTCCTTTATCTTCGAGAAAGGGATCTTTCTTAATTTTCTTTGATATGTCCCTCCAGGGTCACCAATTAATAATATTATAATTGAAAAAATGGGTTACTTTTGGTGCAAGGGCCACCTGGCACTAACTATTCCCCTCCTTTTAGCATCAAAGCCGATTAAACTGTGGTGATGATTAGCGGATTGTTTAGCGTAGATATGTAGTGGATGATTTTGTGTGGTGATAAAGTAAGCGGGGGCAAAAATCCGCAGTTTGGTGTTTGAGTTGCGCTGGAGCCAAAAGATATAACGGCAAAATAACGAATTTCGCACAGAAGTATAAGTGAACATTCCTCTATATTTTGAAGGTGCTAGAAAGCCTACTAATTTATTAGTTAATAAGATACACTAATTAAAAAAAGGATGGACAAATTCGGACTTTTGCTCCAGTATAGGGGGCAAAAGCCCGCTGAAATACACGAAGTAGGAAATCAACATACAGGCATTTTTATTGAATTATTTTGCTTTCTACAAGAATCTTAAGATAAACAGTGGCAACAGTGACGAACAGTGTGGGGGTATCGAAAAGCACTGTGTTCAATGTCACGAGGGGATACACAATTCATGGGCAAACGACGTCTGCAAAGCACAACGGTGGTCGAAACACAATCCTGTCAGATAGGGACCGGAGGGAATTAAAACGGATTGTAGCAGCTAAAAACAAGACCACTGCAATGAAAATTTCGTCTGAACTCAATTTCAGCTTGCAGAACCCGGTTTCATCGAAAACAGTGCGACGGGAACTTCATAAAATGAAAATTCATGACAGGGTCGCTATCGCCAAACCCCTGGTCAGAGCAGCAAATGCGAAGAGGCGTATCCAATGGTGCAAGGACCACAAGGCGTGGACTCATGAGCAGTGGAAACACGTAATATGGTCCGATGAATCGACCTTCACCTTGTTTCCAACAACCGGTCGTGTTTACGTATGGAGAACACCGTCGCAGGCCTATGATACAGACTGTCTGCTCTCAACTGTAAATCATGGGGGTGGTTCTGTTACAGTATGGGCAGTGATATTGTGGTTATCTGTAGGTCCCATCATATCCCTGCATGGAATGCTGAATGCTAAGGCGTATGAAGCCATTTTGGGAGACCAGGTTCTACCCATGGCCCAAATATTGTTCCCTGATGGTGATGGCATCTACCAAGATGATTTGGCACCCTGTCACGCTGCAAAAACGGTGAAATCATGGTTTGAGGAGCATGACGAGGAGCTATCACACCTCTCCTGGATCCCATAATCATCAGATCTGAACATCATTCAGTCATTGTGGTCTGAGTTAGAAAGGCATGTTCAGTCTCATTACCCTCCACCAGCATCCCTTAAGGAGCTGGAGCATATTTTGGAGGAACAATGGTACAAAATTCCACACACCACATTCAGGAGCTGTATACGTCCATTCCAATTCGGATCCAAGCTGTTTTGGATGCAAAAGGAGGCCCCACACCATACTAGGTATGATTTTCACACTTTTGCAAACGTTTTAGATTTTTTTTGTCCAACCCCTGTAGATCTAACAACGAGTATCGAATATTCTTTTACAGAAGTTATTGTGGAAAATTTTTTTGTTCGTATCTTGTATATTTCCAAACTTCTAATGTGCATTGATTTTAGTGTGCTTTAGAATGGTCCTGGGTTTGATTCCCGATTGGAGCACTCGGTCAAAAAATGTTAAAGCCTTCTCAGGGCAACCATCCTGAATGAGGCTTTCTTGGGTTTTCCTCATTTACACAAGGCAAATGCCAGGATGGTACCTAACATACAGTCCCTGGCCACTTCCTTCCTTCCCTTTTTTCGGATAATGGGATCGCCGAGGGACGCCATCCCTTGTACGTGATGGGCTAACATAGTCGTAAATGCCGAAAGCCCAGAAATCTAATTCCTAATTCCCCTTTAGTCTGCTTTGAATCTTCATTCTTGACGGGTTTCAACTCCAAATAAACAACTGTAGTAAAAATGTTAAAGATAGTATCCGAGCATTCACATCTTGTGATTGAGGAATAGCTCTCGAAAACATCAGTGAGAATAGCAGTGAGTCCAATCAGGGTACGCGATTGCAAAACGAGAACTCTATTCGCTTATAATGTATGTGATACACTCTGAAAGCCTTAAGTACTAACCATGTGTGTTTTATGATATGTATAAATATTACAACGTCTCCGCAAAATTACTTTCTGAGCCACCGTCTAGATGAGTGGTCGCCAAACTTATGAATCTTCTGAGCTACTGTACCATGTTTAAATCTTACAGTGAGCTACCAACCAAAAGAACAACCAACTTAAAAAAGAAACTTACATTTCTACTAAATATGAATTCAATTTTAATTAAAGTGCATGTAACAAAAAGAAACTGAAATTAAATTGTACATAAGAAAGAAATTGAAGTGTAGTTAGTAATAAATAACAAATTTATTAACAGATTTTTTATTGGACCTATTAACTTTAATCAGAAGGATGGAACTCTCTTTCTGTCATCACGTTTTTTTTTTTTCTGGAAGTCGAATCCCCTAGATTTAGCTACTTTTACCTCAAATTGGCAACCCTGATCAAGGTTAGCCAACCGGACACGATCTACTGAAAATGTCCCCACGAGCTACTGGTAGCTCGCGATCGATGGTTTGGCGATCACTGGTCTAGATGAATGAGTTGAACGTGGAATCTCACTTACGATTAGAGACAATTTTGTGTTCCGGACCAAGAAGAATGACGACGATTTCCTGAAATAACTAACAAAAGGGGGCGTGACAAAGTCCTTTTCGATATGAAATAAGTCACCACCAAAAGATTTGAGAAATAGATTTCTAGGATTGCATCATTTGGTGGTTGTTACTTGGTGTTGGGCAACGCTTCCAGTGAAAGGACGAAATGATATGTACAATGTTCAGCGTCTGATGCAACAAAGTCTCTACCGTATGCAAGTGATACATTTGTGTTTGCTTGCTTTTCTCCGACCTTCTACTCCCGGTTGATGTTTACTCGCTCAGGTAACGGCGAGAATGCTTAATCAATGCAAACAGATTTTAAGCTACGGATCCTCTTCACATGAGCAGCAAAACGAACAATTTGTAGTGTAACGAACTGTGTAATGCATTGTAGAAGCCGGTTTTTTTTTTTTTTTTTTTTTTTAAAGTTGATTTTTGGTACGTTACCTTTGAGCAATTTCAATACTAGTATTTCCTATGAGAGAAGACGAGAAATAAGGTTTTCTCGTATTGTTTCATCAATTTTGTATAAAGTATTGTCTCGTCTCAATTCTCGAAAATGTTTCTCCGATCTCGTCTCGAAAAATCCTCAAACCTCATTTTGTAACTTTACGTACAAAATTGTTTTTGCCCTCATATTTCTCTAAAAATTTGGACACAAGCTAAAGAATTCTTCACGTTACGAGAGGTCTACGAAAGTGTGTTTTTTAGAGGGTATTTGCCTCCTATAAAAGCCCGAACACATCTTTCGGATTTCACCTTAATAAGTCCTGCCCCATATAGCCTTCCAGCTGAAAGGGAAACAAAACTCTAATCAATCGTGTTTCCGAGGTTGTTACACGGTTGACTAATAGGATAATGTAATAAATGGTAGAGCCCAGTAAAAACATATCGTACGGTGACAATACAGTGATGATTTCAGAGGATGGTACCAAGGTAACCCCACACAGCATATTCATTTTCTGAGATCACATATCTTCTGCAATCGTGCTCAACATGAGCTATCAGTATTTTGACTGTATTACTTTAACCCCCTGTGTAGTTAGTCCTCTTTCTCCCTGATTAGAAATATGAAACAATCCATTAACTCCATGGTATGTGCTGAATCAAGACAAAATCTCCGAACACAAAGATAATATTTGCAGCCTCTCACCATTGATGTTAAGCCGTAAGAAAAATCACATTTTATGAGTTTTTTGACATTAAATTTTAGAATAGGGACAAAAGGAATTTTGGTCAAAATGGGCATCATAAATGGGATTTGTCATATATTTATTTCACCAAAATCAATAAAATTCTCTATCAGTGGGGTATAGGCTAATGACGCTACAATAAAGGTAAAATGAGTGAAAATTGTCAAATTTTGTGTTGGGAAACGCATAGTAATGTGAAAGTTATTTATGGAGGAACTTGTGAATCTCCATAAACAAGCACAAGGAACGTAAATTGTACTCTGGAGTTTAAAAATAAATCATAAATATAAGAAAGTAAATTATCAAACGAAACAGAAAATTTCTAAAAGGTCCTACATGAAATAACTGAAGAATGAAGTTTACCTAGCTTTGTTACATTCAGTAGAAGATTATGACACAAAAGCGTGATGAAAATAAATTCTGATAACAAAATGTACTTGTTTTCCATCAAGAATGTTAATAGTCTCTTTTAATTAAGAAAAATATTCATTAGGACTTTAGAAGATCGAAGAAATAATTCTCTCAAATATTGAAGAAAGTAAGTGACAAACAGTAGTTTCAATTTTCATATTTTATAAATTTTGTAATTAGTATAGCGTGTGGGAAATTTAAGAGCGAAATGGGAATTTCTGCCTTTTGAGATGGGATTTTATAAAAGGTTCCTCGTTGGCATCAGTGCCTCTCACTCGCAATTTACTCCAATGTTGGTTGTGTTCGTAGTGAGGAAACGTGCAGCGTTAATGTTTATTTAATTTTATGTGTCGTACTTTTGGCTGTACCTTTCTACCTTGTACTAGCTACGTGTTATCTATGACTGTAAAGGACGCTTCCGTTTACTATAGCAAAGTCTCGTGTATCTCAGGTATTACTTGAGAGCTATTGTACTGCAACGTTGCTTGTTCTAACAGAGCCACGGAAGGGGGTTCGTTTACTTTTGTGATCTCTCCTTAACTTGGCAGGTTGTGTGGAGGATCACACTGGATACAGAGTCAACAGCGTTCAATCTAAGCAAGGACGTTGACAAAAGTACACAGAACCGGTTACGTTCACTTGTTGTAACCGTAGCCTTTCAAAAGGTTGGGCGTTCTATGGACAGTCACTACCGTTTATGTTGTTCTCCAAATGTGTCAACAAAAACTATGTACCAATTGGATTGTGACTATCATGCAGTTATAACAATGATAGACGAGACGAGACGAGACGGGAAATAATGTTTTCTTGTTTTATCTCGTCTCAATTATCGAAAACCTCGTCTCGTCTTCTCTTCTAAAAGCGACATGATACCTCAGTGGTAGAACGCTTATCTCTGGTCCATAGTTCGTTCCCCGGCCAAGTAAGTTTGTGGTGGACAACATCGTGTCCGCGGGTTTTCTCGGGGTACTCCCGTTTTCTTCCACTTTCTTATCCCGCCAATTCTTCCATCGTTATTCACTTGTCTTAATCATCCGTCTCCCTTAGCCTAAATGGCATAATCGTGGGACGTTAAACTCAAAGGTTTTTTTTTTTTTTTTTGTAAATTGATGTACAAAATTTATGGAACGATTTTCTTTTTAATTTGATCCACAAGTTATCCGAATCCTTCCCCTGTCCACGAAGAGCGTGATATAACAGCATTTAAACTATATTTATTATTGGAGTATGTTGTGTAATAAATTTCGTATCTGTAAACATTCATAAAGGCTCTTCATTAAGTTCCTACAATCAAGTTATCAATTATAGTTCTTATGCTATGACTTATCTAACACTAAAATAGTGTTTAAGATATAATGCTTGGGTCTACTAGTGTTGTCCACTAAATTCGTAAAATTTCTCGCCTTGCATTGATTCTCGAAAAAGAAATAACGAGAAATTTATCTTCCCATGGGCAGTCGAGTGTTTAAACACACGTCTTTGATAGTGTAATCCCAGGGAGCGGCGATTACTCAGTGCTAGAGGGTTCACTACTAGTACATGTGGTCTTTGGTTCAATCCCAGCTCTCGCCAAGTGAACTTTGTGGTGGACAAACACCGTGTGCGTGGGTTTTCTCGTGGTTCTACCGTTTTCTCCCACTTTATTTATTTCACCATTTCATTCATTTTTCTTCATCACCGTCTCCTTTAGCCTGGCCGGCATAACCGTGGGACATAAAACCTAAAGATTTCACTCTTTTTTAATCCTAGGTTTGGTTCTCAGTGGGACACAAAATTTTCTATGAATCAACTGAGAAACAGCTTTAATCAAGGAGCAGCGAATTCCAGTCTGTGAAGCTAGAAATATCTCCAATGATAATCACATATTATATGTGAACAGTGAATGTGAAAACACCAGGACATTCATTAGTGAAAGTTACACACGGAAAATTTAATATTCATTGATTACTGCTACATTTTCTATTAAAAAAAAAACGAAGAATTAAAGAAAAACTGATGACTATGAACATAATTATTTAACAAATTTATATTTTCATTTACAGCTATCAAGACTATTTCAACTACAATCATTAACAAATTTCAGTCGAAAAAGAAATGGAACAAAAGATTTATATATTTAAAGATATATCCATGAATTTTCTTGTTGAAAGTGAGAAAGAACTGCGAAAACGTATCAGTCAGGATGACCGGTTACCGGACTTGAACCCAGGATCTCCCTGCTACAAAGCCGGAATGCTAACCAACAGTATACGTTCGTCCGGCTTACCTATTGTAGATGAACGATTTTGCTGTTACGAATATTTCGTTAGAATTATGATCCATACAGTAGGGATGGTCGGATCCGAATCCGGTCATACCCAATGATTCGGATCTGAATCCGAAATTCTGATCTGGGTCCGGATCTCGGATCTGAATCTGGATCTCATATCTGGATCCGAAACCTCAGATCTTGTTCGCATCCAAACTTACATCTGAAATTATGATAACAAACTTGAATAGTTAAAATTCGTCAAAAGCAATTTCACGAAGTCCTGACAGTAAAGAAAGAAAGGAATAAAGAAAAACAACAGAAAGTTAAGACATATTCAAGTTTTGTTATCACAATTTCAGATGTAGGCTTGGATACGGATTTCGGATCCAGATCTCAGATCCGGATTTCGTATCCAGGTCCGAGATCTAGACCCAGATCCGAGATCTGAAATCCGGATCCAAATCCGAGATTCGAATTCAGATCCAGATCCGGCAAGATCATTGGGTCAGGGATCCGGATCCGAAATTTTTTGGCCATTCCTACCATAGAGAGGTTATCGGGGGCTGAAAAGTGAAACCTTTCTTTTACGTTGCACGAATTAACCCTATAGGCTAAAGCTAATGGACGATTGAAAAAGTGAATCATTATGAAATAATGGTGAAATGAGAGTGTTGAAGGAAACGGAAAAATCTCGAGAAAACTTACGTACAGGATGTTGTCCACCACAAACTCACATAGGCCGCCATGAGAATTGAGATATATATCTAGTTGCGGTAATTTAAAAAAAATAATAATAATAATAATAATTTTGTGACTAATTCTAAAGTTCTGTATATTTTGGCCTAAATTAAACATTAAACGGCCTCAGGCTTGAGTTCGAACAGGGCCTCAGAATTTAAGTTCTGCTTGTGTTGATTTTAGTTATCATAGTTTCTTGTCGTAGTCATTACTATGCTAATGACGATAGTAATATAAACAGAATGAAACCAGTGAGTGTCAAAAATAACACGATATGTTTATTTAGAGCAAACGTAAGTGGCTTTATTAGAACGGTACACACTGTACTACATCCTTAAACTGGACTTAATATCCTTCAACGCTGGCCAATTGAGTATTGTAAAGCGCTCCTCTTTCTTCATTATCTTGTGTCGTGTTGATTGCGTCACTCCCTCACGATACGCCGAGCCGTTACGTAAGAACAGTCGCAAGTCTTCCTGCTTCCTATTTTGAACAACCTTGATAGTGGCGCTGGTGTCGCCAGCAGGGTTGAACCTTACTCTCTGATTAGATTCTTTAACCTTTGGTCCCAGCTTCTGTCTTGCCAATACATTGCATACAACCGCATCTAATAGTCTTATTACGGCTGAGAATTCCGCTTCATCTCAGAAGACAACAATAAACTCTGCAAAATAAAATGTACGGTACTTAATATTGCATTTAATACTTCTTAAACAAATAATTAAAAAAAAAGATATATTTATACTATAGCTTTATTACGTGCAGGTTTACTTTTGGCACACCACTCAAAATACGTGTTGAAAAAATATAATTCTTTCACTAATTCCCTTCTTATTGTCTCCTAAATGATTTGCACTGGGCGACATGAGTATCTCACTTGGCATATATAAAATTCAAGGGGGCAATCAGAAGTAATTCTTGAAAAGTTACAATTCTTGTACGATTTGCGTATAAATACGGCGTCCGGATGTATGACATGAAAACGACAGTGCAAAAGAACACAAACGAATCTCTGCTAGGTGGCCACTACAAAGCACGAATGCTATCTAACCTAGTTAGGGTAGGGCGAAGTTGGGGTTCCGAGGGGTGCATCCGAAGGGAGCAGGCTCATCACCGACGGTGCGTAACGCGTAATCGAGGATAGTGAAAACAAGTGGGCTTTGGCAATTATACCAGTTTCAATGGCACTTGTCATGGTTTCATACTAGTAGCACTCCGCTTATAAACATAAAATACAGCTCCTATACACTATGCAGAAATAAAATATTACCTAAAACAGTCATGCTTCATATGTACTCATTTATTTTATCCGTCTTAAAACACTTGTAATGATTTTACACTGGTAATCCTACACTTGTAAACCTAAAATACAGGTGTATTACTTTGTACTTAATTCTATCGCCTGCATAAATTTGTTTATATATATATATATATATATATATATATATATATATATGTGTGTGTGTGTGTGTGTGTGTGTGTGTGTTTTCATGTAAAGTATTTAATTTTACCTGTAAATCTTTGAAAATGCGGTGTGCCAAAAGTTAATTAGTACGCTTTATTCAATATCTATATATAGAAAATAATTAAGAAGCGTCTACGAGGAAAGAAGTTTTTCCATCGCTTTACACATGCCATGAGGCTTGTGGTGGCATCTGAAATAATAATAATAATAATAATAAATATTAGTCCCTCACGTTTTCGTCACTAACTGATCTTTTCTGAATTTTCCGGACAAAATAAATTATGTCATTCTCATTATGAAATATTATTTATGAAGTTTGAATAGAATCGTTATGACAACTTTTAAGAAAATCGCGTGAACAAAGCTCACCTCCAGTGGCAGAATTAGCCCGGGGCCGGGGAGTCTAGCCACCCTAGTTTTTTGGGTGTCGAAAGTAATTTAAGCTACTATTCATATATTTTGAAAGTTTACAGTAAATTTATGATACACCTATCGTAGTCTGAATTGTGGCTGCCTCCCTCTGTTTTTACCTTCTAAATCCGCTCTTTTTAGCTTTTTGTGTTTTATTTCCTTGTGCAACAAAGAGACTATGAGGGATTTGATCTACAGGATGTCCGAGAAGTCCCAGTATCACTTGGTTTGAGTATCACAGAGAGCAGTGTCAGTGTGATTTTAATTTATACTACTGTACTAGCTAAATTTGCGCTTTTTACTCACAAGGGAACATCTTATATTGATAGTAGCATTGTCCAATCAAACAATGCGCAATCGATAGAGGACCGAAGAAAAGTGAGAAATCCAAAATTTTACAGGCCGACACCCAGAAACACAGCAGATACAGAGGAAACAAGGATCTAGAGTCGTGTGAAGATAGCAATGCAAAAGATACATTGAAAAAAAAAAAACTTCAAAATGGTTAAAGTAATCAAAATGACATTTACACAACAGTATAGTAAGCAAACACTATAGTGAGCCTACACACATGCTCAATAACATCATATGTAATGCAGTGTTGCCAACTGACCACAAAATGAAGTTTCGTTAAATGGCACGGAACACGAAATATATAATCTAGAAAATCTAATTATGAGTATAGTCATACTAGGGATGGCCTTTTTCGAAAAATCTGTTTTTCGATTTTCGGAAATTTCATTTTTCGTTTTTTCGTTTTTCGCTTTTTCGAAAAATTTTTCGTTTTTCGTTTTTCAAAAAATTTTTCGTTTTTCGTTTTTCGAAAAATTTTTCGTTTTTCGTTTTCCGAAAAATTTTTCGTTTTTCGTTTTTCGAAAAATTTTTCGTTTTTCGTTTTTCGAAAAATTTTTCGTTTTTCGAAAAATTTTTCGTTTTTCGTTTTTCGAAAAATTTTTCGTTTTTCGAAAAAATTTTCGTTTTTCGAATAAAATTTCGTTTTTCGTTTTTAGTTTTCGAAAAAGTATTTTTCGAAAAAATGTGGCCATCCCTAATCTCAAGATTAAAGAGATTCGCAGTCACGTCCGGATGTGTCCAACACTGGCACTAGTACCCGTAGAGTATATTTCTGATGGTTTGTTGATCAATATGGAGGCTGTCCGATTAGACGAAGAGTCGAAGTCTTCAATGATTAGGAGCAATGGCTGGAAAATCGAAATTTTTCTCCGGAAAGTTGGAATTGTAGCAGTCACAGGAATCGAACAAATAAAGCAGTAGAAGACTGACACAAATGCTTAAACAAAATATTATCCAGAACCCCTGCACATTTCCAATCTTGTGAAGACTATTGAGGGAAGATTCTATATGTAATCATGTTTTCAGAAGAATGGAAATGCTGAGCATTACTCAAAAGAACGGAAAAGCCATGTATATGAAAGTTGACGATAGGATACAGTCAATACTTCATAATTTGAGAGAACATGTTGACCTGAGAAAATGTCTCAGTCGCTTGAGCTTTGTATGTACATAACCTTGAACAATTTCCTATGGGGGCGCGGTGGCTCAGTGGTAGAGCGTTCACCTCCGGTGCTTGGGGTCCCTGGTTCGATCCCAGCTCGCACCGTGTGGACCTTGTGGTGGACAAACACCGTGCTCGTGGGTTTTCTCGGGGTTCTCCCGTTTCCTCATTTCATAGCGTTGCACCATTTCATCCATTATTTTGCTCATCAGCATCTCCCTTAGTTACGCAGCCCCATTCGAGGTCCCTCGTGACTATATGTTTAGCGTATGCGTTTTCGGTTCGGGAGACCGGGTTCGATTCCAGCCTGGAGCTTAAGTGGTTTGTATCTCATGTTATGCTGAGTTCACGTCTCTATAGCTGAGTAGGACGCTAAACTAAAACCAATATCCTCATCATCATCGGAACACATTTGCAAGGTGTTGAGCTTAAAATAAAAACTAGATTACGAATCTTCTATTTATATGTTTTCTTTTCACTTGAAAAATATTTTGAGTCTCTTTAAAAGAAGAAAACACAACAATCATTTGAGATTTTACATTTAAAGAAAGAAAAAAATGATTAATTAGGCTTATATTAAATGGAACTTCTCCACTTTATAGTATAAAAATTTGAGATGGGCCATTTATCTTGATACGCCCATGTAATTTTGAAACTAATTGACAAAAATGGCTGGAATTTTGTAAGATGCAAATAACGACAAGGGAACTCTGTCTAATAAACTCTGCAGTACCAACAAATTAATAGTGTTGCCAACATAATATAAAGTTATATTTTTAACGCCACTATGCCATGTTATTACATATCTCAAATCTAAATATTAAACGAAACCTTACAACACAAATTTGTTATTCAGTGTTGCAAATTAAGGACGCTGCAATATGACAAGCATCTAAACTTTAGAAACCTGATAATAGTATTAATAAAAGCAGAGGCGGATTCAGGACGAATTCAACGGTGAGGAAAGAAGGTAGTGAAAGATTCTGTTTCCTCTCTCACCGACTTTTGCAGCACTGGTGATTGTGAAACTCAGGGAGGTGAATAACCTTCCCCCCCTGGATCTGTCTATGAATAGAAGTGAGACGGACAGTGAAATGCAAACCCGAAATACCTTAGTGTCGAATACTATGACCATGGCTTATTTCGAATGAATAAAAGAAATTAAAAATTAGACTTTTTTCGAAAAATTTCTTACATAAACAGAACGTCTAATCACGTAGGTGATTCTCAAAAGACGTAAACTTCTCGGAACCGTTACAGCAATTTGATATCTCAAATCGTTCAGGAGATATGACAAACGTGAATACTGATAGTGATACTCCTAAAAATGACGTATTTGGGGATTGTTAGTAATGTATCTTGATTCTCTTTGCTTTTATAACATTACAGAAACAGATTTTGGTACTTGTAATTACAATAAATTCTAGCAATCAGGGATTTATTTGTAGCCAGGGAAGCCTGGGAATTTCCCCCCTTCTAAATTTTGGCTTCCCTGTCTCTAGGTTTAATTCAGCCTTCCCAGCCTGGGAAGATATTTTCTCCGTTTCTTAAACTATAAACTCTTTTGAAGTGCAATGATTCGACTTCATGTTTTAGTAGTGATTCTTTATTTTTTTTTCAGTGTGTTTATTGTCGCGAGCTATATTGGTCTTGTTTATAAAATTGCTTTCTGAAGAATTGTTCATAGAATTGCTTTCAGTTTCTTCTGCAGAGTGTAAGAGAGTCTTTTCCAACTTAAACTTGCAGCATGCTGATGCTAGAAACTATTTATCTGTAAAAACTCTCAAATCTCTTCTTTCCATAACGTTAATGGCCAGACATTATTTATTTCAATGCAGAAAAGTATGCCTTCAGCTGGATAAAAAATTGACATCATATTGCTATCGACAAACGAACTGAAAAAGACGGTATCCGATGTAAACGAACCTCCTATTGCTTCACTATTCTAAAGTGAGGTACACTGTGAAAATATTGTTAATTTCTGAAGACAGTGTTAGATAACACGCCGTAAGTCATGCTTCAGCTTAACACAAGGTGAAATCGGCAGTCAATCCTTTCTCGTCATTTTGTTGTAAAAACTGTAAATATTGTAGGCTACAATGGCTGTTTCAATTTCGAGAGTAAAAGTGAAAGAAAATGTATTTTTTTCCCCTAGGTAGCATCATATTGGTATTGCTTAATACATGCTCATGATTATTCGGAGACCAGATTACAGTCTTTGTTCAATTCTGGATTTGTTTTAATACCAGTATGTTTTGTTGACCAGAAGTTTACTTTCAGCAGAACAATGCTAGGGTCACACACTCCTGAATCTTATTTTATTGAGTAGAAGGAGCAAGTGCAAAAACTCATTTATGATATGACGAATGACATTTAATACCGTCTTTCCCCTTTTATTTAATAAAATCAGGTTCAAGTGTATGTGCACCTATCACTGTTCTGCCCAAAGTAAACTCTTACCTTTTATCATATTTATTGCTCGGGCGAGGAATTTGGTTTTCAAAGACCAAATTAGAACGGACTAAAGAATTATTTGTCACAACAAAACTGGTTTACGTAGGAGTGTGACGCTTGTTACGACAAGTTGTGCAGATTGCAATCTAACTATAGGGCTTTTACTGGATGCTGCACACTTGTCTTCAGCAGTAGGACGAAAAGTAGCAAGGTAACACATGAAAACTAATTTACCTAACCAAATCTTATCTAGCGTACCTACCCGTATTTATCATAAAATTGTTTTTAAAAAAGTAAAAAATGAAGAACTTGGAGACCGCCTATCAAACTAGTACCATACTTTTAAAGTAGATAGGTTTAAAAATAACGTTGTCCCAACCCGACTGTAAAGTTGTTCTGTTATACGGAACACAATCTTGCATAAACATTCCCCCCTTCTATAAAATCCACAAATAAATCACTGCTTGCAATTACATAATTTTAACCAGTGTTGCAAACTTTACCAATGTGTATCACATCTCCAGATCAGTTTGAGATATCAAATTGCTGTAAACTGCATTATGATCTTTACGTCCGTTGAAAACCTTCTATGTTGTTGGATATGATACTCATCCAAGCAGTTATCGAAATAAAATCTTTCTGGAAAAAAAGTCAAATTTTCAATCCCTTACGTGAAGACTAAGGAGCATGGAAGCTTCTCAGTTGCGGCAAGTGACTTGCCAATAATGGCAGAATACCTATGATGACAACTTTGTACCTATTTATTTGAAATAAATCATATCATGATCATAGTATGTAATGTGCTAATGTGCTGTGGATGTGCATGCCCCGTCCAAGTTATTATTTATTATTATTATAGAAGCCTAAAACATTTGGATCTTTGAAGGCCCGTGCTGGCCCACCGGGACACCGGGACATGTCCCGGTGCGCCCTCCCAAACATCTCATTATAAATAAAGGTACAACTTTTTTATATATATAGATCTAATAAATTCTTACATTTATTATTGCTAAAGAACTGGTGGTGAATACAGCGCGTTCTTTACATAAGACGCCCTCGCGAACTACATCAAAAATAAACAGTTTTATTTATTCTTCTGTATGGCACAATTTTGTACAATGAATACATACTGTTACTGTTGGTAAAAAAAACCCATGAAGGTTACAGTGCGCCCTCTATATAAGGCACCCTTGCGGAACCTCACCAAAGATAAACGGTTTTATTTATTCTTCTGTATGGCATAGTTCTGTACAATGAATGCATACTATTACTGTTGGTAAAGAACCCGTGAAAGGTACAATGCGCCCTTTATGTAAGGCGCCCTTGTGAAACCAAATCAAAGATAAACGGTTTAATTTATTCTGCTGTATGACACAGTTCTATACAATAAATACTTACTGTTACTGTGGGTAAAGAAACCGTGAAGAGTACAGTGCGCCTTTTACGTAAGGCACCCTTGCAAAACAACATCAAAGATAAAAGTTTAATTTATTCTTCTGTATATTGGTGGATCCACGACCACGTGGGGGCAGAGGGGGCGACCGCTCCCCCAAAGGTATTTTACTTCCAGTTTACTTTCGGAAATAAAAATATTGTCTTTTCAATCTGGCCAATCCAATCTGTGTGACAAGCCTAGCAGAGTCTAATCAAAATGTATGGTACTTAATACAGACATATTTGAATTGTGAATACTTCTGTCCCTAGTTCCTTGAGACTGTCACCATAAGCCGCAAACGAGCGAGAATGATTTATTCGTTGAACGAACAGCTGTAGGAAGAAGGAAAGATGGATCACTCTTTGAACTAAAAATGTATATTTTAAAACTATATCCTAGAAAAAAATGATGTGTGATTCAAAACCCGAATCTTCAATTACGTTTACTTTGAATAAAGAGAAATATAGAATATTCAGCGCTCCTTACCGAAAAGCTCTCTGAATCTAAAAGGAGACTTTTCGGTTGGTTGATTGATTGATATGTATTTATGTCGTTTGTCAAAAGCGATGCTTTACAGAACGAGAACTAGAGTTCAAAGTTGGATCTGAACCACTGCAGTGCGTTCTATGTTCACTTACCTTGTATCAAACCACAGAACCTCATGCATCAATTATCAAAGGTATGTCCGCTAGCTACTACATCAACAAAGAGCTGTGACTTTTGGGGTTCAACACGGAAACATTCATTGTGACTTTTAATGGCATTTCATCTTTTCTTAGGAAATAATACAAGCTACAAGCTGTTATTGTAATCATATATAAAGAAGTCGTCCTGATCTTCGCACAGGCCAAACCGCTTAAGCTAGAAACTTGAAATTCGGACAGTAGATAAGATTTTCGATCTAAGGTATCACTAAGGAAGGATTTTTGGGAAATTCAAAGAAAGGAAGGGGGAATGGGGTGGGAATTATTTTAATAAGATGATCATCTCTCCGAATCCCTTAAGGTTAGAAAACTGAAATTTTGATTTTGATTTCTCATTTAAAATAATGCGTTTCAACATTTTTTGATACTTCAGTAAAATGGGGAAAAGAGGTGTAAAGAAAAGGGGGCGGGGATTGCAATTATCATAATAAGATATCAATATCTAAGAATCTTTGAAGGTTAGAAACATGGAATTAGATATATGGACTTCTCACTTAAAACAATTCAATATATATTTCAGCGTTTTGTATTATTATTATTATTATTATTATTATTATTATTATTATTATTATTATTATTATTATTATTATTATCATTATTATTATTATTATTATTATTATTATTATTATTATTATTATTATTATTATTATTATTATTATTATTATTATTATTATTATTATTATTATTATTATAAGATGCCTATATTTCGGGATTCCTTACGGCTAGAGACATGAAAGTTGCTAATTTGATTATTCATTTAAAATAATGAAACATGTATTTGAGCATTTTTTGCCACTTAACGTACAGTAGAAAGGCAAAAAAAAATAGGTGAGGGTTGACTAAAATGCCTTGCGAGGTGTTTGAATTTCGTGACAGCGTTTTAGCTCGATTCAATTATATGTATATGAAAGACACAGAAGGGAGAACGCAAAATATTGTGCCACAATACACGTAGAAGCATTTTCTACATTGTACAGGGCCGTATTCCGAACAAATTGGGGGTCTGGGAGCGAAATCCCACATAGGTAAAGGCTACTATAATATAATTTTATTGTTGTTGTAGGCATACATGTTTCTAAATACTGCTTTTAAGAAATTAATTAATAGAGCCAATTTCCAACACCCTCTTCCTCGTCTGTTTTTTTTTTTTTTTTTTTTTTTTTTTTTTTTTTTTTTTTTTACATACTCAATTATACCACTGCAAAAGCAGAGTATTCGGACAAAATACCCTATACGGTGTTTAAAGTCCCCAGTTTGATTCCCGTTGAGGGTACATTTCAACGAAAAATGTGGTTCGGATTCCATTACAATCAATAAGTGCACGTCTCCTTTAGCCGTCATGTCACTACCATGGAACGTTAAGCTCAAGCAACAAATCAAAATACCCTATGTATAGAGGTCTACACTTTTGTAATAGTATCCTATATTTGTCTTCTTGCTCTCTCCTGCTTAAGTTAAAAATTCCTGAATGTACCAGAAATTGAATTCCTTACACATTCATCTTTAAATGCATCAATTGAGTATAGTTGGGAGCTTTTCTTGAGAAATGAACTATTCCATGCACACATAACGTCAAGGCTTATCAATGACTCCCCAACTCCTCGTGAATCCTGGGTTCTATACCAATCATAGAAATGTTTTCTTCATCTTTGATACATCAGAAGATTTTGGTACGACTTATGTAGCCGCAATCTTAACGCGCACTTAAGAAAATGTCAATAATGTTGATAAACTGAAATCATGGTGAAATATTGAGTTTAGCAAAACGAAACGTAACGGAAATCCAACATCTTGCCCTCAGGAAATGTTCTTTCCATAGCGCCATAGATCAAAGATCAGATCATAGAGACAGCGAAAAAAAAATGTCATGGATAGGGGTCGACGAACGTCAAGGCATTCTATTGGATAATGAAATTGATAGTTATATCAAACTTCATGTTTTCTTGCGATCACTTTAGTGAAACAAAGGGAAGCTATATTTATATACACAGAGGAGATATGGGAGAGGCTCGTGGCAGATAACAGGTGACATATAAATGCAATCGTCAATATAGTACTTTGTGTAAGTACTGTGCAAGACAGTGCATCTGATATATTGTGGTGACTAAGTGTGAAGTGAATTATGATACCGCCACGCCTCCGAAACGGAAGTTCGTATTTAATTTAACTCTAGAGAAAGAATATACTTTCATAATAATAATAATAATAATAATAATAATAAAAAATCGGGTCACAAAATATAATCTGAGAATCAGGTTTACCCTTGCAAAACAACATCAAAGATAAACGGTTTTATTTATTTTTCTGTATGGCTTAGTTCTATAAAATGAATACATGCTGTTACTGTGGGTGAAGAACCCGTGAAGGGTGCAGTGCGTCCCGCGCATACAGCACCCTGCGAAACACCACGTTAGAGGGAAGTGGTTTTAATTGTCCTTCTGTATATCAGTTCTATATAGTAAATTCATATAGTCATTGGCGCAAATCCCGAGAGGATGAGGGGGACATGTCCCCAACCTTGGAACTACGGGGGACTGTCCCCTCAATAATTCGATTTGAAATGTGTTTTGGGGGGAGAAATGTGATGATTTGTGTCCGACTGCCACAAAGGAAAGTGAGATGAAATTGATGTCTCTTGGCTTGTTTCATTTTAAAAAAAGAATCGTATTCTTTCATATTTCAAACTGAACTTCGTATCCTGGCGTATTTACGTCACACCAATCTGTATTAATTCAGCTCCCGTTACTTGGACACAAATTGCAATAAGTGTCAGAAAAGGATATGTGCCTCTCCTCATGCTGGAAAATTGTATCAGCTGTAGATAGGGCATAAATCCCGAGGAAATGGGGAGCCTGCCCCCCAATTTCAATACATTAAATTCGTCTTTAATTATTGTTAGTCTATTTATTTAATTTCTTTAACGATTCCTATAATGCTATTGAGATCATCATCATTTTTCTCAAATAATAGTATTCTTGCGTCATACATAATTTATTTTCTTTCTTCATAGTTTTGGGAAAGTCATTATTTAAGTTATTATAAAATAAGTGTCCTAAAATTTAATGCGGTCTAAGTAGAAGCATACCAATTACAAATATGCATGTATTCAGATTTCAGAATAAGTTCATGGCACTGATTTGTAATACTGATATTTACCACTATTTCATCTACATCGCCTGATATATAATATACATGTTCACCTCAGAAAGCAGATTCATCTGAGTCTCATCTGCCCCTTCGCCACCAAAAAAAGCCTTAAATCTGCCCGTCTCCCAATATTGAAGACAACTGTGCTCCCCCAGTTTCTTTGGGAGCCACCCTTGCACCGCCACTGCACTTTATCCGATTGTACACTAATGGAATCTATGACTAAAAATAATGGACATTCACTTTTGCCCAATTTCAATCCGACATTTTGTTCTGGAGTATGTCTGTTTTTGCATTTTTCCGAAAATTTTCGGATGGTCATCGCTCCGAGGCATTTCTACACCCAGGTTGGTCTATACTTTTCTTTTTATCTTGGAGACAGGAATTAAATCTTCCAAAAGACACACACACACACACACACACACACACATATATATATATATATATATATATATATATATATATATATATATATATATATATATATATATAACGTAATCACGTTTGTATGAGCGCCCTCTTGGTAGACTTGTCCACCGCCCTCATTAGTAAGCCAGCACGGGCCTGGATCTTTGTGGATGTTTGTGATACTGTAGCATCCTTAGTTTGTAACAAAATTTCAGCCTTTTTTTATATTATTCTAAAAGTTACAAGAGTGTAAAGATAAATAGTCCACTAAGTGTGTTCGTGTCACGTTATTTTTTTATTTTTACTCTAAGAGTGTCAAACACGAGTGTCCTCTAAATAAATCTTATCTACCCCACTCGGGGAGGGGGCTAGAAGATTCAAATGACACCAATGTACAATCACTTACCTCTGTTTCTTTTGTGGCTCCATCTCTGGATCACCCTCGGCCTCAATAATCTCTTCCAGTGACTGCTATCTTGATGTTTCCTGTATAACACCAACGTGTCGTGATCTTAAATGGTACCACAAGCCAGTCGTTGAATTTCGATTGTGGATAATACTTCGAGAGTAATTGCATTTTCAAGAAACACCATCATTTTCACGAGTGAAATGTTCCCATATATTCGACTTTCCCATTGTAAATACTTCCCGAAAATATCTCTTCTTGCAGTTATCTTATATAGTTCGAAACAAGCTCTGCGTTGGTAACTGATATAATGAACTCAGTTGGGTATTCCTCATAACGAACTAATGCTTCTCCCACTAGGCCAATAAACATATCAGAAGTGTTGATATCGTAGGACACGTGTCCTTTCTCTAAACAACAATCTTTTATTGTTACCAAAATATTCAGTCACAGCGAATACGAAACCACGTACCGTATCAACAAAGGCGAGTACGAGATAGCTAGCTAAAAGCAGTCTCAAATAGCTATTACGATTAGAACACGCCGCATCAGCGAAATAAGATACTATTCAATTTCAGTCAGGGAGTAAAGCTTATCTGTATGTAATGATGCGTTTCTTTTCTTTTGTTTATAACTTCAATCAAACCAGGCAGGGAAGGAAATGTTGCTGTTTCGCAACTTCAAATTTCTCATCAGTTTCGTTTCGTCCCTTCGTGTTCCATCTCCTTCTGTTTCGATTTTTTTCGTTTTTCGTTTTCCGAAAAATTTTTCGTTTTTCGTTTTCCGAAAAATTTTTCGTTTTTCGTTTTTCGAAAAATTTTTCGTTTTTCGTTTTCCGAAAAATTTTTCGTTTTTCGTTTTCCGAAAAATTTTTCGTTTTTCGTTTTTCGTTTTTCGAAAAATTTTTCGTTTTTCGTTTTTCGAAAAATTTTTCGTTTTTCGTTTTCGAAAAATCCATTTTTCGAGAAAGTATTTTTCGAAAAAATGTGGCCATCCCTAAGTCATACCTGTGAATTCTTGATATGTAGTGTTGCCAACGTTCGAAGATAGGCGTATATGAATTCTTATATGAATCTTGGATGTAGAAAAGTACATACAGTACACGATTCGAACTAGTTGAAACCAGAATATGCGATCACAAACAAGAATATAATAACTGAAATACAAAAATAACGAACGATTCGTGTAAAGTATGAAAAGCTTCTAATTTGTTGAGAATACTAACCTTTACGCAGTGATATTTAAAGTGAAGTAAATGTCTTCTAAAATGGCAGTTTCTTCAGGGTGTTATAAAAATGTGTCAATATTTTCGGAAAAGATTTTTCACATCAAAATAAGACGAACAATACATATGGACCTGTGGTGAAAAGTGGAAAGTTTCGTAGTTATAAGATGCCGAAAATGTGAAAAAAGTGAACTTTAAAAATCCATAGGTCGACTAGTATGTTACCTATCGTAGGTGGGTCAAGACATCACTCAGGAACTGGTATGCAAACTATCCAAATATCGATGTTTAAGAATGCTCCAGTATTTGCACACCAATTTTTAGAGAGGTAGGTGGAGAGTGATCAAGTACATCTAAACAGACTCTCTACCAATGATTGTGCAAGATGGGTATTTGGATAGTTCACATGGTAGTTCCTCAGTGATGTCTTGACCCGACTACGATCGGTCCTACAGTAGTGGAACTATGGACCTTTAAAGTTCATTTTTTTCACGTTTTCGGCACCTTATAAACACAAAACTATGCACTTCCGACCACAGGTCCATATGATTTTTTTTATTATTATTTTGATGTGAGAAATCTATTCCCAAAATACAGTGACAAATTTTTGTGACACCCTGTATAAAGGAAAGTATAAACTTCGTTGAATACGTAAACTGCAAGTAAGGAGAAGCGTTGTCACCTGTTTATTGGTCGTGTAATGCATTGTGACACCAAGTAATGAAACAAATGTATTTAGTTGAAATTTGTCGTAAGAGATAAAGGCTGCTATACGCTAACGTAACAGCAGGTGTTCCCTCTGCTTTCCATATGCAATCCTCTTTAGGATATTTCCCACGAGATTATCCCTCGATTACTCGGCAACGTTCGCTCTGCTTGTTCTACTGACAAAACCACACAAACAACGACACCACCCATCTCTTCGAAACACATTTCAAATGTTTCATATGGATTCACATTACGCTATTACAATCTGCTTTCATTTAAGTTGTGTGAGGCACTATTCTAAATTATGAGAACAGAATAACAAGTTGATAAAAATTTTGATTTTATAAAGTAAAACTTCCCAAATATTCTTGTTCTTTTCAATTGATTGGCTACCTTTATGTATAGCGAGGATATAAAGCTTGTTAACGAACTCCGTCCATAAATTTAGCGGCTGATTTCTATATCAAATGAAAGGAAAACGTCCTAATAAACCTAGGTCGAAAAAATCTTTGTTTCACAGTTATAAATAGTCGAAAATGAGAAATCTCTCGATTCAATAATTGTTTAAACTAAGTTGGAGTACGCCGGGCCGCGTTGGCTCAGTGGTAGAGTGTTCACCTCTGGTGCTTGAGATCCTGGGTTCAAACCCAGCTCCTACCAAGTGAACTTTGTGGTGGACAAACACCGTGCGCGTGGGTTTTCTCGGGGTTCTCCCGTTTCCTCCCACTTTCTTCATTCCACCATTTCATTCATCTCTCATCATCTCATCACCGTCTTCTTTAGCCTAACCGGCATAACCGTGGGACCTTAAACTTAAAGATTTCATTTCATTTTTAAGTTGGAGTACGGACAGGGCCTGCTTTACCATATGTGTAACACGTGAATTTCCACGGGGTGGCAAAATCTATCATAACTATATTATTTAAAATAAGTATTTGTTGTTGGAAACAATCTTGATGATGATGATAGTTAAATTTACTAAACTGATCTATTTGAATACTACATTCACAAATCATGTTTAGGTCGTATGTGTTTAAGGTCACATGGACAGCGCTAAACCAAGTGGTCAGACAGCATGAATTGCTTGATTGTTGTCAAATGCAAGAACTCGATTCTCGAACAGTAGCAAACACCTGTTCCATTTAGTTAGTTATCACAGTGTTTGATATGAAAACTAGTCTTGCCTTTGTCACAAACAAGCTCCTTATCATTGAAGGTGGATGACAGATGTAGAAGGAAAATCAAGAAATAAAGATTAAAGAATCAGTTACACTGGAATTGCAAACTGGTATATTGAGATTGAAGCTTGATATTGAATTCTATAAAAAGGATTACTCACCTCTGGTTTCCGATTCGATCCCAATTCGCGCCAAATGGACTTTGTGGTGAACAAACACCGTTTGAGTGAGTTTCCTCTGGGTTCTACTTTCTTTATTCCACCATTTCATTCATTTCTTATCATCACCGTCTTCTTTAGCTTAGCCGACATAACCATGGAACGTAAAAGTTAAAGATTTCATTTAATTTCATTTTGTTGATCTCTTTATACATGTCCCAAATATTTTTGGTTTTACTATTATCTTCAAGTTCAACAATTTTGACTTTCAAAAAGCCACGTTTCTTTGTTCTAAAAGTGTTTGAAATTTCCTATCTCACACCAACGAAGGTTTGTACAGTTCTATCATTCGGATTTTGTAGCCAATGTAGTTTTGCCTGTTTTGTCTTCTGTCTTAGGTTAGTGCATTCATGGCCGAATCCTGGTTTGTTCTTTGCGTTCTTTATTATTATTATTATTATTATTATTATTATTATTATTATTATTATTATTATTATTAATGTTAATTTTATCTCTAATTTTAACCCAAGTATCCTTAACACTAGTGCCTTCCGAACTTTCTAAAATCGAGAATCAATTCTACACTTCAATCTGGTATTTTCTTCTCGTCTGATCCTCCTCTAATATATTTTTTAATTAAATAATTAAAGCTCTCCGTTTGCAGACGCTGATGATTTCCTTTCTTCAAAAATAACATCTCTCTTATAAGCGGAGCAAAAATTTTGTATATAAAATGACGAAATAAAACCAGAAAATAATCGGGACGGAACAAGAAAGAATTCTTCGAAATTCGAGAAGAGACTAGACGAGACGAGACTTGTACAAAATTTATGACACGAGAGGAGGCGAAAACATTATTTGACATCTCGCTGACAACACTATTGCTGGCGTCGCCATCATATTCCAAATTATTCAATGAATCAACATAAATTTCTTCTGTATATTTTTAACAATTGAAGAAGTGAGATGCAAAAACGTACAAATCTACCACTGACCAAAAATGGGTTAAGACCGGAATACTGTTGCTTATACATGTCATAGCCTATCATGCATTATTTCCAGTGCGAAACAACGTAACTTCCCATTTGGAAGTTCTTACAATCTGTTGAAGAAAATGAAAGAAGTTGAAAAACAGAACCATTTTTGCTGCTGACACAGCACGTCATTATGTTCGTCGGGCTTGTGTGGTTTTGCATCCGAATTCTTGGATTGACATTAAATGATAACTTATACTAAATTTCTGAATACTGCAAAATTTTTTCAATGTAGTGGTGTTAGTTTCAGCACAAATAGTTTCTTTCCTTTTCAAAATATAAGAATCCTTGACTTTCATTGAATACATTGTATAATATTCGTTTGTTGTTGTGTATGGCTAGTTGGGTGAATAGGTGTAAGTAGGGTATAGTAGCAGTGTGAATGCCAAACGAATGAACCACTGGGCTTTTTTTATTCTTGCCGAAGAAGCAGAGATAAGTCGCCTGATCCATGATGTTATTTTGGAGAGCAGAAGGTCCTTGGGACCAGAAAGAGAGGCGCGTGATTCTTTTCTCTCATGTGATCGCCATCACATCAAATGACTCTGCTTCTCACTGCCACCTTCATTCTTCCACTGAACGCAAATACTTTTAAACACAAGGTTTACTTAGGTGCGGTGACGTGAATGTGGTCACAAGTTCGCAATCCGGAAATACTTTCCACAACATTCCACCGTGCTCAAAGTCTACGGAATCAAAGTTCAGGGCATTTGTCAATGTGACGACCTTAAGTTATTTTCAATTCAGCTTCATTATGCGAGAAATGTTTAATTTATGCATTTTCCTCCTATCATTATGCATGAAACAATCGAAAATGTATTTATGAAATGATTTCGTGGCAACCTAATACAGGATGTTTCACCTTTTTGTGTCTGAAAAAAAAGTGCTGGTACAGTACTCACCATGTTATTCTAGGTAGTGCTGATATTCTAATTCTTTAACAACTAGTTCTGTAGCGTATGCGCCTTTGGCGTGGGAGACCCGGGTTCGATTCCCGGCGGGAGCTCATCTGGTTCGAATTTCACCTTAATCAGTAGGTCCACGTCTCATATAGCCTCTGCTGAAAGGGACGCTAAACTAAAATTAACTCAACTCAACTCAACCAGTTTTATATATATATATATATATATATATATATATATATATATATATATATATATATATATATATATATATATATATATATACAGAGATAGTAGATGCATAGATAGAGACAACTCTCTTAGGAAACAAACCATACAAGGTAGACAAAAACATTTTTTTTACGAGATACCACAAGTGACAAGTAGGGACTTAGACATCATCATAATACATCCTGATAGTCAAAAAGTATTGAAAAAACCTTAATCCAGGAATGGATCAACAATTGTTGATAATGGTATGTAGTATATATGCGTTTTAAATATAGATAATCTTCACCACTATGCCCGTGTAATCCCATTCTCATTCTTGATATCTGAGCATTTGAGATGAAAGAATAACAATTTTCGATATTATTTAGAAGAGAAAAAGAAAGTGGTTGGTACATTTCCTAAGAAAGAACTGTATTATGAGGGATGTGCTATAGGGTATGGTGGCAGGAAAGAGAGGGAGGGGCCGAAGTAGACTACAATTAATGGATGACATCAAAATAGAAAAATCGTATGTTAAGACGAAGAGGTTAGCAGAAGACCGTGGAGCATGGAAGCTTCTCAGTCGCAGGAACTGATCTACCAATAACGAAAGAATACCTATGATGATGATTATATGTTATAGGAGAGGCGGATCCAGAACCGACTTCTGGGGCGACGGTGGGTTGTCATACTGCTACTTTTAAGGGCTCCAAACTTTAGGATGGGTTTTATTTATATATATAAAATAAGAAAGTTTCCTCTTCTGGGGGGAAGGGTGATCGCCCCGATCGCCCCCCTGGATCCGCTCCTCTGTTATAGTGAGTATCTTAAAGCATTATCATTAACTAATGCAGTTTTGGGAACTCAAATTGTACTTTCTTTTAAGGAAAATCACATCACATTACAAAAGTTTTCTTCACTTAGTTTGAAAGCATAAAACTTTAATTTGTACGTATGGGATTTCCTTCACCAGTCGCATCTGCTTATAACAATAAATTCCTGGTCAGAATTCGAACCTATAATTTTCGCCAAGAATAAGGGTAATCATAATTAAATCCAATTGAGAAATAAAAGAAGAAGAAGAGAAATGAAACTAAAAACTGACCCAATAATATCCAAGTACGAAGAAAATACCCTCCAAAGTCCTTGGCCCAAGCGTTTTATGATATCCTTATAGCAACTCCCTTGGCCTTACGGAGCAACACTGTATTCGTGTTCTAACAGTAAAGATTATATTTGGAGAAGTTGCAAAAACTCTTTCTGTCTAAAATTAAACGTAAAAAGAAAGAAACGAATTTTGTTCCCACTGCTTCTGTTGGTGCAAACCTTCCCTGACACCTGACATGCAATTGTGATTGTCTATATTTAAGATAAAGATCTTCCGACCTTCGAAGTTAACGAGCAACACAACACTGACATAGAAAACACACATGCTATGTACTGTACTTTTTGCGTTTCCTCTTCGTCTTTTAATTAATCGAAGAGTTGTGTGCTTTGCTGTGGAGAGGCAGCCAAATGATGCGAATTGACTTATAAACAAAATCAAGATAAATTTATACTGAAATAGTTGCGTATCATCAGGGCCAGCTCTACCATATATGCAACACATGCATTTGCACGGGGTAGCAAGTTTCAAGGGCCGACAAAATCTTTCATAAGTATATTATTTAAAATAAATATTTCTTGTTGGAAACATACTTCATGATGATGGTAGTTAAATTTACTAAGCTGACCTTCTATTTGAATACTACATTCATAAATCATATTTAGGTGGCATTAGTTTAAGGTCACACGGACAGTACTAAAGCAAATGGTCAAACAAATTCCAGCATGAATTGCTTGATTGTTGTCAAATACAAGAACTCAATTCTCGAACAGTAGCTAACACCTGTTCCATTTAGTTAGTTATCACAGTTTTGATATGAAAACTAGTCTTGTCTTTGTCACAAACAAGTATCTTATCACTGAAGATGGGAACCAATTGTTTAAAAATATTTTTAACAGGTATAGATGGAAAATCAAGAAATAAAGATAAGAGCTAGTTGCAGTGGAATTTTAAACTGATATATTGAGATTGAAGCTCGATATGGAATTGTATAAAAAGGATTACCAACTTTCTTCTGCAGGTGTATTCGCTTTATATTTCACTAACATAATATATTATTTATAGAAAAGGAAACAGACACAACGACATTGTATTTGTAGTGTTTTTGGCCTTTCTTGGTGCGAGTGCACTTTCCCTCCCCTTCCTTGTTCATGATGGGGTAGCGTACTTAAAATAGTGGCTTTTAAGATTTATTCTTTCTGGAGAAAGGGGGGCGGCAAATTGCCTAGGGTCAGCTCTGCGTATCATTAATTCTGAATATGCAAAATGGAATGTTTTACTGTCTAATTTTTGTTGCGTTAGAAGGCAGTCACACTTAAAAGAGAGAAAAAATATCAGATGAACTTAACGGTGTTGAATAACGAATACATCTTTGTTTTTTTAGCCTACTGATTTATCCGGGGAAATAATTTTATTTTTCCTTTGAGTCAGCTGGAATTTTAATAATTTGATTTCACCGACTAACTCTCTTTGTCTACTGGCTCTTTCAAAATAAATTTGCGTTTTGTATACATTTAATATCATAGGTATTCTGTCAGTATTGGCAGATCACCTGCCGTAACTGACAAACTACGAAACTTCACGGTCTTTCGCTAATCTCTTCGTCTTCAAGTGCGATTTTACTGTTTGGATATCGTCCATTAATTGCAATCTTCTTCGACCCCTTTTCCGCTTATCTGCCACCATACCCTCTAACACGTCCCTCATGATACAGTTTCTTCTTAACCACTTTCTCTTCCTCTTCTTAATAATATCTAAAATTGTTTTTTTTTTTCTCCCGTCATTTCTAAGACTCTCTGATTTGCTTTTCGCTCGATCCAGTTAATTCTCTTCATTTTTCTCCACACCAACATTTCGAAAGCTTTCACTCCTTTTCCATTACTTTTTTGCGTAATGTCTATGTTTCCGCCCCATACAGTACGATACTACACATGAAGCATTTTATAGATATTTTTCACAATTCCTTACTCAAGGTCCACAAAATAGTATTTTCTTCCTCCTGGAGATTTCTTTCGCCATTCATATGACTTAAATTAATTTGGGTATTAAATATTATAATTATATACTGAACAATTAAATGTTCAGTAGATGAGGGACATTTAAATATATTTTTAGACGAAATCAATAAAATTAAACAATTAAAAGTCTGTTCATTTAAAAGCAAAACAAAAGATTTCCCATAAAAATCATTGAACAAAAACATATCTGTAAAACTGGCCCCACCCACACCAGCATTAATTTTAAAACATATCCCAAAAATTAGTCCGACAACTTACAATGTAAAAAAAAAAAAAAAAAAAAAAAAGTGCTGTTACACAAACGTCAAAAGATAAAAAAAAATCTGAATGGGATTAGTTTTGCGCTAACCCCACTCATTCAATCGATTGAGATGTACTTTTAATAATAGAACACTAATTTTGTAAACAATGCTGAAAGTTAGTGCTAAATTAGTGGTGACGCCGCCGCATAGAAAGAAAATTAGAAAATTAGCACTAATTTTCTTACTATCTGGTATCATCAACATTAATTGAGGAGTTTGCTACAATAAGGGCATAAGTCAAATAGGCCTATGCAGTTGGAGGAAAACGATGTTAAAAATTTAAGTACTATTTATTTTATTTTATTTTATTTATTTTTTTCTTACATAAAACAATGTAATATGCCCCATTTTATTCCGATGTTGAATTGAAATGTTACCAGGAGGCTAAACAAGCATGGCAAAAGTCACAAATGCGTTTGATGGAAAAAGGCGTACACTCGCTTACGCCCTTATTACATCGAACTCCTCAATTTAACACTAACTTTGTGTATAGGTTTCATCTCAATCGGTTGAGTGGGTGGGACTAGCGTGAACCTAGCCCCACCCAGAATCTAACGTTTCCGTAGCAGCACAATCATTTTTAACACTACAGGTCGTCAGCACGAATTGGAAACTAATTTTTGGAATATGTCTTAAAATTAGTACGGGTGTGGGGTCAATAAAAATATGAAAATTATTCAACATTGATAATTTTCGGTTAACGGTGTCATTCCAGGCGTTATGTATTTCTTTTTAATGAATGATGTAGCATTTTCTTCGGAAAATCTTACTGACATCTGACTGTGAGTATCCTATCCAAAAGCAGGTTCCACCCGACTTACCCTAAATACTATGGCGGGGCCACCAAGTCAATTAAGCTGGCATACGATGATTAATTTTCCTTCCTTTGCTACGATTTAGAAAGGGCTAGGCAAACTAAAGTTACAAACAGGTTCAGAATTAGAATTATAACTACTATATGCATAAAATCTATGTAATCAAAACTGAGACATTTGTATACGTCAATTAATATTCCTCCGATAGAAGGCACCCTGACTTCTTATTCAATTAAAAGCATCAAATTTAAAACTTTTGATCTAATAGTGATGCTTATTATAATCCAAAGAATTAAAATCTGCAACGTATCTTTTGGGAAGATTCACGAAAAGTTGGCCTTTTGAATAGAGGCTGTTTTTTTATTTTTTTTTTTAAACTAGTCAGGAAAGCTTTCCAACTGTAAAGAGAGTTTTCGCATTATCTTCACCGACGATCTCACATATTGCAAAATTGTAGCTTTAAAGGACGTAAATAATGAAGTTGTGGCAGAATAAATATTTGTAAAATGTGGTAAGTTCAAATATATGCAAGCGTATTTATGAAATCCGTAAGAAACCGATAGTACGATATTGCAGTAATGCGATGTTGCCGACTCAGTTTGTATCTTTTTCATTTTCAAATGGCACTACGTTATCATAAAGGTAACCAAAAAAAGTAGTGTCAGTTTTTGTAGAGGTCTGTGTTCAATTGGCCCTCACACCGTGAGTTGAATGCGAATGGAGATAAGGCGGAGATCAGTTGTTGGTGTGGGTATATCTAACACACTACCTGGTTGTGGCAGTTCAGTTACACCGTGAATTTGCGTAAGGACAAAGTGAACATGGGACCTCGTCATAAGGACGTGTATACTGGACGAGTTCAAACTGGGGTCAAACGCCGCTGCAGCGGGGCGGAAAATATCCCAGGCCTTTGGTGAGGGTGTCGTGATTACACGGACAGTGCAACAGTAGTTTAACAAGGTTAAGGACGGTGACGAAGTACTCGAAGACGCACAACATGCCGGAAGTCCAACACGTGTACAAAATGAAGGTCTTCAGGCAGCAATGAGGCGCACAGTTGCCTAACATGTAAGCACGTGGGACTACAATTCAGTGTGAGTGAAGAAACCATTCGGCAGCACCTACATCAACCTAGGAAGCACTACAAGTTTTGTCGATGGGTTCCACATAATTTGACTCTGGGCCAGGAGGAAACGCGAGCAGGCACCTGTGTTGCTTTACTGTCTTGTCTGAGGAAAGAGCCATTTCTGGACAGCGTGTTGGTATGTAATGAGAAGTGGGACCTGTACGAAGCTCCACGGCGCCGTTATCATTGGTTAGCATCCCATTAGTCGGTTCCAAAACAGCCGAAACCAGCACTGCATAAAAAGAAGGTCACCTGTGTGTTTGGTGGACTGCTCGCGGCATCGTGCATCGGAAACTGCTACCAGCTGGTCAGAGCATCAATGAAATGCTCCAGCCTCGGAGAATTTCTGGATTCAAGTTTGCACGGATTTTAAATTTTGTGAAATATTTCTGCATTCAGTGCGTGAAAACGAAGGATCGATGTTCAGGTGTATTGTCCTGTTGAAACTATAGTTGTTAGAATGAATTAGCAACAGAAATCGTGACGTTAGTCGAAGGTACTTCTTGAATCTCGTGTTGATCAACCTATTTATCTTCATTTAATGACTTATAATTAGTGAATACCAAATCAAAGACACATATCATTATCACAGATTGTCAGTCTGATTTGACTAGCATTGCGTGATTCTGTTAAGATCCATTGCGATGTCAGGCTCAAAGCATATCTGCACAAAATAGTTGACACTGTGATTCACCACATAAAGCACCTGGTAAACTCGTCTTCTATTGTCCGCTCAGAATTCTTAATCATGCAGAAAGACGTCTGCCTCCATAGCCAATGTCAAAATGACATAATGACATCCACATTCGTGCCGAGTACGGCAAACATTGGAAAGTTTTGTTGCTGAGCGATCTTTTGATACCTGCATAGAATTTGATTTCACTTTTTGCAAATTGGAGTGTTTGCATTCCCAGACTGATATATGGCAATCAGAAGTTCAATATTTCGTTGTCTACAACATTGAACAGACCATCCGATCCAGAAATGTCAGTCACTGACCCATTAGCATTAATCTTCGTTCTTCTCGTCGTTAAATTTCCTTTAGTAAAAGTAAGTGTCTATAATACTGGAATATTAGCAGATAAAATTGTTCCACTTGCTTTTCTTATCTTTTCTTTAACTTTTTGTCAAATAGTTCAGTTCGAGAATTTCTAAGAAAGGATAAGAAAAGGAAATAGAAGACAGAAACAGCGTGTTGTTTGGGCGGAGTCCAAAACCTCAGGATACAAGAATGGCCGCTGCAGCGAAGGCGTTTGAACTTTTTTTCCTTCCGTTCTTTTGTGTCGATAGCTGATGGGAAGACAGTTAACGAATATCCAGAGGAGGATTATTGGAAAACAAACAAACAGACAAACGGAAATAAAGAAAAAAAGAAAAGGTTTGAACAAGTTTTCTGGCAACCAACTTCCGCCTCTAACTATCGGCAATTCTTTTAGACATCATAACAAGACAGATATACACACAGAGTTGCCATTTCAACACTTATTTCTTCAATCAAATCACCACATTTATTTTATCATGTTTATCCCACTGTTCAGACTGGAAGAAGTGCTGGAGAACAAAATGGCTATCGTGCGGCTATCCGTAGTTCTACCTACGGTTGTTTCTCGTGCAAGAGCATGGCATGAAACAAAAGAAGTAGCATTCGATTTACTACTGACAGCATAAAGTTCGAGGGTCTCCTCGGACAGTCTGTGGCCAAAATCAGCCAACTTTTTGCTTGGGCCTAAAAGATTTCAAATAATGTATAGTTTGTTTCTTCAATCGTAGTGCAGTTCATATATAAAGAATGCCACCTTTTACTTGTGGTGGCTCATGTCATAAATAAGTCATCGTCCAAGGGATCTTGCGGAAAACATCGCGATACCTAAATAGCCAACAAGAACCTTCATTTCAAACATTTGGCAGTCGCTTGTCAAATCCACGTAGAGTTTTGGTTGCCACAATTCCAAATGCTGTCCTTTAAGTTAGTTCTCGATTCTCTGTTCTCAAGACCAGCTTCCTTGTTCTTACATTGTCTGACATCTGTTTCATATTAGCCATAGTGGGAAGAAAGAATAGACATAGGAGTTAAGACGTTACAATCTCTCAAATGCGGTCAAAAGAGGGACGGAGGGAGGAAGGGATAGTGTTGTAAAATTAAGCATGGCAACTTGAAAGACATTTGCCGAACTGCACTCGTATTCAGTGAACACACTATACAATGGACACTTGTTTAAAAATAGTGAATATAGAGACACTATACTCTTGTTATCTGCAATGTTTCTTGCATTGAAGAGTCAGGACTTCATCAGAAAGTTTGTGTGAGGTCTGTTACCTAGCATTATTCCCTTTAATCTACTCACAAGTAAACTTTACGTTTGGGTGAATCGAGTTGCTGACTGAGACACATATGAGAAAGTAGTACTAAATATGGTCAGTATTTCAGTGAAGTTGTAGGTGCAAAGCTCCAGGAGTTTAGGAGATACAGCTACCAGAACATCACATGGAAGTACAGAATAGTCTTCATACAGTTGGAGGTAAAAGCTCTGTAAGACCTCTTGTAACGACAAAAGGTGAATAACAAATATATGGGTACATATTAGGACTAGGGGGAAGTCATATAGTAAGGGTATACCTGACGGCGGCCATCTTGAAATCCGCCATTTCGAATTAAGGTTAAGTTTTTAAAATAGGAATAGGGTCATGTGATACATGATTTAAGGCTCAATTTAATCAGAAGAACAATGGTGACATTAATTTTGATTTACGCACAATTGGTAAAAAGTTACAGGGAAATTAAATATTGTTGCAGCATATGTATTAGTCCTTTACCCCACCTTGTAAATTTTGTGTTAATGATAGTAATTAAATAAAAAGCAGGTGGATAAGTATTAGGTCTATGGTAAGAGTTGCCTTGATGGCGGCCATGTTCAAATCCGCAATTTTGAATCAGACAAAAGTTTTAAACAAATCGCATAACAGCGACACCTTATTAATAGCAAATTTTACCATAAAACCAACGGTATAACAATTTTTGCTTTATCATTAATCAGCATTTGTTATCGCATAAACAAGTTGCTAATTTAAGGAAAAATGACCAAAGTGTAATTGAGTCATAATTGAACTTGGGTCTTTCTTGCAGAAAAGTCCTCAATTAGTACAATCAATATGTAGTTCAGAAAAGAGTGCATGACTTGCACAAATGCTCTGCTCACAGTGAGCACATCTGACAAAGGCAATCGAGTTACACTTGACACATTTGTCGTTAACAATTTCGTCAAAGCAGTAGTCGTAAGGAGCGATCCATTTAATTTTGTGCTGGTTAATGATAAAGCAAAAGTGGTTATACCGTTGGAGTTATGGTAAAATTTGCTATTAATAAGGTGTCGCTGTTATGCGTTTTGTTTAAAACTTTTGTCTGATTCAAAATGGCGGATTTGAACATGGCCGCCATCAAGGCAACTCTTACCATAGACCTAATACTTATCCACCTGCTTTTTATTTAATTACTATCATTAACACAAAATTTACAAGGTGGGGTAAAGGACTAATACATATGCTGCAACAATATTTAATTTCCCTGTAACTTTTTACCAATTGTGCGTAAATCAAAATTAATGTCACCATTGTTCTTCTGATTAAATTGAGCCTTAAATCATGTATCACATGACCCTATTCCTATTTTAAAAACTTAACCTTAATTCGAAATGGCGGATTTCAAGATGGCCGCCGTCAGGTATACCCTTACTATATGACTTCCCCCTAGTCCTAATATGTACTCATATATTTGTTATTCACCTTTTGTCGTTACAAGAGGTCTTACAGAGCTTTTACCTCCAACTGTATGAAGACTATTCTGTACTTCCATGTGATGTTCTGGTAGCTGTATCTCCTAAACTCCTGGAGCTTTGCACCTACAACTTCACTGAAATACTGACCATATTTAGTACTACTTTCTCATATGTGTCTCAGTCAGCAACTCGATTCACCCAAACGTAAGGTTTACTTGTCAGTACATTACTTACAGAGAGAGAACCTCCCATTGGTGTAGTGGCTAGCACGCTTGACCGGTTCGCGTGCTCCACGTCTCCTTTAGCCTAGCAGGCATAACCGTGGAACGTTAAACTAAATTATACCAAGCCAAAACTACTCGCAGAGAGAGTCATGAGAAGGCTGTCATTCTAAAAAAATAAATAAATAAATAAATAAAATAAATAAAAAATAAAAATAAAAAGTGAAAAAGGATAAAGAAAGAAAAGAGAAAATCATATCAAGAAAGACATAAACCATCCTCAACAGGCTAAGTACAGGACGGGGAAGCTGCAACATACCACTGAGTAAATGGAAAATGTTACAAAATCCGAAATATGTCTGCGGTGAACTACAAACAATGCAGCATATTACTATAGAAATATATTTCTGAATCCAGTATGATTTTTCTTTTTGCTGCAATTTTGTACCCAAAAATATAGAGTAATCTCGCTTTTGTGACATAAACTAGGATTTTGTTTACTGAACAGAATCAGGAGCATCTATTAAGCTAAAACTCTACTGACTTCTTCTTCTACCGGTTTAGCCTTGAACATTCGCAGATTCAGTGGAGCCTTCTAGTACGTAAGAGACATCTGCATCTGATTTGATTTTAGTGAATGTGACTGATTCTAGCATGACTGTGTACTATTGGGAATTAACGTGAAGGAGTGAACAGTTTCCCTTGTTTGAAAATTCGTATAAAGCATTGGAAAGTTTTAAGATTTGAAAGATACACAGTGACTAAAGAACTAGCATACACTAGACCCGTCATCGATTCCCGGTGGAAGTACATGTTCGGATTTCACTTCAACTATATGTCAATATTTCTGAAGCTTCGGTGCTAAATCAAAAGAAATGAACGTTTATGGTAAATACTGTTTCTATACAAGTTGTGTGATCACTTTTCTTACAATAGTTATTTTGTCATTTTATTAATGGGAAAGTGAAGCTGAAATTTTCGTGTAGCTTATCAGCCCATTGCGTTACGAGACGTGATCAAAAAGTACATTTTATTACGAACAAAGTAATACTCTGTAAGCTTACATAAAGTATGAATTGGTCTCCTTTAAGTACTCCTCTTGCAACGCATTTATTTCAAGTTGATTCCACAATTGACACTTCTGGAAGCCTTCTTCCTTCAGATTCTTCAACTGCTGCGTTGTCAGCCTCTCAATATCGGGAATGGTGTCAAATCGTCTTCCTTTTAGCCCAAATTTTGATTTTTGAGAAGCGCCAGAACAGTGCCGGATTTAGCGAGTAGGCCGGGTAGGCACCTACCCAAAAATTTTGAAAAAATATATAAACGCTAAGAGATACAATAAAGAATAAATATATTTTCCACAATTTATATTAATGGTAGATAATTATTTAACAAACAGCATCAATCGCCACTGTAAAAGTAATTTCCTACTCTCATTAATCAATCAAATGTGTATATGTATCCATAAGCAAGGGAGCGGGCCTACCCAAAATAAAAATTCTAAAGCCGCTCATGCGCCAGAAGTCGCATTGTGCTATATCCAGAGAGGAAGATGGATAAGGATAACTAACTAACTCTATAGCCTATGGAACCCGGAGGTTCAATGCCGCGTTCACAAAAGCTCTCCACTGACTTCTATCCTTAGCCAACTGCATTCAGTTTCTACTTTGTATTCCAATCTCTGCGAGATCCATCTTAATATTGTCCTCCCATCTGCGCCTAGGTCTTCCTAATGGTCGTTTTCCGACTGGTCTTCCAGTCAAGACTTTGAAAACGTTTCTACTTCCTTCCATTCTAGCTACATGACCCGCCTACTTAAGCCTCCTAGACTTGAGGACCCTAACAATGTTGCGTAAACCGTACAAATTATGTAGTTCCTCGTTATGAAGTTTCCGCCATTCCCCATTCCCGTTCCTCTTGGGTCCGAATATTCGTTTCAGGATCTTGTTTTCAAATACTTTCAGTCTATGTTCTTCCCTCTGAGTAAGCGATGGATATGGATAGGCAGGAATATTTTTTCGGTCAGAAACTCCCGGATCAAAACCGAGGTGTGGGGAATGTATTTTGCACTCGTTCTTTTCATTTGTAAATCGGCGGTTAAAATGCTTTGCACAGACCTGTACGAGAGGTTTAGTTCTTCTGAAAGCTTTGGCTGTTTGACCGAATCATTTGTGTACTTTTTGCACATTTTATTCTGTTTTTGACGTCCAAGGAGTCCAGATCGTTGCTTGTTTTCAACCGACTCATTGACGCTTTTGATTGCTCATACCACTTGTAAACAGTCTTTAATGTTACCACGTCATTTACATACAGAGATGTTAAAATTTCGTGAGCATCTTTGGTACATTTTTTGCAGAATGTTGACACGTTGCTCGAAATCCATGATGCGCAACAGACACCCTTAGCAGGTCCTCACTGTTCTGCCTCTGGAAATTAACTGTCATGTTACAACAACCTGTTCAAACTTGACACTGACTATCCTAAAGGTTCAGGCTACCTGGCTTACTGTTTGAAATGGATAAAAAGTGGATAGGTGGCACTGTGCAACTACATTCGCCTTACTTTCTTATCATATTTTGTATTTCCGGTCATTTTCTTTTATTGTCAACCGTCTCATATAGCCTCGCTGCTGAAAGGGACGATAAACTCAAAATCAACTCAACTCTTTTATTGTCGAAGGCTTATTATAAATAATACTTTCTATATATTCGTATACTACATGAAGTGAAGATTTTAAACGAGGTGGTACTTCGTATACTAAAGCTTGACTGTAAATTTCGAGTAGTACGAAAGTTACAGTGACAGAGAAACAGAAAATATCCGAACTTCACATACTCAATCTCACGATATTTCTTCAAGTGAACTGGTAACCGCAAAGGTGAGTGACAAGGTGGAACGGGCTGGAACCTGAATCCCATGAAATTGCCCATTCAAATTACTCTGCACATACAAACAGTTGTTTCAAATTGGCTTCAGATTCAAACTATTGTTCCACATGGAAGATATTTGTCCCAATCGGGCTCACTGTTTCAGAAGCAAAGTCCCCAGAAATTGGACGCGCGTTCCCACCGTTCCGGTATTGCTCTTATGCAAGGAACTTTATTTTTTTAAAACCAAATAATTTCACAGAGGGCCGCTCTTACATTTTGGTTTTGTGCCTAAATTTTCTGGAAGAAAGCGTGATCGAGGCCCAAACCTATAAAGACGTTTCCGTCAGGTACAAAAGTTTGCGTTGGTGTTTTGTTTAGCCATTGACCTTCAATGACAAAAAACAAACTTCGCAATCTCCCTGTTTTGGTCGTTAATGGCTTTCATGTCAATTTTAGTCTAAATTGATCGAGGATTTCCTGAAAAAAAAGTTTGACAGATGAACGTTATAATAAAAGCCTGAAAGGAAGGCACCAATAATAAATTTGAAACTTGAAACACTTCAATCTATTCAATGAAGTCCACTCACTCGCATCTACGACTTTCTCAAGTATTATGGTTCAGATTGGATTCCCATTGTCAAAATTGTAATTTTTCCAGACCGACGCACCTGATTATCTCGATCTATCCAAGGTATAGGATAATATTATTAAATGATAGGTCGCGTTCGACTTTTCTCAAAACATTTGTCTTTCGTTCTTGCTTCCAGTTAGTGGATTGGAATTTAACATCCCTTTTAAGCAGCGAGGCTATGGGCTCGAAACCTAGTAGCATTTGGAACACTGCCTGCATTTTTATTTCAAGTAAGCATCCACACACTGGAAGTCACACTCTGGACTACGCGTGTTAGCTATTAGCCATGAAGGGGAGTATTGGCAGCGAGCTAGATCTCAAAAGGATCATTTTCAATATTTCTCCATTTTGTCTTCGAGTTCTTTCTTTTTCTATCTATCGATTTATCTTTCTTTCTTTCTTTCTTCTTCTTTTGTTTTAAAAGGTACTTAAGGATCGGGCTAGACCATGTGAGTCGTGTCCCTGCTGTGCTACGGTCATGCCGGCGGTCTCGTCATACTGCACCAGACGACAGTCATCGGTCAGTTGGCAGTAGATCTCTCTCTCGCACACACAAAGAACATACATCTGGTTAGTATCTAAAAGAAACTAGTTTTAGCTCAGGTAAGAAGGGGAAAATAAGGTATTTTTTCGGTTTTCAATAGAAAGCGGACCCGTTTCGAGAGAAAGGTGGTTCAAATGACGACTTAGGCATGGCCCAAGGAGTGGTCTACAGAGCAATCCAAATCGACCTTAGCCGATGAGAGAAGGTAGACTGCCTACAAGTTAAGAATAGCATAGCTCTTTTGTAATATTCTGATTGATCTTTTACATTCATTAACTTAGAGCAATAGTTGCTTTGCATTAAGTTAAAAGTACCGTATCTTGAAGAAGTAATAGATCGAATTTCATCATCCTTCCAATAGTTTCTTCTTAGTTACAACAAATTACAATTTTTATTATCCAGGTAGGAATAGTTGTCTTAGAAGGCACTGTAGCTCCGGTCTAGTATAGCCTATACACTGCTAAAATTCCTGGGCATCATTAACTTGTTCCGCCACCAACGAATTTCGAGGTTTTTTTTGCATCGTTGTGTGCGTGTTTTGTGCCGTTTCGTGCGCCTATTCCCACGTTTTGTGCGTCACCGGAAGTGGGTCAAAATGGGCCTTCAAAGTGGGACGAAAATGACCGGCTGTTCCGCCACTATCGAATTTTGGGATCATTTATTACGCATCGTTTAATGCCTGTTTTGTATCATTTGTAAAAAGAAAAAATACAGCACAAAACGGGCAATAAACGATCCGAAGGAAATGACTTCGAAATTCGATAGTGGCGGAGCAGTATGTAATTTTAATCCCACCATGAAGGCTCATTTCGACCCACTTCCAATGGCACACGAAACGTGGAAATAGGCGCACAAAAGATACAAAACAGGCACTATACGATGCGAACGAAACAACCTCGAAATTCGATATTGGCGTAACCGTGGGTCATTTTTATCCCACTTTGAAGGCCATTCTGACCCTATACCAGTGACGCAAAAAACTTGGAAATAGTCGCACAAAACGGTACAAAACACGCAATAAACGATGCGAAAAATACGACCTCGAAATTCGATATTGAGTGGGTCATTTTTGTCCCACTTGAAGGACCATTTTGACCTACTTCCAGCGATGCCCAAAAGGTGGAAATAGGCGCACAAAACAGTACAAAATAGGCACTAGACGTTGCGAAAGTAACGATCTTGAAATTCGATAGTTTCGGAACAGTGGGTCATTTTCGTCCCACCTTGGAGGCCATTTTGACCCACTTGCGGTGACGCACAAAACGTGGGAATTGGCGGACAAAACGACACAAAACACACGCAAAACGATGCAAAAGAAACCAGCTCGAAATTCGTTGGTGGCGGAGCAAGTTAATGACGCCAAATTCCTGATGAATTAATAAATGTGTAATTTGTGAAATGCATTTAATTCTTTACGGTGTTTACTAATACTTCAGTATGCATTTTCGTCTTCATTTTTGGTATTGTTCGAAAGCTTTAGACAATATGTACACTGTGCTATATCAAAATCAAATAACTACAAAAGTAATCGGATAATATTATTTTATTTGGCATATTATTTAAATAAGGAAAATTATAAATTTGGGAAAACCTGCCCCTGAGCAATTCAACCTTGGGCATTGGAAATTGGAAAGCCCTAAACAACATGTTCACTATGCTGTATCAACATTAAATAGTTTTTAGTATGTTATACTGAAAAATGTCCTATATTTGTGCAAACTTCAACATGCGCTGTATTTCTTATCCCCCTTTATTCCTCTTATTCAACGGTGCCGACTTTCCAAAATTTCTGTGGCTGCATATCAATGGCGGGCCGTGCTAGCCTATATGTTTTCATATTTGATTGATATTTGAAGTCTCGATATTTGATTGATTTATTTTTAGTTAAAATCTTTTATGAACATTGTCATATAGGGCTGTGCTGTGATCAAGTAAAATATACCGGTATTAAAAGGATAAGTTGGGGCTGTCATAGCTCATCGGTAACACAGCTGACTTAAACGCAAGAGAAACGGATTCAAAGCTGGGTCCAAACTAAAAATCTTGTGGGTAGCTCCGCACCCACAAGATTATTTGTGTGGGTGCCGGAGCCCCGGAGCGCCCACGTAGTCGGCGCGCATGCTCTTATTCCTGCCCTTCGCTCTGTTCTAATAACTAGCTCGCGTGTTTTTGTGCATGGGGTCCCGAGTTCAATTCGTAGTGGAAAAGACTTGACATTTGAACTGTGTTATTTTTGATGGACTTGAGCTATAAACAACAGGCTTGTTTCCTAAGGTTGGATTAAGCCAAGCGCCAAGTTTGATTAATATTGAATACAATCTACTAGAGTTACCACCTTTGGTGCGCAGGGTCTCGGATTCGATTGCCAGAAGTAGATCCTTGAGATTTGACCCCATTACGATGATTCGGATTCCATCTTAAACTGTACGTCCACGTTTCATATAGCCTCGCTGCTGAAAAGTGACTCGAAACTACAGTTAATCATCGAGAGTTATTGTGGGACACACAGACACATAAATACCCGATGAGTCGAGTTGAAAAAGCTTTCTTACGCTCGCTTCAATTAGAATGTGTGAAAATGAACCTAACTCACAGGTCTAATCAGTGCTCGATTAAATATTGAAATAGTGGTCCCGTGTAGGGTAGTTGTTAATGCTTCCACCTTTGGTGCGAGTGGTCCTGGGTTCGACTACTAGCTTTTTCACACCAGCCATCCTGAGTGAGATTTTTTCTGGGTTTTCCTCATTTACACGGCAAATGTCGGGATCGTACTTAACATAATGATCCCAGGCAGTTTCCCTCCTTCCACATTCCTTTCTCCCTCTCCAATTCCCCGGGGCGCGGGAGACCCGGGTTCGATTCCCGGCGGGAGCTCATGTGGTTTGGATTCCACGTTAATCAGTAGGTCCACGTCTCATATAGCCTCGCTGCTGAACGTGACGTTAAATTCAAAATCAATTCAACAACTCAACTCCAATTCCCCGGGCAGTGTGATCGCCGAGGAACGTCATCGCTCATATGTGTGACGGGCTAACATGGCCACAGATGTCGAAAACCCAGAAATCTAAATTATAATTCCCAAAAAATGAAATATTTTACGAAGAGTAACAAATTCTTTTATACTAGAAGTGTATTAAATATATTTTGTACTCATCAACCAATAACATATAAATTAACATTGTTTATAAGAATACTGATGGTGTCCCCAATTTCGAAGCTATAGAATCTTGAGTATTAATAATATAACACGGAATGCTTTTCATTGAAATAGCTATTTTGTAATGGAAATAAAATTAGATACGGTCTGAGGTGTGGAAAGCAGTGATTCGTCTCGGAAAGTGTTCCTATTAGAAGAGCTCTGTCTCATCTCGTGGGGTAGGTAACAAAGTGAATCATTTTATGGGAAACATTATATAGAAGTAAGAAAGTGCTTTCTTCCCCTTAGGCTGTTTATAGCACACAAATAATAATCTTGGTAGATGAAAGGGGGGCCTCTTATGGACTCTCATTTCCCAGGCATAATCATTCATTTCCGCTTATTGTTGCGAAGATTCTTTTAGTAAAATACTAATCTGTATGGAATTGTGTGTGTTATCGTTAAAATATGATAATCTTGCAACGAATGGCAATCCTGTAAACAAAGGAAACTTATTGGCAAGTATTCCGAGTCGATGCCCGGGAACGGCGCATGCGCTGGCTCGATATCGGTATTTTCGAAATGTCGAAGTTCACGGAGAGAGACAGAAGAATATTTAGGACGATGCAGGAAGAGAAGAAGAGAAGGAAAGAATTAGTGAAATGCAAGCAACGACAGACAACAGAGGGAGTTGATTTACTTTCTCTTCTCTGGATCTCCTCTTAACAAGAATTGAGCGCAACTGCTTCCTGAATCACCTGTCGTCTAGGCTTTGCGCACTGTCTCCGAGGCACTGGATGCTCAGATACAGTCATCCTTCTTCAAAGGTGGCCACCACTTCACTTGAGATAATCACTGCCGAATGCTTATGTCTATGGCCACGGGTTCAATTTCTGATTGCAACTGATCAGGGGCGGCGATTAGGGAGACAAGAGGGGGAAGTTGCCCCACACTTTCTTTAAGTGACCCCTTAATGTATATAGTTTCATTTGGAATTGAATTGAATTGATTTTGAGTTTAACGTCCCGTTCAGCAGCGAGGCTATATGAGACGTGGACTTACTGATTAACGTGGAATCCGAACCATATGAGCTCCCGCCGGGAATCGAACCCAGGTCTCCCACGCTATAGGCGCGTACGCTAACCGCTTAGTCACGAAGGAGCTCTCATTTGGAAATGTAAAGCTTTTGTATGTATTACTGCCTCATAGAAAAAGCTGGAGCCATATAATATTTGTCGTTGTGTGAGTACGTATTGGTTATTTGTCTTCCCGTGGAGTTAGGAAAGCTACAGGAACTGCGTTCTAATTGCAATTCAAAGGAATTAATTTTACAATTGCCTATTTCTTTAAATGTCGTAGCATATGCTTGTATTATTTACTGTCATTTTCTACGAGCAATAACATACATTTAATAGCATGTGTGGAATCAAAAATATAAGTTGTTCAATAATTCCCAGTTTCAATGTAATTTCTACAAAACAAGCCTCATTATTCATTACTGTGATTAACATTATCCTTTATATTTATTTGTTTTGCATATTCGTTATTAAATAATTTGATCACACAATTTTCCAGGCAGAATTTTAAGACGTCATGAGCAAGGAATCCAATATCTTCTTACACTTTTGTTGTTTAAGAGCACAAAAGGCTAGTACCTACTTCCGTTGCTGTTGTGAAATTATTTAATAAAATATGAAATACGGTATTTTAACTGAAAAAGACAGTTTCCTATTAGTTATACAGCCTTTCGTCACACAAAGTATTAGAAACAACCAAGAAAAACTAACATTGATGTACAAATATTCAGATCATGTCTTGCCTCCCCCCACTTTTAACGCTCAATTGCCGCCACTGCAACTGACATATCGTAATATTCCTACCACTAGCAGCTCACTTACCCACGGTAGAAGTTTCCACACTCTACACTTTCACATAGCCAACTTTAGTATCGTCCAAGAGTTGTCATCTTCTTCTTCTCCCTCCTTAACCTTCTACAATAACTTCTATTACACCTCTAATAACACAATTTCTCCTCAAATGATTCCCTAACCAAACTATTTTCCTTTTGATTTTATTTGATTTGATTTTTAGTTCAGCGTTCCATTCAGCAGCGAGGCTATATGAGACATGGACCTACGGCTTCACATGGAAACTGAACCACATAAGCTCCCGCCAAGTTGGGTCTCCCATGCCAAAGGCGGTACGCTAAGCGCTGAGCCATGGGGGAGTTCATTTGTTTTCCTTTTGACGATTTTCAGAATTACTTCTTTCGCAAATCCTCTCTAATACTTCATCGTTTGATTTTCCTTCCACCTAATCAATTTTGTCCATTCTTCTCTATACCCACCAGTTGTTCCTAATTACTTTTCCCATTGGCTACATATCGCCCTGTAAAGTCATTTACTCATATATCTATTCATACTGACTCAAAATAGATTTATTTTTATGAAAGTTACCGTGAAATATATTTTTAGACGGGGAGTGCATGGCATTCTCTTAAACAAACTAGCATCCTTTAACTTCTCGAAATTAACTCTGCAATACTTTGCTTCCTACCTTCAAAATCGTAAACAAATTGTATTTTATCGTAATCATAAATCTCAAATCTTTCATGCAACATCTGGAGTCCCTCAAGGCTCGAATCTGGGACCTCTACTTTTCATTTTGGCGGTAAATGATCTTCCTGAATGTTTTCAATTTTCTAGAAATCTACTCTTTGCTGATGACCTTAAAATATTCAACAGAATTGAAACAATTCAGGACTGTTTAGAACTTCAGAGTGACTTACAAAATCTTGAAATTTGGTGTAAAAACAATAAATTTAAGTTAAATGTTCGTAAATGCAGTTATTTAACATTTACTAGAAAAGAAAAATATATTCAATATCATTATTCATTATTAGGGGAAAAACTGAAAAAGCTTGATTTTATAAGGAATTTGGGAGTTATTTTTTATTCAAAATTACCTTTTATTCAACATATTGAAACTATTTGCAAAGAAGCCTACAAAATTCTTGGGTATATTTATCGAATCAGTAAAGATTTTCAAAATGTACAAATTTTAATTGTCCTGTATTATGCATACGTCAGGTCGAAATTAGAATATTGTAGTAATATATGGAACTCTAATATACAGAAATACTCATTCTTGATTGAGCGTACTCAAAATAAGTTTTTAAGGCTTCTTACCCTTAAGAAAACAAAATTCTACCCAAAATTTGAAAGCTACATAGACCTTGTTGAAAATTTTAAATTTGAAACATTAGAACAGGAGAAGAAATATTGATTTATTCTTTTTACACAAATTCTTTCATGCCAAAATAGACTGTCCTGATCTTAACGAACAAATATGTATCCAAGTACTATCCACTAAATTGCGCACTGCTTCGTATCAGATTCTTTAGCTCTAGTCTCTGGCTCGTGGGGTAATAGCCACGAATAGAAAATTATTAGGAAAGACTATGAGACAGCAGCGTCGTATCAGATTCTTTAGCTCTAGACTCTGGCTCGTGGGGTAATAGCCACGAATAGAAAATTATTAGATAAGACTATGAGACAGCAGCGTCGTATCAGATTCTTTAGCTCTAGACTCTGGCTCGTGGGGTAATAGCCACGAATAGAAAATTATTAGGAGAGACTATGAGACAGCAGCGTCGTATCAGATTCTTTAGCTCTAGACTCTGGCTCGTGGGGTAATAGTCACGAATAGAAAATTATTAGGAAAGACTATGAGACAGCAGCGTCGTATCAGATTCTTTAGCTCTAGACTCTGGCTCGTGGGAGAATAGCCACGAATAGAAAATTATTAGGAGAGACTATGAGACAGCAGCGTCGTATCAGATTCTTTAGATCTAGACTCTGGCTCGTGGGGTAATAGCCATGAATAGAAAAATATTAGGAAAGACTATGAGACAGCAGCGTCGTATCAGATTCTTTAGCTCTAGACTCTGGCTCGTGGGGTAATAGCCACGAATAGAAAATTATTAGGAAAGACTATGAGACAGCAGCGTCGTATCAGATTCTTTAGCTCTAGACTCTGGCTCGTGAGGTAATAGCCACGAATAGAAAATTATTAGGAAGGACTAGGAAATAGCAGCGTCGTATCAGATTCTTTAGCTCTAGACTCTGGCTCGTGGGGTAATAGCCACGAATAGAAAATTATTAGGAAAGACTATGAGACAGCAGCGTCGTATCAGATTCTTTAGCTCTAGACTCTGGCTCGTGGGGTAATAGCCACGAATAGAAAATTATTAGATAAGACTATGAGACAGCAGCGTCGTATCAGATTCTTTAGCTCTAGACTCTGGCTCGTGGGGTAATAGCCACGAATAGAAAATTATTAGGAGAGACTATGAGACAGCAGCGTCGTATCAGATTCTTTAGCTCTAGACTCTGGCTCGTGGGGTAATAGTCACGAATAGAAAATTATTAGGAAAGACTATGAGACAGCAGCGTCGTATCAGATTCTTTAGCTCTAGACTCTGGCTCGTGGGAGAATAGCCACGAATAGAAAATTATCAGGAGAGACTATGAGACAGCAGCGTCGTATCAGATTCTTTAGCTCTAGACTCTGGCTCGTGGGGTAATAGCCACGAATAGAAAATTATTAGGAAAGACTATGAGACAGCAGCGTCGTATCAGATTCTTTAGCTCTAGACTCTGGCTCGTGGGGTAATAGCCACGAATAGAAAATTATTAGGAAGGACTAGGAAATAGCAGCGTCGTATCAGATTCTTTAGCTCTAGACTCTGGCTCATGGGATAATAGCCACGAATAGAAAATTATTAGGAAAGACTATGAGACAGCAGCGTCGTATCAGATTCTTTAGCTCTAGACTCTGGCTCGTGGGGTAATAGCCACGAATAGAAAATTATTAGGAGAGACTATGATACAGCAGTGTCGTATCACATTTTTCATTCCTTTAAGAATATCACGTTTTTTATTAGTATGTTAGTATTCAATTAACTAACTAACTAACTAACTAACTCTATGGCCTATGGAACCCGGAGGTTCAGTGCCGCGTTCACAAAAGCTCTCCACTGACTTCTATCCTTAGCTAATTGCATCCAGTTTCTACTTTGTATTCCTATCTCTGCGAGATCCATCTTAATATTATCCTCCCATCTGCGCCTAGGTCTTCCTAATGGTCGTTTTCCTATGGGTCTACCAGTCAAGACTTTGAAAGCGTTTCTACTTTCTTCCATTCTAGCTACATGACCTGCCCACCTAAGCCTCCTAGACTTGACGACCCTAACAATGTTGGGTAAACCGTATAAACTATGTAGTTCCTCGTTATGAAGCTTCCGCCATTCCCCATTCTCGTTCCTCTTGGGTCCGAATATTCTTCTCAGGATCCTGTTCTCAAATACTTTCAGTCTATGTTCTTCCCTCAGAGTAAGCGACCATGTTTCGCAACCATACAGAACAACAGGCATGATTATCGTTTTATATATTTTAAGCTTCAATTGATTAAAATATATGTTCTTCTCAAAGTCAGGGAGCTAATTGCCCCCCGCTGCCCTCCGCAATTGAAGACAAACTCCATGAGGGGCAAAAGTCACGCAATGGATGAAAAGAAAATGAAATGAATTGGAATATTACAGAATAGCCATAATGTGAAAGTAGGAATCAACGGAAATTGACTCAGCTTAGGAAGAACCTTTTCACTCATGAGATGGGAACTCTACCAGTGAACTACGTTACTCGAAAATGTTGTTGTGTTGACTTAGACGTTGCTTCATAGCATATTTTTCTTATGGTACACACTATCTCGCCGCACGCGGTAGATGATAGACACCAATTTTCTAAAGAATTAGTGATGAATATTTTACAATTAAAATATTGTTTTTCTTGTTTAATTGGTGGGAATCATGAGCAGTCTAATGTTTTAAAGAACTCTATGGATGCGCAATAACAACTTCAGAGGTAGTTGTTGAAGAAAATGAAATGAAGAAGCACGCAAAGTTAATTTATTTACTAAATTGCCTCTATCTACCAGAAATATATTATCCCATTTTTAACTCGCACCATATGACGTCATAAACTTTCATCATGACGTCATTCAGAGACTCATTGATTTGCTCTAGCGGGTAAACTAGGCAACAGTGGGAGTTGAACCGCGCTTACTCATTTATTTTATTTTATTTATATTTTTCGAGACATGGGATGGGACAGGGTGCAATGATTAGTTTTTAATTACTTCATGCGCTAACCGTTAGATGGACTAATTAGTGTTCTGAATGTCAGTTTAGTATTTCCCTTCCATTTAAGTGAAAAATCAAAATAAAATAAATGAAAGCGTTGTCAGGTGGTGGCTGAGGAAGTTATTATCCACACTTTTGCTAAATCAATTTTCAATTACTCGTACGTCTCGAGTATTAATATGAAAAATTAAAAACAAAAAATTATTTTCATTACCGGTTTCAATGTTCCCTCCTCAATTTCAAAGCGAATGGTTCTACTATCCATGGGAGCAAGAGATTAGCTGTTGATCTATTTATTTAAAAAATCAATTTACCAAATCAGATTCAATACATTTATATTCTCTATCTGCTGACAACAAACTGGGGAAAAATAGAGTGATAGTTTCCTGTTGTCTTCCATTCCTCAGTATCCTAGTCGTTAAAGTCACTCTGAAGGCTTGAGAGCAGTGTTTCTTCCAGACTTGGTTTTGGGGGGCACTGCCCCCCTCCCGGAGCTCTGAGAGTGCCCCCCGGAGGAGACCAAAATAATTCGTCTTTAATATAATAATACAGTGGAGTCTCGTTAATTCGAACTTGGATAATTTGAAATATTGGATAATTCGAACAGAAGTTCATTCCCCTTGAAAACTGTATTGAAAGCAATAGTAAAAAATCGTACATAATTCGAACTTTTGAATCTATGTTTTGGATAATTCGAAGTAAGTACAGTTCAAATTTTTTAATGTTTGACAGATGTAAACAGAGAAATACAGTTTTAATGTGTTTTCAGTTATCCAGATGACGCCACAGGGAAGAGTAATACAAAAGATAAACAGAAAATCTATGTAATGATACAAATGATGGTGCGTTGGGGAAGAAGTAAAGATAGAGAACGTGTGCCAATATCATCTTGTCTCAAAATTGGTTGAAAATTTAAGATGAATTATTGATAAAGTCAACCAAATGGTATTAATATCGTATTCCACACAATACATGAAATTTCGGATTTATTGACCGTACAAAAACAATCAAATTTAAGCAAATGAGACTTACGACTTCAAGGTGAGAACAGAATATTCAAATTGATACTGATCTTTAATTGTTTGGGCTATTCACTGTATGTTGTAGTCTTGTACGTAAATATATTTTCCTTTGTACACGTAATTTGAATTATGTGGAGTCAATATCGTTTGTTAGTTTGCGGTATTCGATCACGCAAATAATAAGCTGCTTTAAAGGTAAAGTCTACACCATATGAATATGTGTTTGATGCACAGTACTGTGGTTTGTTTGTTGTTATAAATGTGAAAATGATTGTTGTTGGATAATTCGAATTTTGGATAATTCGAAGTTTTTTCGTGTCCCCTTAAACTTCGAATTAAAAAGAGTCCACTGTAAATAGAATAGTACCAGCAGTGCCGCCCGGAATAGTAAGTGTGCCCTCCCCCCCCCCCCCCCCGGAAATATTTTCTCTGAAAGAACAACTGCTTAAGAGTAAGAACAAATTGCACCAACCTTACTGGAAGAACTGCTGCACCCTTCCAAGACACTCTTCGTCTAACTACTCTATTTAAAACAAGGGGTCACGGTAGCTCAGTGGTAAAGCGCTTGCCTCTGATACGTGAGATACCTAGATCGATCCCCGGACAAATAAGTTTGTAGTGCACAACATCGTTTCCATGGGTTTTCTCGGGGTTACTCCCGTTTCCTCCCACTTTCTCATTCCACCAATTCCTCCATCATCATTCACTTGCTTTAATCATCCTCACCCTTAGCCGAAAGCGCATAATTGTGGGACGTTAAACTCAAAGATTTTCCCCATTTAAACCAACTCGACGAGAGTGGCCCTTCTGGTAATAAATAACCTTAAAAATTTCACTGTACCACGCAATCCTTCTCACCCGACACGTAAGTATCTTCGTAAAAGCGCTACGGTGACAGGAAAAAGAGGGACAGGATGAAGGGTCGTATTAAATAGAAAATTGCTAATGTTACGTGGAGACGAAGAGAGTAGCTGAGAAACATGCTCCATGGAAGTGTCAGAGAATGCGGAAAATTTTCCTACTATTAATTGCAATGATGACGATTATGATTATGAATCACATTCTAAACGGCAGCTTTGAACAAGAAAAGTGTTCTCGAGAAGAGAAACAATCGTACTTTGAAACAATTGAAATAATTGCAGTTTGAGAGATACATCTCGTATTGCATCTACATTCAATTTAATCGATACATTTTCATGCGGAGGAATGTATGATTCTTGGGTGAAAGGACAGTGAGTATTTTCAACAAGAGTAAACCTTGATTTTGTACTAGGGTGGAACCGGTTTTCGGCTCTGAACGGATCCGTTTCTAGAAGATCCGGTTCCGGGTCTGGGTTTTCGGATCCAGGTCTGGAACCAGTTCTGAATACATGTTCTCCAAGAACGGAACTTTGAGGCCATCCCTACGCTAAAACGGAGCTGCTGGCAGACTCTCAACAGTGTGCTAGATGAAATGGTAGAAGCGGCAGGCACCAGGCCCAGGCGGCGGCTAAATAAACTGTCTAAATAAGCGGCTTGTCTCATTGGCTAAATAAACTGGGTAACTGGCAAACTCATTGGCTAAACAGGCAAACTGGCAAACTCATTTGGCTAAACACCCATGGTGGATTTTTTTCTGGGGAGCACAAGCGGGTCTGGGCGGGGAGGACACAAGCGCGTGGTCCTCTTTGCAGTGTTTTGGAGGTGGAGTTTGTTCCTCCTTTATGGGTCTTTGGGAGACTTTTGGATCCAGATCTGGAAACGGTTCCTAACGTCCGGTTCCGGGACCGGGTTTTCGGATCCAGGTCTGGAACTGTTTCTGTAAACCGGATCTCAAAAAGCCGTTCCTCGTGGCACCGGAACCGGAACTGTGTGGCCATCCCTGTTTTCTACAACTGTAAATATGGTGTAATTGTAATTATGGATTTTCTGATCTCTAATCAAGCGCCCTCTGCTAATGAATCCAGTCAAATTTTAAGATTGAAGAAACTACATAAATTATGGCACTTTTATTGCTGAAATTTAGCATCTGTTTTCAGCACCGAGACTTGGACCTAACCTTTAAGATACAATTCGAACCCGAACATAAATTCAAATTTCAATGCTCTCCCAAAGGAAATCGAACCCGGGACTCCGTGAACCAAAGACGCGCTCGCTAGCCACTAGGCCAGCGAGAAAGACTGTATGACATTTTCGTTGTAAAAGTATAAACAAATACAGCTGTAATATGCCTAAATGTATTGCCTTTAGAAAGCAAACAATTCCATACATGATTTTCTCCTTATCCTATGAATTTTTTAACTACAGGGTGGCCAAAAAGTCCCTTTATACCTGTATTGTGCTTCTTGCAATTCCAAGTTCTGCGGAACGCTTTCTGGTGGATTTGCAGCTTTAACTTCATCACTGACTCACAAACTTCTGCACACTTTACCTTTTGGATTGATGGATGATCAGAATGAGGGGCATCCAAAACACTTCCCAGCAGAAAAGCTTTCTTGTCATATGTGATGCAAGTTTTATGACTTGATGGCTCCTTACCGAACCGTTCGCGAAACCTATCCATCACTTGGAACTTATTTTGTTGCTGTGCTTGTGTTCATGAACTCACACACTTGCCACTGTGCGTTCCCCCAAAGTAAAGTCACTGGTATCTGCCTTTGTCGTTCGGGAAATATGGAAAGGCGAGACAACGAATTGGTCAACGAGCAGACTTTATTTTCCTCCCTTGAAATATTAAATATCATAACCTCTTACATTCTTACACGCATAGAGAGTTTTTGGCCACTCTGTACGGCAGGAAGCCGGAAACGTCCTCAGACTGCGTTCAGGGAATTCAATTTGAGCATATTCACCTGTCTTCAGGAGACAAATTACGAAAAGTTGGCAGGATTTGTCAAGCTAATAGACGTCACTAAGTGCGCTATCACTTGCCTCTCTGAAGCTAATAGATGTTGCTACATGCACTATCACTTGCCTGTCTCAATCTAATAGATGTTGCTACATGCACTATCACTTGCCTGTCTCAATCTAATAGATGTTGCTACATGCACTATCACTTGCCTGTCTCAATCTAATAGATGTTGCTACATGCACTATCACTTGCCTGTCTCAATCTAATAGATGTTGCTACGTGCATCATCATTTGCCTGCCTGAAACTAATAATGTCGCTACATGCTGGATTCTTTTGTGTAACGAACTCCTCTAATAGTTCGATAAAAATATGTTTGTGCTGCTTGATGAGTAAAGTTAGAAGAAAATAGAAGTTACATACAAATAATTGAATTGTTTTTCTTTTTCTTTTGTAAAACAACACATGTCCGAAAAGCGAACTTTTGAGGAAAATGAGAAAAAGTATAGTACACAGCAGTGTTGGGCAAATTTCAATTGAATTAACAATTAACAATTAATCTGTAAATTTAATTGTTAATTGCAATTAACAATTGAAATAAGTAAAGGTTAATTGTTAATTGCAGTTGGCCATTAAAAAAGGAGAATCAATTGCAATTGATCAATTGATTGAAAGTAATTGCAATTGAATTCTGTAATTCAATTGCAATTGAAATTAATTGGCAATTGATTCAATTGCAATTGATTTCCACAGCAATTACTTTCAATTGATTGATCAATTGCAATTGATTTTCACTGATTAATTTTCAACACTGTAGTTCAGAGAGGGCGTGGGGCAATGAAAACTTTAGCCACAACCAATTGACTCAACACCCGTCATGACCCACGACCCACCATGACCCACTCTGACCCACCACCCACCATAAACCACTCTTACCTACTGCGACCCACAGACCCACCAAAACCCATTGCCATCAACTCTGACCTATGATTCACGCCCTTTTCTCTACTGACTAAAGAGTTTAAACTTGTAATAAAACAAGCCTATAAAATTATCACTCATCGGAGTTTGAATTTTTACGATCAATAGCTCAAGCACCGCACTAATACAATAACGGCGGATCTCACCTTTCTAATATAAATGAAATAGAGTTTGTTCGTGTGTCTATCTGTCTATCTTTGTGCGACCTGTGGACGAGACGAGTGGACCGAAACTTTTCAAAATTTGGTCACGGGTAGCTTGGTCTAGGCCCCAGACCAAGACGAAGAGCTTTTTTTAAAATTCCTTACTAGGGGGTCTCCAGGGGACGTTTACTGGTACCGGCCTGGGGACCAGACAAGTCGACCGAGAGTTACCAAATTTTGGTCAAAGATACCTTGGTCCAGGTCCCAGACCAAGGCAAAGCTTTTTCGAAAAAATTCGAACCAGGGGGTCTCAGGGGGGTGTTTACCGGGACATGTAAAAGTAGTAGAAAATGACCGATATCAGTGTCGATTTCATAGTTTTCGCGGTCGCTGAGATCAATGGTGAAACTCCGATCGCATTAACTTCCAAACTCACCGTATCCGGCTACGGGCCGTGGGTCAACGGGGGGGGGGGGATGCCGAAACGTACATGTAATCCAAAATGCCGATATTAGTGTCAAATCCATAGTTTTCGCGGTTGCTGATATCAATGGTGACACTACCACTAGCGATGACTTTCAAATAGATCCACCGTTGTATGCGGGCCTTGGGTCACCAGAGGGGGAAATTCCGAGACATGTAAAAAAATAATCGAAAATGACCGATATTAATGTCAAATTCGTAGTTTTCGGGGTAGCTGAGCTCATTGGTGAAACTCAAGACCGCGTTTACTTTCACATTTAGCCCCCATCAGATAAGAAACGGGGGCATTATAACGGGAATCACGAGACATGTAAATATAATCCATAATGACCGATGTCAAATCCGTAGTTTTCGCGGTGGCTGAGATCAATGGTGATACTTTCATTAGCGATGATTTTCAAATTTAGCCACCATTGTATGCGGGCCGGGAGTCACCGGGGGTGGGGAATTGCGAGACATGTAAAAATAATGGAAAGTGACCGATATTAGTGTCAAATCCATAGTTTTAGCTGTCGCTGAGATGAATGGTGATACTTCCACAGGCGTTGACTTCCAAATACAGCCCCCATCGGCTGCGGGCCAGAGGCATTGTTTTTTTTCAAAATTGGAACCAGAGGATTATAGGGACTTTTACCGGCATATGTAAAAAGTAGTAGAAAATGGCAGATGTTAGTGTCACATTCATAGTTTTCGCGGTATTAGTTGGGGGTTGGTGGGGGCCAGAGGAGATTTTTTCACAATACGAACCAAGGGGGTCTGAGGGGGCGTTCACCGGGACATGTAAAAGTACTAGAATTTGTGTCGAATCCATATTTATCGGGGTTGCTCAGACCTATAGTGACACCCCCGATAGTGTTTACGTTCAAATTCAGCCCCCATCGGCCTTCCCAATGAAAACACAAATATGGCGGAACAAGTTAATGCTGTTCCGTCAGGAACGATTTCGAGGTCGTTTCCTTCACATCGTCTTGTGCGTGTTTTCTACCGTTTTGTAAGCCTATTTCCACGTTTTGTGATTCAATGGTAGTGTGTCAAAATGGGCATTCAATGTGGGAAGAAAACTGATCCACTCTCCCACTGTAATGTACCATTACAGTTGAAAGTAATGGCAATTTTTTTTACGCACCCTGTACCTAGTAATTTTTTTTAATTCAATTTCGGTTTAGTTACACAATTTATTTACTCTCTTTACTTCGAATTAAATATAATGAATCGAAAGGTTTCATTAGTAACCATATTCCCACTGAATAATATATTTTATTTATATTTTGATTAAGTGTAAATCCCATTTTCGGATATATAAGTTGAATAGTTACAAGGTTTACCATTCTGACGTCATACCGAAACATAGTTCCGTCATTGGATATAAATTTTCTTAATTTCAGACCAATGTAGAATTTAGTCAGGTACCAAATCTTTCCCTCACCCCCTCTCACTAGTCCATAGTCACTTTCAGATCCGGTTATATCTGGATTTGCCAAATTTCTATTTGCTTTGTAATTTCCGCGGCTAAAGTTTTCGTTCTGATTGGAGGAATTCTCCTACCTCTAGCTTTTTCGGCGCAATGTTATCAGAATAATCGAAGACACGTCACGAAGCACTATCTGTGGAAGTGATCACCATATTTTGACTTCATTAGGACTGAAATTCAAACGAACTTAAGGTAATATCCAGTTAATTTCATTGATAAACGTCGTGTGATCATTTAGGAGCCAGAAACATATATTTTTGTTCAAAGAACTGTAAAATCAGGGGAAAATATCTGCTTCCGGATTTCTGTTTACTAGGAAGCCATGTTTGCTGCCTATCTAGAATAGACAAGAGTGAAATAGTGACTTTACTTTCTTTTTTATTTCAAATTCAATTAGGGATTAGGGAAATTACGACCTGTTTAGTGCATGTTGTTCGTGTATACAGTAAATGTGATTTTTTATTATTTATTTAGTAATTGCATGTACGTAGTAGGTTTGATAATTGTAATGTAAATAATCATAATGGCAGCTTAAGCTAGCGTAAAAGGGCTCCTATCACCTTTTCCAAATTGAACCAGTTCTAGCGGGGGAATGGGTTAGTTATTGTTTGTTTTAGGGCCTTTTCCCCTCTCAGGGGAAGGGTCCCTCAATAAACCTCGTTAAGGTGCCCCCAGGGCATCAATCTTTGGCAATAATTATGTAAACAATTGGTCAGGTCAATTGGACCTAGGGTTACCTTTCTCATTTTGCCCCCCTTTAAGTTTAATAGAGCCGACTGTATATACCAACAAGGGAGTATTTTTCGTCAACATGCATGTAATTAAATGGTGCATGTTTGGTTTAGTTAGTTGTCTTTATGTATAGTACTAACAGTGGTGTATGTAGTTAGTAGTTTTGTGTGAGTGTGTGAATTTTCGGTTAGGACAGTGTATAAATATGCGTTAAGTTAGTACCATTTGTCTAACTCGAAGTATACTAAACCGGAGTAAATATTAAATTTCTGATTAATGAGTACAAGTATATATTTTAGTACACGGTAAATTATGCCTCCACTACAGCGCCATAGTGCTCGTTTTCGGTAATCAGTTGTTTGTTGACATTACGACATCGCATGATTTAGTGATCTAGATTGTTTGATTTTGGCCATTTATTCTCAAATTACTTCCCGTGGACATGGTTTTCGGTTCAGATGAGTATACCTTTATATAAGATAGCATGAGATCTTACTGTACTGAAAATTTCAGCTTGCTAGGTCCAGTAGTAATTGAAATATCTACTGAAATAAAGAATACCTATTTTCTTAATAGAAGTAAAGCCCATATGCTGTTACTGTTTGTTTCAAAATGTAGTATTAAATTCTCTTTTCCCGTGGCTGTAGAAAATTCCATTGTTGCTTTAGTTTTATCAACAAATCAGAAATAGATTAATCGTTGACAATTTAACTTTCGGTGAATACACGTATGATTTTTTTTTTAACTGCGAAGTAAATACAATTTGGGTGCTTCGAAACAAAGAGTACGTGGTTCGATGAATGTTATCGTGTGGTAGTTTGAGCGTGATAGATTGTGATAATTATATATATTTATTACTGTGTAATGTAAATATGTGTATGGCCTGCGTGTAAAATGTATGAAATAGGGTGTCTGTAAAATATTACTTCGCGCGAAAATTAGTAGATAATGAATGAATGTAATGATATATTAATAATATGATATAAAATATGAATGAGATGATGACACCTATATTTAAATGGATAGGCCTAGTGTATGTTGTATAGTGAAAATATGAATATGTTTACTAAAAAAAAAATCTCGCGTTTTGACTTCTACACCAGTACATTCATCCAACCGAGTTTGCTACTTGGATAGTGAATTGTAGTTGGGAATTGTGTGTTACTTCGCATTTAAGTACCTCATAATAACAGCCCCGGATCTTAAAACTTTCAATAGATAGGGTAGCATCATGTGGGAATTACTTCTAAAGGTTGACAGAAATGATAATTAAGAAAAATAACTGCTATTTCCTGTGATCATCGAAAAGTACAGGTTTCGGTCATTTGTACCTTTAACATTCATTGCCTCTCCGAGATTTTTTTTTCGTTGCTTACCTTATTTATTTATTGTGCAGTGTTCATATAATTCAGTTCGGACTATCCGATTAAATCAACTGCTACTAAATTAATATTTATGTCATTAGCGTACCCGGACGTCGACCCCTAGTCCCCTTAAGTATTTTCATGTCTTTTCTTAGTTTAATTAGATGAGGGAAATTAACGACGTCCCAGACTGTGGCATGTCTGCGCAGGGTAGCCATCGGTGATGTTTGGTCATCGAAATCACCGATCCAAAATTCAGTTTATTTAATTTTTTTTTATTTTGGCAAATTCTAATTAGGGATATCTTAGCTATTACTCTAGTTTCATTACTGTCCTCGAACCTTCTTAGTTTTTCTAAGAGGTCGAATATTTTTTTTTACTTAGAGATTTCAAAATTGGGGACGCAGTTACCTGGTCCCTTTCCCCCTCTCCTTTTATCCTGCTGGTCTGGGCCGGATACGGGGATCGGATTTCAATCTTACAAGCAAACTCTTGTGGGATTGGGATCTGATGGACACAGAACTTGCATCCTTGGCAGCAGGGCGCTCCTTGAGTCTACGTATTTGAGTAGACCACCCTTTTGGCATGTTAAGAATATTTTGGCTATGGATTTTGTTGAGAGCGAAATTCGACTTCTATCTTTGTAGCGTTAGTTATTTCCCACTTAAGTCTTTGGCGCCCCTATTCTTCGTCTTCCTTCTTCTCTATCTCTCTCTCTGTCTTCATTACTTCGAGATTTTTTTTCAAATTTTTTAACCCCCCCTTCCGGTTTCTGAAACTCATGAAAACGTACAATATTCATATCACTTATTTCGATCGTATGTACTAACTGAGACATCGAGGGATGCAATTCGTGGAGGTATTGCAGCACAACTCAGGACCATTTTCGCGATATTCAATCCACCACGGGAGAAACTGACGAGAAGGTACACTATGCTTTCAGATTCCTGGAAACATTTGTTATTTATTGATCGTACAAATTATACCCATTGACGACTGATTTCTGGTTTTATTTCTATTGATTGGTCATATAGTGTGTATGTATTAATAGTTTGGGCCCACTAGTTTCGAATAACATTGATTTTTTTTCTGTATATACATCTATATATATGTACTTACATAGTTTGAAAAGTTACGTGCCTGCTCTATTTGTTGTATTTCCACCTCTTATGTCAACTTATTAAATAACACCAACTATTTCTTTATACGCGGATCTTTAGTGAATTGAGAATGATTATTGATTATCGGGTTTATATATATAAAGTACAATGTTGCAACCTTATGATGGAAAAAAGTGAATTTTTATAGTCAGGGTTTTTGTTTATTTTGAGCCAATAAAATATGAATACTTATCGAATATAAAAAGGTTATGTAGATATTAAATGTCGACGAAATACTACGATGGATATTAAAGTGAAATTTATTATATTGAGTAATATGAATATATATATATGTGAGTATGTATGTAGAGGGCTCGGTATTTACCCTGGTTGTTTTAGGTTGCCATAGATTTTTGACACCCGACATTTACCAACTATTTGTGATATACAGTATTACCGCGTAAATTGTAATAAATTACATTTTGTTGAGTTGTTATTGATGTTTGTAACTATTAAAGTTGAATATCATGTTAAATACTGCATGTAAATAAAACAAGTAGCAGGTCGTAAGAAAAGTAAAAATAACCCTAATCCTTATCCAAATTTACTTTGCGAGATCATAGTGAAATCAGTAAGCTACGAAACAGTGTGCCCCTCCAACGAATCCTTCTATCAGTAAACTATGAAACAAATCCTTCCCCTACGATCGGAAACCTAACTATTCAGTGACTAGAATCTTTTGACTACACGATCTATACTAGAAAAAAAAATAGTGATCTTAAATTCAACGAACTGAAATTAGGTTAATAATTTAGTAATGTGAATACAGGAATATGGAAATATGTTCCCAATGTTTGGGACTGGACTCGATATTTTAAATCTCGATAAACTTTGAAATTTTATATCAAGTGCGTCAAGTGACGAAATGAGAAATATAAATATATATATGTGATATGAAGCAACTATTTGTCTATAGTTAAAACAAAAAACGATTAAATACTCTCATGGACACAAATCACAGTGCGTAAAGAGAGTTGAAAAGGGAGTTATTATCGACGTGAGAACAAAGACTCATAAAATTGTCGAAATGTCTCCTCTTGGGACAGAGACTCAATAAAATGCTACTAAAGTGTTTTTTTTTAAAGAATGATTAACCAATTATATTTTTTTTCCTTTCTTTTCCCGCAATGATATGTATTCATTGCACTGAATCTTAAATATATTGACCTTTGAATTTTCTTTTTTTTTCCTTTATTTTCTGTCTTTCGTTTTTTTGTCGATTTTTTTTCATGTAATCCAACTTTTAATATATCTAGAGAGAGAAATGTGTTATTTGATCTTGTTGAAAGTAGCGGATTTCTGTGCATGCTTATGAAACATTCTTTTCATGTATTAAATTTTTCCTGTTATGTCAAACTAAGTTTTCTTTTATTGAAATGTAATAAATGTCTATAGAAACGTAGTTAGGTTAGTTTAATTCAACTAAATACAACCCGAAGTATACATTGTCCTATATGAATGTGTGTGTGAGTGAAATGTAGGCTTAGTATTAAGTGCACAAATTATTTTGACATATATGTGTGACTTATTATAATTAATGGTAGCTAGCAATTAAAGTCATTGAATGTTAATACTAACTTAATTTAAGTTGGCTCTATGAAGGAAGTAAAAAGGACCGAAGTAGCCTGAACGAATGATCATCATGGGAGAACTGTGAAAGTCAAAATCTTCGACAAATATGTGATACTCTGATTTTTTTTTTCCTCTGTGGTCGATTCTAACATGCCATCAACTTCGTCGTTCATTTTTCAAATATTGGATATTAGTCTAGAACTTCTGGAAATATTGAATAAACGGTAAAATTAAACTTTCTCATCTATCTCAGAGCTAGATTGGGATAATTCGGTAGTTGGGGTTAAATGGATCTAGGTCGGGGATGTATGGGTTAACATGTGTCTACCTTTGATCACCTTAATACCAAACATTCACCCAATAGCTATTGGAAATGATCCCAATTCGATAATTATTCACTTTCCCTTTACCATATTTCTCAAAATATCCAGTAACAGTTTCCTCTTTATCACCTTCTTACTTTACCTCTTTTCTCTTCTATCTTCCTTTTCCTTTCTTCATCTTCTTCTTCTATTTTTAATAAAACTGAAAAGGGGGTCGTGACTGGGAATTCTACATGTAATAAACACGGTCATGTATTTATTTGATTTTATTTTCTTTAGAAGTCCGATAAAAAGTTTTCTCGTTTCGATCGAACCTAGTATGTTCGAAATTAAGAAATGGATATTATAGTCCAATATAATTAGACATAAGCTGATAGCTTCATGAATATCCCCACCAGGGGTGAAGGGTTCCCACTCACGACTTATTCCGTGCATCACATTTGTTGCAGATTCTTTCTTCCCTCAATCAGTTTTAGATTGACGAGCCGTGACGGAATTCGTTGTTATGGAAACGGTGGTTTCTATGGCAACGGGCCCTTCCTTTTTCAGTTTTAGAGTGGCGACACGTGACAAGACTGTTGCCATGGTAACGCATGTTTGCTGTGGTAACGGATCTGAAAATGCTTATTGAATAATACAAGTTATCATACCAATCAGTTTGAATTGGTGAACCGCGACAAGAATGGTTGTCATGGCAACGTTTGTTCCCATGGCAACGGATCTCAGTTTAAATGGCGACCGATAGATCTGAATTTTTTAAAGAATGTCAAAGAGTGAGGTTGAAGGCATGTTTTATTGATTACAACATTGAAATTAATAAGAGAAATTTTATAGTCAAGTGAAACAAGTAGAGTCGTTGGCTGCTTTGTCATTTTTGTTTCCTTTTCTAAGGGGGAAAAAGAGAAGGAGTGTCAAAATTTTTTCTAAATTAGAACTAAACGCTAGAAGGGTTTCAAGGAAGGAAAGAGAATGGGAGTCCTTTAATTCATGAATAATACTTGTCTTGATAGCGAATAAGTATTTTATAGTATATGTGTATTTTTGATATATATCTTGTCTTTTGTAAAGTGTGTCAAAGCTATGGCAACAAATAAAAAAGTTGTTTTGTCACAGGACGAATGTGAAGTCACGTGCACTCAATGCACGTTAGATGAAAAAGAGAAAAGATCTCGCGCCCCGCGGAGATTAATAAGATGCACCGGTTGTGGACTAAAATGGATCCACTTTGCTTGCACCAATTTGGATGATACTGCTGAAAATGCAGAAAAAGTTCAAACCGGCGAAATAATAAAATATTGTGAGGATTGTGAAAAGGACCGAGGCCAAATATCCCCAGCGGAGATATCTGACCTCGATGATGAGGAAAAGAATGGAAATCACAGTGATTCTCGGGATCAGACGGCAAACCCGAAGGAAGGAATGTCATCTGGAGGGTCTGACACGTCTGCATTAATTCGCCAGATGATGCAAATGATGAACAACAAATTTGATGAATTGAAACAGAACGGTGCAGATCTGAGACGTGAGAATGCAGAAATGAGGCGTGAGATAAATGAGATAAATGAAAAGTTAGATCAAAATAGTGCAGATCTGAGGCGTGAGAATGCAGAAATGAGACGTGAAATAAATGAAAAGTTTGATACCTCGAAACGAGAGACCGACGCTCGATTCGAGGTACTAAACAATAAATTTGACCAGATCTGTTTAGACTGTGCTTCTTCGATTAGCAAATTGAAAGAGCAAACGTCTACTGAACTAAAGCAGGTTAGATACCAGGCCCAACATTCTACCGAGCAGCTCAGAGACGAAACAAATGAAAAACTAAATGAAATAGATATTAGGTTTGAGAGCACAAACAAAAGATTTTGTGACATCGAACAAAAGGTTGAACAGCAGCAGGCTGAAATAAGTAAATTAAATGTTGTAATATCTAACCTATCAATAGAAACTAAACTAGAGTCGGTTGATCAAAGAATTAGTCAAATTCAAACCGAAGTAGACAGTCTTAAGGGGAATATTACTAAATTGGAACTCGTCAAGTCTGATATCTCCTATCCTTTTCCTGATGGCGATTCTCCAGGGAAAATTTTCCCAGAAACAAGTAACGTCCTCCCGGGAAAGAGTCAAGTGTTGCCTGATGCACGGGACACAGCAATGTATTGTCCCCCGCATCAGCCAACCTCGAAATCATGGTTGAGTAATTTCGATGTACCGATGCAGTCGAGTGTTGTGACTACAACAGTCACTAGCGTAAATGCTCACTCTACCTTTGGAATGGTACAATCTTACAGCGTGCTGCCAGGAGGGGAAAGGAGATGTGCCGGACCGTCGGTTACTGCCGTGGTGGGTCCTAAGTTCGAACCTCACATGGTCAACACTAATTATAAAACCTCTCTTGGTCATATGGGAGCGTTCAGTTCGGTGACCACTCCGTCGGTGGCAAATCCGGTGACAACCCCAACCGCTCAGGATAACGCGTTGATTCCAAAAGATTCTTTTCCTGCCCCGTATAGTATGAGCTCTAAAGTTTCCCTCCGGGATATTGAACGTTTTCCCACTTTCGATGGGAACATTGCTAACGGGTTACCTCGAGTTTTCCTGCGAAGATTGCAGCAATATCTGGATATGTACAAACTTACTGATGGGGAACGCCTACAAATAGTCGAAAAATGTTTGATCGCCGCTTCGGGCGCATGGTTTGCCTCGGTTAAATACCAAATAAGGACGTTCAGTGATTTTTTGATTCTTTTCAAAGAAGAGTATTGTAATGAGCACATCGAGCGGCTCCAAAAGAGAAACTTACAATCACTCCGGTATGATCGCTCCAAGTATGGGTCCCTTTTGGACTATGCTTGGAAAATCATTGAACTATATTATCAGATAGCTGAACATCCCTCTCAGGCCGAACTGGTAGATATTATAGTTAACGCTCTTCCACCCGATGAGTCCCGGGCCATAGCGTCCCACTTGTGCCAAACGGTGCGAGAAGTCACCTCACGTTTAGCTGCCTTGTGCGGCAAGGAAGTTGGTGGTCCACCAAAACGATACTTCGCCCGACAGGCAAAGATTCTAAAACCGACGAAGACGAAGGTAACGGCAAGTTGCCAGACAGATTTCCTGAGTTATACCCAAGCTGGATCTCGTTATCCTAGTGGGTATGGCTCAGAAAACAACACTAATGGCCGGCGACTATTCAGGAATCGGCCCATGTTCAACAATCGCCGGAGTTATCGTCCCTATGACCGTACCAACATGGAATCGAACCCGGATAGGGGCGATAACATCAGGAGGAATTTTAACAGGACGTACGGAAGAAGGGAGAACGGTAATAGTCAGGGCAATAATAATAACAATAATAGTAACAATAATGTAAATCGACCCCAGAATTCAGTCCCTTCGCAAGTGCGTGGTAACGGTGAGCCTAGAACAATATTAAATGGGAGTGATAGTCGCGAAACTGCGGTAAAGTCGACAAACTAACGCCGCAGTTACCTGATGAAATGGGGGAGGATAACTGCGGGTACATACACCCCATTAACTACAAAATGCAATATTCTAATAATAGTAAATCCGAGTTTCAGATACAAGAATACCCCTCGCCGAATTCCTTAGAATTTATAATAAAATTCATAATCGATGAAGAGCCATTTGCGGTGGGGGAAGAACGCTATTTCTCGGCATCTCCCAGCCTAAAGGGAAGTATCGGTGGCGTTGAACTTGTTGCTACCATAGATAGTGGTTCGGAGCTCTGCCTAATGGACTGGGAGGTGTGGAGAAGATTGAAACAGCGCTTCCCTTCTGCAAAATTAAGGCCGTACACGGGTCTTACACTGGGTGCATTTGCTGGGAAGGAAAGTTTTTCAGTTCAAGGGGTTCAAAATTTCAATCTTAATATTCAAAACCATATTTTTGAAATAGCTATTTTTGTTATTAAATACTTGCGAACGGATTTAATCTTGGGTTGCCCATTCTTAGATAAGTTCCATTGTATCATCGACCGTGAAAAGAAAGAAATTCGTATGAAAGATAGTCTCGGGAATGCAGTTACTGTTTCAACTAATAAACCAAATGTAATGTTAGTGGGAATACCGGAAAGAGAGATTGCAATCGGTGAGTTAGGGCGGCCAGTGATGGATCAGCCCATGCTTGACCCCAGGTTTATCTGTCAAGCTGCCTGTGCAGTGACACCTCTCAATGGGGGAGAGGTTAACAGGGACGATCAGCTGGATCCATTCCTGAATGCCGAATGCAATGTCTCTCCACAAGATATCGATACTTACATTACTACTCGGGATGACTTACCACCACCAATTAGATCAGGTCTCCGTAAACTATTATTACAGTACAGATCTCTCTTCTCCGAGTACCCACGTCGTGTTAATGCGCCTCCATACAAAATTCAACTAAAAGATAACGAACCAGTTGTGGGACCTTGCTATTCTGTCCCACAAGCAATGCAACCCGAGTTTGAGGCCGAATTAAATAAATGGTTACGGTTAGGAATTGCTATAGAACAGATGTCCCCATACAGAAATCCTATTCATGTTGTCAGAAAGGCCTCTGGGGGCGTACGTCCCGTTTTGGACCTCAGGGCTACCAACTCTAAAATTATTTCTCCACAAGCACAGGTTGAACCAATAGACGATTTATTACATCGTGTTTCACAAGCCACTTGTTTCTCATCTTTTGATGCATCTAGTGCCTATTATGGGATCAGTTTACACAAAGAATCATATCAATGTACTAGCTTCGTGTATAAAGGAAGGCAATATTGCCTTACCGTTTTGCCACAGGGATTGAAGAGCAGTCCTGCTGTTTTTCAATCCGTTATGACTAATTTTTTCAACGACTCAACTCGTTCTTTTGTTGTTTTATACCTTGATGATGTTATGGTAAAATCGGTCACGGAAGAAGAACACTTATCTCATTTAGAAAGAACCTTTGAAATTTTCAAGAGGGCAAATTTTTCCTTAAATTTTAAAAAATGTAAGTTCTTCGCACGGGAGATAAAATTTTTAGGTCATATCATTAGTGGCAAAACGATAAGAGTCGACCCTAAATTAAACGAACCCATTCGTTGTTTTCCGGTTCCGAAATCAAAGAAGGCATTACAAAAGTTCCTAGGCCTCATAGGGTGGAGGAGAAAGTTCGTACCAAATTTTTCGGGACTTACCGCTAAATTATATCAACTATTAAAAAAGGATCAAAAATTCACATGGAACGATGAAACATTGGAAACTTTCCATAAGTTAAAAGAGCTTATTAGCAATCCGCCTGCTCTAAGTCAGCCAGATTTCTCCCTGCCATTTCACATACACAGTGATGCGTGTATGGAAAATCTGGCTGGCTATCTTGCACAATATCCAGCAGGTCAAGAAGATCCTAATGTCATCGGATATGCTAGTCGACGGGTAAAGCCTTACGAGTTGTCTCTGTCGATCTCTCAGTTAGAACTACTGTCCGTTCTGTTCCTATGTGAGCACTTTGAACAATATATTATGGGTCGTATCACGTATGTTCATACCGACAATGCAGCAGTTACTCATGCTTTCACTCAGAAGAACCTTGAACCAAGAACCACCAGGATCCTACTTAAATTACAGAAATTTGACTTAACATTTCAGCACTGTCCAGGCCGCGAGAACCTTATCGCCGATACACTTAGTAGGTACCCGCCTGAGGTATTGCTTGAACCCGAAACCCATTATGTGCATTTCCTAACGAAAACACAATATGCTGACATTGATTTAAATCATATGAAGAAAATTCAGGAAACTGATGAGTTATGTCAAACGTTCTTAAGGCAATATGAAAATAGTGGTAATCAGAGTAGAATCGCAATGCATTGTGGGTTAATGTACATAAAACCGTTGCGAGTTCAAAAATGGCTTTTAGTAATACCTCAGGCTTGTATTCACCAAATTATCAGTATTGTTCACTCCACAGGTCATTTTGGAGTTCAAAAATGTTATCGCTTTTGTCGCGCAATCTTTTATTGGAAAAATCAAAAAGCTACCATAAAAAATTTCATCCGAAACTGTATCCAATGTGCGGAAACAAAGTTCACAAACCGAACCATAGCTCAGCAAGAATATCACATAAGAGGAAATGTACCCCATGAGACTCTGGGGGTGGACCTTATTGGGAAATTACCACCTAGCCAGGGATACTATTATATTTTATCACTAATAGATATTTACTCTCGTTTTGTTACTTTTCTTCCACTCAGAAAAGCTCATACCAAAGAAATAATAACGGTACTAGAGAGAAGATACTTTCACCTTTTACCATATCCTCAAGAATTCTTAAGTGACAGGGGACCACAGTTCCAGTCTAAACTGTGGCAGGATTTCTGTGCTAAGTATAAAATTAAACACAAGAAAACAGCTAGCTATTCTCCTCAGGGTAACAGCATAACAGAGCGCAGCCATAAAGAGCTCAATAGGTTAGTTCGGTTATGGTGTAATGAAGATCAAACCACCTGGTATAGATATCTTGTAAAAATACAGGACCTTCTTAATAATTCTTATTGCTCTAGTATTGGTTGCACGCCGGCGGAACGCTTTCTGAGTTACTCTGCTGTTGACAACTACCGGAAGGTGTTCCCATGGCCAAAACAATTAGATTCCGTTGAAAATAGGTTTAAATTTACGGAGATAGATATAAATTCGCGAAATTCTAGTAAACGGTCAACACATTCTGTTACTCTGGAAGAAGGTCAACTAGTAATGCTGAAATTACATAACTTATCGTCAATAATAAAGCAGGAATCCGCCAAATGGATGAAAATTTTCACTGGCCCGTTTGTCGTGAAAAAATTGCTAAAAAACTGCGCTGTTTTGCATAATCTCAAAGGTGAAAGTATCGGAACTCACAATTTTCGAAATTTAAAGATTTTCAATTGTACAGAAGATAAACGTAGTGAATTACTCACGCAATACCCCAAGTAGATATAATATACTGTCCTAGTGAGACTGGTAACGTTTGAATGGGATGAATGAGTGTGTTAATTTAACAAGCATCAGTAGTTAGTATTCCCAATTAGCAAAATTTTGTTATTCTAACCAAATTTTGTTAATGGGCCGGGGAAAACTGTAATGTACCATTACAGTTGAAAGTAATGGCAATTTTTTTTACGCACCCTGTACCTAGTAATTTTTTTTAATTCAATTTCGGTTTAGTTACACAATTTATTTACTCTCTTTACTTCGAATTAAATATAATGAATCGAAAGGTTTCATTAGTAACCATATTCCCACTGAATAATATATTTTATTTATATTTTGATTAAGTGTAAATCCCATTTTCGGATATATAAGTTGAATAGTTACAAGGTTTACCATTCTGACGTCATACCGAAACATAGTTCCGTCATTGGATATAAATTTTCTTAATTTCAGACCAATGTAGAATTTAGTCAGGTACCAAATCTTTCCCTCACCCCCTCTCACTAGTCCATAGTCACTTTCAGATCCGGTTATATCTGGATTTGCCAAATTTCTATTTGCTTTGTAATTTCCGCGGCTAAAGTTTTCGTTCTGATTGGAGGAATTCTCCTACCTCTAGCTTTTTCGGCGCAATGTTATCAGAATAATCGAAGACACGTCACGAAGCACTATCTGTGGAAGTGATCACCATATTTTGACTTCATTAGGACTGAAATTCAAACGAACTTAAGGTAATATCCAGTTAATTTCATTGATAAACGTCGTGTGATCATTTAGGAGCCAGAAACATATATTTTTGTTCAAAGAACTGTAAAATCAGGGGAAAATATCTGCTTCCGGATTTCTGTTTACTAGGAAGCCATGTTTGCTGCCTATCTAGAATAGACAAGAGTGAAATAGTGACTTTACTTTCTTTTTTATTTCAAATTCAATTAGGGATTAGGGAAATTACGACCTGTTTAGTGCATGTTGTTCGTGTATACAGTAAATGTGATTTTTTATTATTTATTTAGTAATTGCATGTACGTAGTAGGTTTGATAATTGTAATGTAAATAATCATAATGGCAGCTTAAGCTAGCGTAAAAGGGCTCCTATCACCTTTTCCAAATTGAACCAGTTCTAGCGGGGGAATGGGTTAGTTATTGTTTGTTTTAGGGCCTTTTCCCCTCTCAGGGGAAGGGTCCCTCAATAAACCTCGTTAAGGTGCCCCCAGGGCATCAATCTTTGGCAATAATTATGTAAACAATTGGTCAGGTCAATTGGACCTAGGGTTACCTTTCTCATTTTGCCCCCCTTTAAGTTTAATAGAGCCGACTGTATATACCAACAAGGGAGTATTTTTCGTCAACATGCATGTAATTAAATGGTGCATGTTTGGTTTAGTTAGTTGTCTTTATGTATAGTACTAACAGTGGTGTATGTAGTTAGTAGTTTTGTGTGAGTGTGTGAATTTTCGGTTAGGACAGTGTATAAATATGCGTTAAGTTAGTACCATTTGTCTAACTCGAAGTATACTAAACCGGAGTAAATATTAAATTTCTGATTAATGAGTACAAGTATATATTTCAGTACACGGTAAATTATGCCTCCACTACAGCGCCATAGTGCTCGTTTTCGGTAATCAGTTGTTTGTTGACATTACGACATCGCATGATTTAGTGATCTAGATTGTTTGATTTTGGCCATTTATTCCCAAATTACTTCCCGTGGACATGGTTTTCGGTTCAGATGAGTATACCTTTATATAAGATAGCATGACATCTTACTGTACTGAAAATTTCAGCTTGCTAGGTCCAGTAGTAATTGAAATATCTACTGAAATAAAGAATACCTATTTTCTTAATAGAAGTAAAGCCCATATGCTGTTACTGTTTGTTTCAAAATGTAGTATTAAATTCTCTTTTCCCGTGGCTGTAGAAAATTCCATTGTTGCTTTAGTTTTATCAACAAATCAGAAATAGATTAATCGTTGACAATTTAACTTTCGGTGAATACACGTATGATTTTTTTTTTAACTGCGAAGTAAATACAATTTGGGTGCTTCGAAACAAAGAGTACGTGGTTCGATGAATGTTATCGTGTGGTAGTTTGAGCGTGATAGATTGTGATAATTATATATATTTATTACTGTGTAATGTAAATATGTGTATGGCCTGCGTGTAAAATGTATGAAATAGGGTGTCTGTAAAATATTACTTCGCGCGAAAATTAGTAGATAATGAATGAATGTAATGATATATTAATAATATGATATAAAATATGAATGAGATGATGACACCTATATTTAAATGGATAGGCCTAGTGTATGTTGTATAGTGAAAATATGAATATGTTTACTAAAAAAAAAAAAATCTCGCGTTTTGACTTCTACACCAGTACATTCATCCAACCGAGTTTGCTACTTGGATAGTGAATTGTAGTTGGGAATTGTGTGTTACTTCGCATTTAAGTACCTCATAATAACAGCCCCGGATCTTAAAACTTTCAATAGATAGGGTAGCATCATGTGGGAATTACTTCTAAAGGTTGACAGAAATGATAATTAAGAAAAATAACTGCTATTTCCTGTGATCATCGAAAAGTACAGGTTTCGGTCATTTGTACCTTTAACATTCATTGCCTCTCCGAGATTTTTTTTCGTTGCTTACCTTATTTATTTATTGTGCAGTGTTCATATAATTCAGTTCGGACTATCCGATTAAATCAACTGCTACTAAATTAATATTTATGTCATTAGCGTACCCGGACGTCGACCCCTAGTCCCCTTAAGTATTTTCATGTCTTTTCTTAGTTTAATTAGATGAGGGAAATTAACGACGTCCCAGACTGTGGCATGTCTGCGCAGGGTAGCCATCGGTGATGTTTGGTCATCGAAATCACCGATCCAAAATTCAGTTTATTTAATTTTTTTTATTTTGGCAAATTCTAATTAGGGATATCTTAGCTATTACTCTAGTTTCATTACTGTCCTCGAACCTTCTTAGTTTTTCTAAGAGGTCGAATATTTTTTTTACTTAGAGATTTCAAAATTGGGGACGCAGTTACCTGGTCCCTTTCCCCCTCTCCTTTTATCCTGCTGGTCTGGGCCGGATACGGGGATCGGATTTCAATCTTACAAGCAAACTCTTGTGGGATTGGGATCTGATGGACACAGAACTTGCATCCTTGGCAGCAGGGCGCTCCTTGAGTCTACGTATTTGAGTAGACCACCCTTTTGGCATGTTAAGAATATTTTGGCTATGGATTTTGTTGAGAGCGAAATTCGACTTCTATCTTTGTAGCGTTAGTTATTTCCCACTTAAGTCTTTGGCGCCCCTATTCTTCGTCTTCCTTCTTCTCTATCTCTCTCTCTGTCTTCATTACTTCGAGATTTTTTTTTCAAATTTTTAACCCCCCCTTCCGGTTTCTGAAACTCATGAAAACGTACAATATTCATATCACTTATTTCGATCGTATGTACTAACTGAGACATCGAGGGATGCAATTCGTGGAGGTATTGCAGCACAACTCAGGACCATTTTCGCGATATTCAATCCACCACGGGAGAAACTGACGAGAAGGTACACTATGCTTTCAGATTCCTGGAAACATTTGTTATTTATTGATCGTACAAATTATACCCATTGACGACTGATTTCTGGTTTTATTTCTATTGATTGGTCATATAGTGTGTATGTATTAATAGTTTGGGCCCACTAGTTTCGAATAACATTGATTTTTTTCTGTATATACATCTATACATATGTACTTACATAGTTTGAAAAGTTACGTGCCTGCTCTATTTGTTGTATTTCCACCTCTTATGTCAACTTATTAAATAACACCAACTATTTCTTTATACGCGGATCTTTAGTGAATTGAGAATGATTATTGATTATCGGGTTTATATATATAAAGTACAATGTTGCAACCTTATGATGGAAAAAAGTGAATTTTTATAGTCAGGGTTTTTGTTTATTTTGAGCCAATAAAATATGAATACTTATCGAATATAAAAAGGTTATGTAGATATTAAATGTCGACGAAATACTACGATGGATATTAAAGTGAAATTTATTATATTGAGTAATATGAATATATATATATGTGAGTATGTATGTAGAGGGCTCGGTATTTACCCTGGTTGTTTTAGGTTGCCATAGATTTTTGACACCCGACATTTACCAACTATTTGTGATATACAGTATTACCGCGTAAATTGTAATAAATTACATTTTGTTGAGTTGTTATTGATGTTTGTAACTATTAAAGTTGAATATCATGTTAAATACTGCATGTAAATAAAACAAGTAGCAGGTCGTAAGAAAAGTAAAAATAACCCTAATCCTTATCCAAATTTACTTTGCGAGATCATAGTGAAATCAGTAAGCTACGAAACAGTGTGCCCCTCCAACGAATCCTTCTATCAGTAAACTATGAAACAAATCCTTCCCCTACGATCGGAAACCTAACTATTCAGTGACTAGAATCTTTTGACTACACGATCTATACTAGAAAAAAAAATAGTGATCTTAAATTCAACGAACTGAAATTAGGTTAATAATTTAGTAATGTGAATACAGGAATATGGAAATATGTTCCCAATGTTTGGGACTGGACTCGATATTTTAAATCTCGATAAACTTTGAAATTTTATATCAAGTGCGTCAAGTGACGAAATGAGAAATATAAATATATATATGTGATATGAAGCAACTATTTGTCTATAGTTAAAACAAAAAACGATTAAATACTCTCATGGACACAAATCACAGTGCGTAAAGAGAGTTGAAAAGGGAGTTATTATCGACGTGAGAACAAAGACTCATAAAATTGTCGAAATGTCTCCTCTTGGGACAGAGACTCAATAAAATGCTACTAAAGTGTTTTTTTTTTAAAGAATGATTAACCAATTATATTTTTTTTTCCTTTCTTTTCCCGCAATGATATGTATTCATTGCACTGAATCTTAAATATATTGACCTTTGAATTTTCTTTTTTTTTTCCCTTTATTTTCTGTCTTTCGTTTTTTTTTGTCGATTTTTTTTTCATGTAATCCAACTTTTAATATATCTAGAAAGAGAAATGTGTTATTTGATCTTGTTGAAAGTAGCGGATTTCTGTGCATGCTTATGAAACATTCTTTTCATGTATTAAATTTTTCCTGTTATGTCAAACTAAGTTTTCTTTTATTGAAATGTAATAAATGTCTATAGAAACGTAGTTAGGTTAGTTTAATTCAACTAAATACAACCCGAAGTATACATTGTCCTATATGAATGTGTGTGTGAGTGAAATGTAGGCTTAGTATTAAGTGCACAAATTATTTTGACATATATGTGTGACTTATTATAATTAATGGTAGCTAGCAATTAAAGTCATTGAATGTTAATACTAACTTAATTTAAGTTGGCTCTATGAAGGAAGTAAAAAGGACCGAAGTAGCCTGAACGAATGATCATCATGGGAGAACTGTGAAAGTCAAAATCTTCGACAAATATGTGATACTCTGATTTTTTTTTCCTCTGTGGTCGATTCTAACATGCCATCAACTTCGTCGTTCATTTTTCAAATATTGGATATTAGTCTAGAACTTCTGGAAATATTGAATAAACGGTAAAATTAAACTTTCTCATCTATCTCAGAGCTAGATTGGGATAATTCGGTAGTTGGGGTTAAATGGATCTAGGTCGGGGATGTATGGGTTAACATGTGTCTACCTTTGATCACCTTAATACCAAACATTCACCCAATAGCTATTGGAAATGATCCCAATTCGATAATTATTCACTTTCCCTTTACCATATTTCTCAAAATATCCAGTAACAGTTTCCTCTTTATCACCTTCTTACTTTACCTCTTTTCTCTTCTATCTTCCTTTTCCTTTCTTCATCTTCTTCTTCTATTTTTAATAAAACTGAAAAGGGGGTCGTGACTGGGAATTCTACATGTAATAAACACGGTCATGTATTTATTTGATTTTATTTTCTTTAGAAGTCCGATAAAAAGTTTTCTCGTTTCGATCGAACCTAGTATGTTCGAAATTAAGAAATGGATATTATAGTCCAATATAATTAGACATAAGCTGATAGCTTCATGAATATCCCCACCAGGGGTGAAGGGTTCCCACTCACGACTTATTCCGTGCATCACATTTGTTGCAGATTCTTTCATCCCTCAATCAGTTTTAGATTGACGAGCCGTGACGGAATTCGTTGTTATGGAAACGGTGGTTTCTATGGCAACGGGCCCTTCCTTTTTCAGTTTTACCACCAGTATCAAGGTCGCTTTTTTCGCATTGTTTAGTGCGCATATTTATACCGTTTCTGCGCATACTTTCACGTTTTGTAGACCAACGAAAGTGGGTCAAAGGCGACCTACAAATATGGCAGAGAAAGACATATTCATTCCACTTTCAAGGTCCATTTTGACCCTCTCCCACTGATGCACAAAGCGACACAAATCATGTATAAAAAATGTGAAGGAAACGACCTCATTTGATGGTGACGGAACAGCATTAAGTTATTCCGCTATACTTGTAGGCCATTTTGACCCATTTTTGTTGTCGCACTAAAGTGGAAATAGAAGCACTAAAGTGGAAATAGGAGCACAAAACGGTACAAAGCAGGCACTGTACGATGCGAAAGAAACGACCCCCCAAATTTGATAGTGGCGGAACAATGGCTCTATTTTCTCACACACTGATGGACCATTTTGACGCATTTCTGGTGATGCTCAAAACGTGGAAGTAGGCGAACAGAACGGTACAAAATACACACTAAATGATGCGAAAGAACCAACCCCGAAATTCGATAGTGGCGGAATAGTGAGCCATTTAACTCCCACTTTAAAGGCCCGTTTAACTCACTTCCGGTGACGCACAAGACGAGGAAGTAGGCACAGAAAACTTTTTAAAAAATAATCACTAAACGATGCGAAGGAAACAACCTAGAAATTCGACAGTGTCGGAACAATGGGTCATTTTGGTCACACTTTGGAGGTCCATTTTCACACACTTCTGGTAACGCGCAAAACGTGAAAATAAGGGCACGAAGCATTCACTAGTCGACGCGAAAGGAAGGACCACGAAATTCGGTAGGTATAGTGGCGGAGCAGTGGGTCATTTTCGTCCCACCTTCGAGGCCCATTTTGACCGTCTTCCAGTGACGCACAAAACGTCGAAATACGCGCACAAAAGGGTATGCGATGTGAAATTAACGACCTCGAAATTCGATAGTAACTTTTGGTCATTTTCGTCCCATCTTGGAAGCCCATTTTGACCCACTTCAGGTGACGCATAAAACGTGGAAATAAGGGCACGAAACGGCACGAAAATCCACTAGTCGATGCAAAAGGAAGGATATCGAAATTCAGTAGTGGCGGAACTCTTGGTCATTTTCATCCCACCTTCGAGATCCATTTTGACCGTCTTCCAGTGACGCACAAAACGTCGAAATAGGCGCACAAAAGGGTACGCGATGTGAAATTAACGAACTCGAAATTTGATAGTGGCGGAACAGTGGGTCATTTTCGTCCTATCTTGGAAGCCCATTTTGACCCACTTCTGGTGACGCACGAAACGTGGAAATGGGGGCACGAAACAACACGAAAATTCAGTAGTCGATACGAAAGGAAGGACCTCGAAATTCGGTAGTGGCGGAGCAGTGGGTCATTTTCGTCCCACCTTCGAGGCCCATTTTGACCATCTTCCAGTGACGCACAAAACGTCGAAATAGACGTACAAAAGGGTACGCGATGTGAAATTAACGACCTCGAGATTTAATAGTGGCGGAACTCTTGATCGTTTTCGTCCCACCTTGGGGACTCATTTTAACCCACATCCCACGACGTACAAAACGGAAGTAGACGCACAAAACGGCACAAAACGATGTGAAGGAAACGATCTTGAAATTCATTGGTGGCGGAAGAGCAATAACTTGTTCCGCCATATTTGTAGGCCCATTTTGACCCACTTCCGGTGATGCACAAAATGTGGGAATAGGCGCATAAAGCGACACAAAACACGCACAAAAGATGCAAAACAAAGTACCTTGAAATTTGTTGGTGGCGGAACAAGTTAATGACGCCGTGAGCACCAATATAAGTATATACTGTAGTTCTTACCAGTTGGCGCTTTGGGTCAGTGGTAGAGCGTTCACCTCCGGTGCTTGAGGTCCCTGGTTCGATCCCAGCTCGCGCAGTTTGTACTTTGTGGTGGACAAACACCGTGATCGTGGATTTTCTCGGGGTTCTCCCGTTTCCTCCTACTTTCTTCATTTCATTCATTTCCTATCATCACCGTCTCTTTTAGCCTAACCGGCATAATCGTGGGACGTAAAACTAAAGATTTCATATCATTTTTTGTAATTCTTACCATCAAGGCTGAGAACTGCACGGTCCAATTTTTTAACCAAAGTAGAAGCCCAACCGGAATAGTGATGTCAACCGACTCGGATCGGTTCAACTGAGCGTACAGCTTGAACTAGCTTGGTTGGGATTACCCATCGACTGGGCTCAATTGAGCCAATGGCTTGAACCGGCTCCGTTGAAACGAGTCCATAGGCTGGGTTCGAGTCAGCTTAACTGAGCCGATGGCTCGAACCGGCTCGGTTGGGGTAAGCAATCAGCTCGGTTCGGCTCGGCTCGAGCTGGCTCGGTTGGATGAGCTGTTGGCTCGGCTCACTTCTCGGTTCGGCTCGATAAGTGAATAAGCTGTGAGCGAGCCGCTTGAGCTGTTGACAACGCTAAACCCGGGTCGAGCAGTTTTGAACATATTTGGCTGGAGTCCCATAACTTTTAATAATTTTTGGCTCGAGCCCGAATACTTGCTCCTCCTGAACTCAAACCAAGAACCTCGTGACCGATGTCCTTGCCTCCTGAAGATTTCTTGACGACCGAGATCGACAGTCAACTAATTTTTAGTATTCCGATACAAACCGCCTATATTCCATGTTTATACAGGTACACGGTGTTATAATGATAATTAATTATGGTAGTAGTAGTAGTATCATTGATAATTATATTGTCTATGTATGCTACTTGAAGATAGTAACACAAAGAATTTAACTCGAATTGGCTCGACTCGACTGGAAACTCGATCCGAATTCGAGTCGAGTTGGAGGAAATTTTTCGAGCCGATATCTCAAGTCGAGCTCAAAGATGTCTGCTTCGAGTCGAGTCGAGTTTTAAAGAAAACTCGCTCGAACTCGTTGGTGCCCATTCCTATTGTATGCATGACGGGCATATAGAGTTCTTTCGAGGGGGATAGAACCATAAACATAATATATTTTAAAAAATACTTAGTTTCCCGGCTTTCTTCCCATGGGGGGGGGGGGGAAGGATGGTAGGTAACCAGCATTTCTTATAAGTACCTTATTTGAAATATGTAAAACAGTAACAAGTGGACAACACAATACACACACATCTTCTTATCTTCAGTTTTAATTGCTGATTTCAATTGCAATTAACAATTACAATTAACAATTACAAGTTTCAATTGTCAATTGCAATTAACAATTGAATGTTTCAATTGCACCCTTTGCAATTGACAATTAACAATTAAAAGTTTCAATTGCCTGGTGACCAATTAACAATTAACAATTGACGAAAAATTAATTGCATATTTTATGATTGAATTCAATTGCAATTGAAATTAATTGTCAATTACAAATTGAAATCAATTGCAATTGATTTTCAGAGCAATTACTTTCAATTGATTGATCAATTGCAATTGATTTCAATTGATTTTGCCCAACACTGGTACACAGTGTACGTTTCTCCAACAACGTCTATTTATTTATTGTATACTAAGTCCAGAAAACAGCTTGACAGGTGCAGATAACTCACAAAATGTGTATTTACGCATAGCAAACACAATATTGTTGTTAATTTAGTGTCTGACAAAATTTACCATGTGTCGTTTCACAAAAAACAAAACAAAAAAAGGGGGTTCTATTACGTTTTCAATTAAAAGAAATTTTAACATTTAACGTAAGGCATACTGAAAGCTTCGGGAGCAACAACTAGCGCTATTAAATTAAGTAATAACTCTTTACAGAAAACTTTCGTTCATAGGTGAGAAATCCAGGTGCGGAATTCATGACGCCATAAGGATGGACAACTTTCTACACCATATGAATACTCTCGAAAACAGCTGCTAACTTATTAAATACTATTTTGCAGATATTACCGGTCTGACTTCCTGAATTTTTGATATCCGTCGTCTGTAAGTCATTCACTAAAATTCAAAAAAGCGGAGGCGAGCAAATGTTGATCCTCAAAATGAATGAAGCGTATCACTAAATAGTTGAAGAGCTTTTAGGAAAACACATTGGTTAAAATTGTAAAAAGGTTCAGAGGAAGAAAAGGACATCTTCGTTTGCAGTTAATCACAACCAGCAGAGGATTAATTTTTAAAAATCGAGAAGATGAAAATGTTGTTTTATTTAGACATGTTGCCTCGAATTTTTTAATCGTCTTTGATATGTAAACTGTATCGTGATAGAACTACTTTTTGTTTGCTAGTTATCTGGTCTTTTTAAACCTACTTTGTCTGAACTATGCGTAGCTGAAGTTCCTAATCATCTATTACTTTGTTTACAGGGGAACTTGAATGTTCTACAAAAGTATTAATTATAATATCATAGTACAGGATGACCAGAAAGTTCCTTTACACCTGCACCTTTTTCATCCTTGCATTAATAATACTTAAAAATGCTTGCAATTATTTGTGCGAAACGTTCGTGTAACATCTACATTATTCATGCACAGCTTGATACGCCTTCACGCTCCTACTCATTAGCTTTATCAGCTACGGCATCACAAACTAAAAGGCACAGTTGCCTGCGGACCATCATTGTATACGTACGTATCCCTTCTTCCTGGCGTGTGATTTCATATTCGCCCTCAGGGCATTGTCTGGTGTCGTAAGGTCCGGACTTCGAGGGGCTAAGGATAACAGGCTGATGAATTTGAGAACCCACGTCTTATCCACCGGTCTGCACGTATTTAATTCGGGTGGAAAAGGACTTTCTGGCCTTCTTGTAGGTTTACACCACAGATAGTTTTGTCCTCTTTCTAAAATAAGTCTCTACAATCACAGTTTCATTGGCATTTTAAGAATTTCTTCAATTCGCAATGTAAGGAGATTAATCCTTGCAGATATTAACAGTGTGTGTCACATACATTATCATGTAATACACATACTGAATATAGATGTCTCTGATGTTCCAATAAGTGTTGCCCACGAGATGAGGCAGAGCTCTTCCAATTCAGACATCTTTTCGAGACGGAACACCTTGATCTGTTATCATACGCATTCCTCACTTACAACAGTTTATAAGAAATGTCTTTCATTGTTGGCGGGCGAGGATAGAGTAGGGATTAGCGTTCATGGCTCCAGCTTCGAGGCCAGTGCCTGGTAGAGTTGAATGAGGTCTTCTTGCCTCGTCTCATAAATTTTGTAGGAGTTTTGTCTTGTTTTGATTCTCGAAGGATTCTTTCTTGTCTTGGATCGGCTCGACTCGATTTTGTAACTTGTGCACAAAATCTATACCCAGATTTTTTTGTGTGTTAATTTTATGTAGAATACGAAGAATACTTAACAGAGTACTTACACATCACGAGAGATCCATTAAGAGTGATGTAAACAGTGGCGTATTTATGATTTTGTTTCGGGGTGACTATGCATAACACATGAATAAGTACTTATATTTTTCATTTTGGGCGTCAATAAATTTGAATGAAGTTGTGCATATTACAAATTTATTTCGGGAAGGGGGAACTTGAGCCCAATACCCACCCCACTAAATAAGGCACTGGATGTAACATTTAAACCATATACTATTCAACTATATATTGTATAATGACTTACGTATCTTTAGACGTCGATGAATACCATTGATTGCGTTGATACAATCATTTTAACACTTTATAGTTTTTATGCTAGCAATGATATAATAATTGTGTGTAGTAATGCAGCCAACGAAACTCGAAAAAATTTGTCCCGTTTTTGAGACAAGAAAGAGACGAGACTAGAAATTAGTCATCTTGTAGGCAACACTAGTGACAGACCATCCTAATAGGCCTATTTCACCTTCATGGTTAGCCTATTTCACCTTGAAATGTACGTCCATCCCCACTTCCTCTTTCATTGTAGTTAGATGTAACTGGTTCGACTGTAAATTGAGCTCTCACGGTCAGTCTGTAATTGGAAGTCTGTGAAGTAATCAAAAGTCGCCGTATTCTGCTCCATTCTTCTGCGAGGGTCTGAGCGACACTTTTGTTTTATCCATTGACATCTTTCAATTTGATGTATGACACGAGCTTCCGAAGCAGAGATAAGCCTTTTTCTTAATAAAAGAATCCTGTTCCCAAAGTACTGTGCAACTAACAAAAGCTGTCGTCTGGCAATTGGATGGAACACGTCGTACGTTGGAGGCACTGTAGCCAAGTGCAATGCAACGATCCAGACGGCAGCTCTGGCGACAAACTTAGAACATACAACAAGTAATAAGTTTAAAATTGTAATGATATGAAATGGTGTTGTAACGTATAACTTCCAATGTACAAAAATTATAGTACTTAAAATATATTTACAGAGGATTTAACGTTCAACTACCGGTTACAGTGCGGTCAGTATCTTTGTTTGTCTGGAAACAGCGTAAAGGAGTACTATAGTGACTGCTGAACAACCTTTCCCCTTTATTTTGTTTTAAGCATCTATCAGATCTCTGCGTTACTAGATGTCTATGCGTCGGTAACCCCTTCCCTTCCGCACACATAAAGACACGGCTAAAGTGTCCTCTTACGAGACTTTGAATTCCCTGTCAACTTTACTTTGTAAGTATAAATATACCACATTTTCTTGATCCCTAGTCTTCCGTTGCAAGCGCTGCAATCGGCTGAAGGAATTCCACTTGCTTTCTCTCGCTTAGCAACAGCTGAACCCTTATTGGCTCAACGTGGGTGTGTGAGGGTGTGAGCTTTAGTTCGCATTTTTGCCACGGCTCGAGACATTTTGGCAGCACAATAACTGTTACATCAAGTTTAACTTTCTCCATGTTTTTGCTTGCTTCGTCTCCTGACTGTGTTCCTCCCTTTGTTCTCTCCCTAGTAGCAAGAAAGCTTTCGGCCAGTTGGCATTTGCTTGGCTTTTGGCTTTCTACGCTTGCACTTGAAACTCATTCTTTCATATCGCCCTATGAGAACCAGGGGAACGTAACTCCATTTTCATAGGTTTACAGGAGAGAGGGAAAAGTTTTTTTTCCAACAAATGTTGTTTTAATAAGATGGTAAACACATTATTGCATAACAGACAAATCAATGACAAAATCAACTTCAATAACAATAAAATAACATCAAGTGGGGCTTTCAGAATTGTGTTCTTAATTCAAGCAAACAAAAATTCCATTCTTGGAGTTACGTTCCTTTGATTCTCATACAACGATATAATCTTCCCTTTGTTGTTCTTCCAAGCGATGCTTTAGACCCTTCACAGAGCGTCATAGCATCACTGGTCTTTCATTGGCTATTGATTTGACGTGTAAAACGCTCACGTCAAGCTTGAATGGAACACTGAATGCAAGGTTGCCTCCATGTACTTCGTTACTGGAATCCAGCTTGCGGATTCTTGCACGTTTTGCAATCAAGCTGGATGCAAGCTTGGCTGACTTGCAGTTCAAGCATACAGCAAGCGATTCGTTTAGGGTTAGATCTTGTGTAATAATGACGCCAACGAGGTCTCAGTGGAAGAAATGGATCTGTAGTAGAGGTGCCTATAGTGGGGTGACGACGCAAGGGCCTCATTCAAATTTTAGCAGGGCGGAAAATGATACATTTAAAAATGCTATCAACTAAAATTTCTATTAATAATCTATATAATTGAAGCATTTGTGTGTCTGTGTATCCGTCTCTACGTCTGCCTGTTCCACGACAACTCATGCAAAACTTGGTATATGCCTCCCTCCAATCTTCTGAGATAAGCGTATTGTTTCACGTTGCAATCTATCAAGAATAACCGGCTCGAAAGGTTTGCACAACACAAGTCTCAGATATAAATTATTCAATTTTTACAAAATGTATTGTATATACATTTGGGTTTTGGGTATTTGGAACACACTCATTGTTTGAGCTTGAAATAAGCTAAGCATAAGGGATTAAGAGGAATATGTTTCGAGAAACTTCAGTTTTCTTATTTAAATATAGCATAAGAACATATTTCTTTGATAGCTTTTACCAAAATGACTCAATTTGGTGCAATATTGCGCATATTTTCTCTGAGGTTTCGTAATCACCCGACTGTTTGGATTTAGAGAATCTATCAACAATATAACTAGAAATCAATTCCGTCTTCCTCAATAGAAAAAAAAGTGTTCTATAATGATTTTAGTGTATATACGTATACATTTTCGTATATTTTCATTCAGGCTTCCCAATGATAAAGAAAAAAAAAAGACATGAAATTAGCTCCTCTGCAATTAGAGAAAAATGATTTAAAAATACCTGTGAAATATATGATTCATGTTCTTGGAGCTTTCCAGTCAGGGGCACACCCACAGGGGATGAGAGTCCATCAGGTCCAGACCCCCTCAAAAAACTTCTAACTCAACATACATTTGTATACTCTCTGAGTAAAACTATAACTGTTTAACAGGGAAATGATTGATGTACCATGAAATATTTGATCTTATCTTCATCTGTACTCTTTCTCTTATAAAAGAACTTACTTCTATCTTTTTTCTGGAAATATATGTGGAAGAATTTTATAACTACTTACAGTCTTTCATGTCCAGAATAACACCCGTTCAATATTATATAGACATAATGTCTTGTAGTATTGGATTCCTCTTAAAGCTTGAACCCCCCCCCCAACAAAAATTTCTGAGTGCGCCCCTGTCAGTTATTCCCAATGCTTGATTTTAGAGCCGATGGATAATAAGGAAGTGTATTACCCGTTCTTCCAATCCTAAAAGAAATATATTGGACAAAACTTTGTAAAAAGAAAAATTTCAATTTATATTAAACACAGTGAAATCGGTAAAGGTTATGTCGATGAAAATCTGTAATTGGAAGAAGCAAAATATTTCACTCACTGTAATGCGAACATCTCTAATTTATAGAGTAACACTTTTTAAGCAATACTGTACCATTCAGAAATAGCACGATTTAAAAAAATCTAAAAATAAATACTACTTCTCTGGGGACAGACTATGTCAGAACAATTTACATCATGAATCTTCGGACATGTTTGTATAGCATGTCCACTGTGATCGAGTTTATGGATTCTTCAATTTTATGACGAAGACTAAGAATATCACGTACAGGTGTAGCGTAGACTCTATCTTTCACATAGCACATAGGAAGAAATCCATAGGGGTTATGTTGGGAGATCGCGGTGGCCAAGAAGTGGGTCCATCGCGTCCGATCCACCGCTGTGGAAGCGTTCTGTCTAAGGCCCTACGAACATCTAAGCACCAATGCGGTGGAGTACCATCCTGTTGGAATATCACGTTTGGTTGCAAATTAAGTAGCTGTGGAAAACCAAAGTGTTCAAGTATGTCCAGATAAACGGGATCAGTTATTGTGTGCTCCATGAAGAAAAATTGTCTGATAATTCTGTCGCTTTCCAAAGCGACATTCACTTTTACGCTATCTTTGATTTATTCACGAACAACATATGGGGGTTCGGAACCCCAAATGCGCACAATGTGACGATTCACCTTGTCTGATGTGTGGAAAATTGCCTCATCACTGAAAATCAGCCTCTCCAAGTAATCGGAATCATCCTCGAATTGTTCCAGAATTTCTATTGCAAACCTGTTTTCGTAAGTCATCGGGCTGTAGCGCCTGAACGATTTACACCTTATATGCATACAAAACGCAGTCTTTTATGGAGCACCTTATGGACGTTGAACATGGGATGTTCAGCTCGCGTGACGCTCTGCGAATTGATTTTGTTGGGCTTCTAATGAAGGCCTCCCTGACCTCATCCACAGTTTCCTTAGACGTTCGTGCTTTGGCCGAGCCAGGCTGTCGGTTGACACTCCCTGTGGCTAAAAACTTCTAAAGGCATGTTTTAATAGTCGACTTCTGATGGGTCCCGATAGTCTTACGTCTGAAGTTCCTGTGAACGGTAATTGGTGATTTAGTCTGAGCCAACCACGCCATACACTGCGCTCTCTCTTGTGCTGTTGTCATCTTTGTCCATGAACACCTGCAACAAATAACAACAATTAATAATCAATAACACAAAACTGTGAGTTGCTCTTCAAGATGCTGCAACCGTTATTCTCTAATAGTTTCCATGCAATTAATATTTGTGATCAGGGAGGTTTCATGTGGACACCCTGTACTGTATGGTCATAGACAGTTGCGCAGCCAGAAATGTTTGTTGGGAGGGGGAACCAATACTGAAAGCCACTACATCTATGAACGGGTATTGAACGAGTATTATTCTGCATCCGAAAAGACAATAAGTAACTGTAAAATACTTCCACTTATATTTTCAGAAAAGAAATGATAAAAGTAGATTGTTTTTATAAGAGAAAAAGTACAGATGAAGATAAGATTAAATTTTCATGCTACATCAATCATTTCCCTGTTAAACAAGGATAGTTTTACTGAGAAAGTGCACAAATGTATGTTAAGTTAGGACGTTTGGGGTGACCGAACTCGGTAGAACCCCATGCGTTCGCGCCCCTGGTCATACATGTCAGTAAAGGAAATAATCGTTGTGTTGGGACGAAGCCACTAGAGAGGATGGGTGTAATGGGAACATTTGACTTCATAACTATACTTGCGAAGTTCGTGGGATTTTAATGATTCAAAAATTTAAAAAAAAAAAAAAAAGAGAGAGAGAGAGAGAAAAGGAAATAAATTTTGCTGTTGTGTGACGAGGCGCTTCGAAAGCAAAAGAAAAACTGAATTACGTAAACTGTAGCACTACGAAAAAAAATAATATTCAGAGCGTAATCAATAGGGATTGTGACGTAGGAGACAAAATTGTATGACGTCACTAGCGGACACAAAGTACACGGTTCTTAATTTTTTTTCGTGTTTGCTCCTCGCCGTAAAAGCATCAACTGCCGGTAGTCATAATGACATGAAGGATTTTTCATTCTGAATTACATCCTCGACATTCTTTTTTTCTTTTTCTTTTCTTTTTTCTGATGTCATCATGATGCTAGTGTGTGGAATCTGTGGTGTTTGGAGTCCTTGGGACCAAAGGTTGCATTTATTAGGTTGTTAGTTCTTCACTCGAAGGTAACCACGTTTGGCATTCACATATATACACTTATCTGCTAAAGCAAACACTGCTCTAAGGGATTCAATTTAAATTAAATTGAGGTCTTTTTCAACGCACAAAGCTATAGGTAGATGTCACACTTTGGACTGGGTCATATGATATAGGTGCTTCTACTACAAAAAAACATTTCTCCTTTCCTCCTTTTTTAAAAAACATAATCAGGTACTTACTGTATGTCTCAATTACCACTGAAAGTTTTGTACCTCTCGAGGATCAAAGGTGACATTACGCGTTGACCATTCCCATACTCTAGTATGTATTTTGAGGCTTTGGAGGAACCGCGGTGACTCAGTGGTAGAGCATTCAGTTCTAGTCTCCTTGGTTCGACACCAACTCGCGCCAAGTGAACTTTGTGGTGGACAAACACTGTATGCGTGGGTTTAGTCGGGGTTCTTGCGTTTCCTCCCACTTTCTTCATTCCATCATTTCATTCTTTTCTCATCATCACCGTCTCATTTCATCTACACGGCGTAACCATGGGACGTATAACTTAAAGATTTCATTTCATTTAAGGGTTTCGACGTTGCTTAGTTTTTCATTAAAATTCAAACTATTAAATCCTTTAAGTAAAGGGGGCGCGGTGGCTCAGTGGTAAAGCCTTCACCTCCGCTGCTTGGGATCCCTGGTTCGATCCCAGCTCGCGCCGTGTGGACTATGTGGTGGACGCTGGAGAGAGCAACAAACGAAGATATTTTAAAAACGCTTTTAGCCAGCATCTTTCGTATTAAGGCCAATGGGATTGGACACGTCTTCTTTATACGACCATAGAAGAACAGATGGGAAGAAAGCTAGGAATAGGAAGAAGAAGACCACAAGTGATCAATGATTTGGAAAATAGAAGGAAATATTGAGAGTTAAAAGAAGCTGCTGAAGATCGAGCAACGTCGAAAAAACATTTTCAGTCCACTCAAAAAACTTACATATATATTAATAATTAATATTTTAATTATTAATTAATATTTTGAATCATTACATATGTTCACAAATTCTTGTATTTCGTTTTATAAACGAAATGATATATAATAAATTAAAATATTACATAGCAGAGACACTTGTAAAACGTTGTGGACATGTATTGGTACGCGGAGAAAAGATGAAAGAGAATTTAGAGTAAGTAGGTCCTTAACAAGAGGAATTCTATTTGACTGAATTGGGTTGCGTGAGTAACTGCGACTAATGATGGTTCCAATGTCTTTTCCCAAATTACCACAGACTCCATCATTATTTTTTCTTCTTCCATGATTATGTCACTTTCACAAGGCCTCGACAACAATAGAAGAAAAAATCGAGAAATAATCTTTCATCGCCATTGAAACGAAATGTCAGGAGTTCTTTGTTCCACTTCTTATATCAGATGAGGGTTCTTTTTCAAACGACGAATCCACGCAACGCATTCAAGTTTATGATTAAATGACGGACTATCCTCTACATTTGAACTAACTCAGCTACTTAGGTCATTTGTATCCATATAGTTGAGTTGAGTACAGATTTTAGTAAAATGCACTTTTGACGGCAAATCCAAGAATACACATCATAAATGAAATATATATAGGGATGATCGAAAAAAAGGCTACAAAGCGTGAAAGTTTTAAGTTATTCATTGTTACTTAACGAAAATTTATTTTTAGAATAATAATAACATGTCTGTTTTGGTGCATGTTTGAAGATTTCGGATTCTGATCATGTATACATGAAAGGCGGACATTAAAAATGATGACTCATCTGGAATTTTGGTCAAGAATAAAAGTGAGGTCACTGGTGCGGTACCTGTGGGCCCACAACTACACCTGCTGACATTCATTGGCAGATTGTAGAAGTGTATTGGGAAGGGCTAAATTTCAAAGCAACATGTAGGGAAGTGATGTCGTGCCTTTACAGAAAGACGGACCAATATTGTTAATCACAACAATGGACAGAGAAGCACACCTTTCAATCACTGACGTTATGCTTGAATCGACTAGAATACCCCTTCTACAGCCCTGACCTTGCTCCAGTGACTTTCACCTTTTCCCTGTTCTAAAAATAAATAAATAAATAAATAAATAAATAAATAAATAAAATGGCTCGCCACCAGGACCAGATTTACGGGGTATGCACTGGAGCACGTGCAGCCCCCCCCCCCCTCCGTTGTGAATATACAGTATCTAAAGTGAGAAGCTAGCAGTGAAAATAGCAATACTTTCGGAAAATTTAATGTCATGTTTCCCCTTTGGGCTTAAAAGAAAGCGGAGGTTTGCAAAAATAATACCAGGTAGTTTAAGTCAATTCCTTATACACACCACAGATGTCTATAGGCATTTACAACATTTAAATTTCATTCAAATGTACTGGTAGTTATTGGTGCACCCCCATCAGAAAATCCTGGATCCGGCCCTGCTCGCCACCATTATCTGGCATGTGAAAACCGCTACCTGAAGATGGCTACGAGTAGTTGATGTGGATATTTATGCAAATGTTATAGAAAACTTCATCTGCCGTTCTGATAAGCGGTTCAACAAAAACTGTGATTACTTCAAGGGCTATTGTTGAGTGCACTTTAGCATCAGATGTGTTGACCTTCCAGCTGTGTCGCACACAGAAACCGTAATTAGCCCAGTCATTTTAGATTTGAACCTTGCAAAAAATAGTCTAAAGCTGAAAATTAGCAGATTTCTTCTATTGGATGTCCTGAACAGCATATCAAACCCCTAATCTCCCGTGGTCGCTTCCTGGAATTCCAGGCGTTTAAAACATGGAGTAATGAAAAAGCAGAAGTTATCATTGGAATGGCTGTTACAACCCACAAAGCTAAAATAGATCACAAATGAAAGATAAATAAGATGTCTTCAGTTCAAGCTATATATTGTTTTAATTACACACCATTCAGGGCCTCACGAAACGATTGAACCTCTCAAAATAGAAATGAAACGAACTCGATTTTTCTTTGCTTGGTTATGGACGTTTTGCTATCGCATATATCCTAAAACTACTCCAATTAAAAAAGTTTCAGCAAACTTTCATATTTCCATTGGTATCTTTGTAGTGTATGTACGATTAATAGTTACGAAGCTACGTGCGTTTAAGTGACGCGCGCTGCACTATTGCTCGCCATTCACGTAACCATTACCGTATGTAAGCACCTGTAGGCCAGATACTTTAAGTAATTATATTACAAATAATTATGTGAGGCTAAAGCTTGATACATTTGCTTTATTTGATGTCCTGAACAACATATCGAAAGGCCTCTAATCTCCCGTTGTCGCTTCACGGGATTCCAGGCGGTTGAACTGTTGAACCCTAGAGAAACGTAAGGAATTGCTGGAATCGCTCTTAAATCTAAACGAATAGGCCTACGGAGTCCAAGTAGAGCTCGAATGAAATGTAAAAGAATAGGCTTTATTGTGAGGTCGCACAAAGAACTAAAACTAATAAAAAGAACTAAAATAACCCGTTTGTTAATCTTTATATATATATATATATATATATATATATATATATATATATATATATATATATATATATATATATACTCTGGAAGCCTTAGTATTGCAAAAATTCGATATAAATCAAATGATATAGCTTTGCAATGACATATATATTTTATATGCAGGATAAGTAGTTGAGTGTATATAAACATTTAACAAAATACGTTGAACTTTCACGTAATTTGCGTGACCACTTGAGTTCCCGATTTTATCTGATGGTAGGTTCCGTCTCTCGTTCCTGCATTTTATAGCTAAAGGGTATATTTACAATTATTATTAGGTAGTTATATTCATTATAAATTATTGGGTTACTTTAACGTAATAGAATGAGTGCTTAGGAAGCACGGTTGTAGTGATATATAAAGTAAAAATGGTACTTTTAAACATAAATATTTCTTACCTTGTTTCATTAGAGGCGAAGTTCAACCTCGTCTGCTTTTAGTCAACTACTTTATTTGGACCCAACTTATAACATCGTCCACACATTTTGGAGCATTGGAGTCCAGCCGTTCTGCATTTGCAGTTCTTTCTTTCGGTGCAGCCTCCCTTGCAGTTGCAGGATATGTGAAGTAGCTCCTCGGGTGCAGGTTGCAGTACGAGGTGGGCTGAGGAATATATTTGACATTTAAAAGTCTCCATCCGCATTGTGAAGCGTCCAGATCATTTCCTAGCCGTTATTGTATTTGGTGGTACAGTACACTCGGAGGAAATGTTGACGCGCTGCAGCTGACGTTGGAGGCAGAGTTGCTAAATTAATTGAGGTACTTATTGCGGTTTGGTCCACAAGTCTCTTGTACTTGTAAACTTTTAGTTGATCTAATGATTTAAAATTACGGTCGTTATAAAGTTCATTGAGGAACTTCTCTCCCGCTTCTGATGCCCTCTCACAATCTGCGTCACTTGTATTAAGTATATCCACCGTTTCCTGTAGTTGTGAGTTGTTTTCAAGTATACACAAAGCCATTTTTCTCTTTCATGTAAATAGCAGAAGTAGTATCACTTCCACTCATGACGTGCACAAAAAGTATATGTTTTCTCATATCACCAATGTTATTTTGGATATCTGAAATATTGAATAATTGGGCCAACGCTGGACATGAGGAGATTGATGGTTGCTCCATTAGGGATAGTAGGCAGAGCCACAAGCATTACCAGAATGTCACTATCCGAAACTACCATAGTGACTGCGATTTCATTCGACTTTTTCCGAAGCATTAGCAACTATTAAGGTATTAGCATCTCCCTTCGCTTCCTTCACGTGGATTCCTTGCTTTTCAATTGTTCTATTAGTTGTATTTTGTTTGAGCTGTTTGACAGAAAATCCCCTTGACTACATTTAACTATTTTTGCACCTCCAACTAAAATATTTGAACAGCTACATTTTCTTACTCTTCAGATTTGTTCTTGTTCTTTTGTGATAGTATCACCATAACCATCGAAAACAACAGTTGATAATTTGGTGTAGTTAGTTTTCACATAACTCACATAAGATTAAAAAACTTGTTCGTACGTAGCTGAACTTTGCTAAACACCTTTACGAAGCAGCACACCTCTATCCACTATAATTTCATATTCCTGGGACATTTTCTTGATATCATCATCACTAGGATTGCTCGGCTGGAAAAGATCATGGATTGAAGACTTGTTTGGTTTTCTTAATTCCGTGTTTCGAAATAGCGACGGTGGATAAGGGGGTACTTTACATACTTGTTTAGATCTTCCTCTGTTTTCATCACACACACGCTATCGGCATAAACAATTGATTCGTTTCTACCGGGACCACATTTTCATGCACCTTAATACATATACCTGTATTACGAAATAGTTTTGCTCGATCAGACCTCTTCAATTTTAAATGTCCAAAATCCTTCCCAACCATTCTCTCTACACAGGCTTTCCCCAAAGTTTCCTTGGAATCGCAGTTAACTGAAGCATCAGAAACAACTGCAGTCACGATAGAGATTAAATTGTTAGTCTCCATGTCGAAGGACTATGGTCATTGAGCCATAGAACAAGCTTCTCAAGATCCGTGTAATAGCGTTGTTGCCAAATTCTCGGAGATAGACATGTTGTTCGGACGACGATGAGGAGATGTCGCTGAATTTTTCAAAGGCTTCACACATCAGTGAAGTTCCAGATAGGGAAATAATGCACTGAGCCAGGGTACTGTCCGTTATACTTCGGCCTCTCGTAAGACGTATGGCAAGATAGCCCCCCCCCCCCCCCCACACACACACTTTAGAAAATTGAAGCAATGACTAGGTCATTCGTTTGTACTACGTTTGTACCGTATGTACCGAAAATATTTTCGTTTGTATCATTTTCCTTATAGGGTTACTTGAGAGCTCAACTGGGGGGGGGGGCTATCTTGGCGCCAAGATACCCCCCCAAATGTCATCCCCTCTTTCTCGAAAACTATCAGGGTACAAACAAAACTTTTTTTCGGTACAAACGGTACAAACGATTTGCTTTCGAATGATGTATTTCAATTTTTTGTGCTGTGATACGGGGGGGGGACTATCTTGGCGCCAAGATAGCCCCCCGAGTTGACCTCTCAAGTAACCGTATAAGGAAAATGGTACAAACGAAAATATTTTCGGTACAAACGGTACAAACCTAGTACAAACGAATGACCTAGTCATTGCTTCAATTTTCTAAAGTGCGGGGGAGGGGGAAAATCTTGCCATACGTTCTCGTAAGTCCTCCAGAGCTTTTAATTGCTCACATTGTTGTTCCAGAAACATTCCATACTCCACTCCAGAATTTGTCACTTCTTATTATCGTGAAATAACCTTGAACAGCGGATTTCTCATATCATTCTGCAGGGATTTTGGGCTCCAAATTTTGAATCTCCTGAATGTACAAATGTGCACATTTAGGATAATAGGTGACCTTCAGCATGTAGATGAGGGAACATACTTTTTACACTGTGAAGGTGCAGTTCCCAATCTACACTTCTTTCAGCTCTAATAAACTGACGAATCAAATTCATCTGCCTAACATACTGTATCCAAAGTGCTGAAGTGCGGCGGTCAGACGATAGGTCGTTGCATGCTTTTCCCAAGATAGATGAAAGTGTCGCGAGAGCGTTGGATTTGCAGACGTCATCACAAGAAACTTCATTTTTCACGAATTCTGTTGATAGTTTGTATCTTTTCCATATCGGCTGGACAAAGATCCTTTAGACGGGAAAACAGGAGCTGGAGTAAGGCCTCTTGAGTAAGAACGTCTACTCTTAGAGCGCGGGCGTATTCCTGTCCAGTCAGCATATGAAATACTGAAGCTTTAGCATATACCTCGCTCCACACATCAGCTAAGCCACTGCCATCCATGATATATTCTATCGCTCCCATGAAGGACATAAAAAGATGAAATCCTCCCAAACGCACAACAATGTTTTTCAAATCACTTCCCTCCGATGCAGAAGCAACCATCTCGACGGCCTTAACATCCAACGTTTGAACAAATGTGATGAAACAAGACTGTTGTTTGTTGTGACAAATATCGAGAACAAACTACATAGCTGTGTACAATGCACTCAGATTCCCAGGGTCCAGATTGATGAAGAGTGGGGCGCCAATATGTGATCTTTCACATGAACGGTGGTTATTTAATGAGATGTTCATGTATCCGTTCCATGACTGAGAGTCGACAGGCGATTTCCACTTTCCGGCGGTCCAAAAGAGGTCCGAGGAAACAGCTCGTGAAAAGCTCCCGACAGAGTGTTGTGCCAGATCCTTCATAAATGTTTATATACACTCAACTACTGATCCTACATATAAAATATATTATGTCATTGTATTTATAACGAGTTTTTTCTTTTCAATACCTGCTATACTAAGGCTTTCAGAGTTAAAAAAGAAAGGCTATTTTAGTTGTTTTCATTAGTTTTACTTCTTTATGCGACAGTACATGATGAAAAAGAACACTTCAATAAAGCATCTTATTTTATTTTTCATTCGAGCCCTATTTGAACTTCGTAGGCCTATTTGTTTGGATTTAAGAGCGATTCCACCAATTCCTTACGTTCCTCCAGCGTTCAACAGTTCAGTCGTCTGAAATTCCATGAAGCGAGAACGGGAAATTAGGGGACTTTAGACTGTTGTTTAGAACATTAAATAGAGCAAATATACCGATTTTCAGCTTCATACAATTATTTGTAATATAATTATTTAAAGTATCTGGCCTACAGGTGCTTACATACGGTAATGGTTAAGTGAATGGCGAGCAATAGTGCAGCGCGCATCACTTAAACGCACGTAGCTTCGTAACTATTAATCGTACAGCACTACAAAGATACCAATGGAAAGATGAAAGTTTGCTGAAACTTTTTTAGTTGGAGTAGTTTTACGATATTTGCGATAGGAAAACGTCCATAATCAAGCAAAGAAAAAGCGAGTTCGTTTTATTTCGACTTTTGAGGGGTTCAATCGTTTCGTGAGGCCCTGAATGGTGTGTAATTAAAACAATATATAGCTTGAACTGAAGACATATTATTTTTCTTTCATTTGTGATCTATTTTAGCTTTGTGGGTTTAACCGTTTGTATGTAACAGCCATTCCAGTGATAACTTCTTCTGCTTTTCCAGCACTCCATACTTTAACCGCCTGGAATTTGAGGATGCGACCACGGGAGATTAGGAGACTTTTGATATGTTGTTCAGGACATCAAATAGAACAAATTTGCCAATTTTCAACTTTAGACTATTTTTAGCACAGTTTGACCCAAACTTTGTCTAAAATGACTGGGCTAAATAGGCTTTCTAAACCTTTTTTCGATCGTCCCTTATACTGTATATATAAAGTTGAGAGAATTCAATCCCTTGTTCTTGTCCAACAGCACACCCTAGAAGGAGACATAAGTGGCCGTTCAAAGCAGAAAGGAATCAAATTAAATTACCAAAGGTCTGATTAAAATAGACATAATCCGCCTTATGCAGAGTCGTTTTGATGTTTGATTAGCGACGTACTAAAGGTCTGACTACTGCAGGAAACATATGTTAGTCAAACTCCTTAGTATGGCACTAATCACGCCTCAGAACGACTCTGCATAAGGCCAAATGTATCTACGGTATACTTAATTACATGAAAAACTTAACAGTGTTTATATACATAACGTTATTTACGGTATCTGAATATGAATCTTTTAAGCTGTGAAACGAGCTTCAGGCAGAGACCTTGAGATAAAATATATCCAAACTGATCAGAAGTGCACTTGATTCCATTGTTCACTGAAGGTGTCAACTTTAAAGCCTTATAACAAATATGGTTTATTTTTGTTAATATCAAAATGTTTTTCTTTTTTTAAACGAAATTATCCTCAGGTGCAGCATTTCCTTAAAGTAGACGGTAAATCCATCCCCCTAACATTTGAGTGAAATCAACATTTTTAGTTTTATATCCCATGTATATGTCCTGTTGGCTAGAGCAGACGGGTATTTAATGATAGTGATTAATTATGAAAACAACTAATAAAATGAAAATGTGGTAAGAAAGGGGAGAACCCTTGGAAAACCCATGGACACGATGCTCTCCACAACACACTCACATGATCTGGAGCAAATCAAAGACTTCTTGCACCGGAGGTAAGCGCTCAAGCACGCATTTGGGTGATTAACTTTCAAAGAAAACTAACCAACTCTATGATCTATGAAATCCGGAGGCTCAATGCCGCCGCGTTCAGAAAAGTTTTCCATTGATTCCCGTCCTTTGTTAGCCAATTGGATCCAGTTTCTACTTTGTATTCCTATTTCTGCAAGATGCATCTTAATAGTGTCCTCCGATCTGCGCCTAGGTCTTCTTAATGGTCGTTTTCCGGTTGGTCTTCCAGTTAAGATTTTGAAAGCGCTCCTACTCTTTTCTATCCTGGCTACACAACCTACCCACTCGAGCCTCCTAGATTTGATGACCCTAACAATGTTAGGTAAACCGTATAAATTATGTAGTTCCTCGTTATGAAGTTTCCGTCATTTCCCATTCCCTTTCTCTTGGGTTCAAGTATTAGTCTCAAGATTTTCTTCTCAAATACTTTCAGTTTCAAACAAAATTATTTTAATGGCAATCTAAAAATATTTTATGAAGTTTATCGTTGATTTCCTATAAACATAGTGCGCAAAATCAATCCCTTTCTTTCTTCGTTTCAATCCGAAGCGTTAGGCCTATTTAGGTAACCAAAGAAAGGTCAAATTTCATTAAAAATTGGATAAATTTTACGAATGTTCGAACTTGTACTCAAGAGACGAGGCGAGACCAGAAATAAACTTTTTTCATCTTGTCTCATACATTTTGTACATTTCTAGTCTTCTCTCGATTCATGAGGAATTATTTTTCGCCTTGTCTCGTCTCATCTCGAATTTGTCTCGTCTCCTTTTGTAAATTTATGCACAAAATGCATGGTTTGATTTTTCTTAATTTCATCCAGAAGTTATCAAAAATTTTTCTCGTCACGATAAATCCACGAAATCTGTGATATAACAATTTTGAAACTATATTTATTTTTGGAGTATATTGTGTATCTTTAAACGAAATAAATGCCTTTCATTATGTTCGTAAATCCCTTTATCAATGTATACGTGTTACACTATAAGTCATGTAAGACTAACATAGTGTTTGAGATGTAAGACTTCGGTGAGCTAGTGTTGTCCATGAGACTGATGTGAATATCTCGTCTACGAGAATTGTCATCTTCCTCTTCTCATGGGCAAACAGTCCGTGGAACACAAGCACGCTCTTTAGCCCCATTAATAATAGGAGCTGATTTGCTCTCCGTTTAACTACGTCTGATGGTTCCCTTTCGAGGGATTGGGAGATCATGCAAGGATAATTTTGAAGAAAGTAACGGAAAATTGTAAGAAAATACGAGAAAAGTAATGTAAAGAAAAAAAAAAAACAGGAAATAAAGTGATTGGTTATCAGATCTACAGCTTTCCACCACTGGATTACTTCTACCGATTTATCTCTTCTTCTTCTCGCGATATCTTTAGTTTATAAGCTGCCCATAGATAAGAGGATTCCCACCCTTTAAGCTTAACGTCCCTTTTCTAACTCATGGTAACCTCTCACCCGCTCTTGACCTGATATCATGCTAGTCTCTGATTCATGTGATCCCGTGTTCAGTTTCAGGGGGAGATGCACTGAATGATTATACCGCCTTTCACTAAATGATATTTACAACTTCTTCCCCAATAGAATGGAAAGTACTTTAAACTGTATGTCTTCTGTACAAAAACTAAATGGCAATTGTCAAACTTTTGCAATGCTTTGTTAGGCCCTAATTTGGGTGGTGGTGTTAGTTGGCGCAATAAACACAAATATTGGGTTTATTGTATTAGAACTTCTTAGGGTATTAGATCAAATGAGGTGGTTCAATGTAATGACTAGTTCTTTCTCCCGATATAATTCTGTGTGATTCCTTTGCAGTCTACGAGACAAAGGTGAACTATTAATAATTTTCGAGTACGCGTTAATGCAGCCTTGGGTCCTCTAACATTGACATCTGCAGTGGACAAGTGCTTCGTGCCCAGTAACAGAAAGACAAACAAATGCTAAATAGGCTTTCGAAAAGTGGGTGTGGAGAAGCATAGTTTATTGTTTGAAGTTAACTAACTAGCTAACTAACTAACTCTCTAGCCTATGGAACCCGGAGGTTCAATGCCGCGTTCCCAAAAGCTCTCCACTGACTTCTATCCTTAGCTAACTGCATCCAGTTTCTACTTTGTATTCCAATCTCTGCGAGATCCATCTTAATATTGTCCTCCCATCTGCACCTAGGTCTTCCTAATGGTCGTTTTCCGATTGGTCTTCCAGTCAAGACTTTGAAAGCGTTTCTACTTTCTTCCATTCTAGCTACATAAACCGCCCACCTAAGCCTCCTAGACTTGACGACCCTAACAATGTTGGGTAAACCATATAAATTATGTAGTTCCTCGTTATGAAGTTTCCGCCATTCCCCATTCCCGTTCCTCTTGGGTCCGAATATTCATCTCAGGATCTTGTTCTCAAATACTTTCAGTCTATGTTCTTCCCTCAGAGTAAGCGACCATGTTTCGCAACCATACAGAACAACAGGCCTGATTATCGTTTTATATATTTGAAGCTTCAAATTCCTCGACGGAATTCGCGACGACAAGAGATTTTGAACCGAATAGTAACACGAATTCCCTGCTTTTAGTCGACATTTAATTTCTCCGTGAATATGATTTTCCTCTGTTAATATTGATCCTAGGTATTTGAAACTATCCACTTTATCAAAAGTATTATTTAATATTTTAATGCATCCATAATTTCCTGTATTCCGGTCCCGAGAATTTGAATCACCATATTGCGTTAAAATTTTAGTGATCTCTCACCGGAAATCAAACCCAGGACCACATACACCAATGGCGCACTCGCTAATCACTTTTCTTCTTTTCTTTACCATTTTTTTAAAAAAGTTAACTGATTTACAAAAGATTCTCAGTAATTTAATTTTCCGAATTCTTACTATTTTTACTTCATTTTGATTTATACCCCCACTAATCTTTAAGATAGGAGAAAATAGTGGGAGTTAAAAGAGGAAGCTGAAGATCGACAAAAGTGGAAGAAACATTTAAAAGAAATAATAAGTGTCTTCCGATTTCCTCAAGGGATTTGACTTTAAGATGATTGGTTATTGCAGGAAAGTGTAGATGAAAAACTGAGAATAGTGCAGAGGAAGCAACTGAAATGGAATGTTAAAAAAAGTACAAGTGGAAAAAGCACGGGAAGTGAGTCAACACTAAATAGTTACCCATCGTCCCGAAATACGAGAAATGATTATTGGACTACTAAGGTAAAGAAAAAGAAGAAGAGTCTATGAAGCAGTAAAAAATCTGAGGAACGAAAGATGGAAAGCGTCTTCCGAGAGATAGGAAACCACGAACATTAAGAAAAACCGGGAAAAGATGTTGCACAGCGATAAATGCTCAACTTTTTGGCACTAGGTGACAAATCGTGAATTATAGAAAACAACGTGAAAACAACGGTTTTTTATGTGTGTGTGTGTGATTGTTGTATAGAAAAGGTTAAGTTGGACGAATATATGTAAGTGTATATGTTAAGTGTGTTTTAAGCTTTTAAGTACTTATAGATGGAGATAATTTTAAGATTTAGCACTAACCAGAAGCGGTAATCCTAAGAGACTCGTGATCTTGTGACCTGAACATATGACTCGGAGTGATTCGTGCACAACTGTGATTCGGTATGACTCAAACAGACTCATGATCTGGAGTAGCTCGATGAAACATTGTTATACACATAAGAGCTATGTGCGTATAAGCCTGCTAATATACGTATTTCTCATAAACACGAATCTCTCCTCTGTTTTGTCTTTCCACTAAATCTATAGTTTCCTTTCTCTCTTTGTGTGTGTGGCAAAGCATTGCACTCGAAGTTATCTATAAGGTCTGTCAGAGTATAAACGCATTGAAAATAAAAGTTAGTTATTGAAAATAAAAGCTTCGTGCTTTCCTTATTAAAAATCCGCAAAATGTCATCGAATGAGCCAGTAACACTTTACGTGTAGCTATAAGAACTAAGCAGTTTTTTTTTTTTTTTTTTTTAATAAGTCTGTATTAGAAACAAGTGCATTATTTTTCAGTATAGGAAGAGGAATAAGCATGGAATTATATTTAAAATACTGATGACATGGTATCTTGATTGACGGGTATTAGCACAAAATACTGCAGTAATACTGTACAGCTCATATTTAAGATGTTTCTGTGTGATCGGGACTGTATGGGTCAGATTGATCCTTACAAAAGACGTGACTCAAGTGATCCAATAGACCTAGTGCCCCGCAGCTCAAGCATCACTGGATTCTGCAGTGCAAACTCATTAGCAAATAGTGACCTTTGCCTCTTTTGATTTTGCCGTCCAGCCTCTAGCTAAAAAAATTTCTAGCTTTTTTTTTTAAAAAAAAAAAAAAGAGGATGGCTAGTAGAGAAACATGGAGCCCGGCTGGAAACTTCTTTATTTCTGGCGCAAGTGAGCTCTCAATGACGTCAGAATTTTTGTGATGACGCTGATGATCTAGAAACTAGCTAGAAGAAGTGTCATCCTTTGTGCCTCTGCTTAGAAATGTAAATTGTGTTGTGACAATGAATAGTGTGAAGTAGTGTAAAACAGAATTTAATTCTGGATATTTTAGCACCAAATAGGTTAAGATCCATCTTAGAATGCAGACAGGTTAACAAACAAAGATAATTGCGTAAGGAAATAGCCGAACCTGAGATAATCAATGAGTAAACGTCTTCTTTCCTTTTGAGTAGAAAGTGTTTATCTACTTTAGTGCCGTGTGCAAATATCTTTTCCCTTCAGTTGTGTCGACCAAACAGCTTGCTTCTACGATTCGTGCAACTGAAGTCAGATCAATACACATAAAGCCACTGCTATCAGCACACAGATCTATTTATATTGGAGTTTTAGCCTCAGAGAGTATTTTATATATATTGATTAAATATCTGACAGTGAGAGCAAAAAGCTATTCCTCTTTGTACTACACGTTCCGGGTTCACTTGAACAGAGAAGAAACTCCACGGCACGAAGTTACAAAGAAACAAAAGAAAATAAGAGCGTTCTCTTTCCACCTCATATAACGTAATCATATTTTGATTGGTCAGAGTTACTGCCTGATCATAAAGTTTATTAACCGTTTTCAACAAGTATAGGAACCAGCTTTGATAGCATATTCAACGAACTTAAAAAGTTCATTAGTTAATTCTTTATATATATATATATATATATATATATATATATTTCTCTCTCTCTCTCTCTGTGTGTGTCTGTGGGTATGTATGTGTGTCTGTCTTGACTGTTATTTCGGAATTTTTCAATTTTGAGCCCTCCATTCGATAGAACATCAGAAACTATGTCAAAGAAGCGATGGAATTATTCACGTGGCTCTTACCGTTCCCGAGATATTGGCCAAAAAAGTTCGGATTTCGGAAGATTTAAGGAGTCATATCTCGGGTACTGTTAGTCATAAAGAGATGATATTTTGCGAATTTTTCAATTTTGAGCCCTCTATTTGAGCATGTGTCTTCGTAAAACAACATATTATACAATGTTTTAACAGAACTCTTAAATAAAACAAGTGAGAAAAAATTAGTAGTCAAGGAAATTATAAATGGATGGATATATTACAAGAATTGTTTAATAAATATAATAATAAAGTACATAGAACAATTGGTAAGCCTGTAGAAGTTAATAAGAAAATTAATTATTTTTAAGTTCGTTCTGGCAATGCTCTTGGACCATTCTCAACTGGTTATTTCCTGCAACTTATGTAGAAAGGAGTATGGTCCTGCGTAGTGTAGTCGCTAACGCTCTCACGTTTAGTGCGAGCGGGCCTACGTTCGATTCCTGGTGGGGGTACTTGGTCGGAAAGTTGTAAGAGCTTTTTCATGCCAGCCATCTTGAGTGAGGTTTTCCTAGATTTTCCACATTCATACCACTCAAATGCCAGGATGGTACCTAACATAAAAATTCCAGGCCGCTTCCTTCTTTGTCCATTATTTTCTTCCTCTCCAAATTCTCCATATGAGAAATAGGCTAACATGTCATATATACCGAAAACTCAGAAATCTAATTCCTAATCCTTACGTAGAAAGAAGATGCAAGAGTTTTAAAACAATTGAAAAGAAGCATTTTTTCCCACAGCCGTCTTGACTAGCAAATTTTGGACCCTTTTTAACATTTCTGGGGCCGCGGTGGTTCAGTGGTAGCCGGTGGGTGTAGCCGAGCGGTCTGAGACGTTAGGCTGATGATCTTGAGGGCAAGCCCATTGGGGGTTCGAATCCCTTTGTAGTAGCAAGAGTGGAATTTTAACTGTCCCCGATGTTTCTGTGTTCGTGTCCCTGTCGCGTCTAGTAGTCCTGAAAAGTGGCTGAAGTAGAAAATAAGTCAGGAAGTTTTTTTTTTAAAAAAACGTGGTAGAGCGTTCACCTCTGGTGCTTCGGGTTCCGGATTCGATCCCAGCCCCTGTCAATTGAATTTTGTAGTGGACAAACACCGTGTGCGTGCGTTTTCTCGGGGTTCTCCCGTTTCCTCCCACTTTCTTCATTCCACCATTTCATTCATTAGTCATCATCACCGTCTTCTTTAGCCTAACCGGCATAATCGTGGGACGTAAAACTCAAAGATTTCATTTCATTTCCTTTTTAACATTTCAGCTTTTTTAAAGAAAAACAGTAATTTTTGCTTTTCTTTTCCCATTGAAACACACACATACACACAGAGAGATAAACATTTAATTACTGCATTCTGAAGGATAGCATCAGAAGTTCAATTATCAAGGTTATAATCAAGTAGTCGATAGAAAAGAAAGGACAAATTGATTGATGTAATGAGTTTTCTAGTTGTAACAAATTGTTTGTAGAGCGAGTAAAGTAACCTTTAACTATATAAAAAAAAAAAATGTTTTACTTCAAATTTATAGTGTTAGGAATAAATCCTTTGAAAATGTAGTAGTCAGACTCAGTAGAACAAAATTATCATTTAGAATTTATGCATAAATTAAACTTTCAAATTTCCTAGAGCTAACGCCACAATTTGTGCAAGAGGTTATTCTAAACAACTGTACCTATCTTCTACTTTTCTAACATTTATTCAGGGAATTAAAATTCGAGGGAAAGAAGGCTGAAATTTTCTGTTCCAAATGTATTGCAATGTTCTGTTTGGTAGAGTCTTAAATAATGTACATGGAAAATAAAAATAAAGTCTTATAAAAGTGTTTTTACGAAGTTCTTCTAAGTCTAAATGTATTCAGAGTTTAACAAAGATACTCGCCACACGCAGGTGTCCTCAAAATAAAGGTTCAATTTTCTTAGCCTGTAATAGCGTTAGATAGGTAACAGCCGTGTTCTCCGACGAAGTTTAAACGAGCGTTCACTCAAACGCGTTCAACATTAAACTTTCAAGTTTAAACGTGGTTCCAGGAGGACTTTTGTTGCACCACTAAAAGTCGAAGTTCAGTACATCTCGTTTAAGTAAACTTCGGTCAATTTGTAAAATCGACTCTTTTTTTTTTTTTTTTTCTAATCTTTATTTAACAAAGCATACGCGTACCGGTCTTTTCGACTTTCGAGATTGTGTGCATAGAGTTGTGAGTAGTCTAATTTCAGCGATCGTAATTGTGATGGAAAAAATAATGAAACCACGAGCAGAACTTTTTTCCCGAACACGAGAAATGTATTGTAATTTCATTAATGGAAAAATACAAAGGCATTATTGAATGTAAACAGACTCACTTGGATCAACGATGTTTAAACGCCAAAATTCGGCCGTTCAAACTAAAACCAAGTTTATCCACCATTTGACCGAGACTTAACCATGAACGTTCTTGGTGCAACAGACATTTTCATCGAGCTTGGTTATTACCCTCGTTCAACAGTTGAACTTCGTTGGTGCACACAGCCAAATGGAGAATAACTCTTTCGCTCATAGTAGCCTCAGCAGATTTTTAAAAAGGAATTCTCCCTAGGCTATGGCGGTCTCATGAGGTGTTGGAGGGTGACTGATTAGCGATAAACTGATACTTTCCTCGTCACGTTGTCTTCTTTTATAGACGTCATCTTAGAGGGAGGCCCATGAGGGAAGGTCGGTCCTATTCGTGGTCTATCCGAGTCCTCTTCGTGTTTTCCTGGGGTCTCCTTCCGTCGTCTGCTATTGTTTATGCTATGAACGTAAAATCACGTGTTCATAGTAGGCATGTGGTTACAGGGAGTGCGGGAATGGAACCTTACAATATTGGCGTGACGTAACACTAAAGAAAGTATAAATTCTGAAAATAGTGAAATTTTACTACCATTAAAGTAACATCATATTCAAAATATCCGAAGAATGTTTATTGCTTCGATTTTGTAAACTGGACTTAAGTTGTGTTCTAATAGAATATCTGAAAGTCACAATAAAATGTTTTGCTAAATGAAGAATGAGTTATAAACAAAATTCTGAAGCAAAGCAAAAATGTGTTTCTTGGTTTATGATACATTATTCTTGTCTGTCAGTTTGAATTTAGGCAACCCATATAATACACAAGATGTATAACATTCACGAGCTTGGTTAAGCTGATTAGGGGACCAAGATAATCTTTGTGATATGTTGGGTTGCATAGTTTACGGTTCTTGGCAACCAATGAAATGGCAGTTTGAAAAGCAATAAAGCTAGCCAGTCTCAGTGTGAACATCAGAACTTATAAGTAATGAATGTTGTAAAGGCATTTTTTAAATTGTTGAATCCAATCCAGGAAAGCGAAGCTGGTACTTGAGTAAGAAAATCATTTTTAAAAAATATAAAAAATTGATTTTTTTTAAAAAAATGCTGACTTTTTATAAAAGGAACCTCATTGTTAAAAAGCCGATTTTTTTGTATCTGTAGTAGAGAGTGGGAGTTTTTATAAATATAATTCAGCAGACTTCAATTAGCAATAGGGTTGTTGATTTTTCAAAGTAAAAAGAGGGAAATATTTGGCACACGACGAGAGAATAATTTCATTAGCGAAATGAGATGGCTGTAATGTTTCTCCGTTATATTTGTTCCTTTGCTCTAGATGAAAACACATATTGAAATGAAATGTTTTTCAGTTTAACATCCCGCAATTATGCCCTAGTATGTTTGTAAAACGTTTCGGAGAAATACCGTCTCCGTTCTTTATTCTTACATCCCTTGTACAGGCAAACAGTTCATATTTACACTGGCCGTTTATATATATATATATATATATATATATAATTGTATCAAATGTACTCATATAACACAAAATGGTCTACTTCAGTGGTCATTATTCTGCAATTGCTATTATACTAGTAATGCCTCTAAGATTTCTACTTCCCTTAAGAGGCCTCATCCCGGCGAAATTAAAATACCGCTAATTTTATAGTAATTATGTGATATCTTCAAATAGATAAAAGATAATTGAAATGTGGAACAAGAGCGCCCTAGACAATATTACTTTGTGTGAGGTACCGTTATCACAAGTCACCTAGTGGCTTTCCGTTTCCAGCCGTTTAGAAACGCGAAAATAAATGTCGATTTTCAAAATGGCCAGAAATCGAAAGCAGATAAGTGGGTCGTGATAACGATATCTCGTGTAAAATGATATTATATAGGGCGCTCTTGTTCCACATTTCGATTATCTTTTATCTATTTGAAGATATCACATAATTACTGTAAAATTAGCGATGTTTTAATTTCGCCGGGATGAAGCCTCTTAACTCATAGCTCCCGATAACAAACATCTCCATAATAGATGTCCGGACATAAATATACGCTTTATTATGGGAAAGGCATATCCACTTTAGGGACACTTTTAGATAGGAAACACAGTCTTTGTCTACTCCCAACCATAGGCGGCGCCAGGATTTTGGTAAAGTGGGTGCAGGCTAGGATGTGACAATACATCCTAACATTGTTGCTAGAACGCTCTAAACTATTGACTCTTAAAATCTCAAAAATAATCCCTAAGTTTTACTCAAAAATAAAATAAATTAAAATAAAATAGAGAAAACATGGTATGATAGCAAGTAACTTATGGAAGACTTAAGACGTCACTCAAATATATCTAAACATAGGAAAGACGAAATATTCAAAATAGAAAGGATTACTGTAGGAAATCTGAAAATCGAAGTTAATGTGGGTGCAGCTGCACCCACTGCATCCATTGTAGCGCCACCTATGCTTCCAATGATATTGAGTAAGACAGAAATTATTCTCAGTTCGTGTGTGTTTAGTGCAGAATATAGTTTTTGGAATTCGATAATAAATCTTGGAGCAGATACGGTGGCTCAGTGATAGAGTGCTTATCTCTGGTGCGTAGGTCCCTGGTTCGATCCCCGATCAAGTGAGTTTGTGGTGGACATCATCGTGTCCGTGGGTTTTCTGGGAGTACTCCCGTTTCCTTCCATTTTCTCATTCCAGCAATTCTTCCATCATCATTCACTTCATTCGTCTCCCTTAGCCTAATAGTGTGGTATGTTAGCGTAAGTATCCTGCATTTCCGGTTACCAACATGAAAGTTTGCCATTTTGTTACATGTCCAATCAAGGTTGTAAAATTACCGGGAGACAGTTCGTAGGATCATCATGGCCGACACTGGACGCCATATTGGAAAATGGCTAAATTCTAACAACTTAATCTAAATATTTACATGAGAGCTTTAGAAAACACTTTTCTTCTTCTCCAGTCTGCTGCCAAACAGAATAAGAAATAGTTAATAGCAAAAATTTTCCGATTTTAGTCATTTAACCCTTTGGGGACCGATGGAATAGATCTGTACCATAGCGTCGACGTTTGGAATTTGCCTTATAAGACTCTAGTTAAGCTTTTCACATCGTTTTTTTTTTTTTTGCATTTATTCAAGCGTGGAATTATCAAAAAACGTGTTTCATGGGCATTTTCCAGTCACGCGTGCGATACCTACGGCTGGTGACGTCACGAACATTGAAGAAAAAATGGGTAAATTTTAGAGCTTTTTTGGGGATTTTTTGACACGTTCCTATTTATTCTAGGATAATGGTTCTTACCTCGTTGTGTTCGTAATGAAGCACTGTTTCCAACTGTAATATTACAATTTCCCTATTGTGTATCAGAAGCGAGAAAATAGCGTTCAAATTGAAAAAAATGGGATTTTTTCAGGAAAAATTGCCTTTTCCGGGATTTCCCCCCTCAGGGACATAATAGGGACATGCGAGTGGTATCATTTGAAAGCTATCCTAATTTGACACGAAATTGTTTGCGAATTATGATCCTCGGATAAACAGGGACCTGTCAGGGATTTTTTGTTTTTCCCTTAAAGTAGGACGGGTTATGCTTTCCACGTGGGAAAATTTTCTTTACCGCCCTTAGTTTTCAAGATATGAGATTTATATTTTACACAGATATTACACACACCATATAGTGTGTTTTAGGCGATTTTGAGATCCAAGCGTTAACACAGGGTCGAGAGGGACCCAAACTTGGAAAAGTGATTTTTTTCTGACAAAATTTCCTTTTGGAGGTAATTCCAAAATTTCCTTTTCCGTCCACAGGCACATGGTACCCGCATGTAAGTGGTACAACTCGAAAGGTTGATTCATTCCAAAGACAACAAGGTACGATTCATGTTCCTACGAAGAATAGTCTTTATGCTGAAGCTCATTGAAAAACAATTGACTGACAATGTATTATTGGGAGAAATTGGTAAATCGGCAAGAGCATCTATACTCATTTTGGGGGGACCATTCTTCATACCTCATTCTATTTACTAAAAAGCAAAGTTTTTTTGGTACCACTTTCATGTTCGTGTCATGTACCACTTGCATGTTCGAAGGGAGATATTGGTGCCAATTTTTTTTTCTTTTTTGTAATTTCCGTTTTTCCCACTTTGGGCGTGAATTTCCCGTCTTAGGTACAAAATAAGGAAATTTGACTAGTACAGTTGGAAACGCAGCTTCATTACAAAAAAACGAGGTATGAACCATGATCCTACGATAAATAGTCTCGTTGCAATAGCTGCTTGACTGAAAATCTAAAATTTACATACAAGGCAAGGTCCCATAAGGGTTAACTGCATGAATGGCTTTCCCGGTCACCCGACCTCACTGTGAGTTTTTATTGTAGATGTGTTGTATATCAAGTACAAACTAATACAGTTTATCATTCTACAACTTTAATACGTTTGCTACAATGTTACATATTTACATAACTCATATACACTTTCACATTTAAAGAAAAAGTTCAGCTGCTGTGTTCATAGCGATATCACTGTGAGCATTGTCCTTCACATTCGCGAAACAACGTACAGACGAGGCCGTTCTTAATACAAGTACATTTCCCAGTACAGCGCAGTTTGCAACGGCATGTCACTAGTTGTCGACTGTTATCAGACATACTCCTCAATAGTCCACACAGGTTGGTAACCGAGTCTGTCATCTGTTTCCTTCCAACCCCAGTTCAGGGGTTCAACATCATGCACATCCTTTTCGAGGCACTGTTAACCAGATCTTGCACTGGAGTTGCTCTTCTTGTATGGAGATTCAATGCGTCTTCGGTTGAAGGTATTCTGTCTATTGTGCGATTTTTCTTGCTGAATACGTCTGGTTTCGTTGACTTCCTCGCAAGTATTTGATCTGTCGTACATGAGCGTCACAAATCACTCGATTAGCATGCGAGATTGGTAGCTTACAACATCGTGAGAATGAACGACTGACAGTTTCCGGAAAGCGTATCCACTTCGCTAAACGCCATCCACGTATTCCATGCACTTGTCTTGCCAACGCCAAGGAAGGCTGACACTGTGTCACATCCCGTAAACCTGTGGAAAAATCTGCAGCAAATCTATCGTTCCAGAAGGTAAGTTCGTGCACATGGTGTGTCTAAGAATGAAACGTCGCATTTTTGCAGAACCAAAATCAATCCATAGTTTCTCCAGAGTGGGTGACAGATGCAGAAACGCAAAGAGAGCGATAACAACAACATCGGAGTAAACTGTACGAGCTGTAATATTTTTGTGTTCCTTCTCGGCGGCATGACGGACGAGCAGAAGGATTCTTCCATCAGCTTCTATGGGGGATGAGGGAGAAATACCAGTAATATCTGTCTGAGGAAGAGGATCTCGAAGTGTGAAAAAAAACACTTATTCACAACTGCGGCATATTCTGCAAATGTTTTCGCTGCTCCTGGTTGCAGTTGGTGTACCAGCATCGCTCCATCGACGAGAAGACAAGAGGAATGGAGGATGATAGTACTTGTACACCCCTCAAATTTTTCAAAACATTTCAAAATATCTGATTAGAGGTAGTAAGTCTGAGATCTCCAAATTCAGATATTGATGGAGGATAAGTTGTGTTCTCATGAGAAAAGAATTCTCTGATATCGCCCTCCCTTTCCTGACATGCTATGAATGTCTTGCAGAACAGGTTAGAATCTTTGTGTGCACTAGCAAGTTTCATCTTATCTTTGCAACGAACTTTCAATCAGCTACAGTTGAAAACCTGCATACTAACTTTCTTTATAACATCGTGTATGGACTGCTTGCATGTCATTAGACGGTTATAAACGAAGTCCTCATATATTTAGGTTCCTCTGGTAACTGCGATGCGGGCAGACTGACACGAATCTTCCGGCGCTATACGTCTGGTGAACCCAACTGTAGACAGATGCTCTTCTTTAAAAGGATTACCAGTTTCACGAAGTACATCAATTACGTTCTTCACATGTGTCCTGTATTTGCTTTGGAGTGCATTCGTGTCCTCGTGGTATGACCTCGATACGTGCAACTCAACAGAGTTGCTGTCTTCATACTCAGCCAGTAAACCAGCGATTTCGGGACAACTAACTATTTTCTTCAAAAGAGTAAATGGGTTATCGGAAGCTCCCCATAGAGAAGTTTGTTGTTCTGTTCTCACTATGCCACCCTCTAGTGGCATCGTGAGCCAGGCTCGTAGCCATCGCAGAAATGTAGGGGGGGTAGAAGTTAGGGGGCCCGATCCAAAAATACTGTATTAACTGTAATATCTGCTTTTCTCAAGCCTATCGTGAAAACTTTAGGGGGGCAGTAGAAATTTAGGGGGTGCCCCCCATGACCCCCGTGGATACGGGCCTGTCGTGAGCCCCTTCCCAGAGACGTTGACTTGATATATAGGTCAAGTAGAACAATAGTCTTATTTTAGGTGTACCCAAAATAACTGCCCCCCCCCCCTAGAATACCTGTGCCCTTTCACTAGGCCCCCTCAAGAAATTAAAGCTATTGCCGCTATTGTCTAGCAGTTCACAGTCTTCTATAGTCATTTTGCCTGTGAATTTGAGCCCAAAGACGGTGTAAATTGTACAAAATTTGGAGAACTTGTGGAAAGTAGGCCATTTTTCAAGATGGCGCCCAGAGTCACACGAAACATATTGAGAAGCTGTCTCCCGGATTTTTTCTCATTTACATGTCGAGTTAAACACTCTGACCAAATTTCGTGCTGGTAACCGGAAATGCACGATCCATACAAATTATTGCACTTACGGACCGCACTATAATCGTCGGACGTTAAATTGAAAGAAAGATTTTTGAAAATAAATCCCTTCAAAACAATCCAGCACTTAACAAGCAAAATTCTATCAGAAACTACTGTCCGCAGGATTACACGCCGGACAAATATTGCAAACTTTTCCGAAATAAACTCAAAAACTTTGATGATTGGTTAGTTCCGTCTACATTTTCGGTATTTAATAAAATTGGCAATATCTGAGTAATAGCACACATTTGTCCTCCATTAATCTACTTCTCCCGTTTCTCATTTGCCTAAATATTTAAATTTATTCATTTATATTTCTTGCATTATTATTTGTTAGCTTAGGTTAGGATTCCCGTAGACGTTTAGGTTACGACGTAGAATTACTTCTGAGGAAGCATTGTTTTTGTGTGGGTGCAATAATGATATAACTTTAAACACTAAATGTTACTCCATGTGTATAGAGTGTTTGGATTTATAACTTATGTAGTATATTATTTTATGGTGTTTGGCCTGCCACCCGGTTGATTTATGAGCGTTTGCAGCGTTCCTGTGCTGACACAGTTTTTCTCCCGACTGGAGGTTAAAGTTCCCTTCGAGTGATTGCAAAAATAAAAGAATTGTGCTTCCGGAAAGATTATAATCACGGAGCGCGCGCCTGAATAGTGTACAGCGTGTGGCAAAATGTTTTTTAGAAAAGAGAGAGAGAAAGAAAGAAAAAAATGTCTCGTGACTGATCACTTGAACGCTAGATGGCAGACGTTCAAAAATTGTCTATTCTATGATGTTCGACTGAAGCAGGGCTGCCAACGTGAGCGATTTCCAACTAAATCACATGCTCAAAAGTTATTTCTCACCTATTGAGAAACAGTATGACCACTTACAAATTAAGCTAGGTTCATTGCTGTTGTCAGGTTCTTTTACAGGGGTTTGAAGGTGCGCTTTAATTCTTTCCCAGTTCTTAATGTTTATCTTTAGGTTGCGAGATCTTACGTCTTCTCTGTAAGTTTCACGCGTTACTATGTGAAACCATATAAATGGATATCACAAATCGGTAAATATCTTTCTGCTTTCTCTCTAAGAAATTTGCGAAAGAAACGTCCAAAGAGGAGAGACAACAGTCGATTGAAATCATAAAGTAGAACAAAATAATAGGGGTGAGTATCGTGCCATGGGGGGGCGAGCGGGGCGGCGGCTCCGGGCGCTGAAGTAAGGGGGCGCGAAATTCGGTAGAAAAAGGGAAAGAGAGAGAAATATATGTATGGGGGCGCCGTCATATACTCTCGCCCCGGGCGCTGATAAGGGTGAATGTAAATTCTCATATGTAGCACTCGAGAAAATATCGAAAAATGAGTCGTGACTTAGTGAGTAAGTGATTCGAGCCATAATCGAGCAGTATCGAGCATTGACTCCATGTTACCCCTAATAAATACAGTAGAAGCAAATAGCTCTTTTCAAAATTATGCGCGGGGAGAGGCACGTGGTTCAGTGGTAGAGTGATCATCTCTGATGTGACGCGTCCTTGTTTCGATTTGCAGGAATGTGATCTTGTACTGGATAACAATGTGTGCGTGGATTTTGTCGGAGTTTTCCCATTTTCTCCTGTATTCTAGGGGCGGGTATTTCAGTAGTAGAGTTTTCACCTGATTTGATTCCAGCTTGCGCCAAGTTAGCTTTGTAGTGGAGAAACACCGTCTGCGTGGGTTTTCTCGCGGTTCTACGGTTCCTCCCAGTTTGTTAATCCTACCATTCCATTCATTTTTCTCATCATCATCGTCTTTTTTTTAACTAGCTGGTATAAACGTGGGACGTAAAACGGAACGATTTCATTTCATTTTCTCCCATATTTTCATTCCACCAATTCTTACTTTCATTACTCACCCGTCTCCTTTAGCCTAAAGGGCACAACCGTGGAATGTTAAACTACAAATTTAATATATTAAAAAAATAATCATTTTCTGTGATATGCTAAGTTGCTTTTTGTCGGATGCAAATGCTCCCAACTAGAATCGAACACGTGACTACCGAGATGGCCACAAGAGGTCTTGCTGTCTTCTTGTATACTCACACCATCAAGTTAACACGTAAGATATCTCTGAGACACTTACACGTTCAATCTCCGCAGCGCTGTAACAGTAGAAGATCTGACCGCAAGTGATTTCTGGATATGTTTCTCTCGGTTGAATACCATATTTTCCTCAAAATGCTAAATCACAGTTTATTCAGAACTTCAAATTCTCAGCAACGGATAATGAATTATTTTCAACATTTCGTAGTATAACGCTGTACGATATGCAAAGTAAGATTCAGGATATTTTTGAATGGAATGTACTGCAAATCTAAGGATTAGGCAAAACTGTGGTAGCATAATCTTCTATAGCTACAGAACCCTTTGACTTACTCGGACTACCGGGTTCGATTCCTGGTAGGAATTTGAACGCATTACAGTAGGTCCACGTCTCATATAGGTTCGGCGCTGAAAAGGAATAAACTGCAACCAATCAATCTTTGACTTACTCAGCACCACATTCCCCAAACCGTTAGGGTCTCAAACTTAAAAATTTCCACAAGTGTTCTTAAATTCTAGACTATAAGTTAGGCACATTGCGAAAAATTCGAACCGGAAAGAGGAAACTTCTCTTATGAGGAATTCTTTTTCATTATCATTATGGGTTCATTTTAAATAGATGGGCAAGGAGGTATGAAATTCCATGTGTAAGTATTTTATTTATTTATTTATTTATTTATTTTGAGTTTAACGTTCTACAGATACGTCCATAAAACTAGAGAAGATGAATGGTTATTAAAAGTGAATGATTATGAAATTGAATTTGGTAATCTTATTACTTCTATATATTAGCCCTAAGTTGGTTATTTCAGAATTTCTGAAACTAATCAAAACATAGTTTACTCACTAAATGTTCAATAATAACACCCAAGATGAAATATATTTAAACTGATTATTTTCCGAAAATTTTCTGCATTTACCTTCACTTTTTTTACAAAATTACTTGTTTATAACTGAAAATACATCCACTATTATGGCTTCTTTACATATTATATCAGAACTGTCTAGAAAAACATGTTTATACATGTCTGGTCACAAAACTTAACAAGTTAAATATTCAGATCTGGCCTGGCCACAAAGAAAAATGATATCATACGATATGGACTGTTGTCCATATCAAAATATATATATTTATAAATGTTATCCTTATACTCTCTCACCGAGAATCGAATCCGAAACCACGCGCAGTAAAGACACACACGCTAGCCACTGGACCAGCGGGAAGGGCTAATTTGAAATAAACAGGCATTCGATAAACAATGTAAAAATAACACTCACTGGCAAACTTTGAAAGTCATAGTCCATAGAGATTGGAAGAGACAATAATTTTTACAATTATTATGTTTTGAAGTGTTGAACATTTTGTATGTTTGGGTTTTATTCTTCTTTGGACAATAGAAATGTATTATTTAATTTCGTTGAAAGCGTCTATTTTTATGAATTCTTTTATTCCTTCCATTTGAATAGCTATTGGAAACACTTACTTATGCTAAACGCGTGGCTTCACACATCAAATTATTTTGCAAATGTTCTCAGATAAAAGATCCGAATCACAGAAATTTCAGTTTTCGATTCCGGATTCAGATAACGGTTTACCGGCTCCGTAAGTGCATTATTTGCTCTCGACTCCAGAGGTTCTTCCCAAAACTGTTTGACATCTACGTTACGTGTGTGTATAAAAAATAGTATAATAGATTTTCTGGTGAATTTTTCTTCACATCGTTGGCAATGTTGTATATATTTCAGTTTTAGTTTGTGCTCAACGAGTGATGTTATAGTAATAAAAACTTATTTTATTTTCTGTTCTTGTCTTTCAGAGTGCGTGCGTGTGTGAGCGCGGAGACTCTTACGTCACGCGGGGCTCTGTCCAATGAGCGCGAAGTGACGTCACCGGAGCAGCGTGGATCTCCATGAAGCATCCCCAGTCACATGTTGCCAGGAGTTGTGTGATCTGCCGGCTCCCCGGATGGGCAAGAAGGGCCGACGCAAGACCAGGTGGAGGAGACTCTCCATGGGTAAGTCGCTTTGACTTTACTACTACAGTGCTTCCCTCTGGTTTACAACGCCAGTAGTAATAAGACAGTGGCGCTACCTTAGCATAAGAGGGGGCTAGGTACCCCCTTCACAAGTTCCCTTTATACCGGCAACTGTCAGTGTGTAATATAAGGTTGCTATTTTTGAATTTAGTTTGAATATGTATATCAAGGAATGTATTCTATTTTCAGTTAAATTTTGATCTGAACATCACTTCATCTTCGTACCAGCTTCTGATACGAAATTGGGATACCATCGGGAGTGGTGTAGAATTTGATTATATTTAGTATTAATCAGACTCTCAGTATTCTTTTATCCTTTTTGGCAAGTGTTGATGACTTTTATACTTTTTGATTGTCACCAAGCGCGCACCCAGAAATTTTTGTTGGGGGGGGGGTCCAAGCTTTCGGGGGAAGGGGCCAGTACTACAAGCCACTACGTCTATGTAGTATTGAACGACTATCATTTTGCACCCGAAAAGACTATAAGCAATAGCAAAATTCCTCCACCTATATTTTCAGGGGAATAATGTTAGAACTAGATCGTTTTTATAAGAGAAATAATACAAATGACGTGTAAGATCAAATTTTCATGCTACATCAATCATTTGCCTCTTAAAGAAGTGTAGTTTTATTGAGAGATGTACAAATATATGTTAAGTTAGGAAGTTTTTTGAGAGGAGTCTGGACCTGGTGGACCACCCGCAAGTACGCTCCTGATTTGCAGTCTCGTCCTTAGTGTGTGTAATCCCGAGTTCGAATTCGGTAAAGGGGCACGGTGGCTTAGTGTTAGGGCACTTACCTCTGGTGCGTGGGGTTCCTGGTTCCTGGTTCTGGTGTTGGTAAGTTTGTGGTGGACAACGCCGTGTCCGTGAGTTTTCTCGAGTACTCCCGTTTTCTCCTACTTTGTCATTCCACCGATTCTTCCATCATCATTCACTTGTTTTAATCGTCGTCTCCATTAGCCTAACAGGCATAGGCGTAGGACGTAAAACTGAAAGATTTCATATCTTTCTTTTTCTTTTTTCTTTTCTTTTTCTTTCTCTTTTTTTAAATTCGGTAGGGTCTAGTTTGTATTAGGCTACTGGATGTAGGCGCGAAACCTCGTCATTAAGACGCATTGTCTCCGAATCTCTGTCAAATGCCAGTCCAGCATAAGCAGAATTTCCGAATATAAGTAGAAATGTAAGATTAGATTTTTTTTTTTAAAAAAAAAGGCAGTGTAATATGGAGTGTGTGAAAGTTTTTGAAAGATATATATATATATATATATATATGAGTAATACATAAAGGCGATTGTATGAAACCACTAAACGCATTAAATAATCTATCTAGATGTGTCTTTTCTACCTGACTGTGAAGAAGCTATGATAAGATTAGGATTAGGATTTAGATTTCGGGCTTTCGGCATCTACGATCACGTGTTAGGGATGATGTCCCTCGGCGAGCACACTATCCGGGGAAAGAGAAGGAAGGAAGGCCTGGGACCTATAAGTTAGATACCAAGCCGGCCTTTACGTGGTGTGAATGAGGAAAGCCCAGGAAAACCTCATTCAGGGTGGCTGGTCTGAAAAAGCGTTTTACACTTTTTCGACCGAATGGCCCCACCGGGAATCGAACCCGGGACCACTCGCACCGAAGGTGAGAGCGTTAGCGACTACGCTACGCGGGGCCACATAGCTGTAATAAGAAAAAGTGAATTTTTCTCAGGGAATGTTTGCAAATTTTTAAGGAACTTGGTTGATCAAAATACCTCTGTCTGTCCATCCGTCCGGGAGGCAGAGAATCTCAAGACGTGGTTGATGGATTTCCATAAATGTTGGCCAGAGGATCAAAATTTAGGAATTATGCTCGTCTCTGGAGGTGGTATTCAAACTCAAATGGTAGAATTTTCCATTTTAACGTTGATCACTATAGAACAAAAGTGATAAAATAGATATCGAAAAACGGTAAGTGTCTCAAAGATTTATTTAATCTCCACCGTAATCTACCTACTGAAACCGGAAGTGGGAGAAATCTAGTATCAATCCAGGTCAATATTAAATGAGAAAATATGACACTATACAAACCAAATTCCTTCACGTGGTGTACACGTGACACTGTTACTTAATATTTTCACATTTTTCTTAAATATCTTGATAGAAGTTGATGGATGAGTGTCAATAACATCGTCATAATGTCACAAACGGCCGTTGATATAATATGTGTTATCCAAAATTGAATGAAGTGTGTGCTGAAATGCTAATTGCTACTTAGAACATAAACAGTTTGATATCATTTGTTGATTTCAGTAATCTTGTAATCTAAAGGGGCATTAAATATAAAGAGAAACGTAAAATTCAATTTGGTCTCCTTGTTTAGTGGCTAGCATGTGCCCCTTTGCTGCAGGAGCTCCCGGATTCGATTCCGGTGGGAGGGCATCGAACTCAATGCAATGATTCAGATCCCGTTCAAAACGGCATATCTTGTCTCATATAGTCTCGATGTCGACAGAGAGCGTGAATAGCAATTATTAAATAAAACTCTATATAAAGCATGGGGAATGGGCAGACCCTTTTTATAAGACAAAAACATCCCAGTCTGCGAGTAACTCTAATAGACGAACTTCAAAAGTTTAAGAGATATTCTTAGTCCTTATTATAAAGGCAAGACTCGTCAGTTTCCCAATCACGCTAATTCCCAGTAGTTGTCAGTCAGGTTAATAGTTGCCGCTACCTGTGCTGTCCCATACCTGATGCCAACAGCTATCGCCATGGAGACGATCCTAAGTCTTGAAGGGAACAACTTATGAAAACGCAAATATGAAATGTCCGATTTGTTTTCTCCTCGATATCAAATCAGAGGACTTCCCGAGAGAATTTTAACGGTATGTGTGAATGAAATTTTAAAAACAAGGTTTTTCCTTTTACAGAATGACGTTGTTAGCCTCAGACCAAACCCCCAACCTGCAGGAGCACCCCTTGTCTTCTGTCCGCGACTGCTTATTGGAATGTTCGCAGCTAACTTCTGTATCTAGAGACTTTCTCCTCCATCTGCAATGTGAGGACGCACCATGTTGTGCTGACAGGAATCCACGTTAGGGGGCACGGTGACTCTGTTGTAGAGCATTCACTTGTGCTGCGTAGTGTCCCTTGTTCGATCACAGATCACACCAAATGTGTTTTGTAGTGGACAAGCACTGTGTTCGTGGGTTTCCTTGCAGTTCTTCCGTTTCCTCCCACTTTATTCATTCTACAATTTCATTCATTTCCATCACGACTGTTTCTTTCAGCCTAACTGGCATAAGCGTAGGACGTAAAATGAAAACTGTAAGGAATCCATATTACATGAAAGGAGATTGGTTTACCAACAACTCCTTTATGTATTTCCCCTTCGTGTCCAGTTGTCTGTCCGCCCTGAAGGTAAAACACCTTAAGAAGTCCATGATGGATCGGCAAGGTCTAGAAGGTAAAAAGTAAGGAATGGCATTTGTCAATAGTTAGGAATGGGAGGTAATCCTTGCGCCAGAATTGGTAGACATCAATCATTCCCAGTTTTAACATTGATCTCTACAGAGTAAAACAGTAATAGATAGCGAGAATCAGTTTCTTACAATTAATTAAGCGTTCTAATAGCTTATTCCTATCTATTCTGGGGGTGCGGTGGCTCAGTGGTAGAGCGTTCACCCCCGGTGCTTGGGCTCCCTGGTTCGATTCCAGCTCGCGCCGTATGGACTTTGTGGTGGACAAACACAGTGCTCGTGGGTTTTCTCGGGGTTCTCCTGTTTCCTCCCACTTTCTTCATACCACCATTTCATTCATTTCACATAATCACCATCTCATTTAGCCTAACCGGCATAAGCGTGGGATGTAAAACTCAAAGATTTCATTTCATTTTTCCGTATCTATTCTAATCTCTCTATTAGAACTAGAAGTGTTAGAAATCTACTTCTAATTCCGGTTTCAATATTGATTGAGAAAATAACACGCTATGCAAACCAACTCCTTTACGTGGTGTACATGTGACATTACTGCTTGTTTTGTAAGTCATTTCATACGAAAAGGCAAGAAAAACTACAAGATCTGTTTTATCTTGAAATATCATGAACTTTATGGCTATCTCTACTTTCTAATGCAATATTCAACGCATTATTCTTAAATAAATATTTCATTATTTATTTTAATGCATAATTATAATTACTCAGGGGAAGTGACGCTTCCATTGATGTTAAACATTACTCGACATCTGAAATGCGACAGAAGCAAAGTTCAGAGCTTAACCATTCTCAACATCAACAGCACAGCATCTCATTTGAGTTTTGCTTTGCAATTGAAGGGGGGGGGATAGGGGTGGAGATCTTCACCGATATAAATATTTCAGGTTTTTCATCAGTATGTTGCTATACTACCTTTTCTTGCTTCTTACCTTCTTTCACAAAATGTTAAAAAATTTCCAATACGATTAAAGAAGTGGTGTTTAGATACGAGAAAACAAAAGCGGTTCACCGATTTGTGTGTGTGTGTCAGATAGTGACATAACAAACTTGTAAGTGTAGAGAACTACTACAAAGTCAGAACTGTTTATGTAGGCCCGCTACTGTAAATAAATATTGGTCAAAAGCATTTTCGTGTTGATTTATGTCCATTTTCGGCCATTTTGAGCACCAGGAAGCAATTGTCTCCTTTGCGTTCCCTACATGACGCACCACAATCAACTGCATGAAGTGTGGTTTACAAAGTTACGAATTAGTTAGTGAATCACCGAACGAAAACTCTGTTTTTAAGATCACACTGCTGTGGCTTTAAAGATTGCACTGATAATTAATCCATCTGTTATTCCATATGATAACTTTTGAACGAAAGCAATTTTTTGGAAGTTTCTTTTTACAATAGATAGGTGGAGCTATTATCTCGACTGATTTCGTTAGTGGATTCCATCCGTTAACATCCCGGGTAACGGTTACTTTAGCGGTTGGCTTATCTATTCCGCTTAATAACTAACACACCATAGCTTCTATGCAACCTCCATAGTAGCAAAGACATCTTTGTTGCTAATGGCAAAAGATATATAACTGCAAATTGTCCCTCCGAATATCGTATACATGGAATTGTGCGATCCTCCTTACTCTCTTTACCAAAGTTTATTTAGTGAATAAAACTAAACAATTCAACATGCATCAAGTAATTAACTATACTTCATTACAATTTCCTATCTCCCCTTCTAGGAATCATATCACATTCTCTTCTGAGTAAAATTATGTCTATTTCTAAATTATTTCAATGATACTGTCTCCAATAGTGACTTCCTCTTCTCTGCATGGTACAGCCTTGATCAAAAATATTGTTCTTTTATCCGTTTTATAGTTAAATATTTACGTGCTAATTCGCTTTTCTATTTTTGCCTTCTTCCTTAAAGTTTATTGACACATTTTTCGCCACGATTTCCCTCTTGTGGGCATGGGCACTCATAAATATGTAATTTGCATTTTTGCCAACTTAGGTTTAGCCCATCAGTAGCTCATGTTGTTATCACCAGTTATCAATCGACTTTTAAAAAAAAAGAGAGATTCTTAATTCAACCCGTTTATATACATACTCCTGGTTTGTTCACGCATAACTTCGACATACGCGCACGGATTGTAATGATTTTTTTTGTTTGTTTGAAAGAGTATGCCCTCTGGTGGTAAATACAAATTTATCTAGGATCTGGTGGTAATCTTCTGAACTATTCTATGAAGCACTCAAACTGATACTGCTTTAATTATGGTAAAGTAACTTGCTTATATGCAACCACACATTTTACAGTGTGTTTATGGTTGCATAACATATCAGGAGTTGTACTGCAAAGTTTCGGAACACTCTCATAGTACATTATACTTTCTGTGTTCTTTCTGACATTTTAAACAAGTAGGTTACGTATGTGAAGTAGGTAAGATTATTTTTGAAAAATGTTTTTTCCTATTGTATAGATAAATAAATCAAGGAATATTTGAGTTTTACTCGAAATTTCTCTCCATGTACACTAACGCAGGATTGCCAATTAGTGTACATGGAACCAAAGTTTTTAGAGTCTTATCCATCAAAATTTGGTGTTTTTAGTAGTCTATAAATAAAAAATATATATATGTAATACACTGGATAATGTTATTCAACGTAAGTTGAGATGGCTACAAATTGAATCAGGAGTCCTCAAAGTAATCTACCACTAATCCGCTGCGATTCTCTCAAAATTATTTACAATTAATGGACTTTAATTATACACAACAACAATTAACCAATTTCTATAAAATATCTATGTATCAAATTTTAAAAGTCTAACTATATTTATCACCACTTATAAACTAGCTCAATTCTTGATAGGGGGCGCGGTGGCTCAGTGGTAGAGCGTTCACCTCCGGTGCTTGGGGTCCCTGGTTCGATCCCAGCTCGCGCAGAAACGGGACAAACACCGTGCTCGTGGGTTTTCTCGGGGTTGTCCCGTTTCCTCCCAGTTTCTTCATTCCACCATTTCACTCATTTCTCATTATCACCGTCTCCTTTAGCCTAACCGGCATAATCGTGGGACGTTAAACTTAGAGATTTTATATTTCAATTCTTGATAGAATTGTTTGTGTTTATATTCCAGTTTCTATTAAATGTGACTTGCTGGGTTTTGTTGCCTGTTCTGTTGGGAGATTTTCATTATCTGTTATCACCGTTGATTAATGGACACAATAGAACTTGTAGTTCATCGATGCGTAATGCGATAACTTGTATGGTTATAGAATGGAATTAATCTCTGCTTCTAACGTCTGAACAATATTCTGTCTGTTATTAGAGATTAAGATAACTGCGGTAGCCCTTGGCTTTGATTTATTACTAATAAAAGTAACTGTGACACTCTAATGGTTAGTAACACAGTATAATCTTTTTTTTATTATGGAGTTTTTCTTATATATGCTGTGACAGTTAGTGCTGAATAAATGAAATATCTAGTTTAACGTACTACGATAGTATTCCGTAAACTAAAATGGATGCACATTAAGAGCCTACCATGCTAAAAATAATACAAAATTTATCATCTCTTTTGCTTGTTTATTCATAGGTGAAAGGAGACAATGAAATGTTATAGATATAGATCATAGATAATGTTATTCCAGAACAGAAAATATGATTGTATAGAATTTTTAGTGTTGCCATCCACAGAAATTACAGTGTTGCCAGAATAACAATACCCCAAAATCTAAGTTAAGGGAGCGACTAGAGGAACTACTTTTTAGATAACATCATTATTTAATTTTAATAACTGTATGTTAAAACTAAACAAACAGTTTATTACAAACTAAATACAACTATTATTTAAAAAGTAGTTCACAGGATTCCAAGACAACATGATACGTAATCAAATGCAATTTAGGTTGTTTCTGTAGTCTCTGCCTGAACTTAGATTTTGGGGAGAACATTATTCGGGCAACACTGTAATTTCTATGAATGGCAACACTGAAAATTGTTCAGGTCCATCTTTTCTGCTGTAGAATAACATTATCTATAATATATATTTATAACATTTCACTGTCTCCTTTCACTTTTGAATAAACAAGCAAAGAAAGATGATAAATTTTGTATTATTTTTTAGTATGGTAGGCTCTTAATTTGAAGTGACTGACTGGAAAAGTCCGGGAAAACTCTCGACTATAAACTCACTTGTCGTCGAGACTCCTCTGGACCAAAGCTGAACGCCCTAACACTTAGACATCGTAACGGTGACGGCGCCAGCTTTAATTTCATGGAAGAGGAGAGAAGCAGAGAGTCAGAGACAGTCTTGAAGGAGCAGTTATTATTTTATATACCGAAAAGGATACTTTATAGGGCCTATTACTTGATGTATATTACAACTAAACACATCTGAGATTGAGGTATAGCCACAGCGGAGCGCTTGCACCGTTGTTCCTATCTGGCGTCGTCATGCATCGTGACCACTTTAATGCTTTATTGAAAAGAAATACTAAATTCGACTTCACTTTATCAAAAATGCTATTAATTTGTCATCATTAGACTTAGATTTGTCTATCAATGATTTATCTTTGCAGAATTATTAGTAAGTATGCAACAAAGATGTAATTCGATTTGAATACCGTATAAATAGGGGATAATGCTTTATTTCCAGCAAAGATTGCCAGATGAGGATCGTATTTCCAAAATGAAAGAAGAAAAAAATCCATAAAAGAGGAAGTAAACCCAACCCCTTTCTTTAGACGTACAAGTCAGACACGGAATAAAGAAGAAGACGGAAAAAAAAAAAACAGAATCTTGATACTTCTTAGAACGTTAAATCAATACAATCGGTCAAAAGAACGTTTGAGTACTCGTTGTCTGTTTGATTTACTCATGGTTAATGTAGAAAAATACGGACAGGTAGTGGGTTTTCAGGGGACGCGGTAATGAATATTAAAACTTATATTAGCTTTATATTCTTTTAGACTGCCAACTATGGTGTTCGTAAGTATGAAAAGTTTTATGGAACGAATATGTTTTAACTGCCTGTCCCTCTGTTGACAGGTATTAGAACAAAAACGATGAGATATAGCGAAAGGCAGCTTTTGGATATGTATTCAGTGTCCCAAGAATAGACCCTGTCTCTGTCTTTATGCTTTTATTCAAACCAGAAGAGAAATATGTGCCACTTCCGGTTTTAATACTGATTTCCATAGAGCGAAACAATGGCAGAGAGATTCAACATCTCAAGAATACCTTGAATCTCCCCCATTATCCTTCCATCGAAGCCAGAATTGATATAGACCTACAATACATGGTTTCAATATTGAATTGCAGTAGAACGAAAGTGGCATCAGATATCGAGAAATTATATCGATTCATTGTCTCAAGAATTAATTCCATCTCGGGCTTTTTTTTTTTTTAATTTCTATTAAAACCGAAAGTGATAGATATCCCATCCTCGGTTTCCATATTACACTAGGAATGCAATGGATGTACCCCATTGCAATGAAATGAGCTGAGCGAGCTTAAACTACGTAATCATTCCTGGCCATTATGCAATAATAAATGCCATTTTTAATTGTTGACAAAAAAATCGCGTGAAAACTTTTTCCCCATGTTAAGTCTATGCAAGCGTTTTTCGGTGATTATTCCTCGATGGTACATCGGATTTTTGATTTCGACCTATGTTGTCACTCAGCACGACATACTCTATCAGCGTGCTAAGTTTTCTTGAGATCGGCCAAACGGTCTAGGAGGAAGCGTTTTTCGGTGATTATTCCTCGATGGTACATCGGATTTTTTATTTCGACCTATGTTGTCACTCAGCATGACATACTCTATCAGCGTGCTAAGTTTGGTTGAGATCGGCCAAACGGTCTAGGAGGAGTTCGCGGACAACCAAACGGCTAACCCGAGTATAAGAGCTTCGCTTCGCTCAGCTCAATAACATAGTTTGTAAGTATACTGTAGTTTCTTAAAGTGAAACGAAAGTGCAACTCACAGACACAATGTTCTCCACCACAAACTTAGTTGGTCGGGAATTGAACCAGGGACCTCACGCACCAGACGTAAGCACTCTATCGCTGAGCCACTGCAACCCCCACCAAGACTTGAATATCGGCTACGTGGTATCAGCCGTTAGAGCATGAAACTTCCTCATATTCACGGACAAACCCAATTCTGCTAAACTTAAATCTAATAAATATAATTTTCTTCTTGCTTCTCTCTGAATCTAGCATTTTGTTTCTTATTCTGTGAACATACTACGTGAGTAAAGTTGAATTCAGTGTAGAATTTCCTTTTTTATGAAGTGTTGACATAGGACACGATATAGAAAATCAAAATTCGCTCCCTGGTAGGAGTGCTGACCACGTTAAGTACTAAGTCTGTATCTTAATGAAATGTTTCTGGGAGGTGACAAACTTCGAACGTTTAGATTAAGCGTATCATGATTAGGTAATACTATCATACTGGGAATCAAACATCTGAATATTCGAATTGGATAAGTCGAGATTATCAACCCGCTATACATTTTTATAATAACGGTGCGTGCAGCTGATATGATTCCAGATGCTTTCTGGACACAAATTAGTCTGGGTCTCAGAAGCGACACTTAGACCCGAGCAGGCCTGTAGCCAGCCCAAAAATGTACGGGGGCCCGATGCAACCATATTATAGTTCATCACCATATTATAGTTCATTTGCCAGTCTACCGTGAAAATTTTAGGGGGGCAGCCAAAATTTAGGGGGGCGGCCCCCTAGACACCCCTGGATATGGGCCTGGACCCGAGGAAGTCACACGGTGCCCGTAACCTGTACTACCACTGGTGCAGGGGCCATTGTGCAAAATCAATGTTCACAATTACAATATGGCCGTTTCCCACCATAGTATCTTGCCTACAAGAGACTTGGATTATAGGACCACACCACTATACACAAATAGCATGTAATGGTAAAGTATTTACAAACGATAAGTAAAAAGAGCGCGAATTCGGCAATTTCCAAATTAATACACAATGCCCTTTACGCGAAGGTTAATTGCATGTTGAATTAGAATTCGTTAATAAAGTAAATAATTCAGCTAATATCTTACTGACGCTCATTATGCAGTTTATTTCAGAGGCCGTATGTTGCAACACTGCTTAGTTGCCAAGGGGAGGGAGCGGCTGTGATTAACGCAATGGAAGGATGATAAATTGCGATCGGACAGCAACTGAAGCTATAAATTAATTATAGCGCTCGCACCTTCTTTATGCGAAGTGCTAAATGCAAACAGTCGAAAGAAGCGAGCTGTTTTCATAAAATGTTGCATACAATTGCACAAAATATTACCTCAAACAATTGAAGTAAAAAATTGATTAATTGTGGCAGATATCCCAGCTCTGTAAAAATCTCAACCGTATTTACGATACAGTATGTTTTCTGTTTTCCCTGAACTATACTGTGCCTAAGTATGGGAAGTCTTATAGAACTGTGTAGATCCGTTTGACGACAGAAAGAACATAAAAAGACAGCGAACTTAAGTTTAATGTAAGGAAAGTAGGTTCACTGTCAGCTCTAATCCCTCTGTTGTCACCGAAAGTAGCACCAACATGCCATTTCCGATTTCAATGTAGATCGCGAGCACGTTGACTTAGTGGTAAAGCGCTTACCTTTAGTGCGTGAGGATCTATGTTCGATCCCGGCCAAGTAAGTTTGTGGTGGACAACATCGTGTTCATTGGTTTTCCTCCCACATTCTCATTACACCGATTCTACCATTAGCATTCATTTGTCTTAATCATCATATCCCTTAGCCTAAAAGACATAATCGTGGGACGTTAAACTAAAAAAATTCATTTTTTTCAATATAGATTGTTCTAGAAGAAGAATGGCAAGAGTTTTGTTTGTTTGTTTGTTTGTTTGTTTAATTATAGGTTTGTGAGTGCAGGAACAGTTCTCATATTCTTTTTCTATTGAATCCCTAAGTGCTAGAAATATATTACAATTTCCGGGGGGGGGGCGGCCGCGGTGGCTCAGTGGTAGAGCGTTCACCTCTGGTGCATGGAGTCCCGGGTTCAAACCCTGCTCCCGCCAAGTGAACTTTGCGGTGGACAAACACCGTGTTCGTGGGTTTTCTCGGGGTTCTCCCGTTTCCTCCCACTTTCTTCATTCCATCATTTCGTTCATTTCTCATAATCACCGTCTCCTTTAGCCTAACCGGCATAACCGTGGGACGTAAAACTCAAAGATTTCATTTTCATTTTTTATTACAATTTCCGGTTTAAGTGTTCTTCCGCATAGAGTAACAGCAGTAACAACATGAAACGGCCTTTTGATTTGAATTTACTGCCGCAAGAACCCAAGAATAAATTCGATGTTGATTCTAATACCTCTGTTGGAACCGGAAATGGTACAAATATACTATTGCTTCTGGTTTTAATACTGAGCCTCATAAAGCGAAAACGGAAAGAGGTGACAATTCATTTATATATATATATATATATATATATATATATATATATATATATAGTTTCCGGAATATGTTGATCTCCCTGCATCCACCTATTGGAATCAGAACCGATAAATCGATCACTTCTCGATTATAATATTGAAACCTCATAGTTTGTGAGTCTACTGTAATTTCATAATGGGAAACAAAACTCACTTGTTTAATGTATTTATTTATTTATGTTGTTATACGCTAGAAAATCTTACCCCATTCATTATTTCGTTTTTTTTTTTCCCCTTAACACCATTACGTCTCTTCAAGTCCTGCTGAGATTATGTTGAATCTGTTGACATCTCATTCAGTACATTATATGAAATCACTTAGGTTCTACAGGAGAAGATATTCAGAAATACAGTCTTCCCTCGTAAAGCTAATCTCGAATTAACGTTTTATCGGTTTATATTTTATCAGATGAAGAATCCCTTGGCATAAAATAAAGATAACACAGAAGATTAATTGTCAATGTCTCGCACCACTCCCCTCTTGGCTATCTGAACAGCATAGCGCCTTAGCGCTGGAGAGCTAGGTTAGATTCCCGGCGGGAGCTCATGTGGTTCTGATCCCAAGTTAAGCTATAGGTCCACGTCTCATATATCTTCGGTGTTCAAAGAGATGCTAAACTTAAAATTAAATTCAATTAATGTCTCACACCTAATCAAAGCTTTCTTCTTTCGTACCAACCGGCACTGTCAAATCTTATTTAGCAAACTTTCCCATTATAGTGTCACGTCCCCCTAAGATCTGTTACACGTATGAATTACGTACTAATTATTAAAATGTTTTAAAAGTCACCATGAAATGGTCTGTATTTAAAAAAAAAATAAAAATAAAAATGAAATGAAATCTTTAAGTTTTACGTCCCACGATTATGCCGGCTAGGCTAAAGGAGACAGTGATGATAAGAAATGAATGAAATGGTGGAATGAAGAAAGTGTGAAGAAACGGCAGAACCCCAATAAAACCCACGCACAAGGTATTTGTCCACCTCAAAGCTCACTTGGCGCAAGCTGGGATCGAACCAACAACCCCATGCACCAAAGGTGAACGCTCTACCAATGAGCCACCGCGGCTCCAAAAAGAAAAATAGTAAATGAATTTCAGCAGTGGTAGAGCTTACAACACATTCTTCAAAATACCAACTCTGTACGTATAGGAGACAAAGAAGCGTGTTGCATTGGGAACAGAAGGGATAAATCACACCGTCTGTACAGGTAAGGCTCAATATTTTCTGGACTTCACCACATGCAAGAGATAAAGTAGTCAAACTCAGGTTTTAGCTGCTGTTACCCCATACGTTTCTACAAGTATTCATTTTAGAGAGGCTGGATGCAACCCTTAGCCGCATTACAACAAGAATGCAAAGAGAAAAGATATAATTTCCATCAGGTGATTGCAATCGGGCTCCCCAGCTAGTAGATACATATTTTACCGACTGCATCACGACAGTCCTATATTTACATATTTTAGGTAGCCCCCTTTGATAAAGACCACATGAAGCCGAAGGTGTGGTTGGAGGATAAAAGTCAAGGTTCGACATTTGTTAAGACTTCGACACACAAAAGAGATGAGGCGGTCAGTCACGTTAAGGTCAACTTTACCCTCTAGGTTTTCCCAAGCACCCTTTTACAGAGGATACGTAAAATTAATTGCTCCATGACGTCACAGGTTGGTGCTCCACTTCTCGGTAAATCACATGGAGAGCTGAAGGAGCTGACATCTAATCTTGTGTTGATAAAGGACAATAGTGGCACGCAGACGAGAACATGGATAGCGTTAGCTATACGACGCGCAGTTCCACTGCCAACGCCTGTTTGTTCCGTCCGCCTCCTCTTTTGTTCATCATGTTTCTCCCTGCTATTTCTCTCAGACTGTAGAAAGCACCCTTCTACATCACGGAACAGCCAATTGGAAATGAATCCGATGGGCGAACTCGTCAGCTGCCTTGCAACGAGAGTAAATCACGTCTCCACCAGAAATTGAACCCAAACATATTAGATTGCAAGACCCTTAGCGCGTACGCCACTGCTTGTACTTCAATAGGGAGTTCACCGCTTGAAATTTGTTCCTTTCTTTCCTTCACACTTTATTTGTCAACTGTCATCGAATTGAGGAAAACGACGGAAGACGAGTGACTTACTTGGATGCAGCCACCTGTAGCTGTCCCTTATTTAAAATTCTCCCCCTCCTCCCGCCTTATTTCATTCGTGGAATAGAGATGTTTGTATTGCGTTCCTATCTAAAAAGGAATACACAAACCCAAGCTGTTCCAATAGGATTTTCCTTGTAGACTTTCCGCGCAACAGTGTTTACTCTGAGTGTTTGCTTGAAGCAGTTACTGTTGGAAGTAATATCTCTGTGTCCCTCTGCTGGTACTGCTTCCCACAAATACAGTATCACTCTTTCTCTCCACAAACACATGATAACATGTTAATGACCCACATACTTACTTATTTTTTATTTCTATTATCAAATAATATTTTTGATAATTCAACACCAAGAGATTTGATTCATTTTACACAACGACGTTTTGTGGGTGACCTTCACCCATCTCAGAAATATAGCTTCTTCCGACGAAGTCGAGGGGGCGTTGCAGTTTTCGTAGAAAGAGATTTCCTCGTGTGTAGTGGTTGGGTGTTTGCAGGTTCCATTTCCGCGCGGGATTTCTGTTGGCCCTTATCCTAATTCTGAAGACGGTTTAGAGCAGTGATTGTTCTTTGTAACTTTTTCTACAATTCCATTCTGCCCTTGGAATTTTCTGATTCGTGTCTTCTTCCTCCCTCTCCACATTTTCCCCAATGACTTGACTAAAGAGCTAGCAGACCTTCCGGCAATAAATCCAGAAATGCATGCAGTGGGAGTCGATATAATAACCGTGCATCGCCATTTGAACATATGATGTATATTTGAGCAGGGGCATTCACAAACCATAGGCTGTTCATCATTACTTAGTGAAGAATAGCTGTTAATTGTATAGTTCTCCATAGCGTTTAACGACATACTTTTCTTGTAAACCTAAAACTTGATTGTACGATAACCACTGTATATATCAAGGTGAAGGTGAGAACGAAATGTATTATGAGAAACGTATTCATCGTGGCATTACCAAGATGATTAACTTTTAAACTGTCCATCGAAATTCCTATTTAAAAAAAAAAAAAAAAAAAAAAAAAAAAAAAAACTGTACCCGATCGGCCATTTTAGCAAAATTTATATAGTTCGACAAATGTTTTTATGGGAGTCACCTAAAATTGATATATTTTAATGCATTCAAATCTATGTGTAGCATTTTGAGTCAAATCTATTGTGATTTTTACACATCATCATGAGTAAATCTTGTCGTTTTCAAGGATAGTACATTAAAATTAGGGTTTAGTTAAACAGTTGAATGACATTTGGGATAGTTCTCAGTGTGACTGAAAGTGAGAAATCTTAAAAACTTGGATTGTACGTTTTCGATTGCGCTAGTATATTTGATATACTCCGGATTCCATATTTCAAAATAAAAAGAAATGTTTAAGTTTTAGGTCTGACGATTATGCCGGCTAGGCTAAAGGAGACGGTGATTATGAGAAATGAAGGAACTGGTGGAATGAAGAAAGTGGGAGGAAACGGGAGAATCCAGAGAAAACCCACACATACATTGTTTATCCACAGCAAAGCTAACTGATCGAATCAAGGATCCCATGCAACAGAGGTGAACGCTATACCGCTAGCTCACCGCGGCCCGTCCGTTCCATATTTGAGAAGCTTGCGGTGACTCTCGTAGTCTATATCTTGAGTTCTAACTAACGCAAAGACGCGAAAACTATTCTAGTCTACATATTGAATGTTTGTGGATCACCCGCATGATCTATGAACAGCTCTGAAGTTTTTCCGTCATAAATTGTAGGGGAAATCCATGAATAGTTAATAGATTAATGAGATACAGCCCAAACTTATGTTTAATTCTTAAACCATAATATCGTGTAAAAGATAAGACATTATACCAGTCGACAAATGAACAAGACGACAATTCTCATGTGTAATATTGGAGAAAACAGGAAAATTAATTTTATGATGTTAAAAATATAACTTTCGTTGTCGATTTGACAAAAGAAATATACACAGTCAAGTACCAGATTGTATGTGGTGTTTTCTAACTTCTCCTAACAGTAACATCCTTGTAAAAAGTCATGACGAGGACAAATAGCCTCGCTGATGACGTCCCCATTAGGCCATTCCTTCATTCATTGTAAAAAAAAAAAAAAAAAAAAAAAAAGTGCGGACTGAAAAAAAAAACATTCTTTTCTTTTCTTTTCACCATAAAAGAACTATGATATCGAAATTTCATATTTCTGAACATAGCGTTTTAGGCTAGGCTTTGATCGATGACTGTCTTTAGCCTTTAATAGTATATGGGTAGCTGTTAGCGGGGGTGCGCCCACGAGGGGGAAGTTTAATCGAGCACAGACACCCCCCAAAAACAACTTCTTAAGTCAACATACATTTGTACACTATTTCAATAAAATATCATTGTTTAACAGGGAAATGATTGATGTAGCAGACAATTTGATCTTACACTTGATCTGTACTCTTTTCCCTAAGAAAACAATCTTTTCCCTCAACTATTTCACAATTACGTATCGTCTTTTCGGGCGCAGAATAGGGTCTAATACCTATTCAATACTACATAGGTGTATTGGCTTGTATAGCTTTGGGCCTTTCCTTCAACGATTGGACTCCTCCGAATAAAAAATCCTGAGTTTGCTTTTGTCTATTAGTGATTTTGTATTAGTTGAAACATTGATATTATGTTCTTCGTTAACCGCTAGGCTAAATATTACAGTTTAAAGTGGAATCTCTGAAGCTGAGTCACTACTACATTTATGCTCTAATACGTGCCACCGAAGACACACGTTCTAGCTTGTTATACAAGCGAGGAGGGTATTTTATATTGTTGTTTAGTACGTTCATAATATTAATTTTGGAGACCTGTATGTTCTTTTACATAATTGATGCAGCTTAGAAGTCTTCGCTACATTAATGCCGACATAATTGTCATACCTTTCAAATTTGTTCTGTTCACTCTTACGCACAAGACCCGGGCATAGCCTTTCGGACACAACAACATAAAGCATATTACACGAAAGCTTTTCTCCACAATCTTCTGAGAGAAAGTTTAATCAAAATAGATAGAATTCCGATAGGGAGTAGAGTATTTTAATCTTTAGTTATATAGCCTCGTCTCCGCTTTATAGGAAACTATGTTATAGGCTATGTGATATGTCAATTACACTGCTCAGTCGAAAGTTACTGCAAGAAAATCCCGACTGGACCTACTTTTCAGTGTGACTGTACAAAATAATACATAAATGCACCATTGTCAGAAAAGTAACTGTCAACAGATTTTGCTTAACGTCCTTACGCACACCCACGTCATCAAACACAGGCTTCCAAGTCCTAACAAAGAGAGATCTCAACTACTATGCTTACACGAGTTTCTGTCCCATGCGCCATGTTTCTAACGAAAGTAACTATTTGTGTTTTGAAGTCGGATTAAAAACTGTAATGTTCAAACATTCTGATCACAATGGTATATTTTACCTGACTATTTAAAAGAAAAATATAAAAGATGAAAAATACGTGATATGTCAATCTCTAGACAGGAAGTTTGATAAGATTGCTTAATTGAAACAAGAAATCAAAGTGATACACTTATCAGCTGATTTGCCACTCAACCCTCATATTAGATTCCGCCATTTTTGTTGTAACCAGGAGTTGCCTGTGTCAGGGAGGGAAATCTTAACAGGAAATGCTTGTTTTATGTATTTTCCTTAAGGGAGAAAGTAAAATATGTGACTAGTTTTCGATAACTGGGTAGTATTAGTAATGATAATACGAAATGTGAACGTGAAATAAAAGCAAGGATAGGAATGGCGAAAGAAGCCTTTAGGAGGAAAAAAATAGTATTTTGTGGGACCCTGAATAAAAAGTTGAGAAAAAGACTCATAAAATGTTCCGTGTAGAGTATTGTATTGTATGGATCAGAAACATGAACATTACGCAAAAATGATGAGAAACGACTGGAAGCTTTCGAAATGTGGGTGTGGAGAAGAATGAAGAAAATTAGTTGAGTCGAACGGAAAACGAATGAGAGAGTATTAGAAATGGTGGGGGAGAAAAGAACAATTTTAGATATTATTAAGAAGAGGAAGAGAAACTGGTTGAGACATTGGATAAGAAGGAACTGTATCATGAGGGACGTTCTACAGAGTATTAGAAATGGTGGGGGAGAAAAGAACAATTTTAGATATTATTAAGAAGAGGAAGAGAAACTGGTTGAAGCATTGGCTAAGAAGGAACTGTATCATGAGGGACGTTCTACAGAGTATTAGAAATGGTGGGGGAGAAAAGAACAATGTTAGATATTATTAAGAAGAGAAAGAGAAACTGGTTCTGACATTGGACGAGAAGGAACTGTATCATGAGGGACGTGCTAGAGGGTATGTTGCCATGAAAGAGAGGAAGGGGTCCGAAGGAGACTACAGTTAATGGACCATATAAAAACAGAAAGATCATACATGAAGACAAAGAGGTTGCCAGGAGACCGTGGAGCATGGAAGCTTCTTAGTTGCAGCAAGTACTGTATCTGCCATAGTAATAATGGCAGAATACCTATCATGATGATATATGTATGTGATGGGCTAGATTGTTTAACTAATTTATTATGTGGTTTATGGCGAACAAAATACATAACATTAACAATTTAATTACAATTACAAACTGATCAATGTACTTGACCATCGTATAATTCTTTTCATTTGATTAACTTACAACTTTCAAAGAAATCACAAGTAAATGCAATCAAGTCTGAATTATATAGATATAATAGATAAAGCAGAATCATCCCGATGCTTCAGCAAATATTGGAAATATCCTCCATTTTCCCTAACCAAAACTTAACCTGCTGAAGTGAGAAGATGCTGACAGTTTCACGTAATTCATCCAGTACTTGGAAAATTCTTGTGTACAGCCTGTCCTTCAACTAGAGTTGCCACCTGTCCCGAATTAGCGGGACCTGTCCCGAATTTTAAGGAAATTTTGAAGATTCCGAATTAGGATTTAAACCTGGTATGTGGAAGTTGGAACAGGATGTGGATCAATCAGAGAGGACTTATTGTCGTCGAGGGCCGTATGAGATAATATATAACGTTGTCATAACAATCGAATGGCCATATTTATTGGAGAAACTTATTCAGGGTACATTAACATCACAGAAACATTAAAAAAAACCCTATTATAACGGTAACCAAAATATTTATTTAATAAAGTAACACAGAAAAATCTATTTATTAATCATTTTAATGGGGAATTTGAATCTTCATCTCCTAAAATAGTCTCTCAATGTTGCGTGGTACATTGAATATTCCAACGCGGACATTAGTTTTCCAGGGAATATTTTCAGTTCAGGTTAATATTACTTCTGTATATTCAATAAGGGCTCAGGCGGGCCGGACGAAAGAGTTCAGTAGGCTGGCACTGGTCCGGGGGCCGGCTGTTGTGCATGGCTGCCTTAGAGAAATGTATTATATTGTCGGACGACAGATTATCCAGAACACTTATAACATAGCCTATGCGACATTTGTAAATTTCTACCCATGATGTGTTCCTATGACTATCAGGATATCGATGTAATTCCATCCTATCGCTAAAATTTTTCATGTTGGCACAAGTGGAATCAGACCAATGATGCTATTCTTTGCTCGTTAAATGTTTTACAACTTCTGATCAACCAACCACCAACAAAATGACACTACGAATTTTCTGTTTTCTTTTTTCTTGGCTTAAATCTTAATTGCAATTTTTCTTCATAAATATATGTATTTGTTTCGACTATACCGGCATTCTGCACATGTTTTAGAAGAAATTGTAGAGGTTAGGTCAGATGATATGGGAGGCCATAGAATCTGTAAGATTATCCTGTTACCAAAGAACTGGTTATCAGTTGCATGCAAATCTTGGATGTGTGAATATCTAATTTGTACCACCATCTTGTTCAAAGTAACCCTCCCTCAAATCGATGTCGTCAAGTTATTTGATTCCAGGAAGGTCTCCTACTGGAAAGGCTATAATTTCTCATGAAACAGGATTTCTACTTCGAAATGTCTTCCAATAGATATACTGGGATTTATGCAGAGTCGTTTTGACAAGTGATTAGTGCCATACTAATGAGTTCGACTAATATATGTTTCCTGCGGTAGTCAGACTTTTAGTACGCCGCTAATCATGCATTAAAACAACTCTCCATAAGGCCAACTCCTTGCTTAGCCACGAGGCAGTGGTGGATCTAGCCCAAGGCCTCTAGTTTTTGATTCACAAAACTAATTTAAGCTATTATTAATATACATTTGAAAGTTTATAGTAACTCATGATACACCTATCATAGTCTGGATTGTGAGTGCACCCCGTTTTTATCTTCTAAATCCGCCACTTCCACGAGGGAACTCAAATGATTATCTAGGAGAATTGTGTGTCTATAGAGGAGAATTACGTGAAAATATATTCTTATCTTTGTGTGAGTGGGTATTGGAAACAGGCAGAAAGTGTTGATTGAGAAATGCATGCATCTATTCTGTCCAATTGACCTTGAAGTGTTAACAACATGTTTTCCTATATTTCTCGGTGTGTCAGCATCTTTGATGGCGGCATTAAATGTCATGCTAATTATGTCTACACTTCCACTGCATTCGTTAAGACAAGGAATTTATTAAAAGGTTGCCCCACCCCTTTCCTCAATTTGTTATTCGTTTGTTTTGATTTATTCGTCACAGGTGCAAAGTGGGTTTTCGTATCAGTAAAAACAGGAATTTTATGGCGCTTTAAATTGTGGAAGAATGGCCGTTAGAACTCACACTTTATGACGAAATCAACCGCTAAGCGTATAAAGGACATTATGGAAAGAACAACCATTTTGTCTTTTGTTTTTTGCACCGAATGACAGGTGGTGTTGGATTCTGAAAACAAGAAGCACACTGAATAAATAGTTCCGTTGTTACTCAACAGAGAACCAAATTTCACGGGCGCGGTCATGGCCGCCTTAAATAGAGTGGCTTCCACCTCATCTTAATCAGAAGTAATGAGTTGTTTTTCTGAGTCTTCAAATAAGAATTCCTTCCAATTTGGAACTGTCTCGATTCATATTACGATCTCGTTACACTTCTCATTTTTTTTTCTTTGGACTCAATGTAATTCACACTTCATCTCGCGTCGAAGCATGTGAGGGGCTAACAGGGGCGGATCCAGGACGGACTTCTGGTGGGGGTGCGGTGGGTTGTAATACTGCTACCTAAAGCTACTCTTAGGAGGTCCAAACTCTGGGATCGGTTTTATTTATATATAAAATAATAAAGTTTTCTCTTCTGGGGGGAAATTGCCCCGATCGGCATCCCTGAATTCCCTCCTTGGGGCCAAATACTATCACGACTTTCAACATATTAGGAATGCTTTGAGCTTTTAGAAGCCATTTTATAATAACCATATAGATGGCACAACGTTGATATAATGAATGAAAAGCAATATTTATGGAGGAGTAGGATGGGCTCTTCTTCCATCAGACCCTTTAATGACTATATGATATTACAGAGGATCACTTCGGCAACAACACGAAAGCATTACCGTTGGATCGTGTTGCATGGAAGCCTTTTAATTTGTGTGGCAATTTACTCCTTAATTTTTAAGTGACCATATATTCTCTCATTCAGATACTGTTAGGGTCAGTTGCAGGCCCCCATAGTCGAGCAAATTAAGGCGTTAGATCGGCGATCACACAACTTATCTGCCGCGTGTTCGAATCCCACTCAGAGCATGATGCTTTCCATTGTTCTTTTGTCATCCGTTTCTCATGCTTTCTTTTACCCTAAAGGTCAGAACAACTCAATAATAGATCAAACTCTGATAAAGACAATAAAAAGGATCACCCACGAAACTTAAAAATGAATGTATATTAATACTTGAAACAATCTGTATTTATTATATACTCTTTCATGCCCCAGGATGTGAGGTTTTAACTTTACCAATATTCTCTGAGGCTTAACCAAAAAGTGTGTTAACCTGAAAAACTTTTAACATCAGAAAAACTCTAACGTCAACACTATGTCCATGTATGGAATATGAGATATGGATAATAACCTTTAAAGTGACCGTTACCCGTGAAGGGCCGAGATAATTGCTCTAACTGTATATTGCCAAGATCACATTTTTTAAATAAAAAATCTGTTTCGTTTAAGAGTTATTATGTGGTGTGGTGTTATTGTGTGCTGCTCACATTCATGATACATTTTCCTGTGAAATACGAACACAATTTTAAGGCGTTTTCGGAATATTTCGCCCAATGAATACTCACCCAGAAAAGTAAATGCCCCTTAAAAATTTTATCCATAAGAAAATATTTATGCCATATGTTGGTGTTATCAATGAAATATTTCTATATAAAATAACAAAATCGCATAAATATTTCGCACTCCCCCCCGTCAAAGGAAAAGAAAAAGCTCATCCCAAGACTAAACTGTTCTTTGTGGATATTGTCATAAAAGTTATGTATGCAACATTATAGGAAGTTAATGAAATGAAATATTAACAGAATCGTCTGAGTCGTTTTTCAGAAAATGTTCGAAAAAAGTTCCCAAACATAAACTCTCTCTCCTCAGTTTTTCCATTATGATATATCATAGTATATGGTTGTTATTGAAAAATTGATTCATGAATTATAAACAAAACCATTAGAGCCGTTTTTGAAAAATCTCAAAATTGGATTTTCATTTTTCAGTAAACTACATTTATTTTTAGGAGTAAGAAGAAAATTCGATTCTCCCTGGAGAACCACATAAAAACACAAAGTTTAAAATTTGATTGAGATAGGTTGAACGATCTGACTCTAGGACGAACGGACGAATAGACGGACAGATGTCGACAAATAAAGTTTTCGGTATGTATAGGCCTTCAAACATGTAAATCCATTGAAATCTCGAGTTATTTTTTTTTCTTTGATGATCACCATACTTTCTCCCCTCTTTCGTCGCTCGAAAGTAAAAATAACAAAATGAAATGAAATATTTAGTTTAACGTCCCACTATTATGGACCGAGGCTAAGGGAGACGGTGATGATGAGAAATGCATGAAATGGTGAAATGAAGAAAGTCGGAGGAAACAAGAGAATCCCCAGAAAACTCCCCACACGGTGTTTGTTAATACAAAATTCTCGTGGAGCGAGCTGGTATCGAACCAGTGACGAACGCTCTACCACTGAGCCACCGCGGCTCCGAAATTAAAAGTGAAGAGTGATTTTATGCCATTAGGCTTTTGAGTTGAGTTGATTTTGAGTTTTAACGTCACTTTCATCAGCGAGGGACTTACTGATTAACATGGAATCCGAACCACATGAGCTCCCGCCGGGAATCGAACCCAAATCTCCGACGCCAACTGCTTAGGCACGAAGGAGTTTGCTCTTAGGCTTTTAATCGTGATAAGCAAAAGAATAGAATCTAGAAAATATTTTACAACTATCGCTGTATATGAAACAGTCTTCCTTAAGAGAATAAAACAACACATTACGACTGTAATAATTATTTTCATCTGATGAGAGAGATGTAGGTATTTGCCAGGCGGAAGTTGAGCCGTGAGTCCCCAGCGAAGGGTCGAAACGAAACGTTACGTAGAAGATAAATCGATGCTCCTTTCACAGTTCCACTGTTGGAGACAGTCGCAGAGGCAGTTGTCTTACTCTTACGTAACTTTACATACACAAGCGAAAAAGAAAGAAAAAAAAAACGTTAACTGAAAACATTCATCACAAGATAACCTGTGTTTGCGAACGCGGCAACTCTTTCTCTCGAATGAGTTCTCAGCAGTCTTCACGCATTCAAAAACATCTGTTATTGCGTCTCCTACAAACAAATAAGATTTTTAGATTCTTTTATTTAATAATAAAGTTACTATTGTGTTGTGGATATAAAATAAATGGCGCGACAAAAGAGGTAAAATCAAGAATCTCTACAAGCAAAAGGTTCTATTATAACAAAATAATAGATCGAAATACACACCAAGTTCAAAATGACAGTGCCACGTTTACTCATTAATAGAGTGCTCATCTTCCTGTCAAGGGTCCGATCCTACATTATGTTTTTAATTCGAGTGAACTGGTTAGAGTTCAACGTCTCTTTTCAACACGGAGTCTATATGAGACGGGACTAACAGCTTAAAGAGAAATCCGAACCTTAACTCAAGTTTATATCCCAGGCAGGTATGAAGTATCCCCTCTGGGAATCAAGCCTGGTAAATAGGAATGCCACATATTCTATTACCTACCTTTGTTCTACTGATTTAGTGGCTCCAGCTGCATATAGGTAGATGGGTAAATAGGTAAATGGTATAGGTATAGCTGCGTATAGGTAAATGGGCTACAACTTATCAGGCAGAACACTCTGAAAAGGCGTATAGGCGCTATCTTTTTCGCTTGGCGCTATTCATATGTCCAATTGGTGCTAGTGACATAATCCTCCAAAATAAAGCCCATGGTCACCTCTGATGGCTTTTTAAGGAACATCATGGACTCGGACCCTCGGAAAAGTGTTCGTCCAATTTGCAGACTAGTGTGCACCATACGGTTATCATTCGAAGGCTTCAACCATCGATAAAGTGAATATGTTTGACTCATGATTGCCACCTGAGATAGCACCAACCAACAAGGGCCACCGTCTGAAGGCGTGCAGTTCTCTTGAGTATACAGAACAACCGGCGAGCTTTCCTGTATCAGATTATCACTTCTCATGAAAATTGGACTTGCTCCGACAATCATAATTGATTACGACATTTGGAAAATACAAGAATACGGTTGATCTAAGAAAAACTGGTAATTACGAAGAAACTACTTGGGAGTAATGCTACAGAAAAATGCAGCAATAGACGAAGATGTAAAGAGTAGAAATAGCAGTGGTTGGGGAAAATGGAGGGAAGCGACAGGATAATAGTGACGAGCGTAGGATACTAATACGCCTTAAAGGAAAAGTTTCCAAAACAGGAGTGAAACCTGCCTTATTATATGGAAAGGAATGTTGGACGACGAAGAAGAGAAGAAATATAAGTTGTGTTGCGGAGATGGAGATACTGTAATGGATGTGTGGAGTGATGCGGAAGGACAAAGTTAAGAATGAAATGATCGAGGAATAGTAAAGGTAAGACCATTAATAGGAAAGCTACAAGAAAGTAGACTTCGATGGTCTAGACATGTAAAAAGAAGACCTTTGGAATAAGTAGTTCGCCGGGAGGACAGCGATCTGAAAAACCGACCCCAGCTAACAGGAAAAATGTTTAGAAGAACAAGAATTATTGGATGATAATCAACATCTAGGACTATTTGCAAACCCACCTCTCCACCCTCAGGTGTTACTGCTAGTATGGTGGTCGTGGTGTGATGAAACATCATATTTCTTTGCATTGAGGTAAAACCATCACTGCAAATCGTTGCAGTGACGAACTCTATTAAATTCAGCGCAAACTTGTCCTCATGGGTCTACCAATCGTCAACATACATGCTGTCCTCATGTTTCACATCGCTCAACGAATGGTGGAGGCTCTCGTGCAGTATGAAACATTTTCTCGCCGACTGTACTTTCCTGGCTTCTCCATATCTCTTCCGGGATCTCCATCACTTTGTGACAAGGAATAAAAGTGGGTCTCAAAAGGTATGGGGACGCATGACGTCAAGACGTCCCCAGTGCCTATCTTTGACCATTGTATTTTTAGGAAGTGAAGGGACGCCATATATATTTTCTGGAAGTGGGGGAACGACATCCCCCACCTCACTTTTACTCCTGAGGAAGTTTTCGGATGACATGGGAGAGTGAATGGTGCAACATGCGGTTGAGGACTCCTTCACATAACACATTTCAGATTTGTTTCGTCATGGTATCCAATAGTTCGATGAGAAATGGAAAAGTTTGGTTGGAAGTGGTTTGATGAAATAGACGTAGTAGTTCTTGTTTTTATTTGGAGAGGGGTACTTGAGAGCGACTTAGTTCAAGGGAACATTGCAAATGCACCAATCAATTACTACAGGGATGCAAATAAGCTACAAAATTTGAGTATCCCAAGAGAAAAACTACTAGCCCACATCCCACAATACGAATCGTTTACTAAACTTCACTATTTTAATAGTAATATTAAAAACTCGCACGCACCGGTGAACCACTCGCCCCGGGCAAGTGGGCAAGTGGTTATTTTGCATCCCTGAATTACTATAACACGTACACAAAACCCAATACACTTTGTATCAGTAGCATGAGATGGATAAACTTTTAATTGGCAACCATTTCGATAGAAGAACTTTCGGAGACTATTTTTCTATGCTCATTAGTACACCAGGGGCACATTCACGGAGAGGGTGTCCACCGAGTACGTGGTTCCCCTCTTAAACTTCCTAACTCAACATACATCTGTACACTCTCTCAGTAAAACTATGTTTGTTTAACATGAAAATGATTGATGTAGTATGAAAATTTGATCTTACACTTCATCTGTACTCTTTCTCTTATAAAAACAATCTAATTCTATCATTCTTTTCTGAAAATATAGGTGAAAGTATTTTAAGTTACTTATCGTCTTTTTGGGTGCAGAATAATACCCCTTCAATACTACACACACGTAGTGGCTTGTAATATTGTATCCCCCCATCAAACTTCGATCCCTTCCAATAAAAAAATCTGGGTGCTCGTTTGTACTGTATTTTTCACTTTTGCGTCTCAAACATAAAGGAAACTATAATAAATGAACGATGATAATGAACTGTCAGTACGCAACATCCTGGGTTCAGGGGAACCGAAACTACAAGTCTTGTCTAATGCCTTGAACTGCTCGACCATTTGAGAAGACACCAAGTAAGAGATGAAAGATTCTTGTTAGGAAGTTTTCAGTAAGAATTCTCATTAGATTGACACATGCTTCTTTAGCGATGAACTTTTTCATTTCTTGAGCCTTTCTGCTATATCAACATATGCTCTTCTACTTTCAAACACTACAGACTACACCATCAGCACAGATTGATGGTAAAACTACAATATTTTGTACACGTGTATTGCCAATTTTATTTTTCTATTCCTACATACTTTTGCCGTTAAACATGCTTTTACAGAACGACAACTGTTCATCCCAAATGAGACGTATTTCCGTTGTGTTGTCAGCGTTTTGAACTGTTCCATTCCAATTGCATAACAACAACTTCAGAGTGTTAGCTTTTACTCTACAGCACGATCTCTCCATTGGTCACTTCCCAGTCGGCGATTTTCTTCATTTATTTTTCACGGAAAACCGAGATTCAAGCAGCCGGCAACAGAGTTTCATTTTGTTCTCTGTTGCTCCACACTTCAACTTTATTGTTTTACACTCACTGATCGTTCTCTTATGTAGCGTGGGAAATCCTGGGAGAAATGTGGGGGAGTTCCCCCCTTAATATTTTTGGAAGGAAATCCCCTCACCAATAACTTCCTGGGGGTAGGGTGAATAAAGTTACACTATCACCAGAAGTTTACAAATAAATTAAAATAATTCATTTGTAATTAATGTATCGCCAATATACTGTATGTATTCGTATGTTATTAATGGGCGAACAAGTGGTTAGTGGTATTTTTAATCTTTTATAGCTTAATAATTACGGACAGTCAAATAGGTGAACATTTTATGTTCAAGCATTTCACTTCGAACATTTTTTTTTAATTATTATTATTATTATTCTTGAATGGAGATACTCGGTCGAAATAGTGTAAAGCTTTTCCAGGCCAGCCAACCTGACTGAGGCTGGTTTTTCTAATTCACACCAGACAAATGCTGGATGGTACCTAACATAAGGTCCAATGCCACTTCCTTCCTTTCCTTTTCTCGGATAGTGTGATCGCCGAAAAACGTCATCCCTCATACGTAACGGGCCAACATGGCCATAATGCCGAAAACCTAGAAATCTTCAATCTTCTTTCCCCCCATTTCGTTATATACACATAAGCTTTTCGCATAATAAAAAGAGTGACCGATAGGTACCAATTTTTGTGGACTGGTAGATCTTTACGAGATTTAACTGCGTAGGAAGCTGGTTTCTTTTCCAATTTTCGACTCGAGGGAGATTTGGTGCTTAAAAATCAAGTGCAAACGAATAGTGAGAATCGAATCTTTTATCCTAGAATATGCTGCAACCAGAAAGTTAACAAAGTAAAGTGAGTTACATATAACCAATGGCTTAAGAAGATTTCTCATCGTAAATTAGGAGGATGAAACTTGGCATATTAACTCTTTATTTCAAAAAGTGGACTCTTCTTGCATCGTTTACTTTTCAAACTTCCGTTTTAAGAGGGGGGAAAGAAATGTGGGTAGCAGGGTGTGATATGAAAAAATATACTAGAGAACGGATATAACTGTTAAATTCATAGTTTTCACGGTCGCCGAAATGAATAGTAATACATCCCGATGACGTTTATTCTAAATTTAGGCAAGAACAGACATGTCATCTGAAGTGAACGTGGGGATGAAAGGATAGAACATTTTTCGCAAACAACAAAAGAGTCGTAAAAGACCGATTCATTTCTGTTGAAGGTATGGGTAAACACATATGTACATTAAAGTCGATTAATTTCATACATAAAGAGTCCTGTTTATATGAAAGAAAAGAAAAGGAACTCTCCTCCATATAAAACAGTAATAATAATAATAATAATAATAATAATAATAATAATAATAATAATAATAATAATAATAATAATAATAATAATAATAATAATAATAATAATAATAATAAGTAGGTATCACAGTTACTCCACGTAAAGAAGTTTCATTTGGTTTCTCATAAACCAAACTTCTTAAGAGCTTAATTTTATCAAACCTAGACTTAAATGTAACGTTTCACCTTAAATTAAATGTAATATACTTTAAGATGAATGAATATTTGAAAATAGAAATTATTTTTCAATGTTTAGATTTGTTGAGTAGAAAGTTATTTACAAAGTACTTCCAGTTTAGCGTTGTATTCCATGCACAGATTAGTACTTGCTATCCTTAGCATTATACTAACCCCCTAAGCTCAGCAAGACTATACAAGCAGTGAATCTATCAAACAATAATAACATCCGTAATTACTCAAATACAAGTAAAGCGTGTCCCACAAAAAATGCAACTTTAAAATGCCGGCCGTTTCTGTTGTAGTAAGTTGGCAGCACTGAACGTTATACGATTTTCATCTGTTATCTCTATGGTTACTAGTCACGAAGCACCGAATAGCAAACGATCGCCATCTGTTTTCTGCATGGGTAAGAATCAAGGATGTTATAAAATAGTGGATCTGCCCATACGTATCTTCATCATATGAACTCAATGAAGCCAAAAACCAATCGAGCATCGTCTGGGTCGGCACGTCTGATTGGCTACTCTCGTTTCCGCCATGATTGTTGGCTCGAAACATTGTGATGTTAGTGGCGCGGAGTGGGCAGAGTAGGTATGGCTAAGGTGTGACGTACGGCTTCACGATTTTATTTTATGCGCAGATCCTCTATTTTATAACATCCTTGGTAAGAATGGAATGCTTTATGACAGAGTTGTCATAGTGAAAACTTTGCAAATATGGTGAATCCTGTGCAGAGACTTTTCGCAAACTCTGTGCAACTCACGTGCTATTCAGCGCTCCGCAGCGTAACTACTAACCACAATGGCAACGTATGAAAATGGTGTAACGCTCAGTCTTGCCAACTTACTGGAACAGAAATGGCGGGAATTTCAAATGTGGCGTTCTTTATGGAACACTCTTTATAATACAGGGAAATCGATTTTTCATTGCTCATATCTTGAAATCTCTACGTGGGTCACCAGCAACGACTTTGGTTCCTGACTTTTGGCCTATACAAACTGGCCAAAATTGATGTAATGGTGATCCATCAAGTAGGCCTAATTCTTGAGATTTTGTTTCTCCCAGACAGACGTACGGAGTAAATACAATACATACAATAGTTCTCTTTAGAAACAAGGTCACGTGGGCCCTCAATATACTTCATGTAGAAAACGTACCGAAGAGTTAGGAAATACTAGTATTATGTTATTAAGATGGTTCAACCAAGAGATTGATTTGATCTTTAGTTTAGAGCACCTTTCAACAGCGAGGCTATATGAGACGTACACCTACAGCTTAACGTAGAATCCAAACCATATGAACTGTCACTGGGAATCGAACCCGAGTCTCGCAGAGCTCCCTCGTGGCTAAGCGGTTAGCGTACACGCCTTTGGCGTGGGAGACCCGGGTTCGATTCCCGGCGGGAGCTCATGTGGTTCGGATTCCACGTTAATCAGTAGGTCCACGTCTCATATAGCCTCGCTGCTGAACGGGACGCTAAACTAAAATCAACAACTCAACCGAGTCTCGCACACCAAAAGTATCTACGCTAACCGCTTAGCCACGACGGAGCTCTTCAAACAAGGAGGACTTTTTCAGGGTAGAAATACTAAACATTTAAGCAAGGGTAGAAGAAGTAGAATAGAGAAAATTTCCTTGCTTGTCCTGTTGCCCTATAAATAAATCCCTCCAAATTACCCCTTACTTACAAATGTTTTGTTTTATAGATTTCAGTCAGATTTTATTTCAAACTGTTTCAGCAGCTCTGAACACATCATTTATGTAACAAACAAATTAAGTGTTATTTGCACGTATTGATTAACCCACCCGGGGATCCAACCGCTACTTTCGCACCTGGATGTGAACCAATCGAGATCTGTTATATAATGCAAGTGATTTTCCAACTTGTAGAGCCCATTGTGACATGAAAACTATGTTGCGATACAGTCTCAATATCAAGAAAGTAAGAAACAGCACCATTCGAACAGATAACAAATTACCTCTGATTGTTGTTAATTCGTGTGGATTAAAACCTGACATTGCTAATCTCTGAACAAGGTTACCTTGCTTCTTGCAACAACAAATAGCCTGTCGAACAAGAAAAAGCAAAGGCACAACCACGTGAGCCATCTGTTGGCGAGCAAAAAGAGATTTATTTTGGCGAAGGATCTCGTCTGCTTTTGACACCCTGGCATTACTCTATGCGAAGGCCGACCGTTTTTCTTCATTTAATTATGGACTTTCGACAAGTGAAATGCGAAGCCATTGTAGACGAGAGGACCGGATGTGAGCGGAATTTCACTTTTAAAAAAAATAATAAAAAGGCAGCTACTTGAGAAACACTTCTTGTCGTCTAACGATCCCTTTTTTCTCCAAACAACGCAGACCAAAATAGTTATGACAGGAAAAATACGGAGACCTTTGTGAAAAATTAGAAGCCATTTCACAATCACGTCTTTATCAACATCGAGACGAAGGTAGACGAAACTCTAACGGTGCCTGAGCACATCATTCAACAGACGGGGTGTTTCAAAAGTAGTTTTACAAAGCACCCAAGATTTAAATTAATTACTTAATTCCTTGCAAAATTCCAAGCAAACAATCATCATCATCATAGGTATTCTTCTATTATTGACAAGTCACTTGTCGCAGCTGGAAAGCTTCCATGCTCCACGGTCTTGCGCTAACCTCTTCGTCTTCACGTATGATTTTTCTGTTTTTATATCGTCCATTAATTGTAGTCTCCTTCGACCCCTCCCTGTGTTCCTGCCACAATACTGTCTTGCATGTTCCTCATGATATACTTCCTTCTTAGGCAACGCATCATGCAAGAAGGCTTTTGGAATTCTTCATTCTCTCAGCAAATTAAAAAACTTTTTACCAACACAGTTGAAAAAAACTCTTGTTCAAACCCTAGTGGTACCACATTTGGAGTACTGTGACACCGCCTTAACTGACGCTGATATACATTTATAAAAGCGCTTGCAGCGAGTACAAAATGCTTGTATACGTTTTATTTTTAACTTAAAATTCTCAAATCATGTTACGCCATTCTTTAAAAAGCTGCAATGGCTGAAGATGCAGCAACGGCGAAAATTGCACTCGTTGGTACTGCTGTATAAAACACTTACCTTTACAGAACCTTCCTATCTTCTAAAACACCTTAATTTTTTAAGCTATTTCCATGAGAGGGGCACAAGATCACGTTTTAATAGCCAACTTGCAATTCCTATTCATAGATCAACTTGTCAATAGAGAAGAGCCAATAGAGAAGCTTGTCATAAAGATATGAAACTCAATATTTATTACATATTGTAACATGTATGTACGTACTTTCGTGTAACACTATATTATATTTGTGTGTGTTATATGTCTGTGTGTGTGTGTTCAAGTGACCGTCTGTTTCTTGTTTTCTTTTTTTTACTTTCTAACTTTTTTCTTTTGCTATTGTTAGCTATATTCTTTGATTTTTCAATTTTGTGTCATGTTTAGGTGGTAGATAAGGCTACATATAGCCTTAACCTCGACATGTAAAATAAGTCGAAATAAATAAATAAATGTCTTAACCAGTTTCCCTTCCACTTCTTAATAATATCTAAAATTGTTCTTTTCTCCACTATGATTTCTAATACTCCCTCATTCGTTTTCCGCTCGACTCAACTAATTTTCTTCATTCTTCTCCACACCCACATTTCGAAAGCTTCCAGTCGATTTTTTTTTTTTTTTTTTTTTACCATCTTTGTATCATGTCCATGTTTCTATCCCATACTGTACACACGGAAAAGAAATTATTCTTCAGTTGACAAATTTTCTTTTTCCAAATAACTCGAGAACAAATGAATTAATCTGGACCTTTTTGTCGTTATCCTTAGAATACTTATAATTTGATAACTTGCGAAAATCGTTACTCTAATAGATTAATTTATTCTTGAGTTATTAGGAAAAGAAATTTTGTCAACTGAAGAATACTTTCTTTCGTGACTGTACAGTACTCCACACAAAGCATTTTATGAGTCTTTTTCTCAACTCTATTCAAGGTTTCGATTCCAGGCGGAGCTCATGTGGATAACAGTCCATGTTAATAAGTAGATCGACATCTCATATAGCCTCGCAGCTGAAAGGGACGTTAAACTCAGAATCAAAAACTTTGACTCAAGGTCCCAGAAAATATGTGTCTTTTATTGTGATTTGATTTGATTATTAGTTTAGCGTTCCTTCCAGCAGCGAGGCTATATGAGACATCGACCTACAGCTTAACGTGGATTCCGAACATGAGTTCCCGGCGGGAATCGAATCTGAGTCTCTTCCGCCAAAAGCGTGTACGCTAACTGCTTACTGCGAGGGAGCTCTTGCCTTTACATGAATTACGTCATCGTCTAGAAACACGTGAATCTCTATTGGAACATTTTAAACAATATTCCGTTTTTTTTACTATTGTGGATACAAGTGAATAATCATAAAATAATGCTGTTCCTCAGATTTTTTATTAGGATCGGCGTCTTAGTGGGTCTCATAAGATTAAAATGTTGCTACGTCCGTCCGTTACTCCGTAAGATAACTCTTGAACGAAACTGCATTTTGAGTAGACAGCTAAACCGATTATTGTGGTTAAAATTAGAAATATCTTCCCGGGTAACGGCTACTTTTACCGCTGTTATTATAAATGTACGTGGTTTTGCGTTATCCTGTTGTTATCGTCTTTATCAGAGTTTATTTCCTTCTCTTCACGATTGGTCTTTCATTTCTATTTGAACAGTATTTATTATTTTTTGTTATGCCCAATGAAATCGTTTAGAACTATGTTTATGCATAACTTAGGAAACAAAGGCCTACATTTGATATTTCACACAAATATACATATATAGCAGAGCAAGTTCTTACACTATGCCAAGCTTGATCCCGCTTGGATGAGTTTGATGAACTCCCATTTTATATATATATATATATATATATATATATATATATATACGGGATGGTCCATTTAAAATGATAGTAGTAAGTATCTCAGAAATCGTAAAAGGCAGAGAAGCGAAATTTTGCACTAAGAAACTATAGGGAGAGAAACAACTTCGTAGGTATTTTGTAACATCATCGGGTGAACAGTGTTGAGAACTCAATATAAAGTTTTATTTTCTTCAAATACCACTACGTCAGATTATTACATATTTCAAATCAGCATATCAAACAAAAACTGAAAATACCACGTTTATTATTCAGTGTTGCAAACTAAGGATGATATAGTATCACAAACATCCAAAGTTTGGGAGCCTCTAGCGGACATACAGCACAACGGAAATGCACAGGATAATGCACATCGAAAGTACCTTAGCGTTGAATACCACAATCATGGTATGACTTGTTTTCAATGAATAGGAACCAAGTTACTAGGACTTAAAAGTTTAAATTTTTAAAATGCTTTATTTCGAAAAAATGCCTAGATAAAAGTATCATATCTAGTTACCTGTATGGTTTATAATGGACGTGAAATTATTTTTAAGTGTCTCTCACTTAGGATTCTACGTGTTAGTCTTAGGAGAGAAATAACAACAATACACTTTTGAAAGTCATAAAAATCGTTTTTGTCTCGGAAACTACGCATGAGAATTTAGTCTCAACCGTCTCATTTTGTTCAGCTTCTCATCTATCGATTGATATGAGTCCTTGGAAAATATGAAATAAAGTATTCCAGTTTAACGTCTAGGCTATGGGAGACAAGAGGAAACCAGATGAATGATGATGGAAGAATTAGTGGAATGAGAAAGTGAAAGGAAACGGGAATACTCCGAGAAATCCTACGCATCACTAACTTACTTGAGCGGCCATCGAACCAGGGACCTCATACATCAGAGGTAACCATTTTACCACTGAGCCAGCGTGCCTCCCGTATCGTCATCCTATAGTCAACCTAAAAGCGCTCCCGCTTAGTAACATTACAACAGCGCTCGCGTGGCGGCCTTTGCATTTTCAGAAATTATTACAACTCATCACTTAAATAATAGGGCCAGTAGTATGAGATGGGTTAATATTGTATCATTACGTTGATGAGGTATAAGGTAGAGCCATATCGCACACAAGATTCGGTTTTCTCCTTCAACCTTTTATTATAAAAATCTTGTTATTGACAAATGTGACACAAAGTCACTGCAAGTGTGGTCCTAAGACCAATACGAAGTTCTATACGAGTATGTAGTTTGGGTAAATAGGTGACCATAGCCTAGATACTGAAGGGAAAGGTTCACACAAAGCTCCAGGCAAGCTAAGTGGAAATGATTTACGAATTATCAGTGCTTCAAGCAAGCAAAGAGAGGTTGGTCCCGCAAGCTCCAGGTAAAATACACGAGCAGGAAACCACAAATCTCCAGGCAAGCTTAAGAGGTTGCAGTTAGGATTTTTCAGGCCTCCAGACAAACTATGAGACTGGTTGAATTCCCACAAACCTCCAGGCAAGCTAGCTAGCAAGGAGACCTCAGAGTTTCAGGCAAACTAAGAGGTTCAGGTTAGGTTAAATCTTTCAGAGCTCCAGACAAGCTAGGAGAGGGAATTTGACAAGCCAAAACTGATGTCGATTGAGACATTACATGATGTTTTATACCCTTTTCTGGACAGATAATCTTCCCTTTCTGTCATATAACCTTATAATGAGGAGCATTCCTATGTCCTGCTTCTTGTAGCAGTTGTAGTAGGAGGACAAATGCTTTTGGTTATGATTAAGAAGTACGTGAGATTGAAATTTTTGAGTTTTATGTCCCATGGTTATACCAGCTAGGCTAAAGAAGACGGTAATGATGAGAAATGAATGAAATGGTGCAATGAAGAAAGTGGGACGAAACGGGAGAACCCCGAGAAAACCCACGCACACGGCGTTTGTCCACCACAAAGTTGACTTGGCGGCAGCAGGGTTTGAACCCTAGACCCCATGCACCAGAGGTGAAAGCTCTACCAGTGAGCCACCGCGGCCCCCTAAGATGTACGTGTTGGTGTTTACAAATATAGACCACGTGTAGGGTCTTACAACAGTTAACTAGAGAAAACTGACGATCTAACCCATCATATTGGGATTAGGTAGGTATTTTATATATATTAGAAGACGGTGTAAATCTCCCCCCCCCCCCCACACCCCCACACACACAGGTGCTCGAAGGTTAAACAAAAATATTAGTTTAACCGAGATGCATAATTTTGCTCTGCACCTCAGTAACTGTAGGGTGTCGCTAGTATTGTAACAGAGAGATTGATGACGGAATGCTTCAGGATCAGTTTCAAATACAGGGTGAACCTGAAAGATGTGCATGAACTCTGGGAGGTGTTTCGTGACACCAAAAGAAGTCAAAAAGTCCTATTGCATATTGTCGAATTTCGCGTCGTGTACGAGTGACAAGGGTGCCAGCTTGGAATCGAAACTTCAATCGCGACAATTGGAACGGAATAGAAAGACATGCACATTCTTCGGGAAGTGATTCGTCACATCAAAGGAAGACAAAAAGTCATCTTGTATGGTGCATTGACGTGCACATCTTCCTGCTCTGTTCCAATTGTTGCGATTGGAGTTTCGATTCCAAGTTTGGCACCCATGTCACTCGTACACGACACGGAATTCCACAACATGCAAAAGGACTTTTTGTCTTTTTTTGATGTCACGAATCACTTCTTGGAGTTTATGCATATCTTTCAGGTTCACTGTGTTTGTAGGTAGCTAGTTATCGTACAAATTGAAGTTTTAGGTTTACAATAAAATTGTTCTTGTAGACTTTCTCAAAAACTACTCATAAGAATTTAATCCTCCCAGCTCCATGAGATCTATGAGATTGGAGCATATGTCTGGTATTTGAAAGTTTTTTTTTCGTTCAACTGGATTTAAGTTAAACAAAGCGCATAAGAATGTAAAGAAATCAAAGTTGTTTGAATCTCAGAAATGATTAGTTCACAGTGGAATACCGATCTATAAACGTCAATAAGCATTCTGTCTCTGCTTTGATTGCTCTGTGATTTTACGTTTGGGGCAGACGATTTATTTTCCTCATCATAAAGTGCCACGTTTATCAAATGTTCTTTTTAGTCGTTTGTGCTCTCGGCACTTGAGACACTAGACATGGTGACGCATTGTAATGGCCGTCTGCTGCCGGTTTATAGCTCCCATTATAAAGATATCCCGTCAAAACATTCCAGTTTTCGTCTCTCTTCTCCAGAGTCATAGACAATTGAGCAGACGGTGTCCTAATACTAACAGTTCATCTTTGTGTTTCTAGCATCGTCATAATAACATTGTAAGAACTCTGGCATCCTATGAGAAGATTTTATATATTTCTTTGCTAACGTCTTTGCTAACGTCATAAAATTCCTTTACTATACTATTCTTCTCATTATTTGACGGGGACAGTGGCTCTGTGTTAGAGCGCTATCTCTGTCGTAATGGGACCGAGGTCCGATCCCAAGTTATGTGAGTTTGTGGTGAGCAACATCGTGCCCATGGGTTTTCTCGCGGTTCTCCGCTTCAGTGATGGGCCCTGACCTGAAAGACCAAGAGACAGTGAGACCCATGACTCAGACTAACCCGATATGACCTTCAGACAACGAAACATCGTAATACACATTCGGACTATATGTGAGACTGCTAATGCCTCTCTGTTTGTCTTGTCACTAAATCTATCATATTTTTTCTAACTTGTTGCTTGAGTTTGTGTCAAAGCATTGGACTGGAAGATAACTACAAGGGTTATCAGAGTATACACGCATAATAATCACAGAAAAGATAACCTACATGTTTTAATTATTGAGGGATTCTCAAAGTTTAATCGAAGGAATCTGTAAAACTTGTTGCCTATAATATAAAAGATGCTGCTGAGCAAAAAGTGTTTTGTTAATTTTTGGATCAAAAGACCTGTTATATTTCAGTCAAAAAGTTTCTTGTAGACCGTATATCTGGAGAAATAGATATCGTGTAGCCAAACTAAAATTATCACTTAATTCAGTATGATGTGCTTATTCCGTAAAAAAAAAAAAAAAAAAAAAAAAAAAAAAAAAAAACGATAACTTGATTTAGGGCTGTAAAAAATTTTTGTGGCTCCTGATCCAAAAACTAATTATTGACCAAGATCTGGTGCATTTTTTCGGATCATTCCTAAAATTTTTTGTTTTGTATAGTCTACGTTTAAAAAACTACTGTATAATTTTGCAGTATGGGAAGATGAAGACGAAACACCAAATTATACTTGAAATATTTAAAACATGATATCATGATTAAGAAATGTCACTCCGGGAATCAAACAAATGAATGTTCGAGCTGGAGTAGAAAACATCATTCAACGAAGTATAAAATTTTGGAGAGATGGTATTTTAGGCTTCCTGGTCGTGGAGTCTTTTTGGACCACGAAGTCTGGCTCAGTTTGCGGGTCACACTAGGTCTGAGACTTGGATGACCCGAAAAAAAAACTGTGACCTGAGTGATCCACAGCCCCTTCTATCACAGCTCTGGTCTCCTGTCACATTCTTATTCTATCGGTTCCTTCTTATATAGCCTCGCTGCTGAACGGGACGTTAAACTCAACTCCATCGATTCCTTGCACTTTTATTAACTGTCTGTCTCTTTTATAATAAAAAGCACAAACTAGGAGGTAAAAGTCAGATTTCATTTTATTTTTTCTCTTACTATCCTAATCTTTCCTCTTACCATATCCTGTACATATCCAAGTGAATAGAATCTTGTTTCTCAAACATTTCTTCCTCCGTCCTATTGTTTAATTGTTTTCATTAGTAATCTTCCCTCATTCTTTGCTCTTTGGTTCTTCTTACTTCTCTATACGGACGTTTCAAAGGCCTCTTCCTAATTTCTTCCTTTTTCTTTTCTAAGTGCCCTTCTATACATACGAAACACTGGATAAAACTTTTCTAAAATTTTATGTAAGTATTCACAATATACTTTTCTTCTCTGAACAGGAGCTCAGTGGTAGAGTGCTTACCTCTGGGGTGCCTGGTTCGATCCCAGATAATATAAGTTGGTGGTGGACGACATCGTGTCTGCGGGTTTACTGGGATTACTTCCGTTTCCTCCCACATTGTCATTCCATCAATTCTTCCATCATTATTCACTTGCCTTAGTTGTCAATCTCCCTTAGACTGAAGGGCATAAACGTGGAACGTTAAACTCAACTATTTCCTTTCATGTTTAATTTTTTATTTCCTTAAATGACTGATAAATTTGATAAATCAGAAATCCATAAATTTGTCATAATCTTATGAACGACACTAATGTAAGATTTAAGCTATGTTCTTAAAGGATTAAATTTAAGTCATATTGGGGTAGTTTGTGTGCTAAGATGATTCCAAAAATAAATATTTTTTATAGTGGTTTGTTATGCATAACAACAAGGTATAAGTAAACAAATGTTTTAATGAAAATTTAAAGTTTTCTTGAACACAATTGAGGAAACGTTACAGTCTTAAAATTCAATTAATCAGCTTTTTATTTTTTCATTAAGTGAGTGAATTTGCTCCGTCTTTGTTCTTGCAATTCTGTAATTCGTTTCTAAACAGAATTTATGGCAACTTGAAGCACACTATACGCTACCTTCTCTTGCAATTCGTTGGCATTTAAAACTCAGAGAAACAAGGGAGAAACGCTTTAAGCGTACAACGCTTGGTACGAGATTAAAGTAGCTTCCACACAATGAAAACATGAAGTCCTTATTCGAGGCTTTATGTTCCATCATTACCTTGTTTCTGTTCAAGTTTCACTTAAATGAGATTGTATGGAGTGTACTTAGAATCTCACAATGCTTTTATGTTCAACAATTTCTCTGTAAAAAGGTTTCTACTTGTTCGCGTTGGAAATATGTTTGTACTACAGTAAACATTCGATTATCTTCGAGTGGATTATCCACGCTCTTTCTATTTATTATTCTTCCTTCTTGCGACAATACATCACTTTATGACAAAATGTTAAAAAAAAAAAAAAACTTCAATTACAAAAAAGATGCGATGTTTCAACATGACCATTTTTTCTAAAAATGTGACCCAACAAATTTGTAAGTGCAGGAAACAATTGTTTATTATTTCATAATTGCATGTGTAGGTCTCTACTGTAAGTAAATGATGTTCAAAAGCAGTTTCTTGTTCATGTATTTTATATTTCGGGTATTTTTGGGATTATCCGTGATTGCTGCGCCACCCAATTCCGCAAATAATTGATAGTTTAGTGCAGGGGTAAAAGTGGATCTGAAAAAGGCCGTCCCCCGTGGCTATCTTCGTCCATTGTAATTTTTTAGAAATTGGGGAGATGCCACAGATATTTTCTGGAAGTGGGGAGACGGCGTCCCCGCCATTCCCCCTCACTTTTACCCCCTGGTTTACTGTATATGCGCTGTAAAAAATAAAACAACATTTAAACACTTTTGGTACAGATATTGAGGGAGGGGGGACATATCAAGGACTTTGTGTGTTTATAAAATGTGCTTCGCATGTCGAAAAGCGTTCATTCCACGAAAACAGTATGTAGTATAAAATATTTAAAACACTTCTTCTCGGAAAACAGTTCGAAAACAAAGTGATGGCATACATTTTGCACATTTTGCACATTTTATACATATATCTGGGACATACTTGGACAACACAGTATCTACAAGGGGTGAATATGTGTTATCTGGAGGTGTGCAAAGAGTGTCGGTAATATGTAAAATGTCCTACTATGTCTAAAAGTAGTTTCTGTATTTTTTGCAGTGTGGGACGCAAAGGTTAATCGTCGCAGAAAATAAAGCTTCTCCCTTGAAGGTCTATCCTCTCTGTCAAGTCTGTAGCAAAAACAGAAGTGTGATTGGGCGGATAGCCCCTTGGATGATGAATGCATTTGCAATAGAAGTTTTATATTACAAGAGAATAGAATGAGACAATATGTTCTTCTTTTTCTTTCCCTTGTACCCTTTATAGTGTTATGTCCTTGGTCCATCGTCTGTATTTTACTCTGTCTGCAGCTAATTTCCTCGTTTTTTTTTTTTTTAAGTGTCTTTCCCTCGTATCTGTTCGAATTGTTTATCCACATTTTTCTTGGTCGTCCCCTTGTTCTTCGACCTTCTGTTCTGCCTTCTAAGATTCTTCTGGGTATTCTGTTTGCTTGCATTCTAATTTCTGTCCTATCCATTTCATTTGTTTCTTTTTGATGTCGCTACTCAGAGGTGTTTGTTCCAACTCTTCTCTAACTTTTGTATTTCTAATTGTATCCCTTTTTGTCTTTTCCGTAACCCGTCTTAAGTATTTCATTTCTGCCGCCTGTATTTTCGATTTGTGTCTGTCTGTCATAGTTCAGCTTTCTGCTTCATATTTCTGTAATTGGTTTATTTATTGTCTTATAAATCTACTTATTTATTTTGTAATAACTTCTGTAAGTTATTACAAAATAAATTGAAACATTTTTGAAAAAGTAGTTTACAAGGAACAAACACAACACGATAAGTTATCAATTACTGTTGAGTTCATTTTTCTAGTCGCTGCCTTAACCTAGATTTTTGTCTAATTCAAATTCTGGTTACACTGTAATTTCTATTGATGGCAACACTGGAAAATCTTCCGATTCGTATTTTCGGGTGTAGAATACCATTATCTATTCTTGTGGTAAGTTACATTACATTATGTCTTTTCACTTGCGAAAAACGGACAAAAGAAAAATTGTTAACTTTTAAAAAATATTTAGTAGTCTGCCCCCTTAAACTGCAGTATGAGATTATTATTCAAAATTTATTTATTTAATATAAACAAAACATTGAGATAAAACAAAATCGTTAGAATCGTTTTGGAGAAAATTTACCGTTAAATAAACTACTTTTATTTTTAGAGGTAGGAAGAAAATTCGAAATCCCCCCCCCCTCCCTGCTGGAAGGTCACATAAAAACCTTAAGTTTAAAATTTAGTTTAGATATGTTAAACTGTGTGGGCTCTACGCGAGTATACAACAGAACAAACAAACGGACAGATGTCCAAAAAAAACTACGTTTTCAATACGTAGAGGCTGTGAAACGTGTAAATCGGTTGAAATGTCGAATTCAGGGCCGGATTTAGCATTTTAGCGCCCCTAGGCCCAATAAATTTTTCCGCCCCCTAGTCTGGTTAAAGTTACTTTCCTAAAAACCTTTATTTAAAAATTACAGCCAGTTCTCCCGTGTTTGAGATCAATGTTGTAACGAAGTTGATGCATAATGTTGAAAAATAGTTTAACTTTACCAACAATTATTTGTTCCAATGAACTTCAAAATCAGAATGCTTTATTAGCCTGATTTTTTTAATCAATTCAAAAAAATATGTTAAGTTATGGCTATTTATTTTTATTTCTAGATATTTTTTAATTTTTTTCTCTCGGCCGTGCGCCCCCTGGGAGCTGGCGCCCATAGGCCCGGGCCTACCGGGCCTATTGGGAAATCCGGCCCTGGTCGAATTCTATTTTTTTCGTCAGTTGAAAATAAAAATAGAGGGAGGTTCCAGTAAGGGGAAAATTTTACTATTATTACGTAGTATTTTTTCGAACAGGTGGAAATTGGGAACACGAAATTTGATATAGATTTTTTGTTGTTGTTGTTGTTACAATAACTAAAATATTTAAGAACAAGATTCTAAGACGAATATTTGGACCCAAGAGAAACGGGAATGACGGAAACTTCATAACGAGGAACTACATAATTTATATGGTTTAGGCAACATTGTTAGGGTCATCAAATCTAGAAGGTTCAGGTGGGCAGGTCATGTAGCTAGGATGGAAGAAAGTAGGAATGCTTTCAAAGTCTTGACTGGAAAACCAATTGGAAAAAGACCATTAGGAAGACCTCCCTGCAGATGGGAGGACAAAGCTAAGATGAATCTCGCAGAAATAAGAATACAAAATAGAAACTAGAGCCAGTTGGCTAAGCATAGAAGTCAATGGAAAGCTTTTCTGAACGTGGCATTGAACCTTCCGGTTCAATAGATCATAGAGTTAGTTCGTTGTTGTAATAATACCAATTCTGTACAAGTACTTGAAATTTTACCCTGAATAGAAGGTAATATCCAGTACATTACCACAAGTTTGGATCCATTGAATACAAATATTCAGGAAATTATTGTGTTCGAGAACGAGAATGTGTCATTCACAGGTATGATTGATGCAGATGGCGGAATCAGCGGCGATTTTTTTTTAACTATTTCTCGTAAATGTTCAAAAGTTGTTTCTTAAACTCCTCCCCCCTTCCCCGACCGCTTAAATGTTAAATTACCTATAACTTGATAAAGTCGGAGTTTTATACCCTATCCCTAACATCTTTCAGTTTCTGTAGAGACACCTCTCAAGCAATTTTCGGATCTTTCTTACATTTTTGTTCCATATATTTTCTAATTTATTTAACATATTTTAGTAATTAGCAATCATGCTCTTCTGTTCTCTGTTCTCTGTGTCTTTTCTAAATGCTTCTTTCACTCTAACGCACCTTTGAACTTTTCTTTTCCATTTCGCTCTTTGGCTTGGTGAGAAAGTAATGGAACATTAAATACAGAAAATGTTCCCTAGATGGCAGGAATATCAGTTCTTGTAAACAGTGTAGCGTGGATGTTACCTTGTCCAGAAATAGCTTTTATTTTCTTTTATTTAATATGTTTTTGTATTTTACTCGAGTGTATTTAGGCTTATATTAATTTAATACAAACTGTTGCGTATTTTGGGAGTAAGTTTAACTGTCTTATGATTGTTCCCAACGAAACGTCAAATAAAGTAAAAATGCCTTGTGGCTCGCAAATAATAATTCTGTTACTATGGGTATTCAAACAACTTTTTAACAAACGTGAATATTGCTAATCACGTTTTTATAATTAAAACGATTCTAATTTATCTACTAATGCGGTGTAGTTTAGTTCTTGGTCCGGAATCGACTCCTTTTAATCCAATCCAGATAAGGATTCTTTCTGATTTCGATTTCCGTGGTTTTTCAATTTGATTGCTCCAAACAAGGATTCAATCCTTCCTCTGGATCGAATCCTTTGGCTCCGGTTTATTGAATAATTCCGGGTTTCCGTTCTTTAGTACATACAGTAGAGTATCGTTTATCTCGCCTTCGCTTATCCGACATTCCATATTATCCGACATACCATCGCAAAGAAAGGGCATCAATCGGCGACAAAAACTGCAAATTGTGAGCGTAGTCTATTTTTTGTTGCTCCTGACTCTACTGCGTGGCGCGTCCATCTACATTATGAATCATGTGTCTCATTCAGTACAGTGCGTTGTATCATTTGAATGGAGTGACTTGAGAGCAAAGAAACGCATTAGCCAGGGGAGGAGACTTCAGTTACACAATTTCTTTCAATGATCATAGTACTAAAATTTTGAAGTACTGTTGCCCCACGTAGCGTTGTAGCTAACGGTCTCACCTTTGGTGCGAGTAGTCCCTGGTTCGATTCCCGGTAGGGACACTCGACCGAAAAGTTGTAACTTCTTTTTCAAGCTAGCCATCCTGGATGGGGTTTTTCCTGTGTTTTTTCTCATTCACACGTAGCAAATGTGATGGCACCTAACAAATTTCCCGGGCACTGTGATCGCCGTGTGACGTCATCCTTCAGATATATGACGAGCTTATTTGGCCACAGATGCCGAGAACATATAGAAATAGAAATATAATTTCTAATCCTAATCCCTTTTGAAGCACCGTACGTGCTGTATTAAACTTCAGATAATTCTGTAACTGTAATTTGATTTGTTTCGTTAATTTTTCATGTTTCGTTGTAAAACATGATTTTAGGTTCGTAATGTGTAAAATTATAATATAGTTTTACGTTTAATGCGCTTTTTCTTAGTACCTCGCTTATAGTCTTACATTTTCACTTATCCAACGTTCTGCCTGTTTATGTCGGATAAGCTATACTCTAGTGTATATAATTCCTCTTTTCAGACAAACAACTAAAACCACTTTTAGCAACTGAGAAGTTATTGGAAAGTTGACTTTGGGTGGGGGGAGGGGAATAAATAGAAGCGTGCAAAGAAGGATTGCTATGCGTTGAAGTTCCATTTCTTCCTGATTTCTAGCCCTTGCTTATTATATATGCAAGGAAGGTACGCGAAAATGAAGAAACGTTCGGTGTTTCTAGACATGCGCGGTAGGTTTATTAAATATGTGTTCTTCATGCAATGTCCTTTTGTTCTGAAGTATTGTTTTTTGTCTGATTTCATATATAAAATCTATCGACTTGGCCAACTCCAGTGGCGTACGCAAAGGGGTTCTCAGGACTTAAACCCTTTGAGCAATGTGTTATAGAAAACTAAACAGTTACTATACATGTAAGAAGGGCACAAAGTCGCTTTCTACAGAAGTAAGGAAAGGAAAGAAATAAGCGTGCTATGAGCGAGCTTTTTTTTTTTTTTTTTTTTTTTTACTAGAATTGACTCTACTCTTACATGTTAATGTGGCTGAAACTGGTAACCATCTTTTGGTACGTGTTTTGTTTAAGAGATATTTACTGACTCAAGTTGTGCCGAGTAGTACAGATTTTGAAACGAATTGCAAATTAACAAAAGAACAAATGTTTTCGAGGTACAAGCTTGGTGGAACACAACAAAAACACAAATGTGGTGAAAGCAGACTTCAGGAGATTTCCAAGTGTGAAACGATCATTACGAGTGTAAAACGAGGAACTTGAATCAACGATTCGAGGCTACAGGTTCTATGTATGATTTACGGAAATTATCACAGAAGACTTAAATGTTTCTGCTGTCAGTTTTTGGAGTGGTTGTCATGGGACCATTCTTTTTTAAAGGAACTATTAGTAGTGACACACCTTGAGATCTTGTAGGAAGCTGTCATTTCAGAAGTTGTAAACAACCCTCCTTCCACGTAGCAACACGATGAAGTAACACATCACTTTGGAGGTATTGTGAGGGATTTCTTGAATCAACATATCCATGATTGGTTTGGTCATTGTGGTACGACAGATTGGCCACCTCGTTCAAGTGACCTCACACAATGCGACTTCTTCATGAAGACTGTTGTCATAGGTGAGGTGTTTTCCGGAATCATTCGGGAGATTGGATCCCAATCCTCGGTTGTGTCATGATATTTGCAAATTAGTGCTGGAGAGAATTACCTGGTGCATTGAAAATGGTGCAAGACAGTTTGAACAGTATTTGAAGTACAATAAATATTGTAAAGTTACCTATATTTTTTAAAATTTTATTTCTTCACCTATCCGGGAAAACTACTTTCTGCCCACCCTATATATATTTCAAACTCACTTGTGTCCTGAAAGAGTAAGTGCTTGATCGACCCTTGATGAAATTCTGTGAACGTCACTGTTCAAATTGTCTTTTGTTTAGTTCCATTCTCCGGTTCGAGCAACAAAGCCCACTGACTCAGCCCCTCAGCTACACTGAGTAAATTGTCTTTTAATTCCGCCGAAGTCAATCCGGTTCCTTTCAGAGGTATGATCCATTCATTCCATGGTGTTTTGGAGCGAATCGTTCCGGTACTACTTGTCACTAGTGGACACCAATGACCATTTTACTCACTCGCATTCAGGCGTACTATCCGTAATGGGGAGAATGGGGGTGGGGGTGATAATGCTAGTTCAGACTCGGGCTCGCTGTCACTAACCTCATTAGGTTTGTCCTCTCTTAACTTTATTGAGATCGAGCTCTGGCTCACTTTTCGTTATTAATCTCGAGAGCAATTCTTGGAGTTTGAGACATCTCTAGAGCACATAGAACAATTATCCAATGTACACGATCTCTAGCAAATGTCTCTCGTCCTTCTGACAGTATCTAGGACGAGGAGTTTTCCACAATTGGTAATTGACTGAAATAGTAGACACTGTAGCATTATATGAAACTTGAACCCTACTCTGGAGTGGGTGGACTTTACATGATCACCCATAACATCGTCTGTATGAAGACGCGAAATATCCAGTCGCCATTGTCGAGGAAATGTTTTAGCTCCAAGATAGCCATTTTGATACATGATTAATTATGGTGGAAAGTGTAATTAAAAGGGAAGTTGTCTATCGCCAACAATATTGCAATATTTTGTGCAATATTTTCTGTAGGTAGAATCAATAATGGACCAGGAACCTAGCCCTTCACCGATTCATTTATAAAAATACAAAATAGTCTTTGTGTTTTACAAAGTCAATATATCAGAATCTCCCTTATGACCAAGGGTGAAGGAAATAACGTTACGTTTTATACGGGAACCTCTTCGCTCATGGCAGCCACCAGAGTGTCTTTTGGCGATTTCAGGTTAAGGTCCTAGGGAAACTTCTCGGCTCATTGCAGCCTCGTGAGATATGTTTTGTGTCGAGAAATCTCCTTCGCTTCAGAGTAGCCTCCAGGGATATTAGGATAGGTAGAGCCCCTTAGTCCAGTGCGACTTCCAGAGCTGTTGTTGGTAGGCGATCAGTGGTCAACTGGTAATCCCTACCTCTGTGGTTCCTCTTTTATAGGCCCTCTTCAGGCGACTCGTTCTCTTTCGGCTCCCATCGTGTCTTCCTGTTCGTTGTATCGTTTGCTTGTTTATAAACGTTAGCCCATATCGTCCATAAGCATGTGATCATGTTGTAATGTGAGGATCCTTACAATATTTAATATCTATCTAGAAGAGATAGTGAAAAAGATCCCACATAATGAGGGCGGCATTTTGATAGGGTGCATTCGGTTTGTAGATGTTAATGTCGCTTATTGCGTAATCTGAAAGGAAAATCAGTAAGATGTTAGAAAACTTAAGGAAGGGCTGTGAAGAATATCATATGAAAATAAATGTTAGAAAGACAAAAGCTATAGTGATTGGAACGAAGCGGTCGGTGTCAAATATAGAAGTAGGAGAGGAGAAAATACAACATGTGTCTAGTTTTCGATACCTGGGTAGTATTATTAGTGATGATATGAAGTGTGAACGTGAAATAAAATCAAAGATAGGAATTTCGAGAGAAGCCTTTAGGAGGAAGAAAATACTATTTTGTGCAGCCTTGAATAAAGAGTTGACAAAAAGATTCATGTAATACTTGGTGTGGAGCATTGTAAAAAATGAAATGAAATTTTTGAGTTTTACGTCCCACGGTTATGCCGGTTAGGCTAAAGGAGACGGTGATAATGAGAGATGAATGAAATGGTGGAATGAAGAAAGTGGGAGGAAACGGGAGAACCCCGAGAAAACCCACGCACACAGTGTTTGTCCACCACAAAGTTCACTTGGCGGGAGCAGGGCTTGAACCCGGGACCCCAAGCACCAGAGGTGAACGCTCTACCACTGAGCCACCGCGGCCCTGTCAAGTAGAGCATTGTACTGTATGGGTCAGAAACATGAACATTACGCAACGTGATGAAAAATGACTGGAAGTTTTCGAAATGTTGGTGTGAAGAGGGATGGAGGCAATTAGCTGGATCGAGGGGAAAATGAGTGAGAGGGTCTGAGAAATGCTGGGTGGGAAAAGAACAATTTTAGATATTATTAAGAAAACAAAAAGAAAGTGGTTGGGACATTTCCTAAGAAAGAATTTTATCATGAGGGACGTGCCAGAGGGTATGGTGGCAGGAAAGAGAGGGAGAGAGCGAAGGAGACTACAATTAATGGACGATATCAAGACTGGGAAATCGTACGTCAAGGCGAAGAGGTTAGCGGAAGACCGTGGAGCATAAACTTTTCAGTTGCGGCAAGTGAGCTGTTAATAGTGGCAGAATACCTATGATGATGATGATTAAAATGTAGGTCCATATGCCATATAGCTTTGGTGCTAAAAAGGAATGCTTAACTTGAACAAACAAACAAACAAATAAACCAAGTATATTAAATTGATCCGTAGAAGGTTGCTTGGAAAAAGAGTCTGTATATCAGAACAGGGTGCAGCTGTGCCTCTCACATGTAGACTTTGAATGTTGCTTTTCCCTCCAAAGAGCAGGGCTTCAGTTGAAACTGTGGAGTTGTTTTTCTTTGAGCCACGTGTTGTTGTCGGTGATGTAAATAGGAAGAGAGGAGGAGGAGGGGAAGACGATTGGAGCTTCTCTTCATTATCTTTCCTTCTTTTTATTTTTAACACTAAATTGCGTAAGTAAAAAGGTTAACATCTATTTCTCTCCATCGCATCGCATCGCATCGCAGCGGCCGACAGAAAGTGTTCCGGCTGTTTTATATGCATTATTCTTCTTCTTGGATTGCAACAGGGTTGCATATTTATAGACACTAAACATCCTATAGTAATGCTTCAACTTTATAAAATGTTTTTCTATTAATTATATCTACGTAACGTGCCACAAATAGCTCTTCATTTTTATGACGTTATTATCGACTGCAATTATTTTGATTTTGCATAGCATGTGGTTCTCGGCGCAATCAACGAAACATCATTTTTATGTACCACAACTTTTTTCTTTGTTTTAATGACGCATGTGCTAGCTCTGTGGTAGGGATTTCACCTGTGGTGTAAAAGTTCCTGGCTCGATTCCAGAGCTTGTGTTCTCCTTGGGCTGTCTCATTCCTTCTATTAACTAGTTTTATCATTCACTTCTGTTTATCACGTCTCTCCTCTTAGTCTAAAGAAACAATGGAGAGCTGTCTCTGCTGGTCTAGTGGTTACTGCGTACGTCTTTGGTGCTCGTAGTCCCGGGTTCGTTTCTGTATTATGATGGTACAAAATCCATCTTAAACTGTAAGTTTATGCCTCATATAGCCTCAGTGTTGATGAGGGACAGTAAACTTTAAGAAACAAACAACACAAACAACCGAGAGACATTAAAGATTTCATTCTAAACAATAGTAAGTGTTTCTTCCAAGCCTTCGAGTCGTCTGCATTCCTAGCGACATTATTTTACATCAGATAGAATGTAACGCAATTAGCGATATCTTTTGGCATTAGATAGGAGGGAACGCAGCTTGCGACATCTTTTGGCGTCAAATAGAAGGGAATGCAGCTAGCAACATCTTTTGGCGTCAGATAGAAGGGAACGTCTAGCGACATCTTTAGTCGTCAGATAGGATGGGACGGAGCTAACGACATCTTTTGGCGTCAGATAGGAAGAGAACGCAGCTAGCGACATCTTTTGGCGTCAAATAGGAGGTAAAGCAACCTAGTGACATCTATCAGGCTAATTGTGAACTATTAAGAATTAGCCTGAGAGACTGGGGTTTTGCATTTAACCCTTTTAAATTATGGCTTTTTTGAGGTATTTTGTAGACTTTCACTCAATCATCTATTGCGCCAAGACTATTTATCGTAGGATGATGGTTCATACCCCGTTTTGTTTCTAGTAAAGCAGTGTTTCCAATGCTTCCGTAAAATTTCCCTAAAGTGTACCAAATGGGGAAAATTTCCGCTCAAAGTGGGAAAAAGGGATTTTCTTTTTTAAAAACCTTTTTTTATCGCAAATATCTCCCCAGAAATTTCTGTTGGGGTGAATCTTTGAATCCTGTGAACTACTTTTTAAATAACATTATTACTTAATTTTAATAACTGTATGTTAAAACTGTTACAAACTAAATACAACTACTTAAAAAAGTAGTTCACAGGATTCCAAGACAACATGATACGTAATCAAATGCAGTTGATTTCGTTTCTCTAGTCGCTGCATGAACTTAGATTTTGGGTGAAATGTTATTCTGGCAACACTGTAATTTCTAAGGATGTCAACACTGAAAATTCTTGAGGTTCATATTTTCTGTTGTAGAATACCATTATCTATGATTATAGTAAGTTTCATTTCATTATCTCCTTTCACTTATGAAAAACAAGCAAAAGAAAAATGGTAAATTTTGTATTATTTTTAGTATGTCAGGATCTTAACTCATGTTAGAGGTGTAAAAGTCTTAATTAGAAATAGGAGGATATATATTTCGACAACTCAGCTTCTAATGAGAGGAAAGTGAACAATTTCTATAATATTAAAATTTCCGATTCAGAAAAAAAGTACTTTATGTGAGTATTCGTTTAAACTAGAGGTAAAAAGTTTCGCACATAAACTCCTAATTAAAATTAATCGAGAAACTGTTTCAACCTTTTTAAAACCTCGGCTGCTTAAGCAGACTATTTCCAGTATTAAAATATGTAATTCATTATAGTCTACAATAAATTGTTAGTATGAGTGCGTGAAATTCGATATATAAATAAATATATATACAAAAATGAGTAAACATGTGTTGCAGCATTTTCGACAATTCTGCTTTTAAAAGGGAATAGAGGAACAATTTTTACAATATTGAAAATCTTGATTTTTATATTCATTAAATTTTATTCTTCCCGTGCGAAGAAGGGAGACTTCTATTTTATCTATTACTGGTTGAATATATCCATGCTTCGCACGGGGGCTGTATTTGGAAGTCAACGCCTGTGGGAGTATCACCATTGATCTCAGCGACCGCGAAAACTATGGATTTGATACTAATATCTGTCAGTTTGGGCTATTTTTTACATGTCTCGGACCCCCGCCCCCTCCCGTTTGCTGACTCCCGGCCCGCATACTGAATTTGCAAGTCATCGCTAATGGAAGTGTTACCATCGATTTCAGCGACCGCGAAAACTGTGGATTTGACACTAATATCGGTCATTTTGGATTACTTTTATATGTCTCGGTATCTCATCCCCCCGCCGGTAACCCCCGGCCCGGAGCCGAATAGCGTGAATTTGGAAGACGCCCCCCCCCCTGAGACACCCCTGGTTCGAAATTTGAAAAAAAGAGCTTCGTTTTGATCTGGAGCCTGGGCCAAGGTACACCTGACCAAAATTTGGTAACTCTTGGTCCACTCGTCTGGTCCCCAGGCCGCATACAGACAGACAGATAGGTAGACAAACACACAAACAAACTCTGTATTTTATTTATATTAGATAAGCATTTGTCATTTCCTTAGTAAAAATATTTAGATAAACACCTAACACTCGAACTTCATTTGAGTGTCACGAAATCTTTGGGGCGGGGGCAATTGCCCTAGTTTGTACACTTCTGCTCTTACCTCTGGTACGAGGGGTTCTTGATTCGATCCCAGGCCAAGGGAGTAAGTAATGAACAATTCGTGTCCGTGGTATCCTCCTCCTACCTCCCACATTTCCATTACACCAATTACTCCATAATCAACCATCCGTCTCTTTTAGTCTAAAGGGATATTCGTAAAAAGTTAAAGATTTGATTTTATTAGCTAAAAATTCCCTGATTTTTATGAAACATGACGAAGGATCCCTTTGAATACTTAAGAACTGTTGCTGTTTGTTACTTTTAAAACGAGAAAATGGTGAAAAATTAAACTTATGAAAAAAAAAATGTCTCTCTTCTACAAATCACAGCATTGCTAAAATAATTTTGTTGAGACAAATCAGTTGCAGTTGCGGAGAGTTCAGAACGAAGCCCCCCTGATGTTGCAATAGGCCTTTACGCTGCTTTTATGATAATTAATTTTTTTTGTTTGCTGTACTCAGTAGTGGGAAAACTGTTTTTATAGATGAAGCATTGGCTAAGCTCCCATCGGCATCGGGAGAGGGGGGAAATGGGTTTGTGAGGTGGGAGGTAACCATTGTCTGTAGTTTGATGTTGTAATCAATAGCACAGGCATCGACCCATGTCCATCCATCGCTCATTTCAGTTTTACGACTCAGCAGGTTAACGTTCTTTAATTACAGCTATGGCTAATCTCACCTGGGACTCTATCTCTTAACTAAATGAGGACGCGGTAAACACAGTAATTGCTATCCTTTTACGCTTCTTTCTTTTCAATAGAGTTTTTAAAAAAAGTATTTCCTGTCAAGCTTTTCACGTACTATGAATTGTCTTGTTAACTGTATCTCAGCGGAGACTCCAAGCATTGGGGAAACACTCAGAAATGTCGTTTGTTAGAATTTACATTTTCACGATCTTCACATACAGAGATAAATGGCTTTCATTGGCACCGTTCGAGGCCATTATGGCCACTCTAAAATACGCGGGAGTTCTTCCTTACACAATACACGCTACAAGATAACAGTGCTTTGTTGTTTGTCGCCTGTCTTGAATAAAGCAAATCAATTTATTTTGCTTTAGCGATCTATTATTTCTCAGGTAAAAGAAAGAAAAAAAAGGAGTTCGTTGATGGAATTTTACTAACAAGGTAAGTGTCGTGCCGCTACTGTCTAAAAGGATTAGTTTGTGACTTTAAAGAAAAAAGAGAATGCCGAAAACAGAGGCGTCATTTCAGGTTTTGCTCGGGGTAGGCAAGAGACAGAGAGAGAAGAGGGGAATAAATAGATGTACATCTCCATTAGACTAGTCTATTGAGTACCTTAGCGCGTGTGCACAAGATTCCGGTTAGATCTCCAACAGGGGAACATTGAACGTACTACAATGGTTAGATCGTTTGAGCCTATAGCTTTCATATGTACTCTAGGCATTGTCTAACCTAACGTTTAGATGCAATAAATATTTGAAGAAAACATGTGCAACATTTATATGGCTGTAAACTTTCTCTTCTTCTATTTCTTGAAAAATGAAGAAAATGTTTATCTGCACTCGAATCTTTTGGTGCTGTACATTTTCAAATCATTTTAAAGCTATATCCGTGTGTTCGGTATATATTCATTGAAGTATATTATATCACCCATGTTCATAGTGTGAAGCACAAATGCAAAAGCACAGAAGTGTATGCCTATATTTACTGAATACTTCAATAGTAACCACGCATTATTAATACTTTTATCATTTTTCTGCCATATCTTAAAATCAGTCATTTAAATAACAAACAAATTAACAAACAAACAATGCTGAAGCTTGTGTAGTAGATGCTAATATGGAGTGTTCAGAGCACAAGGCATTCAAGTTAATAAAGACATGAGAAAAATATACATAAAATTTGTACTCAAAGATTAATTACATGGAAATTTCAAGTTTGTACGGTATGCTTTACTATATGGAAAATTTTACATCTCCCTCCCTCCTTTACGTTGATCTAATTTATCTTGATTTGAGACTTTCAAATTTCATCCTATTTTCCACTGATATCTATATCTAATTCAATAAGGAAATAATTATATATGATAATTAAATTGAAATTCATCGTAATTTAGCCCATGACATACCATTTTATATCATAAAGGTCAGATCCACCGGTATTGTAGCAGAGTGGTGCTTGAGCGATTGACCGTAGAAATTCAAATTCCAATTAATGACAATTTTACAACCTTGTTTTAGTTAAAAGTGTAAACTTTTTAGTCAGTGGAGAGAGGGCGTGGCTCATGGGTCAGAGTTGATGACGATGGGTTTTGGTGGGTCACAGTGGGTCACGGTAGGTTGTGGGTCAAGTTTTCATTGACCCACGCCATCTCTGCCTAGGAGTATGTATTACGTCCCTACGGCAGCCCCTAATAGATTAGGCAACACTTCATAACTTAAATTAATGTTGGTTGCCTACACAACAGGATACTTTCATTGAAATCTGTATCCTACGGGAGAAGGGAAGAAGTTCAAATTTGCATAAACCTATTCTCCCGGTGCGAGAAATGAACATTTCATGTGGTCTACTGTAAAATTCTGCAATAATGCTATGTACAGCTCATATTATTTGTGCTGTTTCATGGTTTTAGAACAATATTCGGACCGGGGTGTCATAGCTGTCGTGTACAATGATAAGGGTAAATATTCAATCGCAGTTGAAGGTATATGTATTTTGAATGCCACATTAAACTGTAGACCCTGTCTCTTGTAGCCTCGAATCTAAAAGATAACTACTGTACTACAACAAATCATTTATATTTTTATGTATTATAATTAACACTCAAACCGAGGAAGAAGATCTAATCTACCATTTCTAAGCATCTGTGCTCGGTCCAATACTTCCCTTTTCTAGTTAGTTAGACGATAGAGAGTTAATAATAAGTATTGCAATCCAAACTTTAACTGTTTGAATTGGCTTCATTGTTATGCATTGAGACATCCGGCACATATTGTCTGTGGAATTGTGTTCTCGAAAAGAATCAAGCATTCTTTTCCACTTTCATTGACCCGCAACGTAATCAGTGTCTCTGTATTCAAGCACTCGCCAAACATTCGTGTCTCGGAAATAATAACACAACTCATCGTCACTATACCCTGAATGAATATCCAAATAATAAGGAATATCTAACAACGACGAGAAGTTTCTATTGATTGGAGACACACTTGACCACACATTGCTTCCGATGTAATCACTGAAAGAGAATTGAAGCTACGGAGCATGAACTATTTGTGCAACAAACACTTATCTTTGATGAGAATTTCAGTAAGGGAAAAAGAAATTGAGAATGTTCCAAGGGTATTGCCAGAACGAACTTAAAAACAATTTTTCCTATTAACTGGTACAGGCTGCATACTAACTGCTCTATGTACTTTATTATTATACTCGTTAAACAATTCTTGTAATATATCTAACCATTTATAATTTCCTCGAGTACTAAATTTCTTCCACATATTTTAAGAGTTCTGTTAAAACGTTCTATGATATGTTGTTTTACGAAGACACATGCTGAAAATGGAGGGCTCAAAACTCAAGAATTTGCAAAAGATCATCTCTCTAGGACTTACGGTTCCCGAGATATGGTTCCTTAAATCTCTCGAAATCTGCCATTTTTTTTTTTTGGCCAATATCTGGGGAACGGTAAGACTGACGTAAAAAATTCTCCATTACTTCTTTCAGATAGTTTTTGATGCTCTATCGAACGCAGGGCTCAAAATTGAAAACTTCGCAAATAACAGACAGACAGACATAGAGAATTTAGTAATGAACATTTGAAGTTCTTTGAAAATTAAGGAAATGAAAATAAGAAAAGTACAAATTTGAGAAGACGGGATGTGGTTGAATAATAAGTGAGTATTTAAACTGCACAAAGATTGAATTTCACAAATATTATAGATAAAGTAAAATCACAACTTACCATCAAATATCAGTTTAAGAATACAATTTAACAGCAGATCCTAGAACAGTGGTTTCAAACCTTGTTTACTTGGCGTTCTCTTCGTAAGACATGCATACTTCAATCCACCCTCTCCTTGCTGTCGTTAGTCTGACCCCCTTTTGCGACTTCAGATGCAAGATTGAACTCTCAAATCTTCAATAATAATAATTCTGAACATTTTTTTTAAAGAATACTTCTGCATATCATTGTATGACAATACTTCCCTTTTACCACCTTTGTTCTTAATGGAATCATAGTTCCTACTCAAGAGTTATTTATGTTTGTATGATACTTAATTTACGTCTCTTTGTTACAGCATTTGTAATTGTGAATGTACTTTATTTCTTACAATACATTGCACCCCGTTGCTCGCTCTTCAAGCACTCTCTCCGTCGATGTTAAGAACGACTGTTCTGCAAAGAATTAATCCTCTCTTGAGTAACTTTGGCAGATGTTGGGAAACGTAATGGTATACTCTCTTGTCCTTAACGGGTTTAATTTCGAGCAACGATATGAGAAGAGAAAGGATGGTAATCTTGAAAACATTACTTTCACAACAAGAAAAGATCCGTTTTAACTAGCAGACTTAAAACTGAACTAAAAAAGAAAATGGTCAAGTGCTATATATGGAGTATTGGATTTATAGTTTAGAGACTTGCACATTACGGAGGTTAGAAAAGAAATATTTAGAGGGTTTCGAAATGTGGTGCTGGAGGAAGATGGAGAAGATAAAATGAATAGAAAGAACAGCGAAGACGTTTTAAAATGGATAGGAGAGAAGAGGACGGATGTCGTTTAAGAGCCTCATTTGCATTTGATTTGTGAAATAAGTCGTTAAATACCCAATTACAGGCGTAGATGGTTTTTAGAGCCTTCATTTTTCCTGTCTGAAGAAAAAAACTTATAGCCGTCCGTAAAGGGTTAATGAGCTTCTTGTGTTATCTCTGTATTCAAACGCTCACAGAATGATGTTTTATTCTTTCTAAAGCAGAGCACGAAGTTTCAGGTCAATCCAATGGCCTATTAACAATCCAGTGGCCATTTGACATTTGGCAAACAAAGCAAAGGGCAAGTGAAAAGAGTGTCCTATAGATCAATTGTAAAAAATGATTTTTAACGTCAGCAGGACTCACATAACAGTACCCCACATGATTGTCTCATCACTGATAGTGTCAGTCTAAATTAAGGCAAGTACTGTTCTAGTCAAGTAACCACTAAACTAGTCAAACCAGAGTCTAATAAGTGCTCGTGCCAACCGACTTGTGGGCTACATGGTATTTGGTCGTCAATGCCGATCTGCTAAACAGAAATTTCGCGTCCTGTCCTAAATGCTTCTTCAGGATCATGCGTTAGGACTCGTAACATTCTAGTGTCAGTACGTCCATCCGTTATTCCGTACAAGTTGAACGAAACCAATTTTTTGAATTCCGTTTTTCGCAATAGATAGAGCGATGATCTAGGCCGAGTTCGTAAATGGAGTCATGGGTCCTAGCTCTATGCAACCTGTACAGCAACTAAGAATTATTGGTTGCCTGTGATACTCGTAAAGGATATGCAAGTTTTGGGTGATTCTGTCTTTACTATCTTTACCAGAATTTATTCGCATTTCATGTCTTTACATACAAAACTACGAAATTCCGAACTCGAGCCAAGTGAGTTTAGTGGTGGACTTCTCAGGATTCTACCGTTTCCTCCCACTTTGTTTATTCCATCATTTCATTCAATTCTCATCATCGTCTCCTTTAGCCTAACCGGAATAATCGTGTGACGTAAAACTTAAATATTTCTCTCTCACACAAAACTACGGGGGCTCTGGAAACTAATCAGGTTTTCTACTTTCTTCTCCCAAACGTTGCTGTTTTTGAAACGAAGTTAGGTAAAGTATTTGTTTTAATAGCTTTCCTTTTCTAGATTCGTAACTTTGTTCAGATCTTCCTTTATAATTGTGTTTTAAACAGTGTTGGAAAATCGTGGATTGAACGAATCGATGAGGCGAGATATCCCGTTGCCGTATCAAGTGAATTGCGTGAAGCGTTGCCTTATATTTTAATGCGTGAACAGGTGATAATAAAACTACGAAGCCCCCTGGCAACTAAGACGATCGTCAACTGTTTATTGCAAAGTAAGATTTTTCGTTTGGGTTCGTTTCGTTGTTTTTGTGATCATGTGTTTATCTTGTGCTAATGTACTTAACAGAGGCTCCACTAATTGAGAAGAAAGCTCGGAGGTAGGCCTTCGCTATCGACCTCTTTAACAGATGGCGCTTAACACAAACAGCAAACACTCCGACGTCTGTTTGTTAGGAACTGTTTAAACTCCACCCGACAACTATTCCTTTGTAATTAACGTTAATTTTTCAGCAGAATCACCAGTTTGTCCGTTGCTTCGCTCTCCATTTCGAAAGGAGATATGAAGATCTAACTTTTTTATTTTTATTATTTGATTTTGGCAATGGTGACCTTTCCAAGCCAGCAGAAATGAAACAGTTAATTATTGTTTTCTGATTATGCACGCTGTAGTAACTAGTTAGACACTTCGTGCGTAAGCTTTATGTAAATTTACACTATTGTCTGCATTTTATGCATACGCATTGGAATGTATTTTCTTAACTTAGTGCCAATACCTTTCTAATTTTGATAAAATTTTCAGTATACGGTGTATTTCTACAATATTTATTAGTCTGTAACGGAAAAAGTGTACAAAGATGAGACAATCAAATCGTAGATCTCGGTAATATCTGCGCCAAAACTATTAATGTCAAAATAAAACTATTTATATCTTTTGCGTTTTGATATAAGAACCTCCTAATTTCAGAACCACAATAGATTTTTTTTTTACGTTTGCTGGCCAGAGATGGAGTGGGTCAGTGGGTTGTGCGTCAATTGGGTCAAGATTTATGACTGGGTTGACACAATGTGTCCCACTGTGACCCCTCTGAACCACCGACCCACCATGGCCCACTCTGATCCATCGACCTACTCTGCTCAGTGCATTGTAAACAGCGTCTTCTGAACGCTGGTAATTTGTCTACGTTTTACTTTCAACGCCTCAATTTTTCTTCCTTTTTCATTACTTAGCTAAGATGAGCATATATAAGTGAAAAAGAACTTCAGGCACTTTTGGACATTGATATTTGTAACTGTAATAATAGAAATAGAACTTTCTATTTGGCTTTCGAGATACAGTCAAATTTTATACTGTTTTCCCCCCTTTATATTGGCCTAATCTATTTTGATTTAAAACTTTCAAATTTTATCCTATTTTCCACTGAAAAGTATCTGTAATTCAACAAGGAAATAATTATATATGACAGTTAAATTGAAATTCATCGTAATTTTACCCATGACAAACACTTTACCATTTTATATCGTAAAGGTCAGATCCACGTTTTTGTAACAGAGCAGTGCTTGAGCGATTGAGCGTAGAAATTCAAACTCCGATTAGTGACAGTTTCACAGTCTTGTTTTATTACAAATGTAAACTCTTTAGTCAGTAGAGAAGAGAACGTGGATCATAGGTCAGAGTTGATGACGATGGGTTTTGGTGGGTGATGGGTAGAGTGGGTCACGATGCGTCGTGAGTCAGAGTGGATCGTGAGTCATTGACCCACGCCATCTGTTGCTGGCCGGGTAGCACAACTTGTTTTTAATTATCTACAGTGCCGGGATACGATTTTGTTTCTAGCGTTTGTCATTTGAGACCAGTGGGGTACGCGGAATTTCCTCAATCAGGGATTCAAGCACTTTATCTTATATCCTTTCCAGACAAGTGTGGTTTTGCATACAGGCATATCTTAATATTATTATAGGTTTGGCCCTGAAAATCTTTCTTCCAACGTGTTTCTCAATTTTTGAGCGTCCTCTTTTAACTTCCAATATTTTCTTCTATTTTTCAAACCATCGTTCAGTTGTATTTTTCTTCTTCCTATTCCTTGCTTTCCTTCCATCTTTCTTCCTATAGCGGTATGAAGAACACAATTTCTTCGCAAGATGTGTCTAATACCATTGGCTTTTCTACGAAGGGTGGTAGTTAAGAGCATTTTTTTCTCTTTCCTGTTTTAAAACATCTTCGTTTCTTACTTTCTCTATCCATTTTATTCTCCATAGACATGATTAATTTTACATTGTTATTCCTACCGTAATGTATGAACCTTATCCAACAGAGTTCATCCCATAGATTCAGAAAACGTTAAAGGCCAATTAAAAAAAAAAAAACTTGAGATGGAAATTTCTCTTTTAAAAATAAGTTCCTCAAATGATCTCCAATAGTAATCTCAACTTCCTTCTGTGCGTGGAAATCCTTTCCTTTCAGAAGTTATTCAACCCTTTTTAGTTCTTATGCAATATAGCACGTTGCTCGTGCAGCTAGCACTCGGCAGCAATAAAAGGGTTACAGAAAATAAAGCTATGGAAATCACGGGAGACAGGTCAGAGATGTACACAGGATGGGCAAGAATCTCTCCTCGCAACGTACGAACGGTGTTTATAGTCCTAGTGCCACCATTCTTAACATGCCGTGGCAAGGAGTAATATACGTATTGTGAAACAATTTGCATGCTTTGCTTCTTAGGCCCATGCGTGGATGCATTTGTACTAAGGAAGTACGTCAGTGACGGTGGGTATGCAAATAAAAGCTGATAGGTTATCTTTACATTAAAATTTAATAGTAAAGAAGCACGTTTTTAGTGCTGTTCCTGTGTTGACATAATTACTACTTACATGTTCTTGGTCTATTTAAATACATCCCTTAAACATTACCCTCCCCTACGATATGACAGATTTTCTTGCAAGAAAAAGAATGATCTCGTATTCTTAATTTGTACTGTAATTTTGATAAGAAACACAAGGAGACTTTTCATTCTTGTAATTCTCCTTCTATTTACAGTTTTTTTACAAGTAAAATTACTGTTTTTTTATGGGAAGCCTTAAGTAAACCTGTACCCAAATTAGTTACGTAAAATTTCTAAAATAATTGAAATTCCAAAAGTCTTTACTCTGCAGTGTGATACAAATGAAGTGAATAAGGACTGGTGTCCAAATGACGTAATTATCTCTTTCTCTGTTAACAGAAAGAAAAAAAAAGCGAGTTGCATCGATGAACGGAATCTGGCAAGACCTTAATTAGGGATATTTAACAAAGATTTTGTTGTTTCTGGAAATCGTTTCTGGCAACACTCAACATTCACTTGTTTCCTTTGAAATGGCAACTTAAGTTTGTCAACACATGCAAATTTCTTGCTCTCTTCTTTTATTTTGGCACAAGAGGAATTTCGTCCACGTACAAGTATACAAAAAAAGTGTTCGTCATTTGTTTCCAGTGTTTAGCTTTGATTACACATGTCCTGCAAGTCACAGCTAATTCTCTTAATTGACAGACTCAAACAGTGACATCTGTAGGACAACACTTGAAGTTTTTAACATTTTTCGTCAAAACAAAGAGAGCGCTTCTATTTTGTCAGAAATAGCTGATAAAATGTACAGTAATTTGAAATCATACGCTATTTTTTCCCTGCAAATCAACTTTTCTTCTCAGGCAACTCTGTTTTCCTTAAGGTTTTCATCCTGTTTATTTAAATGGGAAACTTTTATTTTTAAAAAGAAATCGCCAAAATTAACAACCATTAAAATAATTGATCAATTATTGTAATGGTTGTTAATTTTGGCTATTTCTTTTAAATTTAACTAAATGTGTCATGCTTTATACAAATGTATTATATACAAAATGTAATTCTTCGTAAAACAAATGTAATACACATTAAATTTATACTGGGTGGACTAAAAGTCACTGTACTCTTAAAAATGAAATAAATTCTGTCAGTTTTACGTGCCACGATTATGTCCATTAGGCTAAGAGAGACAATGATTAAAGCAAGTGAATGATAATGGAAGACTTGGTAGAATGTCATACGTAATTTATGCCTGTTACTTTTGGTTGCAAAACAGGAATAAAATCAGAAGTGAAACATCCTTGCGGTTCTGAATTCATATCAAAAACTGTTTGTTGCTATCTATTTCCCGTTTTATCCATTATTCTATCAGTGTTGTAACCGGAAATCGCAAATTTACATAACTTCCGGTTTATAGGATAGAAAAATGTCGATGAAAAGCTCATTGCTTGGAAGCAGAATCTGTGTAAAAATGACACTTGTTGATATGTCTTCTCGTTTTTACTCTATAGAAATAAGTATTGAAACCAGTAGCAGTAGTAAATTCGAACTACTTCCGGTTTTGGTGGAGTGTTGAGGGTGGCCATGATATTTTCCCTTCAGTGGCTGACTCTCTCTCTCAAAAAAGAGCTTCTCAGTATCTATTAGAGTTTTCATTCTATGGCGAAAAACTTTCAAACCGTAACTGGTTACACTGTAAAAAATGAGGTGTTGAAATAACACAAAATGACTACCACTTTAGCGTGTTACTTGTGTCTTAATTCAGAACCAAGACATCGCCTTCCGAGCATATCGGAAATAACTAGTTACTACCTGAGAGAATTTGCATTTTTATTTATCATTTAATATGAGCAAAGCTTTGCGAAATATCTTTGGCACTTATGCCAAGTAACGAATAATGTTTTATGTTTTCTGCAATCGGTCACAATAATATTGTTGTAAACCTATGAATCGTCTGACAACAGTTACATAAGCAACAATTCTGCCATCTTATGTTCATATATGCTAAGACACAAGAATAACAGATAAAGAAAACAGATGGAAGCACAGCTATCTGTGTAACTGTTGTCAGATGATTCACAGATTTACAACAATATTATTATGACCGATTACAGAAAACATAGAATGTTATTAGTTACTTGCCATAAATGCGAAATATGTTTCGCAAAACTTTGCTCTTACCAAACAATAAAAAACAATGCAAATACTTACAGCCAGTAACGAGGTATTTCTGATATGCTCTAAAGGCGATGTGGCTGGTGTTGAATTGACACACAAGTAACACGCTAAAGTGGTAGTCATTTTTTGTTATTTCAACCATTTATGATTTGAATGGAGGAAATAGAACCTACTCTTAGAATGTTCAACCGATTGCAAAAAAAAAAAAAAAAAAAAAGTCTTCTCGATATCTGTGAGTGTTTTTGCTCTGATATTTGTCGACAGACGAAGTCATAATCATCCGACATTAATGCAGACCATAGTTTCAAAGCCTAGAGTCTTTGCTACATTCATATCCAAATAAGTTAAAAACAATAAAAAGAAACTTCAAAATTTTAGAAGTTTCAGACGATTAGCATCTACAGAACAACATGCTATTAAAGGAAAAAAAAAAACTGTTTCCACACCTGTCATAGGCCAGGAATATGAGTGAGCAATTTATGACATTACAACTGTATGAACTGAAATGTCTTTACTATACGAAATACTGCAAATATGTTCATGTGAACAAGTTTTAAGATACTAAGGCATATACTGTATATATATACTATACATATAAGAGATACTATATGTATCTCTACTATATATACTATAGTATCTAGGCATATACTATATATATAAGAGATAAGCTTTGCACTACAAAATATCAGGGGGAGCGGTCAGACATTAGGTTAGGCTACCTGTCGCGAGCTCAAACTCCGCTCAGGGCTTGTACTTTGTCACAATTGGTTTGCATTATTCTTTAGCTGTGGATGAACAGCTGAGGACGTGAAACTGAAAACTGCAATACAATACGTTGCTTGCAGTAGAAATAGGAACATCGAAACGTGAAGTTGGCTAAAAGAGCAATTACAATCTTGAGAATAAAAGGGAATATTTGAAGATGGCTATAAGACGGTTGAAGATGAGTTATGTTGAAACGCAAAGGAAAGAGCATCGGGGATCGTCCGTTAGGTTATGCAATTGGTTTCTTGTGTTGGAGCGAGCCCACTCAGCATTCAAAGGAGGAAGTGTTCGTTGCGAAAGCGATGGAAGTGACATTGAAGAGAAAGAGATTGGGTTTCCAGTGGCCACTTCGCAGCTCAGCTCCATAATTCACAATGAATACAGATCCACCCACGTGACTATACCTTTCTTCCTCAACTGCTTATCAACACTATTATCACTTCTCAAAAACTCCTCTCTTCAGCAGCCATTGGATGCTACATACCTCCAACAAAATTATTAGAAAAATTGGAAACTATGTAGAATCAGTAATTCAACTTATCTTTCAACTTTAAAGGATATGGAGAAGTACGTGAAAACAATTCAAAATTTAGTTGTACTCTCACGCTATGTCCAATATCCTAAAAGGAGACGTAGATTCAATGCAAATGAATCATTTTGAAAGTTTGTGGAACGATTATTACTGAAATGAAGAAAAAAAAAACAACTTCCGAAGAACTAGGTTTTCCTGCGCCGCCCACAGTTCAAAATATCTTTAGCTCTTTATAGATAGCGAATTTACGAGTTTAAATAAATGAAAAAAAATCTTGATGTATTAATCAGAAATTCATAGTCCGGAAAAATATACTGTATATAAGGTTGTGTTATCTGCTCCAAGTTTCCAAAACTATTGAATTGTAAATGAAATTAAATCTTTCAGCCCCTTTACGCTAATGGTTCTCAACCTTTTTCGACTGACGGCAAATTTTACCGAACGTCCAGGACACATTTTGTTTATTACATATAATAATAATAATAATAATAATAATAATAATAATAATAATAATAATAATAATAATAATAATAATAATAATAATAATAATAATAATAATAATAATAATATTTATTAGTTATAATAGTGAAACCTATTATTTTTATAATGACTCTATATAGCAGTGAGCATTATTGTTACCACTGGAGATGTTGACTGGTACAGTCTGTCTTGATTTTAACTAATTATTATTAAATTCTTGATTATTTTTAAATTCTAAAATTTCGCGACACACCTTAGGGGACTGCGTGACACAGCAGTGTGTCGCGACACATCGGTTGAAAACCACTGCTTGAGAGAAGCGATGAGTTAGGAAAGTGAATTGTGTTGGGAATGATGAGTTAGGAATGATAAAGTGGGAGAAAATGCAAGTACCGTAAGAAAACACGATGTTTCCCACCACAAACTTATTTAGCCGGGAATCGAAGCAGAGACTCCAGCACCAGCGGTGAGCACTTTACGAATAAGCCACCTTGTCTCTTTTCATTGAATTGTTTCTAGAAATTGAATTACAGCAATAATTTAATTGAATTTGTGAATAACTTGTTTTGTTATAACTTATTGATTCGTATTTTCATTCTTTTGTGTGCATCGAGACTGTATAGCTGGAGACGTATAGTTTAAAGTGGGATTGGCACCGCCTCATGTTCTAAAGGCATGTGTTCTGGTCCCACACCAAGGAAACGGTTATTATTATTTATATTCAAAAAACTGTCCTTTGCACACCCCCTCCTCACATTGTATACTCAGTAATACAAGGATTTACTCTGTCTGGTAAAATTAACAACAGTATCTCCATAGTTTATATTTCAGGGAACGTAGTATTCAATAACTTTTTACATACAATAAATTATTTATTGTTATTTCCCAGTACATTTCCAGTTAATTGGCTTTAAATGAATCCATTTTAATATAGTTAGTTTCCTAAATGAAATAACTACAAACTTGTACTTTCTGGATGCCTAATCATCCTGAGATTCATGGTTCTTGGCGCACCCAAGCGCTAACACACCTTCCACAGTTGAGGAAATCTGTCTGCATCACAGGAGTAACACTGAACCAAGGACTCTTCATACCAGAAACGACATTTTACTAGAGGGCAATTTAAATTAAGACCTGAGTCTATGATAATAATTTTCAATTGCTTTCATTTTCTGTTTTCCCTAATAGCCTGTTCAGCCTGTCCTGGATATATAATTAACATTTCGACCTGGGTTTGATTCCCTGTGGGACCTCTTGTAATTTGGGTCCCACATTAAACTCTGGGCCTACGACTTATATGCAAGGTGTGATGAAAAATCGGCGAATATATTTTTTTAACAGCAACAGCTGACGCTTCAACCATTTGATGTAATTTTTCCGATAGCCTGATCCGTTGAGACAGGCAGCGTCAAGTTGGAACATGTTTTGACTTGTCAGTAAGCGTCCAGAGCCGCTAGAATGAGGTTGTGTTTACCGAGCATTAATAACGCGTGAACATTTTGTTCTATTTCAAGCTGCAAACAAGTGCTAAAGAAACTCATGAAATGTTGAAATTGTTGTATGGCGAGAATGTTGTAACTTTGAATTATGTTTACATGTGCTATGAACGATTTAAAAGCGGAAGTGAGCGGGTAGAAAACGCGCTACGTTCCGGACTTTTATTAACCTGAAAAACAGAGGAAAACGTGCAAAAAGTGGCAAAAATTGTTCGTTCAAACAGGCAAATAACTATTCCAGAGCTTTCCTAAGAACTAAACATCTCGTACGGGTCCATGCAAAGCATTTTAACGCCCTGTTTGGAAATGAGAACAGTGAGTGCGAAATTCCTTCCCCGCCTTTTGACTGACGAACAGGAGTTTTTGGCCGAAAAAATCTCTCTGCCTGTTCACATCCACCGTACTCTCCAGACTTCTCGTTCTTCCCGAAAATTAAAACCGTGCTTAACGGAAAACATTTTGACACCATTCCTGACATTGAGAGGATTACGATCGAACAGCTTAACACCCTTCCAGAAATGCTTTCAGTCATGGATTCAAAGTTGGGATAAGTGCATTGCTAGCCAAGGACAGGCCTTTGAAGGAGATTAAATCAAATTCTATGTAAGCTTAGTACTTTTTTCCAATAAAATTATTCACCGTATTTTTTGATCACATCTCGTATCGTAGGGTGCTGACAAAGGATGTTGAATGCCAAGCCAATCGACCTTATAGTATGTTCTCTATTTGTTTATTGTGTCAACGCGTGGAGGCAGGACACATGTTTTAGAATTACGCGCACTGTGTCCCTTCATAATAAGAGAGCCTCTTAGATTAAAGATTTTATAAGTTTTCTCTTCAGTCTCAGCAGGTGACTGCCGGGATGGTATTTAGAATAAGGATATGGAATTTTTCCTTCCGAAACAAAAACCCTATTCCTTGTTGTTGATATTGTAAATATTTGATGGTATTTGTACTACACATTTTCCTCGGTATCAATGACTTGCTTATCTGTTGGTAAGACATTATCTGCTGGGACCCTTTCACCTTTATTTTTAAACATTTCTTCCACATTCGTTGTAGTAACAGTAAGAAAGGAGCCATGGCTATCAGAGATGCATTAAGGTCTGTCGGTGTACAGATGCTGTTTCCTAGAAATATTATTCCCCGATGAAACATTTGCAGGCGCCTCGACGCAACGTGATATTCCGTTCGCATCTATCCCATTGATTTAGACCCAGAGTCATTCGGGAGCTGTCTCGTGTCCTGCTGTCTCATTCCGTTTATAGACTATTCATTCACTTTCTCTATGCCCACACTCTTGAAGCTTTTACTAAACGTATGGCTTAGTACATCAGATGGTTCAACGTCACAGAAACAGAAACATTATCATTGGATTGTATCCAAACCAGACTGTATTGTTATTGTGCACCGGAGGAGATTTTTATTTCTACAATCTCCCCATTTTCTTCGTGCTCTATCCAAAGGTATGTTTCTTCGACCAGTAACTCAAATTTGTTTCCGAATGCCTCAACTTTTCTGTTAACAAGAAACTTTCACATTCACCCAATATAATTGGGAACATCACATGTTATAGATTTTTTTTTTATTTTCAATTTCTTCGTAATTCGTTAGGATAAAATGTTTAATACTAGGCACTAACATGCTTTTCACTCAGTTAATACACTTTTTTATTTCGTGGGGGGCTCAGTGGTAGAGCGCGTACCTTTGGTGCGTGGGATCCCTGGTTGGATCCCGGCCAAGTAAGTTTGTGGTGGACAACATCGTGCTCGTGGGTTTTCTCAAGGCACTCCCGTTTCCTCCCACTTTCTCATTTCACTAAATCTTCCATCACCATTCAGTTCCCTTAATCATCCGTCTCCCTTAACATAAAAGGCATAATCGTGGGACGTTAAACTGAAATATCTCATTCCATTTTCATTTTCTGCTTGGCAATAGCAGTAGCAGATCATTTTGGATTACTGTCTGGATTTTCTTTAAAACTTCTTAACAGATCATCTGGATACATATATACAACTCCTCCGAGGGCGAAGCCTTTTATAAGCACGATAGCATGACTTACAAATGGCGTAGTGTGTAAATCAGCCATGTGCAACAGCATGTCCTCTGGCCAGTTGCGGCCAACTGAACCCTTTTACCTGTCTCTGCTGATCCGTTATTGACAATGCTTTGTTTACGTAATATCTTAACCTGACATGAATTTTTTCGTGGATAACTGATATCCATCTTTAAAATATCCTTCGCATTGGAAACCTCCAATTTACAACTGAATATTCAAAAATTAGTTGAAAACATGAAGGATCAAGTTTCCCACTAAAATACTAAGTAAATAGATTTTTCTGTTTCTTTAGTAAGTAAATATTTTGATTACCATTATAGTAGTTATCTGTTCATGCGGTGTTAGTGTGCTCCATTGAATTGGGTATTCAATCCTTGTGAAAAGTTATACATTGTCTCGTGCTCCATTGGATTGGGTATTCAATCCTTGTGAAAAGTTATACATTGTCTCGTGCTCCATTGAATTGGGTATTCAATCCTTGTGAAAAGTTATACATTGTGTCGTACTGCCCTTGACATCAGCAAGTCCTTTGTAATTTGCCCATCCTTTGTTTCAACTTGCGCATGCCTGACGTAAATCATTAAATCAATCACTGATATATTGCAAGATTTTAAGTACCTCATCCAACTTACACCAATACGCCATAAGATAAATTTTGGTTTCGAGAGTCTTTTACAAGATAGAAATCAAGAATCCCCCTGTTGGTTGAATGAACAACGGAAGAATCAAAGAATATTTGTGATTACTCTGTAGATTTGAAAGGAGTCCAAATCGATAGAATTTTCGATCGAGAGAACTGGTTGTGTTTCGCGTGCATGACAGGAGATCTTTGGTTTTATAACTAAAAATACTCTCTTCCCTTGTTTTATTCCTTTTTCTCTTTCTTCTGTTTTATATTCTTCTTCTTTAATACCATCTACATTGTTGAAATGACGCCATGTGGCAGCACTGTCGCACGTGCTGACTGTCATTAACTCGTTTTCATTTCTTTTCTTTCGATACCTTTCTCTCTTTCTCCCTTTTCTTTTCAAGAACTTACCATTAGAAGGCCATTAGTTCGAAAAATAAACGCATGCATTGGCTAGTACCATGGTTACCACTGAGGTGTCTTGTTTCTTGTAGGTGGCACCCTGGCTCAGTGGTAAAGCGCTTACCTTTGTTGTGTGGAGTCCATGGTTCTATCCCCAGCCAAGTAAGGTTGTGGTGGACAACATCATGTCCGTGGGTTTTCTCGGGTACTTTCGTTTCCTCCCGTTTTCTCATTCCACCAATTCTTCCATCATCATTCACTTGTCTTAATCATCCCTTAGCCTAATAGATGTAATCATGGGACGTTAAAGTGAACGATATTTTTTCTGGGGCGTATTTTAACCCCTTAAGGATATACATGACAATGATTTCTGAGATGATGAAGAAAAAGATGATGATGATGATAATTAACGAAATGGTGCAATGAAGAAAAATGGGAGAATTCAGGGAAAACCCATGCACACGGCGTTTGTCCACCAGAAATCTCGCTTGGAGGAAGTTGGGATCAAACCAGGAACCCACGAAGAAGAAGTGAACGTTGTATGTATCGTGGTCGCCGTCAATACACTTAAATACTGTTCGTTCTAGCCTTGAAGAGCTCCATCATGGATAAGCGGGTAGCGTACGCGTCTTTTGCGTAGGAGACCTGGGTTCGATTCCTGGCGGAAGCTCACGTGGTTCGAATCCCACGTTAAACTGTAGGTCCACGTCTCATATAGGCTAGCTGCCAAAAGGACGCTCAACTAAAATTGAATCAAAATGAAATTCTAGCCTTGCAATTAAGTAACATAAATGGAAATAAAATTTGATCAAAGGAAACATTTATTATTACTAATTTGTGCTACAGTTTCAGCAAAAACTCATTGCCTTCATCAGTTACATAATTAATTATTAATAGGTGATGACGGCAGTAATATGTTGCCGAAACACCGATTAGTAATAACAAGTTTTTGCTTTAATCGGATTTTATTTTTACTTAAGACAATTTGCTTCCTTGCCTTACAATTTGTAAAGTAAAAGCTTATTGGCATTACCAGCAATTCCAATAAATAGTACTCTGTCGTAGTAAATAATCTAGATAATAATAAGAAAGAGGCTCATACCACTGATGAAAAGTACCCACGCTGGGATAAATTTTGAATTTTTGCTTTTTATACTAATTTGAGGACGCCTAAACCAACGAAACTTTTTTTTTAAATCCCCCTATGGGGTTACGACGAAAATGATGTCAAAGTTTGTACCTTTAAAGCACAGCTTGCACCAATAGTAAAACCACCAATATTTTTTTTATTGCGCTTTTCACACTAGTTAAAAGACGCTGAATCTAAGGGAAATATTTTAAAATTATCCATCGATGGGGTCATGAGAAAAATGATTCCAAACTTTACCTACAACTAGTAGCTTGTTTACCTACAGCTAACGTTGTAGGTGCGGGCGGCTAAAACTCTGCGCAGTTGGCAACTCCATGTATTATAATTAGCGGACATTTCTGATCTCTCTATAACAGACGAAACTCCTTGTAATCTTAGTTTCTGATCCTTCCTCGTATATTTGATACACATAGATTTGTTCCAATCATCTTATTTTTTTTGTTTTGTTTTTAACGTTCGTTTTCATCCTGTCATTCACAGTTTTTCTATGAGTTCTTTAATATCATATTAGATTTTTTTTTAAAGTTAGATTCACCACAAAAACTATTCCTTCTATCTCTAATCTTTTTGATGTAAACTCTTCAATGTTCCCACTGTTTTTCTCGCTGCTTTAGTGGATACTGCACGTTTTTGGTGCACGTGCTGCCACCTACCAGGCAGAGAGCATTAACATTTGAACGCATTACGTGGTTCGAACTCTATCTCAAACTGTAGGTCCACGTATCATGTACCCTAGTTATGAAAAGAGACGCTTCGGTTGGGAACCATTCTTCTAATCACTAGAATATACCTCAAGGATATGCAACCCACTCTACACATGTGTTTGTTGGGTTGCGTATAATTTAAGGCGGTATAGCTCAACATTCTGACCACTAAAATTTTAAAGAAATTGCTGTCTTTCCGCATAATACGTGTAGCTCAGTCTGCAATTGGAGCACACAGAGAACTCACTTGTAATGGAATTCAATAGGCGAAACACTATTAGATTCATTGTGGTACTAATATGTAGACAAGTAAAAAAATTCATAGGACACGAAAAAAAAGAAGAAAGAAAGAAAACTCCGTAAACGATTGCCCAATAAATATGTTCTATTCTATGATGATCAATCAAATAGTTAAAAAAAAAACTTCTAAACTATCAATGTTTACAGATTTAGTGAGTCTTTCTCTTGCAAATTGAAAGGAAGTTTTTATTTACTCAGACGTCAGCCTCTAATTGCAGTAGGAACACGTTTTGTATTTTTCGTTCGAAAGCTGCAACAACTTGAACCTTCAGTCATTCATTTTCTTTATTTCATAAGAAAAACAGAGTAAAATTTGTCATTCATTTTATTACAGAAAGCATAAAAAATACCTTTATTGTAACAGAATTAATGGTACTTTGTGTTTTTTTTCTGAAAATACAAACATTTTTTCAACACAAACACTTTTGTCCTGAAAGCAGAAACGAAATTGCCAACATACTTCTAAAAAAAAAAAGTTATTTAAAAAAGTTATCTAGGCATTGCATATGCCTGTGGCAAATCTATAACGCTGTTTTAAGGTGAAACGTTAAGGAAAGGTCGTGTTAGTTTATTTTTCTCTTGTCAAAATACGAAAGCAGTTCAACCAATTAACGCTGATATAGTATAACGCCTTCAAGCCTAGCCTATATTGAATGGCATACATTATTGGTTGGTTCCGAGGCTAAGAAGTAGACCCACAGCTTAATGTGGGATCCGAACTAGATGAACTTTCGCCGGAAACCGAACCGGAGTCTCCCGTGCTGAAGGCGCATACGCTAACATCCTATATAAGTATGAGAGAGCTTCTTAAATTACAAGTAGTACAGGGTGATTCAAAGAAACGGGACATTTTGAAAGATGTGTTGGTAACAGTGGGCGTTTGGTAACATTGAATAACGTAAGTCAGTTGTCAATGACACGCTGCCATTTAGTTGATCATGAATGCTTGGAGTGGTGCAAAACACGCTTTTGCGATCAAAATTTTAGATATTAGGCACAAGACAATCCTATGGAGCTACATCAGCGTCCATTGCACAGTAACAAAGTTACTGTGGAGTGTGCTATGTCATTATACAATGTTATGGGCCCTTATTGTTTTGAGGACGAGAATGCCCGTGTGATTACAGTCACATCGAATCGTTACCTCGCTATGTTTGAAACATTTGTTGTGCAACAACTACAGAGATTTCCACACACTATTGACACAGCCTGGTCTCAACAAGAAGGATCAACGTCCCACACAGCACGAATATCGATGACTGCTGTACACCAATTGATTGGGGAACGTGTAATTTCGAAACAATTGTGACATTCAATGGCCTTCCAGATCCCCTGATTTGTCAGCTTGTGATTTCTTTTTGTGTATTCTAAAATTACTTTACTATTAAATGAAATATTTAGAAAAATGTTTTCATGAAATTATTTAATTTACAAAATTTCGCGTTTTTTTCGAATCACCCTGTATTTGCGTAAAGAGTGAGGTTATATGTGTTAATGTTAGGAAAAGACGAACAGCAATCTGGTAATCAACAGTGTTTGTGATAGAGACTGTATATGATACATAAATAAATAATAATTTCTTCCAGCAAAATAAAAACTCAATTAGTATTGGCAATGAACGACTGATGTTTTACTGCTAGAAATGTTCATTTTTTTAAGTCTTGAAACTTACACAAGGAAATTTACTCTCAAGTATGCTATCTTGTTCACCTCAAGTAGTATATCGACCGCCGTATGTCTTATTTTTGGACAATTTATTTTTCCCTAAAAGGTAATTATATTTCAGAATTATTTACGTTTTGATTGTCTATATTAGTACTTGCTTGATTGGAGTATTCACTGATTATAGTTTAGGCTGTTTGTGACGGAACTTCCTGTTCAAAATGGAATCCAAAGGAGCACACTGACTCTGTAGATCCCTTTTCTTTTCAGACGGTCCACAGACTATGCTTTTACAAAATACAGTGTGTTTCAAAATAAAGATAAAAGTTTTAAGACTTTGTAATATTTATTACATCTGACGTACAATTATAAATAACACATAAAATGAAAGAATAACTCAAACAGTTTTTGCTACAAGTGTTCGATGTGAGAACCATTTGTGACACGGCACATACCGAGTCGATAGGCGAGAAAGACCCATAAACTTTCTGCCAGGATATGGCTCAAAATAATTCAATTTAAGGGAGTCTTGTTGCAACTGTACCAACTCGTGGGAATTTACTGACCCCCAGATGCGAACGTTATGAATGTTCATATCACCATTTAGGTTAAATGTCGATTCATCACTGAAGAGAACACGATGCAGAACATCTCCAACATCATGCAGCAATATTTGATTTGCGAAGTTGGCACGTAAAGCGTAGTTTGTAGGCTTTAGAGCTTGTAGCAACTGCAAACGATAAGGACACAGTTGTAAGCGTCCCCTTAAAATTCTTAAAATGTAGAGCTCTTTCTATTTGGAGCAGGAGTGCTTAGATTCATACAAAAGGAAGTGTCAGTTTTCAAGTAATTATGCAGTTTAAAGTACTGTGGAAGTGAAGGAATTGATATCTTTAACCAATGGTGCTATTCTAATTTTTTAACAACCGGTTATATATATATACACAGAGGGAGATAGATATAAGTCTCTTAGGAAACAAAACATACAAGATAGACGAAAACAATTTTTTTACAAGGTGGTGTGGCGAAATTAAGTAGCACTACGAGTATCTTGAAAACGAATTATCCAAGATAGATGGTTGTCAAAAAATATTGGAAAGGCCTTAATGCAGCGTTCCAAATATAAATAACTCTTACCACTACACTCCTGTGATCCCAGTTCTCATTCGTGATATCTGAGCGTTTGAGATTGAGAAATAAACGCTTATACCTTGTTCTGAGAGATCATATGTGTAACCCTGTAGCTGTAAGAATTTCTAAAAACAAAGTTAATTAAACTAAAATCTACTGTACCTGGATATAACTGGATAAAAATTTACTGTTATGACTGGATACAACAAACGGTTCTGCGAACTCGAAATATTTTAACAACCGGTTCGAGAGAACCGGTGCAAATCGGTTGAATAGCACCACTGTCTTTAACATTAGTTCCAGTGGATTTCGAATTCTCAAATTACTATAAAGAATGCAATTATAACTTTATCTAAACGTGGGCACTTTCACTATTCGCATCAGCGAGAGTTTCTGCAGAGTATGAAAGACATCGAAAACAATATTTTGTTCCTTTCATATCTACTCCTATCCAAAATTATTGTATTGTTTGTTGTACTGTTATCAATAAAAAGAAAAGTGGTGGGGAGTATAACGAAGAATATTCACGTGGGATCCTACTTCCATCGGGAATAGAACACAGGACTCTTGCATCGAAGACAGGTATAAATACGAAAAAGCTCTGCATTAAAAATTATGAGGTTGTAAAGCCTAATAAAAGCAGACGCTTGTTCTAGTAAAGAAAAAATACATGCGTGTTTATTGTTTTAACTGTGTTTGCTTTATGTACAGCATACTAAGTGGGAGACCTGACGAAGGAAGAGGCTACAAAAACTAAAGATTTTTTTTGAATGTGTTGTGTGTTGAATGTGTTAGAAAGGGTTCTCCTATCTTCATGAATATGCGTAAGTGTGAATGAGCGAAAGATAGAGAAGGCAAGGGGAAGGAACGTATGCTCTCCCATTCACTCGTACCTTTGATATTTGTCCTGAGATAATGTTCTCTTATTCTCGGTTGGTTGGAGTTGTAGCTACATGTGCGCGCCTCATTTCTCTGTCCCAGTGTTAATGGTGAAAGCAAATGAACCATTTCTAATGTTTTTCCTTCTATATTTGAAGACTTAGCTGCATCCCAGTTTCTTCGTGGAATTGCGTATTTCTTAAGAACACTATATATAATCTCAAGCATGCCTTCTGTACAAACTCTTTCTAAATATTTTCTACTATATGCTAAACGTTCTTACAAATACTTTGAAAAAAAAAAGACATAGAATCAGCTAATGTCTATGATGATTGCACGCGAAACAACTTTTAGAATGGTTTTATCATGCGTAAGTGACTTAGAGCATGGGCAAGGGTTCGATGTCCGATAGGCTATTCGTATTTGCCTTCGGTACAAACCCAACAACTAGAGGCGGATCTAGAAAGTGAAAACTGAGGGGGGCAGTCACAATATAGACTATGATAGGTATCTCATGAGTTTACTATAAAGTCCCAAAATATAAATAATGACAAACCATTCTTGTCACCCAAAAAACTGGGTTCCTAGGCCTCCACGGCTAGATCCGCCACTGCCGACACGTGCCTCGGATTTCACTTTAAATAGTGGGTTCGTCTTATTTATATATCCCTCTCATATAGATCACATACTGTTTCAGGACTTTCAGAATAGTAACTTTAAAATGAAATCTTTGAGTTTTATGTCCCACGGTTATGTCGTGTGGGCTAAAGCAGACAATGATAATGAGAAATGAATGAAATGGTGGAATGAAGAAAGTAGAGGGAAAACCCAAACGGGAAAATTCACACACACGGTGTTTGTCTTCCGCAATGCTCACTTGGAGCGAGCTAGGATCGAACCAGAAGTGAAAGCTCTATCCCATTTAGCCACCGAGGTCCCAATAATAACATAAAGTTTAAATATAATGGAAATATCCACGGGATTTTAATGGAATGTGCATGTCAGGGGACAATATTTGATTCGTCCAAAAATCGGTCTGTGATTATCCCATAAAGAGCCCAGAAATGTTGCATAGGAAATTCCGTTTCCTAATTATAAGTCAGCATCTGGATTTTCAGAATGTCCACGGAACGTCTTATTGGCAAAAATAGAACCTTTTGTAAAAGAATTCCCGATAAGTCAGGACTGGCACCCCTCGGACGTCCAACAGAGACCTCTGTGGGTTGGTGTTGAATAGAGACAAGTCAATCCAATGCAAATTGAAGGATGGTATTACGTTTAGTACTGAGGGGTCTGGGGCCTATTTCATCATTGTACTTTGCAACTTTTCACTTTGCGCTTTGCAATTTGCAGCAAGGTTTATGTTCCACGAAAAATACTTCTGCAAAGTGAAAAGTGCAAAGTGCAAAACGACAACTTCCAAAGACTTTGCAGATATGTCTTACTTTTGTTCCACCATCACCTTAAAACTGAAAAGTGCAAAGCTAGAGCTTGCAAAGTTGTATCGTATTTTGCAAAGAAAAATTTGGCTTTGCCTGAATGATTGGGTAAGAGCCATTGTCGTTTGAAGATGTTTCGAAGGTTATTATATTATATAATCAAATGAGGATGCAATTCCTAAGAAAGTGTATAAAAACAGAATCAACTTCCACGCCATGAATTTATTTCAGTTTAAAGAATGCTTTCGTTTTACAAGTGAGCAAATAGAATTCGTATTAGAGCACATTGGACCGGCTTTGGAAAGAACAACAAAACGTAGTAAAGCCCTTACAGCAAAGCAACAAGTACTTCTTTGCTTTCATTGGTTAGGAAATGGTACTCAAATGCACGGATTAAGATAAATGCAGCGTGTGTGAAAAGCAACTTTATATATATATATATATATATATATATATATATATATATATATATATATATATATATATATATATATATATATATATATATATATATATATTAATAGAACAGTGCATGGTATTGTTGGGCCTTACGCAGAGTCGTTCTGACACGTGATTAGTGCCACACTAAAGAGTTCGACTAACATATGTTTGTTTCGTACAGTAGTCAGGGCTTTAGTATAACGCTAATCATACGGCAAAACGACTCTGCATAAGGTGGTGTGTTTGCAGATATAGAATAGTTTTTGTCAACTTCTCTTTAAATGAACCAAACAATATATTACGTTTTTCTTTCGCGACTTGAAGAACTACTATTTCGTTCACCTATTTATTTTTTCCCCATTTCTGAAATAATTCACTAAAATTTCTATTACGAATCCTTGCAAATTACTAACTAGAATATAGCACCTAAAGTCGCACTTCAACTTTCCACTGTCACTTTGCAAAGACTTTGCAACTTTGCATTTGCAGAACATCAAATTGCAAAGTTCTTCAAAAGTAATGGTGGAACTCAAAAACCTTTCACTTTGCAAATTTTGCAAAAGTGAAAAGCGAAAAGTGAAAAGTTGCAAAGTTGATTGGTGGAATAGGCCTCTGGTTCTTAAGAGATTAACTCGTATTGTTTATTTATTGAACAAAATCGCTTGGAGCTCGACACTTTATGATCAGTAACAACTTACAACAATGGCATCAACATCAATGAAAAAGAAAGAGATGAAAGTTAGGTGGAATCTATATTTCAAACTACTCATTCCAGTATTCGACAGCTGGAACTGAGTAAAAGAGATGGAAAAGCCACAGTCAAAATGGTCGATCACCGGACTTGAATCTGGGACATCCCGATCGCTAGACAAGAGTAGATCTGAATGATGTATTGATTTAAAAAAAACATTATTATGTACCCTGCTGGGGGAGAAGAGGTTCGTTACACTGTTAAATTTCCTGAAAACGAAAAAGGGAAATTATTCTCTTTGAAATTGTGATAATGGAGATAAATTTCATTGAGTACTCAACGTTCTACGAAATAAAAAGGCAAAACTTGATGTTATATCATCGTATTTTGTGAAGTAAATTTGTTGTAACAAGAAATACATTTCTAAACATACCAATCGAATAAGTTCTCAGAATTTTTTTCTTTCAGAAGATGCTACTATATCTGAAACGGAATTATTCTGTGATATTTAAATTGCACATCGCTGAAGAACTGTTATGATTTAGAAATGTAGATAGAAAAATAGATGTTGTTTCATAAGATAAACTTATAGCAATGCAACATGTGATTGCATTCGTTAGCAAGGACTTTCCTTAGTACATACTTAAATCTTGATAATTCAAGTTCGCATTAGATTGGATTAAATATGATCTGCAATAATAAATAAATACATTCAAATAACGAAACTATAGCCTACTTTATGAGTTACAAAAAGAAAAGTAGTTCCCAGCATGCTTTGCAAAGGCTAATAGCTTTTCTTATTGTTACGTTACAGTTCGCATGACTTGTTTGTTGAACGTTATCGCAGTCCACAGGAGGACAACACAGGAGACCTCCTCTTCCATTAGGGTTCGGCTGCTTACCCTTTCATGAATAGCTCTCCCTCTTCCTCCCCTTGTCTTGCTTATTTGGAGAAGTTCTCTCTCTGATCAATAGCAATGGGAAGTGTTTCTCCACTCACCACACGGCCAATTCCTGACAAGGAGGTCTTTTTTTTTCTTAAAGGATATTCACGTGACTTAGGTATAGTTGAGACAAGCGTTATCGTTATGGAAGCTATATAATATTAACAATATGCTATATTTAAGAGTAATATAAGTACATATCATGAAACTAATGATTGATTTCTTTTTTCTCTTCATTACAACATATCTAAATTGAATTCAAATTAAATGAAATATTTCAGTTTAACGTCCCACAAATATACCCTTCAAGCTAAAGGAGACGGAAGGAGGAGGATGCTATGAAAACAAAAGTAACGAAAAAACTAGATAATTCTGTCTTTCTGCGAAGACTACTGAAGAACCAGTAAGCAAGACGGTGAAAATTGAAACATCGCTTTCTTTTTCAGCACGTCAACTGAAAGGACATGTTGAATTATCCCTTCCATGTAGCAAAGAAACAAGGGGTTTTCTTCAATGGTGTTCCGCTTCCTTTGTAGCCACCTGGGGACGGTTTCAGCGATTTTACTATATCAAGGTGTTACTCTTCCTCATTACAAAGATTGACTATTTAAAAAGAAATTGCTACGTGTTTCAAGACATTTCGCGCCCCACTGACAATAGGATTTCACACACAATGACCATGGTTCGCGATTAATCGCGGTTGTTCAGTTTTAAAATCGGAATATACTGTATTGTTACTATCTTCTAAAAAAAATACTTTCACACAGGTTTTCTTTTCACTAGAAAATACCATACTACACAGTAATCACAGTAATCACAAGCACACTTTCGTTTTGTAGTACAGATTTACTGTGAAATTATTAATTCGCTCCAAAATAAGAGTTTGCTGCAAGTTTCTTTTACATTTATTTTTTTAAAAATTTATTTTGTTATATAATACTTGGCACCTGGAAATGCATAAAGTTTTTTTTTTAAATTAAAATTATATTTTAGTGTACATTTTCGTACACAGTAATTAAAAAGTAACAACTTAGTTAAGGATGTGTGAATAGGGAAACAAACTTTCTCATCAAAAACAACAACAGCCAGGTAACCTTTACATAAGTTTCTCGGCCCGTTGCTTTTTCCAAAACAAACATTTCGTAACGTAATGGACTTTCCTAAAAAAAAAAATTTAAAAAAATACTTACTAAAAACAATTTTTAAATTTTTCACCATCATACATCACAAAATTCAATAATATAAAAAAGCACGGGCAAGAGGCAAAAGGGAAAAAAATGATCCATTCTTCGTTCCATACAGTTTGGGTTAAAACTTCAAAAAGCAGCCATGGAGCTTGGAACTTGTACCTTGTAAATATCCTTTCTTTACTACAATATCCCTTTCCACTTTGGAGAAGAGATTCAGCGAAACCTCTGCCATCTGGCATGTAACAAGTCATTTATCATTGTGGGTGTAAGTCTCCTAAGTGGCACGCAACCCACTATGCTATACTTGCAAATTTAAAAAATTTATTTTCTTCTATACATGCAATTTAAAAATTTTATTTTCTTATGCACAAATCAATAATAATAAATTGCATTTTTAAATGGGGCCACTCATTTTTATTTTAAAACCCTAATATATTTTGCTTTAGCATTTTTTAATATTTTATGGCTCTCTTCGTTCCATACAGTTTGGGTCAAAACTTCAAAAAGCAGCCATGGAGCTTGGAACTTGTACCTTGTAAATATCCTTTCTTTACTACAATATCCCTTTCCACTTTGGAGAGGAGATTCAGCGAAACCTCTGCCATCTGGCATGTAACAAGTCATTTATCATTGTGGGTGTAAGTCTCCTAAGTGGCACGCAACCCACTATGCTATACTTGCAAATTAAAAAAAAAAAAATTTCTTCTATACATGCAATTTAAAAATTTTATTTTCTTATGCACAAATCAATAATAATAAATTGCATTTTTAAATGGGGCCACTCATTTTTATTTTAAAACCCTAATATATTTTGCTTTAGCATTTTTTAATATTTTATGGCTCTCTTCGTTCCATACAGTTTGGGTCAAAACTTCAAAAAGCAGCCATGGAGCTTGGAACTTGTACCTTGTGAATATCCTTTCTTTACTACAATATCCCTTTCCACTTTGGAGAAGAGATTCAGCGAAACCTCTGCCATCTGGCATGTAACAAGTCATTTATCATTGTGGGTGTAAGTCTCCTAAGTGGCACGCAACCCACTATGCTATACTTGCAAATTTAAAAAAATTATTTTCTTCTATACATGCAATTTAAAAATTTTATTTTCTTATGCACAAATCAATAATAATAAATTGCATTTTTAAATGGGGCCACTCATTTTTATTTTAAAACCCTAATATATTTTGCTTTAGCATTTTTTAATATTTTATGGCTCTCTTCGTTCCATACAGTTTGGGTCAAAACTTCAAAAAGCAGCCATGGAGCTTGGAACTTGTACCTTGTAAATATCCTTTCTTTACTACAATATCCCTTTCCACTTTGGAGAGGAGATTCAGCGAAACCTCTGCCATCTGGCATGTAACAAGTCATTTATCATTGTGGGTGTAAGTCTCCTAAGTGGCACGCAACCCACTATGTTATACTTGCAAATTTAAAAATTTTATTTTCTTCTATACATGCAATTTAAAAATTTTATTTTCTTCTGTACAAATCAATAATAATAAATTGCATTTTTAAATGGAGCCACTCATTTTTATTTTAAAACCCTAATATATCTTGCTTTAGCATTTTTTAATATTTTATGGCTCTCTTCGTTCCATACAGTTTGGGTCAAAACTTCAAAAAGCAGCCATGGAGCTTGGAACTTGTACCTTGTAAATATCCTTTCTTTACTACAATATCCCTTTCCACTTTGGAGAGGAGATTCAGCGAAAGCTCTGCCATCTGGCATGTAACAAGTCATTTATCATTGTGGGTGTAAGTCTCCTAAGTGGCACGCAACCTACTATGCTATACATGCAAATTTAAAAATTTTATTTTCTTCTATACATGCAATTTAAAAATTTTATTTTCTTCTGTACAAATCAATAATAATAAATTGCATTTTTAAATGGAGCCACTCATTTTTATTTTAAAACCCTAATATATCTTGCTTTAGCATTTTTTAATATTTTATGGCTCTCTTCGTTCCATACAGTTTGGGTCAAAACTTCAAAAAGCAGCCATGGAGCTTGGAACTTGTACCTTGTAAATATTCTTTCTTTACTACAATATCCCTTTCTACTTTGGAGAGGAGATTCAGCGAAACCTCTGCCATCTGGCATGTAACAAGTCATTTATCATTGTGGGTGTCAGTCTCCTAAGTGGCACGCAACCCACTATGCTATACATGCAAATTTTAAAAAAATTATTTTCTACTATACATGCAATTTAATTTTTTTTTCTTATGCACAAATCAATAATAATAAATTTCATTTTTAAATGGGGCCACTCATTTTTATTTTAAAACCCTAATATATTTTGCTTTAGCATTTTTTAATATTTTATGGCTCTCTTCGTTCCATACAGTTTGGGTCAAAACTTCAAAAAGCAGCCATGGAGCTTGGAACTTGTACCTTGTAAATATCCTTTCTTTACTACAATATCCCTTTCCACTTTGGAGAGGAGATTCAGCAAAAACTCTGCCATCTGGCATGTAACAAGTCATTTATCATTGTGGGTGTAAGTCTCCTAAGTGGCACGCAACCCACTATGCTATACATGCAAATTTAAAAATTTTATTTTCTTCTATACATGCAATTTAAAAATTTTATTTTCTTCTGTACAAATCAATAATAATAAATTGCATTTTTAAATGGGGCTACTCATTTTTATTTTAAAACCCTAATATATCTTGCTTTAACATTTTTTTAATATTTTAATTTATTTCTTAGGTGCCTTACTTTTAGCTATTGAAGTTATAGTGTTTCTAATTTCAAAGTTAACTTTGATCTACGTACTTAGACTTCTATTTATGGGACAAAGGACTTTGATTATGGAATTCAGTCAATGTTAATTAATAATTCTCCAACTATTACTCTATTTAAAAGAAAACTAAAGTACAATTTTCCTGAGACAAATTACGAGTAATCAGTACCACCTAACATTTCCTCCTATATTTTTCTCCCTATTTAAAGTTTATTTCTTCTTTTTAGTTATAATGTTCTTTTTCTGTTTTTGTATACAGGGTGTTTCAAAATGAATACCGAGGTTTTAAGGCTTGTAGTATTTATTGCATTTAGCGTATTATCAATAATATCTCAAATGAAAGAACAACTCACAGTTTTTGCTACAAGAGTTCAATGTGAGCATCATTCGTCACATGGCACACATCGAGTCGATAGACGAGAAAGGCCCATAAACTTTCCGCCGGGATATGGCACAAAACACACTCAATTTAGGGGAGTCTAGTTGTAACTGTACCATTCCGTGGGGATTTGCTGATCCCAATATGCAAACATTATGAGTGTTCACATCCCCACTTAAGTGAAATATCGATTCATCACTGAAGACGACACAATCCAGAAAATCTTCGTCGTCATGTAGCAACATTTCATTTGCAAAGTTGACACGAAAACTGTAGTCTGTAGAGGTTGTAGCAACTCCAAACAATAAGGACGTAGTTGTAAGCGTCTCCTTAAAATTCTCCACACAGACGGTTGTTCTGTACCTACAGGTTCAGTCTCTGCAAAATGTAAAACACAAAAAGCTTTCTGCTCACTAGTCGCCATCTTTGTTACTATCGTTTTCTAACGGCAGACAGAGGAAACAGTATATGCACATGCATACATACAAAACTGTTTGAGTTGCGCATTTTGAAACACTTTGCACTTTTCCTTGTATCTAGTATTCTCACATGAATGTATTAAATGTTTAAGCAGGGGCTGCGGTGGCTGAGTGCTTAGGCTCACGACAGAAAGGCGAAATTCATCGGAGGTTCCGGTCTCTTTGAAGATCATTATGGGAGCTCTAACTGTCCCTGTCGAGTCCAGTAGTGCTAAAAATTGAGAAAGAAAAGAAGAAAGAGTCAGGGAATTAAGAAAAAAGTGGTAGAGCGTTCACCTGTGGTCCTCGGATTCCTGCTTTGATCCCAACTCGCGCCAAATGGGCTTTGTAGTGGTCATACTCCATGTGCATGGCTGTTTTCGAGTTTCTCTTGTTTTCTTCCCTTTTCTTCATACCACCATTATAGACCTTTCTCGTAGCTATATGGCCTCCGTGAATGTTTTCGACGTTATAGAGATCTGAGTTCGATTCCCGGCGGGAGCTCATATAATTCGGTTCCCAACATTAAGCTGTAGGCGGGACACAGTGGCGTAGTGGTAAAGCGCTTACCTGTGATGCGTGCGGTTTCTGGTTCGATCTCGAAGTTTGTGGTGGACAACATCGTATCAGTGATTTTTTTCGGGATGCTCTCGTCTCCTCTCACATTCTCATTCCACAAAGTCTTTCATCATATTTCACTTGCCTTAATTGTCCGTCTCTCTTAGCCTAAAGGAGATAAGGGCGTGGAATATTAAACTGAAAGATTTCATTTCATTTCATTAAGCTGTAGGTCCGCGTCTTATATAGTCTCGCTGCTAAAAGGGACCCTTACCCAGCAAACAAAACCAAAATAATTCCACCACATCATTCATTATCATCATCATCACTGTTTCCCTTATCCTCGAAGGGAAACCGTAGAACGATTAAGAAAAAACTGGTTAAGTGTGTTCGATTACCATGGTGCAAGAATCTTGTAGCTGTCGTAAAAAAACTTTCAACCCCATCTTTCTCTTTACTGTTTACACAGTTACAAGTTTCTGAAAGCAAGAAAGATATCCCCACCCATGCAGCACTGCACTCTAGTGGACAATAGTGAACCTCTTCATTAATAACGTGTGTTTTGGCGCGCTCGTCCTCTCTTTCCAAAAGAATCCGTCGTTTCGGAAACGGCGAAACTGCTTTACCTTTGTTAGTGGAGGGCGATATCAAATAGCAAGCAAGACGTCTGAGAAAGTTGCACATGGTTTGATTGTTTGCAAGATGAAAAAATGTTGCATGACCCTTTCAAGACTATGTTTACATGAAGGAATATTGTAGGGTTGTAAGATTTTTAATGACAGCTACAAGATTCTTGCAGCATGGCAACCTAGCTTTAGACAAAACAGAGTGCCACAATTTTTCCATTTAAAATTGCATAGGCCAAGTATATAAATAAATAAATAAATAAATAAATATATAAATGTTATTTTAGCACGTCTACGTCAGGAGAAGCTTTTGGGCAGCCCTTAACAATTTTGCTGACGCCCTTATTTGGAAAGGTAAACATAATCTTTTTGTTAAGTAAATGTAAGATTGTACTCTGCGGAAGGAACTTGGAAACACATCGCACATGCCTGTAGGTGGGAAACCAAAATGCAAAATGTTACTATATGCATTGTTGGCTTGATAATAAGAATAACAAATAAAAACCACAAACGTTTATGTAGCAATAAATCATTATTCAGTATTCAAATCAGTCACTTTATATCTTTATATATATACCAGTATCTACATGGAGAAAGTTTTTCACAAATCTTTCACTCGATGTTGCCAGATCTCAATACTTGCTACTCTCTGAAGCAGTGTTGCAGTTGTGAGAACTCCGCGTTTATAGCGTGGAAGAGTATTGAACCTTCAGGATTTATGAAATATCTAGAGCACGAGATAGATCTTTTATTTCTTTTAACAAAAAATATCACACTCTGATGATACCAGCAAACTTGAGATTTTGAGGAAACTTCCAGAAGAGAAAAAAAAAATCAAAGTCATTCCTCGCCCAAGCTTTCCCACAGGATATTCAAAATGGGAATGTGGAACGATATATCCACGATCATAGCAATTGCTAGGTAAATATTGTTTTCTTTGGAAACTCTTTTCCCTGGAAACGTTCTCAGTAAATTCTTATGGAAGTTTAACAAAGCAGTTTCCAACATTTGAAGGTAGTAATTGTTAAAGTTGTTATCTGATATAATGTACAGTAAAACCACAATCATCCGCAGAATTGGAAGAAATGAAATGAAATCTTTTACGACTCACGGTTATGCCGGCTTGGCTAAAAGAGACGGTGATGATGAGAAATAAATGAAATGGTAAGATGAAGAAAGTGGTAGGAAACGGGAGAACCACGAGGAAAACCACGCATACGGTGTTTGTCAACAACAAAGTTCACTTGGCAGGAACCGGGATCGAACCAAGGACCGTACGCAGCAGAGATAAACGCTCTACCACTGAGCCACCGCCACTCCTTGCGCGGAATTGGGTGGCAAGAGCACCGCGGATAGCGAAAATCACAGATAACCCCCCCCCCAAAAAAAAAGCTAAAAATGAAGTGCAAACACGGGGAAAATACAGTATTTCAATATAAAAAGTATTTTTTTATTGTTTGTATTGCTCGAGTTATTAAGGTCAATGGTCAGAGAATGTGCAAGCCATGACCAAAACAAAAGAGCAAGAGACTGCCTCTTATCCACACATTCTGAGAAGGTCTATAGGATTACGATGCACAATAATTTTCGACTTTCGGACTGTAGGGCCTATTGTGTTTTCCCGCTTGTTGGCTCGGATTAAAATTGGTTTTTTGATTCTCGCCCTTGAACTCTCACTCCGTAGTAATTTACTACCACGAAAATCATTCTTCCAAATTCGCGTTTTTCATACGTTACAACAACCAGCTTCTATTTATCAGAGTAGAGTTGCAGTTCGAAAAGTGTTCTATTGTTGAAAATATTGATTTAAAAAAAAAAAAAAACAATGGAATTGCATCAGTCATTGCGAAAAGGCCATATGTCCATCCCCACCACATTTTCACTTTAGTGCAAAGTCGAAACGTACGCGAAGAAACGCGCATCCCCTGTGAGAAGACCAATCGTTTGTTACATATCATCGATGCCATTGTACAGGTCGAGTTTGCAGTCCTGAGTGTTTTCTTTCTCCTCACCAATTTACTTTGATGGATATATGGCCTTTTCAAAATGATTAATGCAATTCATTTTTACGTTTTAGAGCACACAGTTATCTGCATGCCAAGTGTCAGTCCTCAGCCACTACTTAGGAAATATAATTGAGCACGACTGGATCAGGTTTAAAAAAAAATGCGGCAGTCGCGGATCATCCTTTCGCGAGTTTACTGTATATGTTGTTGTTGTTGTTGTTGTTTTGTTTTGTTTTCTTGTTATGGACTAGTAAATATGCCTATTGTGGAAAATAATTGTTCTCCATTTATTTTTGTTTTTTTGTTTGTTGTTAGAATTTAGCGTCCGTTTTGAGTTCTGTGGTTATGTGAGTCCCTGGACCTACAATATATGATAAAAATCCAAACCACCATAGTGTGTTGAAGTTTTAATATTCCTCCACTGGGAATCAAACCCGAGACAACGCACACGAAAGCGCACGTGCTAGCCGCTAGACCAACTTGAGGGCTTAATTGATTTTTAAGCAAAATATTTACTCCAATAAGTAAGCACGTATTGCATTTGCAACATATATAATCAACTGTCGCGTCATGTTACTTTCTTATGTTTGAAATAATACAGTTTAATAACAGGTTCGTTCAATGTATAAATAGCATTTGTGTTATAAATAGCATTTTCCCTCCGAAAATTTGAGTAGGTCCAAATGCAAGGTTTGATTTCTCACAATTCGGGGACCGAAGGACTGCACACCCTAACATGTCATGTGCTTACTAGAACTCGCTGAGGTCTACCACCGGGAGAAGTTTGGTTAAGATCAGATGTGGTTTGTCGATGACACATGGTAGCAAAATAGTTGAAAATGGCCAACTATATGAAATGGAAATTAATATCGAAAAATCGGAAGTCATGAGAATATCCCGTGAAAACGCACCCTTAGGGGTCAGAGTAGAACAAAGAGAACTTGAAGAGATCGATCATTTCAAATGTCTAGGAAGTATTTTGACGAGAGACGCTTACTGCAGCAAAGAGATTAGGTCAAGAATAGCCATAGCTAAAGAAGCATTTAACAAGAAAATATTCTTAATTGGCAGTCTTAATATTGGAGCAGGGAAGAAATTGGTCAAGTGCTATATATGGAGCATTGGACTGTATGGTTCAGAAACTTGGACATTACAGAAGTTAGAGAAGAAATATTTAGAGAGCTTCGATGCGTGGTGTTGGAGGAAGATGGACAAGATAAAATGAACAGAAAGAGTAACAAACGAAGACGTTTTAAAACGTAAAGGAGAGAAGAGGACCCTTCTACCCACCATCCTTGCTAGAAAGGCTAATTCGATTTGACATATCTTGGAAGGAAATTGTCTTCTTTGTACCGTCATAGAAGAAAAGATGGAAGGAAAGGTAAGAATAGGAAGAAGAAGAACTGATTGATGATTTGAAAAATGTAAGAAAATTTTGAGAGTTAAAAGAGGAAGCTGAAGATTGAGAAACGTGGAATATTTCCAGTGCCAAACCTTAAAAAAAAATAAATAAAAATAAATAAATAAATAAAAACTCATTAGTTCCAGGACCTGTCAAAAGGAAGTATACTTAATAATAATAATAATAATAATAATAATAATAATAATAATAATAATAATAATAATAATAATAATAATAATAATAATAATAATAATAATAATAATAATAATGGTATATACTCTCTTGGTTATTGATTTTTCTTTAGTAAAATGAGATGAAGGCATAAAAAACTCATGACAAGTTAATTCTTTTCCGTGTAATTCTGGCCAGCTCTTAAGTGGCGAAGAAAACTATTTTTCTGTTACGAAAAAGAGGGAAGCTATTTTGCTTTGCAAATGAGGTTCTTGTACTTTCATCTGGGGACAACGTCATGAAATTGCCCTGGTTCACTCCACCTTCTGGATGCTGACGTCGAAATACGAAGGGGAAAAATAGTTTTTTTTTTTTTTTTTAAATGTAAAATTCGCGGACGAGGCGTCGGGGTGTTGTCTAGCATAAAGTGCCATCTTCCACAGGTCCTAACATTCCACGTTAACTTGTCACTGGAGTCAAAATTAAGTGATTACATTGCATTTGATGCTCGTTGTCACAACTTTAAAATGTGTTGAACCAAATATTTGAAAATACGTTTAGGAAAACATTTTTTTAAAAAAGCCACCATTTGCATACATTCATGAAAATTCCCTCTAAAACATTCCCCATTCTTCTTTACAGTGTGATGAAACACGGTGTTTTCTCTTCATGTGAGACCACTGCAAGTAATCACCGGTCCTAGAAGGGAACTCCGCTCTCTGTCTCTACCGCTGCGCATGCTCACCTCTTTTCCGCTTATAGATCCCGTCACAGACTCCTGCCTAACGTCTGTCTGGTCGAGGCAGGCGGAATAGCATTACCACAGTGTATCAAGTTCACGTTTCAAAATTAGAAAGAAGAGAAAGAAGAACTTTGTAATGGGGACACACTCTCTGTTTTTACACAATTTAATACTTTAACCTTACACTATTATGTGCTATATGTTATAGTTGATTGGTTACTTAAGAACTTATTCTGTTTTTATATGTTCCTTTTGTTCCGTCAAAGACAACTGACAATCTGTAGCCATTTTATCTGTGGTGTTTATGCTGTGTTGCCAGACCGTGTGCAATGTTGTCACTGATGGTGTTGACAATTAATATCGAATTATCCATGTTTAATGGACTTTGATCGTTCCTTTGTGTTTTTGTACTTTGAACAAAATATCCTACAAAGTGTTTATTATTGTTATTGTTATTTGAATAAACAATGCAGTGGCGTAGAAAAAGACGGGTTTTGTATGTGATAGGGTCAGCTCATCATGCTCTGATGGTTAAACAATACCGTCTTTCTCTGGTAGGTGATGGATCGGCCAATGACGAGGAAATTGAAAGCCCGACTCCGCCCCCGCAAGTGCAGAAGCCACGCCCACGGCCTAAAAGAATCCCGCAACCTCTCGTCGTGACGGAGAAGAAAACATTCAACGAAGGTGAGTAATCTGTGTCATGTTTACTTCCGGTTCTTGTATGTATTTACTTCCGGTGTGGCATTACCTCATGCATGTTTGTTAATTAGAATGCAGAGGCCTATTGGCGCTGGGACTTACACGTCACAGGGTTTAGAGTACGTTTCTTGTCTTCTTCAACGGTTGGATGGAGGCCTAATTTTAGAAATTGGAAGTTGCTTGTGAGAAGAATTTTTGGCAAAAAGCCGTGATGTGACTACCTCGATGTAAACATTCTCTTTCGTATTTGTCGCAGATTGCCACTGCGATTTAACACTCTTCATTGATAGATAATGTATTTCAGAATTACCTGTGACTCCTCCGTGGCTAGGTAATTAACATATATGGTTCCTCTGTGTATTGTATTGTATTTAATCGTCAGCCCTGTTCTACCAGAATCATATATATAAACCTTGTGCACATTCCATCTGGTTTTATGTACATCGGAGATAATTGCTTGAAATTAGAGGCGAAACTAGAGACTTGCAGACTCTACTGATCCTCCTCTTGTGATTTAATGAGTACTTCTTGTAAAACAATATCATATATATTCGTAGGGACACTTGGATCACGTGGTTAGCAATTCTGCAATACTAATGCTATCGAAATTTCTTGCTTCGTATCATTTCTCTGTATGTTCGAAATGTAGATTGCACATTGCAAGAATGAGGGTGACATTAAGAGATGCGAAAATGACTTCTGTTTCTTTATCGTTTCAAGTTTTTCATCCAGTGTAGATGTAAACGCCACTTTTCATACACAAGGCAAGAATCTGTTAATTTAATTATATAGACCTACTATTATTTCATTATTACATTACCCATGTATAAGATGGAAATCTTAAAAGAGTTGAAAGTGGTATGTGTTCATGAGTGGCGTATTTACTATTTTGTTTCGGGGGGGGGGGATTTGCTAACTTTATTCCTGGAGATGTGAAAATTCTGCAAGATATTTCACTTACTTTAATATAGTAAATAAAATTTCGGAGGGGGCTTAAGCTCGGAAGCCTCCCTTAAATACGCCACTGGTGTTGGTGTAATTCTTGGAATCATTACGTTAAGAATGTTTTCTTTTATAAAAGACAATAAAAAAAATAATAAAATAGTACGAGCTTATGGGTGTGATCCTGAACATTTATGAATCTAGCCACCCTGTAGTTATCCCCTGCCTCGGATACAAATCCAAGTAATGCTTTACATCCTACTCTGAACAATAAGCCAGGACGGATTAAGGGAGGGACTTAGGAGGGCTGTAGACCCGGGCCTCCAGGTGAACAGGGGCCTCCACTCTGATCAAAATCTCAACTGGCTATCTAAAAATAATCATACAAGATACAATCATCATCATAAGATAAAATATGACCAAAAATGAAGAACGAAATCTTTAAGTTTTATGTTCCACGGTTATGTCGGCTAAGCTAAAGAAGACGTTGATGATGAGAAACGAAGGAAACGAAGAAAATGGGAGGAAACGGGAGAACCGCGAGAAGACCCACGGACATAGTATTTGTTCAGCACAAGGCTCATTGGACGCGAACTGGATCGAACCAAAGACCCCATGCACCATAGGTATGACCAAAAATATGAAACAAATTTCTTCCTTTGTTACATCCACCGTCTTAATAAATTAACATATATTAATTTTTAAAAGAATAAGACATGCATGATAATTATGATTCACACATTCTCGTTGAATGGACGTGTTCTGCAGTCTCATCGAATTATACAATATCCAGTCCCAATCCGGCATTAAGTTACTCCGTAGTTGCCTTTTATGTCAAGTTCCGTCTGTTTATAAACTCTCTATGCATGGAGTCGGATAGAATTTTGACCACAATACTAGACGGTTTACTGCAAACACATTTATACACTGAGATATACACTCACCTTTCGGCCTTTCCTTCTTTCGTTCGCTGCTTTATCGCATCTCTATTGCAATAGAGTGGAACTGTTAATTCGTGCAACAGTATCGTTTACAGCGTTGTAATGTACAATATATTTGCAGATTGGCAGGGGCCACATATTTTTCTAGTACCGGGCCTCCACATAGGTTAATCCGGCCCTGACAATAGGAATCCTATCTTGTATATCTTTGGTGTCGAAAAGCAATTAATAGATGGCTACTATCATTGGCACATTAAATGTTTTTTTTTTTTTTTTTAAACTTAACTCCTTAAAGAATGATAAGGGAGAAAATGCTTTAACACTAGAAAATAGGCAAACAAAGTCTCAAAGAGTCAAGAGGAGGGATTTTTTCACCAAAGAGGGAGGGGAAGCAGAAGCCGGACTGACAAAAAAATCGCAAGTACACACACATCATACCTTGGTGCATGCAGTACATCATTAAAAATCACATTAAAAAAATTACAAGACTAAACGAGACGAGGAAACCTTATTTGTCGTCTCATAGGAAATAGGAAATATAACATAACCTCAGATCAACTTAAAAATTGCGTGGTCTTTAATAGTAGTACAAAAATAGTTCAATCTTTACCATTTCATTGCAGCTGAATGGAGACGACCTTAATAGCTAAACAATTAGCGACACAATGTTCATCGACATCTATAAAAATGGAAAAACACAAACAACTGGATCAGACAGGAACAAAATCAATCAATACCATTCTCACTCTTTGCTCTATTACAAGACACTACAAATTTAGTTGTAATAAAGATACTGAAATAAGGAAAGTACAATGGGCTAGGATTGTACTTGTTAATACATTAAACTTACCATTATGTTATACAGTAAACTCAGGATAATCCGCGAAATTGGGTTGTGCGGCAACCGTCGATGATTCACAGACTGGCCGAAAGAGAACACAAATAAACATGAAAATGCGTCTGAGCAATTTTTATTCAAAGTACAATTGAATCAGTAGTTTTGGATGGATCTTGAGTTAGAAAAGTCGATTTTGCTTTAGCCCAACATTTTATTTATTTACTTTGTAACACTAATTGCTCACAAGCTGTTTATTTCGTACAATGACAAGAAATCTGTTCTTTTTCGGAGGTCAATCAGCATTTTCAAAAATTATTTTTTTTTCGATTTTCTCATAACTTTACATTTCTGACTCATGAGCTTTTCAAAATTGCTGATTCAATTCTGACTTAATAAACAGTAATTCTCTTCACTTACAAGTTTGTTGAGTTATTTTCAGTGTTCGTAGTTGAGAAAAAGCAGAGGCGGTATGTTTTATTATGATTATGATTCAACATACCTGTTATTTAAATATTGTCTTGATCACTGAAAAACCAGAGACGGTATGTCCTCGTTACTGAAAAATCAGAGGTGGTATGGCATACCACCGCATACCGTCTCACTTCAACCACTGGTTATTTTCTCACAAAATATTCGGTCGACTGTTTTTGTTCTTCGTGTGGAAACACCTTTTCTTCACTTATGATTGAAATTTTTAAATGACATTTTGTCACAAAGTAATATATCGTCGTAAAAAGAAGAAGAAGAAGGAAAGCAAGACTGTTAATAATCGCAGAACTGACAATCGAGAGTTTACTGTATATACGATTTCATAATATTAAAAATAAAAGTTTTTGATATTTGGAGCTAACATATGTTTGTCCATTTATTATGTCTGTAGTAAAGGCATTAAAAGACGCATTTTTACATATGATAAACTTTTGTGATGTAACACTAACACTAACTAACCTATGACGTAACACATTAAGAGTGATGTAACTAAGCCACAACACAGTTTTGTAAATGAAATATCAACAGTTGTACATTTACGCTGCAGATGCACAACGCCTTAACTGGTAATACAAAAAGGGTTAAGGAAGCATACAGTGTGTAAATTTTGTAAACATTAAAAAAAAAAAGAAATTACGAAAAAAGTAATTATATAACTATGCAAACATGAAATATTATAGTATAGTATAACGTTTCCCAATCTTTTTGATGTCGCGGATCCCTTGTAACGATTGTTAATTCTGTGCAGCCCCCTGAAACCAGATTTTTAAAAAATGTTTTATATATCATAAAAATGATATAATAGACCCTACATCACAATTTTACAACAGTAAATGTGTCATTTATGACTGCAATGCTGTAAAAGTATTTTTTTAAAAAGTAGAATTGTATCAGTTAAGCCTACTATAATGAATTGAACGCTTACCTAATGTGATGGGTGATGCATCTTTCAGTCTAAGGTGGTAATATTGATTTCGTCTCTTTGTGTATTCTATTCTTTTCAATTAGCTGAAACGTAAATAATGTACACTCATGTCCAAAATTATTGTCGCATGTCTATAAATATGTTGTTGTAGGAACATAATTTGATAACGAAATCGCCCGGTATTTCTTATAATGTTAGTATGTGTATAATCGGCAAAGACATGTATGTGCCAAATTTCATGTCAAAAGAGCAATAAATAAGAACAATAAAACGAAAATAAAACTTTCTTGTCCATTTAGCAATATTTTGTTTTACTCATTCTAATTTTCATATTTATGATTCTTTTCCTATGAAATTTACCAGAAATATACATTTCCCGATTATACACATAGCATCAGTATTAAAAGTACCTTGCAAAATAATTATCAAATTACATTCTTAGAAGAAGACAGTTATAGATATGCGTCAATAATTTTGGACATGAGTGTACATTATAAATGTCAGATGTAAGAAACATAGTAAGCTAAGGTTTAATGAAAATCAAATGCCTCGTGGACCACAGATTTGAAAAAGCTGGTCTAGTATGTTATTTTCGATTAACACGTTTTCTACACAAGGTGGTTCACTTATTATCAAATGTCCCTGTAGCTTTAAAACTAATAGATTAAGAGGGCGTGGTGGTTCAGTGGTCGAGCGCTTATCTGTAGTGTGTGAAACTCTTGGTTCAATCCCTTACCAAATAAGTTTGTGGTAGGCACCATTGTGTCCGTGTATTTTCTCAAAGTACTTCCGTTTCCTCCCGTATTCTCATTCCACCAATGGTCAGTAGTAAAGGTTTCGTTTTTGATAGGAAGAGTCCTCGTTCAATTCCAGGCTTCTTTCTACTGGACAATTTTATATGTATGCATTTCCTTTTACTAATTCTTTGATCCTGCACTCTTTAGCCGTGTCAGGATTGGTTGAATGTTACAAACATAGCCTACAAGAGATCGTTAGAAGTTGGGTGGAAAACAAAATTGACTTTAATTAGAGATTGTTTCGAGTCTTTGTAGATTTGATTTGAACATACATTTGGCTGCAAAGTGAGTACTCGTTATCTTTGAGATCTAAGCCTTTCCTCCAAAGAGAGATCCACAAAACAAAATTTTGTGTCAAATGAAGGGTGAATGAGTTCAAACAACGAGGCATATTCTGTATTCTTTGAGTGAGACTGAATCCACAGCTTGTTTTCGACTTACGACGACACACAACCCGCAATTTTGTTGGCTGAATAATCGTGGTCGCTGAATCGCTATAGAAAGCACCACCCACGTCCTCTGGTCGCCTTCTAATGATTTGGTCCGTGTCAAAGAATCTGCTCTTTTCTCCTCTGAGCAACTGGCTGTTTGTCTCGGAAGAGAAAGACGCATTAGCTATGGCTCTACGCTCATTAGCAACCTGAGATGCGCCTCGGCGTTACCTCTTCAGCTAGCTCGAACTGGAATCAACAAAAGACGATCTTTATCCCTTGTTTACTCCTAAAGACAACAGCGGCAGAGACGTAGGTGTTAACAGCGAAGGTTCCCTCGAATTTTGATGCTCTTCACTCCACTGCAATACATCACCAAAGAATGGGACTTCTGCCTTGTTAGTAAGCGTTCCTGAGTCACGTACTTTCCCGCTGAGAATAAAGAGTTGAAAGGTTTCAATTTCACACAAGAACAGAATTACTCATTTATTTCACTTTACTTTTTTCATCTTATTTCAAGACATAAGTGGCATCAATTGGAAAGACGTTGTTTCCATTGAAAAAAAGAGAACAAATGACTAAAGACCCTTTAGGGAATAGAGCCGATCATGCCTTTCAGTTAATATGTGGTCAGGACATCGACTCCTTTTGCCGTTGATGCTGCCTTTGTAAAACGAATTTAGGTAGTTTCTTTATTAAGTAGCTCCTCACTTGTCCTCCCGACGCTAAGTAGAAGCCCCGATGCGAACACCTGGAAAGATGCCTTGCGGCGTTTCTCGTGTTTTAAGGAAACGAATATAAAAACTGTACAATAGTGTATTCAGGTAATAGCTGTCACCAATAAAAGTGGGTAAGAAATTAATATCTGAATAATTGAACATACTTTACATATACACAAGTTTCATTAAGTTTACATGTGTAAGAATGCCTTTCAAACGTACTCTCCACTCATTGTTCTATTTACACAAGAGGAACCTGTGAAATTTCACCGTAAATCTCCATCAACACAATGGCATACTTCTCTGTACTTTTTTCGGCCTTTGAAATGCCTTTGTATTTCAAAAGTGAAATTTGTTGATAAATTTCCAACAGTCTTCTGTAATGGAGGAAACAGGGTGTCCCGTCCATTGTTATTCGATCTACATGGTGCCGCAAACAATTTTTATTTAGTTATTTGTTCTTTTACGAATGAGAGGGTGCTAGAAATAGCGAAAAAAGGCAATTTTAGATATTATTAAGAAAAGGAAGAGAAACTGGTTGGAACATTGGCTAAGAAGGAACTGTATCATGAGGGTCGTGCTACAGGGTATGGTGGCAGGAAAGAGAGGGAGGGGGCGAAAATGGCTACAATTAATGGACGATATCAAAATAGAAAAATCATACGTGAAGACGAAGAGGTTAGCAGAAGACTGTGGAACATGGAAGCTTCTCAGTCGCAGCAAGTGACCTGCCAATAATTGCAGAATACCAATGGCGATCATGATGAATATTACGATATCCGTGTATTTAAGAAAGGTTACACGAAACATGAAAATTTGTAGGTATATAATATGTATAGTATGTAGTATGTATAATATTTGTATTTTCTTTTTTCTTTGTTACATATCTTTTTGTTTCACATCTATGGTCACTCGAATTAAAATAGAAATTCCCACTCCAGAGATTAAATATACCAACAGCCACGCAATTCTTATTTGACTCCAGTCGCTAGCATAAATCATTGAACTCGGATAGAGATGTTTCAGATCAGGGGGGGAGACGGAAATGAGGAGGATGGGAAATATGTTACTCGTGCTGTAGTGTAGAGAGCATAAATAATCTCGAACCGCCATTCGCTTCTCATTAAATATAAATAAACATGTTTGCAGTCGTTGAATTCGTAGTGTTCGTTGGAGACATTGTAATTTATAAAATTTTGTTTTGGCTCTGTGCCGAGCGATGCATTCTTGTTGGGAGGTGGAAAGGTAATGCCCTGGCTACACTTGTCAGCTGTTCCCCCTCGCTCCTCCATCGATTTCACGAGCGGTTTAGCCATTTGCGGTCTCCACAATTTCCTCAACACTCCAGCTGTAAAACTATTCATTTTGGATAATGGAATATGGATTTTTAAATATTTATATACAAACTCTGAAAATTCATAAATCTATTGATTTGATATGCATTGTTCTAGTTACACAGCCCACGTAGTAACATTTACAGACAACCTATTAAAAAAAATGTTTTCTAACTTTACATGGCAGAATACAGGGTTATCAGAAATGATTGACCCGATTTCATAAATTCACTGTACCTTTACTACTGCAAAACTGTGACAAAACTTTGCAGACTTATTGAAAAACTCAAAAACTTTGTTGTGTTGAAGGTTTGTTTCTGACTTCTGCCACGAGAGGGCACCAATAAGAATTTTTGGAAGATTGTGACAAGCCCAGAGAAAGTTACGTTGTGCTCGAGTTTCATTCACATCAGTTTCCCCTAACAGTGCAACGACACTTACGAACGAACTTCAAGAAAGATCCACCGAGTCCATTCGGCGATGATATGAACAGTTTACAACTTTAGGATATATCTGTAAGAGGAAATCAAGTGGTCAGCCTACCGCTTCCAATAGATTGAAAAACCGATGGATCGGTCGTGGTGGGAATGATTCTGACAATTGGTCATGGCCTCCACGCTCTCCGGATCTAATCTCACGCGAGTTTTTTTTTTTTTTTTTTTTGTATGGGACTATATGAAAGATAGTGTTTACATCTTCTCTATCAACAAACGTAACAGAACTGAGAGCTCGCATCAACAGTGCTTTCCATCTGATTGATAGGGACGTGCTGCACGAGTGTGGGAAGAACTTGATTATCGATTTGATATTTGCAAAATTACTAGGGAGACACATATAGACCACGTGTAATATGCCACTTAAAAAAAACTTTTTGAGTTTTTCAATATGTTGAATAATAAATCTATAATGAATTTATGAAATAGGGTCAATCATTTCTAGTCACCCTGTACGCATTCAGAATTCTGTAAGTACACGATTCAATAAAACTTGAAAAAGTTGTAAAAAGCACGATACAAGTGAAATTGAAATAACCATTGGTGAAGACTCTTGATATTTTCAAAGCTATCGTAGAGACCAACGAAATAAAATAGCGCTTCATGTAACTTTTGAAAGATGGTAGTGCTATACAGCTGATGTAGAATTACTTCATACAGACTGTTGATCTCTAAATACAATATAAAAGAAGAAGTCCTGACTAGGTGACCAACGCCTAAGTCAAACCGCTAGAAATTTGAAATTTGGACACTGCGTAGGACTTATGACATAAAGTACCGTTAAGGAATGATTTTTAGAAGTTCGGCGTGGAAGGGATGAAAATATGTGTGTCAATTATTATTATTATCAAAATGTCCGTATTTCCGAATCTCTGAAGGTTAGAGACAATAAATTTGGCATATGGACTTTTCATTCAAAATAATTAGACATGTTTCAGTGTTTTTTTTTTTTTTAATTTTACCTAGAAGGGAAGAAAAGGGGTGGAATGTTGATATTATTATAGTAGGATTTCCATATCGTGGAATTCCTTGAGGTAAAATAAATGAAATTTGGTGCTTGAACTTTTTATCTAAACTAATTAAAGACTTATTTCAGCGGTTTTAGATGTTTGATCTAGGATGGAAGAAAAACGCGTGCGAGTGCTTCCTTGAGATGTCCTCACGGGACGTTTGAATTTTGTGCAACGCCTCGAATTCAGGCATAATTCTATCTGAAAGTTGCAAAAAGTATAACGCAAAATATTACCTACACTGCTAATGAATGTATCAAGCAGAGGCAGAATAGGGTGGAGCATAAAGTGGTATATTTAAGTCCCTCTCCGATGCCTTATGTATTACAGAATAAATTAATTTATTTTAACACATATTTTTCATGTGGGCATTTCTCCATTACAGATTACACGAGCTATTTTCTTTTCGAGGTCAAAATACGAACTCGATCTAAAAGCAGGATGGAATAGAAAATTATCTTCATGTATTAAAGCAGAATGCTTAACAGTAATAACAATTGCAGAACCATTTTAAGTAAAACTCCAAAATGAATAGATGCGATAAACAAACGTTTACAGAAAGAATGTAGTTGCCATTTCTCGGAGTAAGGCGAATGAATATATGTGGCATCTCCCAGGATTTACTTTGGTAGACGATAGCATATACAAGACACATTGCAAGGTACAAGTAGTTTGTATAAAGTGGTCGACCGAGTGATTTATAGAGCCTGGCAGTCTGCCAACCGAATCCTTAGTTCCACATTTTCTTAGCTCCCTGGATACGAATGTCTCTCCAAGGAATCGATTGCTACTCCCTTCGCCCGCTGAGGTCACCGGGTACTCCGCCATCGTTACACACACAAATGATAGATCACCCGAGTTATCGCAGGTCAAGCACCAAGATTTCTCCTTCCAACAGTGGCAGGCAACATCTATACTGCTGCGTGACAAGATGTATTATTCTCCTTATCATAAACAGTGATTATTTTAGTTTTAACACTTCCCTTTCTGAAAGAGAAATCAAACTTGTTCGCTCGATACAGAGCACTCTTTGGCACCTTTGAGAGAGAAAAATAATTACAGAAATTGCATCCTAATAATTCGATTCCATTGACTTACTTATGGAATTTAGAACTCACGTTCCAACAAATATGACTGCACTCAGGGCCTAAAATTGAGTGGAGTACTCCACACTTTGTGGAACTGTAGGAAAGGAGTGTGGAACTATAATTCCTAAAGTGTGGAGTGGTATTAATGTGAGTACCTTACTTTTCTCGAATTATGTATTTAAACGCGTTTAGTGTGTCAAACTAAGTCTTACTGATTCAATACATTTATTATGCAATGGGTTACTCAATTCTATATAACTACCAGTATATAACATTAAGCCAGAGTTAATACGTATAGGTGTCTCCTAGATGGCAGGGAAAACCATTGTCAATTTTGAGGCGAAGGTACTTTTTAACTATATTTAGTTTTCAAACGTTTTCGGTTGCATACATATAGTTTTAAAATATGCAACTAACTGCTCGTTTATCTGTTGTTTTAATAGGACATTACACTTTTCCGATATAATGAAATATGTTGTTTTGTAGATAAAAATTACACGATCCTTTGAATCCGCTATAGAAGTATGTACTACCAGAGATAACATACATCAATAACCGCCAAAAATTTAGCAGAAGCACCGTAGACTCTCAACAAGCAATCATAACACAGGAAATATCCGTTCGTAAGTTGCATGGGGAAAAAATCTCGCTAGCCGGCCCGGGTTAATTTTTTTGTCTATAGATTAGTGTTCGCTGTTTAGTGACGATGCATTGTTGTCTTCGGTAAAGTAATTTCATTACTTTAGAAACAATAACGAAAATGGAATAGAGAAAGGAACAGAGGAAAGAAACAAAAAGTAAGCCAATGTTCCTCATCTTTATGCCTGCAGACACGACACCTGACACATGGTTCTCATCTAGTTGATTTTCCGGTACTTCGTGCCTACAAGCAGCATAGGGTATTCAATTTTCCATGTTGCTGGGCGTTGGACATTAGGTCTATTTATGTTTATATGGAACATCGAAATTCAAAGCCTCAGTAAAATTATACAGGGATCCCTCCAGGAATTTCTTAGTGTGGGCACCCACTACTGACTAAATATTACCCGGTTTTGAGAAATCGCGCTCACAGTTAGCAGTATGAACAGGTACAGAAGGCAGTAGCCTATAACGCAGTAAATTTGAGCCAAGTTGGGCATGTTGGGGAAAAGAGTACATGGTCTTGTCAGTGGAGTACTTCGCCAACTCGGAGTATTTTTATTCTTTTCACATATTAACGCGGAAATTTTAAGTGCGGGTAAGGTGCGGGACGGCGTCCCGGTGATGTTAAGTGCGGAAAACGACGCCCCACGGGGAGTGATCCCTGAAAATAGGTACGCCTACTAATATAAGAAACGTAACATCTGTTTCTGTTTCTTCGTCATTACTTTCCATCGTTCTGTGTATGTTACAGTGATAATGGGGAGTAAGTAGAATGCTGTAGACTAGATCCCCCCGTATTGCTATTATGAACCTATTTTATATATATATATATATATATATATATATATATATATATATATATATATATATATATATATATATATATATATATATATTCAAAATTATAGGCCCATGTTGAGTTTACAAGTGTTGCTAAATATTGTTACGTGTTTTTTTTTTTTAATGGTTTTACTTCAAGAAATGCCACTTACTGTGTTTTTACAGGCTGAAAACAACATGTCAATGTGAGTGCAAAAACACAATAAGTGCAAAATTACTAAAATATACATGATAAACAGTTAAAAATCTGAATTTTTGACTGTACAATATACAATCGCAAACAGTATAATACCTGTCAAATCTGAAAACCCATTCCTAAGTCGCCACAAAGTTATTTGTCCTGATACAGATCTTTTGCAGTTCGCAATGCAATATAGAGAGGCATCATCGTGAAGTATGTTGAAAGGTCTGGACGCTAAAAGCCTTCTCATGAAAATCTGTGGAAATCAGTCATTTCATGCTCTGTGAACAAGTCTAGCCCGAGTTGTTGCTTCGAAACCATTTTCTTTCGATTTTGAAAGACTTATAAGTGACTACAACATATTGAAAATAGATAACAGACTCCCTTTGGCTCCCACTACTGTGAAAAATTACCTTCACGTTAATATAAATATGAGTCCGTTGGAAGATTTTAACACAACCCCTGCTGTTATGAAATGGCTGGCCAGAAAGGAAAGGCGTTTTGAAGTTGGTAGGAAGTCAAAGGAACAGCCCTGGTATAACGGTGTATTTGCCTCGGCAGAAAACAGACTGAGACACCGTGATGATCACGGAAAAATGACAGTGAAATTCTTATGTAAGAAAGTGACTTTTCTTCCAGTGTGACTATTTTTCTTACCGGTTTGTTTCCTGTATTTTATGGTTTAATACAATACAATTAAATATGCCAAAATTTTCCTACATAATAATAATAATAATAATAATAATAATAATAATAATAATAATAATAATAATAATAATAGCATTATTATTATTATTATTATTATTATTATTATTATTATTATTATTATTATTATTATTATTATTATTATTATTATTATTATTATTTTGAATCGCAGGTAAACATGATGTACTGGACAGAACACTGATTATATATCAAAACAAATGCTGACTAAACTAGTTTTTCTATACTATATAAAAATTTTTACCAGTGTGGAGCTGTGATTTCGTTGAATTTTAGGCCCTGACTGCACTTGAAAATATAATTTTCTTTTATTCTGATAGACTCCAGATAGGGTTGACAGCCGTCCTGTATTTTACCGGAGAGTTTAGTTTTTGACCTCTTTACACTGAGGAAAAAACGTATGTGGCGTCCTGTAGAAACGTAGGTTACATGTGCAAATCCTGTATAGTTTTTGGACTTAACGTTCAGCAAACGTATAACTCAAAACGTATATATTATACGTACTTTCGTACGAACGAACGAACTGTATATAGGCGGTCAGGATCTCACATACAGATGGATGTATGTGACATATAGCTAACGTATGTAACATACGTATATGTATGTAAGATGCGGAAGACTATTAGATGTCATACACCCTGCAACGACATGATGTAACATTTAAACGGGAAAACTATGTTGCATATGGATGACGTACAGATTTCCGTAGTAAACATAGCAAACCGTATATTTGAACAATATACCGCTGTCCGGATAACGTATTTTTCTCATTGTATCCGGTGTCCGGTACGACATGAAAACCGGACGTTAAGTGTCCGGTATTTCTTCCTATTACTAGTCCTGTTCTCTGTTCTATTCAGATTATTTTGTAGTGATTCAGATTTTTTTAAAAGGAATCGTTTGTCGATGAACATAGTTAAACCAGAGCTTACAATACGCTTTGATATCGATCTCTCGTGGATGGAATTTGCTGAAGAGTTAAATGTAAGAAAATTTACTGAACTTATAAAAACTGTTAAAGGTGAGCAAAAGTACATTTTCAAGAGCACTGCTTCATTCTCAGCTACATCTTCCAATTATATAATACATCCAGATCCTGTAAAAGTAAGCATTATGAGACATCACTAGCCCCAGCGAAGCTGGTAAGACGTTTTACAAGTGTATTTTGTGGATGCTATAATTATATTCCCAATTATATTAGCTTTTCTGTTTTAAATACGATGTATTATTGATAATAGACTACAAAACTTACATGTGCTGACTTAACCAAAACTGAAATAAGTAAGTTTAATAAATAAGTAAGTAAGTTAAATAATAAATGCTTCAAAAGTAACTGAAGTTCGAACTCCGAATCGCTCAATTTTATGTGAAATAACCAGTTTCAGCTTGTTCACGTTTTTGACGAGTGATAGTGTCATAATCTTAGGGGTATACGTACTCCAGGAGGGTGTCCGGTATTTGCAGTTTCAAAAGTTGGCAACCCTAACTCCAGACAAAACCTTTAAGAAAGTCCCAAGTATTAAGCCTGAGTCAACTTATAACAGGTTAATAAAAGGCAGGACTGAACTGGAGGGGGGCGCGGTGGCTTAGTGGTAGAGCGTTCATCTCTGGTGCATGGGGTCTCTGGTTCGATCACAGCTCGCGCCAAGTGAACTTCGTGGTGGACATACACCGTATGCGTAGGTTTTCTCGGGGTTCTCCCGTTTCCTCCCACTTTTTTCAGTCCACCATTTCACTCATTTCTCATCATCACCGTCTCCTTTAGCCTAACCGGCATAACCGTGGGACGTAAAACTTAAAGATTTCATTTCATTTTCACTGAACTGCATGTTAATGTTAACAGCATATGAAAGTTTACAGCGAATATACATTAGGGATGGCCGGATCCGGATCTGGCCGGATCCGAAGATCCGGATCTGATTGGGTCCGGATCCTTTGGATCCGGATCTCGGATCTGGGTCCGGATCTCGGATTTCGGATCTGGATCCGGATCTCGAATCTCGGATCTGGATTCGGATCTCGGATCTTGATTCTTATCCAAACCCACATCCCATCCAAATTATGATAAACATGAATATCTAAAATTCGCCGAAAGTAATTTCACGAAGTCCTGACAGTGAAGAAGAGAACAGAAAATTAAGACGAATATTGACAAGTCTATTTGTTTCCTTCATTCTACTCTAAAGATCAAATGTTTGGCTTACTTAAGAAAAAAAATGATCCGGATGAGAGCTCAAATGTCGAATCTAGTTCCACTCGGTTGCAGGACCGAGATGAATATTTAAAATTCCTCAATGCACCTATTTCATTGACAGTTAAGAAAACATAAACAGTTAAGACAAGTATTGACTACTTTTTACGTAAATTTATCTTGCTCAGTCTGCTCAAAATATCAAATGTATACCCTACAATTAGATTTAATAATTATTTAGTAAATCACAATATGAGCACCGAGAATAAACTATGAATTTTGGTGCCTCTTATCTAGATTTGAAATTGCGGATTCATATATAGAATCAGGCTGAAATATAAATATTTGAGATCTGGAAACCGAAACATGTGCTAGTACCAAGATCGTAGCCGTTTGTACAGTGGCGTATTTACGATTTTGTTTCGGGGGGAAACTTTGCTAACTTTCGTGGGGAGGCTTTGCCTGAAAATGTGAAAATTCTGCAAGATATTTCATATAGTTTACTATAGTAAGTAAGATTTCGGGGGGGGGGGGGCTTAAGCCCGGAAGCCTCTCCCCTAAATACGCCATTGCGTTTGTACCTAGGTAATGCGAGCGGAAGGCACTTGCACTAATTCCGCATGTAGTTTGAGGAACACGAGAAATTAAAAACAGATAAATATTCTTTTTCAGGAGTAAGTCGCGCTTTAACATGACTTTTCATGAGTGTTGTGTTCAAATATGAAAACTGTAATGACAACTTGTTTGAAATAAAAACCTTTTCATTTTTAACAATAAAATTAGGTACTTTCACATTGGAGAAAAATTAGCAAGGCACATACCACTGATTAGGGTGCTGATTCTTATGGAAGCTTTCACTTGAACCGGAAGATTTCCGCATGTTAGTATCGGATTGCCACAATTCACCTTGCTGAAAGACGTGGTTTATCAGGAGGTCGGACAAGATTCTTTTGAACGTAGCCTGTAGACTGCTTCTAGTCTCAATTATTCCCGCATAACAAGACTAGCCATGTACATAGTTGGTTCGAAATAAGTTAAAATATCACTAATTGACCTTAAGGGGATAATCGTGATTTAAATATTCGTAAATCAGAAGAGATGTGAAAGTTAAGCGGTAAAATAAATCCGATAATTCCGGAATAAAGAGATTTATATGCACCTAATGATAGCAATAAAACTCTTTATGTAACATTTTCAAAGCTAAAATTAACAGTTATCTTCTTGAAGAGGGTTTACGGCAACATAGAATATTACAAATCCAATTATTATAAGTAGTACCTCTGACAGCCCTGCATTTCACATCACCATCGCCCTTCATACTGACAAGTGGGCAATTCACTTACCCACAATGACTTTTCAGGCGTTCCAGTGACATCAATATCTCAGTTTGGGTTTGGGATCATGCTTCGGTGAACCTTGACTATCACCATCAGCAGCTATTAGAGAATCAGAACTTATTTCTGTATTAGATAATGTGGGTAACTATAGCTTTTCGTCTATAGAAGTCGGAGAGTGTATGGTATTATCGCAGGAAATATTTGATACATAAAACTTAGATTGTCAGTATTTAGGAGCAACTTTTAAAATAATCAGTTACTGTAAATGTGCTACAGATTAGCCGAGAAAACCCGACAGCCATAGTCGAGTGGTCTGCGGTATTAGGCTGTGGATCCTTTTACTGTAAATGTCTTGCATTCAAATTCCGCTTCAAATGAACGTAAGCCCGATGGTAGGAACCAAAGGACTGTCGTGCCAAGAATTTAATTTGTTTTAATTATCATAAATGCCTTCTTTATTATTAAATTTTATCCAATATTTTCTTTTCAACCAGTTTGCGAAACTCAGAGCTAGCTACTTGTTTTCTTTTTAATTCATGTTCATAGTTAGCACAACTAATCACTAAGGAAAAACAATCATTTCAATAAAATTCGCCTCGCGTCTTTCGTAGCTCTGTTATTTTCAGCTTTTTTTTTTTTTTTAAAAAAAAAAAAGCTGAATGGCGTTTTATCACTTTCCCCTCGCTTTCCCTATTTTTTTTCTAGTTTTACCTATGTTTCTTTGCACGGATATTGTGCCTATATGCTTAATGTGTTTGTTTACAAAAGCGGGCCATTTCCCTGCCACTATAGAAAGTAGAGTGCCCTGTATCAGAGAAATATTAATTGACGTATGTAAGTGAATATATCTGTGATGAAGTCATAATTTCTCAGTTTTTGCATCGCACATAGTTTCCTCATCCTCATTAATCTCTTCACCCCCGCTTCCTGAATTCCAGTTCTGGTATTCTTTCTTGAGCAAGGCCTATGTAATGGGAGACTGATGTCTCATGTAGGCTTATTAACTATATCATCAGCAATAAAGAAAGTAGGGTTTAATTTGCACTAATTTTAAAACATTACGTTAATTAAATAATAATAATAATACGGAGTGAGCTCAGGCTACTTGTTAGGATTCTTGCTTTGCAATTGGTTATACCGAGTTCGAATTCGGAGACCAGCTATCCTGACTGAGGATTTTCCAGGGTTGTTCCTCAGTTATACTGGGCAAATGCTAGGTTAGTACCTTGATCTAAGGCTCTGGAGACCTTCCTTCCATTCCTTTCCCAATGTTTTCATCTGTTGATTATTACAGTGTAAAGTGGCCTCTGAGGATGTATCTGGTAGCTTATAGTAAATAAACAATAACGACTTAATATATCTTCACGAAACGTGTGGGTTAATTTAACTACAGCCTTACAGTCACAATAGATAGCTAAAGTTTTAATATTAATTTCCTGACTTTTAAATACTATTTTCATATTGTTTCAGCTTTCAATTATCTCATGTATGTTCCACCGAGAATTGAACCTGAGATCACATGAACAAATGCGAATATGTTAAATATTTTTGAACACTAATATACAAAACACAAAACGCTTCAATGATACGATGCATGGATATGTTTTGGTTACGTCCTGCAATGTATGATTAAAGAAACCTGAAGGGTGAAGAAGAAATAACAGAAATCTCTTTTATATTTACTCCTTCAACAAACTCCTGACCTCAGAAGGGCAAGCCATAAGTTAGGTAATAAAGTCGTACAACGAACACTTTTATTAATACTAATAATACTACACAACCATATCGCTCTCCTGAAATTCTCGTGTGTATGTTTAAAGATCTACTGTTGTTCCACGCCAACCAGTCTATATTTTTTGTTGTACCTTCGAAGTGAAAGATTTGTTGATGGTTGGACTCTAGTGAGTCAGAAACTACTATTAATAAAGAGTTTGTTTTGTGCAGTATTCCTGCGATTAGAAGGGTCTTATTTAAAAGATATTTCATTTGTATATGAGAAAATAAGAAAGTTTATATAAGAAAGTAAATATTGCAAGGTTAAAATAACATAAAGAACAAAGGTAGCACAAACGTGTTATGGAAACATTTAAAAGCACAGCATCAACTATATTAGTGAATCCGAAAAAAGTTTTGACGAATTTTAGATATTCAATTTTATCATTACAATTTCAGATGTAGGTTTGGATACGAATCAATATCTGAGATCCGGACCCAGATCCGAGATCCGAGATCCGGACCCAGATCCGAGATCCGAGTTCCGGATCCAGACCCGAGATCCGGACCCAGATCCGAGATCCGAGATCCGGACCCAGATCCGAGATCCGAATTTCGGATCCGGATCCGAGATCCGGATCTGAGGTTCGGATCCGAGATCTGGATCTGAGATTCGGATCCGAGATCCGGATCTAGGTCCGGATCCGAGATCCGGATCTGAGTTTCGGATCCGAGATCCGGATCTAGGTCCGGATCCGGCAAGATCCGGATCCGGATCTCACTGGATCCGGGATATCCGGATCCGAAAATTTTTGGCCATCCCTAATATACATAGGATATTGAAATGTAAAGATACGAAAATTCCTAATTTTACATTCCAGTCTTATGCATTTTAGAGCAAAGGAGAGGGACGATCAATTAATAAAGTGAATGATTATGAGACAATTGGCAGAATGACAATGTGGGAACAAAAGTAAGACACTGTGTTGTGCACTACAATCTCAGGTATCCTGGGGTCGAATCATGGATTCCTCACACCAGGAGTGAGCACTGTGCAAACTCAATATTACAGGAAATACTTTGTATACTGTAAACTTTTAAATCCTGTTTAAAAGCTTTAGAACTGTATATATTGTAATTCAATTTTACAACCAGGATGTGTCTTACGACAAATTAATAAGTATAGTTCTACTTAAATAACAGAAGTAAATTTAATTCTAGATTAATGAGTGAAATATCTTTTGCCATCATTGGCGTAAATTGAGAATCTTCTACGTTGTACTCGCCTAGGCGTAACAGTTAACAGTTTTTCTCCCCTTCCTCTTTTTCCTTCCACATGTTTTTCCTTAGAATATAATATCTTGTCAAATTATGTAATCACTTGCGAGGCACTGGCACTGGTAGAGCGCTTACCTCTGGTGCATAGGGTCACTGGTTCGATCCTCGGCAAAGTAACTTTGTGGTGGACATCGTGTCCGTGAACTTTCTCGGGGTTCAATTGTTTCCTCTCAGATTCTCATTCCACCAATTCATCCATCGTCATTCACTTGCCGCAATCATCGTTTCCCTTAGCTTCAAGGGATAATCGACGACACGTTGAGAGTATTATTTGAAACAATTCAAATTGAATTAAAAAAATATATTAAAAAAGTACACAAGAATGTAGTATCGGTCACTTGCAGAGTTGTAAGGAACTTGACTTCGAATCCCAGAATAAAGGAAAAACCCACAGAAAGGGTAATATACTTTAATGGGCCGTATACAACTATATCGCCTGTTTACATGAGAGTTGGTGAAAATTAATAAAGAAATAAACATATTATTATTATTATTATTATTATTATTATTATTATTATTATTATTATTATTATTATTATTATTATTATTATTATTTAATATAAATAAAATAAAGAGTTTGTTTGTGTGTTTGTTTGTCTCTGTCTGTCTGTCTGTCTGTGTGCGGCCTGGGGACCAGACGAGTGGATCGAGAGTTAACAAATTTTGGTCAGGGGTACCTTGGCCCAGGCCCCAGATTAAGACAAAGTCGCTCTTTCAAATTTGGAACCAGGGAGTCTCAGGGGGGCATTTACCGGGACATGTAAAAGTAATAGAAAATGACCGATATTAGTGTCGAATTCATAGTTTTCGCGGTCGCTGAGATCAATGGTCCCTGAGATACTCCCACAGGCGTTGACTTCCAAATACAGCCCCCGTGCGAAACATGGGTATATTCAATTAGTTATTAATAAAGTTTTTCCCTCTCTGAAAGGTTTATTTTTTTCTCTCTCTCTATGGTATGTGTATTTGTCGTGGTCAGATATAATGAAAAGCAGTCGTAACTCGAGGGAAGTACCGAGGAGAAAAGACTAGAACAGAGTTACCAACCTCAGAGAACAAGATTATGGATTTTCGAGTTTAAAATTATCGTGTACTGCCGAAAAAAAAAACTTATCGTGTATTCGTTATGTACAGAATAATTGTAGAAACACGTATAATACTACTAATAATAGTAATAAAGAAACTTATGAAGTAATGTTGAGTTTCGAACTCCAAATCGGCGTCGCTGTTCTCACGAGTTTTTAAAATCCTTATTAATACTATTCTGAACAACATGGATATTTCCACCCCCTCGTAAAGGTGCAATGGATGACTGAAGAATAGATGCAGGGTCGCCATTTGCCAACTTTCAAATTGTTATTGATTCATGTTAGAAACCTCAATGTGTGTGTTTTATAGATTTAATGTACACTCATGTTCACAATGATTGTCGCATATCTATTGTAAGAATATAATTTGATAATGATTTTGCAGGGTACTTTTAATACTGATACTATGTGTATAATCGGGAAATGTATATTTGTGGTAAATTTCATAGGAAAAGAACTATAAATACGAAAATTAGAATGAGTAAAACAAAATGTTGCTAAATGGACAAGAAAGTTTTATTTTCGTTTTATTATTCTTATTTACTGCTCTTTTGAAATGAAATTTACCACATACATGTCTTTGCCGATTATACACACAGTGGCATTATAAGAAATACCAGACGAATTCGTTACAAAATTATATTCCTACAACGACATATTTATAGACATGCGACAATAATTTTGGACATGACTGTACATCTACAGTTTATTTTCACATTTGAAATTTGAACCAGAATTTTAAGAATAATCAAAAAAATATATAAAATAAAAGAAAAGAAAAAGAAAAAGAAAGAAAGGATCAAAAGATTGTGATATTGGCCAATAATTAGTTTCTGGATCAGGGGCCAAAATATTTTTGAACCGCCCTTAAATCGAGTTTTCGTACTTTCTACGGAATAAGCACACCATACTCTGTTAAGTGATTGTTTGGATTTAGCTACACTATATCCAGTTCTCCAGGTATAAGGCCTACAAGATATTTTTGATTGAAATATATTGGACCTTTTGATCCAAAAAGAGGGTTGTGCGTTCTAAAATTATCGAATTTTCGCTTATTATCGCAAGGGCATTAAGGCTTAAATTATCGTATAGTTGGCAAGCTTGGACTGCAAGGGCTCTGTTTATGCTGACAAACTAAGTCCTTCAACCAGAAAATAAGAGATGGACATCTCGTAGCTCCACGAGAAATCACAAACACAAGGAGAAATAAAGAGAGATGGAAAAACTAACGATATTGCCTCCATCATAAGATGACGCTCCAGCCACCAGATGAAATCAGCAACGGTCCTTCTTCATCTACAGCTACTCGCTGCTCTTCCACTATCAAGCTTCCGAATGTCAACGCTTTGATTTTACGTTCGCTGACAAATGCGATCGAACTTTAGGATGAAAACACACATTTCTCAAAACAAAATATTTTGTTGCGCTGTGAGTGAAATATGAAACGTGAAATGAAATGAAAAGATTGTTTGGTTTACTATCCGCGCCTAAAGAAAAAACACAAATTATGTTGAAGTTTAGCAAACGTTCTCTCTCAAATTAAGAGCCTAACATACTAAAAATAATACAAAGTTTTCCATTTTTCTTTTTTTTTTTTCATTAGTGAAAGAAAATAATGAAATGCAACTTATCACAATCATAGAGAATGTTATTGTACAACAGATAATATGAACCTGAAGAATTTTAAGTTTTCCCATCCGTAGAAATTAAAGTGTTGCCACAATAATATTTCCCCAAAAATCTAAATTAAGGCAGCGACTAGAGGAACGAACTCAACTGCATTTGATTACGTATCATGTTGTCTTGATATCCTGTGAACTACTTTTTAAATAGCATTATTATTTAATTTTAATAACTGTATGTTAAAACTATTTTGTTTATTACAAACTAAATACAATTATTATTTAAAAAAATAGTTCACTGGATTCCAAAACAACATGATACGTAATTAAATGCAGTTGAGTTCTTCTAGTCGCTGCCTAAACTTAGATTTTTGGGGAAATATTATTGTGGCAACACTTTAATTTCTACGGATGGGAAAACTTAAAATTCTTCAGGTTCATATTATCTGTTGTACAATAACATTCTCTATGATTGTGATAAGTTGCATTTCATTATTTTCTTTCACTAATGAAAAAAAAAAAAAAAGAAAAATGGAAAACTTTGTATTATTTTTAGTATGTTAGGCTCTTAATATCTACGTCCATGGGGCTAATGACAAAAGTTGTTCAAGATGGAACATCCATGATTGTAAAAGTTAGAGAACTTCTTTACTTGCACACTTGGATCTAGAGGTGCATAAAAAATACGAACTATTGAATAAAACATCATGTGAACGAGAGAACAATATGAACCACCAGCAGCGATCTTACGCAATCGAAACTTCGGATCACTTACCTATCTCCACTCAAATAGCATCTGTGGAACCAAGAATCGAAAAAAAAAAAAAAAAAAACTAAATTCCTTTCGATTCAAGGCTACAGAATAAATCCTTGAAAATGTTTTGTACGAACAATAACCTCACAGATAACAGACAGACAAATATGTGAGCGTTGTCATCTATCTTGCGATTTACAAACGAAGATTAAGGCACACTGTTAAAGTTCTTACTTCGTATCGAGAGATTCTAAGTTCAAGCACTGCGACCGGTGACTAGGGCTGTTTTCGTAGCGTGCATTCGGTCCTGTCAGCCGAATACTGGATTATTGCATTCACGTTATAATAATATAAAGGAAACCAAGGAAGTTCTGTCGCTTTTTCACCCAAACTCTCGAACATCGATATGGCACCTAAGACGTACTTGGAAGATCAAAAATAGTCCCCATCAGCATCGACGACCTTCTGCCAACATTCTGGAAGGCCATGAATTCCATCGCGGTAGAACTTGGTAGGCCGTGAAGCGAAGAAGGTATCAACTACATTTAGCAGCTCTACTAGGTATTTGAACTGGCGTCCTTTAAGGTGATTGTCCAAAGAATGGAACAGATGATAATCGGACGGTGCAATGTCCGGAGAGTATGGCGAATGCAATAATGTTTCCCATCCAAGGCGTAGAATGGTTCATCCTAGTCACATAGGGCTTAACATTGTCCTGTAATAGGAGGACCCCTTTGCGATTCAGAACTGCTGGATCCAGAGTTTTGAGTTTTTCCTCAACACGGCTCAACTGCTGATAGTACATAGTTGCATTAATATTCTAATCAACTGGAAGCAGTTCGCAATGCACAATGCCGCGAGTAGTCCACCGAACATACAAGATCACCATCTTCTAGTGCAGTGCTGGTTTCGGCTGTTTTTGAAGCGGTTCATGGGATGCTAACCAATGATGACGGCGTCGTGGAGCTTCGTACACGATCCACTTCTCATCATATGTCAACACCTGTCTACAAATGGCTCCTTCCTCGGAAGAGAGAGCAAACACAGGTGTCTGCTCGCGTTGCCTTCTGGATGGAGTCAAATCATGTGGGACACATCGACCCAACTTGTAGTGTTTCCCAAGTTGATGGAGTGCTGCCGACTGGTTTCTCCACTCACATTAAATTGTAGTCCCAGTTCCTATATGTCTGGCCACTGTTCGCCTTAATTATTGCCTGAATTTATCTTCATTTTGTACGTGTGTTGGTCTTCCGGCACGTGGTGCGTCTTCGAGTGTTTTGTCACCGTCTTTAAACTTATTAAACCATTGCTGCGCTGTCCGTGTAGTGACGACACCCTCACCAAAGGCCTGGCATATATTCCGCCCTGCTGCAGCGGCGTTTGAACCCAGTTTGAAGTCGTACAGCATACACGCCCTTATGACGCTCTGTGGAGGTCCCATGTTCACTCTGTTCTTACGCAAGTGTAACTCAACTGCCACAACAAGGTAGAATGTTCGATATATCTACACTAACCTTCGCTTTATCTCCATTCGCATTCAACTTATGGTGTGAGGGCCAATTAAACACAGACTTCCAAAAAAAGCGACAGAACTTTCTTGGTTACAATAATAATAATAATAATAATAATAATAATAATAATAATAATAATAATAATAATAATAATAATAATAATAATAATAATAATAATAATAATAGTGTTTCCTTTCACAGTATGAAATAATAGTAGACCTCCAGGCTATGGGAATTCAATATGTAAGCTTGAAGTAGTACGTGTATAACTACTGGTTTCAGTAGATTAATGCAATCAAAGATGGAACCTGCTCCTTCGGGGATGAATCCATATTTAAAAAGTCATTATTATCTATCCCTTACTAGTTTTCTTCTATAGAGACTGTTGAAACCAAAAATCGTTAATTTTAACCACTTCTGGATTCAATAAAGGGTTAAGAGAGGAGATAGAACATACTGTTGGAAAGTTGAATTAATTGAAAAAAATAAAGAAATCTCGAAATCTCTTACAATTTTTGCTCGATGGAAATTGGTATTGAAATCGGATATAGTAATAAATTTTAACCACTTCTGATTTTGATAGAGTGTTGTGAGTTGTGCCGATATGCTCTTTTGAGATATTGAATCAATTACAAAAAATCGCTTACCGCTATCTATTATCATTTTCGTTCTATAGCGATACACGTTGAAACTGAAAATGGATTTCGGAATTTTAACTACTTCCAGTTTTAATAGAGAGTTAATGAAGAAGATAAAACCAATTCTTGGGGCAATAAATCGATTTTAGAAAAGCACATCTCGGTATTTCTTCTTCTTCTTCTTCTTTTTCTTCTTCTTCTTCTTCTTCTTCTTCTTCTTATTATTATTATTATTATTATTATTATTATTATTATTATTATTATTATTATTATTATTATTATTATTATTATTATTATTATTATTATTATTATTATGCTTTGTGGATACTGGAAATAATATTAAAATTTAACCACTTTCGGTTTTGGTAGTGTTCCAGATAATCATGGTACGTTGACTAGAGACGAAAAATCGTTTTCAAAAATCCACTCCTCGTTACCTATTACCGTTTTTGTTCTAGGGCGTCAAATGTGAAACCGGAAATGACTAATTTAAACTTCTTCCGATTTGGATAGAGAGTTAAAAAAGGAGATGGAACCTATCGTCGGGGTGCTGAATCAATTGAAAAAAAAAAACGCATCTTGATATCTGTTACTGTTTTCGCACTGTCGACAGACGACCACACAGACGAAGCCATTCTATAAGACCCCGACATTTCTGTATAGCATAGTTTGGAAATGTAATAATATACAATTTTGTTGGCGTGCAGTGAAAAAAATGTTCAAAGATGACTCATGTATTAGTCGATAGAGTTCTTTTAACTGAAGGAAATGATAAGGTTAAGTGTAAACCCTCATGCAAAAATTTCAAGAAAATTTACAGAAACTAACTTCTATGGTTCTGAAAGGTATATGTCTTTTGTCTACTGTGCCGTGTTCTTGTTCACAAGCTGTTCATGGCATTCAAATAAAGGTTTTATTACAAGTAATATATGAGTTGTTAGGAGACATAATAGTTAAAAGTATTTTATTTACTCTGAACACTCCATTAATAAATAGTCTGATCCAGTAGAATACACGCTGCCAATTTTACAAGGTTCTTTCAGTAAATAAGTGGAAAAATTGTATAAAAAATACAAAACTTCGAAAAAATTTGTTTCTTTTTTGGGGGTGGTGTTCTAGAACTATTATCAGATAGATCTGGCACGTCTGGCTCGCGAACGGGATGCTGGGAATCAGAGAAACAAGATGGTAGCACTCTTGCAGCAGCAACGTGGAGCATCGGAGTGTTATTAGATTTCTGTTAGCTGAAAGGTTGAAACCAATCGAGATTTACCGTCGGATGGCAGTGCAATCTGGTGAAAGTTGTTTGAGTAGAACACAAGTGTACGAGTGGACAGATAAGTTCAAACGGAGTGTAACAAATGTTAAAGATTTGCAACGTCGGCATCCAGGACGCTCTGTTTCTGCAGTCACGGAGAACAACATTACGAGAGTTGTGAAATCTTCAACACTTGTTACACCCCGTTTCAGCTTATCTGCTCACTCGTACACTTGTGTTCGACTCAAACAACTTTCACCATATTGCACTGCCATCCGACGGTAAATCTCGATTGGTTTCAACCTTTCAGCTAACAGAAATCTAATAACACTCCGATGCTCCACGTTGCTGCTGCAAGAGTGCTACCATCTTGTTTCTCTGATTCCCAGCATCCCGTTCGCGAGCCAGACGTGCCAGATCTATCTGATAATAGTTCTAGAACACCACCCCCAAAAAAGAAACAAATTTTTTCGAAGTTTTGTATTTTTTATACAATTTTTCCACTTATTTACTGAAAGAACCTTGTAAAATTGGCAGCGTGTATTCTACTGGATCAGACTATTTATTAATGGAGTGTTCAGAGTAAATAAAATACTTTTAACTATTATGTCTCCTAACAACTCATATATTACTTGTAATAAAACCTTTATTTGAATGCCATGAACAGCTTGTGAACAAGAACACGGCACAGTAGACAAAGGATTCGAGGATAAAAAGAAGACATTGTTCTTGACTTTCCTTGACATAGAATGACATCCCTTGGAAACCTCTTAATACGCCGCTGAGTAGCTCAAGCCACAAACTTAGTGGTTAAAATTCTCTGAGAGGATAGAAACCTTCTTTCGCTCCTCTAGCACCGATCGTGTACTTGATTGATGAAAAATGTTCTTTCACTTTTTACTTTTTAAAAGAAAACAAAAGATTTCAGCTGAAATATTCCGCGTCCTGAATTCCTACTATGTTCTAATAAAATAGTTACATACAGGAGACAAATAGTTCTGAAATTTTCTCGACATTAAAGAAGTTTAGAAATTACCTAACAACCAACGCATTATTGTAAGTTTGAAAACTATGCAAAGAATTCTTTTATATATATATATATATATATATATATATATATATATATATATATATATATATATATATATATATATATATATATATATATATATAAAAGTGTTAGCTTGGTTTTCAGGAGGCTTTTCTTTCTCGAGCGAGTTGTTGCTGAATTTTCGCTCATCCACATCAAGCGACACATTAATATGACACCAACAAAGAATATGAAACCAGAAAATGGTTTGTCGGGACTACTGACGTCATACAGCTAACTAATTAAAACCGAAAAAACGTCACACGTTAACATTATGTAGTTTTGTTGCACATGAAATACATATGCAGTTGGTTCTCTTTGCCTCTTTCCTTCCCACACATTCATATTAACATATAAATATGCATGATCTGTGTGTATGTGTGTGTGTGTGTGTGAGAGAGAGAGAGAGAGAGAGAGAGAGAGAGAAGTACGGAAAGGTGGAGCAAAATGAATACTTTAAAGATAGAGCGTAGTATAACTACTAGACCCATACGATATCAAATAGCGTCTCTGGTATCAAACAATTGTGTTCTTGTCGTTTCTAAGATGTGGGTGAATGGGGGCACGATGGTTCAATGGTCTCATTCTATATTGGAGTCCCACTGACAAAAACACATATCTTCAAGTGTCCCTGAGTATTTCTGTATTCGTGCCTTTGTCTAAATGAAATTAAATCTGAGTTTTACATCCCACTGTTATGCCGGCTACGCTAAAGGAGATGGTGCTGACGAGAAATGGGTGAAATAGTGGAATGCAGAATGTGGTAGGAAACGGGAGAATCCCGAGTAAACCCGCGCACACGGTGTTTGTCTACCACAAAACTCATGTGGCTCGAGCTGGAATTGAACCAAGGACCGTACCCTTGTTGAGTTTCGTTGTAATCAAAAGTGCAAGAAGGAGTAGAAAAAGGAAAACAAAAAAGTAGAGAGCCCCTACCTGTGTTCGAGGGGACTGTGGTTCGACCCCCGTTCGTGTGCAACATCCTGTCTGTTGGTTTTCCCAACTTTGACCTGTTTCCTCCCGCATGCTAATTTCATTAATTCTTTCATGGTCATCTAGTTTCATCAACCATTTGTCTGCTTTAGCCTAAACAACATAACAAAGTAAAATAATTCATTTGATATTTTCCCGTTAAATTAAAAATATTCTTTCTTTACATTTTCAAATCTTTTTCCTGCCTTCCTTTCTCATATCGAAACACAGTACAATGAATGACGTTCATTATGTATGTATTGCGATTAGCAGTAATTTTTCTTCTTCTATTATATTGTATGAACCTCTTATTGAATAACTGAAACATACAATACGTTGTTTAAGTATTCTAGAGGCATCACCTTCATAAGGAAGGGAAACATTTGTAGCCTTTTGTCACCGTCCAGATAATTAACTATTGCTATGGCTTTCCTTCTAACCTTGTTAATGGTTCAAAATTAACTACAAGGTCTGGAACTACTAATGCTCTATTTAGTGCACTCACAATCTACGTAAAATCTTTTCGGAACTTCGTCGTGGCTATACAGTTAGCTTATGCGCCTCTGATGCGGAATACAATGGCGTGATTTCATGTGGTTCGAGTCCCACGTTTAGCTGTAGGTCCATGTCTCATATAGTCTTGCTGCTGGAAAGAACGCTACACTAAAATCCAACTAATCAAATGTTTTCTGTATTACTGAATAGAAATTGTTTAGTTGTTTACGTAGATGGAACATAACAGCAGACTTGTATCATCTCCAACTTATGGGGCATTTACACTTAGTCGATTTGCGATTGACGTCACTTTCAACTTAATCGACCGTGTAAACAGGAATTCAACTTAATCGCTTGTTGATCGAAGGCGACTAATCGAATGGCAACTGAATTGAAAGACGTTCTATTTTCTCTGGTTGAAATAATTGAACACATCCATCGATCTGATTCGGCCTAGTTGCTTCGATTTAGTGGCAAATGCAGCGAGTCGATTTAGTCGTGCAACTAAATCGACCAAGTGTAAACGCCCCATTAGCCATCAAATCGTAAAATTCTTCCACTTACAGAGTCATCACAAAGTACCATTACCTCCTATCGCATGTTCATATATTCATAGATGGTCGCGTTGCATTCATGTGGGATCATGGCAGAGAACAACTTTGAAGTGGTGTGACTATCCTTTACTATTTATTCCAGAATGCCTGTGTGTACCCCATCGTTTTCATAACAGAATATGATTTTCCTCCATGTACGATGTGAAATTCTCATCAACATTACTGACGTGATGGCAGTAAATGCACGTCGAACAGCATCCTTAAGTTCGTCAAATTTCTCGTAATGTGTGGCATCAACCTTTTTTTTAATGACCCCGTAATGCATTGTCGCAAAATAACAGATCAGGAGTTCGGGATGGCTGCTCGAAACATGCAGGTAAATGGAGAGAACCACGTCCAATTCATTTATCAGGAAATACTTCATTGAGAAATTCTCTAACGCCAATAGCATAATGGGCTGGTGCTCCATCCTACTGGAACCATATACGACTCAGCACCCCCGCAGATATGGAATAAACCAATCACGTAACATGAGATATACAATGTGATTCACAGCACCATTAAAGAAATATGGATGTACCAAGTGGGCTGAAGACATTGCAGCCCAGATAATGACCTGCAACAATAAGAAACAACAATCCATTAACATCTATGTAATACATAGGGTGTAACGGGACTTTGTAATCACTCTGTATATTTTTAGAAAAAATGATATAAGTAGATTGTTTTTATAAGAGAAAAAATACAAAGTGAGTGTAAGATCAAATGTTCATGCTACATCAATCATTTCCTTGTTAAACAAATATAATTTTAATTAGAAATTGTACAAATGTATGTTGAGTTAGGAAGTTTTGGAGGGGGGAGTTCGGACCCGGTGCATGTGCTCCTGGGTGTGAACAATTACTAGTAACATGTTGTCTCATGTTCTACAGTATTTCCGGTACTTGAGTTTGACTCTTATCTCTAAAGATTTTACTTTTGTAGAGTTAGGAAGTTTTGGAGGGGGGAGTTCGGACCCAGTGCATGTGCTCCTTGGTGTGAACAATTACTAGTAACATGTTGTCTCATGTTCTACAGTATTTCCGGTACTTGAGTTTGACTCTTATCTCTAAAGATTTTGCTTTTGTAGATTTAGGAAGTTTTGGAGGGGGGAGTTCGGACCCGGTGCATGTGCTCCTGGGTGTGAACAATTACTAGTAACATGTTGTCTCATGTTCTACAGTATTTCCGGTACTTGAGTTTGACTCTTATCTCTAAAGATTTTACTTTTGTAGATTTAGGAAGTTTTGGAGGGGGGAGTTCGGACCCGGTGCATGTGCTCCTGGGTGTGAACAATTACTAGTAACATGTTGTCTCATGTTCTACAGTATTTCCGGTACTTGAGTTTGACTCTTATCTCTAAAGATTTTGCTTTTGTAGAGTTAGGAAGTTTTGGAGGGGGGAGTTCGGACCCGGTGCATGTGCTCCTGGGTGTGAACAATTACTAGTAACATGTTGTCTCCTGTTCTACAGTATTTCCGGTACTTGAGTTTGACTCTTATCTCTAAAGATTTTGCTTTTGTAGATTTAGGAAGTTTTGGAGGGGGGAGTTCGGACCCGGTGCATGTGCTCCTGGGTGTGAACAATTACTAGTAACATGTTGTCTCATGTTCTACAGTATTTCCGGTACTTGAGTTTGACTCTTATCTCTAAAGATTTTACTTTTGTAGAGTTAGGAAGTTTTGGAGGGGGGAGTTCGGACCCGGTGCATGTGCTCCTGGGTGTGAACAATTACTAGTAACATGTTGTCTCATGTTCTACAGTATTTCCGGTACTTGAGTTTGACTCTTATCTCTAAAGATTTTACTTTTGTAGAGTTAGGAAGTTTTGGAGGGGGGAGTTCGGACCCGGTGCATGTGCTCCTGGGTGTGAACAATTACTAGTAACATGTTGTCTCATGTTCTACAGTATTTCCGGTACTTGAGTTTGACTCTTATCTCTAAAGATTTTACTTTTGTAGAGTTAGGAAGTTTTGGAGGGGGGAGTTCGGACCCGGTGCATGTGCTCCTGGGTGTGAACAATTACTAGTAACATGTTGTCTCCTGTTCTACAGTATTTCCGGTACTTGAGTTTGACTCTTATCTCTAAAGATTTTGCTTTTGTAGAGTTAGGAAGTTTTGGAGGGGGGAGTTCGGACCCGGTGCATGTGCTCCTGGATGTGAACAATTACTAGTAACATGTTGTCTCATGTTCTACAGTATTTCCGGTACTTGAGTTTGACTCTTATCTCTAAAGATTTTACTTTTGTAGAGTTAGGAAGTTTTGGAGGGGGGAGTTCGGACCCGGTGCATGTGCTCCTGGGTGTGAACAATTACTAGTAACATGTTGTCTCCTGTTCTACAGTATTTCCGGTACTTGAGTTTGACTCTTATCTCTAAAGATTTTGCTTTTGTAGAGTTAGGAAGTTTTGGAGGGGGGAGTTCGGACCCGGTGCATGTGCTCCTGGGTGTGAACAATTACTAGTAACATGTTGTCTCCTGTTCTACAGTATTTCCGGTACTTGAGTTTGACTCTTATCTCTAAAGATTTTACTTTTGTAGAGTTAGGAAGTTTTGGAGGGGGAAGTTCGGACCCGGTGCATGTGCTCCTGGGTGTGAACAATTACTAGTAACATGTTGTCTCCTGTTCTACAGTATTTCCGGTACTTGAGTTTGACTCTTATCTCTAAAGATTTTACTTTTGTAGAGTTAGGAAGTTTTGGAGGGGGAAGTTCGGACCCGGTGCATGTGCTCCTGGGTGTGAACAATTACTAGTAACATGTTGTCTCATGTTCTACAGTATTTCCGGTACTTGAGTTTGACTCTTATCTCTAAAGATTTTACTTTTGTAGAGTTAGGAAGTTTTGGAGGGGGGAGTTCGGACCCGGTGCATGTGCTCCTGGGTGTGAACAATTACTAGTAACATGTTGTCTCATGTTCTACAGTATTTCCGGTACTTGAGTTTGACTCTTATCTCTAAAGATTTTACTTTTGTAGAGTTAGGAAGTTTTGGAGGGGGGAGTTCGGACCCGGTGCATGTGCTCCTCGGTGTGAACAATTACTAGTAGTAACATGTTGTCTCCTGTTCTACAGTATTTCCTGTACTTGAGTTTGACTCTTATCTCTAAAGATTTTACTTTTGTAGAGTTAGGAAGTTTTGGAGGGGGGAGTTCGGACCCGGTGCATGTGCTCCTGGGTGTGAACAATTACTAGTAACATGTTGTCTCATGTTCTACAGTATTTCCGGTACTTGAGTTTGACTCTTATCTCTAAAGATTTTACTTTTGTAGATTTAGGAAGTTTTGGAGGGGGGAGTTCGGACCCGGTGCATGTGCTCCTGGGTGTGAACAATTACTAGTAACATGTTGTCTCATGTTCTACAGTATTTCCGGTACTTGAGTTTGACTCTTATCTCTAAAGATTTTACTTTTGTAGAATTAGGAAGTTTTGAAGGGGGGAGTTCGGACCCGGTGCATGTGCTCCTGGGTGTGAACAATTACTAGTAACATGTTGTCTCATGTTCTACAGTATTTCCGGTACTTGAGTTTGACTCTTATCTCTAAAGATTTTACTTTTGTAGAGTTAGGAAGTTTTGGAGGGGGGAGTTCGGACCCGGTGCATGTGCTCCTGGGTGTGAACAATTACTAGTAACATGTTGTCTCATGTTCTACAGTATTTCCGGTACTTGAGTTTGACTCTTATCTCTAAAGATTTTGCTTTTGTAGAGTTAGGAAGTTTTGGAGGGGGGAGTTCGGACCCGGTGCATGTGCTCCTGGGTGTGAACAATTACTAGTAACATGTTGTCTCCTATTCTACAGTATTTCCGGTACTTGAGTTTGACTCTTATCTCTAAAGATTTTACTTTTGTAGAGTTAGGAAGTTTTGGAGGGGGGAGTTCGGACCCGGTGCATGTGCTCCTGGGTGTGAACAATTACTAGTAACATGTTGTCTCCTGTTCTACAGTATTTCCGGTACTTGAGTTTGACTCTTATCTCTAAAGATTTTACTTTTGTAGAGTTAGGAAGTTTTGGAGGGGGGAGTTCGGACCCGGTGCATGTGCTCCTGGGTGTGAACAATTACTAGTAACATGTTGTCTCCTGTTCTACAGTATTTCCGGTACTTGAGTTTGACTCTTATCTCTAAAGATTTTACTTTTGTAGAGTTAGGAAGTTTTGGAGGGGGGAGTTCGGACCCGGTGCATGTGCTCCTGGGTGTGAACAATTACTAGTAACATGTTGTCTCATGTTCTACAGTATTTCCGGTACTTGAGTTTGACTCTTATCTCTAAAGATTTTACTTTTGTAGAGTTAGGAAGTTTTGGAGGGGGAGTTCGGACCCGGTGCATGTGCTCCTGGGTGTGAACAATTACTAGTAACATGTTGTCTCCTGTTCTACAGTATTTCCGGTACTTGAGTTTGACTCTTATCTCTAAAGATTTTACTTTTGTAGAGTTAGGAAGTTTTGGAGGGGGGAGTTCGGACCCGGTGCATGTGCTCCTGGGTGTGAACAATTACTAGTAACATGTTGTCTCCTGTTCTACAGTATTTCCGGTACTTGAGTTTGACTCTTATCTCTAAAGATTTTACTTTTGTAGAGTTAGGAAGTTTTGGAGGGGGGAGTTCGGACCCGGTGCATGTGCTCCTGGGTGTGAACAATTACTAGTAACATGTTGTCTCATGTTCTACAGTATTTCCGGTACTTGAGTTTGACTCTTATCTCTAAAGATTTTGCTTTTGTAGAGTTAGGAAGTTTTGGAGGGGGGGAGTTCGGACCCGGTGCATGTGCTCCTGGGTGTGAACAATTACTAGTAACATGTTGTCTCCTGTTCTACAGTATTTCCGGTACTTGAGTTTGACTCTTATCTCTAAAGATTTTGCTTTTGTAGAGTTAGGAAGTTTTGGAGGGGCGAGTTCGGACCCGGTGCATGTGCTCCTGGGTGTGAACAATTACTAGTAACATGTTGTCTCCTGTTCTACAGTATTTCCGGTACTTGAGTTTGACTCTTATCTCTAAAGATTTTGCTTTTGTAGATTTAGGAAGTTTTGGAGGGGGGAATTTGGACCCGGTGCGTGTGCTCCTGGGTGTGAACAATTACTAGTAACATGTTGTCTCATGTTCTACAGTATTTCCGGTACTTGAGTTTGACTCTTATCTCTAAAGATTTTACTTTTGTAGAGTTAGGAAGTTTTGGAGGGGGGAGTTCGGACCCGGTGCATGTGCTCCTGGGTGTGAACAATTACTAGTAACATGCTGTCTCCTGTTCTACAGTATTTCCGGTACTTGAGTTTGACTCTTATCTCTAAAGATTTTGCTTTTGTAGAGTTAGGAAGTTTTGGAGGGGGGAGTTCGGACCCGGTGCATGTGCTCCTGGGTGTGAACAATTACTAGTAACATGTTGTCTCCTGTTCTACAGTATTTCCGGTACTTGAGTTTGACTCTTATCTCTAAAGATTTTACTTTTGTAGAGTTAGGAAGTTTTGGAGGGGGAAGTTCGGACCCGGTGCATGTGCTCCTGGGTGTGAACAATTACTAGTAACATGTTGTCTCCTGTTCTACAGTATTTCCGGTACTTGAGTTTGACTCTTATCTCTAAAGATTTTACTTTTGTAGAGTTAGGAAGTTTTGGAGGGGGGAGTTCGGACCCGGTGCATGTGCTCCTGGGTGTGAACAATTACTAGTAACATGTTGTCTCCTGTTCTACAGTATTTCCGGTACTTGAGTTTGACTCTTATCTCTAAAGATTTTGCTTTTGTAGAGTTAGGAAGTTTTGGAGGGGGGAGTTCGGACCCGGTGCATGTGCTCCTGGGTGTGAACAATTACTAGTAACATGTTGTCTCATGTTCTACAGTATTTCCGGTACTTGAGTTTGACTCTTATCTCTAAAGATTTTACTTTTGTAGAGTTAGGAAGTTTTGGAGGGGGGAGTTCGGACCCGGTGCATGTGCTCCTGGGTGTGAACAATTACTAGTAACATGTTGTCTCCTGTTCTACAGTATTTCCGGTACTTGAGTTTGACTCTTATCTCTAAAGATTTTGCTTTTGTAGAGTTAGGAAGTTTTGGAGGGGGGAGTTCGGACCCGGTGCATGTGCTCCTGGGTGTGAACAATTACTAGTAACATGTTGTCTCCTGTTCTACAGTATTTCCGGTACTTGAGTTTGACTCTTATCTCTAAAGATTTTGCTTTTGTAGAGTTAGGAAGTTTTGGAGGGGGGAGTTCGGACCCGGTGCATGTGCTCCTGGGTGTGAACAATTACTAGTAACATGTTGTCTCCTGTTCTACAGTATTTCCGGTACTTGAGTTTGACTCTTATCTCTAAAGATTTTACTTTTGTAGAGTTAGGAAGTTTTGAAGGGGGGAGTTCGGACCCGGTGCATGTGCTCCTGGGTGTGAACAATTACTAGTAACATGTTGTCTCCTGTTCTACAGTATTTCCGGTACTTGAGTTTGACTCTTATCTCTAAAGATTTTACTTTTGTAGAGTTAGGAAGTTTTGGAGGGGGGAGTTCGGACCCGGTGCATGTGCTCCTGGGTGTGAACAATTACTAGTAACATGTTGTCTCATGTTCTACAGTATTTCCGGTACTTGAGTTTGACTCTTATCTCTAAAGATTTTGCTTTTGTAGAGTTAGGAAGTTTTGGAGGGGGGGAGTTCGGACCCGGTGCATGTGCTCCTGGGTGTGAACAATTACTAGTAACATGTTGTCTCCTGTTCTACAGTATTTCCGGTACTTGAGTTTGACTCTTATCTCTAAAGATTTTGCTTTTGTAGAGTTAGGAAGTTTTGGAGGGGCGAGTTCGGACCCGGTGCATGTGCTCCTGGGTGTGAACAATTACTAGTAACATGTTGTCTCCTGTTCTACAGTATTTCCGGTACTTGAGTTTGACTCTTATCTCTAAAGATTTTGCTTTTGTAGATTTAGGAAGTTTTGGAGGGGGGAGTTTGGACCCGGTGCGTGTGCTCCTGGGTGTGAACAATTACTAGTAACATGTTGTCTCATGTTCTACAGTATTTCCGGTACTTGAGTTTGACTCTTATCTCTAAAGATTTTACTTTTGTAGAGTTAGGAAGTTTTGGAGGGGGGAGTTCGGACCCGGTGCATGTGCTCCTGGGTGTGAACAATTACTAGTAACATGCTGTCTCCTGTTCTACAGTATTTCCGGTACTTGAGTTTGACTCTTATCTCTAAAGATTTTGCTTTTGTAGAGTTAGGAAGTTTTGGAGGGGGGAGTTCGGACCCGGTGCATGTGCTCCTGGGTGTGAACAATTACTAGTAACATGTTGTCTCCTGTTCTACAGTATTTCCGGTACTTGAGTTTGACTCTTATCTCTAAAGATTTTACTTTTGTAGAGTTAGGAAGTTTTGGAGGGGGAAGTTCGGACCCGGTGCATGTGCTCCTGGGTGTGAACAATTACTAGTAACATGTTGTCTCCTGTTCTACAGTATTTCCGGTACTTGAGTTTGACTCTTATCTCTAAAGATTTTACTTTTGTAGAGTTAGGAAGTTTTGGAGGGGGGAGTTCGGACCCGGTGCATGTGCTCCTGGGTGTGAACAATTACTAGTAACATGTTGTCTCCTGTTCTACAGTATTTCCGGTACTTGAGTTTGACTCTTATCTCTAAAGATTTTACTTTTGTAGAGTTAGGAAGTTTTGGAGGGGGGAGTTCGGACCCGGTGCATGTGCTCCTGGGTGTGAACAATTACTAGTAACATGTTGTCTCCTGTTCTACAGTATTTCCGGTACTTGAGTTTGACTCTTATCTCTAAAGATTTTACTTTTGTAGAGTTAGGAAGTTTTGGAGGGGGAAGTTCGGACCCGGTGCATGTGCTCCTGGGTGTGAACAATTACTAGTAACATGTTGTCTCCTGTTCTACAGTATTTCCGGTACTTGAGTTTGACTCTTATCTCTAAAGATTTTACTTTTGTAGAGTTAGGAAGTTTTGGAGGGGGAAGTTCGGACCCGGTGCATGTGCTCCTGGGTGTGAACAATTACTAGTAACATGTTGTCTCCTGTTCTACAGTATTTCCGGTACTTGAGTTTGACTCTTATCTCTAAAGATTTTACTTTTGTAGAGTTAGGAAGTTTTGGAGGGGGGAGTTCGGACCCGGTGCATGTGCTCCTGGGTGTGAACAATTACTAGTAACATGTTGTCTCATGTTCTACAGTATTTCCGGTACTTGAGTTTGACTCTTATCTCTAAAGATTTTGCTTTTGTAGAGTTAGGAAGTTTTGGAGGGGGGAGTTCGGACCCGGTGCATGTGCTCCTGGGTGTGAACAATTACTAGTAACATGTTGTCTCATGTTCTACAGTATTTCCGGTACTTGAGTTTGACTCTTATCTCTAAAGATTTTACTTTTGTAGAGTTAGGAAGTTTTGGAGGGGGGAGTTCGGACCCGGTGCATGTGCTCCTGGGTGTGAACAATTACTAGTAACATGTTGTCTCCTGTTCTACAGTATTTCCGGTACTTGAGTTTGACTCTTATCTCTAAAGATTTTGCTTTTGTAGAGTTAGGAAGTTTTGGAGGGGGGAGTTCGGACCCGGTGCATGTGCTCCTGGGTGTGAACAATTACTAGTAACATGTTGTCTCCTGTTCTACAGTTTTTCCGGTACTTGAGTTTGACTCTTATCTCTAAAGATTTTGCTTTTGTAGAGTTAGGAAGTTTTGGAGGGGGGAGTTCGGACCCGGTGCATGTGCTCCTGGGTGTGAACAATTACTAGTAACATGTTGTCTCCTGTTCTACAGTATTTCCGGTACTTGAGTTTGACTCTTATCTCTAAAGATTTTACTTTTGTAGAGTTAGGAAGTTTTGAAGGGGGGAGTTCGGACCCGGTGCATGTGCTCCTGGGTGTGAACAATTACTAGTAACATGTTGTCTCCTGTTCTACAGTATTTCCGGTACTTGAGTTTGACTCTTATCTCTAAAGATTTTACTTTTGTAGAGTTAGGAAGTTTTGGAGGGGGGAGTTCGGACCCGGTGCATGTGCTCCTGGGTGTGAACAATTACTAGTAACATGTTGTCTCATGTTCTACAGTATTTCCGGTACTTGAGTTTGACTCTTATCTCTAAAGATTTTGCTTTTGTAGAGTTAGGAAGTTTTGGAGGGGGGGAGTTCGGACCCGGTGCATGTGCTCCTGGGTGTGAACAATTACTAGTAACATGTTGTCTCCTGTTCTACAGTATTTCCGGTACTTGAGTTTGACTCTTATCTCTAAAGATTTTGCTTTTGTAGAGTTAGGAAGTTTTGGAGGGGCGAGTTCGGACCCGGTGCATGTGCTCCTGGGTGTGAACAATTACTAGTAACATGTTGTCTCCTGTTCTACAGTATTTCCGGTACTTGAGTTTGACTCTTATCTCTAAAGATTTTGCTTTTGTAGATTTAGGAAGTTTTGGAGGGGGGAGTTTGGACCCGGTGCGTGTGCTCCTGGGTGTGAACAATTACTAGTAACATGTTGTCTCATGTTCTACAGTATTTCCGGTACTTGAGTTTGACTCTTATCTCTAAAGATTTTACTTTTGTAGAGTTAGGAAGTTTTGGAGGGGGGAGTTCGGACCCGGTGCATGTGCTCCTGGGTGTGAACAATTACTAGTAACATGCTGTCTCCTGTTCTACAGTATTTCCGGTACTTGAGTTTGACTCTTATCTCTAAAGATTTTGCTTTTGTAGAGTTAGGAAGTTTTGGAGGGGGGAGTTCGGACCCGGTGCATGTGCTCCTGGGTGTGAACAATTACTAGTAACATGTTGTCTCCTGTTCTACAGTATTTCCGGTACTTGAGTTTGACTCTTATCTCTAAAGATTTTACTTTTGTAGAGTTAGGAAGTTTTGGAGGGGGAAGTTCGGACCCGGTGCATGTGCTCCTGGGTGTGAACAATTACTAGTAACATGTTGTCTCCTGTTCTACAGTATTTCCGGTACTTGAGTTTGACTCTTATCTCTAAAGATTTTACTTTTGTAGAGTTAGGAAGTTTTGGAGGGGGGAGTTCGGACCCGGTGCATGTGCTCCTGGGTGTGAACAATTACTAGTAACATGTTGTCTCATGTTCTACAGTATTTCCGGTACTTGAGTTTGACTCTTATCTCTAAAGATTTTGCTTTTGTAGAGTTAGGAAGTTTTGGAGGGGGGAGTTCGGACCCGGTGCATGTGCTCCTGGGTGTGAACAATTACTAGTAACATGTTGTCTCATGTTCTACAGTATTTCCGGTACTTGAGTTTGACTCTTATCTCTAAAGATTTTACTTTTGTAGAGTTAGGAAGTTTTGGAGGGGGGAGTTCGGACCCGGTGCATGTGCTCCTGGGTGTGAACAATTACTAGTAACATGTTGTCTCCTGTTCTACAGTATTTCCGGTACTTGAGTTTGACTCTTATCTCTAAAGATTTTGCTTTTGTAGAGTTAGGAAGTTTTGGAGGGGGGAGTTCGGACCCGGTGCATGTGCTCCTGGGTGTGAACAATTACTAGTAACATGTTGTCTCCTGTTCTACAGTATTTCCGGTACTTGAGTTTGACTCTTATCTCTAAAGATTTTGCTTTTGTAGAGTTAGGAAGTTTTGGAGGGGGGAGTTCGGACCCGGTGCATGTGCTCCTGGGTGTGAACAATTACTAGTAACATGTTGTCTCCTGTTCTACAGTATTTCCGGTACTTGAGTTTGACTCTTATCTCTAAAGATTTTACTTTTGTAGAGTTAGGAAGTTTTGGAGGGGGGAGTTCGGACCCGGTGCATGTGCTCCTGGGTGTGAACAATTACTAGTAACATGTTGTCTCATGTTCTACAGTATTTCCGGTACTTGAGTTTGACTCTTATCTCTAAAGATTTTACTTTTGTAGAGTTAGGAAGTTTTGGAGGGGGGAGTTCGGACCCGGTGCATGTGCTCCTGGGTGTGAACAATTACTAGTAACATGTTGTCTCATGTTCTACAGTATTTCCGGTACTTGAGTTTGACTCTTATCTCTAAAGATTTTACTTTTGTAGAGTTAGGAAGTTTTGGAGGGGGGAGTTCGGACCCGGTGCATGTGCTCCTGGGTGTGAACAATTACTAGTAACATGTTGTCTCATGTTCTACAGTATTTCCGGTACTTGAGTTTGACTCTTATCTCTAAAGATTTTGCTTTTGTAGAGTTAGGAAGTTTTGGAGGGGGGATTGATTAATTGATTGATTTTTTGAGTTTATCGTCCCGTTCAGCAGCGAGGCTATATGAGACGTGGACCTACTGATTAACGTGGAATCCGAACCACATGAGCTCCCGCCGGGAATCGAACCCGGGTCTCCCGCGCCAAAGGCGCGTACGCTAACCGCTTAGCCACGGAGGAGCTCTTTGGAGGGGGGAGTTCGGACCCGGTGCATGTGCTCCTGGGTGTGAACAATTACTAGTAACATGTTGTCTCCTGTTCTACAGTATTTCCGGTACTTGAGTTTGACTCTTATCTCTAAAGATTTTACTTTTGTAGTGAGGTCCCTAAAGGAAAAAGTGGAACGTGTTGGAGTAGGTGTAGATAAAGAGATATGGCATCTCATAAACATAAAAAGAAAACATGGAAGTGTATTGTTAGCACATGAGTAGTCACTTGTATTAGTTGTAGTTAATAAGTTAGCGACAGACGGCGTTCATTGATTACACGTGTTTGTGTCGAGTAATCTCTTCTGCTATCTCAGAAAAACAACATAATATTCGCAACGCTTGTCGTGATATGTGATAATCTTTTTTTCCAATCAGTCAATCATGTGTCGGAGTTACAAGTGCCTCTTCTAGCACTTCCTCATTCTATTATTGTTTCTGACTTCGATCTGATTTCACTTTAATTATAAGTACCCACCAAGTGGAACAATTGCCCCCCCCCCATCTGCCCTCCCAAAATGACGCCCCTGCAAAATGTGAAAAATATTGGCAGGTATGATTAGGCAGGAAGCCTTCGCTAAACCGTGGTTGTTCTTTTCTATCTTCTTCCCGGTCACTTGTCTAACGATTAATGGCATAGCGTCATTAAAAGTATATAAACTCTATAGACAAGGAGCAGGATCACACGAAATTTAATTTGTGAATCTGATGCCAAACAACAATACCCTATGCTTTATATACCATGTTTTTCTCCAAGTATGTGAGGTATATACAAAGTGTAATAAAAATACGGTGAATAATTTTATTAGAAACAAAGTGATAAGCTTAAATGGAATTTGATTTAATCTCCTTCAAAATACTATCCTTGGCTATTGTCCGTTCACTGTAGCTTGGCGCTGTGTTTTGACACAAAACCTGGCCAGCGAATCTTAGCAGTCCTTCCCCTACTTTCCCCTTATAGCAGTTGTAACAGTGGAACTAACTCATCAATTTTAGCACTAGTAGGGTTTGGTATTTGCAAGTTGCGTAAATTTCGAAAGAGTTTACTTCTTCTCTAATCAGGACCGTAACTTGTGTGGGACAGGGGAGGGGCAACTTCCCCCCAGGGAGGTTCCCCGCCGTTCGAAGGGGCCCATTTGGAGACGAAATTTTCTTAATCCATATACAATACGAACATGAAATTATAAATGAAGCATGAAACAGTTTCACTACATTACATAAAGCAGCGCACAAAAGGCAAATAAAACAAAAGTGAGCCTTGTGCCCACTTCAGTAAGAAACGTCTATTATTAGGGGCACTAGAAATAACATTTATTCGTATGGCTTTGAGATTTGTCAATGTTGTTCCCTTAATTAATTTTTCATGTATGGAATGGGCCCAAGGGCGTAAGTAGCGGCCCCGCAGACCTTGCCGTGAGGGAGGGCCGACAGGCTCCGGGGGGCATAAATAGTAAGAAAAAGTTAGAAAGAGGGGGGGGGCAAGACTGAGAAAAACAACTTTTTCTAGGAGGCCCAAATACACATATTAATGCTTGCCCCCCAGAAAAAAAATATAAGTTACGGCGCTGTCTCTAATGTGAATTTATTGGTACACTTCTGCTAATAGTTAACTATATCAGGTTGGTCTCTTTAAACCGGTTGGGCCGTGGAGAGAAACAACATTACAGGAGGATAGTATTCATATTTTAAGAAGGTGGGGAAAGGAGAGCAAGGATGAGAAAGATGAGAAGAAAGAAAGAAAGAGAATGAAAGAAACACTTCTACATTTACTTCATAATGAATTTAAACACACATAAACGAAAAAGGGATGTCGGAACCCACCACCATAATATTTGTGGAAGTGTTGACAACATAATATTCTGAAGTAATATATTTCCCGCCAATTCTGGGGCCTCGGTGTTTGGCCCAATTCTGGCCTTGCAGCAGTGGCGGATCCAGGGGGGCGATCATGGCGATTGCCCCCAGGAAAGGAACCTTTCTCATTTTATATACTTAAATAAAACCTAATCCCAGAGTTTGGAGCTCTTAAAAATAGCTCTAAGTAGCAGTATTAAAACCCACCGCCCTCAAGAAGTCCGTCCTGGATCCGCCCCTGCCTTACAGAAGCTACTATCTAGTCATTCACCTCGTGGGACTGAGGAAAACCTTAATAAGGAATGCTGGCCAGAGCCGCGTTCATGCCCACGCTCGATCTACCTATTTTAATGCCTTTTTTCGTGTTGCACAGTGTCTGTTAAGGGCACCCAAACAGGGCAAATGTGTACAGCTTTAAAATGTTTAAATGTTAAAATTCGCTTTATATTGTACTTTGAACACTTAATTCAATGTGTATTATATTCTTCTTACAGCAGCGTGGTTTATTTCCTAATACTTTAAGTCTATGGTTGTTAGTATTTATAATTATTGCATCATACTAATCCTTCTCAAAGCTCGTTCAATTAGTATGAAATTCTACACTTAGCAGTTTGCAACATTGCAAACCTTCACCAACAGGCAATATGTGGGGAGAATATTTTCACCTATACTCGCATCGAAATTCCCAGCCCTTGTTTACAATCAGTACAATATGTTTCTGTCGCCTTATCATGAAAACAACGCTGTCCAGCGAACCTATAACCTGACCAGGATAGCTGTGCGGTATTGGGAGGATGGCGCTGCTGTTGTGTTTACATCAGTTTCTTGGCAAGCGCGGTGGGACAGGGGAGCGGAGAGTTTCACTTTGCAGTGTATCCAACGGTTTTTTAAAGTTGCAGTTTAGATGTTATGCATAGTCTAATCTCTTTACGCTTAATAAAAAACGCCGTAACTTATGTATGTATTGTAGTGAACCATTCCTGAAGTAATGCAGATGTATTGTAAATAATGATTTATGAATGGAAATTACCAATTTAAGAACAACATAGCACAGTTGACAATTCAGTGAGCTTCTACCGTGTATTAAGCAGATTGTATAAAAATTGATTACGTTTTATTCGATTTCATTATAAAACAGTAACAGCCTGTAAAACGCAGGAATGACAATGTCAGTGACTAAAAGATTAATTTTGGGTTGATAGCTTAGAGTTTTACGCAATATCTTGTAACTGTAAGTTTATATCAAAAGGCTCATGATGCTGCTGTTTAAGTGTATGTTTATCGATTGACAAATAAATTATTTTTTCGAGTTTTAGCCAGGGAGGAATCTCGAAACGTTTCCTCTCGAGAACTGTGAAAGTCCTTTCCGCTGGTCTATTGGCCAGCGCATGTGCTTTTATTGTATGTGGTTCCGAGTTTGATTCCCATTGAGAGAACAAGATTTAATTTTACAATCCTTCACTTACATTAATCATCTTTCTCCTCTAGCATAAACAACATAATCATGGGACGTTAAAATAAAGAAATTTCGTTTTTTTGTTCGAGAAATGTGAACCCTTGGGGGGAAAAGGAGGTGAAGAAATTTTTCCTTCATTTTTAAAGATTTATGGGATTGGATAGCTTGCCTTTAGGGATTGATTTGTACAATTTGGTTCAGTGCACCCTTCTTTTAGGATCATTATAGAAATCCAGCCCTTTGGTAGAGTTCGAATAAAAGTATTGATAAAACATCAGCGTATGGGTAGTGTAAGAGTAAGTATCATTGCTTCAGCACACAATAAATTTTATTTATGAGGAAAGAAATTACCTCTGGACTAACTCTGAATTTCTCTCAGGTTTTAGCTATCAGGTGACAAAGAATTAAATCTACTAACTGTTTTCACACACAATATAATTTTGAAACTTGGGAGCCTAGTCGATTGACTTCAGAGGACTGAGTTTAGCCATTTAACACAAGTTGCCTATAGTTCAAACATATCAGATGTACGGTCTTGTTTAATAAAACCTGCTCCTCCCTGTCCTCTATCTGAAAAGTCCTATATTGTTATTCACATATGAAATTCAAAGGCAAAGTCTTTATTCAGTTGTATTTTTATTTCAAGTGTAAGTATTAAAATGCGCTACGCATGGTTGCAAGAGGTTGGGTGGCTTTTTTTAAAATACTGAACTGACATATCTAACATTGGCACTCATCTTCTTTATAAATTGACGTAAGAAACGGCCGATTGATTTCCAGCCAATTACTTCATCACCGGTATCTTTGAGCAATGAGATAACAATGGAAGACAAACTTCGTTCATTTCAAACTTGATACTTTGAAAAACTTATGAAAGTGGTTTTGTTATTCAAATACATATTCGCTCTAATCAATTTCAGAAGTAACATTAATCTTAGAATAACGTAATGGCTGTAAGAGTTACCCTGAAAATGTATTTTGTATGTTTTCTTTTTTAGTTAATTCAGAGATTTTGTCTGAATTTTACTGGAGTTATAAGGAACCTTCAATTATCAGGCACCCCATTTTAATCGCTCCCCTTCCGCCGTCAATGCAACACTTCTAACCGTCTCCCCAGGGGTCCTGGGTCCACCCCTGATTGAGATGGTACATAAAGATAATTTTGTCTAATCTCTGTCATTATTTAGCATGGTTTAGTAATTTAAAAAAAGATATTTCTGCCACATTTTGTAAACTTTATTTGAAAGTTTTCAAAATGTGGCAGAAATATCTTTTTTTAAATTACTAAACCATGCTAAATAATAACAGAGATTAGACAAAATTATCTTTATGTACCATCTCAATCAGGGGTGGACCCAGGACCCCTGGGGAGACTGTTAGGAGTGTGGCGGTGAAAGATTATCAGTTCTCTCTCTCACCAAACTTTTGAAGTACATCTGAATATGATGTCAACGCAAAAGAATTTTCTTACTCAAGACCCCGATCGCTCCGCCCCTGACTTGAGCATATGCGTGAAGTGGTTTATTACGAACAAGACAGAAAGAACTGATTACAGAACTGTGATAGATTGATTACAGAACTGTGATAGATTCATTACAAGTAGTCCGGTTAGAAACACTGCTGCTTGCATTTTAGTTCCAAAACCGGCCGCCCGCACTCGTTCGCTGGTTGTGTTATAACGGTCTTCGCTACCTCTGTTTATTGTTTACAACACAAACTGCCATCTTCCAATATTGCCAGGCGTACAAGGTTTTCGCACACTTTCGAACAAGAACACTTGTACAAAATTGAGTGTGCATTATATGTAAGATTGTATTACATAATAACTAACTCAATTTTTCATAACGTTAATATCTCAGTCATCTCAAAAGCAGCAATTTATGTAGTAATAGCACTTGGTCCATGACTGTGCAGAAGTAGGTACATTCGGTTCGGAGATTCATGTGCCTGGCAACCATGAATTAACCATGTAGGGGTGAGAAGCAAGGTTTTGACGCTCGCACTACAATTGTTGTTTGTAAACAATCTTCCATCCTAGAGTGAACAGACAATACCAATGCTCTTATCCCAACATTGAATCCATGACTGCAAGCATTTCGGGAAGGTTTCTTTTGGAAGGGCGTTCAGCTGTTCTGTCGTGGCCCTCTCAATGTTAGGAATGGCGTCAAAACGTTTTCCTTTAAGCATTGTTTTAATTTTTAGGAAGAGCCAGAAGTCGCATGATATCAAATCTGGTGTGTAAGGCAGATGTGGACAGATAGGACCACTTTCCGGCCTAAACTCGCGGATCGAAAGCAAGGTGTGGTAGACGCGTTTTCGTGGTGTAGAAGGAAGCCATTTGCCAATTTAATCGGCGAATAAGGTGCTTTTCACGGACTCATACGAGATGTTCTTTAGAAAGCTCTCGAATAGGCATTCGGCAGTTTGAACAAATCATTTGTGCCACATTTTGCACGTTTTAATCTGTCTTTGAGTCAAGGGACGTCTCGATCGTTGCTTGTTTTCAACCGACTCCTTGCCACTTTTGAATTGCTCAAACCATTTGTAAATAGTCTTCAGAGTTACAGCATTTCAACATTTCATCAGTTTCTTTGGCTTTTTTTTTTTTTTTTTTTCAACTTGAAACAGAACTTAATGTTGACGCTTTGTTCGAAACCCATGATGCGCGACAGACACGGCAAAGTCAACCCCACTCTAGCGGCTCTACAAGCTGACTGACAAGTCAGAACGTGTTCCAACTTGACGCTGCCTGTCTCTAGGGATCAGACTATTGGACAAATTGCATCAAATGATTGTAGCGTCAGCAGTTACTGTAAAAGAAAAAATCATTCACTGTATTTTTTTGATCACACCTTGTATCTTATCAGCTTCAAATATTTTAACTTCTGGGAAGCATATGTGTTCGGAATAGCTTAAACAAGAGTAATACTCTAGGCTTTACATATTTTCTCATTTATTTATGTATACATATTTCTTGGTATTACCGGCATGTACGCCTTAAGCCCGTCATATATGAGAGATGGGGTCTCTCGGTGAGTACACTATCCAGAAAAGTTGGGAAGGAAAAAAGAAATAAGGAAATCAAGGAAGCAGATTGGGACTCGTATGGTAGATACCATCCCTGTATTTGTCTGGTGTGAACAAGGAAAACCCAAGAAATTATAGTTCAGTGAGCGTGAACCCGGCCAGTACGTGTAGGCCTAAAAATATAATTAAGACCATATCTGAGAATTCTGTTTGCAGCATGTCTGGAAAATATATGTTGCAGGAAATATCTTGGACACGTATTGCATATCACTGAAATATGTAATTTTTTATCTTCGTTTTTGGTGGCGTATCTGTGACTTCCTTTACGCTGATAAACACTGCTACTTCACGGTTCCTCACAGTTATAATAACGCGTGTTGCAATACACGTTTCCCTACGCCTTTAGATAGCCCTAGCTATAAAAATATAAATTTTTGCCCATAAGTCTACATCACTCTTTCAGTTTGTCGATATAGTTTACTAACATCCTATATATGTTTAAAAAAGGGATCAAATGAAACTAGTTTGAAATCCGTATGTCCACTATCAGCAGGTGAATTGTATCAAGACATGTACAGCAGACACATTCATATATGGTGATTGTGTCATGCTATTTGCTTTGCAGAAGTAGTCCCCGTAGGCGTTCAGGCACTTGTTCCACTGTACCGTTAGCCCACGAATTTCGTCCAGGTAGAAATCAATCGGTTGTTGGGCGACTCGGATGGATTTGGCATAATGAATGGCACGATCCAAACCTCATTCCTGAAAGACAGCATACGTTTCACAATGATTACTACACTAATGCCATTACATACCACTCGGTACTACTACAGCAATACAATCCCATGTCGTGAACTGCTGCTACAAGTGTTACGCATGGGCTTCATTTGATCACTCGTTAAGCTATATTCGGAACAGAAGTATAAGCATTACGAAAGGCGAAGAGAAAGATTTCGGAATGTAGATACGGGGAAGAGAAAGATAAGCTCGGTAGAACCAAAAAAAAAAAAAAAAGTTTGAAATAAGTAAAGAAATTAAAAACACTAGTAATTAAGAAGAGAAGTGGAAACCGATGCGGCTCTATTTTGACATGAAATTGTATTGTGAAAGATCCTATAGTGAAAGGAGAAAGAAGGAGGGGAAGAAGATAAGAATTATATTAATGAATTCCAATTTTCTATCAAAGCAAAAATATTAGGTTAATATCATTCTGAATGGGAACTTCTGAATTTACGGCTTATCTAGAAGGTAAAAATTAAGGGGGCAGCCAGAACCCAAACTATCATGAGTTTACTTTAAACTTTCAAAAATATATAAATCATAGCTTAAATTATTTTTGTCAGTCAAGAAAACTGAAGGGCTTATGCTCCCCTGGCCCCCGGGGTAGATCCGCCCCTACAAGACACCCACAAATGTTGGGGAAGTTTTCATGCAAATGATGTTACTTTACTGTCTGGTATTTTGCACTGACAAAAATAGTCTCGAAGTCTCAATAGGGAAAAAAGTTGGGTGCAATCAGACAAGAATTGACATCTTGTGAGATTCTGAAAAGGAAATTGAGGTCGTGAGATAGGGATGTGTAGGAGAACGCTCCGCCCGTGTTTTTGATCATGCTTTTTTATGCATAGTATTGATCATTCTGTCTCTTCTCTTCAAATTTAAATTTCCTGAAACATTTTTCATATTAGAAAAGTACATACTTCGTTCTTGATTTCCTAACACTTATATTATCCCGTGAAAGGAGAGAGTTCTTCGCAGTACATCAGTTGAAAATTGATAATTTAAGCGAACAATGCCAGCTACGGCCTTCACTTCTCTACGTCATTGTGAATCGAAGCGACGAACGCATAAAGACGTATATCTTAAATGGTTAGAGTAAACGGTTCCTTCTCCTAAGGAATTTATGAATAGAATTTGCTTCCGTCATGCTAAGAGAAGTCAACGGGTACCAACACTTTAAAAATAGCAGCCACTCGTGTCCTTCTAACGAGACGTGGAATTGTGAGAAATTCATCCATCGTGGGTAAAGTGCATTTCCTTCCCAGCTTCTAATAATCATAATGGATTCGTTATCGACGCTGTGACGTCAGAAGCTACCGTGAGATCTTTACGCAATTGGGTGACGTTTCATCTACGCAGAGACCGCACGCGATAATTACTTCAGTGGACACCTTCGCAACAGTATTTGCTTTATACGACGTTAGATGTCAGTATTTTACATTTCAGGAGAAAGTTTTCATTGTGCAGGAGATGATCAAATGGATCAATTAGGGTTAGGTGGGGCAATTGCCCCCAGCCCTGAGTTTCACACATATATACATTTTAATCAATATTCAATAGTTTTATGCCATTGGAGAGTGTTGCCCACCCCAAAGGAAAAGCTGAACGACGCTACTAAAGATGAGTTGAGAATTTTATTCTTATTATTGAACAGAAGATTGAACACGGCAACATCCATGATGTTGAAATATACAAGGGAATTCTTTTCCACTAACAAACTTACAGTAGTAGCATCATACGGGTAAAAATCATAAATTTTTCACCAAATGCATGGAATTTTTGGGCTGAAGTGGCTTTTTAAAAGTAAGGTTGTTTCGTAAAATGTTTCTTTGAAAATAGAAGTATTGGCCCCTTGTTGCGTAATCGCTAATGTTCTCGTCTTGGGTGCGAGCGGTCTCAGGTTTGATTCCCGGTGGGGACACTCGGTCGAAAAAGTGTAAAAGCTTCTTCAGGTCAGTCATACTGATTGAGGTTTTCCTGGGTTTTCCTCATTCACACCACTCAAGTGCCGGGATGGTACCTAACAAACAATTCCCAGATCGCTTCCTTTCTTCATTCCCTTTCCCCGGATAGTGTGACCCCCGAGGGACGTCATCCCTCATATGGCCGTAGATACCGAAAGCTTAGAAACCTTATTCCTAATCCCTAATCCCTTTGAAAATAGACGTAATTTTTAAAATAGAAAAGTTGGATTTTTTTTTGATTGTATTTATTGGAGTAACAGGACTCTACTACTGCGATCAGTAGCGAAATGCTGAAGAAAAAAAAATATCTGAGAGCGTATTTACGTCATCCACAACCAGATCCCATGGAATCCACGCCATTCGCAGGCAACTCTACATTGCGGAAGACTTGTATCTACACCATCTAAAGGAGATGGTGATACCGAGAAGTGAATGAAATGATGGAATGAAGAAAGTGAGAGGAAACGGTAGAAGCCCGAAAAAAAACCCACACACAATGTTTGTCCACTACAAAGTTCACTTGGCACGAGCCGCGATCAAACCAAGGACCCGATGCACTACAGGTGAACGCTCTACAACTGAACCTCTATGTTAGGATTTGAGTTCGTTGAAAGAGGTGATCTGTGCAGTTGGTCCCATGTGCTCCTATGCAAGTAGTTATGGCTATTGATTGATAGACTACCCGCAGTGCTACTGAGATTAGCGTGTTAGTATAATGCCCAGGATGCAAAATGCTAATCTTTCCATGAAATACAACAGTATAATAAAATTTTTAGCTTTACATCCCACGATTTTTTCCCTTTACATAATACATGATTTATCAAAGGGAATAGTTATGAAAAAATGGTGGAATGAAAATCTGGAAGGAGGAAACGGAATAATGTAGAGAGAAATCGTTTTCAGTGAATAGAGAAAGGAACGTGCTTTTTCAATACATTTTTATATTCTTTTGCTGTCGATCTATTCATAGTTTGTTATTAAAATACTTATTAACATATCCTCATTTTATTGTCCTAACAAAGCCTCATATGTTGTGAGAGCCCCTGGTGTGATAAGCACAGTATTTCATGTCACGGATCCCCCCCTTACGAAATATTGGCTACGTGGTTGCCCACTAACCCATGTGAGAATGTCAGAATCCCGAGACAAGCTTGCTTTCCGTTCTTGACCACCATAATTTTTTTAAAGGTTAAATTCTTTAAAGGTATTTCACTATTTTAAAAGTTTTATTTTTTGTTGCACTCATTAGTGTTTGTTCAGTTAGGTTAGGTTAAATTGCATTTGAGACAGAGGAAGAACAGACAGCTCGTGCCAGACGAAATGCAAATGAAGGGAAGATATTAAGACACACGAGCATTAGAAATTCCGAAAGCCTAATGCTGATGTGCGATGGATGGTGAAACGCTCTGTTCCTTTCAAACTCCATATAAAAAGAGACATTATCGTCTTTTAGTGCTGAAAGACGAACATCTATATTCATATATCCATCGGCTTCTTATTTAAAAGTCAGTTTTGAAAATAAGGACGTGTTTATGACAGCAGCTATGAAAATACTTTTTACTTCCTCCTCAATTATCGTTGCCACACTCAATAAACGAAGGTTCTGTTGCTTTACAAAGACTGCGCAGTATTTCCAACAGTTATTTAAGATGTTAACTTGACTGCAAAGTAAGCAGAATTCTCGGTCTATTCGGTTTTCTCAAAGATCTGTTAGTTTGCCTTTTCTTTTCTTAATTTTTAAAAGGAAGACAATTTCGGACGACTTCGGGCAAATACTATTCGGACTTCTCTAAAACAAAGTAGCGGCGTACTTTTCGAAAAAAAAAAAAAACTTTTTAGTAAACGTGAGACTAATGAGATTTTTTTCGACTTTGGAAACGTTTTTTCTACTAAGCCCCCTCGGGCGTTGCCTGGGGCCCCGGATTGGGTTGGACTCTGCCGGGCTGTGGTCATACCGTGGGATTCGGTAGCTTGTGGGAGCCAATCCCAGGAATCTGGGTAACGGTGAACACGGGCGGGAGGTGAGCTTGCCTTATAACGCTCGGGCGCCATGCCTGCAGAGCATGGTAGGACTGACTCGCTAGCAGTCTGCCTCAACCAGTAGGTCTACTGGTAGGCACTCAGGACTTCGGTCTGGCCGCGCAGTGGGCGTATCCCACTCCCTCAGTGAATGGGGGTGACACACTTAGGTGTCAAGGTTAGGGGACAAATCTTGACGGTGCACTTCGTGCACGAGCAATAGCGTATATTGTGCAACTACGGGCGGGGTGCCTTGTTTGGCGGAACCCGTCCATTAAATAGACCGAACGGTCGCGGGCATGCTCTCCATGCATGCAATTAAGCGTGGCATAGTAGACCACTAGCTCACAATGTACGTTTCTCGATTTTCTGCTTCCTCTTTTAACCCCAGAATTTTCTTCTGTTTTTTTTTTTTTAAATCATGAATCAGTTATGTTCTTCTTCTTCTTCTTCTTCATTTTCCTTCTATCTTTTTCTTTATGTCGTTATAAAGAAGACAATTTCTTCGCCAATCCAATTGGCCTTCCTACGAACTATACTGGCTAAAAGCGTCCCCCTTTTCTCCTACCAGTTTTAAAACATCTTTGTTTGCTACCCTTTCCGTCCATTTTATCTTCTCCATTTCCCTCGACGACTACATTTCGAAGCTCTCTATCTAACTTCTGTACGTCCAAGTCTCCGAACCATACAATACAATATCCCTTATATTCCACGTGTGTTACAGAATTGGACTATCGCATGTATTGAACATTCAGCAAATACGTAATTGATTTTATTCAAATTTTACGTCGCCTTTTCAGCGCCCAGGTTATATGAAACGGAACCATGCTATACAGAATATATAAATCTCTAAAACGGCTTTCTCAGAGTTGATTTTCGACGTAGTTAGTGACTCTACCCATAATACAGTAGAGAAGGACTTGGGGCATGAAATAGGATTAGAACGCAATAAATTATCCATAATCTTTTTTTGGTTATCCTGTTTATTTACGTTTCCTATTTAAATGTAAATACTTACAGTATATTCCTTGTTGTGTGCGTATTTATTTATTTACTTAACTTGTTTATTTATTTGACTAGAAATGCAATTGGAAAACGTCCATTAGGAAGACCTAGGTGCAGATGGAAAGTCAATATTAAAATGGATCTTGCAGAAATAGGAATACAAAGTAGAAACTGGATTCAGTTGACTAAGGACAGAAGTCAGTGAAGAGTTTTTGTGTATGTGGCATTCAACTTCCAGATTGCACAAGCCATAGAGTTAGTTAGTTGGCAAATAGAACTGCATTTCACAGATGACAATGCACGATACAACATTTTCCTAATATGTCTCATTCGATTTTGCCATGAATATATAAGACTAAAGTGTAGGAGTGGATTCTATATTTTGCAAGAAGCGATCGATTGGTGAAAGCAATCGTTAACTGGATACCAAGAGACAAGAATTAATCTCTGAATGAACCCTTGCACGATGGTGTGACGCAAGCAAAAAGCATGGAAAAGAAACTGCTCAAGATAGATGGGTGTGGAAAAGAGTTGGAGATACCTTCAGTCAGCAGTGCATCGACATTGAATAATAATAATAATAATAATAATAATAATAATAATAATAATAATAATAATAATAATAATAATAATAATATTATTATTATTATTATTATTATTATTATTATTATTATTATTATTATTATTATTATTATTATTATTATTATTATTATACGAGGGTAAGTCAAAAATATCCGCAATTTTAACGAACTTTTGTAACATTGTTCATACTGACGTCTGTCCTCGTTTATTTTATTCTTATGGTGTTGTGATCATGCTATCAAAGTTTGATCCTAATTTCTCCATTTGTCTTTCTTTTATTGCAGATAGATCATGGCTGCTCCATTAGAAGTTTGCACCAAAGAAGAACAACGAGTGGTCGGAAGGTGTATCAAGGGCTGCAATCAATCAAAGACTTTCGCCACAATACGGGAACAGTGTCTACGAATGGACTGAACAATTCAAAAATGGTCTAACAAATGTTACGGTCGAGAAAGGAGCCGGACGACCATCTACAGCCACAACTGATGACAACACTGAGCGTGCACGTTAAATGGTTCTGTTAGACAGACGAATGACTATTGATAAAGTGGCACATCGTCTGGAAAGTAGTCATGGTTCCTCATACACCTTTCGATCACAAAAAGCGAGTCAGTGCTTGTTTTTCGTCTTTGGTGCAAATTTCTAATGGAGCGGCCATGATTTATCTGCAATAAAAGAAAGACAAATGGAGAAATTAGGATCAAACTTTCATAGCATGACCACAACAGAATAACAATAAAATAAATGAGCACATAATGCAGTTGAACAATGTAAGAAGAGTTATGTCAAAATTAAGGATATTTTTGACTTACTCTCGTATAATGTAAAATGAAATAGAATTAAAGTTATAGTTTAACTTTCCACGTTTATAGCCTTTAAGCTAAAGGAGACGATTAATTACTGAAAGTGAATAATTTGGAAAATGGTGGGATGAGATTGAGGGTAGAAAGGAAAGAACCCCGTCAAAAACAGAAACAACCTTCTCCACCACAAACTTCATGGCATGGGACCGAACAAGGCATCCCTCGTACAAGAGGCGAGTGGAGTGCCACTGTGAACGTTTCCTTTTTACATTGTAGAGAGACGTGAAATGCGTACCTCTTCTATAAAATGAACTATCTCTAATTCCACTTAGTAGTTAGACATTCCAATTAATTTCCTTGCTGCATTGCGTTAGTCAAACATTTGTTAATTTGTTGGCCGTAGAAGTATCTGTTAGAAGAGGAAACGCTCGTGGTCTGTCGTAGAGAATTTGTTACAAATGTTTTCTGTCCGTTAGGCTTAACATCGCAGCGTCTGATACACCTGGGCTTTCTATTTCTCCTCTCTCTGCATTGATTTCCAGTGTTGGCATCATTCGAATTTTGGATTTTCGTATTCCAAACTTTAAACATACATTTGCCGTTTCTAATCAAATCAAAGACTTTGTGACGTGTGTTCTGCTGTATTATAAACACGAATATTACGCAAAAGTAATTAGATCAATTGGAGGCCTTTAAATATGGATATGGAGAAGAATAAGGAAGCTGGATGGAACAAAAATAGATCGGGAGTAGGGGAAGGAAAAAATATTTGGAAAATAAAATCGTCGGTGCATCTTCAAACAGCACTATGTGTAAAATTCAAAATTTTATAGGAGAGATAAATGAAAACAGAGCATATATTGTTATTGTATGTTAGAAGAAAGGAAGAAGTTGATACATGTCCTGCTGCTGGGCGTGCATAACTATTACCATTTTAACAAAATCAGGTATGTGTCTTTGAGTAGGCCTACGCTTAGCGGTAAAGGATAGGAGCAATTTATGAGATGTCGATTGTTTTAAGACGTAATTACCCCTTAAATGAAGGATATCACATATAGGTGTTTGAGGCATATGTTCTACACCAGTGATGGCCAAATCGTCGATCGCGAGCTACTAGTAGGTCGCGGATACATTCTCGGTAGATCGCCTTAACACTGCGGTTGGCTAACCTTGATTCCTTCACTGAGCTGACGCTAACGACAGGGGGCGCTGACGACAACAATTGCTTGTTTCTCCCGCGCAAATGCCATTGTCAGTTTCATCTCACAGTTGATTGTATACGCATGGCGTTGTGCACGTTATGTTTTTCGTGTGTATATTAGATATTTGCTAACTTGGATAGTTTGATTTCATATTTACTAGAAATGTAAGTTTATAGATAATAAACAAATGCAAGATTTATTGTAGAAAAAAGTTAGTAGTTCACATAGAATTTGAAAACGGTACAGTAGCTGAGAAACATCATAAGTTTGGCGACCACTGCTCTACACCAAAGTGCTCTCATGTTTGTAATAGTTTCATTTTAAGCAAACACTACACATAACGGTTATTGAAGACGCAGCAACGAAATAAAATGTCTACTTTAACATGTGACGATTATGTTCCTTTGCCTTAAGATCAATGAATAATAAAAGTCCCTGCTCCACGGTCTTCGCTAACCTCTTCTTCGTCTTCATGTCTGTTTTGATATCGTCCATTAATTGTAGCCTCCTTCGCCCCCTCCCTCTTCTTGCTGCCACCATATCCTCTAGCAGGACTTTCTTGATACAGTTCCTTCTTAGCCAATGTCCCAACCAGTTTCTCCTCCCCTTCTTAATAATACCTAAAATTGTTGTTTTCTTCCCTACCATTTCTAACACCCTCTCATTCGTTTTCCACATGACCCAGGTAATTCTCTCCACCTAATAAATAGATTGTAGAACTTAAACAGCGGAAGAAGCATAGAACGAAAATATTTAAAAGGAAATCACAGTCTCTAGAACATGCTGAAGGATCGGTGGAAGGAAAAAAAGGGATAAATGAGGTGGAGGTAAAGAGTTTAGCAGACGATTGTTGTACTTCATGGAGGCTTATCGCTTTGTCACATTTCACCTCATAGTTATGTTCATGATGCTAATGACAATTTCCATTGCAATTGATGAATTATTGCATCATTCCCAACACATTAAAGCATAGTAAAACACCTTCTGTTGCAATCATTGTGAAATATGAGGAGACAGACGTTGGAGACAAAGATATCCAAATATTGTTTGTAGACGTGAAACAATAATGTTCTTTGTTGTTGTGTGGGAGAAATGAGGAATCTTGTTAGTGGTTATTTCTGTAGCAGATCGAAGAACAACACCTGGCGTGTGGCCCTTGACTCACTCTCTGTGTGTGGCTCTTTCTTGGACAGGTTGTTAGCATCTGTAGCAGAACGGGACTCCAAGCCCAGACGAACAATTATTTGCATTTACTTCTCTTCACACCGTGTTACATCGTAACCCACAAACAAAGGAAACAATTGTCCAGAGGTTATCACTGTCGTATAAGGGAAGCACGGAACTATTTTGGATTCTAGTTTAGTGAAGCACAACTAAAATTATTTGAGAATAATTCTTTCAAAATCAGTAGAAAAAAATCGACTGAACGTTTTATTGCAAGTCTACTAATGAAAATCCTTACAGATAAGTAAACAATGTTCTTTACAATTTTGGGGCACTGGCAGACTTGGGAACAAGACTCAAAATAATTTTAAAGAAGTACTTAATTTTGGAAAGAATAAGAAGCGCACAAAAAAAACTTACTTGAAAATTAATTTACCTCGCCTCAGCCAGTTGAAGGTACACATCTTAATGTTCATTATTGACTCACATAACTATTATTAATATTATTATCATCGGAAATGGGTATGTAGAAAGTACTCGAGTTTACAACTATTCAATGTGTCGTGTTATCAAAATATCGCTCGAATAGGTTTGTGGGAGTAGCCTATATAGGTGAGAAAAACTGAATGAAACCAAATGTGATGTCTACCTGTCGATTTAACTAGAGGACTCGAAATACAAGTAATTAAAGCTCAATGATTGCTTAAAAGTCACTTTTTAAGATTTTATATACAGGGTTAGCATAAATGATTCATTCATTTTAAAAAGGCTGTATTTTCAAAAGTTTATACACCCTCTACAAATGCCTCTTTGGACACGACACACGTCCAGATGCCGTCTTTTTTCTTGCTTTGTCTCCATTTTCGACAGATACTAAACTCGTGCTGCCACACAGTACAAACTTGGTGAGTTTGTGGTTGTTTTCTTATATCTTTCATGTATGTATGCGTAATACTTTTGGAAATTATAGCCTTTTCAAAACAAATGAATCGTTTATGCTGCTAACTCTGTATTTTTAATTGTTATATATTTATTCCTAATGTTGTTTTTAGCGTCTTCACTACAGCAAAATTAAACTACCGCTAATTTTAGAGTTTTTCTGTAATATCTTCAAAACAAATAAAAATATTCGAAAAGCAGAAACGTAGTGAACTAGACAATACGATTTTGCACGTGATACTTTCACCACAATTCACTTATCTGCTTTTGGTATGTAGCTATTCACAGAACCAACCTCCCCCCCCCCCCACACACAAATCTATCTACAGCTGCAAATCGAAAACAGATAGATGAGTTGTGATAACGGTATCACATGCTAAATCGTATTGTCTACTTCACTACGTTTCTGCTTTTCGAATATTTTTATTTGTTTTGAAGATATTACAGAAAAACTCGAAAATTAGCGGTAGTTACACTTTCCGTAAGGATCATTACATTCTGAATGAGAACTGTAGGGGGAAACCAACATTCTACAGTTTCCTACAGTTGTTCATCTTACAAATGTTGGATAAAATAAAATATGGACGATATCATAAGACTAGAATATATATACTAATGTCATTGTGAAATTAAGAATTGTAATGAGGTGTTGAAAATCCTTTGGAATAATAATAGCAGAGTGGAATGACCCTACAATCATTTTTTGTCAACATAGCCAGGTCGTAACGTTTCAAGACGATGTGTATGTGGGAAGTGCTCATTCTTTCCGCAGTATATAAATATATTAAAATTTGTCAGCGAAATGGAGAAATCTGATTAGAATGATACTAACGTATAATTTAAGGATCAGATTAATGTAGGTGTTTTTAATATTATATATATATATATATATATATATATATATATATATATATATATATATATATATATATATATATATATATATATATATATATATATATTCATTGTTACGTGTTTGTAGAAAACAAGAAGTTGATTAAATTTGTCGTCAGATCGAATTTGGCATCAAATAAAGCACCTGTTTGGCAGCGGTTCTAATATGTGATTTCTGCTGTTCCTGTCTTCTTTCAACACCGCCTGCAAGAGTAGTTGAACCATTTTGATATTTGTCTCTGCTTCAGAACTTAGCCAACAATTTGAATCGAGACCCAGGTCAGGGATATTTACGACTGCTTCTTCAGTACGACAGAATGCAGCAAATAGTGGCAGCTAGAAAGCTCCGTACAAATTGAGGGTCATTTACCTCTGATAGTCCTGCAGAGAATTTGACTGCAGTAAAATGGAAGGATAGGTCAGTGAGAGAGCAACGCACAAGAGGTTTGTTTATTCAATTAGTGGACTTATTGTGACTTCGTTTTCAGTGGTACAAAATATTTGCTATTAACGGGGATGTTTCTCTATTATCTAAATTTTGTCCACCATCATCATTGTAACTGTTGCTTTGCTGTTAGAGTTTTGCACGAGAGGAGACAAGATACGTTTGCCATTAAGCAAGGTTTAATTTGCCGTAAAGCAAGATCTGGCATAAGAACAAGTACCAGTCAAATAGGACGCAGCACTGATTGCTCTTCTGAGGCAATTCTCTTACCAACGATACAAACATTTTCTTTTCTACAATTTATTTTTTCTCCTTAAGTTACGATGTTTGAGTCTCAAATTATGTCACCTCTTAGCGTCATAAAGTGATGAAATTAGAGCTCCCTCGTGTCTATGTGGATAGAGTACTCGCCTTTTGCTCGAGAGACACGGGTTTGATCTCTTGCGATTCGGATCTCACGTTAAGTAGTGTGTCCACGTCTTATATAGCCTCGGTGCTGAACGGGATATCAAACTTAAATCCAATCCAATGATGAAATTTTCATCGCAACGCAACTCGTGTGCCAATACAATATATTCCATTGTTACTCTTATATATTTCTGTATAAACCAATATAATTTTTAAACTTAGATATATTCCTAAGTTTTAGGGTAGATATAGGTCTTAACGTGTGTAACGAGTTTTACTTTTGTTCACAGCTCTACTATACAAAAGTTAACATTCACAGGTTCGAACAAAATTTCAGATTTTTAGATTTTTCGTAACATATTTGAAAAAATAAAGTATTTTTTTTAAAAAAAGACATGCCTTGTTTTAAAAATAATAAAATAAAACATATCGTACAGAAAAAGAAAACCGTTTTTTAAGAAAATTACGTATTTTTTTCTGTTTATCCACTTCTCTCATGATTAAGTTCCTCCTTAGCTAATATCGCAATCAGTTTCTGTTCCTCTTGTTAATAATATTTAAAATCATTCTTTTCTTATTTGCCATTTATAACACCTTCTCATTCGTTTTCTGCTCGACCTATAGCTAATTCTCTCCACTCTTCTTCACACCCACATTTCCAAAAGTACCAGTCGTTTTTCATCATTCTTTCGTAATACCCATGTAGAAATGGGAGAGAGTCCGAAGTTTATGCTCTGTACTATAAAACAGATGGACGTTTGTGAAATAATTGGCAGAATGAAAACGTGGGAGGAAACGGAGAACGCCGAGAAAACTCGCGGACACAGTGTTATCTACCACAAACACATGCAGCTTGGAATCGAACCAGGAACCCCTTGCACCAGAGGTGAGCGCTCTGTACCACTGAACCACCGTATATTCTGGTGTAGAGCCTTTTTATTTGTAGTGTGCCCTCGGAAAATATGTGAAACATACTTCAGCCCACACCCGCCGCTCTCTGACGGAGGAAACGTTCCCTTTGCTTTGGGAAAGGAAATGAATGACTTTGGCTGTGTTGCCAATTTGTCATTCAGTCGTTTAGTCTCGACGAGTGAAGATCGTTGGCTAATTAGATTGGCTAACAAGACAGAGCACAGCGAAGTCCGTGAAATAATTCATTGTGGCAGCCCTATCCGCATCAAACTATTGAAGAATCTCGGTCACAACTTGTCCCTACTCTTTCGAGGGAGGTACGGAAAAACACACATCGACAGCAGCGCCAGCAGGGGCACAGTTGAAATAGAAAAGCTCTAGAAATATGCACTATTTGGAAATAGGACGACGTGTTCTCTGGATTTTAATATTCAGGTATATTCACTTTCGTTTTATGCTTAAAACTCAAATTCTGTGTCTTTGTATGAAAGAAGAGGAGAAAAGGTAAGTCCCCAGACTGATTTAAACTTCAGACAATAAAAAGGCAGCCCTCAATTACTCTGCAATGATGAGAATGATGTTTTTATAATATTTCTATTTCTTTTGAATCATTAAGCTTCGTGTTGTTTCCTTTGCAACCCGTGTTGTATGTAGTAGACTTAAAGAGCTTTTAACATATTCTTTTTGAGGGGGTCGTGGTAGGCGAAGAAATAGATCTTGAACATTAAATGAAGTTGGAATGGATGTATGGCGTGATGTAATTCATTTACTTTGAAAAACTGAAAAGGTCTCTGACCTAACACTTTTAAGAGTTTCCACAAAGCATCAAAGAATGCGACTTTTACTCATCGACTCCTTTTCGTTATTTACTTTCGTTACAAAGGTCGCTGATACATTTCATTCTCTATTTCAGTGGTTCTTAACTTTCTTGTAACGCAGGAAACAAATAGCCTCGAAAAGAAGTTATACTTCACAGACCTCATTTGTTTCTTTCGCGATTATTGACTTTGTACTGTTTGTTTTTTAATTCCACGAATAAGTTAGTGTCCCATTCCTTTCTCGTATTACAAAGTTACCGACATACATAAACTCGTTGAACGATTAAATGGTAATCTGCTCACTAGTCGCACAGCCATACACAAAACATAAAAGTTATATGCACCGAACCTCAAGGCAGGCCCGTAGCCAACCCAAAAATTTAGGGGGGTGGTCTGGTAGAAGTTAGGGGGGCCCGACCCAATCCTATTATACTTCATCACCATATTATAGTTCATTTGCAAGCCTACCGTGAAGCTTTTAGGGGGGCCAGCCAAAGTTCAGGGGGGCACCCCCTTGCCCCCCCGTGGATACGGGCCTGCCTCAAGGTATGGATTCGATGTATTTTGTTACGCAAAATCCAAATTTCGAAACTCCAAGACGATCGACCGTGTAAATTTTTTTATAGGAAAAAAACTTCAGCGAATTTTGGTACGTAACACAACACATACGTTTTTTGGCCATAAAACAAAATTGACACATTCGATCATCTTGGGTTTCTTAATTTGGATTCTGTGTACCAAAATACTCGAATCCATACCTTGGGGTACTCTGCACAGAACTTTTATTATTATTATTATTATTATTATTATTATTATTATTATTATTATTATTATTATTATTATTATTATTATTATTATTATTATTATTATTATTATTATTATTATGTGTGGCTTCACATTGAGAAGCATCAGGATAAGGATTGGATAATACTTTTTCGCGAAGACAATGAAATATATTTTTTTAGAAAGCTCTAATTTTATTATTCACTTTTGGCGAGTCCTGATCTATTATTCAATTACTTCTGGTATTTGAGCAGAAGTCAAGTCCATAACTATGACCATACTGGAAATTTTGATAGGACGTCACGGTTTTTAGTGTAACTTTTCATGGGGTGTCTGTTTTTAAAGTCTGAAAATCTGGTCTACTCTTAAGGGCAGGTTGTGACAAGCCGTAGTGTTAATCAGAAGCCATGAGAAGATACAGTCTTTAATTCCAACACCTAACATACAGAAATGAGAGCGAGTTCCTTATCTAAACAAAACTTCCTTTGGCCGTGCCTCAAGATACAATCAGTCGATACAGAGAGCAATTAGATACCATGCGGAATCCAAATAAAATGTAAATATTCTATGCAATCAAATAAGGTATTATGGTGCACCAATATTCAAAATTAATATCCTACTCAGAATAAATGGTTAACAATAAGAGCTTCTAATTTAGTCAAATGGTATAAAGCATCATAAAATTTTAATACTTTCTGTGGCGCCTACGGGCCACAGACCACTATTCTACAGAGGCCAAAATAAGGCGAAAATGTTATATGATGGGTTGTCCTCCTGGGACTCCTTCAGCCGCTATACAAAATCAAAATTTCACAATATTTCAACATCGCAGATTAACTTGAGAGCATTAGCATTACTCTACAAATACATGAACCAGTTAAATCGATTGCTACACTAATAAGTGATGTTAGTATCAAGCTATATCAACTTTAGCTGCCATCTAGAAACAATCGGTGCATGTGAAGAAAATGGTGGAATGAAGAAAGTGGGAGGAAACGAGATAATTAAAAAAAAAACATTCATACGGTGTTTTTCCACCACTAAGCTCACTTGGCGCAAGATGAGAACGAAGCAAGAACCCAATGCACCACACGTCTAAATTTCTTGCAATTATCAAATTAGAAACAAATCAAATTTTGAATAATAATGCGAAATCGAATATTCAAAGCGGGCACAGTAGTTCAGTGGTAAAGCGCACCTCTGGTGCGTGAGCTCCAAGGTTCGATCCACGGCCAAGTAAGTTTGTAGTGGACAACATTGTGTCCTAGGGTTTCCTCGGGGTACTCCTCTCACTTTCTCGTTCCACTAATTCTTCCATCATTCACTTGTTTTAATCAGTCTTTCTTAGCCTAAAGAACATAAACGAGCGACGTTAGACTGAAATGTCTCATTTTCGAATACTCAACTGGACACCCGCACAATCACGATTAGGCATAGAAGAGCTTTACTCCAGAGGGAACAGAAAATCAACTTCTTACCTTGTTTCACGTAGTTCTCTCATAGCTTCTATACAAATCTATATAGAAATTAATTAACAATGTTTACTTAATTAATATCAGTCAAAACCTGAATACAATAATTCTGTGAACTCTAGAAAACTTTTATTTGCGTGGTGGATATATATCAATACTAATAACGTAAGACAACACACTTAAAACGTCTGACTAGTAACTTCATTTACTTATATACTCATTTCATTGAGCTACAGATATATTATAAACTGCACATCTTTGACTTACATGTTAGATATATCCACAAAATCATTGCTCCAAGAGTAATATGTTTAAACAGTCATTATTTGACGTTAAGCTCTTCAGGGGCTTAAAACCGTTGTTAATTTAAAATGTTGTACAATCCAATGTTAGGTCTACAACGATAATCATGTCTTTTCTACTGTACAATTGCGAAACATGGTGGCTCACTCTGAGGGAAGAACGCAGACTGAAAGGGCCTTAGGCAGAGTCGTTCTGACGCGTGATTAGTGCCATACTAAAAAAAATTCAACTAACATATGTTTCCTGCAGTATTCAGGCCTTTAGTATGACGCTAATCATAGTCAAAACGACTCTGAAGGCCTAATGTGTTTGATAATAAGATCCTGAGACAAATATTGGACCCAAAAGGAAAGGGAATGGGAAATGGTAGAAAGTTCATAACGAGGAACTCCATAGTTTATATCGTTTACTAAACATTGTTAGGGTCATCAAGTCTAGCTGGCTCAGGTGAGCAGGTCATGCAGCCAGGATGGAAGAAAGTAGGAACGCTTTCAAAGTTCTAACTGGAAGTCCAATCGAAAAACGTCCATTAGGAAGACCTAGGCACAGATGGGAGGACAATGTTAGGATGGATCTCGCAGAAATAAGAATACAAAGTAGAAACTGGATCCGGTTGGCTAAGGATAGGAGTCAGTGGAAAGTTTTCTTAAACGAGGCATTGGATCTCCGGATCCCATAGGCCATACAGTATAGTTATTTAATGTTACGTCTTACACATCCGCTATATTTTATTTATGGAACCCGAAATAGCAACATTGGACACAGGGCTATTCGTATCTAAGCATAGTCATATAATAAAGTCTTTCTGCTCATAATAACAATTTCTCGTTGTGTTTGAGAAATTAGAATCTGTGTTAAGAACGATCCACCTCCTGTTCTTCCCTTTTAATCAATTCGCCGAACCTCTTCTTTTCTTTTCACTCCCTTCGTAATCAATCTCGTTCTATAAAATAACTATTTGTATCTCCTTACAAATTATATATATTTCGTTATCCACTCTGATCTCTCTCTCTTTCTCCTGTCATCTGGAACGAATAGACGCATCGTTACGTGGTGTTATACAGCACTGCTTCGTTAAACTATTGGCATTGCTCTTCTACTAGAAACATATGAGCTCTTCTACCACATTTTAAGAAGTACATTTTCTCTTAAATATGTAAATATGTAAATTCACTTTGTTCCATTGAGTATTGCTAACAACTCTTAAACTATGCTAAAGACATTTTCCTTCACAAGTGTTTGGTAAACGGTTTTGAACCCTAATATATTATGTTCTTCATTATCATTATGGCAGTGTTCAGTACGAACTCATAACTTTTTATTTGCTTTTAAACTTCATTTTGAGTCCTGTCATTTTGGATTCCTCTCTTTATTTATAAATTACGACCTTATTCCTGTTTGTCATACACCTAACACCACACCACATCAGATCCTAATAACACACGATTTATTTGAAATAACTTCATAAGTGTGTTGTCCTCTTTTCAACCAGTAACGTTTCCCTTTCCTAACCTTTCTTAATACTTCGTGATTAGTTTTTTTTCGCCATTACTTCAAAAGATTCATTCTTGATCAGCTGCCGTACGTATATGAAGATGCTAGGATAGTATTGTGTTACTTTATGGCTCCCAAAATTTCAAAGTTTCTGACGTCAAGCGATAGGCTCCGACTTTTTGTTTTCTCAATGGGTATTGATACTTCGGTATCAAAACGTCTTATTCTGATATTTTTAACACATCCAATAAACCAGCAAGCTCCCGTTAAGAGATATGAAAAGTCATCAAGAAAATGCAGCCTACTGAGATTAAAATGAATTGTGTGAAAGTATTTTAAAACTGCAAAGGCATTACATTTTTTTATTTTTTGAAATCACAACTACCTTAACTTTTGTCTTGAAGAAAACTCAAAGTAAACATTGATATTTTGTTTCCCCATTTCAAATGTGTTTAGAAATATTGCGCAAACAAAAAAAAATGCAGAAAACTGTTAACGTAATAATGCATATTTAATGGTGTTGTGTTTAAAATATTCAAACAAAAATAATAGTGCACTGAACTGAGAAACAACTTGCTTTGTTGTTTGTGAGTTTTAACATTGCATTCTGTAATTAAATACATAATATTCATTGCTAAAGCTCACATTGGATGAACTATTTTTCATTTATATAATGAAACTTTAATTTTGTTATTATTGTGTTACTAGTTGTTATGTCCATACTTCGCACGGGCCAGATAAAATATATCTGTGTAAACAAACTGAACAACGAAAGAAAAAAAAACACTTATTTTACTAATGAATTTGACACTAATATTGGTCATTTTGGATTATTTTTACAAGTCTCGGTAACCCCCTGCCCCCGGTGACCCCGGCCCGCATACAATGGCAGCTGAAGTTCAAAGTCGTCGCTAATGAAAGTGTCACCATTGATCTCAGCGACCGCGAAAACTATGGACTTGGCACTAATATCGGTCATTTTCTACTACTTTTACATGTCCTGGTAACCCCCCCCCCTGAGACGCCCTGGTTCGAATTTAAAAAAAAACGCTTCATCTTGGTCCCAGAACCAAGGTATTCGTGACCAAAATTTGCCAACTCTCGGTCCACTCGTCTGATCCCCAGACCGCACACAGACACACACACACATACACACAGACACACAAACTCTTTCTATATTAGATTATTCAGTGTTTTAGATAACTGTATCGAAGAATTTGAAGTTTGAAATATATAAAACGACAATATGCTTGTTATATTGCATGGATGCGAAACATGGAAGAAGATCTTTGAGGGAAGAACGCAAACTGAAAATATTTGAGAGGGACGGGAATGGGGAATGGCTGAAACTTCATCACGGGAAGCTGCATAATTTATATCGTTTACCGAACATTTTAGAATCAATAGGCATAGGAGGCTCAGGTGGGCAGGTCATGTAGCCAGAATGGAAGAAACTAAGAATGCTTTCAAAATTTTCACTGGAACGGAATTTGTAAAAGATAATAACGTAAACTTAGATGAACTTTGAGTTTGAAAAGGAAATGAAATGAAATGAAATATTTTAGTTTAACGTCCCACAGTTATGTCCGTTTGGCTAAGGGAGACGGATGATTAAGGAAGTTAATGATGACGGAAGAATTGGTGGAATATGGATGGTAGGAGACGGGAGAACTAAAGAAAAGACATGGACATGATGTTGTCCAGCACAAACTTACTTGGTCGAGGATTGAACCAAAGACCCCACGCTCCAGAGATGACCGTTCTACGACTGATCCACCGTATCTTCCAACTTTTGAGTTTAACGTCTATTTCAGCAGCGAGGCCACATAACACGTGGACCTACAATTTAAGGTGGGTTCCGAAGTACATGAACTCCCAGCAGCAATCAAACCCTACTCTGTCACACCAAAGGCGCGTGCTCTAACCAATTTGAAAAGAGGGGACTCAAGATCTAGCTGGAGCTGGAAGAAAGACATTAAGATGGATCTCGCAGAAATAAGAGTACAATACAAAGTATAAACTATATCCAGTTGAGAAAGGATGGGCATAAGTGAAGAGCGTTTATGAATGCAGCATTGAACCTTCCGATTCCACTGGCCATAATAAGTCAGTTAGTTCCCACGCAGAAATCCAATGAATGCTGAGCAGATATTAAATCCTACAATGGATGCTTGAGCCCCAAAGCACCCATAGTCGGCGCCTATGCGTCGAGTCATTGCTGTCGAGTTATAGAAAGGAGGCAAGTTTTCCAATCAATTTGTGTTGCCAGCCGCAGATGATGACCAAGATTATATCTTGAAAAATCCTTTCATTATCCTTCATAAATCTCCAGCGGAATTGTCAATTTTGAAAATGTGAAAAAAAATTATAAAGTTTAAGACGAACTTAGTTTCAATAGTACACACGTGTTAATCCATTTTTTCAGTATACCTGTAAATCGAAAGATAGCGTGTCATAGAAAGAAACCCATGGAATTATAACCATTTACTTATAGCGTGAATTTTTGAAGGCAGTGAGTTCTCTAAAGAGAGAATAAAGATGTAAATGATAAAATTCTAACACTTCAGCGCTCACCCTACCCAACGTTCAATGTTTTTCTTTTAACATGAAAATTAATCGTATTTCTCATATTATTGGAAAAGAAAACATTTTTACTTTGAACTTTATAAACTTTCTTTCTTCTTAAAACCTTCGATCAAGGATGTGATATAAGATAGAGTGGTGAACGTCTTTATGCCCTGACATCTTTGTATATGATTTGTTTCATATTTAATTGTATTGTTTGTTTGTTTCAGAGGAGTACACGAAGATCACGACTCCGCGCCAGGATGTGTTGTTCAAGAAGGGCTACCTGGCGAAGAAGAAGCCCGTCGCCCCTGCTACCTCCAACCACACAGACACTGCCAACGGAAACTGCAAAGCCGAGGCTACACCAACCATCGAGAATGGAGGTCAGTAATACTTGCGTTAATATTAGGAAACATGCGAACTGTCCTTATGTAAAGCAGGGGGGGGGGTACTTATGGCATACACTGGCATGCTTCCCCCCTGACCCCGCTAAAAGGTATTACCTGCTCCAATTCCATCCAACACATCAAACTTCAATATTTCTCTCTCCAGTAGGCCCTACTTAAAACGTACTATTCTTTATATTAGTTACACCTTTTTATAAATGTTTAATTTTTCCCTTAAAGTTTTAAACAACTTACTTTCTGTCTTAACCCTCTTTCCCTCTGAGCACTCTGTGCAAAGATTGGGGAATATGTGTGTCACGAGGAAAATTCTGGGTCAATCCCTGGGAGAGAGAACAAGGAAAGCCACTCTCATAGGCACTGACTTTTATTTTTTTCAATGAGTGCCTACGCTTCACTACTTCTAAGATAAATCGCATCTCGAATCTCCTATTCTATTTTCTTTACAGATAGAATAGACCAGTGATTTTCAAACTAAAGGTGAGGGGATGTTCTAGGAACCACAGGCTACTGTAAAGAAATGAAAGACCTAAGGATTTTATTTTTCAAATTTACTTATCTATTTCTCTATGTATTTTTACTACGATCACATAAACTTTTTATTGAACAAGACTCTAACATTGAAATTTTATTTTTCCATTGCAAATGTGTTTAGAAATATTGGCTAAAGGAAAAGAGAAAAATCCTGTAGGAGCTGAGTACCCGTTAAAAATGGCTGTTTGAGTCCCGGAGGACTCACGTAGTCAGCACCTATTGCACTGCTTATTGTGACATGCGTCTTCTATCGCTGTCCCGCCAAAACAAGTCATTGACAAACGGATGAATGGCGTAGAGAAGGGTTCAAACTCATCTATCCACGTTTAATGTTTGGTATGTTAACAAACGATTTAGACGAAATCGATCAACTATCCATGAGATATTTACCATTCGTTAAATACTCGAAAAGGAATGGAAATACAGCACTCCGGCACTATTTACTGATTTCAGGCAGGCCTATAACTCTGTTAGGAGGAACATATTGTACAACATTCTTACCTACTTTAGAATACCGGGAAAGCTAGTTAAATTTATTAAGATGTGTGTAAATGAATCCCAGAGTAAAGTTCGCGTAGGAAAATACTTATCCACGAGCGTTGATGCCGAGAATGGCCTGAAACAAGGAGATGTATTGTCTCTATTATTATTCCAATTGTGTTCTATAGTACGCTATAAGGAAAATTAAAGATAGCAACCAGGGCCTACAGTTGAATGGAATGGGTTAGGATGATGATGTAAATCTCATAGGTGATTATATGAAGACAATAGAAAGAAATTCAGAGGTTTTATTGAACGCTTGTAAAGCATAAGTTTAGAAGTAAATGCAGAGAAAACTAAATACATGCAAGTACACCGTGACCATAATACTGCAAATTATGGGTACATCATATTATCAAATAATACTTTCGACAAAGTGGATACTTTCAAGCATCTAGTGTGAACATTAACAAACCAAAACTATATCCACAAAGAAATTAAATCAACTGAAAGTAGGGAATTCGTGTCATTATTCAGTTTAAAATCTTTTGTTTTCACACAACCTGACAAATGATTTGGAGCTTAAAACATATAAGAGGATAATTATAGTTGTACTCTACGGTTGCGGAACATGGTCGCTTACTTTAAGGAAAGAACATAGACTGAAAGGTTTTGAGAATAAGATGCTGAGACGAATATTCGGATCCAAGACGGGCGGGAATGGTGAATGGCGGAAATTTCATAACGAGAAACTGCCTAATCTATACGGTTTATCTAACATTGTTAGGATCCATAAGTCTCGGAAGCTCACGTAGGCAGGTCATATAGCAAGGACTGAATAAACTGGAAACGCTTTCAAATTTTAAGTGGAAACTCTATTGGATAAAGATCATTAGGAAGACCTAGGTGCAGATGACAGGACAGTATTAAGATGGATCTTGCAGAAAGTACAAAGTAGATAGGTCTTGAGTACAAAGTAGAAACTGGATCCAGTTGGCTAAGGACAGAAGTCAATGGAGAGCTTTTGTGAACGAGGCATTCAGCCTCCGTGTTCCATAGACCATAGAGTTGGTTAGTCAGGAGGAGCCTTCTTTGCGAATTTCTCAGTATTGATCGGTGGAGTTGAACAATGTACCTATATTTTTTATGTTTATATTTAAAATCTAAAATATAGTTCAGCTATTATATATATTTGAAATTAGAGTAATTTCTTAATTTCTTAATGAACGAAAGTTCTGAATTTAAGGTTACTTATTATAACATATATATAAAAAATCACTAACTCACATATATGTAATATGTATATATGTTTTGTACGTATGTAGATAGATAAAAACATCACACAACTAGATACGAATACAAAATAATATCCTCGCGATTGAAGTAGTTGATGGAGAAGTGATCCCAATAAATTCCTTCAGATTGGAAGCATTCCATTTGTCAATGGAATAAAAAAAATCACTGGTAGTGGTCAGATTTTGAAAAAGACGAAAATCCCTGACCTCTTAGGCCCTTATTCTAAAACTGCTTCAAGTTCTAAAATGTTATTACTCTCCTTGTTTACCTTCACATTTAATATTCTTGCACAAACAGCAGCTTGCGTGTGTGTCTCCACTCCCCAGATTTTCATACCTTTATCTTCCCGGTCGTGATTAATCCGATTGGGTAGAAAAGCGGGATTAATTAACCAGAGTCATCACTATAAAAACGCCGAACTCTTATTTCAGTCTTTGGCCGTTTCTAATTTTGAAAACGTCTCTGTGTATACTATAGGCCATTACTCGGCACTCCTTGCATATCACATCGTCATTAACAAATCATATATAATAAGTTTTTAAAGTAATAAGAGTCACTTGTTGTGACTCTTATTGAAACGTTTCGGTTGCGAGCGGAGCGAGCAAGAAAATTTTTAGTAAACCTATTTCTTTGCAAACAACAACAATATTGATTTAATAGGGCACCAATACTTTTTCGGGGCGCCACGTCTTTTACTCTTTTCCAATAGTTTTTCTTTCTTCTTGTTCGTTCGACGCCCTCTTGCTATCAGCGCCCGGGATAACGGCCACGCTCGTCCTTTCCCTCTTCCTCACCGTAGCTACGGTTCTGTGCACAAGTTCACAATAAGTCATCCCTTAATAGCTACGCATAACATTTATTGCCTTCATTCCTTTAACAGCAACGGTCAACTTCCGAAGAGGTTGCTTACGTACTTATATAATTTTTTTTTCTGGGAAAGGTTGTTACTCATCCAACTTGTGTTCAGTTACCTTGTAGTCGCATAGGAAGACCAGGGGAAACATTGGTTGATACTCTATTTTATACAAGAAACGGTTACACATCATTTAACGAGCAGGTGGACAGTGACAAAAATGATTTGGCTAAGGATATAGCAGTAAAAGGTCAATGTATCCAATATAGAATCCAAGGAACGCTATTGTTGCTCTGCCAACGAGACCAATGTTAGCCTAGGGCAGGGATTGTGGCCAGGGTTCAAGAAGGTACGAAACATCATGTCTATTTCTCAGATTCCGTTTAAGGTTTTCTTTGACGATAAAGCTTCTGACGATCGAATTACTCACACAAATAGACTATACAAATAGCCTCGCTGTCTTATATACAATAATAATTTCTGAAGATGGCTCGGGGGCATATCTCCAAACGTGCTGAATGAAGGTTACCAGTAATTTCGTAGTAATACGAAAAAATGAAAATGAAATTTTTGAGTTTTATGTCTCAGGGTTATGCCGGTTAGGCTGAAGGAGACGGTGATTATGAGAAATGAATGAAATGATGGAATGACGAAAGTGGGAGGAAACGGGACAAACCCGAGGAAACCCACGCACACGGTGTTTGTCCAACACAAAATTCACTTAGCGGAGGCTGAGGTCGAACCCGAGACTCCAAGCACCAGAGGTGAACGCTCTACCACTGAGCCACTGCGGCCCCAAGGAGACTGAGAGAATTTGATAAGAATCTTAGTAAGAACCTTATAGAGGTAGTTGGTGAGTACTTCAAATTATATGCCCGTACCCAACCTCCCTCTATAAAAATTGTTGCGTAAGTGCCGTAGGATTCTGAAATATGCATTTTTGGATAGTGCACATATTAGTTCCTAAGTAAAGTCTTGACCCAACTACGATAGGTCCCATAGTTTTGGAGCTATAGATCTTTAAAGTTCATTTTTTCATATTTTCGGTAGCCTATAACTCCGAAAGGAAGCATTTATGCACACTAGTTGGTCTATACTCTTTATCTTATCTTGGTGTCAGAAATCTCCTCCGAAACGTTGTCTTGTGTTAGCGTTCTGTCTGTGGACCTATGTTAAGAGCAATGGTATCTCTACCATCATTCTATGAAATGCATGCGTCGTGACTATGAGTTGCAAAATAGCTGTGTCTGGGTTAAAATGATAACATTCATCATAATGACCGTAAATACCCTGATTCTTGATATATGACAATTATGTCTCTTATTCTCTTTTCTATATCCACGTTAATCAGTAAATAAATATCGAATAACAACCATCACTCAAGTAACCACGATGTAATTAAAAATAACGGAAGAGCAATGTTCAGAGATGAGACAGATACCAACAAAATTATATGATTGAGTGTGAATGCTCATGTGTAGTTTCCGACTAAATATTTTTGTTTCTAAACTTAAAACAGTAAACAACAATCACATGATCTATTAGGGAGGAACTGATATTAAAATACATTCTTCTTGAGCTTTTCACACTAACAAATAACAAGTCGGCATCCTTAGGAAAAAAAAGTATCTGGCCTCCGTAAAGACGTAGGTTACATTTGTAATTCCTGTAGTTTTTATTCTTGGGTAACGAACGGCAAATGTATAACTGAAAACGTATGTTTTATACGCACTTTCCGTATAGGTGTTCCGAATAAACGTACTTTGCGTACGAACGAAAGAACTGTATATAAACGGTAAGGATCTCATATACAGATGAACGTATGTATCATATAGCTGACGTATATACGTATTTATAATATACGGAAGACAGTTAGATATCAGACATTCAACAGTGGCATGATGTAACATCTAAGCGAGGAAAGGACAATACATATGTGGCATATAGATAACGTATGCTTTGTACAGATTTCTGTAGTAAACATAATGATTGCGTACATTTATACAATATACCGCTGTCCGGACAACGGATTTTCCTGAGTGCAGGACACGGTATGCAGAATGAGATGTAGTCCAAAATTTTGAGTAACTTCTAATTTTTAATTTCTGTTTATAGAAGAAAGATATTTATTATACGAAGATGAAACTTATATCGGTCGAGAAGTGAACAAAATGGCATACTTAAGGGTCAATTCTCGTGCGTAGTTTTTGAGAAAATAAAAAAAATGTGTCACTGAAAACTTTCTTATCTGTTGACAATTATCGAAGTTTCTTATTCTGTAGGGGCCGCAGTGGCTCAGTGGTAGAGCGTTCGCCTCTGGTGCTTGGGGTCCCGGGTTCGATCCCAGTCCCCGCCAACTTTGTGGTGGACAAATACCGTGTGCGTGGGTTTCTCGGGGTTCTCCCGTTTCCTCCCACTTTCTTCATTCCACCATTTCATTCATCTCTCATCATCACCGTCTCCTTCAGCCAAGCTGGCATAAGCGTGGGACATAAAACTCAAAGATTTCATTTCATTTTTTTCTTATTCTGCCGGGAAGACTGCTTATTTATTTGTGTGATGTATTTACTGCATATGTAAAACCTAAACTGTTACGCAACACATAGCATCAATTGTTATTTGTTTGCTCCAAAGGTGGCGCTCGTATTCCTAACAATGACCCATTCACTCCCAACAGACACACAAATACTGATTCTTTAACTTATTCACTTTGTAACAATATGTTATTTAGTGCAGGCGAATTCTGGCTTATGCCCGCATCATTTTGGTTGCGACTTGTGCTGTGACTCAAGTTATTTAGTGCAAATACGAAAGTAAAGAACGACTGCGCGTGGGGCGAGGCGCTCACTTCTCACCATTGCGATCGCGTGTGCAGCAGTTAGCTCCTTCATTCACCTCGTTGTAAGCCGAGTCTGAATGCTGTGCGGTCACGCTACTTGTTTTAGCAGCGATTCAAAATGCCGGCGCCAATCGAAAATCCCCCCAAATGTGAAGAACGGACTTCATGTGAAGAGGAGTAACAATAAAATCAGAAGCCTATTGCGAAACTCTCCAACGACTTCGACACACCATCCAAAATAAGAGACGTGAAATGCTGTCGACAAAATTGTTATTGATTCATTACAACGCCCGGCTTCATGCATCAGCACGAACACAACAGGCACTTCAACGTCTAAAATGGGAAATCTTCGGTCATCCTGCTTACAGCCCTGACTTGGCACCAAATGATTTTCACATATTCCCGAAACTTAAGGAATTTTGGAGTGGAAAACAGTTCGCAAATGATGAGGAACTCAAGCAAGCAGTGACAGCCTGACTCAAATCTTTGCCGGCAGATGAGTATAACATCGGCATTGAGGAACTGGTCCAACGTTATAACAAGTGTCTTGACAACTATGGCGATTACATAGAAAAGTAGAGTAAGATCATGTGGCTTTGTAAATCAAGTTTTATGCTGATATCTTTAGTTTTTATTTAACCATATCAAAACGTTCTTTTACTTTCTGGGCGACCTCGCAAATTAATGCCTATAATTTTCTACTTTGTGACAATAAAAGTGCAATAGTCTACTTGCCCAAAGTGCTGCGACTTAAATTAGATCTCAGTTACCTTCCTATTTCACTGAGTTTTGTTATAAATAGTTATTTTATCTCATAGTAAATTCAATGTTTAAAAAATAATGAAAAATGACAGGTAAGAATATAAAGAAATGATATAATTAACATTCCTAATCTTAATATTAAACGCTGTTCACAATCACGCACTTATTCTCCTCGGTCCCAGCATTTTTTTTTTTTTTTTTTTTTTTGCGTAGAAATGTTATGTTCTAATATTATAGTTACCTCCGGTTGTATACCCTGTTAGCCAATTTTCAGTTATTCTTTCTTATATCTTTGTCATTTGTCCGCTGACGTGAGTGCATGTCGCCTCACTGTATAAGCAACATGGGGACTCACTGTATACATCATGTATAATTCACATGTCGCCTATTAGAGACACGGGGTCCAAGGAGGCAAACAATAGACACAGTTAATACAATAATTTCCATTAGTGGCGTATTAGGGGGGCTACGGGCTCAAACACCTCTGAAATAAATTTCTTAGTTTTTCGCATTCCAGGTACAGCAATAATCATTCTTAGTATTCTTTAAAAAAATCATTGACTTCCCATTTTGTTCATTGTCAAATTTCATTCTTTTTTCTTTCTTTCGTCCATTTCTACTCTTCTGTTTCCTTTTCTTAAGTGTTACTGTCTTTTTATTTTCCTATCATACTTTAGACTACTGTTAGTTGTGATTCAAGTCGGCTGTCGTCAGTAACACTAAAACTAAGAGGAGCTGATAAGTGAAATCGGTGTTCTACACCAACTTGCACGGATATCAACACAATGCGACTTTAGTTATTATAGCAAAGGAATATTTACATCGTTTAGTTCTAAAGAAAGGTAAATGTTTGAATTAAAGAAAATCAAGGTTGGGGAATGAGTAGCCCAGAAAATTAGGTAGGCGAAAAGGATGCTTCTTTTTCTTCTATGAATAGAATAAAAGGTTACATTCACTGCTAAATTTTGTATCATATCAAAATAAGATTCACCAGTCTGCAATTCTTGCCATTAAAACTGCAATCAGTATATTTCAGCTTCAAGTTGTCTCAACATTTTCTTTCAGGTAAAAACGTACGGAGATAAAACTGAATATCTCCATTTTCTTTAAAATGAAATCAGTTAAGTTGAAATGACATTGCAAATGCTCAACGTGTGTTTGCAGGAGCATCATTTCAGATTTGCCTGGAGGAGGGGGGGAGGGGGGTAAGATACTTCACCGATATACGAGTTTCACGTTTTTCCTAGTATATAAGTAGACAATCGATTAAAATATATTTAATTCTCAAACTTAGATGGGCAATTGCCCTCCCGCTTCCCCGTGTCGTGCATTGCCCCCTCCGAAACTAATTCCTAAATACGCCACTGATGGTCATTGTAGGGTTGTTTTTGTCTAAGAGCGAACTTATTACCCAGTGATTAGCAAGTAAACATTCTATCACTGAACAACTGTTCCTTTCGAAAGTTTGAATCTTGAGTCGAGCAGTAAGGGAAACGTACGTGTTATCTTCAACACTATATATAGACCTTGTGATGAGTATGTGTGTGTTTGCATTTAGTTCACGTTCTGAATTACGAATTCCCAAACAAGGGGTTGCGCAGAATTAATTTGATATCTACGGTACAAATTCCAAATGAATTCAACAGAAGCGAAAATGCAGAGACACAAAGCAAGAGACATTTTTGTTGTCTGCCAATTCTAATAAAAATGTAAAGAAAATATATTTATAACGAACTCCACTGAACACATTTGTTTTCAAAATAAAATTATTTAGAAAAAAAGAAAGGAAAAATAGAAGGTAGTAAATTTGTTTAACGGACCGAGAGACGAGGAATCTCGTAAAAAACGAGATTTTACAATTGCCCTTCCGAGTTGGTGCCAAGTGTATGTCGACCTCTTCCCACAACAGTTGGTACGAAAAAAAAAGCCGTGTTTATCCAAAACAGGGTTGCCACTCACAAACAATTTGAGTGATATGGAAAGTTTGTAAATGTGCGTTCCGTTAGTGCACAAAGGGCGTAAGGATAATTGACAATCTTCATTTAAAAAGTTCCAAACCTGATTAAAACTTCTATCTATCTTTAAAATTAATAGATTTTTCTCAAATCATCTACCTAGATATTACCTTAAATTATCGACTTCCATGGCTGCACAAACTCGAAAGTTGATTACCTCAAAAAAGTCTTTTGAATCAGTGGTATCATTTCAGGTTTTATCAAGATGTCTACCGACATAAATTTCACGCTTTTTATTAGTATATAAATGAACATTTTATTAAAAAGTATGTATTTGTTGAACTCAATTGCCTCTCCTTCAGGGATAAAAGTGAGGGGGAACGCGACAGGACGTCGTTCCACCACTCCCAAAAATATTTTTGGCGTCCGTCCACTTCTTAAAAAATACAATGGGAAAAGATAGACACTGCAGACGGTTTGACGTCATGCGTCCCCCTACCTTTTCAGATCCATTTTTACCCCTGGTTTCCTCTCCCGCCTTCCGGAAATGACACTTCTACTTCGGATCCTATGCTCTGCCAAAACCGGCTATCTCTTTGTCCCCGTATTATTAATCTCATTCACACTAGGAATACGGAGACAAATTACCCGAAGTTAAGCTCGAGGCCGTGGTGGCTCAGTGGTAGAGCGTTCACCTCTGATGCATGGGGTCCTTGGTTTGATCCCAGGTCGCACCAAGTGACCTTTCTTGTGGATAAACACCGTGCGCATGGGTTTTCTCGGTGGTCTCCCGTTTCCTCCCACTTTCTTCATTCCACCATTTCATTCACTTTTCATCATCACCGTCTCCTTTAGTCTAGCCGGCATAAGCATGGGATGTAAAACATCAAGCTTTCATTTCATTTCAAAACCATCAATCTCTATCATATGAACCTCATTCAGATTAAGAATACGGAATCAAATTACACAACAGTTAAGCTCACATTTCTTAATGAGAGTACTATCCTAATGCAATCGATACTTTTTTTTCTTGTTAGAGCAACGACACGCATACTACTTCATACAGGGTACGTTAATGGAAGTCATCGGAAATAATTCTTTAAATTCTTTCATGAATATATCTCCTAATGTCTTTTAGGTTGTTATTTTCTTGGTATCTGCCCACCACCAACTGTGAACAGAACCATAATGTGGTTCAAAATTATGTGCCATACATAGTGTGCTTACACGTTTATAAGTCATAAACAATATATCCGCAATCTTATGCGCCATAAAAACAGCAAGTGTGAAGAACACGCACCAACGTGTGCTAGGGGTCTCTTTAAGCTAGCATTGAATTATAATTCTTAACGCTGTTTCTATGTTTACAGATGACTTATATGATTGATGTCTACATAAATAAGTTCCATACATTAGAGCTTTGTAAATTAAGAATAGGCTATTACCTATTAATTTTTAAAATACTAGTAACAAATATTATAAACAAATATTATAAATTGCAACTAGTAACAAATATTATAAATTGCAACATTTGACTACAAAGAAGAGGTTAAAATAATCACTGATCCGAATTCAGAAGCTCCCGGCGTGCTAAGCTGTGGTGGAACTGAGCCAACCAGAAGCTGTCCTGACCGAGCTACACCATCAAATAAAGCGAGCATTATTCTTTAGACGATGGGCTACTTGCCCACAAAATTTCGTTTAAATCCCGCCAGTACTGGTTACCGAGAAATAAAGTATCACATACAAGCCGAGCCGAGCCGAGCCTGACTACCAAATACGAGACCTGTGCTGAAAGTGCCAGACCTCTAGCCTATCGCGGCGTGGACGAGGCTAGAGCCGCCATGTTGGTGTCAGAACATTGCCACACTCAGTACACATCCAGCTGTGCTAGCGTGAGAACTGTGACGTGTCACAATAGAAAATCCCGCCTCTTGTAATGTGCGTTCTATAATGAGGTTTTTGTTGAAAAGTTAAGGCGCACGATCGAAACAAGCGCAGGGAAAACAGCGCGAAGATGTTTTTTCACGACAAGGTACACACGGCCAAGAGTACCCGAGAGCTCTTGGATACGTTGGGATGGAAGGTGTTCGACCACCCACCATACAGGCTGGATTTGGCACCGAGCGACTACCACCTCTTCCCGGGGTTGAAGACATGATTCGCTACACAGTACTTTGATACTGGCGCTGAACTACATGCCGGTGTAAACGAGTGGTTGAAATCACAGGGACAGATTTCTACCGCGACGGTATTGGAAAACTTGTGCCACGGTATGATAAGTGCCTTAATTTGCATGACGATTATGAGGAAAGATAGATTAAGAATGCGATAAATAAAAAAAGCTCTGATATATATACTTGTAGTGAAACTACATGTACGCTTTCGTCGGGAGCTAAGAATTGCATAAGAACTATTTATCCACATTGACGATGTCATAAAAATTTTTTTTGGCTCATACATGTTGAATTATTTTTTGCAAATTAGAACCTTATGAATGTATCCTCTTCATTACATTTTTGCAACCTGCCTAAAATTTCAATAGGCTTGCTTCCTTGTGGCCTCTTTCCAACTTCATATAATTCGTTCTTCTGAACTTGGGGCTATGTTTAATTTCCTTCTCCATCTTTTATTGTTCTCTTAGTCCACGAAATGTTTTCCTCAAAACTTTGTTTTCGGGAACGCACATCTTCCGTTCGTCTCTGCTAGTTGGGAAGCAACTTTAACATCCACTCAGTACAACGGGTACTATTATGCTTTTATACTGTATATCCAGTATATCGTTACCTTTAGCATTTAGTTTCATCATTAAAATTTATTTTTTGTTAATTTTTAAAGCCTTATTAAATCCTGAAAACAATCTACATTTGGAGCTGCTGTGATAGGTTTGGATGAAAGAAGAAACCACAGAGAAATAGAAAGTAAAAGGTGTATTCATTTGAGTTTTTGTATTTCGTTTGTTTATGCAACACTGATGAACGTTGAATTCGATGTAGTTGGCTTCGAAAAGAGATGGATTGCATCACCATTCCAGTGACTAAGGTTCCATTCAGTAAGTAGATAGAAGCGGTCACTTTTTGCAGAAATATTACATAGAAAACGTTTACATTCCTCTACTTAAAATCAGAACTTTTGAAATGTTAGGACCAAAAGCTTAAATGTAGATGAAAAATATAGAACCAACGAATGAGACAACGCTTCTATCTCTTACGAGCGTTGTGCTCAATACCACTGTCACTCGGACATTTGTACTTTTTGAACATATTTTAAAAAGCATACCACGCATCTATAGCGTTGTGAAATACTGCGCCAGTTGAGAGAAATAGAACAAAATAGCGCAAAGAGTTGTTGTCTAAAGATACATTACTCCTCTACAAACATAGCAAGTTTTTAAGGATTTCGTTTCGCCGTTCAACGCGAGCAGTCTCTGAAATGGAGCAAAGCGTGGCTGCTGTCCCAATGAAGCTCAAATAACGCTCAGTGATTCAATGTTTAAAATCGGAAAAAAAAATAAAAAAGTTGATTGTGGATAAATCCACAACCGTTTACAAGGTGTTTATAGTAAGAAAACTGTTTGTTTCGTGGTTCTGAGTAGGTGGAAGATGATCTTTTGTGCATTCTGTACTCATAATAGGCGAAGGGAATGCTCAGCCTCCTTGCATTGAATTCGCGCGTATGAAAACTGTGGGTCAGATCGGACCTACGTGCCTTTTTTAATGGGCAAGGGGGATAAATTACAGTTGAAGTGGCAACTCTGTTTCGTAGGTTTTTGTTCATTATTACATATGCAAGCTAGCTTTGTGTGACAAGTGTGAATCAATTTCTCTTGCTTTTAGTGCGAATATGTAGTTTCTTTGCGCAATTAAAGACGAAGAAATGTGCGAAGAATTTGATCCCATGAGCAATAATAGTATAGCGATCTAGACCTTTCTGAAAATTCAGCAAATGACGGGAACTTCACAACAATTTCATCTTGTCAAAATAAATTAGAATAAATAATGAATCCATTGTTAAACTATTAACATCTCGTTGAAAGAGCACATGTAGGTCCAACTGGCCCTACAAAAAAAAAAAAAAAAAAAAAAAAAAGCAAATACTTGTTTGATATTCAGCGCCCCTAGAGGTGTTAATCAGTAACATCTAACATGAAAACCAACAGTTTAAATCTCTCCTATATTGTGTGTGATATAAACACTAGAATTCATTAAGTCTAGAAGCAGCACTTTACAATACAACTACTCTAACGACAACTTGACGAATTAGAAATTGTGGGTTCGATAGGATCTATGAAGAGGACATTTCCCTAGACCATCTCCTCTATTGACCCTATATTCAAACCGGAAGTAGTAGATACAAACCGTTTCCGGTTTCAATGTTGATCGCTATAGAACATAAACGATAATATATAGCGATAAGTATGAGAAAACTCACTTGTTTAAATTTGAGGCAAGACGAGGCGAGATGAGAATCGTACCTAACACTAGTTCACCGAAGATTGACTTTAGAGTTACATGAGTCATAGTATAACAGCTGTAAATTAATGAAGTGATTCTACAAACACAATTAATAACATCGAATGATAAAAATGATTTGACTGTTGTTATGTCACACCCTTCGAGGATCTCTTGTGATATAGACGAGGCATGGAAAGATTTTCAAGAATCGAGACGAGACGACACTTATGAGGTGAGCAACACCACAGACCATCATACAAGGTCACTTTACGCACAAAAAGCCATTTTCCACCACAGTTCTTCTGCTTTAAGAGAACTGATTTTCGGGATATCACTACCAGTCCTCGGGGAACTGGGTTACAGGCAGGGGCGTCATTTAGGGGGGCAGGGAGGGCATTTGCCCCCCCTGAGTTTGAGATTTATATAGATTTTATCAATAGAATAGTAGTAAGTCAGTGAAAAATGAGAAGTTACTTACTGTATATCAAGGGGTCTTGCCCCCCAAGCCAAATCTGAAATGACGCTACTGGTTACAGGGCTTCAAATTTGTTATCAAATTCATCCACCATTAATTCGTCATTTAATTACGTAAAATGTTGCCTATAAAATCACTTTAAGATTCCTCCGCTTACTAATGCATTAATTTCTTTTAACAATACATAATACTTGTACTTGAACAGAATAATCACCAATTTAAAAAAATGAAATGAAATCTTTAAGTTTTACGTCCCACGGTTATGCCGGTGAGGCTAAAGGAGACGGTGATAATGAGAAATGAATGAAAATGGTGGAATGAAGAAAGTGGGAGGAAACGGGAGAACCCCGAGAAAACCCACGAGCACGATGTTTGTCCACCACAAAGTTCACTTGGCGGGGGCTGGGATCGAACCCGGGACCCCAAGCACCAGAGGTGAACGCTCTACCACTGAGCCACCGCGCCCCCCAATCACCAATTTAGGCACCATCCTAATTGAACAAACTTCTTTATTGTAATTGTTTTTTTTTTTTTTTTTTTTTTTTTTTTTTTTTTTTTTTTTTTTTACAACGGGAATGTAACATCTTGAATCAAAATGTCTTTTGAGCATGTTCGCCTTTGTAGTGATGGAGGCCAAATCACCTTTTATGATTATAATTTGCTGGACCAGAATGTATTCGTAATAAATGTATATTTTTACTTGGACAAGTGTGCAGCTGAACAAGTGAAAGTGGAAAAACGCAAGTGTTACTTTTTAAAAATGAAGGAGGGAGCTTAGTTAAAAGTTATCTCCAGAAGTATGTACGAGGTGACCAACTCCAATAACCAGAAGGAGTGAAAGTCTGATGAAGACCCAGCTAGTGTGTTAACAACTGTCACTTGATTGTTTTTATATACAGGGTGTTTCAAAACAACACCAACAACATTTGGGAAGTGATTCTTGACACCAAGATGAGACAAAACGTATAGACCAACCTGGGTGCACAAATACTTGCTTTCGGAGTTGAGTTGATTTTGAGTTTAACGTCCCTTTTCAGCAGCGAGGCTATATGAGACGTGGACCTACTTATTAACGTGGAATCCGAACCACATGAGCTCCCGCCGGGAATCGAACCCGGGTCTTCCGCGCCAGAGGCGCGTACGCTAACCGCTTAGCCACGGAGGAGCTCAACTTGCTTTCGGAGTTATAGACTGCCGAAAATATGAAAAATTAACTTTAAAGGTCCATAGCTTCAATACTATGGGACTTACAGTAGTCGGAATAGAGATAGTTATTGAGTTCCTTAAATTATATGCCCGTAGCTAAACGCCCTCCGTACAAATTGTTGTGTGAGTACCTTGGGTTTCTGAAAGATGGATTTTTGAATAAGGTACATATTAGTTCCTAAGTGAAGTCTTGACCTGACTACGGTATGTCCCATAGTTTTGGAACCATGGATCTTTAAATTTCATTTTTTCATGTTTTCGGCAGCCTATAACTCCGAAAAGAGGCATTTGTGCATCCAGGTTGGTTTACACTTTTTATCTATCTTGGTGTCAGGAATCGCCTCCCAAACGTTGTCGATGTTGTTCAGAAACATCCTACACACACACACACACACACACACATATATATATATATATATATATATATATATATATCATAGAGCCTTGGCTCAGCGTGTTGTGTTTAGTTTGAGAATATGCAAACAAGGCCTGATCGAAAAGTTATAATTTTTTCTGTCAACAATAGATTTTTCCTGCAACTTCCACTTTTAAAATAAAAATCTGATGTGCGCACTTTGCGCATAAGAATATTGTGTGCAGGTTCGTGTCTTGAACATGTGATAACTGTTTATTTACGAGCTCCGTACTAGCTTTTATGCCCACATATGTCACTCAGAATTAGAAGAAGATTAATTTCGCGTCGCTAGAAACACCTGTATCATGTTCGTTTTATTTGCACATCCCGTGGCCGTCCAAGCTCCACATAATACACTCTGTTAGATTTGGAGCAGACAAGTCTAAAAATTAGACATTAGAAAAATTTCACGTGACGTGTTGTGGAATTTTTCCAAAAGATGGTGCCAAAGGAAATTCTTGTGGGCTTCATCACATGTCCTATTCTCTGTGGTTAATCGAGCCACGTGGTCTCCCAGAGTGTATACGAGTCACACGCTGCCTTCCAAAATACTTCTTGATGGCGTCCCTGAACTTCTAGTATTCGCCTGCTAGAAATAGACAGTTGACAATCTCTCTCACGTGACCTACTCCACCATCTAGTGGCAGGAAATTCAACTACTCGCTTGTGATGTAACATCATATCTTTGTTGATCATCCATTAGACAGCAGCAGAGGTTAGAAAATCTCTCTCTTTGATTGAAGCATTTTATGCAATTTTAGAGAACAAAACTTCATTCAATTCCAATGACTTTCGGCGACTTTGTCAAGGAATAGAAAAAGTTTATTCATTCATTTGGCAACAGCTTTTCATAAGCCTAAGCTGAGAAATGTTAAGCTATTCCAGAAACTGAACACAAATCACAAAAGAATGTTGTCGCTTTTCTTTTTTTCTTTTTTCTTTTTCTTTTTTTCTTTTTTCTTTTTTTTTGTAAAATATTTCAATTCAAGCCATACATTTTGAAAAAGTTATGAAGTTTTCTAGGATAGTTTTGAATTAACTGAAGGGCTTGACAATAACTAGATAAGAAGGTAGACCAGTTAATGCAGAAATTAATTATACAATTACACAGCCACACACAACAAATAAAAGTTCTATGTAACGGACTCCAGGAGATGGATTCGAGATATTTTGTTATGCAGAAACTAGGTTTCGAAACCCCAAGACAATCGACCATGTCATTTTTTTTTTTATGGGCGAAAAACTTACCGATTTTGGATAGGGAGAACCCGCGTTTTTTGGTCATAAAACAAAATTGACACGATCAATCGTCCTAGGGTTTCGAAATTTGGATTCTGTCTAACAAAATACATCGAACCCATACTCTGAGGTCCACTGCACAGAAGTTTTATTTTTTTGTGTGCCTTTGTTATTAGCTTATAGCGGGGAGAAAGTCCAAAAATATGACATGTACTACTCGCAGATTTTTCTTTTGAGCGAAATAAAATTAAATTGGTGGTATATCTTCATGTGCAATTTTCGAGAAAACCGAATTTTTTTGCAAACCTGAAAATTAACTGCGTTCAATAACTAACTGAACCACGAACCAAGCTTTTCATTACGCAAAACGACAACACATACGTTGTATTAAAATTAAAAAGATATTTTACAGATTTAATCCAAGATCACAGTAAATTCGTAAATTTAATTTGTGTTCAATTATAATAGTGTGCAAATCTCACATCTGCATGTGGGTCAATTCTTATGTGTAGCTGGGTCGTAATATTACAAATTACTGATGCCTTAAAATATTAAGTAATACTTTTGATAAAGTGGATACTTTTAAATATCTAGGATCAATATTAACAGATGAAAATCATATTCACGATGAAATTAAATGTCGACTAAAAGCAGGGAATTCGTGTTATTATTCAGTTTAAAATCTCTTGTCGTCGCGAATTCTGTCGAGAAATTTTGAAATTTAAAATATATAAAACGATAATCATACCTGTTCTTCTATATGGTTGCCAAACATGGTCGCGTACTCTGAGAGCAGAACGTACACTAAAAGTGTTTGAGAAGAAGATCCTGAGGCGAATATTCGGACCCAAGAAGAACGGGAATGGGGAATGGCGGAAACTTCATAACGAGGAACAACATAATTTATATGGTTCACCCAACATTGTTAGGGTCGTCAAGTCTAGGAGGCTGAGGTGGGTGGGTCATGTAGCTAGAATGGAAGAAAGTAGAAACGCTTTCAAAGTTTTAACTGGAAATCCAATAGAAAACTTCCATTAGGAAGACCCACGCGCTGATGAGATGACAATATTAAGATGGGTCTCGCAGAAATAGGAATCCAAAGTAGAAACTGGATCCAGTTGGCTGAGAACACAACTCAATTGAGAGTTTGTGTGAACGCGGAATTCAACCTCTGGGTTCCATAGGCTATAGAGTTAGTTAGTTGTTTACTTTTCGACAAAATCGAGAGAAATAAATTTTTGTAGCCCTAAACGTTATGTAATTTGTTGCACATAATTGAGCTGAGCGAAGCGAAGCTCTTATACTCAGGTTAGCCGTTTGGTTGTCCGCGAACTCCTCCTAGACCGTTTGGGCGATCTCAACCAAACTTAGCACGCTGATAAAGTATGTCGTGCTGAGTGACAACATAGGTCGAAATCAAAAATCCGATGTACCATCGAGGAATAATCACCGAAAAACGCTTCCTCCTAGACCGTTTGGCCGATCTCAACCAAACTTAGCACGCTGATAGAGTATGTTGTGCTGAGTGACAACATAGGTCGAAATCAAAAATCCGATGTACCATCGAGGAATAATCACCGAAAAACGCTTCCTCCTAGACCGTTTGGCCGATCTCAACCAAACTTAGCACGCTGATAGAGTATGCCGTGCTGAGTGACAACATAGGTCGAAATCAAAAATCCGATGTACCATCGAGGAATAATCACCGAAAAACGCTTCCTCCTAGACCGTTTGGCCGATCTCAACCAAACTTAGCACGCTGATAGAGTATGTTGTGCTGAGTGACAACATAGGTCGAAATCAAAAATCCGATGTACCATCGAGGAATAATCACCGAAAAACGCTTCCTCCTAGACCGTTTGGCCGATCTCAACCAAACTTAGCACGCTGATAGAGTATGCCGTGCTGAGTGACAACATAGGTCGAAATCAAAAATCCGATGTACCATCGAGGAATAATCACCGAAAAACGCTTCCTCCTAGACCGTTTGGCCGATCTCAACCAAACTTAGCACGCTGATAGAGTATGTCGTGCTGAGTGACAACATAGGTCGAAATAAAAAATCCGATGTACCATCGAGGAATAATCACCGAAAAACGCTTCCTGATTACGTAGTTTAAGCTCGCTCAGCTCATTTCATTGCAATCGGGTATATCCATTGCATTCCTAGTTTAAGAGTTGACGAGTTTCCTGATGGCTAAGTGGTTAGCGTACGCGTCCCTGCCGTGGAAAAACCGGGTTCAATTACCGGCGGAATCTCACGTTCGAATTTCGCATTAAGCTGTAGGTCCACGTTTCATATGGCCTCACTGTTGAAAAGGACGTTAAAGTAACTCAAAGTAAAGTAACGTAACGTAACGCAAAGTAAAATAAAGTAAAGTAAGAAAACTAAGACAACATGAAATAACGTAAAGTAAAGTAAGTTAAAGTAAAATAACATAATGTAAAGTAAGGTAAAGTAACATAACATAATATAACGTAAAGTAAAATAAAATAACTTAAAGTAAAGTAAGGTAAAGTAAGATAACATAAAGCAACGTAAAGTAAAATAAAGTAAAGCAGCATAAAGTGAGGTAACGTACGGTAATGTAAAGTAAAATAACGCAAAGTAAGGTAGAGTAACATAGTGTAAAGTAACGCAAAGTAACGTTACATAAAGTAAAATAACACAACGTAAAGTAAATAAAGTAAACTAAAATCATTTTTTTATACCGCTGCAACAGATTGTTGACTTATTTAGGATTATTCTTTATTTTTATTTTAAAAAAAGGACGTAGTGAGGAGTATTAATTAAATTCTTATTTTTGTGTTGAAGCCAATATATGTTGTTCATTGTCAAGAGATATCCGACATACTTATCTTCCAGTGAATAATGACATAATTGCAAAGAAGAATAGAAAAGAGAGTTTGAATAATATTCTAAACGAAATACAAGTGTTTGCATGTATGGTTGACCAAGTGGCAGCACACTGGAAAATTCCCTGCTCCTCCCTTGTCCAACCGTATATAATAAGTTGGCTGGCACTTTTGCCATGCTCCAAAAATAACAAATGGACTTGATGGAAGTGTTTGGAAGGAACGCGCGCCGTCTCCATTCGTCACTCTTGTTTCCGTTCAGTTGCGTAATTAGAACATCAACGGCCGTGCATTTTATAGCTACTTAATAGCAAAATTAGAAGATTAGCGTGCGAGCAAGAAATTACTAAGATTTTCGTCGTGGAATTTGGCGCCTATCAACTCTTTACTTGATGGTTTAATAAAAATACACGTACATAACTCTTCTCGTTCATAACATTGTTATTGAAAAAATGAAAATAAAAATATTTGAGTACATTTTCTACCTTGTTAACTGTAACTGAAATTAGGTCCGTGTAACCGAAACAGCTTTTACTCCAGGGGCGTATAAATGTTAATTTCATTGGATGATTGCATGCTTTAAAAGGAACTGTGCTAATTGATTATCAGTGGATAAATAAATAAACAATTTCCTGCAGCAATTTTTTTAAAAAAAGCTACTGTAGCAAAATTTATTATTAAAAATGATGTACATACCTTTTAGCAATAAACATTCGTTTTTCTCCATATTATCAAAAACTGCGGATGACAGTCTACCCTCAAAATCATCTAATTTTATTCAGCTTAATCTCTTCCATCGATTAAAATGTCTTTGATTGGACGGTGTTATAGGTAAAAAAGTAGAAGGCGAAGAGTTAACGAAAATATTGTGTTCTATGTCATTAAGCATTCTATCTGCTGTCACCTCTTTAATTCATTTTATGCAGCTCAATTAGATAAAATTTATCTATCTATCTATTTATCTATCTATCTATCTATCTATCTATCTATTTATCTATATATATATATATATATATACAAGAGCGGATCCAAGGGGGGCTAAGGGTCTATAGTCCCCCGCCTTGACGCTCAGGTTTACACTGGATAAAATGGACTTCAATTCTGCTTTACACTGGATAAAACGGCAAATTATAGTTTAGCCCCTCCCTTGATCATATCCTGGATCCGCCACTGTATATATATATATATATATATCATCTTAGCACAATTTTTCTCCTGTAAATAATATTGTAAAGTTTGATAGGAAAAAAGCTGGACACAGGTAAGATGATTAAGATATGTTACTCATATACTAATAATTGTAACTGGAAATCGCATGAGAAAGAGACCTTTTGGTAGGCTAAGGAAAGCAGATAAAGAGATGTACCGTAGTACTAACTCCTCCGCTTGACACAAAATACAATTCTATGTTTGTATTTCGTTTCTATAGCAATAAACCTTCTAGTTTTCTTTGTCTGGAACACAAGTGACGATTTTAAATCGGAAACAATCCAACTTCTTCTTTACTAATCTCCAAGACAATCACGCTAGCGTCGATCGAGCCAACTTTAATCAGGCTCGTACCCACTCAATAACACACTCACCAGCATCATTATCGCTCTGATTCTCTTCTGGTTGCAACTAGCGTTGCTATCTACTTACAGGGAAAGCGACACTGTTCAACACAGATCTTTTAACGGAGACATAACCAACCGTTTTGGGTAATTTTAGAGTGATGGACACGGAAATTACAATGAAAGAGCAAGATTTGTTGTTGTTTTCAAGTTACAGATAAAGAAAGGGGCCAAAAATTGAATATAATGGGATATTCATAAGTTTTATGATTTTTGTGACGGAAATCCCAATGTATTTACAAATTCTATACATTTTTCATAGCCCGTGCACACAAAGTTTGTAGCACTTTATTCGAAGGAAAATTTAACAAAAGTACAGAGAAAATTCAAGTTTTTCTAAACATATCAAGGAGTCAGGTAAAATTCGTAGATTTTCCCAGGTCCCTTCTAATAAAGTGACATAGCCATAAAATTTGTGGATGAAAGCAGTGCAAAAGCATTAGTACAGATGGCTATGAAAAATGTACAGAATTCGTAAAATACATTCGGAGTTGTGTCACGAAAATCGTAAAAATACATTAATTTCCGATTATTTTCGAATATTTCGCTTTTTTCTTCTGTAACTTGAAACCAAGAACTAATCTCGCTGTTTCGTTTCAGCACGCTAAAATTACCTACGACTACGTTAGATAAAATCCTAAAATTTATAGAACAGTGTAGTCGAAATCGTTGAAGAGTTTGGACTTTGTGGACATTTTGTAACAAAGGAACTGAAGAAGTGAGGAACTGGTTCCGCCTCGCCTGTGTTGTATGCAACACTGCAAAGACAATGAGCATTGGTGGTTGCAGCAGCACAAGGCAATGGAAGACGCCGCGATTTTTTTCACAAAAAATTTCTGCAGATTATGCTCTGTTAACCCGTATTGTCTGAACTATCAATACCATATACTTGGGAAAATCCTTGATCTGGAACATTTTAAAGCGGTTAGAGGATTGTTTTAGGAGTTTTTCTGTTATTTATATTATTGAACTATTATTTTGTTATGCGATTAAAAAAGAAAACTGTGATGTATTATTGATATTGAAGAGGTGAGAGGACAGTCATTATCTCTATAGGAAGACGAATTTCGCTTCAAAACAATTTTGTATCAATTTCGATTATCTGGAAACATGCTTCTTGTACAGGCGTGCTTTTAAATACCGGTATATGGAAAGTTTCCAGATGATCAATGGAGCAATTTTTGAACCTCACCGACCACACACACACACACACACACACACACATCAAGAGAAAAACAGGTCTGTATATACAAGAAATATGTTCACATAAAAAATAATTAAGAAGTTGTATCAGTAGGTAACCCCCATTCCTACCACAAATAAGAAAATTTCATGACAATCTTGAACAAATTATTTCTCTCTCTTTTTTTTTAAAGATATTATTGCATTTTAAAAACTAATCAATAAACATGATTAGGTTTCAATAACTTCTAATATGGTATTTCGGGAAAGAGATTATCTACAAATCATTTGTTCATAATCTTTAGAAATATAATATTCCATGTTCGATCGTGTGTTAGTTGATGTTTTTGTGATGTCACTTGAAAAATAAAGAATCTTTACATGAATAAATACATAAGAATTCAATATGTAAATAAGTGAATCATGTGTTCAAGCAGAATGGGAAGTGTCAAATATTACTGGCAACAAACGACACCAATTTTACTCCATAAAAGTTAGTTTATATCGATTTTCATTAAAAAAAAACTAGTCATGAGAATGTAACACTATGTTTTGTGTGTGTGTGTGTGTGTGTGTGTGTGTGTGTGTGTGTGTGTGTGTGTGTGTGTGTGTGGTTGATGTCACCTGTGATTTAATTCCATCTGAACTTCGGCCGTATTACCCGGTATAATTAAACATTTGTTTTTTTCTACATTCAATCCTTTGTTTTATTTTAAGAGTTCTTAATTGTATCCCTAATTTTAGTACAAGTAATTGATAAATTAATTAGTATTTCCTTCGAGACTTTACAAGACACATCCTACTCCTTAAAATACAAATTAGAGACAGCATACTTAGTTTTGTATTCAAGACAAGTGTCTCCTCCCTGGGTGGAGTCTGATTCCATACGCACTGGTCACTTATTCATAATGAAAACTGCAATCTTTCATAAATATTTGATACACAAAGAAATCAAATACTTCAACGTTCTGTGATTGTATATATACATGATATGGGTCTATATGTAATTACCAGAAAGTCACGCAATTCCAAATGATATTGCAATTATTTCCCTCCTGATTTACGTACATTATATGCAGACTGTTTTTCGTTATTTAAATTATTTTAATCGTTTGATTTTAATCTCAAAAAACCTATTGAACTTGAACAAAGTTACTCGGTGGGTTGTAAAAGTGTGCAAGTGCATAGATAATGATCAGACGTTCGATTCTAGTCATGAGCCGTGACATTGGAGAAGTCATCACGCATCGCCCGATGACACGCAACGTCTCCCGTACAACCTACGTGCGAGGAATAGACGACGGCTGGTCTAACGAATTTCCAGTGTTTCCAGCCTGCGCTTCTTTCGATAAACTAATTGCAACAACACTGGGACTTGTGTCGGTACAAACTGCTTATGAAGCAAAATTAAAGTAAAATATTTTAAAAGTTTGTTTTAAATGCGGAATGAAATATTACCAGTCAATATCTTCTCCTTTATATGTTAGTTATTAGACTCTTGTGTTATCTTAGTTCGTCTACGGTATAATACAACCGATGAGGTGATAATCAGCGAAATAATCATACAATATCATTACCATATAACACGAAAATGTCAAAAGAGGAAGAATCTAACCAATGACTATATTTCATTGAGTGGATCAATATGATGTGTGAGTGTAACCTCATGCGTACTTTTCGAGAAAATCGAAAGAAACTAGAGTATGACCATATTAAGATGAAAGTATTAAGATACTGAAGAATATTCTAGTCAAACTTTCCATCATGATTCTAGTAAAGAAGAGAGGTTAATAAGTTATAAATCAAAATTATGCTTAATACTTACCTTTCCATTTTGCTTAGTTATAATATCATTCAAAGATTATATATGTTATCGAACTGAAATTAGTGATATTTATGGTGAATTTTCATGCGTTGTTTTCGACAAAATTAACAAACAGCAATTTTCATGGCGGTAAAAGGTAGATGTTTTGTTTGTTACCGATAATAATTTATACTTTTTGTTCTATTAGAAAAGGTTTGATTATTTACTTATTTACTGTTTGTGTTTTAAAAAAATACACTGTTAAGGACTAGATTGTTCCTCTTAACGGCGACACAAATATTCTAAGGAATACATATTGTCCACTTCATAACTTCGATTTCTTACAAACTCTTTTTCAGCAAAAAATAATATATTAGCTATCTCATCATCTGACACGTCTCTGTTCCTAACATTTAGACTACAATGTTTGTTGTTTTATTGGTAAAAACAAAAACGATACTTTAACATCTTAAAACTCGCCCTTTTCTCTTTCAATTGTTTCCAAGGTAACACTGCGTGTCAACAAAGATCTAAGGGAAACGATGTAGCTCCATCCGATGTTTGTGTTCGATAACATTGTGTTGGTTGGTTCATCCAGGGTCATCAGTCGCTTTCATTAATCATCCGTCTCCTTTTAGCCGGCAACGAAAGTGGAACATTCAACTGAAGATTTCACTTCTCTTGGCTGACACATCTCTCGTATATCAAATCGCTTACACACTCACAACGGACACTCTTATGGATATCCAGTCTCGTCTGGATATTATACTCAATGCTAGGTTCTAGCACACTTACTCTAATGTATTTAAGTTTCACTACTAAAGCCATTATACCAAGGAATCATCATCATCATCATCATCATAGGTATTTTGCCATTATTGGCAGGTCACTTGCTGCAACTGAGAAGCTTCAATGCTCCACGGTCTTCCGCTAACCTCTTCGTCTTCACGTATGATTTTTCTGTTTTGATTTGTCCATTAATTGTAGTCTTCTTCACCCCTCCGTCTCTTTCCTGCCACTATACCCTCTAGCACAAATCTTAGAATATAGTTCCTTCTTAGCCAATATTCCAACGAGTTTCTCTTCCTCTTCCTAATAATATCTAAAATTGTTATTTTCTTCCCCACCATTTCTCATTCGTTTTCCGCTCAACCCAGCTAATTCTCTCCATTCTCCTCCACATCCATATTTCCAAATTTTCCAGTTGTTTTTCATCATTTCATGTAATCTCCATGTTTCTGCCGCATACAGTACAATACTCCACACGAAGCATTTTATGAGTATTTTTCTCAATTCTTTATTCAAGGCCTCACAAATAGTCCTTTCTTCCTCCTAAATGCTCTATACCTACCCTTTTATTTCACGTTCGCACTTCACATCTTCACTAATAATAGTACCTAGGTATCGAAACTTATCACTTGTTCTATTTCTCCTATCCTACTTGTAGGTGGCAAAGTTGGCGGAAATCATAGTGATTGGTGGGGTAACTTAGACATTAGTCCCAGAAATGGTCAGAGTGACTTTAACAGCTGAAATACTGCGGAGTAGAAGGCAACGGGAAACCACCACTCTATTTTTTCCCTAGTTTGCTGACAGCAGAAAGAACAACGAAGGTTACTTTAAAAATTTATATGAAAACTATTTTTGCCTTTGTTTTCTACATCCGTATGGAATACCGAGGTTATCAAGACCTACGTGCTGGGAGCGTGGGCTGCGAACCACAACCCAGCGTTGAGTCCAGTGGAGTTCGTGAGTGCACACACTGTTATGCATGATTGATCTTCATAGTATTGTTCGTTCCCTTCACACTATCTCACTTCTAACAGCAGGCCACTGGTCTCCGCTTGGGATATGGAGTCAAGAAATAAGTCGAGATTATAATTAGGGGACACCACGTATTGTAGAACTCTGCGATTAATCCACATAGTCGCTGAAATACGTGCACTGTGAGTTTTTTATATTGTTAAGGAGATATAGCTAAGTTTCAGAGACAGAGTGCACATGTAACATATGATAACTTAAACTGCACGAAATCTCTACACCAGATATGTGGAAGTTGGAACAGGATGTGGATCAATCAGAGAGGACTTATTGTCGTCGAGGGCCGTATGAGATAATATACAACGTTGTCATAACAATCGAATGGCCATATTTATTGGATAAACTTATTCAGCGTACATTAACATCACAGAAACAAAAAACTATTATAACGGTAACCAAAATCTTTATTTACTAAAGAAACACAGAAAAAATCTATTTATTAATCATTTTAATGGGGAATTTGAATCTTCATCTCCTAAAGTAGTCTCTCAGTGTTGCGTGGTACATTGAATATTCCAACGCGGATGATAGTTTCCAAGGTGGACATCAGTTACCCAGGGAATATTTTCAGTTCAGGCTAAGATTATGTATGAAGTATATTTTCTATAAGGGTCAGGCGGGCCGAATGAAAGAGTTTAGTGGGCCGGGACTGGCCCGGGGGCCGGCTCTTGTACATGGCTGTTCCACACGAAAACTAAACTTATCCTTTGACTTATATATCTTCACAAAAATATCTTTCTCTGATCCCTACAATTGGTATTGAACATTTTACTAAAACGCTTTCTTTTCACGTCCCACAGATGATTAACGAATATGAACCATTATGAAACAATTGGTAGAATGGCAATGTGGGAGGAAGCCGAGTTGCAGTGCCTTCGTGGTAGAGTGTTCACCTCTGATGCATGGGATCCTTGGTTCGGTCCCAGCTCGCACCAAGTTAGGTTTGTGGTGGACAAACACTGTGTGCGTAGGTTTTCTCGAGGTTCTCCCGTTTTCTCCCACTTCCTTCATTCCACCATTTCATTCATTTCTCATCATCACCGTCTCCTTTAGCCCAGCCGGCATAACGTGGGATGTAAAACTGAAATGTTACATTTCATTTTATTTTACTACTCAGCAAAAGCAGCTGGTAGTAACGTGCAATAGGCAATAAGAGATCAATAATTTATATCTCCGAATTCGGTCCTGTAATGAACCACGAAATGTTGAAACTATTCATAAGGTTCAATAAACATAGTTGGGTTGATACACATACAGATTGGATTATTGCATGACCCATGGCCCAAAGACCTTCTCAATTTATTAATTGAACTATTGATTGCTGATGGAGACACGTACTCTTGCAGTTCGTGTTTATTTTTTTCTGAAAAGAAAATATTTTCATGCAAGACAAATTATGAGAATTTGAGTCACAGATTCTTCGCTTGAATATTACTTTCTTTGGATACACTATGTGGTATTAACAAATGCCTTCAAAATTTATTTCTACAGTTTAAGATAATTTATAATATCTCATTTTGAAAAAGAAATTTTTAAAGTAAAGAGGTCATAATAGTCAAAATTTCTACCATATTTATTTAATTATTATTGCTGCCTATTACGGAAGTTTATCCCCATTACAACAGGCTTAGAAAATTAGTATTATATCTAAAAATGAACAATACAAAAAGAAAAGAAGAAAATGAAGAAGAAAGTCAGGATATTTAATGCCAAGGAGCTAAATGCGTAAAAAGAGATCAAGATATGAATAAGATACCAGAAAGAGAAGATAAACAAACTACTAAATCACATACGACCAAAAGGCATAGATGATACATTAGAAGTCTAATACAATGATTTTTATGAGCACAGGAAAAGAGAGATATTTCTAAAGTAATCTTATGAAACCATTTCTTAATAAAGGGACATAACAGAGTCCATAAACTAACTAATCAAAAACAATTATTAATAGATGTAATATTGTTACTTAACAAATTCAAAATAGTAGCAATAGAAGGGCTGTAGAAATATTAATAACTTACATTGTTATCATATTAAAATTAATTTGCCTTATATAATAAATAAGGCATAACATTGCAAATATCATAATCAAATACTTATCAATTGAAATATCTATACTATAGATCAACTAAACGTGATAATATTGCTATAACTAATCTTAGCAATCTACTAAGCAATGCACATTATGTGTACTTACTTGTTCATTGTTACGTGAATTATGGGAATTTTAATATCCATGGAAACAATCTCTGTAGAATTCATATTCTCCTTTCTAAATTGGATCTGATGTCACAAATGGGTTTAGAAAAATAGAATAGTCAAGTAATTTTGCAATGTCCAAGACGAATTCCATTGTAATTTCTTGAATGTTTAATAAGTGAAAATATTGTGGATGCCATTTTAAAAAATCAAAACAAAGTGATCTGCCAGAGCAACTTTGAAGGGACAGGTAGATGAGTACTCGCATCCTGTGCGAGGGACGAACAGCCTCCAGGTTCACTGAAGTCAGTGTAGAGAGTTCAAAACTTTCGTAGCTCTCACTTCCACTCGATCAGTCCGCTGGACATTTAGGTGGTTCATCCCTTGCACAGGAAACGAATACAGACCTATCCATTCCTTCAGTGAACCTCAATATCACCTAACAATTTCAGTTGTCATGAAGTATTCAAGAAATTATAATGAAGTTCTTCTTTGGCTTTGGGGAATTATTAGACTGTTTTGTTTTTCTGATTTCAACTCTCTTTGAATTGTATACCACCAGATTGAACTTAGGAAGAAGAGTAACTACTCCACAGAGACTATCCGCGTGTATATTGGCTCTCGTCTATCTATCTCTTGGCTTAAGTGTTAGAGCTTGAATATATCAAGAAATTTCAAACTAATGGTTCTATATCCTGTATTAAACCATTAACCTTTAACTCAAAATAAAGCCCGCATGTCAATGTATCTAAGTATTCGAGATATTTTCTTCCTCTTTTGTCTTAATTTGTGAAGAAAATAAACAAGTATTTTCATTAGTATCGTGTTAAGGATAATAATATAACATTATTTCCTCAAGTTACGTTGCATGAACATAGAAATTAGTGGACAAATACACCCACTTATTATTATTATTTTATTAAAATACAATAATACTAATTAGTTCATACGAAGCGTTTTGGGTAGTAAAACTGAATTCAAAAACAGCTTGTTTCCTGAAAATCTTTTTTACTGGTGTACTTTGAACGACCAAAATAGAAGGCGTGTCCGAATGAAACCTCCTTCCAATGGATAAGGAAAATACAAACTAACACATGGAGCACAACACATGCTCAAAAGAGAGCACAATACCTAAAGGACAAACGTGGGGGTTAGTAATTGCCATAGTGATTCAGACAGGCATTCCACTATTTTTTTCACCAGGAGTCGAATTCTGGCCGAGAAGGAGTATTTCGGCTGCGTACTGAACAATTCCATCACTGCACCTTTGAAATCATCGCTGTGATAAATCCAGGCTATAGAGTGGGTGAAACAAAACCTCCCATCATTTCTTCCTTAATGCACCCTGCACAATGTCCGCCACATGCGGGCGAACATGGTCATGAAGAATGATGACACCAGACGTCAACAATCCCTGGAGAATGTCTTCATATGGCCATGTCCAAGCAAACATTGTCATGAAGAATGATGACATCAGACGTCAACATCTTAGGCGTTGCCTTCGTATGGCCATATGCAGGCGAGCATTTTCATGAAGAATGGTGACACCAAACGTCAACATCCCGGGACGTTGCCTTCGTATGGCTGCATGCAATTTGTGAAGCGTCACGGTGTAGCGCTCTGCATTCGCTGTGAAGCCGAGTTCCTTGACCTCTAACAGTGATGGTCTGTAATGCTCGAAACATGCCGTACGCATAATCTTGCTGGGAACTATTGGGTTTTCATTTTCTTAGTTTTTGGCGATGACGAATGCCTCCATTGTATCGTTGTTACTTTGGTTTAAGGTTTGAAATGGTGGCACCACGTCTCACCCCTTGCTACAATGCGGAGGAAAAAGTCATTATCATTTTCGACATATTGACACAGATGTCTCTACCTTCAAGAATTGAATCACAGCGCTTTGATCAATTTGGAATGGCTTTCCAATCACCGCTTTACCTTTTCTGTACGCTTTCGTCAGATATGGATAAATGTCTATTATTAACTGTGGTGTCACTCATCCAATACACACTTTCCTCGATGCTTAGTAGACTGCACAGTGTTGCCCAGGCAGGTTTAATTTAGACACGCTTTATAATTGTAAAGTACTCAGAACACCTCATATTGCACGTAGTAGCCTTTTGTTGAGTTTCTTCTAACTACGAGGAGCGCTTCATATTATTAATGTGCATATGAAAATGTACTGCAATTGGATGTAGAAGCAGAATGGAAGTACGCACAGTATGTAGCAACATTCGACAACAATGAAATAAGTTTACAAGTAGCATTAATGTCACTGTTGGGCATATCTAAGACACGCATATTGTCAGTTCAGGGACAACTTAGGCGATACTTAATTTCTATCAGTAAAAGTATGGTCGAGGTGGTAAACAATGTAAGGTCATTTAGCCCTTAATTAGTCGCATGCGGAATTTTGTTCCGCACTTTTACATTTTTGTTTTTGTTTTCCTTACTTTCGATCGTATGATTTTGAACTTTTGTCTAGCTGTCTTTTAAAGTTTCATGATTAAACAACAATACATATTTGAATTGTTGCCCAAGCCACTAGTGAATATTTTGTTATTTATTTTGGAGTGATGCATTTTGCGGAGCAAAGTTCCGCGCGCGACTAAATAAGTTACCCTTTTTTTCTCCTACAAATTTTACGCTTTCTTTCAGTTTATTGTTTTTAGCCGACAACAATTAAGCGAAGATCAACAGGAAGACCAAATATTGTTGTGTCAAGTATCAAAAATTTGTGTGCGGTGTGCATAAAGAAACTGTCACATATTGCAAAGAATGTAATCATCAAGATAGAGTGAAGGAACCTGAAGACGAGGATATGTAAGTAGTATGGATATGTAAACCGAGAGGCAAAAGCATCATTTATATGAACGTTTCAAAATACATAAAAACTATATTTCTTATCAGGACTAACTATACATGTTATTATTCTTGTTATTTGAGGAAAAAAAAAACATAATAGTTCCTTCATTGTTTAGGTATTTATGTCTAACATATTTTTATATTAGTTTAGGTCTTCATAGCATAAAATAAATTAAGACGCCTATTAAAACAAATATTTTAACCTAAAATTAAATATTTTTTAAAAAAAAGCAAATATTACACGAGTTTTACTATGTAGTTATTATGCGGAACAAAAGTCCGCACGCGACTAATTACGTAACTTTTTTCACGCGACTAGTTAAGGGTTAGTTAAAAGTTTCCAAACATTTGCGACGCCGTGTCAGCAGCTAAGACGCACAGTTAAGCTAAGCAAAGCAGCCACTTCCTCTACTACTGATTTCTAGAAATATATTACCACTACACCTTCGCAACAATACTATAAGTTAAGAGTACTTAACATGTTTTTGAACGTTCAAAGGTTATTTCTCAGTTCATTTCTTAATCCTAACTGTACGTTTTAGTTTAACGTCCTACGGTTATGCACCGAAGGAGATGGTGTTGATGAGATGGATGGTAATGGTGCATGAAGAAATGGATAGGAAATGGGAGAATCCCGAGATAATCCATCTAAGGATTCAGCAAACATTTTAAATAAGATAGCAGCTAACACTACTGTATTTGTATGGAAAAAAATCGAAGACTCCGGTATACTCCTTTAAGATTGCTCTAAAGGGCACGAGTCCTTTTAAATTACGTTTACTATTTAGTATATTGGATATTGTCTTCATTATTCGATTAAAAAGAACTAATAAAGTTTATTACTTCGGTTTTGTTTTCATGCCTGGGGGCATTGTAGAATACGTAACGTATGGTTTCACGCCTTTCTGCGTCGAGACGTAGGAGGTGATGATGTCATAACTTAAAAAATAATTTTTGTAGGGCCTATTTTTGTATTTTTGGCGGCTTACTTTCGCACCTAGAAGATTGCAATTTTGCACACACATTCAGTATACCCCTTAATAATTTTTAGATTTTTTCAGAGGGGAGAAAGGTTAAAAAATGGGATATTTCTGACAAAAATCTCCCTTTTCACGATTTTTCCATCTGAGATACATGATGGAGACATGTGAATGGTGTCATTTGAAAGTCTGTTCTATTCTGAGGAGAATGATGGAAGAACCATGACTGTAAGATAAATAAAGTGTCTCAGGAGATTTTTATATTACATTCAGGTCTTTTGGAGTAATCTGAGGCAGTGTAGGTGTCATTGGTAAATATTTTTCCCTGCCCTTAGTATTCAAGATAGAAGGTTGAAATTTTCTACAAACATTTAGTACACCCCTTACTATTTTTAGTTGATTTTGAGAACTGCGTTAACACAAGGGGGTCCAGAGGGGATCTAAATTTGAAAAGAAAACTCAATAAAAATCCCGATTTCTCTCAAAATTTTCCACCTCAGAGACATGATAGGGAAATATGAATGATATCGTTTGCAAGGTTGTTCTATTGTACAGAGAATGAGGTACAAACCACGATCCTAGGATAAATAGGGAGGATACTGTCTCTGCTTGATTGAAAGACTATAATTTACCTTTTAAATAAAGCCAAATTTAGAAGGATTTAAACTCATCAGTGGCCATCACCGTGATTTTTACTACGATTAATCATACTTGCATCAGAGCTACTAAGAAAAAATATAAAAGAGATCAAAAAACATTTAGGTGGAAAGAGTTCGTGGTCCAAAGATAAGAAATTCAAACACAATAGATAAAAGCAGCTATGCACTTCCCTTGCGATATGCAACAGTTTTGATGCAACGCACTTACGAGGCACGTACTTATCAGCAACAAGAATGAAAGAACATGTTTGCATTGCGTTGCTATCTAAAAGGGAATTCATAAAGTCAATCGGTCCCGACAGCATTTTCCTTGTAAAACTTTCCCGCAATAATGTTTGCTTTCAGCGTTGGTATCTCTATGGCGATTACCCTGGAAGTCATTCCCACAAACATCACTCTTTCTGTTTATAGATCCATGATAGTCTGGCTAATAGCCCTTTATAATCAACCATTTTTCATTTAATTGCCAGATCCGTTTTCGCTAAATCAATACGAAAAGATCTGATTCATCCCTGAAAACTCGAATGAGCGTGTCAAACTCAGTCTCAAAGGAAAGTAGCATGCTGTTTCACGACAACGATTTTTTTTTTTTAACGAAAGTTGTTTTGGACAATTGTTTAGATATTACATTATATAGAAGTGTAAACTTGAAAATAAGCTCAATATATCCCTTACTTTTGATGTATTTCAATGTGAAGCGTAGGATTGTTTACGAAACCTCGAATAAAGCGCACAACCCAGCTTCGTTAAAATCCTAAAAATTTTACGAAAGTTTCTGCGAGGCACACAGATAAATAGACACGCAAATCCATGTTGTGCGGAACGATAGATGCTTTCCGTTCTTTTTCCTCGTCAATTCTACTCTTAGCCCAATCAATACGACGTTAACTTACGAATTCGTGAGTCATGTAGAAGCTTTCCTGTTATCAACATATAACGATCTATAGTATCGGTTCTTGAAACTTTCTACTAACGCAAACCTTCTGTTGATAGAAGAATGGGTTTGCAACATCTGTAATGGAAAACATCTCGTGACAAAAACTGTAGTTGTCATTTCCGGAAATATCATAGTTATAAGGAAAATCAATTTATTATAGTATATTGTAACTATCCTCTCTGTTGTTTAAATAATCACTAGACTCCTTGCAAGAAATTAATCTAAGAATATACAGCATTTTGAAAGGTTAGGAAAACTGTTATCAGTTCTGATGATTATCTGCTAAAGGCGTGCATACTGAGTCAAGGTGTTGGAGAGAATGTTATAATTCTGGGTACATGTTCAATGAGTAAACATGGTTCGGTGGACAGCAACTCAGTGATAGAGCGGTCACCTCAGGTGTAAGGGTCCCTGGTTCGATCCCAGGCCACATTCTCATTCCACCAGTTTTTTCATTACAATTCACCTTCATTAACCGTCTTGCTCCTTTAGTCCACAGGATATAATCGTGAGAATTAAAATTTGAAAATTCATGGAGCCACTGTGGCTCAGTAGTAGAGCGTTCAGCTCTGATGTGTGGGGACCGTTGTTCGATCCTGGTAGTGGACAATTATTGCATATAAGCATACAAATAATACGGACTAAACTATGTACTTGAATAATCAACAGAAGATATAAAAGTCGTCTTCACTTATCTACCTGTACAATACGTACATAGCTCCTTGTATTACAGGTCTGCACGGGCTCGGGCCGAGCCCGTGGACTTCTAAAAAGCATATATCACTTCAAGCCCGGGCCGTAACTTTTTCAATATACAACCATATTTCTCGGGCCTTTTCGGACCCAAGTTTGTAAATGTACTGTACAAGAGATTTATTGAACTTTTGAACCGTTCTTTCTGGAGAACTTTTAGATCACAACTCCAAAATTAAGCTTCTACCACCTTATGCAGAGTCGTTTTGACGTATGATTAGAGTCATACTAAAGGCCTGACTAATGCAGGAAACATATGTTAGTCGAACTCTTTAGAATGACACTAATCACGCGTCAGAACGACTCTGCATAAGACCCCTAAATAGAGTTTCTGTAATTCGGGCTTATTTCGGGCTCATTTGATTATCACATGAGCTCGGGCCGGGCTCGGGTCTAAATGCTAACATATTTTGGACTCGGGTCGGGATTTACATTATTTCTATAAGTTTACGGGCCGGATCGGGCCCGGGCTAAAAATTCTGGGCAGTGTAGACCTCTACCTTATATAGCCATTTATTCAATTATGGAGCTTCACTTTGTTTCAGATCAAAATCAACAAAAAGCTATTTAAAAATATTCGAGTTTTTCATCTTGTATGGTTTTCTTGTTTTTGTTCTAGATCTAGATAAAGCAAACGAGTTCATCATACAAATGTATTTAGACTTTCACTCATGGCTTTAGGGCCACAAGTATAAAATAATTAAGGGCAAAAGCCACGACGGAAAATTTCCACAAACCGCAAAAGCCACAAGCTGCAAACTGCAAACGACTATGCATAAGGCAGTAGAAGTTTAATTTTGGAGTTGTGATCTAAAAGTTCTCCAGAAAGAACGGTCCAAAAGTCCACTCACTGTGCATAATCGTGGGACGTCAATTTTTTTAAAAAAATAAATTTCATTAATTTTCACTAGTTGAAAGGAAGTGTTGAAACGTTACAACGTGTAGAATTTATTTGTGTTCAACATTCGAAGGTTTATCTGTTCACCGTTTTCATTAATTTCCTTCCCATGCCCTTATTGTTTTTCCCTTCATACGATCATAATGTCCATGTGGATGATGTGGATAAGGTTGGTAGCCCTGAATGTAAACGTGGAATTGCATTGGAGTTCGCATGTTGTTTGGGAGTTCGTGCATTACTTGCTGACTGCCACGTGCTCTTTCCTTCGCACGCATCGCAGGGGAGGGGCTAAAACTCTTGTCATCTTAAACAAAAAATTAAATAAAATGCTATTCATTGGGTTCAAACACTATTCTTTCAAAATTATTTTTTATTATTTTTGACTATAAAATATTATTAGTTTATAAGCACAGTGCGCATCAGAGAGTTTCGTTCTTTGAGGAACAAAGGCATTCATTTTAATCGATATTTATGCATAATGTGTAGTCAGTTTATATAATTCACCCCTTTAGAAATGGACAACTCCTTTTAAAAAATATTACTTCATATATGAGAATCATAATGGTGTTTATGTGAATTTAACATCTCAAACCGTTTCTGACGTATGAAAAATATGTGCACAGTTCGTTCGCGACATATCTCAAATAACTCTCTTTAAAAAAATATATAAGCTAAATATAAAAGAAAAATATTTTTACAATATTATTATTAATTGACAAAATGACGAAAGAACAGACATCTACCGATCGATACAACAAATTATATGGATATAGGCAATATGTAAATACTCATGCGTTTTTTTTTTTCGAGAAAATCTACAACTACATATTGAATGTGGACCCCCGAAAAGCTTTGCATCATCCGAAATAAATTTGTGTGTACGTCCTGGTGATAGTAGACACAATTAACTGACAGGAAAAGTAAGAAAGGCCACAAGTTAAATGTAAGGTTGCATAAAGGAATAACATGTTAAATATATTAAAACAGCGATCATCTTTTTGTTATTAACTAGCTGAATATACCAATTCTTCGCATGGAAGCTGCATTTGGAAGTTAACGCTTGTGGGAGTATCACCATTCATTTCAGCGACCGCGAAAACTTTGGATTTGACACTAATATCGGTTATTTTGGGCTATTTTTACATGTCTCGGTATCCCCCTCCCCCGCTGACCCCCGCTCGCATACAATGGTAGCTGCGTTTGCAAGTCATCGCTAATGGAAGATTTACTTCAGCGACCGCGAAAACAATGAAATCCACACTAATGTCGGTCATTTTCTACTACTTTTACATGTCCAGATAAACGCCCCCCTCAGACCCCTGGTTCGATTTTTTTTTTTTAAAAAAAAAAGGCTTCGTCTTGGTCTGGGGCCTGGACCAAGGCACCCGTGACCCAATTTGGTAACTCTCGGTCCACTCGTGTGGTCCCCAGGCCGCACACAGACACACAGACTGACAGACACACACACATACATACACACACAGACAAACAAACAAATAAATTCTTTATTTTATTTATACTGGATAGATAAAAGCATTTAGTGCATTTTTTAATATTTGCACGATATCACAAAAGTGATTGAAACTATAATATGGCACACCTATGTGTTACAGTTTAATTTTTGCTGTCATTTTATATTTTATTCAAGTTGATTCAAGAAGCAGCACAAGGTTTTATTAAAGTCTAATATATATAAATGAATAACCATCCCAATAAAAAGAGCACTTTTCTAATTTTTTTCTAAAATCTGCTCTGCCCATTTGTAAAGCACGAAAAAGAAGATATGTCCGGGTAAAAGAATACATTTTGTATCTCTACATATACTCATATACATCCCGACAAAAATAATTAGGTCACTGGCTGGGTTGTAATTATAGGTAAATATGCCTAACAAACCGTCACACTGTCAAACGCAGAAGGCAATAACTACAAATGAGTCATTCTCGATCAACTTGTCTAAGTAGATGCTAATAGTGCTGCGTTAGTTCATAACTTCCTGCAATTTAAGCACCTCAGACATCCAGTCATTGTTGTAGACCTATACTCTTAACATAATCCTTCTATTAAGTTACAAATAACTTAGTAACAGGGCACGGTGGCTCAGTGGTAGAGCAGTCACCTCACGTGCGAGGTATCTTTGGTTCAAAGTTTGGCCATGTGAGGTTCTTGTGAACAACATCGTCTCCGATGGTTTTCCTCCATTCCTGGCACATTCCCATTCCACCAAATTATTCCATAATCATTCGCGCCATTGTTCATCCCTCTCGCTTAGTCTTAAGGGATAACCCTAGGAAGTAAAATTAAACTATTTAAAACAAATAGCTATGTAATTAAAAAGTTATTTTCTAGACCAGCGTTTCTCAGCCTTTTTTCATTTGGGGCACATCAAAAAACGTTTTAAACTTTCGCGACATCCCTACTTGGGATTTTTTCCCTAGATGTAAAAGAGCAAACAGATAAAAATACATACAATACATTTTTTTTATTATGAAAGGACTATGAGACACAATTGTCACAAGCAAATTACGTAAGACTTTTGAATAGAAACATATTAACATAAAAGAAACTTATGACTCTTAAGCAGGAATATGAGAAAGAAATATGACCATCAGAAATATAAGAAGACATCAAAGTTAAAACTTGTGAGACATTTGTCCCTGGCGATTTTTGGAAAGCATATCTATGCGTGGACGAACTCTTTGACAGACACACTCTGATGTCCAGTGTTTCTTTCCAAAGAAAAATGAACAGTGTTAAAGGCAATCTTTTCAGCTTTATTATAAACTTGTAAGACAAGTGAGAAATCAAGTCGATTGGCGATAAATTTTATTATTCTTCTAAAGATAATTTCTTTGCAGAAGATCTTAAGTTAGAAAACATTAAAAATCTTGCGACACACTAATATGTCGCGACACAGCGGTTGAAAGATGCTGTTCTAGACTGTGACATTTAAAAATTCATTTTATTTCCGCGATTTTTTAAACTTCTGACGCTGGATGAAACGTGAGTTTACAGTTCATTTCAGATTTAAACCTTTTGGAGGATCGAACCCTGAATTCAAACCAGAGTGCCGGTCGGCATCTCTAAAATAAAACTTTGTCCCTCCCCCTGCGTCATTTCTTTTCCTAGAACCAACCGTGGTCACTTATCGTAAAGTAAATCTGCTTAGACATTACATAAACAAGTATTTCAGAAACTTGACGATACAAATACAGTATTCATATACGCTGCCAACTGCTTCGAACCTGCAACCCTCTAATTTTCAATACCACAGACTTTTCTGCTTTTTTACAACCGAAAGATAATAGTAATACGTGGCAAAAACGTGAGTTTGCTAAATGACCTACCTTCAACTCATTTTTATGATGTCTAAATCAGGGTGCGTGACTCTGTCTCATTTACGTGCGAGACAAGGCTAGCCCCCTTCCCCCCACGAATTATCAACTGTGTGAATCGTGTTTTGTTATTTGGTTAATGGCGTGACATGAATTAGTTATTAAAAACTCTGTTGCCTCTCATCACCATGTCACTGATAATTCTAGAAAGCAACAAGAACTGCGAATCTCTTATCTTGGGTTGAGGCCAAGGCAATTTCGCTTCGACATGCTTCCACTAGAGTAGCGTAAAAATAAAAACCGTAAAAAGGTTGTACTATTTTGTGTGAGTCAGCACGGTTATAAAATAACAATACTCTTACAAACTGAAAAGGATAAACGTAACTTCTTCAGTGTCACTAGTAGAACAAAATAGTTTTGTTTTGTAAATTTTATATTTTCGTAATGCTTTCGCTCCATATATGCAAAAAGTAAGAGACATTGCTTTTATTTTGCAGAGTAGTGACAATCATATGTGTCACATAGGACACATTGGAACTCTACCAATAAAAAATGAGAAACAATATTCTGGTAGTGATCTATCCGCATTGCCGCCCAACTACGTACTCCTATTGTATTACACACTTAATAATCTGTGCAACACAACTACAATATCAAATACCTAAAACACGGTCACATGTTCATAAAACCCAAGTGGAGAGATTGAAAACATGAGATACGGATAATGAATAATCATCCTTTGTAACGGTTGGTTTCACAGTATTGCATACCACACATGATAAAATAAAAGGACTCCGTCTTCTCCAACACAGTAGAAGAGCAAAATAATCAACTGCGTATTTATCAACAAGGCTTTAACAAGATTAATCAACAGGCATTACAAAAAATAGTGCGTTAAAGAAAGAGAAGTAGAATACTTACGTAATCGTGTCATTTTTCAGTTTCTGCGATATTTTCTTCCCTTGAAAAACACTGCCTAGAACCAACGGAAAGCGTTCATCAATTGTCAACTTTTTATCAAATACAGCGCTTACTCTGACGACAAGGAAGAGAAGGAAAATATGCGTGTCGTATGTCCCATGTTGTCCCTCTATGAAGACAAATAATGCTAATTTTCGTATGTCATATACGACACTCGGCGTCCGTTGAAAAGGATTTATCAATGATCTTCCAGATCACATACTCAACTGTGAAAAATTATTGTTCGCTGATGATCTCGAAATACACACCAAGATAAAATCCGTGCTTGATTGTCTTAATTTAGAACACAACTTAGGGAGTATTCCGAACTGGTGTTCAGTCAATGAACTCATAGTAAACATAAACAAATGTAATGTATTATACTTCATCAGAAAGAAAAATAACCTTAAATATGATTATAAGCTTAATAATACTTCTATAAGCAGTCCTAATACAGTTAAACATCTGGATGTTACATTTGATACGAAATTAACGTTCATTAAATACATTGAAAATGTTAAATGATATGTTTAAATTATTAGGATTCATAATTAGAAGTGGTAAGAACTTCAGTAATATTGAAACACTCTTGAAAATGTATTATTCATATTTACATTCCAAGCTGGAATATGCTGTTGTAATTTGGAACCATTCTAAGAAAAGTATAGTCAACAGATTGAAAAATTTTAACCAAAATTTCTTAGGTATTTGCTATACAAAATAACTTGAATTTATCTCTCACTTGAAAGTCATAGTACACTGGTAGACAATTTTAATATTTACTCATTAGAACAAAGGCATAATATTGCCGATCTGGTATTCCTCCAAAAAAATAGTTCAAAATGAATTCGATTGTTCAAACTTTATATCTTCATTAAACTTCCATGTTCCTTCCGTTAGAACAAGAACTAATAATACAAGTCCCTTCTATTGCAAAAAGGTCTAGGACTAACATAATGCTGAAGTCACTAATCTGGAGAATATATTCTGTCTATTTTTAATATCCTCTGCTTATAGTACGAGCCGCTATGTCCCGGCACAGGTATAGAAGATGTGGTACATTCAAAGGGTTGTGCTATGTGGGCCTAGAGACAACTGACACACACACACATACACACACACACACACACACACGCACACACACACACACACACATATATATATATATATATATATATATATATATATATATATATATATATATATATATATATATGCTATCAGTAACTGTGGTGTAATGAACTGATTTGTTTCTTGCTTGACGTTGAGAGATTGCACACAGCTCTATTGTAAATTCTATTTCAATTGGTTTTGTTATTATTATTATTATTATTATTATTATTATTATTATTATTATTATTATTATTATTATTATTATTATTATTATTATTATTATTATTATTATTAATCATATTAATAATATTTGGAAGTACTATCAGAGGAATACGTAGAGCATGTGTACCAAGTTATCCTGGTGATTTTACATAAGAAATAGACCTATAAATATTAAGAAGGAAATGTACGAGAATCATCCATAAGAAAGGGGCCATTTTGCTGTCAAACAGAAATGACAAATTATATGAAGCAAAAGATTTCTGCTACAGAAACTACGACCTTCCTTTAGTTTCTAACATGCACTCCAAACATTTAACGTGATATCAGCTTTCTACACAGTCATTCTATTCTGTGTTCGTCAATGTATTCAATCATCTATGACAATGGGCCTGATTCCGTATTGGTCTACGCAAAATCTACAGATGACAACACAACGCAACGCAAAAAACTACAATAAGAATTGTCGATGCTATGCTCAGTGTAGCAAAGTAAACAACAAATTTTACCTTGTCATGAAGCAAACCACTACGTAATGAATCCCAGTATATTTGAGTTCCGCAGCAATAGAAAATGGATTTCCGAAAAGAAAGAACATTCTACTGAAGCACAAAGCATATTCCACCATTTTTTTAAAGCTGAGCTTCGACATGTTGCAGACATGAATTTAAACGCTATTGAGGGACCCATGAACATTTGGAACAAAATTGTGAATCCTGTCAAGTAGGAGGTCAAAGTGTAATAAGCTTTCCATCTCCACTTCTTCCGGAAGTTGAAATCCTCTTTGTCTGGAAACCACTTTCGCATAACTGGTGAACTCAAAGACGAAATTGTTTCCTAGAAAACACTTGATAGTTTCCATTCAGAAATTTATAAATATATGTTTTTAAACTTCGAGAAAAAATATATTAGAAATTAACATACTGATCTTATATTTAAATAGGTTGCTATCCGTGTATAATAAGCAATATTAGACATAATACAATCACACATTTCAATTCGCTAATAAGGCTTAGATATTGCCACTTACTTCCTCGTAGTATTTGGTAGCATGTATTTCCAGTCTCTTTCAAACTTATTTACAAACTTCTTATCTTTTCTACGATGTTCACAGTAGTTACCTTATAGCTCGGTTGAAGTGAGTGCTTTTTGTGCCAGAGGTATTATTTTATGATGTACTCATGTCTGTCTCAAGTTTTATATAAAGTGAGATCTTAAATTGAGAGAGAGTTAATGTCCTGAATTAATATTTTATTTTGTTTCTCCTGCAGACGCTGTGGAGAACGCGGTGTCTCCTCCAATCAACCACGAGGTCGTGACTCCTGAAGAGGAAGCGCCCGTCTACTGTTCCAATGGCTACGCAGATCCTGGAACCATCTATTACGTCAACGGTAAGCAATCAGTTAACAGCAAATACATAGAGAAGTAATTAATTAAAGCTTAATCTCTCTTTCAATACTTAATCCTTTAGCCTTCCTAATAACTCCGAATTTCTTTAGCTTTGAGGATCTCTTGAATCTTGTTTATTGTAGGTCGTACTGTTATCAATTAAAAAAATAATTATGTTTTATGTAGACGGTATCAAGAAACAAGACAAAAATTTGGTTTAAGAAATGAAGCCTCACACCGAAACTTTAAAATAAAAATGTCGCAACTTAAGAATGAAATGTCGGGTAAAATCACATAGTAGGAGGGTGATCCCAAAAGTAGACTCTCAAAAGCATTGGAAACGCAGGGAAACTGTTCGTGCAGCTATTGGCAACACTGTTGTGTTTGTTGTTTACCCCAATCCCGAACAACCATGCGCGCACCTCGCTGGGATCCTCAACGTTGGCTTGGCAATTAATACAGTAATTCAGTATTTCTAGGTAGCGCGCCTGGTATTGACAACATTCGCAGTGGTGCGAAAAGTCAGTAGACCTATATACTATGGCCTGCCACAAATTGACAACACCGTGTAACTGTGATTGGAGAAAGCAGACAGCACGTTCATGGCCATATAACTTATTATTTAAAGAATGCTATAGTGGCTGTCACGTATTTATTCACATTACTCCCCCAGTTTGCCTCACAATGGTGGGTAGACGCCGAAAATAGGGATGTACCGGCCGGGAATGGAACGGGAACGGCGCACAGTCGTCGAAATAGGAGAAAAAAAAAGCTGGACAAAACCCCCAAAATGAAGTCTATCACTGGAACGAACGCCTGTAGTCTTTTGGTAGGGGAATGTCCACTCTATATAGAACAGATCTGTTTTTCATTCAGACATCACTCATTCCTGAGAAAACATCTGTCGAAAGTGGATAATTGGCCGTCCTTGTAAAAAAAAAATATTTTTCATGTGTGATAGATGACGAACCTGTTACTCTACGTTGATATTTATGAAATGCTAAATACTGGTATTGTTGATCAGGACAATTGGGTCAATAGGAGGCTTCTGAAGCACTTCGTATGCGCACTCGAGAAATTTTTACAACACTATATTCAAAATCAATGCTTTCCTATACATTTGTAGACTTTTAAAATTTTCCTAGGAAGCAAGGTTTTATTTTCATTTTAATATTTTGTGTGGTCTCTCAATTAATGATGATTGTTAGAATCAGCTGCTACTACCTGCTACTTGGCAAACGAAGCAAGCTTCAATGAGTCTGGGCACGCGCTCAATGCTCACAGAGACTGACTGCTAGTCCCGTTGTGTTGCCTCATCTTGCCACCTAGACATGTCTTCGCGCACATGGCAAATCGCTGAAGGATATACTATACCCGTAGCTCCTCTCCCAATAGAGATGCTAAGTGAGGAAGCTCAGAAGTCTCGAAACAGGCTCCCGCAGGTATCGCAAGAAATGGTACCGGAAAAACTCTAGGAAAGATACAAACCTAGACTTGCTACAATTTTTTTGTCATCGTCTGACCCGAAAATTTCATCGTTCAGACCCAGTATGTCCCAAATCATAACAATATGCCGAACGAAATGTTAGAACTTTTAAATAACCATCGCCAATCTCATGTTTGGGCACCAGAGGCTTTTGAAAGTAGGCCTAATTAACTTCACAATCGAATTTTGTGATTTTTTTTTATTGTACTTGATTAAACAAGTTCCATTGTTTTGTTCTCAAATATGCATGTTGCGAGATAATTTCAGGCCTGTAAACAGTTCTTACACGGACTAACTTTTGGTTAAATTTATTATTCATGTTTATATGTAATTTTTCGTTACTCTCCAAAAACATGTTTATTTTGTTTATAATGAGATCTTTAGTCTGCAATTTTAATAACATTACCACGAGTTCTAAAATTTTTTTTTTTTCATAATGAGCCGAGATGGTATTTGTACACCTGATTTTGAAAATGTCGTCTTTTTTCGCCACCTATATAGGTAACCCGCATAACTGAGCATAAATGGTAAATTACTATTCACATCACAGCAGAACAATCGAAGGTAGCCTAATGGGTCTTCTAAAAATACCATATCGACAAAAACGAGCTTTCAATAAACCCACAAATAGTTTTACCGCATTTTCTCGTCATTCCGACCACTGTGCGGCGTGAGCTTCAGTCCAACACTCTGAACACAAGAGTACAGAACCCACTCGCGTGTTAATTTGGACAGACAATAATTTTTTCTTGTCTTTCCATTTCTGTACTGTAACTTGTTTATATTTTATGCCTATAAAAGTGTTTTTGACTCATCATTTATAATATAATGTTGTTTATTCCAGGCACCTACGACTACTACGATCCATATGCCGGTATGTACAATGCGCCGGGGATGATGATTCCAGGATCGTTCCCCGCTCCGGCTCCTGTGTTGGCAGCGGTGCCTTGTCAGCCTCTGCCCCTGCAGCCCCTCGAGTGGTTCAACCCTCGACCCCCGCCGGAAGTCCATTGGTGCTACGTCACTCGGAAGGAGAAGAAGAAACGATGCTCAGACTCACAAGTAAGTCGTTTTATTTACCATTACTGTACCATTAATTATAGTCATGCACTATAAACATGATTATAGTAAAGTTCAATACCCTCACGCACAGCAACCACATTGTTCTTGCGTTCATAACACAAACATCAGCAGATCACCAGGAAGACACGAAGAGGATTCGGAGCAACTACGAAGAAGGTCGACCTTTCCCTCATTGGTCCTACCTCCAAGAAGATGCCTATAAAAGAAGACCTCAAGAAGAGGAAGCTGTCCAAGAGGACCGCGACAGTTGCGTCCTCTTCCACAACAGATACGTACGCAAAACTAAACGCCATTCCGCAATACAAATGTAAGGCAAGGGTTTCGGCCCGGTACTTAAAACAATCAGAAAACCCACCAAGAAAAGTTTGAAGGAAGCTGTCAGTTCATTGGTGATCATTCACTTAGTAACATCTTCTCCTGGGACTGTTATAGGCTATGGAGAATTCCTTTAGAACCATCTCCTTTTTACATGGCAATACTGCATCAAGTTTGTGACATTTTCGCACCAATGGATAAATGTTTATGCATACTGCTCAGATACACATGGATTCACCCCAGGAAATCAGTTTTCTGAAACTGAATATTGATTTTCTTCATTTTGTTCTTTTTTTATTTTACACTTTCCGTATTTTCTTTCGTTATTAGAGAAAAATGTTGCTAACTCCAACATTGGTCATGATCTCGAAAATATTGACATAGAACACGGTTACATTTGTTTCAAGTCTCAGGTGTTTATCGTTCTTCGTTCAAAAGATATACGTACGTGATCAAAATTTGGGTTCCTCAACTTTACGAACACGCTGTAGTATGGAAGTGATTTCTTGAGAATCGCAAGAAATAAGTGCCAAGGAACGTAAATTGTAAGTTGATATTTAAAAAAAGCAAAAGAAAGAGGAAGAAAGTAAAATGCTAAACAAGAGACAATGAACTTCCAAAACATTTGACACGTAATGACTCGAGAATGAAATTTGTGTATAGCCTCGTTACGTTCCGTAGAAGACTACAGCACAAAAGTGTGCTTGAAAAAAGTTCTGACAACGAAATGTACTTATTTTCGCATTCAATTATTTTCTTCAGTTAAGAAAGATGCTTTTTCAGACATTATTTGATAAAATATTTCACTCATATTTGAATAAAATGAGTTAAATACGGTAGCTTCACTTTTCAGATACAGGGTGAATCAAAAAGTACTTTACAACTCTAAAAACTCATATTGATTGATTCATTTATCTTATAGACATGGTTTTGGTGTCATTTTGAAGGAAAATATATCAAATTTTAACTCAAGCATTACACTAGTTCAGAAACAAACCACCGCAAGCGCTAGCGGCAGTTGCTGCAAAGATGGCTGCCTTTACTTGTCCCGAGCAATTTAAGTCTGCAACAACTGTGCAACGTAATTTTCGTACAAAGTATGGTAAAGATTCTCCCAGTAGGCCTACTATTTATTAGTGGCATAATTGTTTAATTGAAACTGGATGTTCAGTAAGACACAACAAATCTTCAGGTGGTCCCTGTACGTCTGAAGACATTGTAGACCAGGTGAGACAAAGCTTTGTGAACAGTCCTACAAAATCAACCCTCGACAGTTGGGCGTCCCACACATTACAGTTTGGCATGTATTGAGAAAATGGCTTCATCTCAAATCATACAAATTACAAATGGTGCAACACTTAAAAGACACCGATAACATTGCTGGTAAGGAATTTTGTGTGGAAATGCTACAGAAATCGATTTCAGACGAGATCACCAATGAAAGCCACATTGAACCTTTTTAAGCATAAAAAAACTTAATGTATTTTCATAAAAAATGACACGAAAACCATGTCTGTAAGGTAAATAAATAAATCAATATGAGTTTTTAAAGTTGTAAAATATTTTTTGATACACCCTGTATTTATAAATTTTGAATTTTTGCTACTAAGTTAGTACAGCGTAGGACATTCAAGGGCAAAATGGAAATTTTGGCTCTCGAGATGGAATTTTGTAGCATATCGGGCTGGCATCAGTGGTTGCAATATACTGCAAATGGTTCGAGATCGCAGAATGCTTATGATGATGATCCTATCTGTAAAATTGTTAAAGATCAGTACAGAGTGACAAATACATTAGTTATAGGCTTCCTAGTACAAAATTTACCTACAAGATGAGTTTCCATCTCAAAGTGAAATATTTTATGGCAATGAAAAACTTAATTTTGTAGGAAGAGTGAAAGAAGTGATTTGATCAGTGTGGTTTTGTGTTTAAGAAAAGCAGCGCCAGCTGGAGTTTGTCTGTCGACCGTGAGAGAGGATGAACAGATGCTGTTCTACAACAATCATTGTTTTCGAAGCCATTAACGTCTCATTTTAACGTCTGCTGAATCAAACAAATAAAACACAAAACAACTCCAGTCCTTTCTCTTTTATCTTCCAGCTAACACTGGCGAGAAAAGTGTGTTTTCTTTCTTCTTCTCCTAAATACGAAGGAAAACAGAGTCATTTCATATTACACACAAAATACGGCTGATCTGCACTGAAACCTATTCCCGTAATTACAATCAAATACCTTCCAAACAGAAGTAATGACTGCATTTTGATCAACGTATCAGTTTCGTAACTGAATACTGTTCATTCTAGCTTTGAAAATAACTTAAATAAACAAACTCTGACAAAAGCAAAACCTATTATTAATATCCTCTGTTACAGTTTTAACAATATCCTTTAAACACCAGACAGGGATTTCAATGAAATCGTAGCATGTCACGTTGGTGGCCCTGGTGACCTCTCTAATTATCACAAAGTCATGATTAATACATCGTTGCAAAGCTTATGGAACACAGATTTCAACGAGGTAATATTTGTGCAATTCCAGCCCTATTTAGAAGAAGAAGAAGAAACAAAAGTCCTAAAATATTTAAAAAAAAAATAGAATTTGCCCTGGCAACTCTTGCAGTCACTCTGCTGACAAAATGATGCTATGTGTAGGCAACACACTTTTAACAATAATATAAAAAATGGTTGCTATTCCTGCAACACAAAGTTAGATAAAAATCGGAACGAAATTCCTATAAAAACGCCCTGTTTTTCATTTTCGAAGGGCTGTTGCAGATCTTCGCTTTCATGGCCCTGGTGACCCCCTAATTATCACAGAGTCATCATTTGATACATCGTTACGAAGCTTATGGGACACAGATTCTAACGTAGAAACATTTGTGCAGTTCGAGCTATATTCGTAGAAGAACTCTTATATGAGACTGTCCTGAAATTAAATGTAATATACGAAAAAAAAAAAAACTGAGACTCCAAAACTTGCCCCTTGTGCCGTAGTGATTTTTACATTGGTATTATAGAGTAAAATGAATGAAAAAGAGATTTAATTTAAGATTAGAAACAGCGCTGTTTCCTTCTATACTGTTTCCTTCTATATTATTATTATTATTATTATTATTATTATTATTATTATTATTATTATTATTATTATTATTATTATTATTATTATTATTATTATTATTATTATTATTATTATTTATTTATTTATTTATTTATTTATTTATTTATTTATTTATTTATTTATTTATTTATTTATTTATTTTGGTAACCGATTCACCTTCCTTTTTCCTCCCTGTATTCCACTACAGTATATTTTTGCGATAGAGAGTTTGGTGTTTTCTTAATTTAAATGATCTGGTATTATGGTAAGTCTTTTGTCAATGTCATGTGATTGATATATTTAAAGGAGGTGGGCTGATAAGGGCCATTTTTCGCCCATCAGGCCCGAGATGTGAAATGCATGGTTTCCAATAGTGTACCTCATAAAAATAAGAAAACAAATATATTTTGATGGAAAGAGCTATAAATGAGAGGTAAAAAAAAAATAATAAACAAAGACGTAAGTGGTGTGCTAATGAGGAACGTAAACACTAATGTCATGAGTTGGAATCAGATAAAGCAATAGTAAATAGAACACTAACGGCAAGAATAAGAAGAATAAAGTCTACTACGACTATGAGATCAGTATATTATATCGGAAATAATCAAGCATAGATAATAATCAGATAACTGGAGACACTTGTAGCTAGTTTGCAGATTAGGCATCGTGCTTGCTGTCGTCATCCGAATCGCCACTGGACCATCGCGCAGCGGCGACATCTTGTAGTGTATGAGTATATTCTAGACTTGGTTTCTTAACTGCGGTGGAATTGTGGCGCCAGTAAGCCAGAAACCATAGTACGGAAGCAACATGCTCACAACATCCGACGACACGTGCGTCTATTTTACATTGACAGTACCACTGAACTCGGAGAACAGAAGCATCGTCATGATATATGTACAGAGACTACGTACCTTTGTCACTTAAGTGCTTGTGAGTGTAAGGATCGGAGACATCAGGTAACTATTTTTGGTCGTTGTTTTTCATCTTTCCTTCAGTATTGCAATATAACGTATCAATGACTTCCATCGGTACTTCATTGACGCGTGGTATGTATGATTCTTCGATATATATATCTATTGCAGAATTTCATGCCATTCTGCGACTGGTTTCCCTGCTCGCACTTTTACTCATACCACTTTCAGAAATGAAACGCCTTCTCAATACTCCATAACGTGCTGTCTCTATTTTTGCTGCCCTACACACATATCCGCGCAAACAATACATTTTCTTTATATATTTTATTGGCATGCTGAGCATGTATTTTCAGTCACAATCGGTAACTTACATCAGAGCTGGAGTATCCAGTTGAACTCGTACATTACAGCGTATAAACGGTATTCATTGTCCTATACTCTGGCGCAATACATTTTGTTCTCTAATAGGTAGAAGGACACACTGAACCAAAATCAGTTAGTACTCATATCAAAGGTTACACAGCGTTATATTATGACGAGTCAGATTTATTTTGGTTCATCGACCCCTTCTTCCTATAAGCCTCCATCAAAGACAGCAAACATTACCAAAATGTCGCAAAACGCTGAAACGGACTCTTTTTGGGCACTCATTTCTATGACTTACTATTTTCATCATCACGTATCTATTATTTTTACATATGCAACATATCTTCTAGTATACAAATACATTGCAAACTTGTCGGAATCGGACACATCATTTTTCCGTTGTCTGATGGGCGAAAAATGGCCCTTATCCGCCCACCTCCTTTGATTGGTTGTTTACTCTTCCGATGAAGGAGCCTTGAAAATAAGTGATTGGGCCCGTCACTTGTTCTCTTCGCGAGGTATGTGTTACACCATATTTAATATTGTGTATAGTATGTTTTATTTTGTGAATTTAAAATCTATTCTGAGTTTTTCCGTGAGTATATAAAAAAAAAAAAAAACATGTAGATAGAAAATTGATAAATATTCTAATTGAACCATCAGTTCAAATATTGGTATTGAATTTCTATAATATAAATGTGTATTTCAAATATGGTTTATGCTGAATATGTCTTGTGATAAGGCAGGAGCCATCTTGGACTTTTACTTCATGCAACATGTGCCTGATAAATTTTTCAGTAATTATAAATTTCTTGTGGTTTTTGCATGAATCGAAATTGTTTAAATCTACTAGAAGTTGAAAATATTTTTCAAAATCGGACAAACTTTTACGAACTTTACAAATTCGTTGTTAGATTCAACATTACGTGTATATATATATATATATATATATATATATATATATATATATATATATATATATATATATATATATATATATATATATATATATATATATATATAATAAAATTTGTTAATGTTATCTGAATTCTTTTTGTGTTGTTTATCAAGTAGAGTTATGTTCCTGCAACCTTTGAAGACTTATTATTATTTGTTGAACTTTAGCATACCAACTCTTTCAGTAGCTTACATTTTTACGTGCGTTAAGCGGCGTTGTAAACCACATACCTGACCCGGGAAACTCTTCTCGGAAGGGCTACTTGTTTGAGTAGAGGGAAGGGAACGTAAAACTTTCTTTCCCGATTTTCAAAGATTTAGTTTTTTCTGGGAAGGGACGGTAGTGGCAACATTACCCACCTTGGCTGTTACACCCTCCTCCTTCCCTATATAAGCAACAAGTACACATACATGGTATTACTATGTAGTGGACTATTTCATTGCTTCACATAACAATTTTTATGGGTGTACCCCAAGGAGTGCGGAATGTTCCCCCAAGAAACCTGACGCAAAAAAAACCACGAACTTTATCCTCCCCCTCCGTCACGCTACCCGCACATACATAAAATGCATATAAGCGGAAAGTTTCCTCCTTCAGAAATACATTGCTACCAAAAATATCTTCCTAGCTTAATTAGTGGCTGAGCTATTGAGGTTTAAAGCCTTCTTGTTATAGTTGCGTTAATTGTCGTTTTAAGAATATATATTACCTATTATGGTATGTATATTATATCATAATACTAGCAGCGTTCACCCCGCTTCGCTGCGGTCACCCCGGAACGCAATAAACTTTGTTACTTAGATAATTTTTACTTTTTCGCTTTCAAGTGATATGATAAAAACCATAGAAGATTGCAGTAAATGTTAACATTATATCGCCTGTCATTTATGTTAACCCGCCCCGCTTCGCTGCGGTCACCCCGGAAGTTTTCGCTTTCAAGTGATATGATAAAAACCATAGTAGATTGCAGTAAATGTTAACATTATATCACCTGTCATTTATGTTAACCCGCCGAGTGACACGGTCATGCGGGTTGCATATAAATACGTTTATTTTTACCTATGATGAACTAACAAAGATTTGTACGTTATGGACACTTGAATGGTCAATTATCTCAAGACACTGGTAATTAAAAATTAAAGTGATATGATAAAAACCATCTAGGGTCCAAATCCTAATAACCCCCCAAAAATAAAAGAAATTGGTTCAGCCGTATTAGCGTGATGAGGTAACAAAGGATTTGTGCGTTCTCTTTTATATAATAGATTACCTATTAAGGTATATATATTACATTACCTCCTTCAGACATTTATTTGATGTAACGATAGTATGTGGATAACATATCTGATGAAAGAAATATTAAAACTGTTACACAGGGTATTAATAACAAGTTAGGGTCAATATTTCTGAAATGTCAAAATGATTACATACTTCCGCCTGCCTCATTCATTAACTTTGGACATACGAATGCTAACTTTTATCTTTTACTTTCAAGTTTGCCTTTAAATCATTATGAAACTTATATTGAAATGTACGTAGGAAAAATGATCAAATAAAACTACTCACACTGCATCATATTGACTTTATCCATTCATATTTTTTTAGTATATATCCTATCTTCTTTTAAAAATAATTTCTTCTTTGAATACAAAAAAGCCAAACATACTTTACATATAAAATGTCTGAAATTGAATTTCATTACATTACAGTACGAACACAATACCCTTGAGACAATATGCAGACAAATTAAGGAATTTCCGAAAATCTATGCGAACGGAAATCTTTACTCGTTACAAGTAGCACCGTTCCATAGATTGGGAAGACGTTGAGAAAGGGCACTGCAAGGACTATTCGTACGGAAGCAAATAACAATTGTATTCTGGGATCAGGAGAGAATCTTCCTATTAGAATGGTTGCCCTCCGAACACATACACCCATCGATAGTGGTCGTTACTGTAATTCACTGCGGCAACTGCAAAGACGCATTCAGCAACGTCGCTTTCTAGAATGGACTCGGAATGTTCTTTAACACGACAATGTGCGTTGACATTGCAGTCGGCAGCCCATTCGGTGCTCTAGGGTTCACGGTTGTCTCTTATCCTCTGTACCCACCGGATCGTGCCCCGAATGACTATGCCCTAAGCCTTATTCAACGCAATTAAAGGGGTCCCATGGAGTAAGAAATTCACTATCTACCCCGAACTTCAGGCCGCTGTCTAGCAGTAATAGCGCCGGAATACCCCCAAGGAACAGTGTAATACGCAAGTACGGAAACTGCCGGAATGATTGGCAACGGTCTATTTAAGAATTCACATGTCATCCGAATGGTATTAATCGAGTTTCAATAGTCACAATTTGTAGACGAACCGAAGTCTTCGGGAATTAATAATAATAATAATAATAATAATAATAATAATAATAATAATAATAATAATAATAATAATAATAATAATAATAATAATAATAATAACTCTATGACCTATGGAACCAGAAGGCTTAATGCGGCAATCACAAAAGCTCTGCATTGACTTTTATCCTTAGCCAACTGGATTCAGTTTCTATTTTGTATTTCTGCTTCTGCGAGATCCATCTTAACATTGTCCTCCCATTTGCACCTAGGTCTTCCCAATGGTCTTTTTCCTCTTAAGTTTCCAGTTAAAATTTTGAAGACCAATGTCCTCAAATAAATATTTCCTACAGTTCTCAATCTTTGTACATAATTTTCACGCGAAGTAAACTTGAATATGACATTGGCAACATTGCTGTAAGCGTATTGGTCGACATGCGAATAGTGTTCAAGGTCAAAGTGGTCAGTGTCAATTCGTCTTTCGCGCACAATACGGTAGATATTTAAAAAGTACCATTACGTCACTCAACAGCTGGATATAAGTGAAAGGTTTGGGAAATATTCAAATATGACGGCCGGTCAGTATTCGAACCTGTAATCTCGCGGCTGTAAGCAGAGTCCTCATGACTGCTAAGAGATATGTAACTCCTCTTAACTGACATGAGGAAGACAACATATAGATTGGCGTAACAAGGTACAAATGTTTTGAAAGCTCCCATTTGAATTTTCATCATTATAGATTCTTTACCAGTACACCTTTGTGAATTAACCAGATGAGACGGTTGGTTTTGTGCATCTAATGATATGTGAGAACGCTTCAAGAAATACGAGAAAAAGAACTCTTTTTATCTTTTGATCGCGGTGTAGTTAAAGCGCTAACAAAGCACAACCAAGGATTATATTATGAAGAGTCTTTGTGCCACCTGTTCCTTATAATGATCCTCTTTCTAAGAGCTTTTGTTGTTGGATCAAATGTCACGGAATGAAGGGGATGAAGAAAAAGGAGTCAGTTGCAGTAGACGTTTTTACACTTTGAAGTTGTTGTGTTAGCACGGAATACGCTATTCTGTTTCTTCAGTACTTTCTGAACCCTCTTCCGTATTTACATACTTAATACTGTTAGTATGAAGATAAACTTTTGGAATTTTCAGCGTTTTTACATCATTGAGAGCAACAGTTTTAAAAATTACTTTAACAATTATTAATATCATACATATAGTATATATGTGTGCTTGAGAAATGTAAAGGTATATCAACAGAAAAAACCTTATTCTGAAAGTAAAAGATTATACTGAAATAGATCATGTATTTCATTTTTTAAATAATTTTCTTGGGTCCGACAGTTCATCGGTCTGCACGAAGATTTATTATACTAATCGGATTGTCTGTGTTACTATTCACATTTAATATGCAAATGCTGTACACTCCAGATCGGTAACTACTAAAATAATGAAACTAACATAGACTACATATACAATAGACACGATATAACCGAGCGACTCGGGAAAAGTCAATGATAAGGACCACTTCCGGCGAAATTGAGTTAGGTTCAATGAGTTGGGATCGGACCACAGAACAGTATGTAGGTAATTTAAGTTTGGAACTGTACAGTCCGCAGCAAAAAACCTGCAACATGAGCATGCAAATTTATTGTGAAACTACGCCTAACAGCCCAGAGAATCAACATAACGTCTAAGTGGCACGAATCACGCCAGGAGAAACCTCGGCGTCCTCCCCTCCACACTTATTTTGGAGCAAAAGACTTCGTCGTTTCACACTAAACTTACAATGCTCATGTTGCAGGTTTTTTGCTGCGGACTGTACCTGCATAGGCAGGAAAAACTTGCTTAGTATGTGTCACTGCATTGCATGGGAATGTTGAACTTTCTTTTCCAATTTGATCGAAAGTTAGAAAATGCCTCTTACCAATATCTTCCCCCAATCCGCTCAACCATACAGTAGCACACACATGGGGTGTTTCAGGGTTTTAACCCTCTCTTGAACAAGATACTATCAAAAATATATAACAAGCTTTCCCTGCCTTCTGCAGGCACATTTCCAAAATTAAACTACCTACATACTGTTCTGTGGTACAAATGCCAAGCGCTTGCCATTGTGTTTGCCCGAGCCACTCATACATATAACAATTCTGAAAGGATATGAACTTGGTACCTTGAACCCCCTCGATAAAGTTCTGCGTACACTACTGGGTACTTTCATATACTACTTGACACTAGTAGAGAGAGGGCGTACTCTACTTAGTTTAGTAGAGAAATACAGAATAAAATGCTACCGCTTGTAACCCCTCTTCTGAGTACGAGCCTACAATTAACAATTAATTATTAAGGAACTGACAAATATAGAAGCCGTAACAAATCAATTAGTTCAGAATTGAAGACATTTCGAATTGTCTTCACTAACAAGAACGTTAGAGAATTTTATTTAAGAGTCTTTGGGAGAGAAACGAGCGTGCATTTCCTGACTTTCAATCTCAATGAACCAATTAGGAAAATGGTTGTTTGTGTACCTGTTGAGGATTGCGTTGAGGTGGAGAGCCAGCGATGAAGCGTCACTGGTTGGAAGCCAAAAGCAATTTTAAAATTGGAGAGAAACAACTTTCTGTAATCGAGGAACACAAACAACAGAACGAATGAATGAATTAAGAAGAAGACTTATCTCTGCTTTCACGACTCCGAGAAGACAAATGAAAGAAATCACAAGAGTTCACAAAGAATAGAATAAGAATTACCAATCGACTCAAGTTAAATTTTACTATACTTTATGTGGCTTCCAAATTGGACTTGAGTCTAATGGAGGAATTCGCAATATTTTCCAGTTAGTTGAGGAGCTCTATGAAAACGACCCACGTTTATTTTTCACCGAAATTTCCGAAGTTAATGCTTCGAAACAGCTGTACGATGTAAAAGACAAACAAATTTCCAAGTCACGTAGAAAGAAACATGTAATAAAGTCTTTGATTTACGTTCGATAAATATGCCCTTAACCCAAGAGAGACATGTGATTAATAAAAGTAATTTACTTTGAAAGAATTGGTAGCATGGGTGTGTGGGAGGAAAGGGAGAACCACAAGAAAATCTACGGACACACATGATCTGGGACCGAACCAGGGACCTTCGTACGGTCCACTGCTGGATTTACCAATAGGAGCGCACGTTAAACGAAAATTTAGTAAACAAGCCAAAAATTTCAGTTTAATAATAATAATAATAATAATAATAATAATAATAATAATAATAATAATAATAATAATAATAATAATAATAATAATAATAAGAAGAAGAAGAAGAATAAAATATTTGTTTTTTGATATTTTTTCATACGTCTAATATAATTTCCCAAAGTGCAATTGCACATATTCCAAAAGGAGATACAATAACGAATGGGCATACGCAAGTGTACACAACTTCCAAGACTATCGCACAAATTCCAAATTCGCGGTGGCTCAGTGGTTCACCTCCGGTGCTTGGGGTCCCTCGTTCGATCCCAGCTCGCGCCGTGTGTACTTTGTGGTGGACAAACACCGTGCTCGTGGGTTTTCTCGGGGTTCTCCCGTTTCCTCCCACTTTCTTCATTCCACCAGTTCACTCATCTATCATCATCAACTAACCGGCATAACCGTGGGACGTAAAACTTAAAGATTTCATTTCTTTTTTTTTCGTTTTCTGTATATGCTCAAAGGAACAATCTTCTCGGACGTGGAGGAGCTTCATGTTTGAATATTCCGCTATTACGGGCAAAAATTTAAAACTATTTTCTTTTATTATTGAACTAGTACATATTGAAAACTAAAACTAATCATTTCCTGTAAGTTTATTTTAGAAACGTTAATTTGTAACATTACAAATTCTTTCTTACAGCAGATTCAACATAAAAATGCAGAAAAAATTATGTTTAAAAAAGTTGAAACAAAGAAAAGTCTAAAATAACTTTTATTTTATATTGCATTCAAATTTTGTTTGTTGGTCTTGATAAAGGGTGGCAAACATCTTCGGACCTAGGTGTGCCAAAATATTAAATGCCACCCTGTTCGTACCAAAGGATCTCCAACTCCTGGCAGACCTGTTCCTTATCTTTTCAATGTTTTCGTTACGAAGGAACAATGCTCACGGTAATTCAGTCCAATTGGAGATTTTAGTTGGTCAAGGGAACAAGATATCATCATGTAAGTTGACCACATTGGAATGACAGAAAGAGACACTGGAATTCCGTATGATACTACCTACATAGGTGTTACCTAATGTGCAATGGAAAAATGTGTTACTTGGATAACTGTTTTGTCTCCTTACGATATCACTTGTACAGTATAATAAGTGTTTTGCAAGATACAACAAATACCGACTATAACATGTACAGCTTGCATAGATGCACTTTTCACTTTCTCTGAATACTCATAAACCAGTGCAGATATTGATATGCAGTTTCAAACAATGCAGTTCCATTGTTATACAAATTACATGTACATATACGAATAGGTTATAATAATAATTTACTAATTACTAATAATAAAAACAGGACAAATTGACATTTTTGTTTCATCAAGTAAGGAACCATGGGCTAAATGCGAACACAATTAATGTTACACAGAGAGAAAAGTCGAACGAATTTAGAAGAAAAATTCGTAGATTCCAACTACAGGCGGCTTTCCTGGTGCTGCTCCTGCCACTACACAACTACAATCTGTGTTGTGGTGCAGATTTTCTGTACTGTGTATCCGTATACAACTAGATAATGTTTGTCAAAGTATGTAACCATGATTTTCTGTGTTTTAACCATGATTTTCTGTATCTGACAGAAAATATACACATTTCCGTCTATTTGAGGCTGTACATATTGGACCTGGCTCAGTAACAAACCTGTACGTAACCAGGTACAGAAAATCTTGTGTGTGGCACAGAATCCTGCTAAATTTTGTCTCTTCGGACTTTCTAGACCAAAGTTCATATTTTTTCACCTGTAGATACCAAAGCAGGTTTGCAGTGCAGTTGACATCAAAGCGAAAGTTTGCAGAAAACTTTATATTTGAAATGCATGTAGGGGACATGGTAGCTCAGTACTAGAGCGTGGTACATGGGGTCCCTGGTTCGATCCCAGCTCTCGCCAAGACGGCTTTGTGGTGGCAAACACCGTGTTCGTGGGTTTTCTCGTGGTTCTCCTTTTCCTCCCATTTTATTGATTCCACCATTTCATTCATTTCTCATGATCACTGTCTTCTTTAGCCTAGCCGGCATAACCGTGGGATGTAAAGCTGAAGGATTTTTTTTAATGCACGTATCACTGGACGGAAAAGAGGAGAAAGACATTGGAGCCAGGATAGCAGAGAGAGACCTTCGAGGTTATATGGTTACCGTATATCCCTTTAGCAACGGTTACCCGGATCGATTTGCTGGAAGAGGTCATGTAATTCGAATCCCACATTAAACTATAGGTCCATCTCTTATGTAGTCTCAGTAATCAACTAAGGCAGTTGGATAAGAGAGCCAATACTGGACGATAACGGAGAAAGACGATAAAAACCAGGCAGATGAAAACCAAAGAACATTCATCTAGCGTAGAGAAACACGAAATAGTGTCATAGTCAATGCACTAACCCAAAATCGACCAACGCTTGAAAGAAAAGATAAAGGAAAAAACTAGACGTGGAGCACCAATAACGAAATCGACGGACGAAATGATGAAACGCCGACCATATCAATACCTGAAAGATTGCATTAAAGGAATTACAAAATTCAGTCTTTGCAAATTGTCTATCGACAGAGAGGAAGAAGATAAGCGTGTCCCCAGCTGATGTGCAGAGGAGCCAATGAGTCAACTGCAAGAGGTGTTGCTCGAAGGATCGCACACGCTATTGGCTATTCTCGGTTGGTTCGTTGTCTTGGAATAAACTTTGGCACTCGCATATGCACTGATGATCAGCCTAACTAACAAGAAAAAAATAAATAAAACGAAACCAAAAAGTAAATAAAAGAAATGCTCTTGTGACGACATGTGCAACATTGTTTCTTTGCCTCCTGTTTATTCTTGTACTTCGCTTTTATTCCTTTTATTCTTGTGGTCTGGCAACTATGTTAGGCAATGAGATTTCTGCGTGTCTTCCGCATATCTTAGGAAGGTAACGCTGCTCAGAGCCCGAAGAGAGGGTACACGTTCTGTACCTTATCAATTCCAAACCTCTAATACCATTTAATACAGTATTACATATACCATTAACTTTAGATACATATATGCTGATTAGATTTTTATGTAGGTCTAATGGTCAATAAATTAACCACTTTGATTCATCCCGAATTCAATCATTTAAGCTTGCAGCATGCTTGACATATCAAAATAAAACCCTGAAGAACATTTCACATAACAAAATTGTTAGCTTGATTCAAGAGTACACGAAAGATACAAGGTTATTATCATATGAAGGTTCTACAAAAAGTTTTCTTCTTAATTCTGGTACAAGCTTTTAACACTACAACCTTCTTGACATAAGAATTACGAATCAAGTATTGTAGTTTCTATAAAACGAAATTATTTCAAGGTTGCTGTGGTAAGCTTTTACAATGTTTGTTATACTAACCTCGTTAGCATAATTCAAGCACTCTAGTTTCTACAAGATAATAGTACTGTGAACTTAGTATGGCAAGCTTCCAGAGTGGTAAGTTCCAACTTTGACATTTGTAGGAGATTGTTGTAATGTCATGTCCCCAACGCAAATACGACGGTAAATAAAGAACTATTCGTTTTATGTAGAGTATTACAAAACAACGGTAGGGGCTGGAAAAGAACATTTATTTATTTATTTATTACATTGTTTCATTGCTTTTAGATGCACTTATTCCAGCGGTTCATTTTCACTCGCGCATTCAGTCAACAATAATGTGTTTGGCGACAAACCAACTAGACCTACTGGCTATACAATCATCTAGGTATTGCTTGTTTCACTACAAAGTCCAAAGGAAATAGACGATCTCCTATATCAACTTTGAATGTTCTCAATAGATGATAATCAGAAGGCGCGAAATATGGACTATATGTAGGGTGCTTCAGCATTTCAGAACCTAATTTCCCAGGTGTTTGAAGTGTCTTGCGGGCCTATACGCCGTGTAATGTCTTGCGGCAACAATAATTTCTTCGACAATAGTACTTGGCGTTCGCTCCAAATTGCTGGTTATCAGTTGTTACAGCAATTCACTGCAACTTACACTGATGGCCGTAAACTCCTTTTTTCTAGTAAGCTTCATGTAAATTCCATTTTACTGCTTCGTAAAGAGTTATGGTGCCAGGAGACGTGTCCGCCCGCGGTAAGGGCCAGGGGGCAGTAGCCCCTGTTCACAGGGACGTACAAGGGGTGGATCCTGGGGATCCAGACCCCCCGAAATTTCAACTTTTCTGTAAATTTAGCCTAATTTTAGGGGCCATTTCACGAATTTTAATATGAAATACCCTCATATTGAGTTTGAACCTCTACCGAAATAAATTCCTGCGTACGCTACTGCCTGTTCAGTTCTTGGAAATACATGGCAAAATATATTAATTTGATATCACATATCTGTGAAGAATATTAAATTCTAGGGTGTCTATAAGCACAATTATAGCCAACATTTTCGAATTATTTTTTGTTCTTTTTACTCAGTGTCTTTTGCTAGTGATGTGGGATATTGGAACATGTTACGTAACCGCCTTCGCCTACCGAGCGAAGTAGCTCAAGTGGTAGTGTTGACTTCGCATTCGGGAGGTCGTGGGTTTGATTCCTGCTGCCGACAATCCTAACTGCGGTTTTCCAGTGCTTTTCTCAGTCCTACCTGGCAGATGCCGGGATGGTACCTACTGAACAGGCTCTGGCCAATACCTTCCCAAATCCTTTCCATAGTTAATGCTGTTGTTAGATATCCAGTATAAAATGGTCTCTGAGTTGTATCTGGTGATTGTTAAATAAATAAATAAATAAATTTCTCCTTGGGATTTGCTTCCGAATTTCTACTTTTTTTTTTCACAACAGTGAAATATTGAAATTTAGGAAACACCTGAATGATAGAACGATCAACCGAGAATTAAGGCGTTTCCGATCTGATTGCCTTGTAATAGCCAATGGGTGATATCAATAAAAATAAGTAACTACTCCTGAGAAGTCCTGCTCGAGAATCGGAGTAACTACAGCTGGAGTAATCTCCTCCCTCAATTTCATATCAATAAAACAAGCCACTACTCAGGTCTAGTCTGCTCCAGATTTATGAACGTTTACTCGCGCTTCCTCTGCACGTAGCACTGAGTCGTATCAATAAAAGAAGTGATTACTCATTTCTCCCATTCATGGCGCAGTCATTTCGTTGTTTTTCACCTATGGCGTAGTATCTTAAAAGCCATGAAACGGGCAAGTAGCAACGATAGCTTCAATCAAAGTGCATTTGTGGATATTCTAAAAGAGTTTCCAGTGGTACTTTCAAAGTCACAGTTACCAGAAAGTAAACGAAGGAAAGCCGAAAGTTTGAAGGTAATTACACTGAAATGCAACGAAATATCAAATACATCTACGACTGAGACACAAATTCAAAAGAGAATCTTTAATATTCGAGCGAGAATAAAACAAAAATAAAAAAGGAGAAAAAAATAAAAAAAAAAAAACGGGAAAGAAGAAAGTAATACTGAAACGATGGGAATGATGAACCTATTTGAGCTGATGGATGTTGATTGGAATAAAGCAATATCAAGATTAACACGACAAGCGCATATCACGTGTTGTCCAAGGTCTTTGTAGATTGTTTGGCTTTAAGAACGAAATCAGACACTTGGCTCCTTTGTTTTCTTTTTAAAAAAGTCCAGCCACCCACGTCATAAATCACGTCCATCTGATTGCGTTTGCCACACCATACGTGTCCCCTTTCGCCTTGACATAAACAAAATACATTCTCATATATACACCCTTTCTATCAACGTTGAGTTGAGTTGATTATTAGTTTAACGTCCTTTTCAGTAGTGTGCCTATATGAGACAGAACCCACTGATTAACGTGGAATCCGAACCACATGAGCTCCTGCCGGGAATCGAACGCGGGTCTCCTATGCCAAAGGCATGTACGCTAACCGCTTAGCCACGAAATAGCTCTTCCTATTAACGTATTACTCTCCAAAATACTAGGTTTCTTTAATGCCACTTGTGTGTAGTCAAGTGCTCCGATAGCACCCGGAAATGTATATTGTTCTTGCCACTCTGCCTTTGCTGTTTGCATATTACGCACACTTCCGGAAACAATCCATTTTCAGGTACTCATAGACAGTACTTTGAGCCACACCAGAATCCCCTGACATTCCGACCTGGAATCCCGGATCACTCACGTAACGCAAGAAAACCAAGGACACCGATTTGTCTTTAAATTGAGGGGGGGGCATTCAGATGCAGAAGGTATATATATCAGGATTTTAAGACAAATTGCACTCTAATTATGCCAAATATTGTATATTCATAAATAATTAGGGGGCCCACATGAGCTTTGGGGGGCCCGGGCCCCCACAGGATCGGCGCCCTTGAAGAAAACCCGCATCTTTTCATCATTACGTAGTCCACCACCCGGAATTTTGGTTGATTCTCCTTAAAAAATGTTGTGCTAACCACTCTACATTTTCTTTCATAAACTTATAATGCTTTTTGTAATCTCCATTTCCAACATTTCTATGCAGTTTATAAGTTTTTCTACGTAGTAAAACAATCATATATTCTGCCATATTTCGCACGGAGTCACCTATTTAGCTTGCTCCACAAATTTGGAGAAGTTACTAGCATCACAGAAGAGTCTTTGATTTTTATTGATATCAAACGCGCAGTAGTTACTCGGCTCGAGAATAGAGGTGTGGTTACTTCAAAAGGGCGGGGCTTCTTCGAGGTCAGCCGAGACGACTAGTGCTCAGTTCTCTTTTTATTGATACCAATGCGAGTAACTACTTCAAAATTGGGCGTAATGAGTAACTTCTCCGTTTTATTGATATCACCCAATGTCAGTGTGCAGCTTAACGCCTACTTTTTTTTTTCCCCCTTTAGAATGCAAGCGTAGAGTTACCTTGGCTACTTGGCTATGTCTTGACAGATTGAGATGCTCATATTTGTTCTGTACTTTTCCATTTTTCTTGAGTGTATAGTTGTCAAGATTGTACGCATCCTAATTGGAGTTGAGTCCAGTGTTCATTTATCTCCTTCTGCTACATTGGAGTTATAGTAGAACGTAGTATTAAGATGATCTCCAAAGTACGACGAGGGCTTGAACCCATTGCACAGATCTTCATGCGAGATCAACCCTTGCAGTATAGACTGTTCCTCACCACCCTATGTCGCCTCCAATAGAGTTCGATTGCACTGACTCCGGCTCTCCAATTGGAATTAAAGAGTACAATGATAATAGACGAACGTTCGAATGTTACTAGCAAGGATGGAGTACATATTCAGGATGTATGGAAATCCCATGCAAAACGCAATTTCAGGATGTATCTGGAATGTCTGTCGCTTTCAGGATCCATATTGAAACACGAGAGGAAACAGATTTACGTACATTTTTCGTATACACAGTAACTTGTGCAGGGCCGCACCCACGGAGGGGTTCACCGTGTTCGGACTCCCAAATTTCTCAACTCAACATACGTTTGTACACTTTCTCATTAAAATTATACTTGTTAAACATTGAAATGATTGATGTAGCATGGAAATTTTGATCCTACACTTCATCTTTCCTGTTCTTATTAAAACAATCTAGTACTATCATTCTTTTTCTGAAAATGTAGGCTACACTGTAAAAAATCGTTGTGTTATTTCAACGACATGCCTATGTGTTAACACGATTGTGTTAAAATATAACACAAATAAGTGGTTAGAATAACTCACTCTCCATTTGGAGTTGTGTGTCAAATGCCGGTAGTTGAAATGACACACAGCCTGTGTGTTAAATTAACACAAGTGTAGAATCTTCGGTGTTGTTTTCTGCGTGATTGCCAAATATGTTGGACATCTAATTATAAAGGCTTATAAATTGAAGCTACAGATAAACACAGTAGAAAGAAATACTTAAACAAATCCAGGTATACACAAAATTTCAAAATGCAAACCGCGCGATGTGTTTTCAATTGTTTTACATAATGTTTCTGAAGAAACTCTAACAGCACAAGATGTGCTAGGCATGTGCCATTTAGATGTTCTAAATTATCTCCCACATTTGATGCATTTATTGCTTCTTTTTCTAAGCGATTGTGTACTAGATTGTGTCAACAAACGCATCAACTTTATTAGATGGCAACTGGCGCCGATAATTTGAAAGTGAATATGGAAGAACTATAAAATAAGTAGACAGTCGTCATTTTGTTATAAAATTTGGTCTACATGGCAAGCAAATTTTTTCTCACCCCCACGGTTATCGTCGAATATACGCGGCTTAAAGGAGCACTCTGATTAGCCAAATTCAAAAGACCTCAACAATTATTCCTCTACAAGGGACGTTTTCTTCATGGCCTCCGTGGCCAAGTCGCAAGAGCACGCGGCTAGTAATTGAAGGGTTGGTGGTTCGTGGCCCCTCCCCGCCACTGGAGTACGTTTTCTTACTTGTTTAAAGTGTTTGTTTAGACTCGGCATAATGTAAACACATTACGCATATAGGCGACTTAACATATTTTGGGGGAGTAATTTTGTGGTTCATTAACGTTTACGGCATGGCTCAACACCGGTTGTGTGTTAAAGACGTAACACACCCCCTGTGTTAAACGCCAACACCGTGGGGTATGTGTTGAACTAACACCGCATAGTGGTAGTCACGCTGGAACCACTGTCGTGTGTTAAAATTGAGTTGAATTAACACAACCATTTTTTACTGTGTATGCTCGTAATTTACTACAGAAATGAGCCTTTTGTAACAAAAATTTGTTCTATTTTATTTTTCATTACTATATATATAAATTAATAAGTATTTCCCTTGCATGTATTAGCTGGTGACCTACCCACATAGCTCAGAAATTTAATTATTTGTAATTTCATTAGTTTCAGATCTAACAATAATTCTTACTTGAAATTGAAAACCAAAATCTCAGCAGGCAATTTCTTTTCTTCGCAACGCATTTCGAAAGCGTAAAACATTCTATTTACAAACTCTGACTCAAAAACCACTCTGAACCTCGATAAGTTTTCATTCTACTAACAAACTCTTGACTCTACACACATCATGAATGTGTTCATACTGAGCATCGATTGTTTGTTCAACGCTAAAACACAAATATAGTTTGTCAACTATTTTTTTAAATTAAGGTTGTAATAAGTAGACCTGTGATTTATAATGGTTTATATTCTTTTATTTTTTATTTTTATTTATTTATTTATTTAGAACTGCAGCCCTCAGGGAACCCAGAGTTCGGAGTCTACGGGAACACCTGGTAGTCCGCGAGAGGAGATGGAACCAACGCAACTACAGATGTTCCCCGTTGCCCCGCCCACGATGGGGCCTCCTGCAGGCCCTCCTCCGCCCCCTGCGCCCACGTACGTCTACCCAGGATACATGTTTGGTCCCACTCTGTACAATATGAACGGTGAGTTTCTGTCTCCTATCTACAACATATTCAATTAATTATAGTCATTCCATTAGAGTTAAGAGCTAATTGCATTTAGCAGATAATGCCAGAGCAAATTAATAGACTCCTGCTCCAACGTCGAAGAAAATGGTTTAGTATTGATAAGAGTAAAGCAAAGAATATTTTGCCCAAAATTTTATACGTGGTATTTAACGCACGGCGACCTAAATGAAGTATTATTTTACACTTGACTTGAACTTGGCCCGCGTAGCGTAGTCGCTAACGCTGTTGCCTTTGCTGCGAGTGGTCCCGAGTTCAATTCTCAGAGACATACCCGATGGAAAAAGTGTAAAAGTTATTTTTTAGGCCAACCACCCTGAGTGAAGTTTCCCTGAGTTTTTTTCATTCACACCACGCAAATGCCGGGATGATACCTAACACGCAGGTCCCAAGCCGCTTCCTTCCTTCCATTTCCTCGAATAGTGTGATCGCCAAGGGCTAAAATGGCCATAGATGCCGAAAGCCCAAAAATCTAATTTGTAATTTCTAACATTTGGCTTGAAAAATCGAAAGAAAGTTTGTTTAAATCCATACAAATTTTGTCAGTAATTTACAATAAGTCCATAGGAAATTTGATTTAAATCCATAAAAACTAAGTGTTTTTTAAATTGAAAGTTATTTTTTAAAGTATAGGGCCTAAAGGTAACCAAAAAAGTAGTGTTGCTTTTTGTGTAGGTTTGTGTTCAATTGGCCCTCATACCATGAGTTGAACGTGAAGGGAGATAAGGCCAAGGTCAGTTGTTGGTGTGGGTATATCCAACATACTACCTGGTTGTGGCAGTTCAGTTATACCGTGAACTTACGTAAAGACAGAGTGAACATGGGAACATAAGAGCGTGTATGCTATACGAGCTCAAATTGGAGTCAAAAGACGCTCCGGGGGGGGGGGGGAGAAGATATGCCAGGCCTTTGGTAAGAGTGTCGTGACTACGCGAATAGTGCAGCGGTGGTTTAATAAGTTTAACGACGGTGACGAAACATTCGAAAACGCACCACCTGCCGGAAGACCAACACATGTACAAAATGAAGATTTTCAAGCAGTAATTAAGGTGAACAGTGACCAGACATGTGAGGAACTGGGACTACAATTTAGTGTCAGTAGAGAACCATTCGTCAGCACCTCCATCAACTTGTGAAGCACTACAAGTTGGATAGATGAGTCCCACATGATTTGACTTCTGGCCAAAAGGCAACGCGAGCTGTCTCGTCTCAGAAAAGAGCCATTTCTGGACAGGGTGTTGAAATGTGATGATGGGTCCTGTACGAAGCTCCACGGCGCCGTCATCATTGGTTAGCATCCCATGAACCGGTTCCAAAACAGTAGAAATCAGCACTGCACCAGAACAAAATCCTCTTGTGTATTTGGTGGACTGCCATAGGGAACTGCTGCCAGCTGGTCAGAGCATCAATGCAACTGTGTACTGTCAGCAGTTGAGCCGTGTTCAAGAAAAACTCAAAACTCTGAAGTTAGCACTTCTGAATCGCAAAGGGGTTCTTGTGTTACAGGACAATGCTAAGCCCACGTGGCTAGGATGTCCTGGGACATCATTCTGCGTCTTGGATGGGAAACACTATTGCATCTGTCATACTCCCCGAACATTGCACCGTCCGATTATCACCTGTTCCATTCCTTGGACAATCACCTTTCAGGACGCCAGTTCAAATCCCTAGTAGAGGTGCAAAATGCAATTGATACCTTCTTCGCTTCACGGCCCACCAAGTTCTACCGCGATGATTTCCATGGCCTTCCAAAATGTTAGCAGAAAGTCGTATATGCTGATGAAGGCTATTTTTGATCTTTCAGGTACGTCTTAGGTGACATATCGATGTTCGAAGGTGGTGGGTGAAAAAGCGACAGGATTTCGTTGGTTACCTTTATATATAAGAATTTTTGTTTAAATACATAAAAATTTATTCATTTTTTTTTTAATTTGAAAAAACTATGTATGGTGTAGATTAATTATGCCATTATATGAGAGAGACGAGGGTTATTCCATAAGTTAGGTTACTGTTTTTCAACTACCATCACACACACACACACACACACACACAAGCTACAGGAACTGAAATGTACACCCTATGCGTGTTTGAAGGTCACAGGAATGTGTTTATAAATTAAGGCTCCCAGACGTCCCGATTTAGCTGGGATAGTAATCTTGGATTTACATTATCTGTGCATCCAAAATTATTCTGAACTCCAGCTGTCACGATTTTTTTTTCAAAACAGTAAGTTAAAAGTACATTTCTTATCTTTTTTTAAAGAGATCTTTCATTAGTCACTTTTGATGATTGTTGCCTGTTATTTAATTGGTTATGCTATTTCAGCAAAAAGTAAGTAGACCCCTACATAGCTGTGGCTATACCGTAAATTTTCATAGGGTGTCCCAGGATTTTAGCCAAAAATTTGGGAGCCCTATTTTCAGTGCCACCGATGGATGTGTGTGTAAGGGGGCTAACGGCAGGGAACAATCGAAATACGTACAGACGAATTCATTGCTTGATCAAGTTAATATGCATAAATGTACACAGAAGTAAAAGATGTACATGTATAGAGAAAAGCAATCACCGTTCGAACCGTATTTCCACGGCTGTGAAGGGAAGGGCGTTGAATATTATTTATTTATTTATTTATTTATTTATTGTAACAACAACACAACAGGCGTCCTGCCCATTTACAGTGTTTGTTTACATATATGGTAAAATATCATAATTTTTACAGAAGAAAAACATACAGAAATGTTTATTGTTTCATTAATTAACTCAGCTCATCATACTACAAATTGTGTTCCTAAACATTTTTTCAGACATATTGAATATGTCTATCATTTCACACTTTTCTTCAATATTATTGTAGTGAGAGCTCATTCTCCATAAAGGGGATGTATACAGGATGTCAGTGCGTGCTTTCTTACAGTACATGGTACTACTATTGCTTAACCTCGTTCTAGATGTCGGAACATGCAGAAATATATTAGAACTTAGTTCTATGCAATCAATTTTATTATTTATTATTTTATGTAGAAAAACTAAATCATTAACATACCTACGTTGCTCTAATGTCGGTATATTGAAATGGTTTGTTAGTTCTGGGTATGATATATATGCTGGGTACATTCCAGTTTTTTTATACATTAGTAATCTCAAAAACTTACACTGCACTCTTTCAATCATTTGGATATATTTTCCATTATGAGGAGTCCAAATAACAGAAGCGTATTCCAGTTGGGATCTGATATACGAATAATATAGTTTCAAAATTGTCATGTGGCTACGGAAGTCTCTACTTACACGACAAACAAATCCAAGACTCTTATAAGCATTGTTTGCAATAGTTTCAATGTGATTTGCGAAAGTCAGTTTTGGGTCGAAGGTAACACCAAGGTCTTTAACAGTTTCCGGCCTACAAAGATTTATACCGTCAATAGTATAATCATAATTTATGTATTTTCCTTTTCTAGTAAATGTAATAGCTTTACATTTAGTTATGTTTAGGCTAAATTTATTCACGTGGCACCAGTGTTTTACATTTTCCAAGTCTTCCTGGAGGTTTTTACAGTCTTCAAGTGATTTAATTTGAGTATATAATTTTAAGTCATCTGCAAAGAGTAAAGTATGCAATTTCTTGATGTGCTTAGTTATGTTATTGATAGTGATGAGGAATAATAAAGGTCCAAGGTTTGATCCTTGCGGTACTCCCGATGTAGCATTAAAATTTTTGGAGATATGACCTTTGTAAGCTACAGATTGTTTACGATCACGTAAGTATGATGTGAAAAGTACTAATGCTTGCTTAGAAAGATTCATAAGAGCTAGTTTTTCAAGCAAAATGTCGTGGTTAACTAAATCGAACGCTTTCTGAAAGTCTGTATAGATTACATCCACCTGCCCTCCTTTGTCTAGTTCTGAAGCTATAAAGTTTGTTATAATTGTCAAATTAGTTGAAGTGGATCTATTCTTGAGAAATCCGTGTTAGTATACAGAGATACTGGATCTAACATGATTAAGTAAGCGATTGTGTATTATATATTCATAAATTTTTGCAAATGGGGATAGAATTGCAATTGGTCTAAAGCTTTCTATATTTTTAACATTGCTAGTTTTTGGAATAGGACATATCAAGCTTTCTTTCCATCGGTCTGGAAAAACATTATATTTTACGGACATGTTTAATAGTATATGTATAGGATGTTTTATGATATCAATAGTTCCCTTTATTATGTAGGGTGGGATACCATCAGGGCCACACGCTGTTCTAGATTTCAACCTTTTAATGGCATGTTCTATTTCTGATATTGTTATTTCAGTGATTTGGAAAATATCGAGTGATATACTTCTAGGTTCGTGTGACATTAGAGCATCAGTGTTATAACTCACAGGTTCATGATTGTAAACAGACTTAAAATAATGTGCAAAATCCTCCGCAATATCCCTGTTACACTGTAGACTTTCACCATTATACATAAGGGGGCCATTAATCAAATGCCTTGTTTTATTTTTGATAAAATTCCAAAAGTTTGTTGGATCATCTGCTATGTAATTCTCGGAGTTAGCTACGAATTCTTTGTATGCTTTCGCAATTTTTGTCTTTACATCCGTCCTTAAACTACAGAATTTATCACGGTAATATGTATTGTTGTCTATTGTGTTCTTCCACTTTTTCTGATAGTACGATTTTTGTTTGTTTTTTCGAATTATTTCTGAGTTAAACCAGACAGGAAAGATTTTATTACTGGGATTCTTTTTAGTTGGAATGCATTGTTTAAATACGTCGTCAATTAATTGATAAAAAGTTTCTACAGCCTTATTTACGTCATTTAAATATGAAAGGCAATTAAAATTAACTTTTGAAAGTTCTAAATTAGGCTGTACGTGTTCCGGCAATGAGTATGTGTGTTAGCTGTCGACCACTTCCCCATCAAAAACTATTTCTGCTATGTTTTGCCGTTTTCGCTCTGATAGCTACTCACACACAAAGGGGCAAACTCACAAGCCCCTTGTACAAGCCTTCACACTTATGTATGGCACACCTCTGGAAGTGAAGCATTCTGCTTTTTGACAGGGACTAATGAGGTTTTTCTTTTACAAAGTGTCCAATATAAAATGCAACCCGGAGTTTGGGATAGTAGAACTTCTGAACTAGAAGCGATACACAAATAATAGTTATACCAAAATGAAGCTTTGTTTATGTTATATTTTTAAATTAGGAAGCAACAATTGAAGTACACTAGGAACCACACAGTGTTACCAGATGTAACCGAAGGTGTAAATTATTTTTTTTTTGCAAAACATGTAAATTGACTCATAACTCATACGTATGGATGTTCTGTCGTTAATTTTGAGTTTGTTTAGTTGGAGTAGCTTGGAAGCTATGGAGCAGAAAAAAGAATTTTTCATTTACACCGGTAACTAATCTGATAAGGCCTCTGTAAGGGGGAACTAGGGAAATCATAATTTTCATAAATTAATACTCTGATTTGGCAACATTACTGATGTTTCAGTGCATCAAAAAGTGTGTTAAGGATCTGTCTACATTATGCAATTCCTGAAAACAACGAAAAAGAAACTCTGAAATTATTATGACCGGCAACACGAAATGAGTTGTCAGCTCTACAGCAGATTGCTGGAAGTGTTCGCTCCCTGTTTTGATTCAAGCACTGGTTCATGCGTTTCACCATGTTGACAGCAACTTTACGAAGAGTAGAAGTGTCAATGTTCTCAATGGCACTGCGAATGTTCATTTCCAGGTCCTGTATAGTTCGAGAATTGTTCTTGTGTACCTCTTGCTTTAAGCAGCCCCATAGAAATTAATAGCAGTGTTGCCGGGTACATGTAAGTAAAACTTTTATCATAATAATTTCAAAGTTTCTTTTCCGTTGTTTTCAGGAGTTGCATAATGTAGACAGATCCTAAACACACTTTTTGATGCACTGAAACATCAGCACTGTTGCCAATTCAATATTAATTTATAAAAACTACGATTTCCCTAGTTCCCCCTTACAGAGGCCTTATCCGATTAGTTACCGGTGTATATGAAAAATTCTTTTTTCTGGTCCATAGTTTCCAAGCTACTCCAACTAAATAAACTCAAAATTAACGACAGAACATCCATACGTATGAATTATGAGTCAATTTACGTGTTTTGCAGAAAAATTTATTTACACCTTCGATTAAATCTGGCAACGCTGTGTGGTTTCTAGTGTATTTCAATCGTTGCTTCCTAGTTTAAAAATATATTCACGAACAAGGTTTCATTTTGATATTACCATTATTTGTGTATCACTTCTGGTTCAAAAGTTCTACTATCCCAAACTCCGAGTTGCATTGTATATTGGACACCCTGTATTTTAGGTTTGGCCCTGGAAATTCTTCTGCCCGTTTCTCGATCGTCAGTTTCCTCCTTTAACTCTCAATATTTTCTTCTACATTTCAAATCATCGATCAATTGTGCTCTTCTTCTCCCTACTCTTCGCTTTCCTTCCATCTTTCCTTCTATAGCGGTATGAAGAAGACAATTTCTTCGTAAGATGTGTCCAATCCAATTGGCCTTCCTACGAATGATGTTGGATAGAAGTATCCTTTTCTCTCCTATCCGTTTCAAAACATCTTCGTTTGTTATTCTCTCCGTCCATTTTATCTTCTCCATCTTCCTCCTACACCACATTTCAAAATTCCCTAAATAGGCCCTATTTCTTCTCTAACTTCTGTAATGTCCAAGTCTCTGAAACGTGTAAAGAGAAAATATTTTTTAAAAAAAGGAAAGAAAGAAAGAAAATATTCATCTCAAACTAAACATAAAAATTGTTAACACATTTAACACAAAGCTTTTTTTAAAAAAAGTAAAAACATGTTTCAGACAAAAACTGTCCGTATCATACATTACATTGTGACATGTTAATAACTGTTTCCTATTGTTTACGTAGCCAGTGTACAGCAAATGCACAATACCTTCGTGATTATACGAATCTCTGATGCGAAAGACGCTGGTTGGATTCCCCGTAAAAACTCATGGGATTGAGATTCCATGTTAAGTTTTAGGTCATCTTACGTTGCGCCCATTTTCGAACACAACGAAAATTGTTACTAGTATTGATGATTCTACTACGTAAACCCAAAAATGAAGTTTCATCTTTCTGAGAGGGTAGCTACAATCAACAGACATAGCATTCGGTGCTTATGACGCAGGGAAAATTTCTTTTGGTATGACAAATACACATTTTATTTTAATACTAACAAAAGTGTGTGTCCTTCCCAGGAAGAGTGAAAGTTTAATAAATGTAAAACCCCTAATTTCAACATTGCCCCCATTCCCCCCTTTAGAAAGCGCTGAAACATATGTTCATTCATTTTTAATTAGAAATTTATTCACCGAATTTCGAACATCCAACTAAAACGAATTCTCATATTCATTATTTATTAAATAAAGGAGCTGTAATTTTAGTATTATCAGAAATTGTTCCTTTCCCTCTGGAGACGCAGTGGCTCCGTAGTACAGCGTTCACCTCTGGTGCGTGGGGTGACAGGTTCGATTCCAGCTCAAACCAAGCAAACTTTGTGATGAACAAACACCGTGTGGGGGGAGTTTCTCGGGGTTCTCATCATCACCGTCTCCCTTAGCCTAGACGGCATAATCGAGGGACGTAAAACTCAAAGATTTTGTTTCCTTTCTCCTTTAAGAATAAGATTTTCAAAAATGCTTAATCATGTTTTGAATTATTTTAAATAAGAAGTTCATATTTAAGGTTCTATCACTAACTTAGAGTTCGTAAGTTATTCTATTTACAGGGGGAGGATGAATTGTTGTTTATTCCAGTTCAGGATAAGTATTTGAAAAAATCCTTTCTTGTCCCTTGTCTTGGTGAAAAAGGGAGTATTATGGCCAAATGTCATGTTTCGAGCAACATTGGTATATGACCTGGGTTTTTATGAATGAGTCTTCGTCTCTCTTTTTATGTAATAATTGAGTTGATTTTGAGTTTAACCTCCCTTTCAGCAGCGAAGCTATATAAGACGGGACCTACTGATTAACGTAGAATCCGAACCACATGAGCTTCCGCCGGGAATCGAACCAAGGTTTTTTTTATATAATAGTGTAGATGGATTAGCGCAAATGGAAGATGCTTTACAGGACCGAGGACTGCACTTTGAGAACCAATCGCTCTGAAGATAGAGCATGTTGGCAGTCAGTTATATGAGTGCAATCGCTGATGTGTTGTTGAAGCCTCCTATAATATTTCAGGTAGAGAAGCAGCAGTTATAAATACAGCCGAGCGTCAAAACCTCTTCATCCCTGGACGAAGGCCGAAATATTCCCATTTTAGCCGTCGTGTGTCGCAGGCGCTGTCATTAATGAATATAGCCAAACCTTTGTCCCTCGCCAGGTGCTCTGCCACTCTTATGACATTTCTCATTTCTTTGTTTCAGTCGTCTGACAGCCAATCACCACTGACCGTGATGTCGGAACCATGAGTCTTCTACAAATAAAGCTGTCAAATGGTTTCATCCAGAAACGTCTCTACATTCCTCCCTTCAGTTTAATATTCTCATGAGAAGCCGTCTGGCTTTTTGTCTTTATGGTCTTGGATTCAATCCCTAGAGATGCTAAAAGGGACATTGGATTCTAAATAAAGCAACTTTAAATTTACTGAACATTAATATCTTCTTAATGAATGCTATGTCTATTGATTGCCAACGAAGACGGAAGTTCTATATTCTAGGTCTCCCACTAGTACTTTCTCTTTCTTTCTTTAATGTCGTCCATTAACTCCAATTTGCCTCCTGACTCACTTTCATCCTCTTCTATCCTATCACATCAAATGTAATAAGGGGAGCACGGTGGTACAGTGGAAGAGCGTTCACCTCTGGAACGTGGGGTCCCTGGTTCAATCCCAGCTTGCCCGAAATGGGCTTTATAGTGGACAAAGACCGTGTTCGTGGGTTTTCTCGGGTTCTCCCGTTCCCTTCCACTTTCTTCATTCCTCATCATTACCGTCTCCTTTAGCCTTGAGACGTAAAACTCAAAGATTTTGATTTTATGTAACACAGACACGTCTCTTGATGTCCGATGGACGTTAGTCCAGTTTATCGAGATATCGTGTTTTATGTCAGTGCACGATTCATTTTATATCCTTGGGGAATGCAGATCTTCACTTATGTCTCGGGAACGAGACTTCCAGTGGGACTTTTTGTGGTCTCTGCAGGACAATCAGAGCACGACTTTTGAACTGTCATATAACAATGGAATCCAAGGAAACTCTTGTGCCTCTATTTTCCTTAAAGTTTCTGCTGTGAGCTTTGAAGTGCAGGGACAGATGTGGGACTTGTGGGACATCGGGAGAACGTCCTATGAACATGTTTTGTTTATGGGAAATAACCACTGAGTCTTCCTCTTTTTGATTATTTAAATAAACTCCTAACACTCGATCTCCGTTTGGAAGGGGGAGGGAGTCGTTTGGGATGGATGGCCCCTATTTGCCCCATCGTGTGTACACCCCTGACTATTCTTTCATTAACATCTAGAGAAAATTATTTTGGACTCTTAGACATTTGAAAGTGTGCTTTTCTTGCAATATATTTCTTTATGAATGTAACTTTACTGGCCCTACTGGCCCTAACCGGATACCTTGTTTACTTTTTCTGCGATAAGTTGACTTTACCTCTTCTACCATTCATATCCAGATTGAAAACTTTTGCTACATCTGATTTTAGCAAAAGAGGAATAAAAAAAGTCTCAGACGAATAAAAAACAAAGCTACCTATGCTGTGTATCTGCTAGAGTGAGTGTGTATTGTGCTGTTGTGACTGTATGAATAACATGTCTAGCTTATGTATAATTAGGAGATGGTGCGTGAAAATTCGAACAGTTATTATATATATATAAAGGGTATTTCCAAACAACACCGACAACGTTTGGGAGGTGATTCCTACCAGCAAGATAACACAAAAAGTATAGACTAACCTGGGTACACAAATACTTCCTTTCGGAGTTATAGGCTGCCGAAAACATGAAAAATGAAATTTAAAGGTCTATAACTCCAACACTATGGAACCAACCGTAGTCGGGTCAAGACTTCACTTAGGAACTAATATGTACACTATCCAAAAATACATGTTTCAGAATCCTCCGATACTCACGCAACATTTTTTTGCAGAGGAAGTTTTGCTACGGCCATATAATTTAAAGTACTCATCAACTACTTTTATAAAAATTGTTGTAGAAGTACCGCAGGATTCTGAAACTGCGGTATATATGAGTTTAATACTGTAGCTGCTTACGAACAGTCCATATACTAATACACGCTTCTGTTTGTTGACGGTGGTGGACAAACACCGTGTGCGTGGGTTTTCTCGGGGTTCTCCCGTTTCCTCCCACTTTCTTCATTCCACCATTTCATTCATCACTCATCATCACCGTCTCCTTTAGCCTCACCGGCATATGCGTGGGACGTAAAACTCACAGATTTCATTTCATTTTTCTGTTTGTTGACGGAGGCAAAAAGCGTTTAGAGGGAGTCCATCTGGACAATAACAACTAATTAGGCTTTGTGTCAATAGTCATTCCACATCTCTCCCAGAAATTTACAACACTTTATCCATTATATTAGAATAAAAATCAAACATAATGAAATAAAGTGATATGTGTGATGCAATCTCAAGGTCCTGTGCGATTTCATTTGTCCGAAAATAATGTACAAAATGTCAATGCTTTTTTGTATGAATGATACAGTAAAATATATGAATGACACTGGTTAGATTGATAGTGATCCGTAACAAATGCTTCAGGAACGAATAATATAGTACAATTTATCAGCAACTGACCCTTAAAAATGTGTTGCTATCTGTTTTATATATGAAGTTAGAGATAATGAAGCAAATTGTCAAAGAGTTGCTCCTTGTTTCCAACAACTACTTACAACATTTTCCTTGTTGTCCAGTGAAATGAAAGATAACTGCAGAAGTGATGAAAAACGACTGGAAGCTTTCGAAATGTGTGTGTAAAGAAGAACGGAAAGAATTAGTTGGGTTGAGCGGAAGACGAATAAAAGGGAGTTAGAAATGGTGAGGGAGAAAAGAACACTTTTAGATATTATTAAGAAGAGAAAGACAAACTGGTTGGGACATTCCCTAAGAAGAAATTGTATCATGATGAACGTGCTAGAGGGTATGGTGGCAGTAAAGAGAAGGAGAGGGCGAAGGAGGCTACCATTGAGGAGTTTGACGCAATAAGAGAGTAAGTCTGAAACATGCAGTTGGAGAAAAACGATGTTGAAAATTTTAGTAATATTTTTCTTACATAAAACAATGTAATAAGCAGCATTTAATTCCGATATTGAATTGGAATGTTACCAAGAGGCTAAACAAGCATGGCAAAAGCCACAAATGCGTTTGATGCTAAAAGGGCGTAAACTCGCTTACGCCCTTATTAATGGACGATCTTAAAACAAAAAGATCATATGTGAAGACGAAGACGAAGAGGTTAGAAGAAGACCGTGGAGTATGGAAGCTTCTCAGTTGCAGCAAGTGACCTGGGAATAATGGTAAAATACCTATGATGATGATGATGATGATGATGATGCAGATTCCCAAGCTCAAAAAAGATTTTGCGTTCGGATATATCATGAACGATCTGGAGCTTCAGACACATGACTCTTTTATTGATGTTAAAAACAGCGTTTTGGCCAAATATGAAACATGACGGATACGAAGAGATGGTGAAAATGATAGATACAAACAATGCATGCACTCGACTGTTAGATGAATTCAAAGTTGCATTTAGTCCATCCACTCTCACTTTGACTACTTTCCATAAACTTAGATACACTGATAGTCCCCATGAAGACAGCTACTTTCACCTTTCTCCGGTTTGTAGCTAAACTACGATAGAATTATGCCTTACAGCAGCTACACAAACGAGAGCATGATTACAGAGGACAAATATAAAATTTGCATTGCTCACCAGGACAGACAGAAGAGGAGAAAAAAGTAGAAATTACTATTTTCACCTTTTGACAGCTACAACAACTCCTCCCCGCCCAACAACAAAGGTGGTGATGCAAATTTTTGGCTCAGCTTCAAACGAAACCGGAAATAGCTGGACGTATCCAGATGAATAGACGAAACAAGAAAGAGAAGAAAAGAAAAAGAAAGAAATGGTGAGTGACGGCTCCACTACTGATGAGCTGGAACATTCTTCTGTTGAAACAAAGTGAGGCAAACGATGTTGACCTACAAGTCTAGGGATCTTTCACACACAAGTTTAATCTAAAAGCGTTTGGATTAATACGGTATATTTCAGTAGATGGACATTTATTTATTTATTTATTTATTTATTTATTTATTTAACAATCACCAGATACAGCTCAGAGGCCATTTTACACTGGATATACAACAACAATAAGAATGGAAAGGATTTGGGAAGGTATCGGCCAGGGCCTGTTTAGTAGGTACCATCCCGGAATTTGCCTGGTAGGACTGAGGGAAACCCTGGAAAACCTCAGTCAGGATGGTCGCCAACGGAATTCGAACCCGCGACCTCCCGAATGCGAAGCCAACGCTCTACCACTTGAGCTACTTCATGGAGTAAAATCTTTACTGGAATGTTTCAATTACGTATCCGTCATGTACCATAATACAGAAGAGATAGAATAATCTAAACATTCTGGTCAAATAATTTGTGCAACAATAAAGTTGCTCAAAGTCATCTAGGCGGACGATGTCTGTGATCTGACAAGCTCAGAGTAGAGTCACGGAAACGAATTCACGATTTGTGGGTGAAACGTAAAGTCACAATGTTGCACATGGAAGGAAGAATGATCTTAATTGATATTGCTACTTGTACCGGTTTTTATTTTTTAGTTAACATCTCTCCTATGCTCTGAGATTAAGGGAAACGGTGATGACGCTAATGAACGAAATGGTGCAATGAAGAATGTGAGAACAAACAAGTAAACACCGAGAAAACTCATGCGCACGGTGATTATTCACTACAAAGCCTATTTGCCGAAAGCTGAGATCAAACCAGAAAACTCACCAGAGACGCTAGCGCTCTACCATTAAGACACCCCCTAGGACTGCTCTTGTTGCCGAGTTATGGGCTACCAGATGTCTTTTACAGGGTGGGCAAAAAGTCTGGTGACAGTCTTGTAATAGAAAAGTCTGTTGGGCGAGAGGTCTACATTGGCGATAGGTGATGAGTGAGGGTGGGGAAACCTAAAAATATACGTGATCGCCGACCGCCATTTTGAATATCACTTGAATTTTTTAAATTAGAAGGTAGACATGCGACACATGTTTTAAGACTTATTTTTATCAGGAATGCAATGGTCCTGTCCATTTTGTCATATCACTAACCGTCGATGAATTATCCTGAATGTTCGTCGATGAATTCAGGAATTATCCTGAATGACCTGACCACAACACATGCTCGAAGTGACGACCCTGTGCAACAATGGTGGGTGTCATACATCTCTTTCACTCCTTATGCACAGCCAGTAATGTCTCTGGATTCACAAAAGCACTTGCATCCTCAATCCGCAGCACGAGATGTTGTAAATTCCCGATCTTGACGGCGCATACCATGGACTTAAGGTGGCCGCACAGGTGGCACTAACAAGATGAAATCTAGATTGGCTGTCAGTTGTGCTGTTACCCATTCTGCAAACTGCACCCCACAGTCTGGATCGTCCTCTATTAGATGCTGGTGAAGTTAGATCTTGTATCGGTGCCATTTGCTAGTGGAAAGTATTCTCCGAATGGACGTTCGACTAACTCCACATACCTGGGATAAACGCCGTGTGTAACGTTTGGGGCTTTTACTGAAGGTTCCGAGGAGAGCGACTGTGGTTTCCTTATCTGTAGACGTTTCTGGACGACCACTACGATGCCCGTCGTCCACAGAACCTGTCTCTCGGAATCTGCTGATGAGTTTGGCCACACCATTGTGGGATATGGGCTCCCTTTCGGGGTGTAGCGCATTAAACTCCGCAGACACCACACGGGAGCTGTGATTTCCACACATCAGAATGATCTCAATACGTTCCTAGGTCGTCAGCACCATTGTCCAGTCACTGGAATCTGCAATGATAAAACTTGCCATAATTCATCAACGGTTAGTGATATGACAAAATGTACAGCAGCATTGCATTCCTGATCAAAGAAACAGTCTTAAAACATGTGTCGTAATACCTACCTTCCAATTAAAAAAAAAATCAAGTGCTATTCAAAATGGCGGACTTCAAGGTAGCGATCGTGGTGGTCACGGGTATTTTTTTAAGGTTTTTCCACCCTCACTTATCACATATGGCTACTGTGGACCTTTCGTGCAAAAGACTTTTCTGTTACAGGACTGTCATCTGACTTTTGGCTCACCCTGTAGATAATTGTTGCATAACAAGCACGTTTTTTTTTTTTTTTTTTTTTTTTTTTTTTTTTTTTAGGGATTCGTGTCGCTTTTATACTGGAATTCGCTGCTATACCTCTCTTCTTTATTTACTTTTGAGGCACAACAGATTTCAAGTACAATTGCTGTGTTGTTCATGTACAAAATCACGCCCCTATTGACTGAAGCATATTCCGAATTCTTCCAATCTATTACTGTTTGATAATGGACAATTATCACATAGCAGCGCCTACAGTAACGACCGGTACAATAAATTGAGCCGAAATGTTGCGGAGAAGAGAGGCCATAATACTTAATGCAAGAGAGCTGGAGCTATTTATGAAACTTGTGCTGTTCGTTGGTGTGAAATCTAAATTTATTTCCATGTACTGCACACTGCACTCTATAGTTAGAAAAGTTCGGGACTTTTACTTAATCGTAATTGGCTCCATGCACTCACCTTGGCTAGCTCTCCTGCAACCAAACACAATTATTGGATACTGTCTGCAGAAGCACATTTGGAACAGGATGTGAACACAGGCCATGACAAAGTAAGCTTATGCCTTACAATTAGTTATCAATTCTCTCTAAACTTTCTCTATTCTTTCATATTTCACAATCACATAGTAATATTAACATTTAGAAATATGTACATTACACAAAAATGATGAAAAACAATTGGAAGTGTTTGAAATGCGAGTATAGAGAAGAACGGACATAATTAGTTGGGTCGAGCGGAAAACGAATGAGAGAGTCTTAGAAATGGCTGGAGAGAAAATAAGAATTTTGGATATTATTAAGAAGAGGAAGAGAATCTAGTTGGGACATCGGCCAAGAGTGAACTATATCATAAGGGGCGTGCTAGAGGGTATGGTGGCAGGAAAGAGAGGGAGGGGGCGAAGGGGACTACAATTAATGCACGATATCGAAACAGAAAAATCGTACTGAAGACGAAGAGGTCAGCGGGAGATCGTGGAGCATGGAAGCTTCTCAGTCGTGGCGAATGACCTGTCAATAATGACAGAATACCTATCATCATCATCATTATTATATTTTTTAGAAACTCCACGACACCAAACTGGTCAATGTTCTTAACGTGATCAATATTTCTCAGTTCATCATCTAAGGCAAATTGAGCTGAATACGGAATGTGTCAGCAACACAAGCTATTCCAGTCGTATCACATCTTTCTTTTTTTTGAACAAAAAAGTCAATCGAGAGGATAATATTAGACCTACCACAGAGTCCGAAAATAAAGTATATACGAGGACTATTTTTTCAATTTTCGTTAAGAACCACTTGAGATTAACAAGGGTGTCATTTGGAGAGAACAGGGGCCAATGTCCTTCCCTTCTTGAGTTTGAGAAAAGTGTTTTATAATAAATTGTATACTAATATACTAAGAAAAGTGAAGCTCTATGCTGAACAATTATCCTCCTACGAAAACCTGAAATGACGCTCCTGGACCATGTTGGCCTATGTGTAAATATGATCCTACTCAAGTCTGTCACTACAAACAGAGCTAACAAACTTTTTCCTTTTGACGGAGCTTTCACCCATTCTTCTACCTCTGAAATCTTTCTCTGCGTTTTCCTCTTTCACCTTTGACCATATCGTCTGTCACATTTCTTGGGATGTACTTTTTCCCACGTTATCTCTTATAGTTTCTCTCTTTATGGCTAAGTAATAGATACGAGTACAATCTGCCGGGTACCGGATTGAATCCCAGATGAAGTATTTGCCTCGGATTCAAGCCTGAGTAGTGTTTCGGATCTTACTTTTAAAAGTAGTTTTCGTGTCGTTCGTCCACGATGATGGAAAGGAGTTTTACACTGCAGTGGAACCAACCAACAAGAGCTGTTCACCTCTTTCTTTTCATCTCACTTACTTCTGTAGGGCTTTCTCGGGGTATTCCCGTTTCCTCCCACTTTCTCATGCCACCAATTCTTCCATCGTCATTCACTATCGTCTCCCTTAGTCTAAAAGGTGTAATCGCGGATTTCATTCCATTTTTTCTTTTTCTTTCACCACTATTTTTCTTCTTCTGACGTTTGCTTTAACATTCTACACAACTCGCTCTCAACCTTTCATATTATAAGTTTCTGTTTGCGTTCCACAACAATACACTAGACTCTCGCTAATCCGGCCATTTCTTCAAAGATGGGTTCTGGATTAGCAAAAATGTCGAATTATTGAGAGTGTCTGTGGTTCGCAGGAAGAATTTTGTATTTGAACTTAAAAATATGGGTAGTAGAACAGCCGATTTGACAAGAGAAAGTGATTGTACATAACATTTAAATTTGAATTGTCATAATTATACGATCAGGGTGGGAGGAGGGTAAGTCAGACAGTTGGGGGCGGTGCGTCATGGACATAAGGAGGTGGGCACCAATAATTTTAACACATACAGTAATATACTTTACTAAATATAAGGTACTGTACATTAAAAATATAGAAATGTAATGCTTGAAATTATACGTAGATTATCATTCGCCATGAAGCATGTCCCAAATTTTCAGTCCAAGCAATGAACATGTTCGACAGTGGCATGCACTATCATGCAACCGATTTACAAGCAACAATAAACGGAAGCCGCAACAGTGCTATATCTATTTTTCCTCAGCTACAGTATAAACAAATTAAAATCTTTGATAGAGTGTTGCAACGGTATGCAGCAGACGCGAGATATTGGAACCGGATTACTGAGAGAACGGACTACTGAGGGCCGGATTAGCAAGAGTCTAGTATATTATCGTCTACCAGGCCCGTACGAGGGAATTTATTTCCAAGCGAGTCCAAATTCAATATAAGGATAACATATATTAAAATATGTAAAATAATCATCAAGATTAGACTAAATTTACAGAAAAGTGGGGATTTCAGGAGCAGCTCCCCCCCCCCCCGTGTATGTTCTTGTCGTCTGCAAACCATTCATCTAAACTTTGTCGAAAACCCTTATGGTCACTTTTTCGCAGCCGGAGAATAGATTTATGGAAATGCTTCAACCCCTTTCCCCGTTAAGGGTGCACATTTTAATAAGTGTAATGATGAAAATCCGTACTGTCCTCACCCATCCCTCCCTCTTTTCACCTCCATGCCAATGGGAGCTCAACTTGCACCTAAATGGCATCTCAAGTATCACTATCCGTCTTATCGACCCTGAAAATTATGGATTTCACACTAATATTGGCCGTTTTCCGTTATTTAAAATGTAACCCCAATCCCACCCCAGCCCTCATGGAGGTGGGAGATAAGTTTCGACTTCGACATTGGGATATATCACTATTCATCTCAGAGACCCTAAAAACTATGGATTGCACAATATCGGTCGTTTTCCATTCTTTTTACACATTGCACATATTCCCTTCTATCCCATTGCCGAACATATGCCAGAAACCTGAGTGAAGTCAGAATCAATTCACGTATCAAAAATCCTCAAAATCTGTGCAGCTTTCTAGAGGCGTTAGCCGTCAATCATATATATTTATTCTTCGAAACAGCCTTCATGATGATGGTAATTAAATTTACTAAGCTCACCTTCCATTTGAATACTATATTCTTAAATCATGTTTAGGTCGCATTAATTTAAATCACATGGATAGTGCTAAAGCAAATGGTCAAACAATCCCAGCATGAATTGGTTGATTGTTGTCAAATACAAGAACTTAATTCTAGAATAGTAGCGAACACCTGTTTCATTTAGTTACTTATCAAAGTTTTGTCATAAAAACTAGTCTCTTTTGTCAAAACAAGGTCCTTATCATTGAAGGTGGAAACAAGTTTTTTTAAAGAAAAAAATTCTTAACAGATGTAGAAGGAAAATCAATAAATAAAGATAAAAGACCTAGTTGCACTGGAATTGCAAACATACATTGAGATTAAAGCTCGATATTGAATTCTACAAGGATTACCATATTTCGTCTGTAGGCGTGTTTGCTTTGACTAACATAATAGATTATTATTTAAAGAAAAAAAACAGGTACTAGGAGATTGTATTTGTAGGTTTAGACCTTTCTGAGTCCAAGTGCTCATTCCCTCCCTTTCGTTGTTCATGTTGGGGTAGCATACTTAAAACCCTGGCTTTTAAGATTTGTTATTTCTGGAGAAAGGGGGACGGCAAATGATACCATTACACGGGGCGGAAAATTGCCTAGGGTCGGCTCTATACAATATTGCACTTGTATAAATCATTAATTGTGATATTTCACATTGTTTCGATGATACCAACTATAAAATATTTACAGTACGTCTCTTCTGGACGTATAATTTGAAAACATTACGTGCTCCTATTAGCAAAAGTGCAGTTAATTCATTCGTCTTTACACTTAAGTAATTGTGAGGCAGTGGGAACAGAGGGCAGCACCATCCTCGGTCGTTAGTAGCTTCTGCCATCTGGCGGCCACTTGTGAAACAATCTGCTACGATTGAGTGGTTGGCAAATGAGGCTTCGTTCCTTGACAACCACAGCTGTCCATTTCATTTTCGATTAAAGAAAAGTTCTTAAAAAAAAGAACTAAATTGCGGTTTATCTTTTTCAACTTTTCTCTTTCTGACGATACGCATTATTATCATAAAACAAATGAGCGTTGAAATAAATCTCCTTAAAAAAATGTCGTGAAGAGAGGAAGACTGTATGACTACAGGAGACACACAAAACCTTCCTTCAAAGTTATTTGTTTATTTATAAAATTAAGCAAAGTTGTGATCTAATTGGGGTTCAAATTAACGGAGGGAGGAAGTTAGGATGAGGGGGATGTCCCCTTCTCGTCAAGTAGTTTCAATGGCTGGTCAAAGAAGTATTTGTTCTTCGCCAGGAAATATTTGCCCCTTTTCGCATAAATCAATAGGCTATTTCTGCAAAAGTTTTTCCTCTTCTTGTAAAAGAACTTGATTCGAACCTCGGTTCTGATAACCTACTACATTTTTGTTAGCGGGAAACAAAGTTGTGAGCCGACACCGAGCCAAAGTACATAATTCAACTATTGGTGAGTGGTCATGACATCGGTTCCCGACAATATTCTTTTAGTCTTTCTTCATCCAGAGCCTTCTATTCGTTAAATGAAGTAGCTTCCAAGTTGAGTAATGGTGTTGAGTCACAAGAAAAATTCTGTATTAGTATGGGGAATCACGCCCGTCATCACAGTGTTTTAACACTGGGGTTTGTTCAGAAGTACTATTTCTTTGTTGGGGTGTTTTACGACAGTTCAGGTTTTAAGGGATAGACCTATTGAATCTGTAACAAGAAAATAAAATGGAATCTCAGTTTAACGTCCCACAATTATGCCCTTTAGCCCAAGGGCGTCCATGTTGTGGTTTCCAAGGGGGGGCAAATATAAGCGAGGTTTCAAATATAGTTTCAAATTTTGATATAACTAATGTAAAAATTCTATTGGGCTTTCGATATTCCCAAGTACGATTTCCTCTGAGGGGGGCGAGCTCCCCACCTTGCCCCCCTGATGGGCGCCCTTGCTTTAGCCTAATGGAGAAGGACGTTTAAGGCAGGTGAATGATGATGGAAAAATTGGTGGAATGAGAATGTGCCAGAAAACTGGAATACTCTAAGGAAACCCACTAACACGGTCTTATCCACCACAAACTTTCTTGGCCAGAGTTCGAACCACGGACCCCACGCAGCAGAGGTAAGCGTTCTACCACACAGCCGCCGTGGCCGTCTCTACAACAAGAGAGAAACCTAATTTAAATGCAAGGAATACCAAGTAGGTGAACGCATATCACTCGCTTCGTAATAAAAAGATCCCGCTTTCGAATCTTGCTGCATAAGGCAGATATGAACTGGAGAGCGGGGAGTTTTTTTCTGTATTATCGCTTCAAGATTATGTAATTGAAATATTCAAAATTTTACCAAAGGCCTTCTCCGATGTTCCCTCAAAATTCATTCTGCTGCCGGCCATTCTGAGTGAAGTGTTTGTAGTAAGTATTTTCCTCAGTCCCACCAGTTGAATGCTAGTATTTCTTTTAATAGTACGTTAATACAGGGTGTGAAGATAGCCAGTGTATGTATTTAAAGAAACCTCCCTATCATTTACATGTTAAACAGATCAAATGCTTACTCAGAGTGACTGTCAGCGAAATTCGAACCCAGAATTTTCGATCATCAAGCACGAAGCTGTAATTCGTCTAATTTGTGACCGAAAAAGTCTAATATACTATATGCATAAGTATTTATTTACATTGACAGCTTCAAATTCAGTAATATAGTGAAAATTTGTACTAACATAAAACAAAATAATTAAGGAAGAACAACAGCAATTTTTACAGATGTAAAAACTCTCACATGACATTGGCTTAGCATTACCCTGCAAATGGGCTCTTTATGAAAAATATTCACCGCTTACTGAGTGCTGTTTCATCCGCCCTGGTTGTCGAAGTACTAATGTTGTCTTCATCTGGTATTACTCTCACATTTCACTTCACCATTTTTTATTCTGTGTGAGAAAATAACTTCTACAATTTTATTACTACTAAGTATGTACACTCATGTCCAAAATTATTGTCGCATGTCTATAAATATGATGTTGTAGGAATATAATTAGATAACGAATTTGTTCTGTATATCTTATAATGTTAGTATGTGTATAATCCGCAAAGACATGTATGTGGCAAATTTCATGTCCAAAGAGCAGTAAATAAGAACAATAAAACGAAAATAAAACTTTCTTGTCCATTTAGCAACATTTTGTTTTAGTCATTGTAATTTTCATATTTATAATTCTTTTCCTGTGAAATTTAACACAAATATACATTTCACGATTATACCCATAGTATCAGTATTAAAAGTACCCTGCAAAATCATTATCAAATCATATTCTTGCAAAAGGACAGTTATAGATATGCGACAATCATTTTGGACATGAGTGTACGTACGTAGAAATTTATTTCAATGAGGTACAAATTCAATATGAGGATAAATTATATTAAAATTTGTAAAATCGGTCGTAAAGTTAAAGTAAATTTACAGAAAAGTCGCGATTTTTAACCTCCCGTACGAACCCTCTGCATACGCCTCTGTATAAAAGCAGCACATTTAATTTTTATCTAAAATTTTAGAAAAAAATGCGGTATGGGCCACAACTTTCGTATAATGTGGAATATTCTGCATTATATCAGCTTTGCCTATTAAACGAGGTGTGTTTAAAAACTATCGAACCGTATTTCTTTCATGCGTAAACCAGTGAAGCGCAGGTGACTTTCTTCAGTGTAGATGTAGAGGGGACACTCATAACCAGTCGTGAATTTTTTTCCCGTCCGCAGAAAGTGTCAGTCGCTAGCAGTCGGCCAACAAGTGAAGACGTGTGGTGAACGGTCGTCGGAATTCAGTTTTTTGTAACATGATAGAAAAACTTCAGCAGCGATATTGCACCAAATTTTGGGAAAGGATTGGCGATACCCAAGCGGAAACCATTCAATCGGATCAGTATATTCAGTTTTGAATGAAAATTTGAGCATGAGGAGAATGTGCGCCAAATTTAATTCAAATTTTCATCGGCAAACACAAAATTCCTGTGTGTTGTCAGGCTCCCTACTCACCCTAGATGACTCCGTGTGACTTTTGGTTATTTTCCAAGCTGAAAATGCCACGAAAGGGGCCCCATTTGAGTCAAGATAAGACATCATGCAGAATGTGACTGCACAGTTTCTCACCATTCCAAAAAGTTACGTTCCAGAAGTGTTTCCAACAATGGCGAGAGCGCTGGAAGAAATGTGTGCATTACCAAGGAGACTACTTTGAAGGGGATTAGTTTTTCGGATTTCCAAATCAATTAATGTATTTTTGCCAACCGAAGGTTCGATACTGGGTTTTAGAAGTGTTTCCAATAATGGTGGGAGCGCTGGAAGAAATGCGTGCATTACCAAGGAGACTACTTTGAAGGGGATTAGTTTTTCGGATTTCCAAATCAATTAATGTATTTTTGCCAACCGAAGGTTCGATACTGGGTTTTAGAAGTGTTTCCAATAATGGTGGGAGCGCTGGAAGAAATGCGTGCATTACCAAGGAGACTACTTTGAAGGGGATTAGTTTTTCGGATTTCCAAATCAATTAATGTATTTTTGCCAACCGAAGGTTCGATACTGGGTTTTAGAAGTGTTTCCAATAATGGTGGGAGCGCTGGAAGAAATGCGTGCATTACCAAGGAGACTACTTTGAAGGGGATTAGTTTTTCGGATTTCCAAATCAATAAATGTATTTTTGCCAACCGAAGGTTCGATACTGGGTTTTAGAAGTGTTTCCAATAATGGTGGGAGCGCTGGAAGAAATGCGTGCATTACCAAGGAGACTACTTTGAAGGGGATTAGTTTTTCGGATTTCCAAATCAATTAATGTATTTTTGCCAACCGAAGGTTCGATACTGGGTTTTAGAAGTGTTTCCAATAATGGTGGGAGCGCTGGAAGAAATGCGTGCATTACCAAGGAGACTACTTTGAAGGGGATTAGTTTTTCGGATTTCCAAATCAATTAATGTATTTTTGCCAACCGAAGGTTCGATACTGGGTTTTAGAAGTGTTTCCAATAATGGTGGGAGCGCTGGAAGAAATGCGTGCATTACCAAGGAGACTACTTTGAAGGGGATTAGTTTTTCGGATTTCCAAATCAATTAATGTATTTTTGCCAACCGAAGGTTCGATACTGGGTTTTAGAAGTGTTTCCAATAATGGTGGGAGCGCTGGAAGAAATGCGTGCATTACCAAGGAGACTACTTTGAAGGGGATTAGTTTTTCGGATTTCCAAATCAATTAATGTATTTTTGCCAACCGAAGGTTCGATACTGGGTTTTAGAAGTGTTTCCAATAATGGTGGGAGCGCTGGAAGAAATGCGTGCATTACCAAGGAGACTACTTTGAAGGGGATTAGTTTTTCGGATTTCCAAATCAATTAATGTATTTTTGCCAACCGAAGGTTCGATACTGGGTTTTAGAAGTGTTTCCAATAATGGTGGGAGCGCTGGAAGAAATGCGTGCATTACCAAGGAGACTACTTTGAAGGGGATTAGTTTTTCGGATTTCCAAATCAATTAATGTATTTTTGCCAACCGAAGGTTCGATACTGGGTTTTAGAAGTGTTTCCAATAATGGTGGGAGCGCTGGAAGAAATGCGTGCATTACCAAGGAGACTACTTTGAAGGGGATTAGTTTTTCGGATTTCCAAATCAATTAATGTATTTTTGCCAACCGAAGGTTCGATACTGGGTTTTAGAAGTGTTTCCAATAATGGTGGGAGCGCTGGAAGAAATGCGTGCATTACCAAGGAGACTACTTTGAAGGGGATTAGTTTTTCGGATTTCCAAATCAATTAATGTATTTTTGCCAACCGAAGGTTCGATACTGGGTTTTAGAAGTGTTTCCAATAATGGTGGGAGCGCTGGAAGAAATGCGTGCATTACCAAGGAGACTACTTTGAAGGGGATTAGTTTTTCGGATTTCCAAATCAATAAATGGATTTTTGCCAATCAAAGATTCGATACTTTTTGGACACGCCTCGTATACTATAACTAAAAACAAACCAATCAATGAGAGCGAAGGAAACCAATTTACTATCATAAAAGTAATATCTTGTTATTAGATATCTTGTTAAAAAAGCAACAGGATATTAGTTTTATAACAGTAAATTGGTTTGCTTTCGTCAGCGATTAATTTAACTAAAATGTGTATCTAGGCTTAGAGTTGGTCGAGACGACACGATAGAATTCTCGTGACGAGATGCAAACAAACAGCCGAGGAGAAACATCATTTTCACAACACGTTTTGAAGGCGGAACAGCTTTTAGTCTTGTCAGGGGCGCACTCCTGAGGTCCACCGGTTCCGGACTCCTTCCCCCAAGTTTCGTGCGACATACATTTGTACATTTTCTTAATAAAACTATAATTGTTTAGCAGTGAAATCCTTGATATACACTAAATATTTGACCTTAGTCATCATCTGTACTATTTCTGTTCTGATGAAAACAATCTAATTTTATCATTTTATGTGAGAATATAGGTGTCAGCACTTAAAAACTACTTACCTTCTTTTTCTCAGCTGTAGAATAACATACGTTCAATACTACATAAACATGATACTATATTGTATTATTGGACCCTCAAATATTAAAACCCCTCCCAACAAAAATATCTGGGCGCTCGCATGCTATTAGGTAAGCCTTAGCTGCGTGAAAACAGCTGAACATGGAAACACGACTTCTACATTTGCACAAAGCTTTTCTCCTTAAAAGAACCAACAAGCAGAGATATGTGCAGGGGGTGGATCATGGGGGTTTGGACTCCCGAAATCCCTACTTTTCTGTAAATTTAGTCTAATTTTAAGGGTAATTCTCCAAATTTTAATATAATTTATTCTCATATTGTCCTTGTAGGTCAGAGGAGAAAACGTATCTAGGGCAGTGGCGAATTTAGCTCAGAGCCGGGGGCCTCCACTTTTTTGAGTGATAAAAATAATTGAATCTATTAATTATATATTTTTGAAAGTTTATGCTAATCGTTATCCATTATTCTTTATTTAAACATTTTTAAACATTAGATATAGTTTCAGTTCTAGTTTTTCTGTAATGCAATGTGTAAAACAATACTTGAGGTCCACAATGTGAATGTCCAACCTAGCCACAATATCCGTTGGAAAAGAGTTAAGTTGGAAACTTCAGTAGGGTCCATCAACAATTGTGAACTCATGATATATTTATCATAATTTGGATTCTGGCTGTTCCAGTTTTTGCCTTCTAAATCCGCCACTACTGATTGGCGGAGACCGCTTAACCGCTAATTCCTTATTGCTGTTGTTCTTCCTAAATTTAATATTGCATTTTTATTACTATTTTTCAGCGTTCTGCACCCTCTATTTGTACGAGGTGCATCCAGAAAGTAAGTTTCCCACGCGTCCCATAGCTAGGAAACCGTATGTTGCACGAACCAACTATTTGTACGTCAGAGAATAAGGTCCTAGCATGGCACATGCGCCAGCGTAACTTCCCTAATGCTCTCAGTAGCGTCGTGACAGTGGTTGAAGATGGATGTTCCTATTCCAGCTCCCGCCGCGTGTGAAGTGCCAGCAGTGATAAAGTTTTTGAATGCACAGGACATAGCACCAATCGAAATCCATCGTCAGCTGTATCGTTTCAAAAATGTCAATGCTGACCCTGTGCGCCTTGCTTTGTGCTCTAGGGTCAGTTCCTTCAACACAAAACTTCTTGATCAACAGGCACTACGTGACAGTGGTGTGGAATAAGCAGGAGCGTCATTTCAGACTTCGCTTGGAGGGAGCAAGAGCACCACAGACATAGGACTTCCACGTTTTGTACTAGTATATTAGTAAACTATCTATTAATGTTTATGTATTCCTCAAACTCTTGGGGGGGCAATTGCCCCCTCCTGCCCTCCCTAAATGACGCCCCTGAGAATAAGGAGCGGAAAATCTGCAGGAACTGCTTGCTCATGCCGTTAGGCCCATGGACCTGGCACAGCTAACGATGGATTTCGATTGGTGCTATGCCCTGTGCATTCAAAAATTTTATCTCTGCTCGCACTTCACACGCGGCGGGAGCTGGAATAGGAACGTCCATCTTCAACCACTGCCACGACGCTACTGAGAGCACTAGGGAAGTTCCGCTGCTGCATGCGCCATGCTAGGACCTTACTCTCTCACGTACATGTAGTAGCTTCGCGCAACATACGGTTTCCTAGCTATGGGACGCATGGGAAACTTACTTTCTGGATGCGCCTCGTATAATAATCTCGTATTTTGTTTAACAGTTACAAAATTACGTTAGAGAAACTACGTACAATATGTTAACAAGCTCTGCGGATCTGTTAGTGCATCGAGGCCAGTATTTCGCAGTGGTGCATCTGGAAGGTAAAAACTGGGGAGAAGGGCGGCCAAAACCCAGACTATGATACTTAAATCATGAGTTCACAATTTTTCATGAGCCATGCAGATGTTTCCAACTTAAATCTTTCCTGTCGGGCATTATGGCTAGGTTGGACGTTGACATTGTAGACCTCAAGTATTGTTTCTACACATCGCATAACAGGAAAAACTGCAATTGAAACCATATCTAATGCTTAATTTTTTTCAATAAAGAATAAAAGGCAATGCTTATTATAAACTTTCAAAATGATATAAATAATACTTTCAATTATTTTTGTCACTCAAAAACTGAGGGTGCTAGCCCCCCTCCTCCCCGGCCCCGGGCGAGATCTGCCCCTCGTATTTCGGGAATAACTGATTTACTGATTCAAAGAAATGCAATACAGATGACCATCTCGTAGTTTTCTGTTTCTTTCTTTGTCTTTTGTGCAAACTGCTGATGTAGACATTTCGAGGGTAGTTTCTGCATCTTTTTCTCTTCTCTCTGTCTTCGCGTGATGTCAATTCCTTAAGTTTTAGAGAAGGTTAAATGGTTAGAGGTAAAAATAGCTATGTTGTGGCGTATGTGCTACTTTCCAACAAGGGTGGGAGCTCAACAAGTAAGTAGGCAACCTTTTTTTTAAAAAAAAAGAAAAAAAGTCAGGGAATACAGCGCAAGTCTGTGGAGCATTTGCGTAGATCGTATATGTTTGCCAGTTCTTCCGATGGAGCGAAACAGCTGCGGTTCCTCTCTGATCGCATTGGATGAGGTACACTGATCGCTATTTGATATAAAACGACGGTCAACAAAGGAATGCGTTCTACCATATAACAACCAAACAGTAAGTAACTACTATAGGAATGCGGAATTTGCTTGGCATAAAATGTTTGTTTAATAAGCCTAGAAGCATGTAAAATTAATAATTATTTCTATTATTATTATTATTATTATTATTATTATTATTATTATTATTATTATTATTATTATTATCATTATTATTATTTAGGTTTAATGTCCTACGATTGTGCATGGAGGCTTAAGGAAATGGTGGTGGTAATGAATGAAATGATGGAATGAAGGAAGTGGGAGGAAACGGGAAAATCCTGAGAAAACTCACGCATAAGGTGTTTGTCCACCACAAAACCCACTTCGTGTAATCTTTATTATTATTATTATTATTATTATTATTATTATTATTATTATTATTATTATTATTATTATTATTATTATTGAGCTTGCGACCGGGTTCGATTCCCGGCGGTAGGTCATGTCGTTCGGATTCCACGTTAATCAGTAGGTCCACGTCAAATATAGCCTCGCTGCTGAACGGGACGCTAAACTCAAAACCAAATTATTATTTTCTGAGCCACGAGCTTCTTGAAGAGAATTGTAGTAGACAAAGATCAATTTTTGTTCTTGTTGTTCTTTTAACCTGGGGGTCAATTAGTTGCTATTTCTAACACTAAAACAGAGAACTTTTCAAAAACAAAATATTACAATATAGACATATGTATTCAACGTTTAGTCACTTGATAACTGATTGAATGGTTGTATTTGTGTCTCTTGTCAGCGCACAAGAAGACTGGCAGTTAGAAATGGTATTTGAACTAGTTAAGTACGTTCTATATTCTCTCACAGTAAATCAAGCCCGGGACCACACACGCTAGCCACTAGACTATCGGGTAGGGCTGTTACTTTATATTGCTTTCTTCAAATGATGCAACAAAATTTGTTTAAATTCCGTAGAATTTTCTTACAAAACTCCCGATTAAAAATTTTGTGGATTTTGTTGCCTTCTCCGCAGTTCCTGTTCTAACTCCACCAGATGCTTCGATTAACTGCCAGCGCCCAGAAGTCTCTGTTGGTGCCAAGTGCTATTTGTTACAGACTTGGTCAAACATGTTTATTGTCACTGGTGTCTCAGATAACCTTCTGTTCCATTCGGAAATTCCATTGCATGAATATTTAGTGAAATATGTAGTGTGTCCTTCAGCCATTATGGCGCAGATAGAATGTAATTTGGCGACCCTTTGCAGAAGTGCTGAGGTTGCTTATGAGAGAGAAGATCTATCGTTAATGTGGAATCCCGACCACTACTCATATTTTTTCTGAAGGTAAAAACTCGAACAGAGAATTGAACTTAGTAACAAGGACACCGAAAACACTCACGTTTGCCACTTGACCTGGAAGGGGATTATAGCTTGTATTGTAAAGAAGGCGGGTGACCAATGCAGGGAATGAAGAAAATGGAAGAAACGATACTCTACATACACTACAAATTCGCGTGGCCAAGACTCGAATCGGTGACCCTTCACTGAGATATAATTTATAACGGTCCGTCGTGCTCTTCCACGAACTTCTATAATTATGGATGAATAGCATCATTATCTTGCAAGGCATGATTGGCGTCAGCACATGACATGAACCTGGGGGGGGGGGACAAACTACCGAGTTGACTGGGATGTATGGAATACCTCCCAAGAAAGCTGGGGTCCGAGGATCCTGCCCGAAAAATTTAAGAAAAATAGTCTTCGTACATTCCATTTTAAAGCATTTTTGACTCAAAAAGCAAACAAAATGTTATATTTTTCTATAGTATAGTTTTTTTTTTTTTTTTTGGAAAACGTGGTAATTACTTTAAAAAAATACTTTATAGCTTGTTTGTTTATTCAAACAGTAAAATTCAACCTGCTTTTACAATTTTATCTAAACTTAAACAGGGGCGGATCCAGAACGACTTTTGGTGGGGGGTTGTCATACTGCTACTTTTAAGGGCTCCAAACTTTGGGATGGATTTTATTTATATATATAAAATAAGAAAGTTTCCTCTTCTGGGGGGAGCGATCACCCCACCCCCTGGATCCGCCCCTGAACTTAAATGATATGAAGTGTATGTCGAAAACAAAATAATGATAAAAGGTAGTGTGAAGTGAATACTAAGAAACAGTAAAGTTTTGAAAACAGGTTTTACGCCTACAAGCCTACAACTAACGAAAATGAGGCTGAACAATATATAGTTAAAAAAGTAGTTGAAAATTAGGTTTATTTAGCTAAGCTAAATTCGCTTTGCTATTTGCTATCTTAACAAAAACAGTTGATTACTTGATCGTTTATTCAACCTTCACCTTCAAAGGGTCAAAAATTTACTACCTTTTTTCAAAACTTGAAACAGTTTTTTTGTGCTACTTTTTTCACATCTACTTTGTCTAACATTCTTTAGAGAATGTAGTAAACTGCTACATGGTTGAGTCTCTTTTGGGTCGTAGTTGACGTGAGATACTAGAAATATTGAGGTGGAGATGAATGATTTTACAAACATTGGGGAAGGGGGGAAACGCCCCTGGTGTCTCCGGTGGAATTGACGCCCATGCAAGACATAAAAGAGTAATAATTTGCAAGAATTGTTCATATTCCTGAAGGTTATATAGAATTGTAGGAATTTTGTAATTAAATACACCATAATACGAAAATGAAAAAAATTATGATTAAATATTGCAGAATGTAAGTATGAATTGTACGTATAATGCATGAATGAAATGTTATAATAAAATACTGCAGAAGTAAAATGTCATTTGCTGTCAATACGTGCTCGTGTGAGAGTTTTTTTTCGGCAGATGATGTGATTGTATCCCTCTTCAAAGCCCCCGACTGTTTCCACTCCAAAATTAGTGTTGTGTGCGTCAGTGCCAGACGGAGGTGGGAAAACCGGTGCGCACTTTTCCTCTGAACACTTGCAACAGAACTAGGGGCCTGCAAGAAGTATGAATACGCCGTTTCTCAAGCTGCGGCCCGTGAAACTTCTAAACATTTCTATGGAATCTCTACTCCCAAAATTGTTTCCTTATTGAAATGATATGTACTCAATATTTCAAGGAACAGTTATGCTTTTTAAAGTATAATGTTATTGGACACGGTGGCTCAGTGATATAGCTCTTACCTTTGGTAAGTGTGGTCGCTGGTTCGATCCCCGACCAAATAAGTTTGTGGACAACATCGTGTCCGTGGGTTTTGTCTAGGTACTCCCATATCCTCCCACTATATCATTCCATCAATTTCTCCATCATCATTCATCTCCATTAGCCTAAAGAGCATAATCATAAGGCGTAAAGTTGAAAGACTTCATTCTGAAGTATAGTATTTTTATCCTTTGTCAGTTCGTCGTCAAAATCTATGACACTTCAAACACCATCCATCCTTTGACAATGGGGAATGTATCAACAAATATTATTCCATTACGTAGTCTTTACCTGTACTAAGTACAGTGAAATCACTCTTAATGGAGACCTTTCAATAGTGGATATCTCCATAAATAAGGACAGATTTTTTATCCCGGTAAAAGTACATGAATTTTTTGTGAAAGAAGTCTCCATTTTATAGACATTGTTTGCATACGGAAGTAGACTGCCTTCTTTCTATCTCCATTTATTTAGTAATCTCCTCTTAACACTGAGGAAGCAACTTTTAATAAACAAGAAATTAGTGTCTGCAGTATCACACGCTAGACAACTATTTTAGACTTTCCCCCAACAAATTCAAAACTTTGATTAGCCACTGTGCATATGCTACAGGCTATACTGCACACAATTAACACATAAGCAGTGAATAATCTAAACTTTTGCAACGTCTATGTGACGGACACTTGCCAATATGGACGAATATTAATGTGCGGCTGGTGTCCATTATTTAGATGTTTCACTCTATTAAATAATTACGAACAGAAATTATAATATTTTAAATAGTGTAGTGTAACCGTGAGGGGGAGAGAGATATTTAACACTAGATGTTTGCATATATTGTAAGTCAATAAACAACCAATCTGATGCAGGAGATAAGAAGTATCGATTATTATTAGCAACGAATGACAGATTTTTTAACCCCATAAACGTTCACTTTTATTCAAAAAGTATCCCTAAGGATACAGTCGCCATATTCTGTTCTTTAACTTAATTACATCTACTGGTTTCTATCTCATCTTATCATATTTTATTCGCGTTAAACGTATTGTAGAACTAAAGCCATCACCCGAATAATACTGCACGCCACATCTTGTAATTTGCTAAATTAACAGTGAAATCATGTTGTACAGAGCGTAATTGACATATAGTGAAAACTCACTGTTCTTCACTCATGGTTTATTGTTGGGTATATTGTCACAAAACTTTTCAGACGCATTGAAAATCTCAAAAAGTTTTTGAGCTGCACATTCGCTTCTGATTTCTGACACGAGAGCGCAGTAGTGATCATTTATTCAAGATTGTCTCCAGGCGCAGAGGAAATTTATGTTTTGCTCGAGTTTCATTCATATCAGTTTGTCCTAACAGTGCAACGACACTTCCGAACGAAGTTCAACAAATATCCACCAACTGACAAGTCCATTCGGCGATAGTATGAGCAGTTTAGAGCTTCAGGATGCCTCTGTTAGGGGAAACGAACTGGTCGGTCTACAGTCAGAAACGGTTGAGAACGTGCGAGCGAGTTTTCCATGAAGCTCACACAAGTCGAAGAACAGAGGAAGCAGAAAGCTGAACATTCCACAACCTGGAACATTTGGAAGATTTTACGGAAACAATTAAAGAAGAAACCTTAGCGACTGCAATTGGCAGAAGTCCTAACGCCTGATGGCAAAGTCAGACGCTTTGAATTTTCGTCAATCTTACAACAACTTATGGAAGAAGATGGGTTCTGTGAGAAACTCATCTTCAGTGAGGAAGCAACATTTTTTGTGAATGTCACTAAAAAAGCTTTTTAAGTTTTTCAATACGTCTACAAAGTTTTGTGACAATATGTCCAATAATAATAGAACTACAGTGAAAATATTAAATCGGATCAATCATTTGTAATAACCCTGTATTGGGAAACTCTGTACGAATCACTGCTGTATATGAAAGCATATGCTTCTTCGTTTTTCTCTATTTGACTGCAATGTCATACAACGTTATCGGGGGGACGTTTCAATTCTTTATTTTCGCAATTTTCAGTGTGGGAATGTCACACGGTTAATGTGACATATCGAGGTGTGTGGTGTTGAAAAGTTTGGGAACCGGATTACTTAGTCGTAGAATAAACTTATATCCGTAACATGTTTTGGTAACTATGATGTACATAATCTAATCGGAATAAAAAAAAAATGCATTCTGTGGATATGACAACTCTAGTGCATTTAACTTCGTACCCTTTTACTCTTCATCTAAAAACTTGAACGAGGAAAAGAACGGAGTGACAATTCGTGGATTTAGACAAGGGCTGCGGAGTGATATTAGCATAACGTTGAATGCATGTGGTGGGTTGATGTGTTTGCATGAAACTTCCGGGACCAAAGTGCCAGCCAAGCAGGTTTCAGTCATTAAAATAGCTTTCTGGCAACAGCGTCTCCCCTGCTCTCCCCCTGTCATATGATATTCAGCATGGCTAAATATGTCGCCTTCATAAAATGTTGCCGTTCTTTTGTTTTCTTGTTTTCTAAAGTCCACAAAGCGATCATTCAACGCACATCGCAATAGAAACAACGGCGCCTTTGTTATCAGCAACGTCATTCAATTAGAAAAAAACAATCTTTTACCATTTTTTTAAAATTGACTTCGAAAAAATAGGTTCTAGGTATGCATGTGAGTAAGAATTTAGGTGGGTGTTTGGGTTCTTTATTTTTAGTAAAATGTGTTTCTTTACAAAGATCCTAGATTTTTAAAATCTTTCAGTTTTACGTCCTACGCTATACCTTGTAGTCTCAAGGAGATGGATAATCAATGAAAGTGAATACGCGTAATTATGAAAGAATTTGTGCAATGGCAATGTGCAAGGAAACAGCAAAACATCGAAAGAGATGTGGTTGTGCACCAGAAGCTGAAATCTTCTGGGATCGGACCACAGACCCTCACACCAGAGGTGAACTGTTTTGGCTCTATGAACACCACACCAGAAATGATAAACTTGTGTTTCTAAGTCCAGAATATGTATTAAAATTGTAACTCTCAATGTTGGAAATTAGTAAAAAGTCCTTCCTTATTGTTATCTCTCTATATAAAAGAAATCCTGATCAACTGATCAAAGCCCAGGCCAAACTGCTAAAACTAGAAACTTGACATTTGATTTGTGATGTAAGGTTTTGGAAATTCAACGGGGGAGAGGGTAAAGAAGGGTTGGCAATTATTAACTTAAATTTCGGAATCTCAGAAGGATAGAAACATGAAATTTGGGACATGGACTTCTGATTTGAAATAATTAGACACTTGTTTCAGCGTCTTTTTCAATATTTGACCCAGAAGTGAAGAAAGGGGTTGAAAAGGAAAAAAAGGGCAGGAATTAGAATTAACTCGGATTCTTTTAAAGTTAGAGACATGAAATTTGGTACTTGGACTGCTCATTTAAAATAATTAGACACGCATTTCACTGTTTTCTTTTTAAATATTTGCAGTACAAGCGAAGAAAAAAGTTGGGTTACAATTGTGATAATTAGATCTCGAAATTCGTTAAGGATAGAGACAAGAAATTTGGTACTTAGAATTTGTATGTAAAATAATTAAAGACATGTTTCAGTGTTTCTTAATACTTTCCTTACAAGGAAAGAAAGAAGGTAGGAAGAAAAACTTGTCGGTGTTGCAGTCGTTACAATAAGATGGCCGTTTTTTTGAATCCCTTATGGTTAGAGGTGTGAAAATTGGTATTTAGGGTTTTGATTGAAAATAACTAAAGATGTTTCTCGCTGTTCTTTTTTTCTTTTCTTTTTTTTCTTTTTTTTACGTTTTCCTTGGAAAGAAAATTGCCGGAAGAAAAAAGGATGAGGTTTACAATTGTTATAATAAGGTGGCCATGTCCTGAAATTCTTTAAAATTGGAGATATGTTAGGGATATGAGGTGTGCGAGACGTACTTTACAGAAAAATTACAACTATCTAAAAGTTAGAAGGAAAACGATTCATTTTAAAATATTTCTAAATGTTGTTACGTAAAAGAAAGTTACAACATCTGAAAGAGGACATCAGATTAATTCTACATGTGTAGAATGTTAGAAGATGGAAGGGCAGTAAAATGACAGCAATACAGCTCCGAGATGCATCACTGTCACCAGCAACGCTTCCTGAAAACAGGAACTAGAGGCCAGTCTCTCAACGAACAGTTCGACGTCGTGTGATGCAGCGGGTCATATTGAACTATACAGCGCACTTTGAATGACGCTGCGAATGCTGCGCATGGAAACACGATTGGCACGACATCCTCTTCTTCATCGAATCCTGCTTTTGCCTGCAGCATCATGATGGCTGCATCCGTGTCCCGGCCATTCAAAGGGAAGAGGCAGAAGACGCTTATGTTCCACATCGACACACGAAGTTTTATAAAATGACATTTCTGCATCTACTGATTTTTCACTACTCTCTTGGCCGGCGCATTCACATGATCTCTCGCGGACTGAACACTTCTAGTCTTTGATTGTATACCACAGGCCTTTCTCAGCTACAACTAATGATGTTAGCTGGTACAATGTATCGCAGATGCATGTCCTGTCACTCCTAGAAGGGTCTCCAGTGTGGCATCATCTTTATATCTCGCCATGTCGCAGCTGTTCTGAAAGCCCATGTTGGACTCGTGGGCACTGTCACACATTAAACAGAGCGAAGTATAATCCTTTCACATGTGTCACATTTGGAGGTCCACTTCTTCTTCTGGATGCTATATTTTCGATGACCAGCAGTATGTAATATTTTTTTATTTCAACTTCCTTTCTTTAAGGCACTGGTTCCCAACCTTGTTTACCTGGCGCCCTCTTTGTAAAGTTCCACTCCATCCCGCTTGGTGATCATACATACTTTTTGGTTGACCCTTGTGAGATTTCAGGGCCGCGGTGGCTCAATGGTAGAGTGTTCACCTCAGGTGCCTGGGGTCCTTGGTTCGATCCCAGCTCGCACCAAGTAAACTTTGAAGTGACCAAAGACCGTGTGCGTGGGATCTTTCGAGGTATTCCCGTTTCTTCCCACATTCCAGCATTTCATTCATTTTTCATCATCACCATCTCCTTTAGATTAGCCTGCAAAATCGTGAGACGTAAAACTTAAAAATTTCTTTCATTTTCATTTCATTGTGAAATTTCAATGCAGCTCAAATGTTTAATAATAATAATAATAATAATAATAATAATAATAATAATAATAATAATAATAATAATAATAATAATAATAATAATAATAATAACAATAATAATAATCTCTAGTCTCCCCAATTTTACCGGTTTTGAAGTACCGTTCTTACTGAATAGTGTTTGCACGATATCAATTTTCAGGCTCTTCATTAAGTAACGATAAAGATACAAGATAATTTAGGTTACTTGTTTGTTCCTTGTAAATCAGTTATAAACTATTTAGACTATGCTTTTCCATTTTTTCATTATGTGTTTTCATAACTTCAGTCTATTTCTGTGAGTAGCTTGCGTCCTCTTTGCTCGCTCTTCACGCTCCTAAGGGACCGTACCCCCAAGTTGGGAAGCACTGTTTTAAGGGGTCTGTAAAAGACTTTTCCATGAGGAGCAAGTCTTTTGCTATGGGTTTTAGAACCCCTGACATACACGCAACCCACTCTACTTAATTGTTTATTGGGTTGTATAACATTGTAGGAAATTATGCTTAACCTCTTTGTTTCGCTTCCAAGCTATGCTATACATGAATACCAGAAGTCTTATACAACGGCTTTTGTTCGTCCATCTGTCGACAGATATCAAAGCAACATACATCTCTTCCGTTAATTCTCTATTCAAACTGGAAGTGACTGAAATTAGCCATGTGCAGTTTCAACATTTTCCGCCATAAAACGAAAACGGTTATAGATAGCGAGAATCGGTTTTGTGCAAATAATTCAGCATCTCAAGGCAATTTATTATGACTATCTGCTACTCTCTACCAAAAAAAAAAAAAAAAAACCGAAAGTGGCTCAAATTTACTATTACTTCCATTTTCAATCTGATTGCTATAAAACAAAAATGAGCAGAGGTATACAGAAGCAGTTTTTGCAATCGATTCAACGCCTCAAAAATACTTTCTATCTCTTTCGTTAACCCTCCATCCAAACCGAAAATGGTAAAAATGAACTGTTTCCGGTTTGTATATTGGTCGCCATAGCATAAAAACTTTCGTGGATAGCGACTTTTTTTTTTTTTGCAATCGACTCAGCTTCAAAAGCAAATATGCTACCACCAGCCGAAACGGTATACCGAAACCGGAAGTGGTTGAAATTTACTAGTACATTCCGGATTTAACACTTATTTTTATAAAGCAGAAACGGTAAAATATTTAGTGAAAACCTTTTTTTTTTTTTTTTTTTTACACAGGTTCTGCGCTCTAGAAATGAGTTTCGTCTTGCCTGTTGAAACCGGAAGTAATGAATATTTGATATTTTCAGTTACAACACTGCATAATAGATAAAGTAGAAATAGATAAGGAAGCAATTTTTGATATAAATTCAATACTGCAAGAATGTTTCACCTCTAGTTTTATTCCCCCATTGCCACTGGAATTAATAGACATCAATTAGCACTTCCGGTTGCAAATATTAATCTCATACAACAAGAACATTAAGGAATAGCGAGCAATGACTTATTGATATGGATTCAGCGTCCGAGGAACGGGATCTATCTTTGATCTATTGCAACCAGTAGTTATAGATATACTAATTCAAGTTGAGTATTGAGCTCGCATAGTCTACCGTAGTTCCACACTATGAAACGAAACTTATTTGTCTAATGTGACATAAAACGATAACAGATATGGTGAACTTGTTATTTCGAGAGAACAGGAAGTAATATTTTTGATTTCATAGTCCAGTGAAACTTGTAGATGTAGAACGTATGAATATGTAGCAAGTACAATATTTCTTGTAGTCCAAATCATTGGAGCAAGCCTTACCAATTGTCTCTGTGATGTAATAGGCAAATACTTGCTTCTACCGGCTAAATAGCATCATATGACATAGGATAAATCACGGTTCAACTGCCGATGTTTGTCTAAGTGAAAATTTCTGACAGTGTAGCTCATTTGGGATTAGACTAGATTACATGCATTTTATGGGGTGGTATGTAGACGGACAGGTGTATGTACACCGTCTCTTTGGGCTGTTTAACGACTTTGGAAAGCTTAAGTTCTTTTCAACTTTATCCCAGTGGCTCTACACTTGCCTTACCATAAAGACGTATTTAGGTCTATTGGCAAACAATCGCGTCTAACATTCCTTCTTTGAGTACGAGCGAAGAAAGACTGACGTTGAATTCAAATTTTTATATATACAAGCAGCTATCCTCGAAGTAAAGTAAATGTTTATTCTTTGGGGCTTAAGCGTACCTTTTCACGTCGAGGAAAATAGCAAATCAAAGTATGCTGGCCCGTCGATAAATTGTCAGCATTATCTCCTTAGGTGAGAGAAGCCAAGGGTTCGATATCGATTTCCTGCTGATTTCCAATTGATTTGAATCCCACATTAAGTTATAGGTCTCTAGTGTTATTAGATGAGGTTGTCAAAAAGAGATGTTCAATTCCAGAAACTAATTCACCGAGACATAAAGGTACATTCTAACTTCATAGAACTGCATTTGGTTTAACACGAATCGAACCGATGACCACTCTTAAGGGAATCGCAGAAAGACTCAAGTATACTCGTTTCCTTTCCATACACTTTCATGATATTTTGTGTAATTTTCTGTTTGTGAAACATAAGAGAACTGATAAAATAAAAAAAGACAGTAAAGAGATGTTAATTAATATAAGCTTTGTTCTGTCAGTAATTGCAGTCAGTTTCCAACACAATATTCAGGTATTCCTCTAGATCTCAGGCCAAAATAAGCCCTTTAAATTTTTTTTGAATATAAAGCGTTTCATGCACTTCGCTGGGTATGTTCACCGATTTGCATCCTTTTCCTGTCTATCTCTTCAATGCTTGAAACTGGGAGAGTAAACAGTAGAGGGATAGGCTAGAAACAAGAGTGCTCGTTAAAAATTAAACGCCTTTGTTTTCTTACTTTGTAATGTGGACATACAGAAATGACAAGACATGAGGGGGGGGGGGATTTTCTCCAAGAGCATGTATAAAATGAAACAGTTATAAAGGGAATTGGGGAGCTGAAATACTAATGAAGATAGTTAACAACAGTGTACCTTCCTTGTACTTTACTCCATGATCTCTTAAACACGCCTACCATGGTAACTATAACAATGGGAAGTCCTATTGAAGTTTGCTCGTCTATCCATCTGTAAGAGAGTGAGAGATAACAAGATGGTGAAAGATAGCAGAAATTATATCTACACTGTGGGGGAGAAACAGTATAAGTAAAAAACACAGGTTTTCAGGAGGCGATTTTTTATTACCAAACATAAGTATGAATCACTTATACTAACAGTACTAAGACTCTATTATTCAATTCACGTTTAAAATTGACTTATACCAAGTTAACTGGAGGTGGAGCATGACACATAGATCTCCAATTTTGACTTACCTCATTTTGGCCATTTTTTTTTATTTATACTGTTTCTCCCGCGCAGTCTAGATATATTTCATATACTCTCTCATATCCTCTATTGAAACCGGAAATGATAGATAGATAGAATTTCCGGTTTCATTATTAGTTAGGTTGATTTGTGGTTTAATGTCCCTTTCCAGCATTCAGATCTATGACATATGGATGTATAGTTCAATGCAGAATACATATTACATGAACTCCCACTGAGAATCGAACTGCAGTCTTCGATGTGAAAGCAACTGTGTTAACCATATAGCCACACGGGAGGTTAGGTTTCAACTACGGACGAAAAGAAAAAAAAACTTTTAAAAAATATATAACAATCGAAAATGGGTTTCTAGAAAAATCGAGAACCTGACAGTTCAGTTTTCTCTAAAACCACATTTTTTTTTTTTTTTTTTTGTTTTACTGAAACCGGTTTCAGTATTCACATACACACACAAAAGAAAAAAATTGGTTCAGTTTTTCAACGAAACTGATTTCAGTTTTCCAAAAAGAGTTTTGGGTTTTTGGTGAAAGCAGTGTGATTTTCACTGAAGCTCCTTTCTATTCTTCGTCTTGTAATACTCATTTCCAAAGCAAATTAAAGAAAAAGCAAACAGTTTTTAATACACGATTGAACAGGTTTTGAAAACCGTTCTTGAGCATTCACCTCTGGTGCATGAGAGTTCTTTGTTCGATCCCAGCTCGCACTAAGTGAACTTTGTTTTGCGTGGGTTTTCTCGGAGTTCTCCCGTTTCCTTCCACTTTCTTCATTCCACCATTTCACTCATTTCTCATCATCACCGTCTCCTTTAGCCTAGTCGGCCTAACCGTGGAACGTAAAACTCAAAGATTTTATTTCATTTCATTTCGTGAAACCTGACTAATTTGTTTCCTTCTTTCCCTTTCTTATCATATTAACCGGAAGAGTATTTGTACCGTAGATAAGTATCGATCATCTGTAGATGGTAACAGCCCTGCTTTCTAGATTAGTCGCTAGGGCTTGGCCTTTGTTGTACGAGGTCTCGGCTTCGATTCAGAGTGGGAAAACACCAAACACTATACAGTCGCACAGATCTAACTTTAAACTACGGATGTCGTCGTTCTATTTAGCGTCGCTGCTGACACAAATACGAATTCATTAGTTCGTGTGGATTGTAATGTAAATATACAAGAAAACGTCACAACAAATGCTTTGTGACAAGAAATGTTCAACGAGGAAGTTAAAATCGCGTTCTTCGTTATTGCGGCGAGTAGTAAAACAAAGTAAATTTCCACTCGGGAGGAATTCTGAACTTTCCGCTACTGACTAGGCGTCCAACTCCACATAAGCTCAAAATAAGGTAAATTTGCAACCCTGGTCAAAGCAGATGGTGTTTTCATATTCCTGGGAACGCCAATGTCTTATGTCAACATACGAAGGTGATAACGTAACGAATAAAATAAACTCCAAGTTTATCTTGAAAGTGAAGTCAACACAGAACACAATGACCTTATCACAGTTGCATAGCAATGTTCATTAAGGAAAACAGAGAGAGAGAGAGAGAGAGAGAGAGAGAGAGACGGATGCTAATATGAGAAATTTTAGTTAACCAAGTCCTGATGTTTCCTTCTTTTTTTGCAGATTAAATAAGCGCCAACACCACTGCTTCCTTTAACAAATCGATACATTTGTCAGTAAACCATAACTTGTGTATGAACCGAGAGATGATCGAGGAGTTGCAACTCTTGGAGGAATAATGTAGAGAAACAGCATTAATACTTTTCCTTATTTGAGTTATTCCTGGCTCAGGGCCGGATTAAAGGGGGCTCTAGCCCAAGGCCTCCAAGTGAATAGGGGCCTCTACTCTAATCAAAATCTCAACTGGCTATTATAAACTCCCATCTCCAGAGGCAGAAATTCCCATTTTATTCCCGTGCAATACTAATTCTCCAAAGTTCTCAAAATTTATGAAATATCACACTGTATGTCACTCACTTTCTTCAATATACGAGTGAATTATCCGTAAATTCCCATCTTCTACGTGTATCAATAACTATCTTCCTTAATTGAAAGAGACAATTGAAACTACTGACGAGAAGAAACATTTTTTGTTGTCAGAATGCTATTCCATCACACTTTTATGCAGCAATCTCCTTTGAACGTAACAAAACTAGAGAACTTTCATTCTGCATTCATTTCGTGTGAAACGTTTGGTATTTTACGTTCTTCTGTTATCATTATTTTAAAAATAAACGAGTACAATTTACGTTCCTTGGCGCTTGTTTCTCGAGATTTTCAAGACTGCATAAATCATTCCCATACTAGTATCGATTTTATTGTAACAAAATTTGACAATTAGCACTGATTTAACGTTTATTGAGTCCAAGAATTGTTTCCATCGATTAACCATAGAACAAAAATCCGATATATGCTACCAATGTCTACGAGAATTCCCTTTATCCCTATTTCAGAAATCAATGCTAAAAAATCCCACAGGTTGGCATCACTGTATTGGTGGCATTTAGGAAATCTCAATATAAAGATTGTATGAGTATAGCACAAAGATCTCTATAACAATTTTATAAAGATTATCATTGTGTTATGAATCTCGTGACTTCAGTTGTAAAACCATTACAAAATCCTATTTTAACACTATTCGTGCCTTCACTGTTTTCTCACATTATTGGTTCTGTTTCTGCTATTTCAAGATAATCATTGAGAATTTCCTCATTGGACATGGTAGGTAGATATAACAATGCAGCAGTGGTAGAGATAGAAACAGCTTTTCTTTACATTTCACTAACTCCTTCAAGCATTACTTCTTATGCACACGTGAACGAGTTTGCTTTGTCACAGTGTATCTACAGGTGTATATATTAAAATGCTAGGTTTATATATTTGCCGTCAAGGAAAGTTTATATGTTTGTGGCCATTCCTTTTGACACTAAGATCTCGAAAACCACAAGTACTAGAAACGTGCCGTTTTCTTTAGTCTATTCCAAATTTTGTGTAGCTTGTCCAGTTCTAATTGAATATTAAAATAATAACATGGCCGTTATTTCTTTATTACATTTTAGAGGTGCACTGGAAGTGTTGAAATTTTAAAACACATATCCTATGAGTAGAGGTCTGCGCGGATACAAAATATTGCATCCGCATCCGTACCGCATCCGCAGCATCTCTATCCGCATCCGCACCCGCATCCGCAACATCTCTATCCGCACCCGCATCCGCATCCGCAGATAATGAGGTAGCAAATATATACAAATTACATATTCTATAATACACGTCGTATCTGAATCAAACGAAGCAATATGTTAATCAGTTTCCTCGTGATCAAATACCAACTACGATAAATAAAATGCAATACAAACCGTGCATATACAAATTAGAAATTAATAAACGATTTATGTACTTATCCAAGATCTTCAAATGTAGATATCGGACCAAAATAATGCCACGTAGGTAATATCCCCTCAATCGACTAATTTTAGAGCACGTCACTAAGTTTTTAAACTTCATCATTACTCATAAAAAAGGGGCATTTGTTCTAAACACAAAGGCGAAATAGAAATAATCGTTATTAAGAAATAAAAATTGATCACAGGACCGCAAACACATCCACATATCCCGAACTGACACTAGCACCAGTAATTGCACTAAATTTAAAAAAATAAGTGACGAAACTAACAACGCAATACAATGCATGCTTTCACGACCAAGCTCATTCGTGGCTTAGCGGTTAGCGTACGCGCCTTTGGCGTGGGAGACCCGGTTCCAATTCCCAGCAGGAGCTCATGTGGTTCGGATTCGACGTTAATCAGTAGGTCAACGTCTCATATAGCCTCCCTGCTGAACGGGACGTTAAACTCAAAGTCAACTCAAGCTTTCACGACCACGCTTTTACTGAAACTAGAAATGAAAAAGAGGCCCAGAATATACACACAAGAAGAAAGAGAGAGAGAGAGAAACAATTGCTGTTATAAAACTCCAATCCCTCGGAATGTTCATTGAGGTCCGTGGCACCTCTCCGAAGAGAGAAATCTGTGCGGTCGCAAATGTGCATTCACTATCTGCTCCTGTACTTCAAAGGAAGCAGTGAAGATTTTTTCTTTTTTTTCTTTTTTTCTTTTTTTTTTTTAAAGAAAGGGAGAGAGAAAGATGAGCATATGATGTGATTTGTTTACTATTTCGGTGACGCCCTTCTCCAGTTTGTCACAAAAGGTAAAGATAATTCTGCTGACCAGTTTTCAGTTTATGGAAGGGGATGCGGTGTTTTAAATTAGGGTTTTGGTTCCTGACCTCTCGGGCTAGAAAAACTTTATTTGAAGACATTGCTTCCTCTTCAAGGCGAATGGTCTGAAAATTTTCAGCTTTATCAGAGGGGCTTTGGCGGCAATTATTTTTCTTTTTTACAGCCAATAGCGGTACTTGAGGAGTAGCGATGAGGCCTGTCGTTTCTTTGTGTTTAGGTCAGAGATGTCATTCACCCACAAAACGGCTGCTAAAAATATTGAAACATGAATAAAAGGAGAACTCTCTTGTGTCATTTTTTGTCCTTTTGCTGTCACAGAGTCTCAAGCTTCAAACATACTTGTATTTTGATTTTAGTATTTTTCAACTGGTTTTAAAACTTTTAATTCAAAATGAACGTTTCTAGTGTTCTTTCCACCATTATCAGAAATTTCACAACATTTTTTTAAGGAAACATTATCCGCAACTTTATCCGCTATCCGCACAGAAAAGATATATATATCCGCAAATACCAATTTTGATGCGGATATCCGCGGATATATCCGCGGATATCCGCATCCGCGCAGACCTCTACCTATGAGTTATACATTCCAACACCACATATTTGTATATAGGGGTTGCATACCTCTCAGGCGTTTGTTTCATGACCAAATTATGATGAAAAATGAAGGATAACCATTTCTCTAGTCTAAGATGAATCTGTATTGTTTGGAGTGTTTTGCTCAATGAACACAATATCTCAATGGCTTTATAATTAATTGTGTGTGTATTGTATTTGCTTATTACGTACTGCATGCAACAACAAAGAAAACACTGATCGTACATGAATTAGAAACTCCAACCAGAAGTAGGTTGAAATCTTGCAAACGGTGCGAGATTTGAAACAGTAATCGAAAAAAATCTCCCCTTTATGGTACCTCTTTCCGATTTTTATCAAAACGTCTTTCAGTCGTGTCTGCAAAGGGACATGTACAGATGTAGTGAGGAATGATAAGGAGATTCATGCTCATATGTGAATGATGCATTGTGTAGAGAGCACATTTAAACGTGAAAATTAAAGTTTACATTTTTGTATTCCCCCCGCACCTTGTATTTCCCACTCAAGAACTTTAATATTGTTCCGACACCACTTAACTGTCGGGATAGAAACGAGAGGCACCTAAAAGGTGCGGGATAACAATACCAAATTTATAGCAATAAAGCACATACTATATGGGGGCGATTCCACCACTAGTCTTAGGCGACTAGAACCATGAGCAAAATTAGACAAGATAATGAATATGAATTTAGTGTAAAAATAGTTTGAAAATAACCAATGCATTTTCATTGAAAATTGGTAGCAATAAGGGCGTTAAGGAATAGAAGGTAAGCAAAGGAATAGCAACTAATTTTGAACAGTCTCACCCTAATTCGAAGTCGTTCCATTCTTCTCCCTCTTACTCATAGGCGATGTTTAGGCGCTGTCCTCGAAGTTCCAGTGACTTGCAGGTTGGGTTGTCCTGATGAAGTCCATGATGAAAACTTGTCCGACAATCAACCATGGCATTGAATGCCGGACTCCAAAGGCAGGGAGACTCCGATGTGCCTCGCCTCGTGGTTGAGATCCAAAGACCAAGATCGTGCTCTCTCAATTGCTTTTGACCTGACTGTCCCTCTGACGTCAGAATGAGATGATGGTGACACCACAGAGTTTCCTGAGCGTGGTCGGTTACCCAAAACTGACATTGACCAAGTCCATGTTTCCACATGTCGTCGACTCAACACAAAGTTCTCAAACTTGCTCATGAGACTGCTAACGTTGACAGGTAAACGAACCAAAAAGAGACTCACCTGAGTCAAAGTACTTACTTCTGTATTTATTACTTCCTTGTTGTCACATCGTGTCGTGGGTAAACGAACGAAACGAACAATGTCTTGCAGTAGCCTGACTATGAGGGGCCAATGAGGTCGAACCAATTGAGAGAAGCAATTGATCTAACAAAGCAAATTAAAAGCGTCGCGTGTGAGACTGTTTGGTAGGCAAAAGGTAATAGGAAGTTGCTACCAGTGTTTATTACAAATTACAAGTACAAAGACTTCCTCAATAACAGAAAAGCAATAGTTGATTAATCTTTCAATGCAAAGTCAGATTGCGAAGTACAACAGAATATTGGTGTTAATAACATCAGGCAGTGAACTCTTGAAGGCTGCTTGGCTTCCATGGATGACTGGTTGAATTTCCACATGAAATAAAGATGTCCTAGCTTGTCCTTACTTCATATCCCGTAACATGGCCTCCCTCCAAAATGTCGAATCGGAAGGAGTCGAATCCTTGGAGAATCCTGACGTTTCGACAGCAAAGATCTGTGGAATCGTAGGAGAAGAAAAAAAAAATTAAGATCTTGAGATGGGATAGATGCTGTAAGTAAGATAAACTTCTTACCACTGGACCATAACGAAGAACGTAAGATGAACTGCCAATAATTATCCACACTGCTAAGAGATGGCATAAGCGATGCACTTGCTGGGGATGGGAACACACTTGTAGCACAACCATAACAGCCGATGATGCAAGAGTAGTAGTTGTTGTCAGGTGAATGTAGTGACGGTGTAGTGAAGAATGTCCCAAGAGAGTAGAATGAAAATGCTGGAGTAGAAAGCAGGATGGTGAGTACACAGTTCGATGAATAAATAAAACAATAACGTACTAAAACAGCTTCGTATTATAGCACACACGTAGCAACTAATGTTCCAATTATGATATGGGTGAGACGAGTAACACGTTACAGTTTATATTAAGTTGCATTAAGGTATGGTATAAGGAATTACGCTACCAATTGAACATTAAATAAATTACCAATAAATAAAAAATGCAATTTGTAAGTGTAGGATAAAATGAACTAAATATTCTTAAGACACAAAATGAACAAAATTAAAGCGTTGGCTGGAACGAAACCAAAATGGGAAATCTGGAAGAAAAACAAAACTTTGAAATTGTACCAACTGTAAACAAGTAATCTGGGTCATATCCCATGACCTAGATAAAATGTAAACAAACAAACACTTGTGGGTTACGAGCCCACGCAATATGGGTCACTAAACTCAAATAAAGCGTTGTAGGGTCCAAACCACAAACCCAAATAAAACAAAAGGTACCTGAAAAGAGAACAAAATGACAAATGGAGAAAAAGCTAGCAAAACAGTAGTAGAAACAAAATCTCGAAAAATATCAATTTGAAACCTAAAATGCGAAAAACTGGAGAAAAAATCCTATTTGCTACCAAAAAATGTGGGGGGAATGTAAACTAACTAAAGAATCAAAGATTGGACAACACAGAAGGGTTTAGAATTTAATTACTTTCTGAAAACGAAATAAATTTTGTTTCACATTTCCTTGAAACAAAGTAAAGCATCGGGGCAGGTTTTGTTGATATCGGCGCCTAGCCACTCGCCGATCAAAAGTAATTAAATCCAAAACGAAGGCCGTCACCAAATCTAATTGCAAGGGGCAATATAAATAGTACTTGAGAAAGAACATAAGCAGAAAATATTACACATTATATAGGTCAACAAAATATACAGAAAGTACGAAAATTCATAGGCATAGTAAACACTAATAGGTCAGCTTCATAAACGATAGACTAATCCATTTACACAACAAATTATGTTTGCAAAATAATTACTAAAATTGAAAATTAAATTCTTTAAAATTAACTGAATTAAAATTCCACAAGGCAAAAGTCAAAATTAAATTACTGCCTCAAAATAATAAATTCTATTCAAAGTAAACTTAAGTGAAAAAGCAAACATTTTTCTAATGCATAATAAATTTACGAAAGACATTAAAATTTGCAAAAGGCACTAATAAAATTAAATTCAGAATAGCAATTCAAATAGCAACAAAAATAAATAATGCATGAAAAAAGTGCAACCATAAACATGTAGCTTAAATATTAACTGCCAACAGATATCTCTATATCTCACTTATACCACTAAATTGCTTTATATGTCAATTCTGTAACATTTTCACTCAGTTTACATCATTCAACAAAAAGGTTAATATATCATGTCAAAGTAAATATTACCATTTCGAAGTAACATTGAAACTTCGTCAAAAATGAATACCTAGCCAAGTAAAATTATCGTCTATTCTTGAAAAAAAAGTCTAAATCGGTAAGATTCAAAATAGGTTAAAAAAAATTCGACTATATCGATAAGATTGCATGCATGCGTATATGTCATAAAATAGTACTTAAAAATTGTCACATTCAGGATTCCTCAGGAAGGTAGCTAGTCTTCCTTACAGAAAATGAAATTCACAGTTAAATATAGGTCAAATCAGTAGGTTTAAAAAAAATGCACGTGCTAAATAATTATAACTTAAATATATAGAGATAAGATGGAATATATCTCTCAGGAGGAAAAAAAAAGGTCAAAATCACGAAATAAAATCCATATCTATATATATAGTCTCAAATATCATATACATATATTATCTCATAAATTCGAGACAAACATAGAAATCGAATAATCATAAATGTATACTAGATAAAATAGCTCAAGATGAAACAGGCTATACAAGTTAATTCAAGCTCTCATGTAAATAGAATGGTGCAACACAAATAAAAGAATAATTCATGCAAAGGATAAACAAAATATATATGACCTTAAAATTTAGCAAAACAAATCAAACGAATGGTCCAATGCACTGTAAGCAGTCTAATAAAATAAGTAAATCAAATGCATATATTCAAAAATGACGTATACCATTAATCACAACCTGTTATTTATCCAAGCATACATAAAAATTAACCCCAAAACGTAAACTCATAGGTTACCGTAGCAGACAATCGTCAGAACTACTTGTGTAACATGACATAAAATTCTCTGTGTTCGTGTACTCACTTATATTAATAACTACTCAACTTGTCATACATATTGCACGCTAGCAAAATACGACATGGCACATAACTACACAACTCTTACCATGTCAAGGACGGAACTTCCATCGTCCAAAACAAATGGCGGCATCCTCTGCTCCACCAAAAACGAACCACTCTGGTCCAAAACACAAAACAACTGAAAAAACAACGATTTACCATATCTATACAATGTCAATGTCAAGTCGGAAAAGGAAATGGAGGCATTTTGATGACTTAGAAAATCAATGCCCAATAAAGGTTTAGAATTCAAAGGTATAATTCTAAAACAATGTACGTAAGACTTATTTCCTAAGAAAAATTTCAAAAATATTACTTCCTTTGAAATAATTTTAGCACCAGACACCCCTATGAGATTGCTAGTAATTTTTACACGTTTCACGTTTTCTGGAACCAAATGCTCAGGCCAAACCGAAATCATGGCTGCAGTATCAATTACTAAATCCTGTTGCATTCCATTAACTTTAGCAGTAATAAGACATAACCTTGATTCTACTCTTATGGGGATTTGATGCTTTTGAATATCTACCAGATCCCCCCTTCGATCCGTAGATGATTCTAGTTTAAATTTTGCTTAGGAGCTCGACAAAATCTAGCAATGTGGTTTATTCCTTTACAAGCCCTACATATTATAGGTTTGTACGAATCAGAATTATTTTGACCTGTGTTCTGGTTACTGGCTGAACTACCCTGTGCTTCGTTCTCCCGGTTAAAATAATTCTGAGTTTGCGGCTTTTTCTTCTTGTAATTATTGTTATATTTTTTCTTATCCTTCATGGATGATTCAAGAGCTAACACAAGATTCTGCATATTTTCGCACACTTTCTCAATATCCGTTTGGGAATTAGAGGTGCTAACCTCACCCTTACTCGTCTCATTATGGCTTTGAGCTAAAGCTTGTTTAACCTCCCCTAATTCTTTAGAAAGTTTCTGTATTTCATTGTTATGAAAAGAATTTGGAGCTAGTACTGGCGGTTGATAAGTAGGTGGTAAATGATACGAAGAAAGAAATGAAGAATCATATTGCATCTGCGGAAAGGAATGAGAATTCCCCTGTACATGAGGAAACATTGGTGTCTGACCAGACATCCAAGAGCTACCAGGAAAATTGTAAGGTATTCCCTGCGGAATGAAGGGATTTTGTGCATAAGCATTAATTTCTTGCTGTTCTTCCTTAATACGTTCACTTAACATTGTTTCTTTGCGATCTACACTGTTCAACTGCTTTATTAATTCGTCCACTGAGCCAAAATGCTTGTCAGCAACTACACTCATGTACTTGGACCTAAGACCGTCTATAATATACATAATTGTCTGCTGAACGGTAGCAGTGGGCAAATACAACGCAACTAATCTGGCTTTTCGAATGGCATACATTTGTGGAGATTCACTAATAGATTGCTTAGCCCTACGTAACGTGTCTTCTACAGTTAAAGGCGAAGATATGCCTCTAAAGGTGGAAATCATGTCTTTCTTTACATCGTCATAAGATTTTCCATCATATGTACTTTCCTTTTTATAATTTAGGAACCAATCAAAAGCTAAATCTGTCAAACAAGTAGGCAAAACCTCTTTCAGTTTGTCATTATTCCACTTATAATATCTTCCGGCGTTTTCTAACTGTTCAAAAAATAAATCTACTTTATGAGGCTCATAACCTGTATAAGACGGAATTTTCACTAGCTGTCCTATACACTCCATAAAATTATTCCGATTTTCACTAGTCATTTTGCTACGTTGTGATTCTAATTGTCTACGAAGTTGCCCCCTCGTACGTACGCCACTAAAGACCTCCGTGGTTATTGAAACAGAATATTCCGCTAATACACACAAAAGGAAGTTTCAACTCAGCATATTATTAATAGCGTTGGCAAACGAGGCCTTTAACACAAAGCAAGAGAAGAATTCATTACTACGCATACAAGAAAGAAAAAAAAAGGAAAGGAAAAAAGACAACGAATTATTACTCGAAAGCAACACGACATACGAGACAGTTGAAACAGCAGATGCTGATTCGTCAAAAACAAAAGAAAATAAGAATAATCTATACAACAACCTTCACAATGCCAATCATGAAATGGATTCTAAATAAATTCAGATTTTATTCTAAAAAAAGTTGAGTATTATAAGCACTACTAAATAATGGGGAAAAATCAGAAGAGAGGAAAAAAAAAATAAATAAGTGCTTGAGACCAGCATTCCACCATGCTTAATTGGGATCGTGGCAAGTCTTATGCGAGAGTAGGTATAATAAGGAATTGGGGATGCACTGATGAACTAACATTTAAGCGAATTAAATGAACAGACCCAAATTTATACCTTTTAATATACGGATTTATTCCCTTCCTATTGATAAATGAGTCTATTGGCCTAGGATGAAAGTTATATCATACTCAGAGAGACCTTGTGTACATACCTCTTTTCCTGTCCATACCGGGCCCACTACTTCTCTTTTCGTTGGATGTCTTTTCACTTAAGACCACAAAGACGACGGACCGAGGTTCTAACCAGAATCATCCTTAGCCTTACTGTAGTCTGGATTTTATTCAGAAGTCACTTCCTAGGTTCAATTCAGCAGTTTTCTATCATTGAACCCGGCAGTACACTAAAGAATGCGGAATCCAGACAGGGTGGTATGATCAGGACAGAGCAATGTACTCAAAGAAAATACTGTAAAACTTCAATGGATCGTTCTCTCCAAGTATGATACAAACATTCTCCCGGTGGCCATCGAATACCAACCGTATTCGAATTTCATATATAACAAGAAAATAAAATAAATAAAATAAATAAAATGTACACAGAATAAGAAATATCACTACAAAGTTCAATGTTTAAGAGAAAATAAATGAATGGCGTCCATGGTCTGAATTGATAGTTCGCAGACATACTATTGCTATACAGTCTATGCAAATGTAAGAAAACTGAATTGAAATGTTAATATACACTGTCTTGCTGAAGCATGGCATCACTGAATTAATTTTAAAAAGAAAATATAATAATCACAAAGTAGTAATAATAATTATCACCATCACCAAATATCACATAACACTGTCACACTAATGTTTCAATCACAGAGAGCAGGAATAACGTTATCTCTGTTCACTATTAAGAACACAAGGATGAGTTTAATTCTAAAAACTTCATTAGGCTGATGGTATTCATGAAAGTTCATAAATACGTTTTTGTACCACAATTGATGAAAACCAGTCTGTGCTTCCACTAAAGGTCTTATTCACGAGCACACCGGTTGATATTAGCGCAGTCTATGGTGAGTGAACACAAGACGTTATGCAGTGATGATAATTCTTAAATATGATAATCACATATAAATCTAACAAAGATATACATAGTTTCATAACTATCACTTGGGCCAAAAGGGCATCGGAGTATGCACCACAAAGAGCTCTCAAAGTACACACAACTCTCACCGTTAGGCCAAATAAACTTTATGACACTTGATTAAGATGAGCGAGAGAAGAAATTTCAGAGTATGCCTTATTAATTATTACTTTAGGTTCTAAATAATCTTCATATATAGAAAGGGGTGGAGGAAGGCATGGCAATGGAGAATCTTGGTTTGTTATAGGAAAAGAATCCGTTGTTGTTTTAATTACTGGCTGAGATATCGTTGGTTTCGGACGAGGTGATTGAACCGTTTTCGTTTTGCAAGAGCAACAGAGATTTCTCAAGCAAAATCGAAAAGTAGAGAGAAGCAGGAATGCAAAAAGAAGGAACAGTAGTACTGACCAAGAAATTGTGGAGGCCAAATGAGCTGGTTTGTCTAATAGAAATGCACTAGCCCTAGATACTACACAAAACGACGCCAACACACGATGAAAATTCAGCAAATAAAGGATTGCCATGGTGAGCAAAAAATTCCATATAATCAACAAAACAGTTGGAGCATCAGAATGCAAATAAATAGGAATAGATTTCGGAGTTGGAACAGTTCGGTAAGGTGTGATATTTAGGTGTGGAATCTGAGATGCCCAAGATTTATCATAAACAAAGGAAACATTAAAGTGAGGTGACGTTTTATAAGGTGTATTAAGAGGGAATTGCAAATTATTTGTCCAGGCAGCGGGTAGTGAATGGATTATTTTGTGGGTAGTTGTTTGATTTAGGCCACAAGGATAAATCGGGTGTATCGTTGTGTAGGAATTCAAAATAATTTTCACATGACAAGGAACGTGAAGTATTACTACTCCAGGGTCGGTATGGGTTGGAATAGGAACTGTTGCTTCCGTGCTATTGGGATAAATAAAAAGAGCGGATGGAGGCGGATGAATAATTGCATAAAGATTAATATCTAGCTCGATAACATCGGTAAGGTGGGATTCATGACAGGTATAGGAGCAAGCCTGTAAAGTGTCAGCCACAGATTTAGCATAATACATTTGACTAAGACAATACGAATAACCATCATGGCGAGTCACAGTAGACGGAATTTTACATAAGCGTTCTGAATGAATCTGACAATGTTGCAAGTCTGATCCTGTAATTACAATGAATGTATTATCAGCTGACAAGGCTGCATATGCAGGGTCATAAGAAATGCGGCAAGTCATATTGTCATGTGAAAAGGGTATTGGTAAAACAGAGTATAATTTGTAATTAGCATTTGCCTGTACGATAGGAACTTTCAGTTGGATATGAATAAAATCTGACACAACAGAACAATGAACCAAATCAGTCTCGTAATATAAATCTAAGAGGTCCAATGGAATAGCAAGATCAAACTGATCTACCAAAATCCTTCTACGTAAATTGCTTAAATCTTGCTTAAGAATAGATGGTGACACTACCTGTGCTGATAGAAAATGATGCCGACAATTTTGAATTATTTCCTCATACATATAAATTCGAGAAAGTTGAGAAATTTGAAGTAAGGTTGTAAGTATTTCCAAAATAATAGATCGTGTAGTATGAGTTGTTTCTTCATGAATATTTCGAATTTCATCAGCCAAATTTTTCTGTTGATTTAGCACGTGACGAGAAAATTCATCAAATTTCCCAAAAGCAGATTGAACCTTTGACTGAAATAAATTAATTTCTTGAGTCATATTTCGATAAAAGATATGATTAGCTTCTAATTGCAAACGCACAGTATTAACAATCTGATTCAATTGTTCGACTTTAGTACGCAATGGTTGGACTTGTTTTGTAGTAGCAAAATCACAACAATAACTAGCAATGTCACCAATAAAACCAAACAGAGAACGTTTGCCCCGAAATTTCACATCACTTACGGTAGAATGATTAAAATGCTGTAAGAGACCAAAATGTTCAAACATATGCCTATGCAAACTAATTATAGTTCTAGCTAATTCACATTCGGTTGATACAGGTAAAGTTGTACCGCAGAAAACATGTTGAAGTGAACTGTCGAACTGTTTAATTTCCGGAATCTTTAACGTGATATTGTAGAATAGTGGTACACTGTAGGAATATGAAATAATGCTTGGTAGTGGTTTCAAATAGATGCCAGAAATTACTTGCATATGCTGAGTAGCGGTTAGAGATGATAAGCTTACGATCATCAAAATAAGACGGAAAGATCGCAAGATCAATCCGCTTTCCTGTGCACCTGTAAGCAAACAAAAAGAAAACGAAAATCAACTTCCATGCATTCAGTAGAGAAACAAAAATACAAAACATGCACGAATAGATGCTATCAATGAAGACGAATAATAGATACGAATTATACGTGAACGTACTACTGGAAGTACTCCCAATAGATCCTTTCTTTTCTAAATATAACTAGTAATGCAATAGAAATAAAACAATGGTAAACAACGTCCCTGGTACCTAACAAAAGGACAAACTAATACTTCTATTATTCTACATTAAAATAGCATCATTATTACCCGTACATATACTCATTTTTCCTGTCTTACATCTTGAATTACAGCTAACCTGTAATCGAACGATAAAATCAAAATAAATAAGACTTCAAATATGATACAAAACAAAACCCACTGATTATCATCATACGCTAACTCAGCTTAATCGAAATACAAAAAAGAAAAAGAAAAAATCGGAAGCAAATGAGAATGTTGTACTTTGATTACAGCATAAATATACAGACGTTCAACGATAAAACGACCAACGGAAACAAAACAATAAAAGAAAACTCAGCAAACGTAAAGATGTCAGGAGTATAACCTATTGACCACGTTCTGCTAAGAGAACGCTGAAACAACAAATTAAAATATGTAATCTCTAATTGTAAAAAAAGATCTCTAAATCGCGAAAGATGTTACGGTTTAAACGTAGATTCCCCCCTCCTATATCTAACCAAAGAATAGAAAAGATGATTCTAAATAGGTTAAAAGAAGGAATAACACTCTCCATTACAGTATAGAAGAATGAAAGGACGATTTGTGTTTCTACAAATCGTAGCTTGGCCATCGGGGTGAGATATTGACAAACTGGAACACACAGGCGCCCACCACTCGCCCATGCTACTGTAATGAACAGCGTTATTGGAGACCACCACCTGTGTTAGTGCCTAATCTAATTTTTTATTCCCTTTAGTGTTATTTACTCTGTCTTTTTGTTTAACAATCACACAAGTGTCTTCATATGTTTCTGAAGGAGTCTCTCTGATCTTCGAAGATTAGGGCCATCACCGGTTTTATGTTGTTCATGGTCCGGATGTTCATCATGTTTCGTGATTCGAGATGTCTCCTTATCCTCGGATTGTATTTTTTGTCGCCCAAAATCCTGTTGTTTAATTTTCTTCCTGTTTTCAGATTCTTGTCCTTCCTTTTCTTCTACTTCTGCTTTGTTATTATCTCCCTCCTCCTCCTCTTCTTCTTCCTTTTCTTCTGGAAAGAATTTCTTCAATCTGGACACAGTAATGGAATCTTCCACAAGTTTACCACGTGGAGAATAATACTGCACGATATAACTATTCTCATCATTCTTCTTAGTTATTATACCAGTGCCTCTGTATATTTGACTGAAAAATTTCGATTTTCCTGGTTTCGGATTTACGTCCAGAATTAAGACTGTCTCCCCAACTGAAAATTGTGGGTGCGACGTTTTGGCGTCAGATACTTTCTTCTGACATTCAAATTTCTTGCAAAGATTCATATATGCTTCACGGCGAGCTTCTTCAATCTTCTTCAGTCGATCTTCATTAGATTGAAACTGAACAGGTACAGACATGGTATTATCCACTGGCAGTGATGGATTAAAGCCCATTAAAAGATAAGCAGGAGAAAACTTCATTCCAGAATGGACGGCAGTATTATAAGAAAATGTGATGGATTGAACATAATCAGACCACTTTTCTTGTTTATCATACACATACGCTTTGAGAAGCATAGAAATTGTTTGTATAGCTTTCTCAACAACACCAATTCTAAAGTGCGCCATTGTATCTGCAAATTTCAAAGTAACCCCCAGCCGTTGAGTCAGCTCCTTAAACAACGCAGACTTGAAACTTGAAGCTCTGTCTAATCTGAGAAATTTAGGTGTGCCGTACCTTAGAAAAACATGATTCACTAAAGCATCCGCCACTGATTCTGCATCTACTTTCTCCAATGTTGTGGTCACCAAAAATCTGGTTGTATCATCAATTATCAAAAAAAGATAACGATGTTTATTTTTGTCTAGTACAGTCGGCCCGTAAATGTCACAAGTGATCGAAATGAATGGTACAGGACTGTTCTCACACATTTGTAATGTGTGGGGCTTTTTCCCATATATTGGACGCACAAGTTGACAAGTTATACATGATCGTACTTTAGAATACACATATCTCTTTAAATCATGAAAATAATATCGACGCCTCATATTCTCATAAACTTTGAGTGCACTCATATGGGCCCCGCCGTGTGGAGAAACATGATACTGTTCAAAAACATGTTTACGTAAACACAAGGGAACACAAATCAAATATACAATTTCTTCACCAATTTTCTGCCTGCGCATAAGTATACCATTTTTCAAAGAGAAATGATAGGCTGCCCGTTGAATTTTCGGTTCCACTTCACTACATAATCCATCCGTTTCTAACACTCGTATAATTTGAGATAGGTAACTATCTTTCCTCTGACAGACAGAAATGTCGAAATTTTCGTCTTTAAGAAAATAAAGCCTATTTTCTATATCAACTGCATTATCCTCTTCTGTTGGCTCATTTACAGGGTTTCTTGACAATGCATCCGCTATTTTATTGGATACGCCCTTACGGTGCAAAATGACAAAATTATAGTCTTGAAAGAAATTACTCAAACGAGCTAGCTTGCCTGTAAGATTCTTGGATGTTTGTAAGTAGCTTAAACTAGCATTATCGGTGATAACAGTAAATTTCTTACATCCCAACAAAAAGAATCTAAAAACACGAAATGCATAAGCAGCAGCAGCAATTTCTAGAGACATAACATCATAGTTTTTCTCCTGTGGTCTAAGACTTCTACTGCAAAATACAACTGGGTGTATTTCATTATTCTCATCTTCTTGTAATAAACAAGCACCAAGCCCGTCATAAGCTGCATCTACATGTAAAAAGGTCTTACGCGTCGTGTGAAAGGGCGCTAAAACAGGCGCGGATGCAATGCACTTTTTCAACATTTGAAAACTTTTTTCACATTGCTCGTCCCAATGAAATTTCGCTCGTTTTTTCAATAACCCCTGAAGAGGTAATGTTATGTTACTATAATTCCTTATGTGTTTTCGTAAGTATCCAGTAAGCCCTAAAAATGACTTCACTTTTTTAACTGTTGTAGGACGAGGAAAATCTTTCACAGCATTAAGTAAATGCGGCGCAATTTGTATACCACGTTCGGATACAAGATGTCCCAAAATTAATGCTTCATTATAAAATAATTGAGTTTTCTTAACTCCTAATCTCACATTAGCTCTACGAAGTCTCTTAAATACTTCTTCCATTGTATTAAGCATAGAGGAGAAGTCTTTAGAATAAAATATGAAATCGTCCACAAACGTGGAGAGTTCAGAGGCTGAAATACCTGCAGTTATCATAGCTACTAAGCGACACATCACTGAGGAAGAAATACACAATCCCTGGGGCATACAATTGTACTCCCAACTACCAATATTAGGAATGCTAAAAGCTGTTTTAGGTTTAGAACTCTCCGTCAATTCAATGTTAAAAAATCCAGAATTTAAATCAAGAACACTGAACCACTTGCAACCTGCTAAATTCGTAAATATTTGCTCCATGGACGGTATTGCAAAATTCTCATTTTTTCGCACAATCCGATTCAAAAATCGAAAATCAGATATAAATCTATAACCCCCTTGAGGTTTCTTTACAAGAAGAACAGGATTATTAAATCCTGAAGACCTAGACTTACGTATCACACCCTGAGATTCTAATTTTTCTAATTCATCTCTCATTTGATCTACCAAGTGCAATGGAACAGGATACTGCTTTACATTAACAATAGTGCCATCAGTAGGAATATCACACTTAATAAGACTAGTAACACCTGTACAAGTTTGATCCCAAGAAAATGTATCGCTGTATTTAAAAATTAAGTTTAAAATTGTGTCCTTTTGAGACTGAGACAAAGCCGGATTCACATTTAACAAAGAAGGATTATAGCGCTCCTGGTGATACTCTATACGCTTTCTAAGGTCTTCTTTTTCAGTTTCGCTTAACTCACTTTCCCAGTCTAGTGCCTTTTCGCCTTCTCCATCTTCCTCAAATATTTTACAAACAACGTCACAAGAAGATGCATAACCAATAACTGTATTCTTCTTTAAAACTACATTGTGAGGATTTGGATTTATAATGGGAATCAGTCTATTCTGATTTGGCAACAATGCATTGGGAATAAAAATATTGCGCTTTAACAACAAATCTACGTTTGGTTCAAAACACGAATATTCCTTTACATTCTGAACGTTTACTAAATCTATAGGAACAAAAGTACGTGTGTGAGGCAAAAGTTTTGTTTTGACCTTTAATACTAATTGAGGCTGTCCTTGTATATTGACTTTTGACAAAATACTATCTGGCAAAACATACTGTATTTTCTGAGAATTTGTAAAATTTGATTTGGGAGATTTACCATATCTATACAATGTCAATGTCAAGTCGGAAAAGGAAATGGAGGCATTTTGATGACTTAGAAAATCAATGCCCAATAAAGGTTTAGAATTCAAAGGTATAATTCTAAAACAATGTACGTAAGACTTATTTCCTAAGAAAAATTTCAAAAATATTACTTCCTTTGAAATAATTTTAGCACCAGAGATCCGTGGTTGAGATCCAAAGACCAAGATCGTGCTCTCTCAATTGCTTTTGACCTGACTGTCCCTCTGACGTCAGAATGAGATGATGGTGACACCACAGAGTTTCCTGAGCGTGGTCGGTTACCCAAAACTGACATTGACCAAGTCCATGTTTCCACATGTCGTCGACTCAACACAAAGTTCTCAAACTTGCTCATGAGACTGCTAACGTTGACAGGTAAACGAACCAAAAAGAGACTCACCTGAGTCAAAGTACTTACTTCTGTATTTATTACTTCCTTGTTGTCACATCGTGTCGTGGGTAAACGAACGAAACGAACAATGTCTTGCAGTAGCCTGACTATGAGGGGCCAATGAGGTCGAACCAATTGAGAGAAGCAATTGATCTAACAAAGCAAATTAAAAGCGTCGCGTGTGAGACTGTTTGGTAGGCAAAAGGTAATAGGAAGTTGCTACCAGTGTTTATTACAAATTACAAGTACAAAGACTTCCTCAATAACAGAAAAGCAATAGTTGATTAATCTTTCAATGCAAAGTCAGATTGCGAAGTACAACAGAATATTGGTGTTAATAACATCAGGCAGTGAACTCTTGAAGGCTGCTTGGCTTCCATGGATGACTGGTTGAATTTCCACATGAAATAAAGATGTCCTAGCTTGTCCTTACTTCATATCCCGTAACATGGCCTCCCTCCAAAATGTCGAATCGAAAGGAGTCGAATCCTTGGAGAATCCTGACGTTTCGACAGCAAAGATCTGTGGAATCGTAGGAGAAGAAAAAAAAATTAAGATCTTGAGATGGGATAGATGCTGTAAGTAAGATAAACTTCTTACCACTGGACCATAACGAAGAACGTAAGATGAACTGCCAATAATTATCCACACTGCTAAGAGATGGCATAAGCGATGCACTTGCTGGGGATGGGAACACACTTGTAGCACAACCATAACAGCCGATGATGCAAGAGTAGTAGTTGTTGTCAGGTGAATGTAGTGACGGTGTAGTGAAGAATGTCCCAAGAGAGTAGAATGAAAATGCTGGAGTAGAAAGCAGGATGGTGAGTACACAGTTCGATGAATAAATAAAACAATAACGTACTAAAACAGCTTCGTATTATAGCACACACGTAGCAACTAATGTTCCAATTATGATATGGGTGAGACGAGTAACACGTTACAGTTTATATTAAGTTGCATTAAGGTATGGTATAAGGAATTACGCTACCAATTGAACATTAAATAAATTACCAATAAATAAAAAATGCAATTTGTAAGTGTAGGATAAAATGAACTAAATATTCTTAAGACACAAAATGAACAAAATTAAAGCGTTGGCTGGAACGAAACCAAAATGGGAAATCTGGAAGAAAAACAAAACTTTGAAATTGTACCAACTGTAAACAAGTAATCTGGGTCATATCCCATGACCTAGATAAAATGTAAACAAACAAACACTTGTGGGTTACGAGCCCACGCAATATGGGTCACTAAACTCAAATAAAGCGTTGTAGGGTCCAAACCACAAACCCAAATAAAACAAAAGGTACCTGAAAAGAGAACAAAATGACAAATGGAGAAAAAGCTAGCAAAACAGTAGTAGAAACAAAATCTCGAAAAATATCAATTTGAAACCTAAAATGCGAAAAACTGGAGAAAAAATCCTATTTGCTACCAAAAAATGTGGGGGGAATGTAAACTAACTAAAGAATCAAAGATTGGACAACACAGAAGGGTTTAGAATTTAATTACTTTCTGAAAACGAAATAAATTTTGTTTCACATTTCCTTGAAACAAAGTAAAGCATCGGGGCAGGTTTTGTTGATATCGGCGCCTAGCCACTCGCCGATCAAAAGTAATTAAATCCAAAACGAAGGCCGTCACCAAATCTAATTGCAAGGGGCAATATAAATAGTACTTGAGAAAGAACATAAGCAGCAAATATTACACATTATATAGGTCAACAAAATATACAGAAAGTACGAAAATTCATAGGCATAGTAAACACTAATAGGTCAGCTTCATAAACGATAGACTAATCCATTTACACAACAAATTATGTTTGCAAAATAATTACTAAAATTGAAAATTAAATTCTTTAAAATTAACTGAATTAAAATTCCACAAGGCAAAAGTCAAAATTAAATTACTGCCTCAAAATAATAAATTCTATTCAAAGTAAACTTAAGTGAAAAAGCAAACATTTTTCTAATGCATAATAAATTTACGAAAGACATTAAAATTTGCAAAAGGCACTAATAAAATTAAATTCAGAATAGCAATTCAAATAGCAACAAAAATAAATAATGCATGAAAAAAGTGCAACCATAAACATGTAGCTTAAATATTAACTGCCAACAGATATCTCTATATCTCACTTATACCACTAAATTGCTTTATATGTCAATTCTGTAACATTTTCACTCAGTTTACATCATTCAACAAAAAGGTTAATATATCATGTCAAAGTAAATATTACCATTTCGAAGTAACATTGAAACTTCGTCAAAAATGAATACCTAGCCAAGTAAAATTATCGTCTATTCTTGAAAAAAAAGTCTAAATCGGTAAGATTCAAAATAGGTTAAAAAAAATTCGACTATATCGATAAGATTGCATGCATGCGTATATGTCATAAAATAGTACTTAAAAATTGTCACATTCAGGATTCCTCAGGAAGGTAGCTAGTCTTCCTTACAGAAAATGAAATTCACAGTTAAATATAGGTCAAATCAGTAGGTTTAAAAAAAATGCACGTGCTAAATAATTATAACTTAAATATATAGAGATAAGATGGAATATATCTCTCAGGAGGAAAAAAAAAGGTCAAAATCACGAAATAAAATCCATATCTATATATATAGTCTCAAATATCATATACATATATTATCTCATAAATTCGAGACAAACATAGAAATCGAATAATCATAAATGTATACTAGATAAAATAGCTCAAGATGAAACAGGCTATACAAGTTAATTCAAGCTCTCATGTAAATAGAATGGTGCAACACAAATAAAAGAATAATTCATGCAAAGGATAAACAAAATATATATGACCTTAAAATTTAGCAAAACAAATCAAACGAATGGTCCAATGCACTGTAAGCAGTCTAATAAAATAAGTAAATCAAATGCATATATTCAAAAATGACGTATACCATTAATCACAACCTGTTATTTATCCAAGCATACATAAAAATTAACCCCAAAACGTAAACTCATAGGTTACCGTAGCAGACAATCGTCAGAACTACTTGTGTAACATGACATAAAATTCTCTGTGTTCGTGTACTCACTTATATTAATAACTACTCAACTTGTCATACATATTGCACGCTAGCAAAATACGACATGGCACATAACTACACAACTCTTACCATGTCAAGGACGGAACTTCCATCGTCCAAAACAAATGGCGGCATCCTCTGCTCCACCAAAAACGAACCACTCTGGTCCAAAACACAAAACAACTGAAAAAACAACGATTTACCATATCTATACAATGTCAATGTCAAGTCGGAAAAGGAAATGGAGGCATTTTGATGACTTAGAAAATCAATGCCCAATAAAGGTTTAGAATTCAAAGGTATAATTCTAAAACAATGTACGTAAGACTTATTTCCTAAGAAAAATTTCAAAAATATTACTTCCTTTGAAATAATTTTAGCACCAGACACCCCTATGAGATTGCTAGTAATTTTTACACGTTTCACGTTTTCTGGAACCAAATGCTCAGGCCAAACCGAAATCATGGCTGCAGTATCAATTACTAAATCCTGTTGCATTCCATTAACTTTAGCAGTAATAAGACATAACCTTGATTCTACTCTTATGGGGATTTGATGCTTTTGAATATCTACCAGATCCCCCCTTCGATCCGTAGATGATTCTAGTTTAAATTTTGCTTAGGAGCTCGACAAAATCTAGCAATGTGGTTTATTCCTTTACAAGCCCTACATATTATAGGTTTGTACGAATCAGAATTATTTTGACCTGTGTTCTGGTTACTGGCTGAACTACCCTGTGCTTCGTTCTCCCGGTTAAAATAATTCTGAGTTTGCGGCTTTTTCTTCTTGTAATTATTGTTATATTTTTTCTTATCCTTCATGGATGATTCAAGAGCTAACACAAGATTCTGCATATTTTCGCACACTTTCTCAATATCCGTTTGGGAATTAGAGGTGCTAACCTCACCCTTACTCGTCTCATTATGGCTTTGAGCTAAAGCTTGTTTAACCTCCCCTAATTCTTTAGAAAGTTTCTGTATTTCATTGTTATGAAAAGAATTTGGAGCTAGTACTGGCGGTTGATAAGTAGGTGGTAAATGATACGAAGAAAGAAATGAAGAATCATATTGCATCTGCGGAAAGGAATGAGAATTCCCCTGTACATGAGGAAACATTGGTGTCTGACCAGACATCCAAGAGCTACCAGGAAAATTGTAAGGTATTCCCTGCGGAATGAAGGGATTTTGTGCATAAGCATTAATTTCTTGCTGTTCTTCCTTAATACGTTCACTTAACATTGTTTCTTTGCGATCTACACTGTTCAACTGCTTTATTAATTCGTCCACTGAGCCAAAATGCTTGTCAGCAACTACACTCATGTACTTGGACCTAAGACCGTCTATAATATACATAATTGTCTGCTGAACGGTAGCAGTGGGCAAATACAACGCAACTAATCTGGCTTTTCGAATGGCATACATTTGTGGAGATTCACTAATAGATTGCTTAGCCCTACGTAACGTGTCTTCTACAGTTAAAGGCGAAGATATGCCTCTAAAGGTGGAAATCATGTCTTTCTTTACATCGTCATAAGATTTTCCATCATATGTACTTTCCTTTTTATAATTTAGGAACCAATCAAAAGCTAAATCTGTCAAACAAGTAGGCAAAACCTCTTTCAGTTTGTCATTATTCCACTTATAATATCTTCCGGCGTTTTCTAACTGTTCAAAAAATAAATCTACTTTATGAGGCTCATAACCTGTATAAGACGGAATTTTCACTAGCTGTCCTATACACTCCATAAAATTATTCCGATTTTCACTAGTCATTTTGCTACGTTGTGATTCTAATTGTCTACGAAGTTGCCCCCTCGTACGTACGCCACTAAAGACCTCCGTGGTTATTGAAACAGAATATTCCGCTAATACACACAAAAGGAAGTTTCAACTCAGCATATTATTAATAGCGTTGGCAAACGAGGCCTTTAACACAAAGCAAGAGAAGAATTCATTACTACGCATACAAGAAAGAAAAAAAAAGGAAAGGAAAAAAGACAACGAATTATTACTCGAAAGCAACACGACATACGAGACAGTTGAAACAGCAGATGCTGATTCGTCAAAAACAAAAGAAAATAAGAATAATCTATACAACAACCTTCACAATGCCAATCATGAAATGGATTCTAAATAAATTCAGATTTTATTCTAAAAAAAGTTGAGTATTATAAGCACTACTAAATAATGGGGAAAAATCAGAAGAGAGGAAAAAAAAAAATAAATAAGTGCTTGAGACCAGCATTCCACCATGCTTAATTGGGATCGTGGCAAGTCTTATGCGAGAGTAGGTATAATAAGGAATTGGGGATGCACTGATGAACTAACATTTAAGCGAATTAAATGAACAGACCCAAATTTATACCTTTTAATATACGGATTTATTCCCTTCCTATTGATAAATGAGTCTATTGGCCTAGGATGAAAGTTATATCATACTCAGAGAGACCTTGTGTACATACCTCTTTTCCTGTCCATACCGGGCCCACTACTTCTCTTTTCGTTGGATGTCTTTTCACTTAAGACCACAAAGACGACGGACCGAGGTTCTAACCAGAATCATCCTTAGCCTTACTGTAGTCTGGATTTTATTCAGAAGTCACTTCCTAGGTTCAATTCAGCAGTTTTCTATCATTGAACCCGGCAGTACACTAAAGAATGCGGAATCCAGACAGGGTGGTATGATCAGGACAGAGCAATGTACTCAAAGAAAATACTGTAAAACTTCAATGGATCGTTCTCTCCAAGTATGATACAAACATTCTCCCGGTGGCCATCGAATACCAACCGTATTCGAATTTCATATATAACAAGAAAATAAAATAAATAAAATAAATAAAATGTACACAGAATAAGAAATATAACTACAAAGTTCAATGTTTAAGAGAAAATAAATGAATGGCGTCCATGGTCTGAATTGATAGTTCGCAGACATACTATTGCTATACAGTCTATGCAAATGTAAGAAAACTGAATTGAAATGTTAATATACACTGTCTTGCTGAAGCATGGCATCACTGAATTAATTTTAAAAAGAAAATATAATAATCACAAAGTAGTAATAATAATTATCACCATCACCAAATATCACATAACACTGTCACACTAATGTTTCAATCACAGAGAGCAGGAATAACGTTATCTCTGTTCACTATTAAGAACACAAGGATGAGTTTAATTCTAAAAACTTCATTAGGCTGATGGTATTCATGAAAGTTCATAAATACGTTTTTGTACCACAATTGATGAAAACCAGTCTGTGCTTCCACTAAAGGTCTTATTCACGAGCACACCGGTTGATATTAGCGCAGTCTATGGTGAGTGAACACAAGACGTTATGCAGTGATGATAATTCTTAAATATGATAATCACATATAAATCTAACAAAGATATACATAGTTTCATAACTATCACTTGGGCCAAAAGGGCATCGGAGTATGCACCACAAAGAGCTCTCAAAGTACACACAACTCTCACCGTTAGGCCAAATAAACTTTATGACACTTGATTAAGATGAGCGAGAGAAGAAATTTCAGAGTATGCCTTATTAATTATTACTTTAGGTTCTAAATAATCTTCATATATAGAAAGGGGTGGAGGAAGGCATGGCAATGGAGAATCTTGGTTTGTTATAGGAAAAGAATCCGTTGTTGTTTTAATTACTGGCTGAGATATCGTTGGTTTCGGACGAGGTGATTGAACCGTTTTCGTTTTGCAAGAGCAACAGAGATTTCTCAAGCAAAATCGAAAAGTAGAGAGAAGCAGGAATGCAAAAAGAAGGAACAGTAGTACTGACCAAGAAATTGTGGAGGCCAAATGAGCTGGTTTGTCTAATAGAAATGCACTAGCCCTAGATACTACACAAAACGACGATAACAATACCAAATTTATAGCAATAAAGCACATACTATATGGGGGCGATTCCACCACTAGTCTTAGGCGACTAGAACCATGAGCAAAATTAGACAAGATAATGAATATGAATTTAGTGTAAAAATAGTTTGAAAATAACCAATGCATTTTCATTGAAAATTGGTAGCAATAAGGGCGTTAAGGAATAGAAGGTAAGCAAAGGAATAGCAACTAATTTTGAACAGTCTCACCCTAATTCGAAGTCGTTCCATTCTTCTCCCTCTTACTCATAGGCGATGTTTAGGCGCTGTCCTCGAAGTTCCAGTGACTTGCAGGTTGGGTTGTCCTGATGAAGTCCATGATGAAAACTTGTCCGACAATCAACCATGGCATTGAATGCCGGACCCCAAAGGCAGGGAGACTCCGATGTGCCTCGCCTCGTGGTTGAGATCCAAAGACCAAGATCGTGCTCTCTCAATTGCTTTTGACCTGACTGTCCCTCTGACGTCAGAATGAGATGATGGTGACACCACAGAGTTTCCTGAGCGTGGTCGGTTACCCAAAACTGACATTGACCAAGTCCATGTTTCCACATGTCGTCGACTCAACACAAAGTTCTCAAACTTGCTCATGAGACTGCTAACGTTGACAGGTAAACGAACCAAAAAGAGACTCACCTGAGTCAAAGTACTTACTTCTGTATTTATTACTTCCTTGTTGTCACATCGTGTCGTGGGTAAACGAACGAAACGGACAATGTCTTGCAGTAGCCTGACTATGAGGGGCCAATGAGGTCGAACCAATTGAGAGAAGCAATTGATCTAACAAAGCAAATTAAAAGCGTCGCGTGTGAGACTGTTTGGTAGGCAAAAGGTAATAGGAAGTTGCTACCAGTGTTTATTACAAATTACAAGTACAAAGACTTCCTCAATAACAGAAAAGCAATAGTTGATTAATCTTTCAATGCAAAGTCAGATTGCGAAGTACAACAGAATATTGGTGTTAATAACATCAGGCAGTGAACTCTTGAAGGCTGCTTGGCTTCCATGGATGACTGGTTGAATTTCCACATGAAATAAAGATGTCCTAGCTTGTCCTTACTTCATATCCCGTAACAATATGATAACTGAATATCTGAAAATAGAGAATATTTACGTCATCAGTAATTGGGAGGAAAACAATGTCACTGGGGCGCCGCATTCCCCTAGCCCCTATTTAGCATTATCACTCTTTCTCTTTCTGGCTCTTACCCATTCTCCGATGCAGTGGCGACGATTGGACGTTAAAATTGGGGAGGCGGGGGGAAGACATGATCTGAATATTTGTATATCAGTGTTAGTTTTCCTGGTTGTTTCTAACACTTTGTTTAATGAAAGGTTGTGTAACTAATAGAATACTATCTTTTTAGTTAATATACCTTATATCGTATTGTACTCTTAAACAACGAAAGTGTAAGAAGAGATTTGATTTCTTGCTCATGACATCTTAAAATTCTGTCTGGAAAATTGTGTGATCGGATTATTTAATAAGAAATTTGCAAAACAAATAAATAGAAAGGATAATATTAATCACAGTAATGAATAATAAGGCTTGTTTTGCAAAAGTTATATTGAAACTGGGAATGAACAACTTATATTTTTAATTTCACCGATGCTACTAAATGTTTGTTATTACTCTCAGAAAATGAAGGACAATAAATAATACAAGCATATGCTACGACATTTAAAGAAATACGCAATTGTAATATTAATTGCTTTGAATTGAGATTAAAACGCAATTCCTGTAGCTTTCTTAACCCCACGGGAAGACAAGTAACCAATACTTACTCACGCAACATCAAATATTATATGGCACCAGTGTTTCCTATGAACCAGTAATGCACAGAAACACTTTACATTTCCAAATAAAACTATATTCATTAAGGGGTCACTTCGAAAAAGTGGGGAGGAGACAAGTGCCCTCTCTTGCCCCCCCTAATCGCCATCCCTGTACCGATGTGAAAGACATGTACTGTCTTTGGAAATTATTCAGTTAAATATTTAATTTAGTTAGGGAACAACTAAATTAAAACTCTGGTCTTCAGGTGAGAGCATTATTTTTAATTAAAACTATATTATTGGTATAGTAGTACTAGTAATGATGTAGCTAATGTAGTGCTAATAAGTGCTCATTATTGTTTGCTGTAGTGCTATCCTATTGTTGCCCATTTAGCGGGCTTCGTGTGTTGCAGGTGTCGTTGTCTCCAGCCCCCACCACCACCTCCACAACCACCAAGCGCCGCCGCCGCCGCCGCCATCTGACGCCAAAAGAAGGAAGCGGAAGAGGAAGAGAAGGGGTAGAAGAGGATTCCGAGGGGAAGGAGCGGTCAGTACTAATTATATATCATTGTCTAGCAACAGAATTCTCAGAGTAAAGATGGGTTGCCACGTTAGAAGAACTTGTAGCTGTCATAAAAAAAAAATCTTCAAACCTTACCATATTTCACCGTGTACACATAGTTTGAAAGGGTCATAAAATATTATTTCCATCTTGCAAGGAGTTGAACAGTGTGCAACATTCTGAGACGTCTTGCTTGCTACCTGCTATCGCCCTCCCACTGACTGAGGAAAAACCAGTTTCGTTGCTTCCGAAACAACGGATTCTTTTGGACAGGGAGGGGAAGTGCGCCAAAATACACGTTTTTAATGAGGAGGTTCACTGTTTATTCACTAGAGTGCAGTGCTGTATGGGTGGAGATACCTTTCATGCTTTCAAGAAGTTGTAACATGTAAAGAGTAAATAGAAAGATCGAGTTGCAAGTTTTTTTAATTTTTTATTTTTTTTTATTTTTTTTTTTAATGACAGCTACAATATTCATTTAACATGGCAATTTGGCCTATGAAAAGTAAAGTCAGGGTTTTTATTACTGTCTTGAATCCATTCTGCCGAGAAATGCATTTCACATAACTATAAATTATTTTTGTTGTCAGAGCCATTAAACTACTAATAATTAATACATAGTGTTTACCAATAAGAGCATCAGAACTTTAAAAGGAAATAGGATTATGTTTTCGAGATACTCGTATAATGTCATTCAAATGTCCTGCTGTGCATCGCTGAGCCGAATGTATTTTGAAGGTCCAGTTTTGTACCTTTTCCTACATATATTCACAATGGCGCGTTCAATATAGTGTTCGTAGGTTTCCTTAAGAAAAATTCCCTCGACTGGCACAAAATTTTAGTTTTCTTATCAAATCTCCCCTAATTTGTTGAGTGTCCAATTTCTATGACACAAGATATGTTATAAGATTAATTTAGCTATACGTATTAAAAGAAGAACCAACCACATTTGTTTTATTCATTTTGTTTTTGCTTCTAGTTGTTTTCTCTTTCCTTCATTCATTTTTAACAAGGGGGCACGGTGGTTCAGTGATAGAGCGTTCACCTCTGGTGCGTGGTGTCACTGGCGCGATCCAACTCGTGCCATACGGATTTCGTGGTGGACAAACACAATGTTCGTGTGATTTCATGCGGTTCTCCTATTTTCTCCCGCTTTATTAATTCCACCATTGCATTCATTTCTCATCATGATCGTTTCGTTTAGCCTAGCGGGCATAAGCATGGAACGTAAAACTGAAATATTTTTATTTTTAACAAAAAAAAAAAAAAAACATACAAATATATCCATTCAACAATGAGTGCAAATTATGCTGCGTTAACACACACACACACACACACACACACACACACACACACTATACTATACTATTGCTATTATATTGGCTTATTTCTGAAGAACAAAGAAAAAATTAACCTTTTATATCAGTCAATCAGTCAGCACAAGAATTTCCCCGTATTTTTCACGTTTTATCGAAAAATTTCCTTCTTCATTATTTGCTAAATTTACCTGCGAAATTTCCTAGATTGAACGAACACTGGTTCAATATTCCCTTTCAGTACACGAATTGTTTGTGGCTTATTCTCATAGATCTAAGCCTGCCTTCACACTAGAATCTTGAAGCCGCTCATGCCAATCTGTATTGTGGAGGCATTGAATACTTTTAACCCACTGAAAAGATCACGATACCAAAACGACAGCCATGCTAGAGTCAAAAGAAGCTGCAGCGATAAATTGCAACAAAATAAGGAAAAGAAAATGTACAGCAATGTGGATTCATTTTATAAATCAATCAAGACTGGAAGAAGGTTATTTTTACACTCTGTTTCCTAAGCTGAGAGAAGAGGAAAGAAAATTTTTCAGTTACTTCAGGATGTATATATATCTTCGTTTGACGAACTGTATAATAGTATAAAATATGAATTTAGTCAGATAACACCAAAATGAGAAAATTTTCAACTTCAAATATATGTACACTTTTCCCCAGTCTAACTGTGAAGGGCTCTCATAAAACTGCGTGTTATTTTCTTCCCCGCTAGCAGCCTGCTCGAACCAGCTACTGGCAGGGTGATCTTCATAGCAGCTCAAAGCCGCGGCTCACTTGCACCGAAGTGCATTCGTGAAGGCGCACATTTAAAACAATGTAAAGCTAGCAGCTGCAGCTCACGCGAGCGACTCACATGATCCTAGTGTGAAGGCTACCTAAACTTCAGATAATCACATAATAGAAAATAATCCTGAAGGCGAGATCACATGATCTGGACGGATAGTTCAGAGTTCCATTTCTTGACACAACACATCCAGGGGAGGTTCTTTGTGCACTAAGTCATCAAACAGTGCAATAAGGATAAGGCACGGAAATCCATTCTACCCAGCGAAGCAGAGAACTTTTGAATGATATCCTCAGAACATGCCATTGATTACTTTCCACAATAACAAGAAAAATCCATTATCACTTTTGATTTTATCTCATTTTAATTTTAAAGTTCAGACGTAATTATTAGTGACCCATTCATTAAATTATGTAATACTTGACAGCTCATAGCTCAGACGTAAATGGAGACGCCAGTTATGCCAACGTGAAACCTTTTATAAAATCCCATCTCGAAAGACAGAAATTCCTATTGTAGTCTTAAATTTCCCAAGTGCTATTCTAATTACAAAAAAATCAAAAATTTATAAATTATGAAAATTAAAACTCTCTTTCTTCAAAATTTGAGTGAATTATTCGTGAATTCCGATTTTTATAAAATAGTTGATGAATCAGTATATTCTTAATTAAAAGAGCCTATTGAAAACGTTAATTAAAAAAGGTACGTTTTGTTGTTGAACTTACAAGGAACGGACATGAACGTGTCATCCGAATCAAACTTAGTCCATTCGATAAACATAACAAAGATAAGTTCCTGTACAAACAAATTAGGTGTCATGGAAAGGGAGTAACTCCCTGGGGACCATTAACCCTGTAAATATAAAGAAAATCGTAGACTGGCAGTGAAATAGCTATTGTATCAACACTGTTCATTGGAAAGTCATGGATTATAGATCATTCCCTTCAACATGGAATAAGCTTTCCAGAGGTTCTACGTATTGGGGCCTATAACGTACTTGAACAAGGATAATTCTCTCCAGAAATTCCTCCCATCAACTTTGGACCCCTCTGGAGTGTCCTCGGGTAAAATCACACAATCGAAATGTATCTCAAAAAATACTATAGGAGATAAGAAATGTATATACCAAGTTTTGTATTGATAGAGGGAATAGACATGAGGGAAAGCGTGTATTGGTATACAAGCTTTTTCCTAATTTACTTTCTTCCGTTTCCTAATTTATGATTTTTAAAAACTATTACAGACAGAGTAAAATTGACGTTCCTTGTTGTTTGTTTTTGAGATTCACAAGTTTCTGTATAAATCATTTTCATACTAACATACACTTTTCAATATAGCGTTTAACAATTAGCACCGATTTCATATTGATTCAAGTGTCATTTGCCTACATCCCGCTCATCAGGGTCGGATCCAGGCCCCCCCCAGAAGAGGAACCTTTCTTATTTTATATATATAAATAAAACCCATCCCAAAGTTTGGAGCCCTTAAAAGTAGCAGTATGGGAACCCACCGCCCCCCCAGAAGTCGGTCCTGGATCCGCCCCTGCCGCTCATTGAGAATTTTGTTTCGTCAATCAAATAAATATATGAAAAATCCCATTTTGACCAAATATTCCTTTGTCTCTATTAGGAAAATTGAAGACCTGAATTGCAAAACATCCCAAGTTCATTCTTTTTCTTCGTATTTTGCGTTTTTTGTTTGTTTTTTAATGTTAGTATCTATGTTTTAAGGGTTATTCACCTGCATAATACGTGAGTCCAAATGAAAACTTTTTAAAAAAACAAAATACAAAATGATTTCAGCTAAACAGAATAGCATGCCAAGTATAATCTTCTTCTCTTGTAAAAACAAAAAAGTTCTGCGGTGGACTTGGGATGTTCTACAATTCAGATCTTTAATCAATGTAAAAAGAAATGCAAAATGGGATTCTCCCCAGAGTTGGCATCACTGGCTTTCAGCAAAACTGCTAAATTGAACCAATCAAATTTCATAGATATATACATGTTATTAGCGCGCCATCTTAGTGTATTGCAACTAATCTGTGTTAAAACGCTAAGAATACTTTTGATGTGGGCAGACCAATAAGGATTCTGATTAGCTTTTAGTTTCCTCGCTGATACTCATTCTATAGCAATAAACGAGTTAAATAGGTAGAAACTCAACAATTAATAAGCATAATTGATTATGAGTATAAGATACTTCCAGCATCTCGTTTCTTGTAGGTTTCAAAGAAATATACCAGACATGGAACATAGAATGATTATGCTTTGTATGTATCCCTAAACATTGTAAGAAAAGAGAGAATTTTAACTTTTATCTAGATTTCTAGAAAGGTAAGGAGAGCGCATTGCATGAAAATAAATCTGAATTATATACTCTTTAGCTAGCACACGGTGGCTGAGTGGCAGAGCTCTTACCTCTGATACGTGGGATTCCTGGTTCGATCTCCCGTCAAGTGTTTGTGGTTGAGAACATCGTGTCCGTGGGTTTTCTCGAAGTACTCCCGTTTCCTCCTACATTACCATTCCATCATTTATTTCCTTTAATCATCCGTCTCACGTAGTCTAAAAGACATAATCGTGGAACGTTAAACTCAGAGATTTTGATTTCATTTTTTTTCTAGCAGTCATGCTCTTTGCAACTTTGGAACCAGAACTGACAACATCACTTGACTTATCGATTGCTCAATTCGATCTAGTTCTTGGAATATTTTTATTGATGTAAACAAGTTTAATATTTTAGTGAGTTTTAATGCAAGATGGATAGAACCCCAAATAGTTCTGATCTCCTTCGTAGCTAAGCGGTTAGCGTACGCGCCTTTGGCGTGGGAGACCCGGGTTCGATTCCCGGCGGGAGCTCATGTGGTTCGGATTCCACGTTAATCAGTAGGTCCACGTCTCATATAGCCTCGCTGCTGAACGGGACGCTAAACTAAAATCAACTCAACTCAACCCAAATAGTTCTGTACCAATATTAGAGCTCTCATTGAATTCTTTAACATTATAATATTGGGAGTACATGAAATTGCAAAAATCCTCTAGCCTTACGTTTCATCTTTGTTCCATATATTATTATACACTATTTAATAAGCAGAAGTGATTATGAATATAAGATACTTTCAGCATTATGCTATTATCTCCATCTTACTGCACTCAGCTTGTAGGGCAATTTGAAATACTTTTCACAACAACAAGAACAAGAAGAGAAGAACGAAACGAAGTTCCCTAACTACGACAGCAATTACGGGTATCACAAAATAAAAATGCAACACTTTTAACTAGTTGTCATGTGACGAAACACAACTTATAATAGTCTGCCTGTATGAGAAGTATTATGTAGTTTTAACATAGAACTAAATGAATATCAATAAACGAACAAGGCGGAATGTATATGTCTATTGTTGGTATCTATATGCTTCAAATTGCATTCCTCAACTTTTGGTCAGCGTTTCAGTTATTTGTAGACTCTCAGGAAATTAAGTCCCTATCTGGCCAACTGACTCACGCGTGTGGTTCGAGTATTTGCCTTAGATACAAACCCGGGAAGTAGTGTGGATCCTTCTTAGGGTTACCACACCAAAGTGCCCCGATTTGAAATATATTCCCCTGATGTAGGGGCAACTAACTAAATGTACGGGCTTCAAAACTAAAGTATTTACGGTTAATTGTTTATATCTTATTATATGTTGTACAGTACAGTACTTAGTTCTTAGTTATTTACGAGGGCAATTAGGAAAAGACCCTCCGTTTGCTTATGTGCGAGAAATGGCCGGGAAGTGTGACATCAGTCTTGTGGAACTGTGTGCAGTAGTTCAGTAGATAGTGAACATGGAAGCAGAAGGTTGCTTTGCAGTTCATGAAAATAAACGTTCCAATATATAACTAGCCAAATGTGAAGTGTGTGCAATAATACGATTTCTGAGTTCGAAAAACCTTTCGGCAGCTGCGATTCATCGCAAACTGTGTGGTCTTTACGGAACAAACGTAATAAGTGAAGGTGTCGTACGTAAATGGTTCGTCCTCACACCGCTGGACATACTGAAAAACTTTTGAAACCGTTCCACTGGGATGTTTTTTGATCATCCTCCCTATAGCTCAGATTTGACGCTGAGCGACTGACACCTCTTCAGGCACATGAAACAGTGGCTTGCGTCGCACTGCTTCACCAATGACAATGCACTTCACAATGCTGTTACCGAGTGGCTGCATTTCGAAGCAGGATTTTTTTTTTTTTTTTTTTTAGAAATAATTTCAAAACTTGTAAAACGTTATGCCAAGTGACTCGATTGGAATAGTGAATATGTTGAACCGTAATGTAATGTACTTTTCTAATCTGCATAATAAAAGTTCTGTATCTGCCGTTGTATGTCATTAATAACCAAACGGCGTTTTTTTTTCGAGTTGCCCTCGTATATTTTTATTATTACAAAAGGTTAGGTCTAATTTCTTTCATTGTTGTTCGCAGCGTCAACACTGTTCTCTCTTCGTTTAATGATTTGACAGATTTAAAATTAGTTTCGACGGAAATTAGTGGTGTGATTGGAAAGTTTTTAAGACAGTTGGCAACACTGCTCAGCAGTAGATATAATGGCCCGTTAGCATGGAAGTGGTGGCTTGGTGTGTCCGTGAGACATGTTGAAACATGCACCGAGATATCTTTCTTGAGTACGGCGTAGCAACCAGTTGAGTGCGGGCCTGTGTGTGTGTCTTGGCGGATTTTTAAGTGCGCAAAATGGATGAAAAATTGGAACAACGCATTTGTGTGAAATTTTGTTTTAAAACTGGGAAATCTGCTTCCGGACTTGGAGACTGACGAAATCTTAAAAACAGCTTTTGGAGAGAAATGTCTGGGCCGGTCAAACGTGTTTATCTGGTCTCACATATTAAAGATGGCCGCGAGTCAGTAGAGGATGATCCTCGGTCTGGACGGCCTTCAACATCAAAAACGAAAACATTGCGAAAGTTGGCGATTTAGTGCGCTCGAACCGTAGACTTACAATTAGAGAGATGGCTGAAGACCTGAATTTAAATTTCTATGCGGCTCAGTCAATTTTAACTGATGATTTGAACATGCGTCAAGTGTCCGCGAAATTCATTCCAAAAGTGTTGTCACACGAGCAGAAACAACACAGACTTGAAGTGTCCCAAGAACTGTTTAATCGAGCCGAAATGGACTCAGATTTCTTGAATAGGGTAATACATGGGTATGGGTATGAATCATGGATTTATGGGTATGACCCAGAAACAAAGGCCCAGGAAAGAGATTTGACTCAATTGAGAACATTCAAGCAAATACGGAGAGAGTGCTTCACACCATCACGGAAAATAATTTTCAGGAATGCTTCCAGAAGTGGAAACACCGTTGTAATCGGTGTGTTCATTCAGCAGGGGACTACTTTGAAGGAGATCCATCACAATGGCCTAAAAGTACTGCCATTTTTAAATTACAAGCCCAGTCTTAAAACTTTTCAATCACACCTCGTATAAAGAGTTCTAGTTGACGACTGCTAATCTTATTACTATAACCCGTTAGTGGTTGAGAGGAAAGAAAGAAAGAACTTTGTAATATCAACACTTGATACAAAAGATCAAAGCAATTGCTGAAAAGTATGGAGTTGGTTTTCCGAGAAAGCAGATGCACCAAATTTATTCAAGAAAATGCAGTGTATTCTCTTGCTACACCAGGTAATAATTCACATACCGAACGAGTGTTTAGTGTAATGTGTAACGAAAACTTAATGATCAGATAATATAAACAGAATATCAATAGAAGTTGCGATGACCGAAATTTGTGTTCAGATGAATTTGAAAATAATTTGTAATCCCCCCCCCCACAAAACTCGAAAGTAGGAGTCCTCTTCAACAGCGAGGAGCTTTTAAAAAATATGAATAATAAAGTAGGCGTCTATAATAGTTCAAGTTTAATTTTATTTTCATTTAGTCTGATATTCTATACGTTTGTTTAGTAGTAATAGTAATATTTGTATTTTGTAGTAGTGGTTATACGCATCGGAAGTAACAGTGGTTATAGCATAAAAATAAAAGTCTTCATTTTCAAATCAGATAAATGCTACTGGTCTCCGGCAACCCAAACTCTACTTCAATCAATCATGTGATAGAGCACACAGTCCCGTTTCACTTAGCCTCGCTACTGAAAAGACCTGTTAAACTACAATCAACAAACCAGGAGCCGCCATGTTTCTTTACCACGTAAATAATACTTAAATTGCTTGTGGCGATTCTTCAATATGGCGGTTAGCTATACGTATTTATATATATTCAGAGCCGAATTTAGGTTTAATGCGGCACTATGCTATTAAAGATAACGAGGCTTGTTATAACATCCAGCTATCCTTTGGCAATGACAAGTTGACTACGCTGTAGTCTTCAGCTTCATGCTACATATTTGCCATGCAAACAGCCCATGCAGAACATAGGTACTCTCCATTCCAAATGAGCAAGCTAGTGATATTTTAAAGATACAATAATATCACACAATGGTGAAGATAGCGACTTTAAGAAGCTAAAAAAAAAAAAAAATGAAACCGAAAATACAACATTCATCCTGTGGGACAAAAAACAATGGAAACTTCCAGGGGATCGACATCATCCGTCTTCACAATTATTTACCTTTAACTTCAATTGTTCTGCTATTTTCGCGAAGTATTAAACATTTATCCAGAGGATATCTATTGTGACAACGTTCATTTCCTGTAACCCACAGCGCTGGTTCCCACAAACAACACACGTCAACACAATTTATTACATAGGATGTATTTGGCTCTTGTTTACGAAGTCCAATTGAGTTATCATTACAACATACAATATCTTGTTTCCTCAATAGATGTCGGTACTCTCATGAATGTAACATGGGACGCTGAAACAAAATGGCCACTGTACGCTTGACATTTGAGGGACAGAAGTCCATTTTTAAAACGGTATTTCAAGTTTGAAAGTGAACTTTGAAGTTTGAAGGACCTTCCTGAAACCTGTGTGAAGAAATTACAGTAGATTCGCAACAATCTCGCGAACGTTGCTCTAGCCGTTGTGGCATGTGTATGGCCACTGAGCACGTTCAGTAACTGTAGTGGCGACGTTAACTTGTAATGTCCGTTTTTGTAATGCGTATTAAACTTGTGATGTAGTGCATTATGTGAAGCACTAACACACAATATAGGGTTTTATTTAATTAAAGTGTGTATACATTTTTGATGGACTGTAACAGTAAAAGTTATAGGATAAAAATATCGTTATGTAATCCTCATTACTTTCTATAATCCTGATAATTATTACTTGTGAATTATAAACCCAATCGACGATTCTATTTACATAAATTTCTATTACATTTGAAAGCTGAGCTTACTGTATTTATGAAATGGATTTTCCTTTCGGATATCTAGATAGGAGATTTCTGCAAAAAGAGTAATCATGCAAAATTTCAAATACGTTTTGATTTTCTAATGCATGTGCATTATAATTATTGTATAATAATTGATTATTTTGTGTGTGCAACATAAGGAGAACCATTAATGGTGTTGTTTTATTTTTGCAGCTAAGTGATGATGGCTCGGAGGTGTCCAGTTCTGAGGCAGGAGACCTCGATGAGAAGGAAGCGGCTGGGATGAGCTTCAGCCAATCAGAATGCTCACAGGTTTCGCCCCCGGCTGAAGATGGAGCGACCGAAAGTGATCTTTCATTGCGTAGCAGCGGAGGCATCGAGGACCAGCAGCAGAATGTGGTAGTCCAGCAGGAGAAACCTACCATATACCAGTCGCAGGTACATCTACAGCTAGCGACGCCTGGAAGCGGGAATCAAAGTACAAGTTCTCAAGTTACCGATGCATCGCGTGAAGACACTACACCACTTCCCGGGGAAGCGGAACCTGTTGAAGATCATTCGCCACAGAATGAGTCGTATCCTTGTGTTCAAGAAAGGTCTGTCCAGCAACCCCATCTTCAGACATCTCCAGAACAAACGCCTTCAGTCGACGTCACGACCTCAAAACTGGTTAGCAGCATAAACCAAGAAGAAGTGGATCAGTCTACGGGGACCCTTCTTTGCTCAACTGACGAAACACAAAAGACAGAGGCGGAGAACGTCGTGTCTTCCTTGGAGACTGCAGCATCCGACGAAGAAGTATGTACGCTAACGTCCCAGGAGCCTCCAGTGCCTCCACCACGACGAAGAGGCTCTCGGCGGAAGCGGTCCGTGGAACGACCTCCGACGCCAGGGGAAGAGTTGTCGATGGAATTGGAGAGCAGCCAAGAGAGCGGAAATAGCAACGGGACGAGTGTGGATGAAGACTCGCTGGAGCTGTTGCCAGAGTTAGACACATCAACGAACGCCATTGATGACGATGATGATGATGAAATTATCTTTAGTGGGAAAGAGAAGAAGGGCTTGAGTCGAACGGTAATTTTGGAGGAAGAGGAAGAAGATGAAGAGGCAAGAAAGGAAGTTGAAGAAACTATCAGTATGGCACAAAGTACAATTGAACCTGTTGAAGAAGAATGCTCGAATAAGCCTCAAGAAGAGACGCTTGACGTTATTGAATCAACGCCTCTTGTTGAGACTATAACAACGGCAACTACAATGCAATCACTTAAAGAAGAGACTCATCAGGAAGAGCAAGCCATTTGTTTGGAAGTGCATGACGAACAAAGTGTTCCAAACCGGGAAACAGAAACTGTGCATAACGTAGCACAAGACACGCTTCAGCATTTCGAAGATATTCCTCATCGACCGGATTTGAACCACGAAGAGGAAGCTTTGAGAAATGTGGCAGTACATCTCGCAGAACGTCTTTCAGAAGATATCGTGAAAAACGCTGTGCAAGTGGCCTCTTCTCTGACACCCAAACCAATAACAGCTGCCGTGACTCGATGGCTGGAGAGTCAGCCTCTGGAAGAAGCACTTTCATTGCCTCCTCCAGGGGATTCTGACTCATCAGAGGGAGGAGAAGAAGATGCAGAGGAGGAGGAAGAAGACACCGCCGTTACCGGTCCAAAAAACGTGTTTGGCAACCCTTTGCCTGCACCATCCAGTAGCCTTTTAGTTGATACAAAAAGACATTCAGTAGTTGTAGTCTGCGATGGTCCAGAAAAAAGGGTTGGGTTACTTCCTTCTTACTTGTGGAGTGAAGACGATGAAGACAAGGTGAGAGAAGGCGGCGAGTGGGACGAGACGGGGACGTACTTAAGTGTTCTTGGTGAATCACCACTCGAGAAACCCGCCATGTACGATCCGCTCAAGTTTTCCAAGTATTATCATTTAGGGATATCAACCGAGGAAATGGAGTCGATGGGCGACGAGGAGCGGAAAGCCAGCTCGGAGACGTCTGAATGTGGATCCGAAGACGTGGAGCTGCTTAGCCATAGATACAACTCCCCTCATAAGACATCACCAGAAACGGAAGAAGAGCAAGAGAACCAGATGTCGTTGGCAGAAGAAATGGTTATTAACGATACCGTGAAGGATTTCGAACAAAAGAAAAGCGAGCATCGTAAAAGTGATGGTCCAGAGGCATATTCAGCAGTGTACGGTGAAACTCTCCGTCTATATGGAGGTGATGGAACAAACGATAGTGGCGTACAGTCTGAGGATTCTGGTGATGAGGTTATTTTCAGTAAGCCTCTTCCAAATAATCGCCAAAATACACGAAAACCTTCAACACGCAAAATGGCTCCAGGTGCAGCGGCGACTTTCAGCAGTCTATCACCGGCCATAGTCCGTCAACTGAAAGGTGATGGACCGTTTCCTTGTGGCATTTGTTGCATAATTCAATGAAAAAGGGGGGAAAGTGTGAAAGTGATACAAGGGACTAATATTATAATTATTTAAAGACACTACAGAAATATGAAAAAAAGAAGCTGAATTGTTTTATTTGTCTGAAAGGAAATAATGATTGTGAACATTTTCAGGTGTTGTTAGCCAGGGGTAGGGGTGTCACACACGTTTTACGTTATAAAGACAGAGACAATTATTTGGGAACTGAAAGAAAGGGGAGGGCTTATCATGTCGATATGAAAAGAGAATGCACACAATTCATTTTGTTCTAGAATATTTTATACATATATTCGAAGAAAAACTGTTCGGAGAAGTTTTTGTCCTTAATTTTTGTTGTTATAATTATTCTAACCGGAGAGTGTTGGAAAAAAAAAAAGAATTTTTTGCTGCCTTATACAAAGTAAATGTATGTAGAGTTATCGCGTTTATACAATATTCACAGTGCAGTCTTTCATTTATTCTATACTTTCACCAAACGAATAGGTTTCTTTTTTTCTAATGGGACGGTAGTTACGACGAAGTTATTCTGAAATATGAAAAAGTATCTGTAGTAGCATTTCGAGACTTGGTATTATTATCATTATTACTACTATTATTCATGATTAATAATATTATTGTGCCTGTTAAAAGCTTTCGATACAGTGTTAGGATATAAACACGGACAAACACTCACACACACATTTATTTAGCAACAGACATACAAGAAAACACACCCGAGTAAAACATCTTAGTGTTATGTGATTTTAGGAGAAGTTAGAAACTGGCCGTCTGTTATTAGAGTAGTCTGTTAATCTGAAACTGCAAGGCAGATGAAATATACCCATTTTCAGTGTTTTAAGGAAAAGAAGTAATGTTACGGTGCTGAGTATGAATTTCAAAGAGTAATTTCGTAGTGTGAAGAAATGTATTCAAATGGTGTATGTTTATTTTGAGCAGGGGTGTAGCCAGCAGTTTATCTAGGAGGGGCCCGTCGTTTGTGAGCGAGGGGTGCAGTTACAATGTACAAAGCCAGAAAAGTTGTGTTACAGCTAGTGATTTTGATTCCTGAGGAAACGGAAAATTTTAGTTGCAGCAGATGTGGTAACAAGCTGTGCATTTGGTCGTTCCTTACACGGAAGAGATACCGTATTATTTTTCGATCGGTAAATAATTTACCGTAAAATTATAACATTTTATGCAAAATTATACGTAAACTTCGTTAGTTTTTAAATGATTGAAGCGATGTGATCTTTCGATGATGTTTTAAGAGCTGGTCATTTAAGGGGTCCCGGAAATCATTTGGGGGCCTGGCCTCGATGGGCCCCCCATGGCCACACCCCTGATTTTGAGTTTAAAAAGTTAAACAAGTTTTCATTTCTCTGTGCTGACGCGGAAATATTTTTTATTACACTTAATAGCATGAAAGCTATAATTATTTAAAAAATAAAGTATATCAAATATTTCTTTTGGAAATAATTTGTAAAATGTAAAAATGTGTAGAGGAAAACTCTATTTACGACATGTGTATTGATATGTTATTATTAATAATTTAAGTGTGCCTGTGTACATTAATTTTGTTTTTTTCTAATGATAAATATGATATGATAATGCGATAAAAGTAACACACTTATATTATGAGAGACAAGTTAGTGTGGGATGACTCTGCAGCTGGGATGTTTGTCAGTGCTACTTCTGTTGATATGAAGTTAAAAGTCTTTAAGATGTCGATAGCTGCTGAGCTGAAAAGTGTTTTGAAATAAAGGTAGAAATCTTAGCTGATAAGCTATGAAAACACAAAATATTATAACTAAAATATTGATACTTCTTTTCAATACGTAAAGATCATTAAAGGAGATGACAAGGTAAGAGAAAGTGAAAGGAATAAAATGAGCAAAGATACACGTCTTCTAGTTGCATGCTAAATTGTTTCTCATTTTGTGTGACAATTTTCTCTTTCTCATGTATAATAAAAGGTGTTCTTTTTAAAGACGGAGAACTTTAAACTGGCAACACTGTTTTCTGTGACAGCTGATATTGCAGTTCTCGTTTGTTTTGAAGTAAGTTTGGTTTGGCAATTCACCATGAATAAACTCACGTCGGAGAAACGTTTGCAAATTCTGCAAATTTATTTTGAAAACCATGGTTCAATTCGACAAACTCATCAGGTATTACGTGTATTTTATGGTGTTCATAATCGTCCATCAGAGTGATTAATTTGAGGAAACTATGGATCGTTTTCGCAATACGTTTATTCTAAACGATAATACACATCCCGTAAGACGTCGTGCAGTGAATACACAACAAGCGATTGATGGTTTGTAGCGATTGATGATGATCCAAATGTATCAATTCGTCGTCTTACTCAACAATTAGACTTGTGTCCAGCCACTTTATGGAAAGTTTTGCATAAAGATCTTGGTTTACGTGCTTACAAGATTCAACTGTACAGGAATTTAAGCCACACGATCATCGTTCGCGCCGTACATTTGGTGAATGGGCTGAAGCAATATTGCTATTGATCCGCAATTTCATTTGATCGCCACCTACCTCGTTCGTGCGATTTGATGCCATTAGATAATTTTCTCTGGGGACATGTAAAGTCGTATGTCTACGCCGAGAAACCAGAAACAATCGAGCACTTGGAAGTCAACATTCGGCACGTTATAGCCGAAATACAGCCTGATTTACTGCGAAGTGTGTGAAAATTGGACCTTCATATTACGCTATATTCAAACATTAATGCAATAAAAATGACTCTCATATAAAGCCAATTTCATGGATATTAAAAACATTTTTCTATATTTTATTTCAACATAAAGCTCTCCGCCTCTGAAAAAACACCCTTTATAAATGTTTACGAATCAATTTACTAACCAGTTCTATGTGTAACTTGTACATTTTGTAACAATTTAAATTTCTTGAAGAATTTCCGATCTATTGGATTCTAAGGAACATTCTTATTCTTCGCTGCCTGAAGACGGCTACTTTAGAAAACAGACGAAATTTGTTTTAAATTCTTATTATAATATAAAACGTGTCTGTTTGTGTAACGTTAATTCCTAACAGTTAACAGTCGTCCTAATAGGTGTCTCCACTTGCGCTGCCTGTCTGATGCCAATATATGCTGCAAATGTGCAGGTAAAGTATATGAAATGGTTGAAATAGGATGATAAATGCCACTATGCCATACCTTTGACTGTATAATTCAGACATTGTTATTCCTAAATGTGAATTCTTAAGCAGACAGACAGCTTTTGATTCTTTCCCAGTTAGAACACGAAGCATAAGACGTTAAAATCTTGGTATTCATAGAAGTTGCAATAAACTTCTTGGCTGCAGACATCCTATCAGTGAGAGTCAGTGTGCGTTGTGTTAATGATGATAATAGTTGGGGAAAAGAAGTTGTTTCGTTAAAAGTTTGTGATCGCCTAAATTAGAGGTAGGACAGCTTTGTCCCCTGACAATAAACAAATAAAACTAAGCAGTTATTTGTTGTTGTTAAAAAACAAGAGAAAAAATATTTACGAAATTTAAATAATAAATGCTTTCATGTGATTCCTGTAAGAAGATTAAAGATAATAAAGGAAGGAATGCTTGTTAGAATAAAATGTTAAGTCTTGCAATACGCTTAGATGTTTTAAAAACAGAATAGTTGAATATAAACTTCCTTTTAAATGTAATCCTATCAGAGTAAAAAAACAATAATGTATGTTTTTTCGTTGTTATAGACAAGAGCAATAGTTGTAACAGTACTTTCTTTTAAGTGAAAAATAGATTTTTCTGTCTTTTTAGATTAGAATCAATTTAGGCAGTGTGAGAAAAATATTTCTTTGTTTATTAATGGCAGTTTAATACTTAACTTTATACCCTTTGTTTTTAGCATTGTTTATTACAATACACTTTTGATACCCTATCATAGAGAACTAATGTTTTTTTTCTTTTTTAAAAAAAAATACCTGTCTAGTAAAGTTAAACATGCCAAACTAATTATCAGTTCTGGAGATTATTTCTTGTGTAAACATGTTGTCAGGATGTCTGAGAGTGCTGGGAATGCTGAAGAACGATCTGTCTCAATATTTATACCGAAACCAGATTAATTTATTCAACTGTTCCAATATTAAAATAAAATTTAAAATGAAAGAGTTGTTTATAAAATATAGGCTAGCAATATTTTCTGAACTGATATTGAATAACATGTGTTAAGTATTTTTGTTATAATAAATGAAATTTCAAAAAAAAAATCAGTATAAAATTTGTATTCATATATATAAATATGACAAATAAACATTATTATTTGATCAAGATGTACAGCCTATCTAAGAGGAAAGAGAAGGACCATTTGTCTTGTGTTAGCCTACACATTAAGCAATATTTTTGTATCCAGAGAAATGCAATAATAAAGTTTATCTGGCTTTTTGAATACGTTAGATGAAAATGAATAAATAAAATTTGTCCCTTATAAATGATGCAAACATATACATAATTCCGGAAGTCATAACTTTCCTCTGTTATATTTGTGAACGTCAACAATCCTTTTCCAGTCATTTGTTAATTCTTAAAGAATTTGAGGTATATGCGTCGCAATTAAAATTTAAAAGGCATAAAGATTTTTAAGTTGCTTACAGAATATATTAGCCCAACACTAATTGATTACAAAGTACTACGGAATAAGAACACTAGAAAATGAATTCAACATATTACAAAATGACATCACACCAACCTTTTATTTGTTTAATTATTTTTTATTCGTTTTTTTTTATTTTCGTTTCGTTTCTTCAATTGTATTTTAATCAATGAAGCATCACAAACAATTTACTGATGAACACTAATTCTACCATTTTAACTGTCAGGTCGCCAACGAATTCAAGAAGCATACAATGTTAAAAGTGATACATATGAAAGGCTTACCCAGTGACTCAATACATAGTTACATGCTCACAGATATATTCTTTAGCTTTGCAGTCAAGAGCGAAGCAGGACTCTTTAATTTGGGAGATATAAAGAGAACTTTAGGAAGTTGTAATAGGGAATGAAATGTAAAATTTTATAATTTGACGCATGTTTTATATTTCGCTGCCTTTTAGACATTGTTTGTATTGGATTGGAAAATAAATACGTTGACAGTGTATTAACACCACAAATTACGTACATTCAAAACACCAACACATTCGCACATGGTTTTATTGCTAACATTAAATCTTGAATGAGTCCAAAGTTTGTCGTATATCTTAATTTTTCTTGTGTGCCATTTGAGGTAATGTTTCTGTGAATCAGTAAAAGCATAATTCGATAACCTAAAGAAATGGAAGATGTTCTAAGCATAAGGGTATAACTTTACAGAGTAGTGGCATAACATAAAACACATGATTTGTTAAACAAAAATTCATCGGCTTCAAAAGTGTTCTAAAGGTTTTCTGTTAGTATAATGTTCTTTACAATAATGAGAATTAAGCAATAAATAGATTGAATGAAGTACAGTACCTGTTCATCAAAACTTAGAAAGAGGGGATAAAATATTTTGTCTTATTCCTCAGACTCTGCTTCCATTAATTTTAATACTAACAGTAACTGCATCGTAAGTCATGTATATGTTCTATTTTAATGGATTTTAGAACAAGATCAATTGAAATAAGCGAAATAGTTTAGTGTTTTATTTTTAACACGGTCATGTAAAACTTTGTTATGCTTTTAGGCTGAATCATATTTTTAAACTGGTGACCTTGTGATGTAGTTATATATGGGATACATCCGCCCGCTATTATATACAAACAATTACATTTTTATTATCTGATATTTATCATAGTTCTATCATGATTATTAATTAATATCCACATTAATAATGTCTAAACTTATCTAAGACAGTTTCAGTCCCTTGTCACTGTGATGAATCATTTTGAAATATAATTTGAACTTTTCCTTCCAGAACAAGTCTACTGCGATAACACCTAATGTTTATAAGATACGTTGTGATATATTTCAAAGTTATGTTGTTTAAAGGTTATTTATGTATTTTTCTCATGAATTATCTCTTCTATTGTAAACTTAACTCACGTCCCCATTTTTAACTTCGTTAATCTTAAAATGTGCCAAGATCACACGTAAACTTTTAAACATATATTCCAGGCATGTTCTGAAGTCTTCTATATAAATTCATTGATAATATAATTTGTCTTAAAATTATGGATATCTGAAATTTATTCCGAAATTATTGGGAAGATAACTGAAGTTGAACATTATTATATAAATAACTTAAAGTATTATAAGCTACATATATTTTATAAATAAATCTTTAGTTTTACGTGAACATATACATAAACGGGTAAACTCTGTTCAATAACCAGTCATACTTCTAATTTTACACATTAAATGGCCAGCTGAAGTTATCTTATCAGATTAAAAATGAGTAAAGAAAAAAATATTATAAATACACCAGACACAATATTTAAGGCAGATTGGATGATTTTCTTTCGTACACCGCTTGATTTCACCTTGTTGATGCTTCATCAGATAAAAATTGAACTTGATCATTGTGTAACTAGATGTATTTTGTAGTTAACTTCCAGTTTGTTTCAACATTACATTTACAACATTTAGTAACGAATAGCTATTACATGAGAATCTGGGACGCAATACCTCAACGTTTCTTTATTGTGAATATGAATCTAACGAACATGAATGAATTCAACTTGCAACAGGGAAAGTTGAAAGAAAACTTAAACAATACGCTACTTCATACCTTAAAACAGCAACATATTAAAATAACTAGTTGCAAAGGAAAGATCTTAAACGATTGTTCTTAAAATTTTCTGTAAGTTATCTCAGCATCGGGAAGAAGATAAGGTGAATATTGATATGGCTAGGAGCGAGATTCAAAGAACAAGTCAACTTGATCGTGAGATTACAAGGTTTAGACAATCTTCTGTTCAAAATGTCATTTCTCATAAAGAAAAGAATGGAAATAGAAAAATATTGTCACTGTTAAATGATTCTTACAAACATAACTTGCGCAGAGTCTGTGTGATGAGAATCACATTTTTTCGGAGGCGTTAAGTACAGTTCATGAGCATACATGAGCTGAGCTGAGGACTATTAACTTTATCCTAGTATGATATTGTGGTTATCCTCCTTTCGTCCAAATGGCTTTGTGAAAATAAATATTTTTTCTATATTTCTTTGTAGCATTTATGTTTTACATAATTTCGTTTCCTACAAAAATAACTATATATATGTTGTGTTTTTTCTTCTAAGTGGAACCGTATTATCTAAGTACATATATTGCACAAAATAATTTATGCAACGTTAGGTGTATATTTTGTAAAATTTTGTTCACTAATCTAAAGTGAATTTTAAGTGGGCTTGTGTTTAAACACAAGCTTCTTGAATTTTAATAACAGATTATCTTGTTTTTAATTGTCACTGTTGAACATGTTTGTATTAATAAATAACGTGAATTGAAATTTGTATACTTGTGAGAGAATATTTCTGGTGTTTACAAAGACGAATCAGGGTGTGTGTTGAACATTAGAAGTATTTGCTGTGTCAGAAATTTAAAAGTATTCTTTCCGTACTATCTCCTTAAATAAAGCTACTTCGTATTTACCAGAAAATAAATACAGTGCTATCACTCTTCCATTCAACATAACAAGCTTCAGGAATCAATAGATTTTGTGGACCATAATCGCAAATGCAGGCAACTTAATAATTTTTCTTGTCATTTTTTTTTAAACATATTATTCATTCCAACATGGTATAATCTTATACTTATAGGGAAACTATAAATTTTTAGAGCATCCAAAAAACTAAGATAATCGATCTTTTGGAGTGGACGTGTGTCCTATTAAGCTGGTTTGTCATAATTAAATTTCGGTAACGAAACGTCATTCAATTTCCATGATATGGAGTAATACAATTAACGGTGTAATTTCTAGAAAAATACACAGACCAGACCTAAAAACCCTTTCTTCCACCCAAATGGCTTTATAAAAATTAATCATAGTTTTCCTTTATTCGGTTGCTGCATATACGTTTACACAATTTCATTTCTTATAAAAATAGTTATATACTATATATATGATAGTATGTTTCTTCTAAAGCGAACCAGATTATCACATATATTTCACCTTTGGAACTGGACAGGGTAGTTCAATGGCTTAATGGTGGAACGCTTACACCTGGTGTTTGCGGTCCCTGGTTCGATCCTGTCAGGTAAGTTTGTGATGGACAACATCATGTCCATGGATTTTCTCGAGGTACTCCCGTTTCCTCACACATGATCATTCTATTAATTCTTCCATCATCATCCACTTGCTTCAATCGTCGTCTCCCTTAGCCCAAAGAGCATAATCGTGGGACGTTAAACTAAAGGATTTGAAACAGGATACTACTGATGCTAGGAGTGCTATCTTGAATAGCTAATGATCCATTAGTATCCGAATACATGAAAATCTGACATAATGTGACGAAAGCTGCAATTACATAAATTGATCTACTACGTAGCGAAACGGTTGCTCTGAAACGAATAAATTGTGAATTGAATTTGATTTAAGTTTTGCGTATCGATTCTCGTAATGTCTTCTCTTTATGGATGTGTATTTCTTTTTTTTTTTTTAAAAAAAAAGACTCATTTCATTTTAAGAATTAATACACAGACACGAACAGGATCTTAGAAAAATGTGAATTTAAAAAATACACTTATTAGTATCACTCATTTCTGTAACTGTGTAGTCCATTAAAACTTTTTAGTAAATACAATTTTAAAAAATCACTAGTATCAAGGAAATGCAACTATAATCTTTCTCACTAACTGGGTTTATGTTCCAAAGAATGTTAAGTATTAGGAAAACATGTTTTCTTCAACCTTACAAATTGTAGACACATGTCATAAGTTTTCTAGTTTTTTTTTTACATAAAAAGGAACTTCGATTTGTTCTAAGATCTGTTGAATGTCACGGAATTAGTTAAAATGTCCGGAATTATATTTTGGGCGAAATTACTTTTCTCATTACTACCATAGTTACTTTGTGTATACACAGGTACTGGATATCATTGGTAGTTAAACCATTGTCTTTTCTGTAGTCTTGAAAACCATTGTAATATGCAGTTCCATAACAGACAACTTCACTTAGTACTCACACGGATTAAAGAGAGTAGTTCATATATTATAAACTAATATATTTCCTATTTAACAGTTATCTTCAATTATTTAGTATGAGTGATAGTCAAGTGATGCACTTTTACGTATAGAAGCGCGACATGGAATACAGGAATGGATATGTTTATGTAAAACAAATTCGTGCATTTTCGGGTAAATACGATGTATTCTGTATGTATATAAAAATGAATAAAATATTTCTTTTGTTATAAGAGATATGTTGTCTGTTGTTATGAGTGCATGAAGTTTTTTTTTGTCTGTTTGATAAAAACATGAAACTTTTTATGCTCCAATTTTGTGTTTTTGTAAATGTTAACGTATTTTGGACAAAGGTGTTGTTAATTGTGATTGTTGCCATATTGTTATAAAAATATCAATGTGTTCTTCGAAGTTTTGAAAGAGCAAGACCGAAGAGCTTTAGATATTTTCACTGCTAATCATGTTATGCAAACATATAAACAATATAATAAAAATAAAACAATAATGAAGTAAAAGACTACGTGTGTGTGATTTCTCAGTTGGAAAAACTTAAACATATTTTAAAATAAACAAAAGAGTAAACTTTTGTATAAATGCAATGTTTTCATGTTTAAAAAATAGTATGTAAAAGAGTACACTACATTGACAATTTCACATATTGAATGCATAGATATTTTTAATGCATTAATTTTTTTAAAATATGAAACAAGTATTATTAAATTTTAATAAGAGAAATTAATAATACATTTTTAAAAACTATACTTTAAACAAAAGGGTAAAAAAATGTTTGTACTTGTTGAAAATATTTCGCCCTTCTGTTAAGAAAGCATGTATAGGATATAAACATTGGGATATCCGCATGCAAATATCACTATTCTTACCCCCTTTTGTTATGAAACATTAATCTAAGATTGTTGATGATATGAGGATATAAAATATTAAGTTTCATATATTGGAGAATATTTTTATAGAAAGAGATACGATTCGGATAAAGACCAACATATTGTTTATTATACGAAACAACCGTATAAGGCTGACCTATACAAGGTATTCATATTATCTCTGTAAAATAAGTTACCACCAATTTAATAAGGTTCACGTAAATTGTTTACAAATATCCTGGTAACAGGTTAATAAGTATTTGTAAAACAATGCAATATATATCTATTTATATATGTAAATACATCGCTCATAGTTCTTGCATATCGGCATTTCGTATTAAGAAATCTTCTTTTTAAAAAGGCTGAACGCATAGAATTTGATTTTGTAAAATATGAAAATTAAATCTTACGCTTATAACTGTTCGTCCAACGGTAAAGGGCCTCTTTTAAACTTACGACATTTTCCTTGCCATTGATTGAGCAATTATTCAGGCGGTTATCGTGTAACATAAGCTTTTTCCTCTAAAAATGCTTGATTGTTGAGTTTCATATATTATTGATAGTACATTGTGTCATTTTATTACATGAATATGAAATGAAATGTTCCTATAACTGACAATTCATTGAACGGGTGAAAGATGTGAAAAGTTATTGTTGAAAAGTTTTACATTTTTGACTACAGGAAGACTATTTAATGGGGTTGCTTCAGTTACATAATCTTGAAGAATAGGAACAATATATAGAAAAAAGATATTAACTTCAATTTATTCAATAACTAGTATTAACATTTTTTTAAAAAAAATGTACACATCTTGTTATTGTTTTCTATTCCAATAACATCAACAATAATGTTTTTTTTTTAAAAAAAAACAAATACACTCCTACGAAGAATTTATTGTATCACTACTGTTATGAAAACTGAACCCAAGAGTACTTACAAGTTACAACAATTGATTCGATAACAAAACTTACTAAACCTACTACGTAAGTTTCGTTATGACATGACATATTGTGAAACAGATTTCTGAGAAGTTTTTTTCTCAATGAAGATAAACCAACAAATGAACATTTTAAAGTATCAAATTAAAAGTTTTCCATTTTTTGTTTGCATCTAACAACGATTTCACATAATGAACAGAAAAGGAACATTCGCTTGTTGTAACTTTATGGTATAAAAGAACATAGACATGAAACACTGAGAAAAGATAAAAATAATATAAAATATTAACGTAAGGAAAACAATTTCCTAATGCAATATTATATCAAATTACGTTAACAAATCAAATTGAATATTGCAGTACACACATTTTTGAGGCTGCTATAACATTAAATTATCCTCAAAACAAGTATTGTAAGGCATTAAAAATCTTCGATGAAAATAACTTTCACTATAATCCTTTGATGAAGTATTCAACAGTTTTAAAGTATGGACCTGGTTTAGGTAGTCAACTATATTGAAACTTCAGAGGCAAAATATATTGGGTGTAATGAAAATTCTTTAACATGAACTAAAATTATGAGAAATTAATAGATAAATATCCTCTAACCATTAACTAACATCAAAGAGCCGTGATAGAATCACAATATGAATTTAACGGTTAACTCGGAGCAATAATGCTTTTGAGAAACAGTTGAAATACGGGTCTCAGTACATGCAATAACGAACGAGATGAAAGGAAATGTTGTAGAAAATAATTGAATAGCACGGTAGCAATAACGTTCGACAAACAGGGACCAAAGGATAAGTAGTGCAAATGCCACACGAATGAAATAAAGTCTTTTTCTTTGATTTGTAAAGTATTGTTGTGCCTTCATAGTGCTCATTTATCCGCATTTCGTGTTCTATCCTTTTATGCTACACACCTCCTTCGTTTTCTTACGCTCACACATTATCCTGCGTCACCAAACACATTTCCTCGTATAATTATCTCTAGTAAAATGCCAAGTTGTAATGCATATAGAAATGACATGTTGTACATAGTTGATTTAATATTGAGTTTCGTAGTAGATATGAATTTACTTACTTCCCTCAGGCGTTTTTTTAAAGTATGATGTTTAAAGTGTTCCAAATAGTTGACCAACTAAATTAGGCCCACACACTGGAGCATGTCCTTTGTTTCGAGATGTTGATTGAACAAACTGTGCAATGGATTATTTTTCACGTGTGTTAGCAATCACTAAAAGGTATTACTTATACTACTAACAGCAGAACAAAGTTAATTTTCTTAAACTATTATTGAGGAAATAATAATTTAAAACTCGGATAAGCTTTACAATATCTTTGTAAAGTTGGAGAAATTTTCCAAGTATTCGTAACAACGTCGAAACTACGAATTCGAATTGATTAGGTTTAAGAATTCTTTTGTATTATACTTATCACATTACTTATTTATATCCTATTTGAATATTTCCGAGAAACAAATGTAAAAAATAATGCAATTTCTTTGTGGTCTGGAGATAAGATGACGCACATGTGCCAGTTTTGTGAACTGTCGTCTTATTTTTTTATTATCATTATTGTATTTTTAACTTATGGATACTTGATTATTACCTCACTAATTGTTATAACCTTATAAACTGCGTTACAGAAACAAATGGAGGAATACTGTGTACTTTTCACTGTATAAAGAAAGCCATTGATTCCACAACGATCTCTGGAAACAAAGTTTAGAAATTAGAACATGAAAATACTTGAATTTGCCTCTTCTGAGAGGACAACAGTTTGCTAAAACTCCAATACTTCATAAATGCGTCTATAGTTGTTAGTACCATCTTCTATGATTTCAACAATAATGAAACAAGCTATCAATAGAATTCCAATCTATGAACTAATCAAAGAGACGTCATTATTCATTTTACATCAACATTTGTTGCTCTAATTTCAGAGAATTTGACGAAACCCTGCTAATACGTGTATACATGTTTTGCTGTGACAGAAAGGGACAGAATATACAATGGACTCAGACACAAACTGATATTCAAGTCTATACCTTCATCATCACTTGTCCGGGTTTCAATATATATATATACTATCTAATAAATAATAGCGTTACAGCTTCAGCCTTCGGCGATGTATCTTTGCCTTCATCATACACATTATCTGATGAAGGCCAATACTGTAACGCTACTTTGCCGATACTGTACTGATGATTTGGTCAGAATTTGTCTTTTATATATATATATATATATATATATATATATATATATATAATATATATATATATATATATATATATATATATATATATATAATGTAATATATTTCTATAGATATCAACAATATGTAAATGAATGAGGTTATAGAGTGGATCAGTAACAGAAATAAAGCTAAATAATTGTAACAACAGATGCAGTTCGTGGCAGAACTAAAGAGAAAAATACACGATCACAAGAATAGGTGAGGTTAAGATTTCAGCTTTAAGCTAATTGTTCTGAAACACAGTCGGATTGGGAGTACCTTAATATTAGTGAAAGTATTTTCGTGTATGTTTCCTTCCATTTCTAACGCTATTTTGACAAATTTGAGCGACGATCAAAGGATAACTACGGAGGCAAAATTGTGAGTTTCCATGTTTAGTTTGTCGTATCTGAGAACAGTGTGAGTGAATACATTTCAAAGATAACTTCTACTAGTATAAAATATATTAATGGAATAGAATTCTGTGACTTTAGTTCCGTTCTCACCGACGTAACTTTAAGATGTGATTGAAATTATCCATGTTTAAGACTAAATTGAAGTAGCATAATGTTTAATGAATCAAAAATATTTAATTTAAATTTTCCTCTGATATTTCGTTGTGAGCAACTCATAAACATGGATACACTTATGAACCAGCAAAACTAACTCCTAGATATATTTTACGAATGTGTTCTCACTTCATGATCAGTGAAAGTTTTAGTCAGCTGTCTGATTGCACAAAGAAATATTTTGCACGTAGAATGAGAATAATCTTAAGCATAAACCAGAAAAGAGCTTCGCATACTGTGGCACCAGCACAATGGAAAGATAATATTAATTTCTTCAATATTATGTGTATGTGCACATTTTTTTATCAATTTCAAATGAGGGTAGAAAGATACAATAAATAGTAAGTCTGTTCTTTTACTTTCTGTACTGAGATGATTGAAGAAGTGACCACGAAATTTTTGCTGGACCCACTATTAGGATTTTTAAGTCAAACGGATAAAGATTAAGGCTTAATATCAAGAGCTAAAAAATATTAACAATTTACTCTGAATCTTATCCTTTCGTCTTAAAATCCTGAAAGTGAAGTAAGCTAAAACTTTAACATTTTTCCTTATTCTGGACAGGATTCGTTGTTATTTCTTCATTTATGGTTACTCTCTTCCAGTAGTTTACATGACTAAGGGTCCAATTGGTTGGTATCCTTCATTAAACTCAACTTTTATGCCTCATATTTCACTTAAATGGCAAAGAGCTATCATCAAGAAAGGGACTTTCCTCAACAACCACCACTGGTTGAAAGTGATCAAACATTGATTACAGTAATCAGCTCATATATTGTTTGCATAATAATAAAAATCTTTTCGTAGATGAGAAACATTAAACGACAAACAATTTGTTAAACGTATATAGGTACACCTTTCTCAACTAAAGATGTATACGTTAAGAAGTTATGCGTTTGTTACGCCTATTTTAACATTTAATCCGTTTATATCTAAGCGATTATATAAACTCGGTGTTAGAAAAAGAGCGCGTAAGACTATCAAGCAAGCATATGGAAAAAGCTTTGCAAAGGTTTTCAATTCGTAAGAGTCATTGTCAGTAAAATGTACACTTTCTATATAGCTCCAAACAATATAGAATGCCTGATTTCGTTGATTGGAGTTACAGGTTCATTCGATGCCAACCGAACTCGAATACAACTCACTATTTGGGCTTTTATCCAAGGCTTCGTATTGTCACTGAGACCACCCACATGCATACAAAACATACGTTTTAGCCTTCTGGCTACTAAGAGAGCCTAAAGTATGAATGTTGTGCATACGATTTTCAGCTGAGAAGTACACGATAACTTTATGAGACTGTATGAGCCTTTTATCAGTATATTTCACAGTAACATTAATTTCTATGTTACTGGCCGCCATATTTTCCAAATTTTCGTATTAATTTGAATTTTTCAGTTATTCTGGATAGAAGGAAAACGGTGTAACTTTTATTGCGAAGGACTCGTAAGGGAACATATATTTTCTTAATTATTTATGTGTAAGAGTTTGCACTAACTCGAATTATCATTATTTTAATTATTTTGTTTACATACAATTTATATTCAGAATTTATAAGTGCAATTTACAATGGTTTGTTTTATCATAAATACCGATGATTCTAAACAAAGTTTTTTTTCATTCATTGATATATGAAGAGGATTTGGGAAGAAATATTCCAACTGAGAAATCGTAAATATAATGTGTATACAAGAAATTAAATATATATCTATATAAAAAGCATATAATTCAGTATATACATATATTATATTATTAGAGAGTTTGGCTGTCTAGGAGATTATAAACTAGTTTTGTCTTTAAGAAGGCAAAGTCTGTGGTCGTTGTAGAAATTGCTTTGAGGAACTAAGGTTAATATTATTGAAAAATTGTGTAATAATTTCTTTTTGAACATCAGCACACTAATTTATAGTAATTATATTCTTACTGTGAAATTTATGCCGGAATAATGTGGAAATAATTTTGATTCAAATTTATTGTTATACTTACTACTTTACTAAATGTTCATAAAACAAAGAGTAACAAAACGAATAAGTTATGTTGCTGGAAAACTGGTTCCTGGAGAAGGTCTTTGATTGTGTTTCGAGTGTATTCATACGCTTTGTTTTTACCCCCTAGCTAATAAAAGACTGAAAACATTGCTATTTTGAGTTAATTATTTTATTACTTAGCGTTCACATTTTATTAACCCTCGTGCTATCAACGGGGGTATTTTGTGCCTACTACAGTAATTTTTTTTTGTAATTACTCTTCTAATAATTTTCTTTAAAATTGTAAAAATTATGTTATTGCTCAACATGTTTATCTAAAGCGTATACCTTAGGGTGGTTCAAATTGAACGTTAGTATGTCTCATAAATTTGCTATCTTAAGTTGGTGGGCACAAAGTACCCCTCCCGCCGTTGGTAGGAAATGTGACTGATATTTAGAAGTGTCACTCTTAGATGACAATGTATTAAATAGCTTTGTCTTATCCCATGTACCATTCACTTCAGTCACTGTAGATTTCTGGGAGAATTTGTAATTTGTTTTACGAAGAACATTTATTCTTAAGAGGTGGGTACAAAATAAGTCTTCCTTAGTAGTCATCGTTACAAAAAATACCTAAGTAGTGCGAGGGTTAAATCAGAAATCTTTACCCTATGAAATTCTAATTCTTAAATATATTTCAATTGATGCACGATTCGTAATGACAAAAATTGCGCTATATTTAAAGCTTGTTTTCGTTTTTTACTTGGTTTTCCTTTAAAAATGAAATTCATCCGATTTCAACCAAAACTTTACGGACGACGGAAGAACTTTACGAGTTCAGTACATATATTTTGATTTGCAGACCTTTGGTTCTTGAGCTTATAGGCCATCAAAGTTAGGCTCGGACTTTGAGAAATGATATTACATATTGTTTCCTGTTGGCGAAATTTGTCCGATTTTGACCAAAATTGACGTGCTGATACACCATGATATCATCGTACATTTGGAATATTATGGCATGCAGACCATTGGGTGTCCTGTTATGGACCATCAAATTGATTTGAACACATTGAAATGATAAAACTTTATTGAATCGCAATCGATAAAACCAGTGGCGCATGTAAAAGGTGTTTCGGGGTTTTGACCCCCTTGAACAAGATACTGTGGATAAACAAAAACTTACTATATTAATATGTATATACAAAAATCACGTGAGCTCTGAAAGAATATGAGAAATTCTGCGTACACCACTGAATAAAAGTCTTCTGAACTTATCCAAACCTGACATAGTAGTATACTTTGAGGAGTTCAACACTATTTGAACTTAGCGTGAAATATCATGGATACGCAAATCTTATGTGTTATTGACCAGGAAAATTGGGTTTGAATTCAATGAAATCAAGAAAAATCTTTGAAATGAAGTCTTTCACATTTACGTCTCATTCGTGGTTATGCCGTGTAGGCTAAGGGATAACGTGAAAATGAGAAATGAATGAAATTGTGGAATGAAGAAAGTGGGAGAAAACAGGAGAACCCCGAAAAACCCACTCACATGGTATTTGTCCACCACAAAGTTCACTTCGATGAAATCAAGAAATTTCATTAAAACTCGTTTGAAGAAACTCATCCAATCTGGATCAAAATTGGAATGGTTATAGAACTATACAAATTTTGTACACATATAAAATATAACAGTTTGCTGGTTTTCGATTCCCAAGTTATTTGACGTTAAATTTTGCGTTTAGACTTAACAAACCTGTTACGACGTAAGTGCAGTAGTAATCATAATAAAAATATGTTAAGGACGATATTCTCGCTATAGGGAATCTTACTGGTGAATTGTATAGTCACCAGCTTGGGCACCTCCCTCTTTCACTAATATGACTTCATTATGTCGTATCTGGTGTCACGAGCACTTGGATAAGTGCATTCCAACTTACATGTTACAATTCCAGTAAACGCAGACAGTTGGTAGACCTGGGCAGCGCTATAGGTGTTGAGTTGTTGATGCACGAAAAAATCTTCATTTCAACGTAAAACGGAGAACAGAAAGAATCCTTTGAAAATTAGTGCTATAATATAAGAAGAATGTTGAGAATTAAATGAACAGAGAAGATATCAAATGAAAGAGTATTGGAAATGCTACGAGAAAGAGAGTATAGTGAAGAATATTTCGAAAAGATTAGAGAGGATGATTGGACACAGTATGAAACTTGGAGGAATCACTTTGGTAGCTATGGAGGGAATTGCAGAAGGAGAAGTAGTAGAGAAAGACCACAATTAACATATACAGACCAAATAATAGAAGACTGGAGAAGAAAAGGTGCAAAGAAATTAAAAGTCTGGTCCAGGATAGGGAGTGGCGCAAAGCTGCGTCAAAACAATCGAGAGATTTCTGACCCAACATTTTAACACAGTTTCAATAGTACTCAAAGATGTTTGACCACATCGGAAGAATAATGTCCTTCCTTTACAGGAATTCACTAGTATGGTGTCACTGATATCAGAATGTGATTCAGATTAGTAGATAAGACACCTCGCCTCTAAGGCAAAATTTTAGGACAGATAATTTTATATATACTTCTTTGATACAGAACATTTCCCAACCTACAGAGGTTACAATTTTAATGGTCACAAAACTTTATAGCATATACCATAAAGTATATTTATATTTCTAACTAAACTAAAGTTAAGTTTACAGCTACTCGAAAATTATTCTACGCATTTACAGATATAAATATAAGCATATTTTCGGATCTACAAGCGCCAAAAGAGAAAGAGCTGTTACATTCTTCTTTGATACGTGTCGCAGATGATTTACAAGTTTAACAATAATATTGAACACGGTCTAACTTTATTATATTTTGTTCATGCATTTCTTATTACACCTTCTTATGCTTAGTCCACCTTTGAAAACACATCTAATTAAATTCATCTTCTTATAGTATTAGTTTTCATTGTACGAACAGTCTTTATATTCGTTAAATACGATCCTATACACAACATTTTTCTTTACGCTTTTTGCTTTATTACATTTTCCTTTATCGAATTTATCTTTATCTCTTAGACAATTCTATGGTACTTTAATTGAATACATTTTTGATCTTAAACCAAGACACTCTTCTTTAACTTCATCTTTTATTTTACCAAGTATTTTCTTGTTTACTTGAGGTATTTTTATCTACTATTTTGATGATAATTACTTGTATCGAAAAACTATTTTGAATAAATGATCTTACACATCATTAGAGATACAAAAATAGTTTAGATCTTTATCAGTATAATCATCATCAATATCATTTACGATACTTAACGTATTACTTACAAAGTCAAATACAGACTTAAGAGATAATATTTTTTAGCATATGACATATTCGATAACAACTCTTCTGTATACAAATATAATTAATTTCATTTTTTGTATTAAAATATACATTTTTAAATATTTTCTATATAAAAATACGGATAAATACTGTGATTTAATTGGTGATGGACTTAAACTTATTCATGAAATATCTTAAACTTTTAGCAGCATCAATCGAATAACAAATGCTGTTAAAAGAAAAGAAATGGTGTAAAAGAACAAAATAAGATTTTAAAAGAACAAAAATTATTTTAAAGGAAAGCTATACATCAGAATCAGATTGAAATAATGACTAAGAAAATGAACTTGTAATTAATAGTGAGGTTCACTATGAGGTAGATTCTTACAAATGAACTAGTTTTTATTATATTATTATTGACTGATAGTTTATTATCATGAAAGCCGTATTCGTAATACAACATGTTAATAATCATAAGTATTTTGCAGGTCATAAGAATACTAGCTGTTGTATTGAATGTAGTGTAAAAAACAGTAGAATGAAAGATTAACTTTATAATAGAGAAGATGAGTTTTAATAATAGTAGTAATGGTAATATAAGAAAAATGAAATCAAATCAAATGGTAAAGTAAGAAACAATAAGATGAAACATTTAGATAAATATATACTGTAATTTAATTAATAAAACAATGCAAAGGAAAGGAATTAAAAGATTACTTCCAGTTGTAGAAAGCAGAACTTACTGATTGTAATAAACAATATGAAGACAAACAAAACTGATTACAACTTAAGGGATTATTTCCATTTAAAGAAACAAATATTTAAAGAACCAAAAATAAATACTAAAATTAACAATCGATGTAAAATTCAAAATTCAGCATTTAAATGAAAATGAGAAAACTGGAGTTTTAAAACAGATTATGACGCACGTGATCTAGAATAGTATATTATTATATCATCAAAAGTTATAGTAAACAGAACGAAAATGAGCTTAAAGAAACATGGTTCGTTAAAAGCTAATTGTTGGATAAACTATCAATATAAATAAATTCGAAACTAACTTTAATGGTAATAACAAAGAAGTACATCAATCAACCAATTTAAAAGAATTCTTAACTAATGCTAAAGAAATATTAAAAACAAGAATAGATAAAGGTTGTGCTTGGGCTCTTATGGATATCAACTTTTCAGAATTAACATTCAATAAATATGCAGTATGTAGGGCGTCATCATAAATGGAACCAGAAGAATTAAAAACAAGAAAGCTGTTATTAATATACAAAACAAAGATAAAAAATGCTTCTCCTACTCAATATATAAAGCTTTATACCCTTCTGAATATTATAATGAATGAGAACGAGTATCTAAAAGAGATAAACTATTAACAAAAGTAGAAGAAACATTAAAAGATATCCATTTTCCTCTAAAGCTAAGTGAGGTTCAAAAAATTGAAAAAAAGATTCGATATATCAATTAATGTGTATAGTATAAAGAAAAATAGTCTGTACATTATATACTATACCCAAAACAAAAAAACAGACAATTATGTACATTTATTGAATTAAAAGAAGAAAATAAAATTCACTATTGTTGGATTAAAGATTTAAATAGACTGGTTTATTCTCAATTAACAAAATGGAGAGCTCGAAAATATTTATGATAGATGTTTGTTATACTTTTAGTTTTAAAAGCATTAGATAAACATGAGAAAGATTGTTCTACTCACGAAGTTGCGAAAATAGAAATGCCAAAACAACATACGTATGTTAAATTTGAGAGCTATCAGTACACGATAAAAATTCCATTTGTTATTTGTGCTGATTTTGAATGTTTACTGCATAAGGTTATGAGATGTAGAGTGCTATCCAGTAAATGAATCATAAAAATCAACAGAATACCCCATCACAATTCTGTTATTATATTGTAAAAATAACGCAACTAAAACAAATTCACTTGCATGTAGAGATAAAGATGTAGCTAAAAAATTATAACCATGTTAAAGAAAATGACAGTTATCAAACTTAGGTAAACAAAATAACAAATTACCTTTACCACGTTAACAGAAAAAAAGTATCAAATAAATCCGTAAAGTAGAATACACTGCTAAAAACTATAAACTTAAACATTATGTGCATTTAAGTGGATAGTTTGTAGCTGCATTACGAATATGTAATTGTAGTTTAATTGTAATTTAAAAGTTAAAGTGCCTGAGTTTGTACCAGTATTTATACATAATTTACAGGATATGATTCCCACTTATTATTCTTTATTATAGAGAAAATCTTTTTAATAATTCTTATTTATTTGAATCTTCCATTCCACTGCTTTAACATTACTACTAATACAACACAAATATTCAAGTGACCTGCAAAAGTCCTTACATGAATTAACATGCCATATTAAGAATGCGGCTTTTATTGGAATAACCCATCAAAGTCACAAATAATATAATAAAACTGATTCATTTTTAAGAATATACCTCATCATGACCCTCACTTTCAATAACAGATTCATTTTCTTTGTGACTATTCCAACTTGTTTATGTTGTATACTGTTCATTTAAAATCATTTGTGTTCTAACACCATTTGTTTTTCTATTGTGGCGGGCCGGCGGTATGCGTTTGCGTAGACCGGCATCCACACAAGAGAGTTTAGTAATTAACCAAAATACTCCTAATTGGTCAACGAAGTTTCTGCAAATTACCCATTATAACTCGAGCGGCAAAGTTATACTGAAACAGGAACTCAGCTAGCCCCCATTCATTCCACTATTTCACTCATCTCTCATTATCACCGTCTCCTTTAGCCTAACCGGCATAACCGTGGGACGTTAAACAAAGATTTTCTACCTATTATACCGGCTACATTAGGACGTAATAAGTCACTACGCATTACATAAAAAGTACGAGTCACTCTATTCTCATCTATTTCTAATCTAAGATCTAATGTACCTAAAGTATGGGCATGAAAATTATTGAATCCATGCACCGGAGTGGATTCACATCTGTGAATCTTTTTCAACATCGATTCACGTAAATGGCTATACTTGATGATACTTGATGGCTATTCTGAAACACCTGAGCCTGAATCTAATATCATCTCATAATTCTTATTCAAATCCAACATTCGTACTTTTATTTTACCTTTTTCGTCAATTATACTCTTGGTGGAACATTGGCATAAATGGTCGTAACGTCCAATTGTATCAGACTTAACAGAATTTCTATCAACGCGATCACATTGATGAGGTGGTTTCACCTTCGTACAACTATTACTTGTTTGTTCTGCGGAACAAAGGAAAATCTTCTTAACCCTATTACTGCGATCAACACGTTTTGCAATTTTGCCTTTTGAAGAGCTATGTTTCGATAAACAACACAAAGATTTATTCTGACTAAAAGTTTGTGGCTTGGTGCTGTGTTCAGCACGACACTTATCTCTTAAATTACATTCATGCGTGTCAATGACGGGATGACGACGCGGCAAAACAGCTTTCGGTTTAGGTCGCGGAGAAGGTTTGCGCGGTGTACGGCGCTGAGGACAAACTGGGCGACGCGGAGAAGGACTACGCGCTGGGCGATGTTGAGTGCGACGCGGAGAATGACTATGCGACCGGCGACGCGAGGTGTGACGCGGAGAATGAGTGCACGCTGGGCGATGACACTGAGGACGGCGCGGAGATGGATCTCACGCTGGGCGACGCTGAATGCGACGCGGGGAAAGCTTTCACGTTTTGCGGCAATGAGAACTACGCGAAGAAGGACTACGCGTTTCGCGGTGTTAAGAACAACGCGGAGAACTCTTGTTTTATCGGGTACAAACATGGATACGTTCTTTCCCACAAGTATGGGTACGCTTTTCACGACAATGATAGGAGTGTGTACAACGTAAAGCACAACAAGATTTGGAATCCTCAACTGTATTACTTTCTCTACAAAGTTTATCGTGCTCATCTTCATGAGAATCTACTGAATGTTCACAATCTTCTAAACAATGAACCTTTTTCTTAAATTTAGCCCTATCGTTACGAGAACGAGAAGAGTTATGGGAATCTCTGGGTTTACTTTCAGAACTCTTATTATGGGAAAATTTCCTTTTTCCTTTCTTTTCTGACTTGTCACGACTATGGTTTGAAGAAGTTGCCCTATCTTCATTTCTAGAATCTAATGACTTTCGTCTCTGAGACAAAATGTGCGACTCTTCAACTACAGCGAAATCAACTAATTGCGCGAATTTATCTTCTTCTGTACTTTTACCACGAATTACTGTTTGAATGCGAGGATCGCTAATTCCCTGGACAAAAGATGCTTTTGAAACGATCAATGAGTGCGTGATCACCGGCTCTTTCCGTTTCACGACTGATTTTCGAAGCAGCAGCTTTCAGATAAGCTCGAATTACATCTAATTTGCTAGCCCATGAGCTAATACTCTCGTTTTTGCCTTGCCTGGCAGAAAACAATAAACAAGCATAATAATCAATGGATCTATGAGTAGCATAATTCTCTTCTAAAATTTCCTTAACTGCTTCCCAAGAATTTGTGCTTACTCTGACTAAAATACGATTTCTAGGTTCTCCTAAAATTTTCGACTTAATGAACTTCAACAATACAGGTTATCACGGGGGTTAACTAACCCTAAAGCAATTTCACAACTGTCAATAAATTGTCTTAACTTAGAACGATCTCCTGTAAATGGTTCTACAATAACTTGAATCGCCTGAGAAACTTCAACATATTCTGATTGTACTGAATTGCCGTCGGCTTCTGTCATGTTTAAAAATTAAAATATACGTGCCTACAACAAATTAAACAGATGAATCAATTCCAAGAGATTCTGCGAAAACTCGTAAGGTTTGAGCGACAATGGTTTCTCAGAGGAATGTCTTACTAAATCTATCTCTAAAACTAAATTCACGATGAGTTTATCACCTGTATGGGGCTTTAAATGCCTAATTTTTCAACACTAATTAGCACTGCACCTAATAATCACTAATATCACTTAATGAACTGGATTCACTAATGTGCGTGTGGCGTCACGAACAGTGAGCAGGTTGTTTTGCTGATTGATGGCCAGTCAAACAACAAAAGCGTCCTTTTCCCTTTTTCGCTTCCGCCAAGGAGGATGGAATAAAAGTTAAACAGATGGAAAAACTTTCAGCACACAATAAACTTCACACATGCAAAATGCACATGCACATAACACAGTTCACTAAAAACAACTTAAACTGGTATCAAAGTTTACGCCCTCACAATTGTTCCAGATATCCTAAGGTTGTTCAAGATATCCTAGGGTTGTTCAAGATATCCTAGGGTTGTTCAAGATATCCCACTAAGCTGACACCAAATTTATGTGGCGGGCCGGCGGTATGCGTTTGCGGAGACCGGCACCCACACAAGAGAGTTTAGTAATTAACCAAAATACTTCTAATTGGTCAACAAAATTTCTGCAAATTACCCATTATAACTCGAGCGGCAGAGTTATACTGGAACAGGAACTCAGCTAGCAACCAATCTGAAGATCTTAGCTTTTACAAGTTAGCGATGGCCTCGGCCAAGACTTAACTTCTAACTAGAGAACGGTGGAGTCATTATCCGACGAAAACTTTATAGTTACCAACCCCTGGGATATCACTTAAAGCAAAACTCAGAAATAAAGTTCCTTGCAGTAAGCCTGCAGTTTATTGTTCCTAAGGTTATTACAAGTCTACGAGCTTGGGGAGCTAAATGTGGTTATATGTGTGATAAATAGTTTGACTTACGTGACGGGTTCCAATCGATAATCACTGCACAGAGAAGCACAAAATAAAATAAAACCTCACTAGACTGGGAGGGCACGAGTCAGTCCTAGTAGAAGATTAGGTGCAAAGGTGTAACTATTTGATTTTTCGTATGTTTAGTCCAGCTAGGCAATGAACCTAGAGTCTGTCAAAACACACATCAAATAGGGGAGTGACAGAACTTCGACCGTCAACTTCCTAAGCTCGCCAGCAGTTTCTGGGCGCACGGGTCCCGGCTGGCCCATCTATCTTTCAGAAGTAGATTGCCGAGTTCGAAGGAGGTAACTTTGACCGTCAGTTTCCTAAGCCGACCAGCAATTATGGGCAGATCCCTGGCTGTCGTCAAGCTTTCAGAAACAAAGTGCCAAGTTATCCACTAGGATAAGGTATGGATGGAACCAAGAGTGTAGGTTGGCCTCCGAAGAAGCCGAGAGAGTAAGGGGCAGAATGACGGCTTGGACAACTAGGAACTTATTCGGAAATCCTGGGCTAGATCGTGCCTAAGACATTGCGGACTCCGTCTAGATAGCACGACCTTGAGGGGCCTCAGGAAAGGGACGTTGTCCGACGATCGAGCCAAAAACACGAGTTTTTAAGGGGCTCGGTCGGCTTGGCGCACGGCACCAATTTACGTTTCGTGTGCACTATTGTAACGCGTGCAGACATTGCACTCGGACCGTGAGGTCAGAGGCTGGACATGCGTGGTAGTCCGAAAGTTCCCTGGGGAGGAACCCAAGAGTAGCCAGCAGCCTGAAAAGAAAGCTGTTTGGTGTGCACACGACACTAAGGGCAAAGTCAGCTGAGAAAAGCGCTTCTCCGAGGGGCGGAGAGAAAAGCAATTGGAACACGTCATGCTCCTAACACCAAGATTGGTTTACAATAGGGTGCCTGGACGGCGCTAAATCAGAAGAGCAGATTATGTTGGTGCGCATGCGTGTATATGTATTCCGTGTTCTTGGACGTGTTACCCCCAAACTCTGGAAGAGTGGTATACATCGAGATATACAATATTCATACATTGAATCACTTAAAATGCATACATTGAATCACTTAAAATATAAAACATAAATGGTTTTAAATACTAAAGAACAAAGATTTTATATATGTTTGAACCAAGGATCTTCTTACTGTAATTTATCTTTAAACCCTTCTAAGATAACATATATAAACATCTGCAGTTTGAGGACAGAAAAATAATCTTCTTTTTAGAAGCAAAAATTAAAAGATTTTTAAACATACAGATTATATGGACCTCGTTAAAAGTCTTCTACCACTAATAATAATAATAATAATAATAATAATAATAATAATAATAATATAACTAATACAAGACTAGATATATGTCAGACACAGAGCCAGACATCTCCTTGTTACAGAGGGAATTTTGTTATCTACCAGATAGTTGACCTCGGGGTCAAGAAGGGGAGCTCGGATGCTCAGACGGGGAGAACGAAAAAGTCTTTCGTTCTAACTAAGAGAAAAAAAACAACACTCAACACGAATTTGTATTTTAAAAGAAGTAAATGAAATACGAATTCTGTTGCAGTTTAAAAATGCAAAAAAAGAAAAAAATATTCGCCAAAAGAATTTGCGAATCTGCGGACACTACACTATTAACAATACCTATTTTTTATTAATGCTACTACAACTGTAAAACTTTAACATCTTAATGAATTAGTTTAGTGTATCACGAATTGGACTACAATATTATTCCATATTTATTATATAGACGTTATTTAAAATTATATACCTTTAAATACAAACATGAAATTAATTATATTTATATACAGAAGAATTGTAATTGAATATGTCATGTACTAAAGAAATAGTATCTCTTAAACTAGTGTTTGATTGTGTATGTAATTATTTAAGTATCGTAAATTATGTTGATGATAATTATGTTCATGATGATCATACTGATAAAGATCTAATCAATTTTTGAAATGAAATAAAATCTTTGAGTTTTACGTCGCACGGTTGTGCCAGCTATGCTAAAGGAGACTGTGATAATGAGAAATAAAGGAAAGTGGTGAATGAAGAAAGTGGGAGGAAACGGGAAAATCCCGAGAAGACCAACGCACACGGTGTTTGTCCATCACAAAGTTCATTTGGCGCAGGCGGGGATTGAATCAAGGATCCCATGCACCAGAGGTGAACTCTCAATCACCGAGTCACCGTGGCCCGCTAATATTTTTTTTGTATTTCTATTGGTATGTTAGGTAATTCATGTTTTAAAAAGCTCAAAATAATATATACAAAATATCTCAAGTAAACAAGAAAATACTTGGTAAAATGAAAGATGAAGTTAAAGCTACAACTGTAGAAGAGTTTGTTGGTTTAAGATAAAAAAAAATATTCAATTAAAGCACCACAAACTTATCTAAGAGATAAAGACTTTAAAGGTAAATCTGATAAAAATGTTGTAAAAATGTGTTAAGAAGAATGTTGTGAATGAGGTTCTCGCATTTAACAAATATAAAAATTGTTTGTAAATTGTAAAGGAAAATAAAGGTATGAAAAGAAGACGGTGAAATACTTACGCAAGCTGCTGTTTGCACGGGAATATTAAAAATAAAGGTAAACAACTGGAATAATAACATTTTCGAACTTGAAACAATTGTAAAATAGCAGCTTAAGGGGTCACAACTTAAATCCAATGAATGTCGTCTTTTTAAAAGAATGGCCATTACCAGTGAATTTTTTTATTCCATTGACACATGAAATGCTTCCAATTTGAAGGAATTTATTGGGATCATTTCTGCATCAAATAATAGTACTGCCAAGATTGATTTTTTGTGTATTTGTATCTAGTTATGTCATTTTATCAATGTGCATACATACAAAACATACACATATCATATATATATATATATATATATATATATATATATATATATATATATATATATATATATCGGATTTTCTAGAAATGGCGCCCACGGAACACAGAGCACTATTCTACAGGTCAAAGTAAAGAGAAAATGTTATATGATGAAATACCCTCTGGGGCTTCCTTCAGTCGCTATGGAGAATCAAAATTTCACAATGTGACAACGTTGCAGATTAACTCGCAGCCATTAGCATTATTCTACGAATACAACAAGGAGTTGAATCGATTGCTACACTAATAAGAGATCCTGGTGTTAATTAATATCAACTTTATCTACCATCTGGAAAGAATTGATATAACTATTTGATAGATTGGGAGATCTAATCTATGGTTCTTTATTTGCGGCGTTGCCACGTTGCGCAATTTGCGCCTCCAGACGAGGACTCAGAAGGTATATATATATATATATATATATATATATATATATATATATATATATATATATATATATATATATATATATTGCTTTATTTTGACTTGTTGACACTAGCGTGAGCAGGACATTGGAATGTGGGTGCCAGATCTAAAGTACCACCATATGGAATGTTGTCTTCCCCCTTTCCCCTAAGAAAAGATAGCATCATATTTTTTATATATATAACGGTCTACCGGTCTAAAGGGTTGCGCCCTTTCTTCGGGGTTAGCATCATTGCATCCGACGCTGCGTCGGCGACGCACTGCACACATGAAGACGGGAAATAATTTACACGTAATCTCTTCTCAGCTTATAATAATTCTACATAAAAAAATTGTCTAATGGGGGTGCCAAGGCACCCATGGTACGCCACCATTGCGTACGCCTGTGCTTGTTGAGTTATGCTCTGCATAATATTCGTTAGTGCATTTTTAATTTGTTAGGTTTTCACAAATTTCTGCAATTTCAAAGTTATATAGTAGCCAAAGTATATTTTGGATTTTAAATAGAAACATTAAACATATTCTTCAGCTCCATTGATCAATATTGAGAAATCCGCGAAGAAGGCTCCTGAATTTCTGTTACATTTCACAAAATATTTTTATTACAAAAGAATTGAAATTAAAATGCTATTCGTGTAGCCACATACAAAATAAAATTACAAATGTTTAAAGTTATTATTCGACATTGATCTTGTAACCCATTTCGAACATTTTAAAGCAAATAATCTCTTATGTACTGAAATTTCATTTCTTATAAATAGTATGATACGTCATAGGCCTAAATAGTTGTACATTTCCATAGCTGTTCTCCAAGTGGATCTATATGCAAGAAACGCTGTAAATTGTTGCTCTCCACGTGGATCTGAATACTAACCAAAGGAAGTCCAAAATAAGCCTCTTAAAAACAGCTCTTATTCGTAAAATAATATATAATGATCGCTTTTGGCTGTTGCAATAGTCTGTCCTAAAAGCTTGATAAAAATTCAGCCTGGCATAACAAAAACTGTTTTTCTTATATGATATTACTCTTATTTTTCTACAAAGGTAACCAAGAAAGTTCTGTCGCTTTTTCAACCACCACCTTTGCACATCGATATGCCACCTGAGACGTATCTGGAAGATTAAAAATAGTCCCCATCAGCATCGACTTCTGGAAGACCATGGATTCCATCGAGGTAGAACTTGGTAGGCTGTAAAGCGAAGAAGGTATCAAGTGCATTTTGCACCTCTACTAGAGATTGGAACTAGCGTCCTCTAAGCTGATTGTCTAAGGAATGGAACAGGTGATAATCAGACGGTACCATGTTCGAGGAGTATGGTGAATGCAATAGTGTTTTCCATCCAAGGCGTAGAATAGTGTTCCGGCTCATCGTAGCCACGTGGGGCTTAGCGTTGTCCTGTAACAGAAGAACTCCTTTGCGATTCAGAAGTGCTGGCTCCAGAGTTTTGAGTTTTTCTTGAACACAACTCAACTGCTGACAGTACACAGTTGCACTGAAGCTCTGACCAGCTGATAACCGCGATCAGTCCATCAAACACAGAGAAGGACTTTCTTCTGGTGCAGTGCTGGTTTCGGCTGTGGTTCATTGGATGCTAAGCAATGATGACGGTGCCGTAGATCTTCGTACAGAACCCACTTCTCATCACATGTCAACACCGTGTTCAGAAATGGCTCCTTTCTCAGACAAGACAGCGAAGAAAGACAAAGAGAGGTGTCTGCTCACATTGCTTCTGGCCCGGAGTCAAATCATGACTGACCGATCGACCCAACTTGTAGTGCTTCGCAAGTTGATGGAGGTGCTGCGAAGTGGTTTCTCCACTCACATTGAATTATATTCCCAGTTCCTCACATGTCTGACCACTGTTCGCCTCAATTGTTGCCAGAAGATATTCATTTGGTACATGTGTTAGTCTTGTAACACGTGGTCCGTCTTCGAGTGTTTCGTCACCGTTCTTAAACTTGTTAAACCACCGCTTCACTGTCCACGTAGTCAAGACACCCTCACCAAAGGTCTGGCATATCTTCCGCGCCGCTGCAGCTGCGTTTGATCCCAGTTTGAATTCGTACAGCATACACATCCTTATGACGCTGTGTGGAGGTCCCATGTCCACTCTGTCTTTACGCAAGTTCACGATGTAATGAACTGCCACAACCAGGTAGTATGTTGGATATACCCACACCAATAACTGACCTTCCCCTTATCTCCATTCGCATTGAACTCACGGTGTGAGGGCCAATGGAACACAGACCTCCAAAAAAAGTGACAGAACTTTCTTGGTTACCTTTATACGACGCACTGTGTCATATTGGTCACTGTGGGATTGATTAATTAGTTCCTTTTTAGTACCATTTTGATATGAGAAGGGACTTACTTCAAAATTAATTACGTTACTCGAGTCTTAATTGGAGATTCATTGTAATTTTAATAGGAACAACGTAAATATTTTTTGTCTTGCAATGTATAGACATATTTTTAAGACAAGTCACATTTTTTACATCATAATAATCGCTGAAAACAATGGGAGTTGGAATGATCGTCAATAAAAGTAATAAAACAACAATAGAACTGCAATATCAATTACCTATGCAATAAAATTCGGTGAAAAAATGAATTAACTTCACTAATGATAGTCTCTTCATAAGGACCTTAATGTATAATCTAGACTTCCATGAAAGGGTTTTAACTAGCTAGCGGTTTTTATGCAATCCAATATCAGGTAAATGATTGGCGTAGGTAAGTGGTTATATCATTGTTTTTCTACCCAAAAGGCTAGGGTTCGAATCTTGAATAGTTGGAAGTTTATTTTAATGTGCTTAAATTTTAATTTCGAATCTCACGGTAGACCAAAGCCCGGCAGAATCCAACTCAATCCAGGAACCTCTGATTTCCCATAGAAGGCTTCAGTCCTGGCTCCACGTACCTCATGGCATTCAAACTCGCGCAGAGGTACCACGAACACGTTCAAGCATCCTCCCAAACCCAACGGTAGTCAAAACCACGGAGGGCCGTGGTAGCTTACTGGTAAAGCGCTCGTTTGATACACACAGTCTCTAGTTCGATCCCAGTTTCCGCCAAGTGTGCTTTGTCGTGGGCAGTCACCATGTATGGGTTGTCTCGAGGTTCTCGTGTTCCACCGCCTCGTTCATTAGCATCAAAAACCATCTGCTATAGCCTCAGTGCACAGTCGTGGAACATTAAACTAATAAAAATAGAGAAACTAATGCATATGCAATTGAAAGTTCGAGTTATAAAAGAAATAAGGACCAATGAAAGAAAAGGTAAGTAACTACCAAATTACACTGTATGGTGAAAGATATCAAACAGTTACATAGTGATATTTCTAATATGCAGTTGAAGATGTTATCTCTGCACCATTCCATGTCAATTTAATTAATATTTGTTAGAAATTATGCCCTCATCTGAGACATGTGGTGAACATATTTGTTTATTCAAACTATAAACACCACAAACATATTTCATGTATAAATCACCTCTCTTTCTGTGTAGCAGCCATTGCAAAGAATGAAAGTGGCACATGTCACAATTACAGTTTTCAGCAACTTCTTGAACAAAAATCAGTAGAATTTGAACTACTATAGTTAGAAATACAATTCTTGTGTCAAAATAAGAGTTGATTATTACAAAACTTTAGAACTTTTACTATGATATATAATTCTGCAGTTCTTAGTTTGTTTTTATGACCGTATATACATGAGCTAAGTTTAAATCACAAATATTTTCTTCAGTTTAAGGAATTGTTCTATTTTGAAAATTGATCACATTTGCCCATTAAAATCGGATAATATTGCAATCCTAGTCGCCCATGGAATCACCGCCCAGATGACCTGACATCACACCCTTGTTTCCTGCCTGTTGGGCTATCTAAAGAAGATGATGTATACTATGAAATGCCGCGATATAAGATACAAGAACGCATTTAGCACGCATTTACAACGAGATACTTTGTATCGATTGATAATTACCTGTATTTTTGGGCAGAAAGTGCTTCTACATAAGCACTATACCTAATATAATGTTAATTTAAAAATAACAAAAGAAGAATGTTTTTAATATATGTAAAAAATATACATTATTGTATAATTGGTTGCTAGGTAGTTGTTTATAGATACATAATTAATATGTTTGATTGCAAAACAGTTTGTGTGAATATACGTTAAAAGAGAATCGACGAATAAATTATTTGCTACTCATCATCGACTTGTAATTTCAGTATAAAAGGTGAGAATACTAGTGGATATAATTACGGAAGATATTTTAAGGTGTGAACAATTACGGCCACTAAAGATTTACTTATGTTATTAGCCGAACCAGGGTTGGCGACCACCTTTGGTGAGTCGTTGTACATTTGACCATATTTCACCGGACATTCTCCCGCGCGTGCAGCAGGACTGGATACGGCGGCTACCATAAGGATTAGACGAGATGGTCACCACATAGAACATGTACTTAGCGTGCCGCTGGTGGCTGATTTAAAACTTTTAAGTGTTCATGAAGAGAAAACCATACAATATAAAAAAGAAACAATTACATCTTGCATTCCTGAGCTCACGTCAGTGTTTTTTAATTGTAGCATGCTATTTTTCACTTGAAATTTATCAACCTGCATTCAATATGAACAAGCATGCATTGGTTCAATTGACATGGAATGGTCCCTCTGTTAGTTCGATAACAAAAGGGCTATTTAAGGATTTCAGACAGATGCTTTTTTAAGATAGGATTGGAATCAGTCGTGTACTTACTTATTCACTCGTTGTAGGGATGAATTCAGGGGGTAGCCCGGGGGGAATCTCCCCCCGAAGAAAATTCATTCCCCCCAGAGAAACTTCCAAAATTTCAGTCACAAAATGTAGAAATTACTTCACCCAATTATTTGCTTTTCTTTCCGTGCACGTGCAGACGAAATCCGATCTCTCAATATACATATAAATGACGCAGACCCATTGTATATAAATATTAAACAATTAACATCTAAGATAGAATACCAAAATAGTCAATAAAACCTATATTTCTTAACGCTATGACCGAGTTTGGCAGAACATGAAATTTTCAACTGTTGAAGAAAGGTTTGCATTTTAATAAGTACTATTCTATACTCTCGCCCTATATTATATATTAGTACTGTAGGTAGCATTAGCACAGATTGAGATAGGAAAGGAAAGATAGGGCTTTGATCATTCCATATGATCTCTGATGTCAGCAGACTTCATTCAGTTCTTGAAAATGTACGGTTCTTGCATTATTTGAAATAGAGCGCCTAAATTCCATGTGTTTGACGATTGTTAAAGTAAACACATCTTTCTTTAACTAAAAATAAGTGAGTTAAAGGGTGAGATTCAGAGGGATCAGGGAGAAACAGTTATCCCTCCTGGGTTAGAGATTTATATAGAATTTATCAATATAATAGTAGTATATAAGTGAAAGATTGCTATTGAAGGTGACGAAGATCCTGCTCAGTGCCGTGCAATGGGGGAGGGGCAACGGCCCCGGGCGTCGAAGTAAGGGGCGCAAAATTCGGGAGGGAAAAGGAAAAGAAAAGAAGGAAAGAAAAAGAGAGGAATGAAACACATATGCACATGTGGGCATGTGCACATATATAAAATGAAAGGAAAAAAGTAATAAAAAGTGCTGAAAATCAAGGAAAAGCAGGGTTTACTTTTTAAAATTTTCTCACCTTTCGCAGCTGGTCTGTCGACCTCACTTACACGTACGGGGCTAACGTCGTATACTCTCGCCCCAAGCGCTGATTTTCCATGACACGGCACAAAGTCGTGGAAAATCCTACTGAAGACAGTCCTACTGAAGATTTCGTAAACTAAACTATTGATGTGTATGCAATGAAGAAACCAAGGCTAATATGCTTGATTCAGAATCAGAAGTGTGAGAAAGAATGATAAGTTTTTGTTAAGATTTTCCTATGTATGTTTGTTTTAGGACAAAAAAAAAAAAAAAAAAAAAAAAAAAAAAAAAAAAATTGCGTTAATTTAAATCTTTTCGAAAACTTCTACATTAGTAACAAACAGTAACTACTGAACATAGGAAATAATAACAAAAATAGCTACTGTAAATAGCAGTTAAAGTTTAGTCTAAAATATTTTTGCCAGTCTTTATTTAATGTTTTAGATAAAATTAAACGATTGTTTTTTTTAAAATTAATCTCTCATTGAATATTTATCAGTACTTAGTCTCAATATTAGGTAAGATGTGCATGTGAATGGAATTGTTAAATATGCTGCTTTCTTGCAAAAATACAGAAAAACAACCCTTCCCCCCCCCGAGGAGTTCACATTCCCCCCCGGGTGAAAATGTCTGAATTCAACACTGACTCGTTGTGTGCTGAATACGTGAAACTATTTAACATGATGAAACAGTGATGCATGTAGATGGTTGCAAACACTAATTACGGGCCTGCGTAAAAAGAACAAAAATCAATTAAAATGCTATACCTATAATCGCAAAGCGGAGATTTTGCGTTGCGTTGGCGCTAACTGATATGGATTGAGGCTCCAGGTCTACCGCCATTGCCAATCCTTCTTCAACAGAGTTTTATCCAAACATGTTATTTGGAGGTGAAAAGTGCTACAGTTTTACTATGCGGATCCATAAATTGTAAAATGTGCAGAAAAAAATGTGCAAGCTTTTAATTTGCCTATTTCATGTCCAGAAAAGAACAGGCCGGTAGCCAGTCCAAAAATTTAGGTGGGGGGCGGTAGGGGGGCATTCCAACCATACTATAGTTCATCTCCATAGTATGGTTCATTTGCAAGCCTAACGTAAAAATTTTAGGAGGCCGGTAAAAATTTAGGGGGGACGGCCTATTAGACCCTCCTTGAATACGGGCCTGAAACAGATCCCAACCAACCCCTCGGGGCTTCTGACCCGTTCCTACTACTACCATTACTCCTACTACAACTTTTACTACTACTACTTATACTATGGATCCGTATAATAAAACTGCACGGAAAAGGTTACCCAAAGTTCTAGAATTCCCCGCAAGGTTTTTGCATGTCGGTGATGCATGTGATCTCCTCTCCTTGAGATTTCAATTACCCTCGGAAATCGAGGAGACTGGATAAACTGTCTCTCTGCCTCTCTTGCCGCCACTGTGAATAACATTTTACATTTGAAAAAAAAAAGACACACATGTTTTTATGTATAAATTTCTGTGCATTTAGCATTTCCAACAAACTATTATAATTTGAACAACGCATATTGTATTCTTTCTTCTTTCTTTTTAAACTTCTCGGTCATGCGAGCATAACTCCATCTGGATCTGATTGATAATAGAAAAGAATCGATTCATTTGTTCCATAATATGATTCTATCATGAACGAATCGATCACGAACGACACAATAATCTATCGAAATCGGATAATGCACTGGAAGCTAATTGTAAATTGACTGCTGCTTAGCGTTGCAGTTTAATTTAAAGAAATTTTAATCTTTTGCTAGTTTTCTGACTGACTTGATGATGCGGCATATTATAAGCTATGATATATAGGTATCTAGTGCTAGTATATTTATTACTTTTAAAATTACGTTGCTGATGAAAAGGTAGTGGTTAATTCCTAGAGCTTAGGTGAAAGTGTAGAGATTGTGTTAGCGAATGTTGTGTGGATTATTTCCTACCTTTTGCGGCGAAATTTATAGATGTTTGAAATTTGCAGAGTAGTTTTGGAGGGTAATAGCTTTATTCCGTTGAACTACATGTATGAAATCGTAATGTTGAAATGTTTAATATAAGTGCAAGGGTAAAATAAGTAGCTACATTTGTTACTAATTCTGTGCTTCCGTATTCGATAAAAGCTTTCTTCCTTGAATTAATCTAATATATTCTAAGATGTTAGATCCTTGATGTATGCCCATACAATTCCGTACAGATTAATAATATTACATAAATTCGGTCATACGTGCTAAAACACAGACTAACCAGTGCTGCGATCCATACAAGCAATAATTATATATAACCAAATTCACGGTAAGGTGAATCTGATGAGATAGCGTCCGTAGGTAGCATGCACGTTAGCGACGGTGGGTATTCACATTAATGTTTTTAGAAACACTTGCATATTGAAACGCCGTTTGTACCGCATAGTAGGTTCAGCATGTTAAGGCAAGGCTTAGGTTAGGTTGAGTTAGTTGCACATGTTTGGATCTACTCGGCGGCATTTAACCTATTAGAACTTACGTGACATTTATTCTTAGAATCTTGTTTTTACTGTGCGTAACGCAGGTAAAATTCATGTATAAGCTCGCTACCGGAAATCAGGTTAGGTTAGGATCTAAATTTCTGGAGCTATAGCCATGTTAGCCGGTTATATTCATCAGCGATCGAGTACCCGGAGACTTAGGGGAAGGGGGGAGGAAGCGGTCTGGGACCATTATGTGAGGTACCATCCCAGTATTTGCCTGGTGTGAATGAGGAGAACCTCGCTCTCAGGATGTCTGGCCTGAATAAGTTTTTACACTTTTTCGAGCGAGTGTCTCCACTGGGACATCCAGAAATTAATATCATATCTTCCTCACATTTAATAAACTTAACACGTATGCTATACTCAAACAGGTTGTTTCGGTATATTCACTTTTTCCCACCCCCACCCCATAATTTGAAATTAAAATTCTGTTAAAACTTAATAGTAAGCCATTTAGCTTATATTTATTCTTCTTTCTACACCACAGCAAAATATCTTCGAGTACAGACGCATGTAATTCACTATAAGAAGAGACTATTGCACACCACAAGCCATATGTACTTTCAAAGGTATTTTTAGTAACGATGAAGAAGAGGTTTATCAATATTTAGAAACTACAGAAGGGATCGTTCTATTGGAACATAAGTATATTGCCTGAGTAAACTTATCGGTCCATGCATAACCCTCTGCTTCTCAAGGAAGAAATTTATGAAGATAAAGAAAACCTAGAAATAACGTAAGTAAAAGACTAATGATCACCGCAAGAATTATTAGGTTCTTGCGGTGATTATTAGCCTTTTACTTAAGTTATTTCTCATTATTATTATCGCTCGCAATACAGTGAGAAAGAAAACCTTTTATGAAATATATGTTTGTCATGTTACTAAAAGAAAATATTATGATAAACTTTTGGAGCTATAATTAGGGTTGCTAAATGTCGTGGTTTCAATCTGAAATCATTGGACAATAACTGCAATTTCATTTTTAATATATTAAAGTAAACACATTGTTAAATATTTGATTATAGTAAGGGAAAAGTAGTAATATCACATTAATATATATATTGGGGAACATTTACAGGATTGACAAGCGTTGTGGTTTATCTTGCAACCACAGACCATATCTAACATTGCACTTTCTTATGGTAGTACTGATAAAAGCAGTTCTTATGCTGGTTTTTGTTATACAGAATCCAATATTGCAGGTATTGCATGTTGTTAGCGTTTAGTGAAGCTCCTGGGCAGTGCTACAGAATGCACATCTGCGAGATATTCCTATTACTGGCGTATTTGTATGTTTTTTTGTAAATTTGTTTAAAGTGGATCATATGGCTTATGTTTACTAGACGTTGTTTTCGCTCTCCATTTCGGGAGATTGGTGATGATGGTGTTCCAAACATCCCAGACACACAGCAAGTCAGAACTGCTTCAAAGACAATGGCTCTTCGTATTGTTCTTTATGAATCAGTAATGCATTACAACAGTAACATCAAGGAGGTGCCACAAAATTTTCCCTCTCTCCACGCCCCACCCCTCCTTCAGAAGTGACATCAAATTTCCCCACACTATATACAGTTTCCGTCAGTGTGGAATATTAATTTCTATAATAAATACAAAAAAATATTCTAAGGAAATGTATGAAGTTGGTAAAACCTACTCAAAATAATGAGTGCTATAACATGTCATTGTTGCCCGGTACTCACTAAATCTCGGTCTTAAGCTGTGAAAATGTACGTGGTTTGTTGGCGTGATTTCAAATAACCCAACAGAAAGAAATCACAAGATGATTAAGTTTTAATAAGTTTTCACTATGACAAGTGGCTGTTTCGTCGTGAAGTTCTCCATTCTTACCTGTACAGAAAACAGATGACGATTATGCGATATTCCATGCTCCTTGACTACTAACTACAAAGGCAGCAGATGAGAATCATGTAACGTTCAGTGCTGCTAACTTACGAAAATAGAAATGGAGGGCATTTGAAAAGTTGTTTTTAATGGGACACCCTGTATTTTTTACTGCTAGCAAAGTTAGTTTTTCTATTTTCTCGAAAACTACGCTTGAGAATCCAGTCATAAGCATTATTTTGTTCAGCTCGATGTGTTCTATCTAATGCAGGTTTTCTACTGATCAGGGAAATTTTATATAGAAAAAATAAAACTAAAGACTGTTAACAAGAGGAAAAGAGAAAGCAGCAGCTTCTCTCAAAATATTGAAGAAATTACAGAATAAAAAAAGGCGTATGATAGTAGAAACAGACGTAAAGCAAAGAAAAATTGCAACTCAAATTGATGATATTAAAAACGAAAGAAGCAATATTGCACAAGTCACAGATCTTAATTGAAACGAAATTTGGATATTTTAGTGTAGCCTTGTCACTTCATTAACCAATGTATCATATGTAGTGTATGTTTCAGTCTCAGATGTTTGTAGGTAATATAATAATTGCAGTATTGGATAAGTGACATATCTATTGAAACTGGATATGAATATTCGAAAAGAACCTTGTCATTATTAAACGAATGTATAAGAAGTGCGGTACCTTCAGAGTAATTGATTGTCAGACTTTTGTGGGTAGATGTTAATGACCACAGTATGGGACATTGCTCACACTTTTATGGGAGGTAACTGCAATCTACGTATGAGGTATTGATTACTATTTGTCTCTATAGAATAAATGTTATATATAGGGTGTTTCAAAACAACACCGACAACGTTTTGCAGGTGATTCCTGACAGCAAGATAAGACAAAAAGCATAGACCAACCTGGGTGCACAAATGCTTCCATTGGTAGTTGTACGCTATCCAAAAATACGCGTTTCAGAATCCTGCGTTACTCACACAATTTTTATAGAGAGAGTTTGGCTACGGACATATAGTTTTTAAGTATTCACCAACTATCTCTGTAAAAATTGTTGCGGAACTATGCAGGATTCAGAGACATAGATATTTGGATTGGGCACATACTAGTTCCTAAGTGAAGTCTTGTCCCGACTACGGTAGGTCCCATAGTATTGGAGATATGGACCTTCAAAGATAATTTTTTTAATTATGTTTCTGGCAGCCTATAACTCCGAAAGGAAGCATTTGTGCATCCAGGTTGGTCTATACTTTTCGTCTTATCTTGGTGTCAGGAATCACCTGCGAAACGTTGTAGGCGTTGTTTTAAAACACCCTGTATAAATATTCACCGTTATTTATTCCTTATTTATATGTCAACGTCATCCGACACCTATCATGAAAGTCAGGGAAATAGATTTCTCTAGATCAGTAGGAATCCTGTAAGTGATATATGTCTTCCTTTGAATAATATTTAAGTTAAACAAATTAAATTTTAACCTTACATCTCATGAACCGTACAATGTAGGATGAGTCATAATAAAGAGCTTAAGGTGGGTGTATTCCAGTATCAAGTTCACCCCAATAAGTAGCATAGTTTTCTTACGGCATCAATTTTTAGGTTTCATTTTCTCAAAAACTATGCATAAACAGGGTGTCTATCGGTCACGAAATCAGAAAACGGTCATGAAAGTCACGAAATTGGGTCACGATTTTTTAAACTGTGAAAATGTAAGTGCAGATTGTTCTATAAAACATCAAAATTCACCACCAAAAATGTTTATGGTGGACTTTAGACGCTACCAAATCGCAAGCAAAGTACGTTTCTATCGCATGGATGAAAATTCGGCCTCATTCGTACCCAAATTCGCTCTTGAAAATGTTAGAAAATTTTAGTAGACACCCTGATGAACTTTTACAGTCACGCCTATCTTTTTGTTCAGCTTAACAGGTTCTATCGATTGCTAAACGTGTTATTTTTGGCTTCGTTAAATGCTAGTAATATTCTACAGCTTATTTATTTATATTGTTTGTTAAAGCACATAAGGAGATACTTATATTTTCACCTACGTCTTCTGATGACAGACTTTTGCGAATTATTGTCGGCAATGTATTTCGAAGAAAAATTGTGCCTCTTCTTTCGACAGCGGCGAATTGCAGATTTACATGCTTCTCTGTCTTTTCTTACATTGTTGATATATTGCAGATCCTTGAAAGTATGTATAAATTGCAGTGAAAATGAAATCGTAGCATAAAGAAATCTAAAAGAGAAGAACCTCACAGATTCAATCGATTGATTTAAATCGATTTTTTTTAAACCTATGACTTAAATCGAATTAATTTTGCTTAAAACAGAAATAAAATGATTTCTAATATTCTAAAACACTGATCGAAAGTAAGTCTGAAACTCGCAGGCAGCTTAATTAGTAGTATGTCATGCTACGAAACTTCTTGGTTCATTTGGAGTTTACGATTCCGTCCAGCACCGTGGCTATGTAAGATGTGAACCTGCAGCTTAATGTGGAATCCAAATCACATGAACTTGTGCCGGAAATCGAACACGGGTCTCCTGTGCCAGGTACAATCTTAATGCGGTTTTAAATCAAATATATTTTTTTTAAAGGTTGAAGTTCATGGGCCAAGAACCTTGACAATATACTTTATTTAATCATTTCATATGCTACAGGATACGTAAGGTGAAAGCTTGAATTCTCGCAATTTTCATTTGAGAATTGTTCGTGTCAAGTCACACATATACTAGTTGTTTTTACTGTAACTTAAACACATACATATATTTTATAAGAGAAACCGTCATTACCTGTTGAATGACAAACGGCTGAATCATCTGAAATTAAGAGCTCCCTCGTAGATAAGCGGTTATTATATGCGTGTTTGGCGTGGGAGATCAGTGTTCGATTCCCGGCGACAGCTCATGTGGTTTGGATCCCACGTTAAGCTGTAAGTCCACGTCTCATATAGCGTCGCTGCTGCAAGGGACGCTAAAGTGAAATACTTATAGTAGTCATTTGAAATTAATTTTTGAACATAGTTGATAACATACATAATACCTACCTCTAGCTAATTTTCGTCATGTCACTTTCAATAAAATGTGTATTCTAAAAGGGGGAGAAGGGGTACGAAATTTATGCCGAAAATGGACTATTTACCGAGCTCTTCATGTTAGGAACATGAAAGTTGTATATATAAACTACTTATCGAAAATAATTTGACACGTGGCCCAGCATTTCTGGAAATTCCAGTTGTAATGCGGAAAGGTGGCAACTTCTATATTTTTTCCCCAACTTATAAAAAATGACATCGACGTTACCTTGTTGTCTCATCACAGGAAAATGACCAAACCGTTCAAAATTGCTTTTTTCACGTAGCTTTTGGCCCTCACAGGGGTTTTCTTTATTCCCCTTTCATTAACATTCGTATTCTAAAAGTGGACGAGGTTCAAAATAGAGAATCTCCTGAAGTTAGGCAAATGAAACTTGGTATATAAATCATTATGTACCTAGGTATATATATAAAAGAATGAAAGTGACTCTGTTTGTGATTTCATAGCTCTTAAACCACCCGACCGACCTCGAACAAATTTTCAACGTAGATGAGGTTCGGGCCTGGGATGCTTATCATTATACTTTGGCGGTGGAACTTAGCGGAGGGGACGATATATATAAACGATCCAAAATGACCGATATTAGCGTCGAATTTACAGTTTTTGGGGTCGCTGAGATAAACACTGACACTTCTGATGCCGTTTAAATCCAAATTTAGCCCTGCAACTTGGGGAGGGAGGAGGAGGAGATATATAAAAATGATCGATAATGACTGATATTAGTATCGAATCCATAGTTTTCGGAGTTGCTGAGACGAACAGTAAGACTTCCGACGCCCTTTAAATTCAAGTTCAGCCCTTTATGTACAAAATGAAATGTATTCTCCCCGTGCGAAGAACAAATGTTGCCAGGTAGAAATAAGTGTCGAAGCCTTTTCGAAAATTCCGCTTCTAAAAGGGGAACGGAACAATTTCTACAATATTTTAACTTCCAGTTATGTATTGATAAAATGGCATAATAAGAATACGGTTGAACAGTTTAAAACGAGTTTTTGGAAATAGCTAGGACTTGGTTTCACGTGGGTTTTATTATTACGCATTACCTGAAATGCGTATTTTATGGGGGAAAGAGGTTTAATTTTTTCACAAAGAATAACGACTGCACCTCTTCAAATGAATTTTTGATCATAGCGTTTCGGACGAAATGGGTTTTTGTCATTTCATTTTGAATTAAATACGCAACCTAAGGAAGGGTAAATAGTTCAAACATGCTTTTAAATATTTTGCATAAACTTACTCTTTCCGTGCAAAAAAAATTGATATTTCAGCTGGCTCTTAAGAAATAAAAAGAAATTTCAGGACTATTATTTTTTTAAAATGCCGTTGTTGGTTAGAAAATTAAAACTATTCGTTTATAACACTGCCTACACACTGTGTAAAGCGGCCTCGTGGAAGTGTATGGACCTGATGTGATGTCGAAGCAAATGGTGCGGAGATGGTGTCGCCAATTCAGTGAAAGGTAGTAGCAAGTCCTGGACACACCAAGGGCGTGCAAGGCCACTACAGACCAAACTGTCAGAATGGTGAATGACATGATTAAAGCGAACCGCTTAATGGTGAAAGTCAGAAAAGCTATTCGACGCTTTTTCTGTATGCAGAGTCCTGAATTTTTCCTTGGAAGGTTTTTTGAAGCTTATAGACTGGTATGACAAATGTTGCAACGTACGTGGTACTTACGTGAAAAAATAAAGGTATGTCTGATATTTAATGTCACATGCTATTTTTGGTCCTGTATCTTCAACTCTGTCCACGATCGCCTGGAGAAACTTATTTTCGGACTCCTCGTATATTATTAATAATAATGACACTGATTCAGTTAGTAGCTTTCTGTTTAAAATTCTAATAGAATAAGGGAAAAGACGAGAGTTATTAATGTTAATTGAAGTTTAGCGTTCCTTTTCATCACCCACGCTATGTTAGACATTGACCTAAATTTGTTCAATTATTTATTAAGATTTAGGATAAGGTATTACTAGTAGAGTTAAGAGCCGACTCCTCCACAGAAGTAAGTCAAATGTTCAGAAATCCTTATACGTTCATAGTTGATAGGCTGGAACGGAAGTCGCAACAGACTTGACTGAAAATTGAATAACTAAACTTGCAAAGGAAAATGATGATGTTTAATATTTTGTATTTACATGAGTGTGAACTTGTTTCCAATCTGAGCGAATGTTACATTTAATTTATTTGTTTATTTATTTTTCAGATGGATGAGGGACGTGTATCGAATTGTCGGATGAGGTTCTGTATAAAATGAAATTGAAGATCAGAGCGTAGCAGCGCCCATGGATGCTTCTGGCGACCATGAGGATGGCGCTCCAGCGCCGACTGCGGAGGGGCAAGTTATGTTTGTGTCTGTGAGCGTAAAGGAAGAGCCGGCTGATTACGCCGATGAATCTTTTGATGATGATGGAGCATTTAATGAGGAATCGGAATCACATTTAGAGTCAGTATCAGGTTCAACCACTGGGAATGCTTCAGCTGCTTGGGAAAAGGAGAAAACGAATGATTCATTAAGCTCAACTGCTACTACTAGACATGAAAACTCTACGCCGCCCCCAGCAGGTGAAGCAAATGACTTATCGAAGCCTGAAAGCCGTGAGACGTCGTCATGCGTGCGTACTGAAAGTGAGACAGAGTCTCAAGCAGCGTCGAGTACCAACCGCGAGGTTGAAGGACCTTCTAATGGAGATGCTCTAAAGGTTGAAGAAACAAGTTCCAAAGATTCCAGTGATTCGTCGAAAGAACCACCGAAACCTTCAGAGTCTCTGTCGGAACAGGATGACTTAGAAGATTCGGTGATGATCAAGAAGGAAGTGATCGATGATGAGCATGATGATGCACAACGTGATTATATAACTTTCGACACGCCATCGATGGACGACGAATCAAAAAATTCACCAGCAGTCCGTGAAAGCAACATGAAAATCACCAGCGAAATCCTCAAGTAAGTATTGTTATAATCTTCAGTTACCACAATAAGTAAATAACCTGTTCTGCTGTCATTAACATCTTAACGAATTGATCAGTCCGAAGCTAATTAAATGTTCCTTGCTTATACACAGTGTGTCTTCTAAACTTTAAGACCGACATTATCAGAAAATAATGCAGAAGAGAATTACCTTGATTGGCTGCTAATGGTCAATATAAGACCCTCCTTGTTGTATATAGGCAATTGCACGGCTGTATAGTTTCTAGGTATCTTTCTGTAAGTCCTCTTGTCCGACAGTGTTGAGTTCCTTCTTCGCAGCCCTTTGGATGTCCGAAATTGAGTCAAAATGTGTTCCGTACGCGTGAAAGAGTGATTCATCACCAGTTATGATTTTCTTAAACTATTCTGGGTCATTTTCGGCCAGTTGGATCTACTCGTGACACAACAACACTTGGTCTTCTTTTCGCTCTGCTGTCCACAAATCTGGAACAAATCTTTCTTTTCTGTAGATCTTGTTACAGGATCTTCCGAACAGTATCCTTACCAATGTTCAAGTCCTCCGCAATCATCCTGAGGGACTGACACCGTTTTTCAGTCAGCTTTTCCGGCACTTTTCCAACATATTCTTCAGTTGAAATGGTTACCGGATGGCCAAGTCGAAGGTTGTCTGTGGCCGCCTCTCGACTCTCACGAAAACGACGACGCCACACAAAAATGTTCGCTCGAGAAAGAACATCATATGTTGTAAGCTGTTTCAATCATGTCCATGGTCTCCGTGGCTGTTTTACTAAGTTTTACGCAAAACTTGATGGCTCCACTTTAGTATCCCTGATTAACAAAGAAAACACAGTTCACTGAAATCACCATAACACACAAAATTCGTGAACTCTTCGCACAATGCACAATACACCCGGTACTAAAAGCTACACACAATAACAGCTTGGTGGGGTTCCAGCTTTTATCTTACAGTGTTGCCAGGTTTGAAATTTAATGGACACACTGTGTTTATTCATTGAATATTACTTAAGTTTAATTTGTAATTATTAGATTCATGAATTACAAAATTTAATTTTGATGAAGTGAGGGTTATTTAAACAGGTTTCAGGAAATCAACAAAATCAAGCCATTACGAAGCAGACAGGAAAATCAGTGGGCTAAAATCCAAGATAGCGCAGGTATTCAACACCGTTAACCCCATGGCTTTTTTTTTTTTTTTTTAGGTGAATCATAGAATTTTATTTAAGCAGCTACAGCATCATCCCTATTTATTCTAGAATCATGGTTCGTACCTCATTCTCTTCAGAATAGAACAGTTTTTCAAATGATACCATTCATATTTCCCTATCATGTCCCTGAGGTGTGAAATTTTGAGAGAAATAGATTTTTCTAAAGACTCTAAAAATTTTGAGCCCCTCTGGACACCCCTGAGTTAACGTACAGATCTCAAAATCAACTAAAAAATAGTAAGGAGTGTACAAAATTTCAAGCTTCAATCTTGAACAGTAAGGGCGGGAAAAATATTTATCAATGATCCCCATAATGCCCCAGATTACTGAAAAAGACCCGGATGTAATATAAAAATTTCCTGAGCCATCCTTATATATACTAGGGCCATGTTTTGTACCTCATTCTCTGCAGAATAGAATAACCTTTGAAATGGTACCATTCACATGTGAACATCATCTATCTGAGGCGGGGAAATCGTGAAATGGACTTATGTTAAAAAATATCCCTTTTCTTTACGTTTCCCCCCCCCCCCTCCCTTCTGCTAACGCAGAAATCTGAAAAAGTCTGATAAATACTACTCGGTGGACTGAATGTTCGTGTAAAATGTCAATCTTCTAGGTGTAAAAGTAAGCGCGCCAAAAATAATAAAAATAGGCCTCACAAAAAATTACTTTTTTAAAGTTATGAGATCATCCCCTATGTCTCGACGCAGAAAGGCGTGAAACCATGCCAACGTATTCTACAATACCCCCAGGCTTGAAAAAAACGAAGTAAAATGCTATATTAGTACTATTTTAATCGAATAATGGAGATACTACCCTATCATGTAAAAATATACGATGTAATTTAGAACGGCTAAGCAAGAGATTATTATTGATCAAAAAAGGAAAATATAATTTGTTTCTAAATGAAAGATTCTGCTCAGTGAAAAAGCTTTGATTCTCTTGCTTTGTTTTATAGCACATCTCGTTATTTGTTTATTTTATTTTATTATTTACTAGCTGTACGGACTCGGGTCTCAGTTCAGAACCTCAATAAAAAGACAGGAACAAGAATGATAAAGAATTTCCCCACAGCCATTCCATTTCCGGGCGTTTATCCTCTGCTGTTACGTAAGACGGCGTACCCAATAGGTAATGTTGGCTGCGTACAGAGAAACCGACAAACTTGCACGTATTTTGTCCCTCTCCCACAAAAGAAGTCACCCCGAGCCGAAAATCGGAAAAGAGCTTCGTAGGCATTTACATCTGGTGATCTGTGTGTGTCCAAAATTTGGTGGTTTTAGACGTATCCTTTCTATGCGATAAGCTGATGACACACACGCGTATCATTTTATTATTTAACGTCCCATGATTCGCACCGAGCCCAAGGGAGACGGTGATAATGAGATGAATGTGATTGTGGATTAAAGAAAGTGGGAGGAAACGGAACAGCCCGAGAAATATTATGCACATTGTGTTTATCCGCACCTAGCTCATTTGGCGAGTGCTGGGATTATCCCAGGGAACCCACGCACCAGAGTTGGTGACCTCTCTACCACTGAGCGACCGCGGCACACATACTTTCTTCTTAAATTTATTTATTTATTTGATACAAACGTACGAGGTCTGTCTAGAGAGAAACTTAATTTTCTTAATATATTGGTATTTACAGTTTGTAGAAGTTATTCAGATTTATTTACTTCAATATAGTTCCCTTCACCAATAATACATCGTTTCCAGCGAGCTCCCTCGTCGCTGTATGGTTAGCGTATACATCTTCAATGCAGTAAACTTCGGTTCGATTCTCGGTGGGAGCTGAAGTGAACCTGTAGGTCCACGTCTCATGCATCCTCGCTGCTGAAAGGGACGCTAGACTGTAATCCAGTAACAACAACATCATTCCCAACGCTTCCTCCACTGCTGGAACGCACGTTGTGGAACAGCGTGGAACTGTTGCAGCGAATTTTGTGTTATTTCTTCTATGAATTGGAAATTGTTATTATGTCATGAAATGTAAGTGTGGCAATATTACTTACTATTAAAAGTAAAGAGGAAGAGAATTGCTTGAATTGAGACAAAATATGGGAAGCTTATAAATCTGTTAATTACATTCCGTAAGTATAGAGATTAGGCTTAGAGCGTCCATACAACTTCTAAACATAAATACACTGGTACTTATCGATTCCTTTTATTGTGCGATATTTCCGTATTTCATATTGAGTTCTTCAATTACCCAACGTACCCACATGATTAGAGATTGTGTCTACAACAAAACATCCATCAGAGTCCTAACAATAATCGACACACATTCTCGACAACTAAACATTCAATATAGAGTATGTGCAACCTTCTTTGACACTTCGGCCCCGTACAATTATTCTGTAACACATTGCGCCCGTTCGAATTCCCAACAGAAATGGCGACCCTTTCGAGTGCATTTCAACTTCGATAGAATAGAAAGAAGTCTCCAGTGCCCAATCAGGTGAGAAACAACATTCATAGTGTGCTTTGTCTAAACGTCTCTCGGTACATTTACAGTGGCAGTAGCACAATGAATGGATGAATAAATGCTGAACAGTTCACATTGCTACCCTTACACGCTTTCATTGTTTAATTTTACTTCTTGTTTTGTCTGTAAATTCATGTTGAAGTAATGGAGATGGTCCGTCAGGGGATATAGCAACAGGTGAAGTTTTGAGAAATGAGTCACTTCAGTAGAACAGAATTTCACTGTGGCATGTTAATTCCGGAGCTCCACAAGATTTCATTACTGGTATACTCGTTTGCTGATACTGCTGCGTCAACAGGTAACACCCCCCCCCCCCTATCGGAATTCGAGGTCGAGGAAAAGTATTACATTTCAGAAAGGATGAATGTAACACAGGACACCAACATATGTTATAGAAGATTATTAATAGTTGAATAAAGAAGAGAATAAAATTATTATTGAATTACGGGAACAGTAGCCATTACGTAGTTCATTCGAAGAAGACAGGTGAGAGTATTCTGACGTATTACCACTTTCTTCATCGAAACTAATTTTGTCGATTCTTGTGTTTGGCCGTCAGATCTTCGCATGTTTTCACTTCTAGAATCGTCACTTGGTACGTTCCGACGTTCAGCTAATAATAATTCGTCACTGCACAAAACTTTGAAATGGTTTCGCAGCACAACTTTTCTCAAAATAAGAGAACACTACAATAATAATTAACTGAATTTGATAGTAGACTTGAATTCAATATGTATTTAACGTTGCAGTAAAGATTTATGTTTCGTATTATACAAAACTTACAAGTGGTTAAATTAGGAAGAAACAAGCACACTACTATTTGAATATAGAAAACGTTTGCGTTTACCAGAGTGAGAATAGCTTCCGATTTTTCGATTGAAAATATCCTTTTTCCTCTATTCTGATACTCAGTAGAAAATTGAGGCTTTCTGGATAGTCAACAAAAGTTTACTACTACGTTTAATCTGAACATTTTATCCATATCCATTTAGGGTGTGTGTAACATCTAACGTACTCGTATATTGTGGCAGCCTGTATGTTTAAACCATTGTTCGTCATTATGCCTTAAAAAATGTAACTTGAAAATAAATTTACCATTAATTGGATCGTTGACAGTGCATTAGTTAGAGGGAGTCTTTGCTGAGCCTCGATTCACGATTTTTTTTTTTTTTTTTTTTTTTTTTTTTTTTTTTTTAGTGACATATTCTGATAGGCATACATTTTACTCTTCTTTGTTGAGTAGATTATTGCAGTTGTCCTACAGTAATCCTTTCTCTTTTAATATTGGTCCCTTTGCTGAAACTAAGGAAATGCTCATATGTACGAGGGGTAATCAGAAAGTAAGGTTACAAAGCCTGCAGTGAAACGTACATATATATTATTTCATACAACCAATACAGTCAACAGATAGAACATACATTAGGTTACTTTTCGACATAGTCTCCATAGCGGTTGCGACATTTGTCGCATAGTGGGATGAGTTTGAAGATTCTTCCCTGTTAAAATTCCTATTCTTACGTGTTCAGCCACGTTGTCACGAAGTCTTGCACCTTCCTGTGTGAAGCGAAGCGACAGCCTAGATGCTCCATTAAGTGCGGGAGCAGGTGAAAGTCGCTTGGAGCGAGGTCCGGGATGTGGGGAGGGTGGTCGATGGTGTCCCACTGCTGAATCGGCCCTCTGCACTCCTCGTTCGTGACGTTTTCTATACCAGTTGCAAAGTTTCGACACCATTCTGTAACATGCTGACGACACATTACAGTCTCTCCCTAAATTCCTACCAGATGCCGGTGAATCCAGCCTCGGTTGCATGTTTCGCCCATCGGACTTCTTCGCAAGACAATTCCCCAAACGAGTCGCCATTTGTGTTTACCTACAACTAGCACCGTAGCTGGCGGGTGGGTGAAACTCTGCACAGTTGCCAACTCGATGTATTAAAATTAGTGCACACTCTTCATTCCTATATAACAGGCGGAACTCCAGAAATATCGCCCTTGTAACCTTAGTTTGTGATCCTCCCTCGTATATATAAATTGTGGCATGTCGTAGTATTATTATGAATGCAAGTAATGTGGTTTTGACATGATTACAATTGTTGCTGAGTGTGCAATTTACCTTTTTCTGTCTAATGATTATTTTTCCCTTATCCTTTGCAGAGGTTTGAACTTGGACTTAAAGCTGCCGGCGAACGTTAATCTCGCAGAATATACATGGTCACGCCCTGGAGCCTCCTTCCTCTGCCATATATGCAAGAAGTTCTTTACGACGAAGGCCGGGCTGTTGGTGCATTCGCGGATCCACACCATGGAGCGACCTTTCCAGTGCGAGTACTGTGAGAAGACTTTCGCTCAGAAGCACACACTAATCGTTCACACACGTACCCACACAGGGGAGGCTCCCTTTCAGTGTCGACACTGTAGCAAATCGTTTGTCCAGAACAGTGACTTAGTGAAGCACACGAGAACTCATACTGGAGAGACTCCTTTTGCCTGTTCGTTGTGCGGGAAGTCGTTTGCGTTGCGTCATCATCTGCGCGCGCATATGCGAATGCATACAGGCGAAAAGCCTTTCTCGTGCCCAGAGTGTGGCAAAGCCTTTCCACACAAGTATTATCTCGCGATTCACAAGCGAACACACACAGGCGAACTTCCATTCTCTTGCACCGAGTGCTCCAAAGCGTTCTCTCGGAAACATCATTTAGACGAGCACTTGCGCGTTCATAGTGGCGAGAAGCCGTTCTTGTGTCAAGACTGCGGGAAGTCGTTCGCGAGTACCAGCCATCTGGCGTTGCACAGACGTGTGCATACGGGTGAGATGCCGTTCTCCTGTACCGTTTGCAGCAAAACATTCTCCCAAAGCTGTAACTTAAAACGTCACCTTAGGACTCACTCGGCCGAAACAGTGTTTACCTGTGAAGAATGCGGAAAGCAGTTCGGTCGCCGCGTGAATCTTGTGCAGCATTCGAAGAAACTGCATAAAAAGTATCCTTCTTCTTCGAGTAGCATGATGGAAGATGAGGACAAGGAATCTACTGCTTTTCCTTTAATGAATATGGCTCAGTCAATGGACGACAGTGGAACTTTTATTCTGGGAATGACGGATTCTCAGGATGAGTTTGATGAAAGTGATGTAAAAGACTTCGCATTGAGAAGGGAGGACGTTGACTGTGAGGTTGATTCAGAGGAAAAAGAGGAGGAGGACGTGAAGCCTGTTATTCGAGATGGTGTAGTGATAGACCCTTCAAAAGACTTATCGACTGCTGCTACAATTCCTGTAGAATCGAAAGAGGAGCCAACTTCAGAAGGTGATGCCGAAGTTGGGAATATATCTAACTCTTTGCCATTAGATGTCTCTGTAACGGAAATGGACAGCCAGGTATCCACATGACATCACGATCAATCATAAATAGTATCATTACATTACATTCACTTTTATTTAAAAGTGACTCTACTCGTAGGCGTATTACATAATTAAGCAAGCCGGAGAATTTGTTCTCCAGAGAATACCATTCAATCTGTAAGTCTTAATAACCCATCAGCAATTCACATTGTTTCAAAGAATATGTATCTATAGCTTGCAGATAATAATTGCATCCAAAGGCAGCTTTTTTAGAAATGCCGAACGTTGCCTCTGCTTTTGTTAACTAACATATTAAAAGTACTATCACGTTTATAGGGAATAAATGCATTTGTGTAACGGAGTTTTGTAGAACTGCCGGTCGAGGTTTGGCAGGAGATCCATTTTTAAAGAAGTAAGGACAAAACTAGAGTCTGTAATTTATTTACTAATTCATTCTAATTTATTTTTGTTGTTGAAATTTGCGTAAGGAGAACATTATGCAATAGAACGACCTCTTCTATTTTATATATATCTCTTCTATATTTTTACATAGAAGAGATAGAAGAACCTCTTCTATATTTTTTATACATCTATTGTTGGTTGTACGTTGCAACAGACTGAATCATGCTTTTCTCTTTAATTTAAAAGCTTTAAAACTTCGCGATCTCGTCGTGAGTAAAGTCGACACGTAAGAGCCTGACATACTAAAAATAATACAAAATTTACCCTTTTTCGTTTGCTTGTTTTTCGTAAGTGGAAGGAGATAATGAAATGCAACTTACAACAATCATAGATAATGTTATTCTATAACAGAATATATGAACCTGAAGAATTTTCAGTGTTGCCAAAATAACATTTCTCCGAAAATCCGTGTCTATTTCTGAAGTTAAGGGAGGGACTAGAGGAAATAACTCAACTGCATTTTATTACGTATCATGTTGTCTTGGAATCCTGTGAACTACGTTTTAAATAATAGTTGTATTTGGTTTGTAAGAAACGAAATAGTTTAATCATACAGTTGTTAAAATTAAATAATAATGTTATTTAAAAAGTAGTTCAGAGGATTTAAAAGAAACATGATACGTAATCAAATGCAGTTGAGTTCGTTCCTCTAGTCCTGCCTTAACTTAGATTTTGGGGGAAATGTTATTCTGGCAACACTGTAATTTCTATGGATGACAACACTGAAAATTCTTAAGGTTCATATTTTTTTCTGTTGTATAATAATATTAGCTATGATCGTGGTAAGTTGCATTGAAAAAAAGCAAAAGAAAAATGGTAAATTTTATTATTATTTTTAGTATGTTAGGCTCTTAAGAGAAAAGTAGCTTTGAATCAATTGTATAGTCTGGGACAACAATAATTAGTTGACCATCTTTCTAACAAGAATGAATAACAGAGCAGTTATGACTGACCCCTTCGTTTGCAGTAGCGGGAATGAGAGAGAGAGAGAGGCGCTTATTTATTATAATCTATTTAATTTCTCAAAAACTATGCATCATACGAATGTTCAGTGAGTGATTTAATAGTTTGTTAGAAGCAGGTTGTAATTTCTTTCAGTTATCCTTAAATTATTTAGGTATGAGGAAAACCTGCGAAAAACGCGGGATAAAAATAAACATTAGGAAGACGAAAGCAGTGTTGATTGGAACGAAACAGTCAGTATGAAATACGGAAATAGGAGGGTCAGAAAGTAAAACAGGTAACTAGATAACAGGGTGGTAGTATAGTGAGGACATGAAGTACGAACATGAAATAAAACCAAGGACAGAAATGGTGAAAGAAGCCTTTAAGAAGGAAAAAATGTCTATTTTTGCGGGTCCTTGATGAAAGACTAAAAGAAAGGATTCATTAAATGTATTGTGTGGAGTATTGTACTCTCCGGGGCCTGTATGTTAGTTGTATTTCCCTGGTGTGAATGAGGAAAACCCTTACACAAGATGGCTGGCCTGAAAAAGCTCTTACACCTTTTCGAGCGAGTGTTCCCAATGGGAATCAAACCCAGGATCGCTCACACCAAAAGTGAGAACGTGAGCGGCTACACTACGCAGGGCCATGTTTTCCTAACGTTGTTAGGATCATTAAGTCTAGGAGGTTCAGGTGAGCAGGTCGCGTAGCTGGAATGGAAGAAAGTATGAACACATTCCAAAGTTTAGCTGGGAACCAAATCAAAAAAAAAAGAAAAAAAAAATCGAAGACCTAGGCGCAAATGGAAGGACAATATTAAGAAGAATCTCGGAGAAATGGGAAGAAATGAGAATAGAAACTGGACCCAGTTAACACAGCTAGAAATCAATGGAGAGCTTTTGTAAGTGCGGATTTTATAGGCCATAGAGTTAGTTTAATTGAGTGTCCTAAAAGGCTCCATATGCCATGGAGTTAGTCAAAGAATCAGTGCCTTTGAATGTCAGTTGTTGTTCTTTAGAACAACACAAACCTACTTGTTAATGTCCTCGTGACACCATTATTGACTTGGTTGGGAAATGTAAAAACAAAATCCGCATACTCCCGATTGCCTTTCATTTCATTCATTGTAGAAGCATCGCCCTGCTTGACCTACTTCATTGATCCATCTATCAGGAAATTTTACCACCTTCAGAGGCAGTTTATTGTTGCTTCTAATTTTCCATGTTCGGCTTAGATAGTTCGCTGGTGCAGTGGTAGAGCGCTCACAACTGGTGTAAGGGATCCGTGGTTCGATCCCAGACCATGTGAGTTTATGATGGACAACATTATGTTTCCTTGGTGTTCTGGATGTTCTCCTGTCCCCAGTTCCTTCTTTATTATTCCCTTTCAATAATCTTTTGCCCACTTTAGTCGTACAGCGCATAATCGAAGGACATAAAACTGAAAAGTTTTATTCACTCATTTCCATATGCGATTATCTCTCTCTAGGTTGAAAATCCAACTTTTTTATATACTGACAGTGTAATAATCCTGGAGGTTTCTTCTTTTCTTCCACAATGTCGATTAATTGGGTGTGTATGTGATTTGGAAAGCCGTAATACTGGTTTATCGGTTATATATGCATTTAAATTTTTCATTACTTTCTTTTAGCATACTTTCCCTACTCCCCCTCACAATCATAATAGATCGAACTATGAACATGAACGTAAGATACTATGCGAATAGAATTATATGTACCTTTGTTCGAGACTATACAATAGTAACCATAATTAAGAAAAAAAATACTTGATATTTTCTTTTTTATCCTCCTGAGACTTGCGATCAATCTCAATGTTGCAAAAATGTTTCATTGTGGTTTTTATAATAATGAGAATCCACTAAAACGTAAAGTTTCAGTTTTCTTGAAAAACATGTAACTGCAAGGTGTGTGTGTGTGTGTGGAGGGGGGGGGGGAAGATAGATTGCTGTAGCAACCTTCAGTTCTCATTGTTACACTTAAGAACAACGTGTTTTTTGAAGTAAGCTATAATTTTCTAATTAGTTTCCCTTTACATTGCTAATGATATTTACATTGATATATATATATATATATATATATATATATATATATATATTACTTCTATAAAATGTAGGCTCAAACAATGCAAGTATTACGTAAACAATTATCAGATTTTACCAATAATAACCTACTGGTTTTTACAGCAACCGCCTACTTTCATCAAACATTACAATCGAAATGTAACACAAATTTTGTGAATTGAATTGCATAACTTACAAATTATGAGCAAAAAACTTAACGTATCTCGTCTTGCAGGCACGTCTATTTTAGTAGGACTACTGGTTACTTGTCGACTGTCCTTCCATTTGTGGCGGAATAAGAAACTTTTGCAATTTTTGTTACGTTCGTACAAGGTTGCTCGAACAACCATCAGGTTCACGATCGCTGAAAGTTGAGGCGACGCATAAAATCGCAAGAACCCGATGGTTGCTTGAACAACCCAAAAATAGCCTCGGGTCCCAGGAGGTAAAACACTTGTGATATTTTGGTCACTGCTGCAGCTTGTTTCCAATACCGAAGGTTGAGACTATAGTATGCACATTCCGTGGAGATAGTTTTTATTTATTTATTTATTAAAGTGTGTGTGTAAGGGAGGGGGTTTATACTTCGTGTCTTCACAATATTTTCTAATTTTTTCCCACAACACTTAACTCTTCGAAGTTTTACAGTTCTGGAGTCAATACTCTGTGATACAATAGAATGATTTAGTAGCCGTTTATCAAATATTCTGAGTCTACAAAATACGAGCCACACGAATAATTCAAGTTATTATGGATATTGTAATGATATGTTAGATAGAGACAATAACAGTCCGGGATTTTAGCCGTTCACCTGATGTATTTTATAAAATACTACAAAATAACCTTTGTATCTATAAAGTTAATAACCTTTGTATCTATAAAGTTAATATCTTAAAATCTTCCTTTTAACAAATGAGGTGAAGGGAGGAAATGTTTTATACGGAAACCCTTTAGCTCAGAGCAGTCTCCAGGGTGTTTTATTGCGACTTCACAATACGGTACTTCGGTAAACTCCTTAGCTCATGGCAGCTTCCACGGATTTAGGCAAAGTAGTAGTCCTTCCAGGGCGACGTCAGGAGGTTAAGCGATCGGTGGTTAACTAATACTTCTGTCCTCGTTGGGTCCATTTTTATAAGTGATTCGTTCGTCCTGGGTCCTGTCATGCTGGCTTCGTGTCTTCCTTGTTTTATGTGTATTGTCTGCTGTACTGATACTTGTAAACAATTGCAATTGTATGGATAACATGTGCTTGAACTGAAAGATGGGGATCCTTGCAATTTTAAAGAAGTGGTTCGCTCGTACCCAGTACTTTTAGTAGTAGTCCTATTTCTTCATTTTACTCGATTCCCAAATTATTCTCTCATTTTTAAGGCAATTTATATAAATTTTTGTTGCTGGCCCAATAACAATGAATTACCATATCAAATTATTCCTTTTCAGTGCATTTTAAAGCATTATTTTATTTTTTTTTAATATTTATTTATTGCTTCCAAATTGTAATTGCATTGCATATAGAAAACTTGAAGCATTTGGAGCACGTGACGGCCAGCGAACGAAATATTCAGAAATGTAGAAGGAAGTAGGATATAGCACGAAAGAGTTATGTTACGTGATATTAATTTTTTAAAATCTGACTTCACAATCATTCGTTAAATACCTTAACAAGTGTTTAATAAACTGTTGATTTATTGTTGAGTAAAAAATTACTATTTATAATTAATAACGACAGATGGCTGCTAAATTATCAATTCTCTTAACGCTACGTTAAATAGCATTTAACGAATGTTTATGTCAACGATTGCTGGTGAAGATGCTATTATTGTTCCTAAGTAGATATTTTTTATAAGTTGAAACACATGATGCTAATTGAATTGCTAATCAATGTCGAAAATTAATAATAACGAAAGGAAAATCAGTATTTAATAAATACCTAATTAGATATTGTATAATTGTGTTGAATGATTTGACAAGTCTGTTTGCAGAAGCTAATAATTTTGTATATTGTTATTCAGTCTGGATATCCGAAAATACTTGAAGGATGAATTGTTGTGAGTGAAAAGACTGCAAATGTGAGTCTCTGTTTCTCTTTTGTGTGTGTTTTTCTCGTTTACAAAGTTGACGTGTTCTTTTATTATTATTATTATTATTTTTTATTTATTATACATAGGAAGGTATCTCCATGAACTAGAAATTGTGTTTGTGATTTTATACAGATGTAAATTCGTAATATTTGTCGTATTTTAAATGAAAAATTCATGAGTTGTAATGTGTATTAATTTATTTTTAATTAAATGAATATATCCATTTCAGTGCATTGGGCGCCCTTGTAATCAAATAATCGGTAAATTACATCTAATGATAATATTCTTTTTTATTTTTGAGTTAATTGAAGTGTAGAATAGGGAAATGGTGTGTTTTCAATATATTTTGATTGTGTTTAGGGCAAAAAAAAAGGGGGATGATTAAAAATGACGCAGCCCACCGAGAAATTCTGCGAACTGTTTTTCATTGCTACATTGATAGCCGTGAATTTGTTCTCGGTGAGAACCATCGGTCTCCCACTTCGGGGAGCATCTGACTCGCTTCCACTTTTCTTAAAATTGTCGTACAGGTCGTAGCGTGCCGTGATAATGTAGTAACTAATAAACTCCTTGTGTACTCATCCAAAATGAAGGTTCTTTTCTTCAGTGTGCAATACTAATATATATATATATATATATACAGGGCCGGATATAGGATTTTCTAACGGGGCACAGTGGGGCGAAAACGCAAAAAGCTGCCGAAAAGTAAAAAAACGAAAGTTAGTAATATAGGAATTTTTTTATGTAGTTGACTAGAGTGATGTTAGAAGGGCCCAAATCCATAAATAGAATAGGGTTTTTACTTTATTCCGACTACCTGAGCCACTCTTAACTAGACCCTTCAGCAGGTCAAATGCTTAGAAAACAATAGAAGAATTGTGACGCATCCGTTGAAACGGTTGTAACTTTCGAACGCGTTCATAGTTTTTAAATCTGTAAAGTTTTCCTATATTGTACTGGTAAGTAGAATAGGTGTATGAAGTGAAAAATTAATAATAATGATGTAATAATTTATAATCTGAATCTCAAGTCAGGCAAAATTTTCACATTGTTTATATATTTTATTAACTTAAAGCGTTGAAAACATTATGTGCACCCTCGTGCACCACGTTCATATTTTGTAGAATGGTAGTCTGAATATTAATTAATGCTGTCGACAAAAACGTAGCTGCGAAAACGTGCCAATCTGACTTTGGTGCACGTTTCTGTAAGAAGAAACAGAAAATTTATTAATTTAGTAATGTTAAGTATATCTGTATACATTATGTATAGACAAATGTAGCAACATTGACATTTATGTAATTATAATATAAAATATAAATTAATATAAATTATGAAAATAAAATTATTAAAAAAATAATAAAATAAAATATAAATATAATATAAAATTAATAATACATATAAATGTTACAATCTTAACATTGCAACAAGAAAACAAAAGAAAGAACAAATAAGGTCACGCAAATGTAAATATGCAATTAAAAATGAATGCACTTGTAAACATTTATAAATGACGAAGGTTGCGACCTTTACGTGGTATTATGAAAATAAGTGAAACATTACAGATCATTCGTTGCCCTAGTCTTCACCAGTGCACAGCAATTTTTATTAATTGTGTCATTAAAATTAGAAAACATTTGTGATCAATAAGAATGTAAGTAACAAGTACTTGGGTAATGAAATATATTAAAAATTTAAATGTTTAGGAAGACATATTGTGAAGATTACGAAGCGTGTTGATGTTAATTATTGTTCATTTAATGTTACAATGACAAGCCGTTGCAGTTATCATAACCGAATCAAATACCAATAATTTATGTCATTTAAGTAATAATACATTACTAATAAATAAGAACGTAAGTAACAAGTAATTGTTCATCAAAATATGTGAAAAAAGTGAATGTTGTTAAAATTACGAAGTATGTTCACATTAATTATTGCAGAATCGTAATCAGCAACCTCAATAACCTCTTAATAATAAATTTCATTCAATTTGAATATAGTTATCATATTTTGGCCAGCTTTTTGCGTTTTCGCCCCATTGTGTGGGGGCTGCATACATAACTACCACTACATTTGAATTAAATTTGAATTTTTTAATGCCTTTAGGCATCTGTGGCGTGAATGACGAATATTACTTTGCTTAGTGAATCCTTTTCCTTCAACCTTCAGAAAATCAACTTAGACTATTGCTTTTCCAAAACTCTGCTTTCTTTTAAGTACCAAACGGATACATGATAGCAAAATGTTTTGGAAAGTATTGCTATTTTCAGTGCTAGCTTCTCACTTTAGACAGTGTATATTTACAACAAAGGGAGGTGCATGTGCTCCGGTACACCCCTTAAATCCGGCCCTGTTTATATATATAGGGTGTCTCAAAAGTCTCCTGACATAGGGTAACTGTTTTCAGAGTTACAACAAAATGTAAGAGGGTGAACCGTCTCCAAATGTAAAGTTTTCAATCTAAAGTGAAGGATTTTATTATTATTATTATTATTATTATTATCGGACGAGCCGTTTCGGTTGTACACTCTTTATGCGTCCAATGTTAAATGAAAATGCACGGCAACGAGCACCTCTTGATTTCTTGGGACAGTTTGAATGTCTAGCACTAAGTCGTATTATTTGCCCTTCGGATTGACTTCCTCGTCCAAGCCCTTGTTTCAGAGTATGTTCCCCCTTCAAATGCCCTTGTAAGAAGTCATTTAAAGAGAGTTTCCCGAAAGCGATTTTTGAAATCAATGTCTAACTAGTATAAAGGAATTCAACACTGCCAGATGCAAACATTTTCTTTGTCCATTTCAGGGTTTTCCTATCAATGGTGTAACTGTTAGCTGTTTGATCCTATTAATGATGTAACTGATATGAACATGGCCCCTGTTGTAGTGTAAAATTGCTCCAGGTTTTATTGCATTTCTATGCCCATCTACAAAATTCCCTTCTACCGGTGCAACGTGCTCAGAAGGAAAACTTCTTTTATATTTCCAAGCAATTGCAATAAATCACCTTTGACCCGAGATTTGATGTCCCCTTTCTTCAATTTTAATTCTCCCTTAGTAAATTTGGGTGGCGTAACATGCCTGTTTGGCCTAACTGTACCAAAACAATTTATTTTTATTTCATGAAGCGTATCGTACAAATTTGGCGATGAAAAATAATTATCCACAAAGAGTTTATGTTCTTTGTTCCTCACAGAATGCACCATTTTCCTAACTATGCTTCTGTTGCCGGAACATTAGGAGTTTCTAATTCTTTCTGTTTACCCGTGTACACAGGAATGTGAAAGGTCTAGCCCGCACTATCAACTATCTTGTATAACTTGACACCGAAATGCTTGTGTTGTTTAGGAATATATTGTCGAAATACAACTCGCCCTTTATAAGACACAATTACTTCGTCAATGGCCAAATTTTCTCTTGGTTTATAGTATTTTTTTGAAAGATTAGTTGATTGTTTCAAAAACATCGCGTACTTTCTAAATTATGTCCTCTCTGTTCGGTTTCTCGTCTGCAAAATGTAAAAATGATAATATGTTACGAAACCTTTTTATTATTTTTCCAAAGAAAGGAGTGTGATAATCTTTTGTTGACCAGTAGTCGCACAGTGTGTCCTGAACAGCATATCCCACCAATAGTATAAATGCCAGAAAAACGTACATTTCTTAAATTGTAACGTCATCCTCAATAAGGGAGGGTTGAACATCTCATTTTGCAAGGTGTTTTTCGTAATATCGATTTGTTTCCGTTACTAATAACTCTACCAAATGTTTATCAAAGAACAGAGAAAAGATTAATAGTACAGAGGAATTTGTTGTGATGCTAACAGAGGCATTTTTGTCTAATCCAGTTTCGGAAACTGTAAAGGAATGCACTTCAGGTTTATTTCCAGGAACGCGCGGGCCCCAGATTTCACGCCCCACAGGATGTAAACCACTTGGTTCCTTACCCCCCGAGTCACTAGCATTGTCACTTTAACGTTCCTTAACATTCAGTGTTATTTTATCAATATCTGCTCTGTCCTCTTCTGTCAATATTTCTTCATCACTACTTTCGTCCATAAATACAAAATCTCGGACTTGTTCGTCATCAATAAACAGTTTCCCCCATTTGTAGCACACACGCAGACAATAAAAATGTATTTTTCTACACTAAAAAATATTTTCTTGTGACGCGAGGAAAAAGTAGCAGCAAGCAGCTGCACAAAAACAAAACTGAGAAGAAAATATTTCTCGTCTCACAGTCTTTTCAATTGTTTTGGACAACCCTAGAGAGCCCCTGACCTAATGTGATATGATTAGCTCATATTTCCAATAAGGAAGTCATAAATAACGGGAGTCCTTAGCCGTTGTACTTTCGTGCATGCGCTGTACATGCTCTACCCATCTTAGTCTTCCTTGTTTGATTCTTACAGTTATATTTGGTTGGTCGTATAGATGTTTGTTCTAATGCGTCATGTGTTGTTGGTAAATATTTGCCGCACTCTCTTTCTTTCCCATCTCACAAACCATTCCTCCTCACTCGTGGTCATTACCCAACTTTCCGAATCGTACATGACGATTGATTTTAGTATCGTATTGAACAGGCTGTATTTTGTTTTTCATCTGACGTTCCTACATTTGAATACATTCTGTAATGCGTAATAACATTTATTTCCGTTTATCCTTTCTTGTATTGTCTTCAATGATTGTCGTGCCTAGGTACTTCTTGTCCTTTTTATTATATAATGCATATTTAAATTCCCTTCCTTATTAGTCCCTTTCAGATCTTTAAGCTTGATATATTTTGTTTTGTTTGCATTTATTTCTAGCTCCATTTATTTTGCTTTATTTTTCATTGTTTGTAATTTTCTTCTAGTACAGTGTCTGTTTCCTGTTAGGATTGCTATATCATCTGTATATGCTAATATTTGAGCCATTCTATTTAAAATGGTTCCTCCTTGATTAATAGGGAGTTGTCGTATTACTTTTTCTCATGCTGTGTTAAAAAGTATTGTTGAGATTGAGATTACAAAAAAGAAAAGAAAAGAAGTCCTCGTAGCGGACTTAAAACCAAAGTGGTTGATCCACGTTAACCCAGGACCGAAGGTCTTATGTAACCAAGTGATCCAATGTTTTCTGAAAGAACAACACTGATCAAGAGAACAGGGATCGTTTATATATGAATCGGGAGACACGTTGCAGAATCTGAATACGAAAAGTTTCCTAGTTAAAAGAAAGAAAAGATAGTTAAGTTTGAAAAAAGAAGGACGCTAACTACCTCTCCTCCTATATTCTTCCGTTTCTCTGCAACACATGTGGACTAAAACTATAGCTTCTAATGGACCAGTGTTTCTATCTATCTTTAAAACTAAAAGATTCATTTCATCTGTATAAGCTGCAATGCTTAGAAAATGAATATAGAGTTTGCATAAAATATACATATGTGTATGAAATAAATGAATATTAGTTCCACATTTACACTTAATATATATTAAACACCCAGACCTGGAGATAAACCTAATATCATATAAAATTACACATTATAAAAAAAAAATCTTCTTTATTAATATAAATCAAGTAAGTGGCATTAAAATGTCCACTTACATATACCCAAGCTATATAAAAAAAAAAAGGAAAAAAAAATGAAATTACTTGCTTGCGCAAATTTTCTTAAAAGTTCACTGTCTCTTCCAGTCTATTGCACTTTCCATTAATACACTAGGACTTGAAGTAAATACTTCAACACACAAAAACGATATATATATATATATATATATATATACGTATATGTTTCAAAGTTTTAATGTCTCGAACTGTCTTTGAATTTAAGTATACAACATAAAATAAAGAAATAAAGAACTACACACTCAAACGTTACAATATTTACTCACTTCTTCACCACAAAAAAAACACAAGTTGCACTCCGTAGAATGTTTAAAATTCTACTTTCTTTTTTACATCTTTCCTTACAGGTTCTTCTTCACACTCAATGTTTTTTCCCGGGGTACGAGGCAGAGACTCTTAAGTCGAGGCATTCACCATCAGTGATCAAGTCTACAAAATCTTCATCGTCGGTGTCTCTGTCCTTAGAACAGGAAGGCCTATTGAAATCATATGTAGAGGAATCCTTTCTAATTTTCTCGATATCCCGTACTTGCTCTTTGGTTAATTCAGCAGTTGTTAACCGCTGTTTCTTGTTGATTGATTCCTCTGTATGATCTCCTAAACGTTTCTATCGTCTTTTGTTATTCCTGTAGGAATCTATATTGAATAACAACTGAAGTGTTAGAGGATTCTCTGGATGCGGTCTAACACCCGCAAACACTGAGCGTTTCGAACTCTGAATTCCATTATGAAACAGAACGGATCAACATTCCGAATTCGCAGAGACTACGCAGCTTCCGACTTGCCTGGTAGAGTTCTTAAAAGCAAACTAAACTAAAGGTCTAACTTAAAAAAACAAGAAAAAAACGAAATGTCAAAAACAAGAAAAACTAAAGATAAAACAGAATAGACTAACGTTTTCTTTCTCTCTTTTTCTTTTTAAACAACTAAGTCTGAGGGTTGAATAACTTCCCCCTTCAGATCTTTTCTCTTCCTTACTGGACAAACAATGAATGTAAGAGGGTTGTAATTCTAGAATGTGTTGGCAGAAAGAAGGAGGTGCCACATACGGTTTTAACATGTCTGCATTGGTTCTAGTTTCTTTTCCGTCCCAATCATTCCTAACAATGTAGGAATTCGTAGCAAGTTGTTTCACAATGGTATATGTACCCGAATATCTGTTTAGAAGCGAGGATGCTACTTTCTGGGTGGGCTCGGACAAGCGGATCACCCGTAACCAGACCTTACTCCCAATTTTAAATGTTTTGGTCTTCTTCCTCTATCATACATTTTCTTGTAGGGTTTGTGTCTCTTTTCCTGAACTTGGTTAGCTCTCTCTAACGCGACAGTCATTCTGCCTTTTTCATTCTTTCTCCAGGGTGCCTTAAAATTGGATGGGGTAGTTCACGCCCAAAATGAAGATAGAAAGGGCTATATCTCGTGGAGGAACATACTTTTAAATTGATGGCATACTCAGTGTGTTTAATATCCCTACTCCAATTCTCATGGTATTTATTATAAATTCCCAGTAGCAACTTTCCGTCTTTAATAATTCTTTCAGATTTATTAGCCCTAGCCCTGTAGGCACTAATATAACTATATTTAGTTCCTAGAACTGTCATAAGTTCTCTCCATAACTTGCACGGAAACACACTATGATTATCAGAACAAATATATTCATAGGTTCGGTACTCTAAAAAGAAATTATGCAGTTTACCATAGTTTTTGCTGTCAGTCTACTTATGGGGTAAAGTTTAATAAATCGGGAGAAAGCGTCTACTACTACAAAACAGTATCTGTATCCTCCTTCCTTTGAAGCTGGTAGAGCCCCAAAATTGTCTACAAAAAATATTTGATTGGGCTTAGTAGCTAATGAGCTCTGCAATTCTCCAAATTTTGTGTTGACATTTTTCTTAAATACAGTACAGGCTACACAACTTTTACAGAAACCCAGGATGTCACGTTTCATATTATTTCAAAAATATGTTTTTCTTATTTTTCTAAAGGTTTCATTAAAAGAAGGATGTCCAGATTCTTTAATCGTGTGCCCTGTATAGCAAGCAGAAGCACACAATATTTTGGGGATCCATATTACATGCTTAACCTTGTTCATGATTTTAACACGGCGCATTAGAATCCCTTGGTCAGAAAAATATGTGACACTATCTAGATATTTTAGTTTATTTCTCATTGAACATGAGAGTTTTTGTCTTTCGTTTCTTTTGAAGTGAATTTATTCAAAAAATCTTTTTCCTGATATTCTATTATTCGTTCAAAATCTCTCAACTTAGAATTCCATTTGAATTTTCTTTTTTTCTGTTCTTCTTCGGCAAGATGACAAAAAGGTAATTCCCGGAAAAACTTTTTCTTATCTCTATCAGATACTGGTGTCGTAATAAAATTCTTTATATTTTTCTTCCTCTTTTCAAGCTTCATTTTTTGCTTTTCTATTTTAACAGATTTACTATCTATGATAACTGTCAATAGGACCTCCGATCTTTGAACTTCTTTAAAATCAACAAGTGCACAATCTTCTAATTGTATCTTTAAATAACCAGGATCGTCTCCTCCCAAAGGTAAGTTCTCTTCAGAGCCAATAAATTCCGGTCCCTCTATGTGATTATTTTCAATCCTAGATAATAAATCTACATGCTGTATCTTTCCTGGTCTATAATGTAAAACTACATTAAATCTCATGATGCGTGTGGCCCAACGACAGACCATCGAAAGGAGATTAGTAGCCTTTAATAAACTTATAGCAGCTCTGTTGTCTGTATAAACATGTACTAAATAAACTTCAAATTTCTCAATGGAAGTAACGATGGAAAGCAATTCAAGATATGCAGAACAATAATTTTTTTGAGTTCTATTTAATCGCCTAGATCCGTAGGCAACCACTCCTAATCTTCCTTTATCATCTTTCTGACAAAGAGTATAGCTACTCGCTATTTTTGATCTGTCAGTGTATATAAAGAAAGCTTCATTTAGTTTTGGTAGCAGAAGTTCGGGGTCTTCAGATAATGCTTTCTTCAATCTGTCCAAAGTCTGATCATGTATGCTCTCTCATTTAAAAGCAGTGTTTTTTCGGAGTAACTGAGTCATCGGAGCAATAATTTCGGCCATGTTTTTAATTCGAAAGTGAAAAAAGTTAAAATAGCCGATTAAAGCCTGAAGTCCCTTAATATTCTTTGACCGAGTGAATTGATTGTCCATACGAATCTTTTCTTCCGTGCAGGTGACCACACCAGGTCGTATTCGGAAGCCTAAAAACAGAACAGATTTCTCTGGATTCAAAGTAAGTCCGGCGGGCTTCATTCTACTTAAAAATTCGTTAAGAATTTCAAGTAGTTCTTGCTGTGTTTCGCTGCCTGATAGGTAATCATCACAATAAGCGATTACCCTTGTAAAATATAGTTCTCCTAGTACCATCTGCATCAATTTTATTAGCGAAAAAGGCATATTTTTTAATCCGTAACAGCCAACTCTGTATCGGTATATACCTTTATGCGAATTAAAGGCCGCATACTTTTGACTGTCCTGGTGAATTTTAATTTGTGCATAAGCGAACTTTGCGTCTAAAATAGTAAACCAACTCTTTCCTCCTAAATGCGCTAGTGATTCAGTTAAACTAGGTAAAGAACAGAATTCCTTAATCGTCATAGCGTTCACCTGCGCGAGTCCAAAATTAATTTATACGAATTATCACGTTTTTTATGCAAAATGGGGGCGCCTACAAAATCGGAATGACATTTTTCTATCAAATTATCTGATGCCGTTTCGTCTAGAAGCTTCTCCATTATTTTTTCTTTGTTGAAAGAGGTGTAACCCGAGAATAAAATGGGTAGGGGTTGGCAACCCTGATTTCATGTTCTAGTAAATGGGTTAAACTAGGCTTAGTTGAAAATGCTTCCTTATGTGTGTACAGAATATTCTTTAACCTCTCTTTTACAGTCGAGTCTACGTTGACTTTACTCAACATTTGGTCTATCAAAACTTCTTTATTTTTTCCTAAAAACAGATTCTCTGAATTCTTCGACCTGTCATCTATATAAGCATCAAAAGCATAAACAGGGGACATATAGTCTCCTATTTTCCAACCGAATAAACCAAATGATAATACTATTTTATTCTTATAAGAGAAATCTCTCCCACATAATATAGGTTTCGATAAATGAGGAAGAAGAAAGAATTTCGGGTTTACACACTGTGAACTACCCTGTGGGTGGGTGCTACTTTTTGTAGATAGACCCAGTCAGGGCAGATACAAATTGTAAATAATATATGGGTGACTCCTCCTGATGCAGGGTTATTTGTGTAAGCATGGGAGCCTGAGTAAACACTGACATATCAGTACTGCAAATTGTCGTGATAATGGCCTTCTGATTATCAAAGGATCATTATCTCGTAGGTCCACAAGAGGAAGATAATTTAATGAGCGAACTTCGGTAGAGACTTAAAAATATATATATATATAAACTTTGAGACTCTTGAATTTCAATTTCTAGTGGTTACATAATAAATCAATTCATTTCCGAATGCAGATCTGACTAATAACTAAAATGCAACAAACACTCCCGATTTGTAGATCTGCATCGGCCTTCCTTCTTGTGTTACCTGCCTTGTGAGAACGCAACAACTTAATCATTAGTTACCATAACGATAACCTGTTCCCTGTAACCATGGAAACAAGTAAGTTAACCAACAGATCACAAAATATTACAAGGCCTATACCAATTACAGGACGCTGCACCGTCGCCGCAAGCCGCCGACCACCTGCAAAGAATTTACATACACAAAAATACATTAGGTATTTTAGTGTATTTACCACCATGCAGTTACAGTATCCTTGAAGTGGGAATTGAACTTGTAGAAAAGTTGCAGCACAAACTTTCCATTGATAAACGATTTTATTTAATAATAAGAACTTTCACTTCAGACACACACTACACTAATAGGATGCTGACTACGGGAAAAAAAAATTAGAATATATAACTCTTGTTAAGTTTTTCTTTCTTTCAAATGTTTATTTCAATATTTTATTTTACGTTGGCGCGCATTCTCTTCTGGCTGTCTTGAATCTTCCCCACTCTCTTTCTTCATGTAAGAGAGGTCCTGAGTTCGGTATCCAGAGCTCTTCCCTGCTGCTGCTGTTCTGTTGTAGTTGATCTCTAATGACGTACCGCTGGCAGTTTCATGTGACAGTAGTGTACTAGTAAACTAGTTTGTCCATAGGCAAGAGTTATTACCAAAGAGTTCTTAGGTAGTCTTCTTTCATGCTCATTATATACGTGGGAGTGTCGCTGTTATCACTAACAAGTGAGAACTTGTAATACTTAATGTAAATACCTCAACATTGACTTGTTTGATAAAGGTCAATTACATTCTGACACTGTTTTGATCACTTCACTAACACTGCTCCAACAGAAAAACCGACTGTGGCATGTTTGTAGTTCTAATCACTTGCACATATTCTCACGCACTTTAACATAACAATTTATTCCTTGCTAATAGGTAGAGTTTTTTGTAAGTCGATGAACTAAACAGTTCCAGCTCCCGTGGAAAGTAGAATAACTACTAGCACAACTTATATGTTTTCCTAATGTTATTTTCCTGCCGACAAGAATTGACGTAGAGAAGATGTCAACCATCCTTTGACAAGACCCGAAGTGCCACATGACCTCCCAGCCTTCAGAGATATAACCCCCTTCGATAGGGACTATTTCCTGAAACTCTCTTTCTGGCTGTATGCTCGCTTATGGCCAACCGTCAATGGCGACCCATGCGAGTACTCTTTTTGATAATTGAGGTCATTGGAAAATTCATGATTACTGTTTATACAGTTTGGTATTTCACTTTTTAAAATATGATTAGCAGAAAGCTACAAGTTTCTACCATTCGAAGCATATAACACATTCTATATAGAATAACTTTGTAACACATAATATTACAAACAAAATAGTATTCTGCTATTTTTGCTACTTCCCCCCTTTCGTACACACCCCTTGATAGGTGTAGACACTTGTAGGTGAAAGTTTTCAACCCCTCGACTGTGTCAATGTAGACGAAATATGTAAGCATTTTATGAAAAGAATTTTAAAAACATATTTATCAGATTGTTACATTGTAAATAAATACACAAACCTTTTCTTTACATATATAAAAACCTTTGGAGATGTGACATATAGTGTGACAACATACATAATCAGTGTTTGGGGGTTGTTTTAACAATTGTTTTCCCACTGTTTACCTGAGTACCAGACAGTAATGGCTTCTTAGCAGCCGGTTGTAGACTTCCGGCGATGGAGTCTTCATGCAATTAGTACATGATTGTGGTGCAATGTAGGGATACTTTGACATACGAGAACATGACAACAAATAGTAAAAGTAAGTTTCGTTATGTCCAGGAACCTTTGTAATTTAAATACACTTTAGTTAAACATTTACTCAGCTTACCATTTGAAATTTGTATTCTTCCGCCAAAACGGAAGGGCATCTCCAGTTAGGTCCGTTCTCGTAGGAAGCATTGGAGGCGGGGAGCGGGGAGTAAAGTGTGAGAATCGGTAAACTCTGAAAGTTTTGACATCTCATTGTATCGTAGTTTTCGCACTTGAATGGTAGATGGAATACAATGGAACTCACAATTGCTATGTCCTTTCCTACGATCCCATTTTTATGCAACTTTGCATAATTTACTTCTTCTAATTAAATAGATTGGATCTTTACAGCATACACTTCCAATTCTTTAAGCGTACTGAATTCTTTGGTGCATGTAAATGTTAAATTTATGATGTGACTTGCTAATAATCCTGTTTACTTGCTCTTCTTCTGACGGTGTGGTTCGAAGTCTACTGTATAGAACGGCCATACTTCTCCCAGATTTTGCTATGGATTCCGAAGGCAATTGCACTCTCTGCGCAATTTCTGATTCTATTTCGAGTTCATAATTGAAGCAATAGTATTCTTGGAGGAAACTACTATAGAAATCGTATAAACTCAAAAATGGAGCTTTAAAATTGAACCATTACTTACTATCCGCGTGTAGTAGATTGGGAACTATCTTATCTAAAATGTCTTCCAAAGAGATGTCTCTTCTCTGAGTAATCCCGTAAGGATTCTATAAATAAAAACGGATTGTCTGTCGTTGATCTGAAAAAATGTGGTAATTGTATCTTTACTTCGTCCACTATTTTCTTGCAAGTGCATATGCTAATCGAGCTTTCCCCGTTTTGACTGTTTCTACTCTATCATTATTTCCCTCGTTATTCTGACTCATTCTAATTAACTGTAGAATTTGCTACTTCAATTTCTGCTTCTATTTGTATCGCCAGAGCTTCTTTCAACGCCCTTATATCTATCTGTTCGGCCATGTCTGTTTTTCTTCCTGATCTTAATTTCATAAAAGGATATGATATTTTGACTTCAAAAATCTCGGACGAGACCCCAATATATAGTATCTCTTTCTGTAAATAACTATACTCTTTCCAGCCTTAGAAAAGAGTAGATGTAAACAAACCCACCTGACTACCAGTGGGTCGATGACCAGTGATTGGTTGTTGGACTCACTGCACTAGTATCCTACCGCAATATAATCCCTACTAAAATAATAATTTCAAATAAAGATATCTGAATTTATCCTGCATTTTGTGATAATAAACGCAATATATATAATATTTAACAACAGATGTAGCTTTATTTCAATCTCACGCGTATTTGGACATATAGTATTTACTACGCATGCGTATGCGTTCGCGCGCCTACCCCACTCATTTAAAATTATAGCAGAATGCAGAGTTTCGTGGCGACGATATGTGACAATAATCCATTTTCGTCTCGTGTTATAAAACACAAAAGAGGACACAGGAACAGCGGTAAGCTCGTTTATATAAGGATTTAAGAAAATACATATATGCAATATAGTGTCAGTGCGTTAATTATTTACCAACCAACTATAGCCTTAACATTGTGGAAATTATGCGACGACAGTGAGCTAGCAGACGATCTTGCTGTTCACGTCTCTGGCTGCCGAAGCACGTGTGAGCCGCGGAGTAATACATTTCGCTTTGTTTATGTCTACTTTGTTCTAAGGTTGGAAAGAGTTTAATTAATTTTCAATTCTTCTTAAAAACAAAATTAACTTTCTCTTCATATGAAGCTACATGGCCTACTTATCGATTCGGACCTTTCCTTCAGATAATACTCACTGTGTATATATATATATATATATATTACAGATAAAAATTTATAATAACACGCATGTAATATTATTCAATATCTCTCTATATACGTACTTCTGTTTAACTGATGTTTAACTGAAGTTTCTTGTTCCCGAATTCAGGGACTTGTTTATTTTAAAGAACAAAACACCAGTATTTTATCCTGTTATTTATAAGATAGATAAACGGATTAGAAGTTTTCGTAATCGCACCTGCAGAGTTATTCCCCCAGAGTCTTCACTGCAAACTCTGAAGTGTTTCTATTAGTATAGGCCCTCACTCTGAGCCAGTACATACCTAACGTAAATTCTCTAATCATCTAAAATTCCTTAAAATGTTGTTGGGTCCTGTGGCATAAGCTTTTTGCTGTCCTCACTGTTGCAACAGCTCACCTTAGCCTTAAATTTAAAAGCAACTCTCTTAATAGAAGAAAGGCTTGTCGTAACTACATAGAATCCTCGTATACATGAAAACTGTGTTCGAGATGCCTAGCTGAAACTCTTCATGAGTATATAGCTGAGAAGAAAGTAAAAAACAATCTCTCATTATGAGACAAGAAAAATGGCACTTAAAGTAGGCCGTGCCCTATCCATCGGTCTCTCACTAATGAAACCAGAAAACTTGACCCTTTTACAAGAGGCAATCCCTATCACAGGTTCTCAGGAAAACAGAAATGTACAACATGTAAAAGCTATTCAAGGTCAGAAATAAATTCTCAACCCTAAAATGGATCGAACTCAAAACCGTTTGAGTTCAGGAATATTCTTCGTAAGTCTTAACCAAAGGTTTAACAAACCATCACCTTGATAAAATCTCACCTAACTATTTAAATATAATTCCTAGCAGGGGAACAAACTTAAGAAAATCGAAAAGTCCTACCTACATCTTAACAAAAAGTTAATATTTTAAATTATTTAACTATGCGTCCTATCTCCCTGCCTGGCCTTACGCAAGACCACCTAGCTAGCAAGTCTTTCAATGCATAGCCCTGATAAAAAAAGAAAAAAAAAAGTAAAGAAGTCCTCGTAGCGGACTTAAAACCAAAGTGGTTGATCCACGTTAACCCAGGGCCGAAGGTCTTATGTAAGCAAGTGATCCAATGGTTTCTGAAAGAACAACACTGACCAAGAGAACAGGGATCGCTTATATATGAATCGGGAGACACGTTGCAGAATCTGAATACGAAAAGTTTCCTAGCTAAAAGAAAGAAAAGATAGTTAAGTTTGAAAAAAGGACGCTAACTACCTCTCCTATATTTTTCCCTTTCTTTGCAACACATGTGGACTAAAACTATAGCTTCTAACGGACCAGTGTTTCTATCTATCTTTAAAACTAAAAGATTCATTTCATCTGTATGAGCTGTAATGCTTAGAAAATGAATATAGAGTTTGCATAAAATATACATATATGTATGAAATAAATGAATATTAGTTCCACATTTACACTTAATATATATTAAACACCCAGACCTGGAGATAAACCTAATATCATATAAAATTACACATTATAAAAAAAAAATCTTCATTATTAATATAAATCAATTAAGTGGCATAAAAATGTCCACTTACATAAGTTCAAATTCATCAGTTAAGTCTTGTTCTATTCTTACTGTAGTCTTTGTAGTTTTTAGTCATTTTGATTAACTGGTATCTTTGCGGCTCCAAATTCTTCCATTTTTTCTTGTTTCCATATAGACTTCCTATTTAATTGACAGGGTGCATTACTAATTGAACAGAATGTCTTCATTACTGCTTACATTAAGTTTAACCTCATTTATTTATTTCTCGTGAAACTGACTTGACAGTTTTTCAAAATTATCTGCCCACGTACGTCTAATTTTATCTACTTCACTTTTGATTGGCACTAAATCTGTTGACAATATATGAATACGTTCATCTATTTAAATTAACTGTACTGTTTGATTTCTCAAACTTTCCTGCAATTCACCAGAAATTTTTTCTACACTTTCTAATTTACACGTAACATCGTTAGAATTTTTTTCTAACTTGTTTAGTTTCATTTTTGGATTCATTTATGGCATCTAACAAAACTTGCAAAGTTAAATTCTCACTTTCTGCCATGATTATGTTTTACAAAATACACAAAACACAATAAATTTCAACTATACTCTTAATTCAGCGCATTTTGCATATCATGAGTATCCAAACCATTTTAAGTGTCAAAATACACATAGACTGTCTCTCAGACGCTATATCCTCTACAAATCACTTAATACAAATTATCATTAATTCATCTGTCTCTGGAAGGGAAAGCCATTCTATGAGCGTGTGGGTTTTTGACCATTCTATGAGTGTTCGTAAAACGGTGTAATTTCGTTTAAATTCAGTTCAGTTCCTTTGTGAGTCCTCGCGTGATGATTTTCATGTTACATGGCGGGTTCACTGCACCTTGAACTAATTTGGAACCAAATTCGGCACATCTCCATTCTATTGAAGTGTTTACTACATAGTATATTACGAAGAATTATCAAATTACTTTTTTGCACTATTGTATTACACTTTCTTAGAAAGTTTGTCTTGTGCGGTTTTTTTTTTTTTTCAAAGATAATTAGCTTCTTTTGTGGGCCAATGTAACTACGTGTCCACCAGGTTTTACCATCCTCTACGCACTAACTAATCCGCGCCAAACTTAACCTCTTCCACCTTCTTTTTGAGATAACGAGGCAAGGCGTGTCCTTAGTAACTGCATTACAACACGTTTACAAAGTGTCAAAATATGACATCATTTGTTTTTAATTTTTAAAAGCTACATTTGGGTGATTATTCACAACTTTAGCGCTTTAACAGAGTTTCATTTACAAACGGAGTTGATGGCAAGATTAAAGAATTTACATCACGCCACCTTAAATAACGCCTAGTCATTCTGCGTCTCTATTACTCACTATCACAAAAGTTTTTCACATCTGAAGAACGACCCAAAACTCTTTTCTTCTATTTCATTTTTCCATTGTACCACTAAGTGGCAGCATAATCAAGGAACAAAATGGACATAGAGAGCAACACATGCTCAAAACATCACAATCGTTTGGTATGGAACGCAAAATTTGCGTTTATATAACAGAATAAAATTATGCGCAAAATTGGAGCAGTTAAAGTGAAACCTTGTTCCTTCAAAAGTTTTTTTTTTTTTTTTTTTTTTTTTTTTTTTTTTTTTTTACACTATACTCTTGAATGATTTTAAGAAGTGGCTGTCAGAACATAACAACTGGTATATCAAAGCGGATTAAGGGAATAAGTACATCATTATTCCAAAAAATATGTACAGGGAAAAATCTTTGATAAGGTGCAAGGAAGTGCATTTATTAGATTAGAGTCTAATCCCTTGCAAAAAGTTATAGCCCACACCAACAAAACTATTTCCAAATCTCAAATTTTAAATGATTCAACGAGTGTAGATCTTGAAATATCTGATTCTGAATTAGCTATTATATACGGCCTGCCAAAGACACAAAGCAGGAGTTTCCATTAGGCCTATTATATCAGGTGAATGCCATCCCACGTGTAAATTGATTAAATGGCTTGTTAATTGTTTTAAAATTTCGAATATCCCCCTACCTGTTGCGTAAAAAAAATAGTTTCGAGGTTAAATAAGAAATATGTAATTTAATCAATGCAAATAATATTAAAATGACATCAATTAATGTAGTTGACATGTATCCGTGCATTCCTTTGCAATTTGTTTTTGAATCAGTTACTGACATCTTGTACAGTAAAAACCTTAATACTCCAGAAGTGAATGAAATTCTCAATCTTCTTGAATGTGACCTAAAATACAATATTTTCTCATTTGAGTGTAATAAATATCATCAAATGGAATGTTTGGCTATGGGAAACCCCTTATCACCATTGTTAACGAATCTAGTACTTCATATGGTTGAAAGTAGAATTTTGAAAACGGAAACTTGGTACAGTTCGATATTATAGATATGTTGACGATATACTCTTCTTGTACAAGATGATTCACAACTGGATTACATATTAAAAGAATTATGAATATTCACAGCAATTTCAGATTCATCGTGGATAAAGCGAAGGACGGCAGTCTTACGTACTTAGACTTTAACATAAGAAGATATAACAATAAATTGATCACCAGTGTCCACCACAAACACACAGCCGGTACATTCATTGTAAATCTGCACATTCAGCAGGTTCCAAAGCTAACCTATGGAGGAATTTCTTTTTTGCGTGCTATACGTCTTACTACTTTAAAAACAGATTTACAGATATCTGGTGCTTGGAGTCCCGGGTTCGATCCCAGCTCCCGCCAAGTGAACTTCGTGGTGGACAAACACCGTGTGCGTGGGTTTCCTCGGGGTTCTCCGGTTTCCTCCCACTTTCTTCATTCCACCATTTCATTCATTCTTCATCATCACCGTCTTCTTTAGCCTAACCGGCATAACCGTGGGACGTAAAACTCAAAGATTTCATTTCAAAGATATACAGATAGAAATTGAATACCTGATGAAGCTAGGTAATTTGAATGGGTACTCATCCTCATTATTAAGTAATTGGTATAATCAGGTTAAAAAGAATTTAAGTTCCGATAAACCTGACACCGACATGAAAGATAAAAAAATGGGTGGGATTGCCTATTTTTCCTTCATTGTCAACTGCATCGATATTACACTGCATACATTGTACTGCATGATAGAATCTATACACAATACAGTTTTCGTAAGCCTTAAAACCCCCAAAAACTTTGGAAAACAACATTACCCAATTTAAGACTTCTTCCACGGATCTCAATGAAAAATCGGGTATTTATGAAATAAAATGCAGTTGCCGAGAAAGTTATATAGGCAAAACGAAAAGAAATCTGAAAGTCCGAGTAAAGGAGCATATTAGAGATTTAAGAGCGGAAAATCCGGAGTGAGGTTTATCGAAGCATTTAAGAGAAACGTAACACGGTAGAAGATTTAAACATTTAATTTTGACCTAGAAATGAAGTAGAGACGATTTTTGAAAATTATTTTATTCATTCAAAAAACCGAAATTAAATTTAGACAAGGGATGTTTGACGAATGGGAGGCGGTAATTATAAAATTTTCACAACAGTGGTATGACAATAAAAATAATAACATGAGTTGGCAACCTTCCAACAAGGAAGAAGAAAGGCGCTCAAATTGACTCCGCAGTGTAATTGTAAAAAAGCTGGACAAAACCCCAAAATGAACTCTTATCACTGAAATGAACGTCTATGTAGTCTTTTTAGTAGGGGTATGTCCACTTTATATAGAACAGATCTGTTTTTCATCCTGGCATCACTCGTTCATGAAAAAGAACGTACCGAAAGTGGATAATTGGCCGTCCTTGTAAAAATGCTTTTCGTGTGTGGTATTATGACGGAACTGTTACTCTTAAGAGTCTTCACTACAGCGAAATTAAACTACCGCTAATAGTTTTTTCTTCAGTATCTTCAAAACAAATAAAAATATTCTAAAAACAAAAACTTAGTGCACTAGACAATATTATTTTGCATGTGATACCGTCAGCACAATTCATCTATCTGCTTTTGATTTGCAATTGTCGTTAAATTTAGTATTTTATGCGGGTTCTGTCAATAGCGGCATAACAAAAGCAGATTATTATGGTAAAGCAGTAAATTATGGTAAAAGTATAACATGCAAAATCGTATTGTCTATAATACTCGCGCCCAGTCGTGAAGCTTGGGCTCTAAACCAATCCCAGCAATATTTTGCTTGAGCTCCAACACATCGGAAAACTTCGGTACAATTCGTGGAGTCGCTTCCCGAGCGCGCACTTGGGGAAACGTCAAACAGCTGAAATTCACCAACAATGTTGCCAAACATATAAGACTTAGTTTAAAAAAGAGAGAGAGAAAAAAAAGAAAAGCATCTTAACCGATTGCAGAGGGACAGCAAGTTGTTCTTCCTCTTCATCCTCTTGTCCATCTTCGTCTGTTTCTACGTAAACTTCGCTCTCCGTATCGCTGTCTTCTAAATTTATAATAATATTTTCCATTGTGCTATCAGCAACAACTTTGAGACGAAAATCTTCGTTTTGTAGTTTTTCCGCGTGACCAACACATGTCTCCCACTGACGTATAGATACGCTGTCGAAAGCAATATTTACGAGATTTTCTACATCGTTTAGCCTAAACGTGCTGTTTCTGTCTGCAATCGATCTCTTCAGTTGTGCCCATATCATCTCTATTGGATTGTAGTGGCAATGACAGGGAGGCAGTCCGAGTACAGTGTGCCCAAAACTTGAAGCAATTTCGTCCAATTCGCTCATTTTAATGCGAGGTTTGGACATCTGTACAATTTTCAAAAGCTCAACACGGGTTTGCTTCGGATCGTGTGGAATATTGTTTTTTGATAACCACTCAATTATGTCATTTGTGTGTGTGTGTGTTCGTAGTTGGCGATCTATTCAAGATTACTGAGTGGTAACTCGCGTTGTCCATCACAATTACAGCATTTTTCACCTCTATGTCATGTAACTTACTAAGAAAGTTTAAAAACCATTCCTTGAAAACAGCTGCATTCATTTCATAGTGATAGTCAGCAGAGCTCTGTTTTCCGCGGAAAACTAATTTGCGTCCTGGCACAAATCCCCTTTTCCCACAGGCACGTTCAAACCACCTCTTCCGTCTTCGTCTTGCCACACCTTGGAATGAGAGTGGTTTTTGTGCACAAATGTCTCATCAAGGTAAAATACTCCCTCCCCTCTTCTCTTGCCTTGCAGATTTTGCGTAAAAATGTTACACGCGAAGCCGCAATATCGTTTCTTTCAAGAAGGTACTTTCGACCATCTTTTGTATTCCGGTAATGGAAACCCATTGACTTCAAAATGGAACGTAAGGATGTTGCTTTCCCCTTAAAGTTAATTTCACTCCTCATACCACGAAGAAGTTTATGCACCTTGGGATACTCACCCTTCTCATAGTAATGGAATATTCTCCTCCTAAGAACATTTTTTTTTTTTTCAAAAACATCCAGATCGCTGATAATTGGTCTCCTGTTTATCCGTTGCCTTGGAGAAAAGAAGGATGTTTCACCTGTTAAAGCTTGTGCTCCCTTTGCCTCTCCAGTTATGCGTTGAACAGACTTCTGCTTACCCCACAAGCTTCTGCAGTTCTCTCCTGTACTTTGTTTATGCTGATTAGAGGAGCTCCTCCTTTTTTAAAAAACTGGAGAACACTATAAATAATATATCTCCCTTGCTTGTGAATCACCTTCTTATTGTTTCTAATATCACTCATATTGCATATCCCAAGAACAGAACAGGAACGCAAGGTGAAAGAGGGAATCCAATAACAGGTACGCGTATAAAAATATACACGTAATCACATATACACAGGGGCACACGAAAACACTTAAAAATTACCAATAATAACACTCCACAACAATAACCACTATAACAATTATTCTAAAACGGTAACAATAACACGAATAGTAACAACAAAAATATAACGCAACAATAAACAATTAACAAAACGAAACTTGGCGCCAATCCGACAACACCGTACTCTCGGGAGATGTTTTCCGTATAGCGCGAGAGAAGACACTGACAAAATGTGATCGGTGGGGGTTGACGACCGGAACACACCCTCGCATTCTATTGGGTGGTGAAATCGATAGATCTAGGTCAAGCATCACGACTCAGCGCAACTACTATAGTTCACTACGTTTCTGCTTTTCGAAGATTTTTATTTGTTTTGAAGATATTACAGAAAAACTCTCAAATTAGCGGTAGTTTAATTTCGCTGTAGTGAAGATTCTTAAGTATGTTGATAGTTATGAGAAGTTAAATATGGGTAATGTTGACCAGAACAATAGCAATCCTTTAAGGCTAATGGCAGGCCTCTGAAGCACTTCGTATGCGCACTGGAGGAATTTTTACAACACTATATTCAAAATCAATGCTTTGCTATACATTTGTAAACTTTTAAAATTTTCCTAGCATGTCCAAGTTTTCATTTTCATTTTAATATTTTGTGTGGTCTCTCAATTAATGATGATTGTTAGAATTAGCTGCTACTACCTGCTACTTGGCAAACGAAGCCAGCTTCAATGTCTAGGCACGTACTCAATGCTCACAGAGACTGACTGCTAGTCCCGTTGTGTTGTGCCATCTTGCCACCTAGACATGTCTTCGCGCACATGGTAAATCGCTGAAGGATTTACTATACCCGTAGCTCCTCTCCCAATAGAGATGCTAAGTGAGGAAGCTCAGAAGTATCGAAACAGGCTTCCGCAGGTATTGCAAGAAATGTTGCCGGAAAAACTCTAGGAAAGATACAAACCTAGACTTGCTACAAATTTTTTGTCATCGTCTGACCCGAAAATTTCATCGTTCAGACCCAGTATGTCCCAAATCATAACACTATGGTGAACGAAATGCTACAACCTTCAAATAGCCATCGCCAATCTTATGTTTGGGCAGCAGAGACTTTTCAAAGTGATTAATTTCACAATCGAATTTTGTCATTTTTATCGTACTAGATTGGACAACTCCCACTGTTTTGTTTTCAAATATGCGTGTTGAGAGATAGTTTCGTTTCTGTAACTAGTTCTTACACGAACTGACTTTTAGTTAACTTCATTATTCTTGTTTATATGTAGTTTTTCGTTACTATCCAAACATATGTTTATCTTATAAATGGGCGCATGGGAGGATATTCAAAATTAACAAAAAATTGGCTAGTTACCAATGAATCCTACCTTGAAAAATCTTGTTTATAATGAGATCCTCTGTGCAGTTTTAATAAATAACGTTACCACAAGTTCTAAGTTGTTTCTTTACATAACGACCCAAGATGGTATTTGTAAACCTGATTTTGAAAATGTCGACTCTTTTCGCCACCTTCATAGGCAACCCGCATTACTGACCATAAACGGTAAATTATTTGTTCACATTACAGCAGAACAATCAAAATAGCCTAATGTGCCTTCAGAAAATACCATATGGACAAAACCACGGTTTCAATACGCCCACAAATAGTTTCGCCACGTTTTCTCATCATTCCGACCACTGTGCGCTGTATTTAGGTTTGCATCCGGAGATCACTGACGTACTTGACAACATGTTTCTGTATAACACAGCTCTTTACTTAGTAAGCCTGTTCCATTTTTATTCCGTGATGTTTCTATTCTTTTTCTTCCTGTTTTTAACCTCCTTGACCAAGACTCCAGGGGGGAGTCGAAAGATTGGAGTTCTAAAAATTCAGGAGTTACAGAAATCTGTAAGTAGATGATTCTTCAAATTGACCTATGCTGAAACAGGAGATGTATGTGGGATTCAGCTTCTGCGTACCGCCCTTCTTATAATAACACATGGAATAACGATCGTAGAGATTTTGTGATATGGGAGAGGTAAGTGCTCTCAGTATTCTATAAATTAAATATTCGGGTTGAAGGAGGGGAAGCTTTTACACATAGGCTACAACGCGTGTAGTTTTCATGATTTGAATAACAATACACTTCATCTATGAAGTCTAGTGCATTGAAATGGATTATTTATTTAAGCGGATTTAGTGATATACAAAAATGATCCTTTTGTGTTGTGCTTTGGTGATCTCATTATACAAAATGTATTATATTTATCTATCATGAAGCTTGTTTTATTTTCTGTCGATAGATCATCTTAACACAACCATCCTTCTTATGTTTTTTTATACGCTATGTATGTTCGGATAATTTTGAACGAAATAAAATGGATAAGCATGCTATAGAGCATAATATATTGTATCAAAATCATTTGTAACGCAATGAAGTTTTCATAGTACGTACATTTGCTAGCATTGTTGATGTAGTGTGTAAATAAATAAATAAATAAACTTTGTATGACATAGTGGCCTCAAAAGTCATGACAGTGTCAAGATTTTTATGAATTTACATGTGCCGAGGCATCTTCCTGATGGTTGTGATGTATTTGTGGATGTTATTTTGGCCAAATTGTATTAATAAATATATAAATAAATAAATGAATAAAAATAAAGGCTTGATTCTGTTCATTCGAATGGATCATTTGACAAGATCAACATTTGTCGCGTGCAAAACTACTTCTTCCTTTAAGCTTTAACATGGACGTCTCCGGCGTGTAAAAAAAATACACACACATATATATATATAGGAACTATTAGAACAAAAAATAGTTTTAGACCTCAACTAAATTTACATTAAAATTGTGATATACCGTATTTACGCAAATCTAAGACGCTCTCAGTTGTAAGACACACCCTTGGCGAAAATAAAAAAGCCACTGAATGATTTGAAGAATTTACACTGCATTGATTTTAAAGAATGGAAAAAATTAATAAACATGAGAAAATAAATAATGTTAGGGGAGAATAAAGAAACATTGAACTTACTGCTGGAATTTACGGTATATTCATGTACATCTGGTACTGTATATTATGGTACTTTTTCCTAATATAATTACAGTACAATGCTTGCTTGCTTGCATCAGTTTTATAGCAATCCATTATCAATATGATATCATATTAAACCAGAATGTATATTATACCAGTGTGTACACACACACACACACACAAACAAACAAATAATTATTCAGCAATTATTTAAACTTGTTTCTTTCGTTCTGTTTTGCACTCACACTCGTAAAAACAACTCTGACATGTTACTGCTCATCATCTCTTTTCTCATCGGTATTACTATCTTCTCCAATTTTTCCACTTTTCATGGTCAAATATACACAAAATACATCAGGGTGTCTATCGGTCACGAAAGTCATGAAAAAGTCGCGAAATCAGAAAATGGTCATGAAAGTCAAGAAATTTAGCTTTTGGGTCACAATTTTTTTATCTGTAGAAAAAATGAATGTAAACGGCAAAATTTTGTTCTTCGTCAAAATTCACCATTAAAAATATATGGTTGACTTTAGACGCTACCAAATCGCAAGCAAAGCATCCTTCCATCGCATGCATGAAAATTCGGCCCAATTCGCAACAAATTAACTCTTGAGAATGTCACTAAATTTTATGATTTGGGAAAGAAAACGTCACGAAATTTCATTTTGGAATTTTAGTAGACACCCTGTACACATTCTTTACACAATCGTGACTAACGGGATTACCAATTTTTGGCAAAACTTCATCTAATCTGGTCTAAATTTGCATAACTCAAATCTAAGATACACCTTGATTTTGAAGGCAAAAGAATCGACAAAAAAGTATGTTAGAATCGCGTAAATACGGTAAATAGAAAGCTACATAAAGTAAGAACTAGCGGGATTCACTTTCTACTTGTATCTGTACAATTAATCGTAATATTCTTCCATCACTGGTAGGTCACTTACGACTTATTTAGATGTTTCCATAGACTATGATCTTTAGGAAATTGTCTTAATGTAGAATTATAACATTAGTACTATTCATTAATTTTATATTTCTCCATCTTCTATACTTTCCTTCCATTATATGTTCTACCATATCGGTCAAAGTACAATTCCTTCTCCAACAATGTCCTGACATGTTTTTAATTATTTCAAATTATATTATTTTAATCCTATTATTCCTAACGCCTCTCATTCGTTTACCATTTCAGTCAGATATGTTGTTCCATTATCCTGAACATATAATTTTCTAAGAACTCTTAAGTACAATTTTTTGTCGTCTTTTCGTAATATCCACGTTTCTTCTTCGTATCCTCGTCGCCATAAGTGCCTTTACATCGCAGTGACGGGTATGTGACCGCGCAGTACTCCAAGGAAGGGATGGTTGTATAAGAATTTTTTATTAATTTTGAAGAGTTTTTATTTTGACTAGGGAATTAACATAGGTATAGGGAGTAAAGACAAAGATTTGAAGCATCAGTGCACGAAAAGATTCGTATTCTCAGTTTTTCTATTTATTGCTTTATATGTTAAGTTAAACACCACAATATGTATCACTGATATCACAGATCGAATTATTTTGTAAAATCGTGTCTGTAACCTATTGTCAAAACATTCATCTCAAGACATGATGTAGAGAAAAGAGAAAGAGATAAGACATCTGTAATATATGTATAATTACTCAATAAGTAATTATAAGTAAATTAGACTCAATAAGTAATTGTAGAAATTAGTTAAAGGACACGTAAGAGAGCGAAAAGGAGGTCTAGAAGTCTGAACTGTTTAGAAACGTCCTAGATGAGTGAAAATATAGTTAAAAATTGCAAAAGGTATCATGTAATTTATCTTTCTTTTCTTATATCGTAGTATACTTTTTTCTTTCACATCCAAACATCTCTATTCAGAATTACGAGATAAAGATGAAGAGAGAAACATTTCAATCTCAAGAATTATATCAGAAAAAAATCTTTTGACTTAGGCTAGATTCAAACTCGTAACCCTTGATTCCATAAGTCTGCGCTCTACCGATTGAGCTAACAATTGCTGTTGCAAAAGACTGATTTCTACAACTACCGGTTGCTGAATGGTGTGTATTAACGAAATTGGCCTAGATAATGGCTTCATATAGCTATTGCAATAATAATAATAATAATAATAATAATAATAATAATAATAATAATAATAATAATAATAATAAAGATGATGAACAGAATTTAAAAAGTCGCATTGTTAAAAGTTTAGTGTGCGAAGTTAGTCCTAATATGAGATTTCATTAATTATATATAATGAACGTAAGCGTGGTTTATTCGTGCGTGCTACTCAAACTGCGCAACTCATAAGGGTTGTACGCGTATGGTACAGTAGCCTTGCGTCCTCCAACCGTGAAGAAAGATTCGGTTTGAACCTATGCGTGTCCTAAGAGGAAGGAGGAGATTCAAAGAAAGAGAAGTGGTTTAGAAATTATGCAAAAATAGAATATCTCACGAGGTGAGGTGATATAGAGTTCAGCGTGTCTTTCAGCTGTGACTCTATACAAGATGTGCATCTACGACTTAACGTGGAACCCGAACCACACGACTCCTGCCGACACAAGGGCGCCCATATTGTGGTTTTCAAAGGGGTAAGTGTAAGCGACATTTCAAATATAGTTCCAAATTTTGGGGTAAATATTCAAACAATTTTTGGGTTTTCGATCTTGCAAAGTATAATTTCCTCTAGAGGGAGCAATCGCCCCCTCTTACTCCCTTAATGGGCGCCCCTGGAGACACAGGGACATGCAAAAATAATCGAAAATAAACGATATTAATGTTAAATCTATAGCTTTTGAGTACATGAATTATGAAACTTTCTATATCGTTCACATCAAAGTTTAGCATTATCGGCATGGAGGTTTAATGGGAGGGGTGAAAATTTAATAATTCTTAATTGAAAGATATGAGTGTGTATTCAATAGTTTTCGGGGTTGCTGAAATTAATAATTACACTCCAGATACCATTAAAGCCCAAAGCTTTACTCTTTCGTTAGCAGGAAGGTTATTCATCTACTTAACTCAGGAGACCTTAAAGTTAAGGATATGAAACTCGATGCATATATTTTTAATTCAAAATTATTAGATACGTATTGTAGCTTAGACTTCTAAGGAGGGGAAGGGCCAATTTATGCAATGATTTCCTTCACATTCGAATAAAATACTGTTCCATTATATTGCGAAAACTCGTTTCGAGTAGTGTCATTGCTAATAGTTTTCCGTATTTGTTTAGACCCCTACTCATTTATAACAGAATCTCACTTTTCCTGTAACACCTAAGCAAACACTTAGTAAAGTAAATGCCATTAAAATCTATATTCATAGGACAGTGGTGCAAATGCAGTTGAGCTCTTCGGCAACCTTTAGCATGGAAAGAGAAAAAAGCCACCACATTGACATTGGAAAAGTAGCTAATGAATTCCTCCCCGAAAAAGGTCACCCGCACATTTATTTTACAGATGGTGGTTTATAGCTATACGTAAGTTTGTTGAAATTGCTGCATAGTTGTGGGGGTGAGACACTGAAGCCATCCGTAATAAGGGGGCAAGTGGCATGTAAAAGTACTCAATATGAACAATATTAATATCGAAATCGTTATGGTATTAGTTTTCGTGGTCGCAGATGAATAATGATGCTGCCGATGTTGCTTAAGTTCAAGTTAAGCCTTGGTTGGCATGGAGGTCAGAGTGGGAGGGTAACAGGCAAATAAATAAATAAATAAAATAAAATAAAATCGAAAACATCCTTTATTTGTGTCGAATATATATTTTTCGGGATCTCTGACATAAACGGTAATATTCCAGATGTGGTATATGACCAAGGTTGGCCCCATTCGCATGCGGTTTCAGAGGAGAGAACCGGTGAAGATTTCAGAACAGTTCCTTTGACTTAAGTTTCAATACACTTAGACTGAGGAGTGGTAATACACAAATACTGGTGTCACATCCGGACCTATCAGAGGTATGATTTCTGGGGAACTGTCGTTGCTCCAGGGAGGCATTACCCCATGATCAGTCCCTAAAATTCGTACTGCTTTACAGGAGCGTAGGCAGGAATTTATTTCAGTGATCGAAAGCATTTTTAGGGTTAAATTGTTCAGATGGTAATGTATACGTATACTAAATTCGTTTGAAATCCCTCCAGGAGCCCATGTTGCATCGTACGTTCAACTGTACTTTTTTCTGAATCAAAACTTTCTCTCTCTCTCTCTCTCTCTATATATATATATATATATATATATATATATATATATATATATATATATATATATATATATATATATATATATATATATATATAAAACAGTAACAGGATCGGTTGTAGACATTTTGTAAGTGTAAATAAACAATATTTAGTCGCCCCCGCCTAAATGATAATAAAAGAATAGAATGCTGTAATGGACAAAAATTCTTCAGATAATTGTTACAATTACAAATTTCTTCAATATATAATAATTCAGTCTTCCTGTGAGTATTAAAGGAAAATGGCGAAATTAAACCTAATTAATTGTGGATGAATCATGACCAAAGTTCCAGTTTTAATAATTTATATATTTTTTTTATTAAATAAGCACAGGAAACAACTAAAATGTATACCTAAGATGTATTTTGACAAATACAGTTGAAACATAAAAGTCGAAACAGAAAAAAACTAATGAGCATTAAGTTTAACATTATCACAGGTTTGATTTTGACAAAGAGATATAGTAGTAATGGCGTTACTTTGCCTCACTTTGGACTTTGACCCCGACCTTTGTGACGTCATAGGTCAAAGGTCAATGACCTTGGCCCGGGGTCAATGACCTAGGGGTACCTAGGACCACCCCCTCTAAATTTTGGCAGGGGTACCTTGGCCCACCCCCTAAATTTTGGCAGGGGTACATAGGACCACCCCCCTTAAATTTCGGAAATTGCCAAATCTAAAAATTTGGTGTGGTAGCCTAGGACCATAGTATGTACCTCTATCAGTATTGGGTGTCTATGTCGTTCCCTTTCATGGGTAAAAAATTGCCAAAAATTCAAATTTCGGGGTTTTTTGACCTAATTTATCTCCTTGGATGAGGTCCTATTACCTTATATAGTTATATGTGCGTATACAGGGGTCCATTACCTTTCATAAGACATGGGTATATTAATGCACCCCTTGAAAAATTTGGGAGGGGTACCTTGGCCCACCCCTTAAATTTTGGAAATTGCCAAATCTAAAATTGAGTGTGGTAGCCTAGGACCATAGTATGTACCTCTATCAGTATTGGGGGTCTATGTCGTTCCCTTTCATGTGTAAAAAAATTGCCAAAAATTCAAATTTCGGGGGTTTTTGACCTAATTTATCCCCTTTGATGAGGTGTTATTACCTTATATAGTTATATGTGCGTATACAGGGGTCCATTACCTTTCATAAGACATGGGTATATTAATGCACCCCTTGAAAAATTTGGGAGGGGTACCTTAGCCCACCCCTTAAATTTTGGAAATTGCCCAATTTAAACATTGGGTATTATAGTATAGGACCCTAATATGTATTAGGTTAAATTTGGGTGGTCCACCTCATTCCCTTTTAGGGGTACAAAATTGCCAAAAATATAAACGTAAGCAATACGTTATACCACGTGTTTGGTTTTTGGCCTAATTTATGTGCTTGGATGAGGTCCTATTACCTTATATAGTTATATGATCATGTATAGGGGTCTATTACCTATCATAAGACATAGATACATTTGTGCACCCCGGGAGGGGTACCTTGGCCCACCCCTTAAATTTTGGAAATTGCCCAATTTAAACATTTGGTATTATAGTACAAGACCCTAATATGTATTATGATAAATTTGGGCTGTCCACCTCGTTCCCTTCTAGGGGTACAAAATTGCCAAAAATATAAACGTAAGCAATACGTTATACCACGTGTTTTGGTTTTTGGTCGATTTTATTCCCTTTGATGAGGTGTTATTACCTTATATGTTTACATGAGCGTATACAGGAGTCTATTACCTTTCATAAGACATGGGTATATTGATGCATCCCTTTAAAATTTTGGGAGGGGTACCTTGGTCCAACCCTTTAATTTTGGAAATTGCTTAATTTCAACATGTGGTGTCATAGTACTGGATCCTAATATGTATCATGATAAATTTGGGTGGTCCACCTCGTTCCCTTTTAGGGGTACAAAATTGCCAAAATATAAACGTAAGCAATACGTTATACCACGTGTTTGATTTTTGACCTAATTTATCTCCTTGATGAGGTCCTATTACATCATATAGTTATATGGTCATGTATAGGGGTCCATTCCCTATCATATAACATAGGTACATTTGTTCACCCCCGGGAGGGGTACAATGGCCCACCCCTTTAATTTGGAAATTGCTCAATTAAACATTTGGTATTACAGTATAGGACCCTAATATGTATTAGGTTAAATTTAGGTGGTCCACCTCGTTCCCTTTTAGGGGTACAAAATTGACAAAATATAAACGTAAGCATTACGTTGTACCACGTGTTTGGTTTTTGGCCTAATTTATTCCTTTGGATGAGGTCCTATTACCTTATATGGTTATATGATCATGTATAGGTGTTCATTCCCTATCATAAGACATAGGTACATTGATGCACCCCTGGAGGGGATTCGGTATCATAGTACATGCCTCAACATGTATCATGAAAAATTTGGGTGGTCCAGATCGTTCTCTTTTAGGGGTACAAAATTGCTAAAATATAAACATAAGCAATATGTTGTACCATGTGTTTGGTTTTTGGCCCAATTTCTCCCCTTTGATGAGGTTTTATTACCTTATATGGTTATATGGTCATGTATATAGGTTCATTACCTTTCATAAGACATGGGTATATTAATGCACCCCTTGAAAAATTTGGGAGGGGTATCTTGGCTCATCCACTCGGTTTTAGAAATTGTTTAATATAAGCATTTGGTATCATAGTACAGGTCTTCAATATGTACCACTATAAATTTGGATGGTCCACATCGTTCCCTTTTCATAGGTAAAGAACTACCAAAAATCAAATTTCGGAGGTTATTGACCCCTATTTAGCACGTTATATGGGTATGTAAAGAGGTTTATTACCTTTATATGTTTATGTTCCGTTTTAAATTTGGGAATTATCAAATAACAAAATTCGGTAAACGTTTTCTAGGACCCATTGTAGATGTTGATGTTCCTCTTATGGCCAAATATTCAAAATTTAAATGTTATTGACCGGCTTTATTATTGAATAAGTACAGGATTTATTACTTTTTTTTATAAGACACAGGTGTATTTGTGTACCAATCTTAAATTTTGGAAGGGGTACATTTCTTATTGTCGTATCAATAATTGGTAATTGTTCTTAAAATTGGATAGTATCTCATTCATTGGGTAAATGATTGTCAAATATGAGTATGATCACGTGATCGGTTATTGACCTATGATGGATTAGGAGTCCAGGACATTGGTACATTTAAACTTTGTAGGATAATTTGAGAATGCGTCATTGGTTTTGATTATTCCCGCCAAATATAAACGTAAGCAATACGATGTACCACGTGATTGACCTTGATGAGGTAGTGTACAGGGATTCATTTCCTTTGTTGTGGTACTTCTTAAGTTTGAGTACACGTTTCTAGAAAACAGTTGGCTCTACTCAGGTAAACAATTGACGGACATTATTGACCTTATTGAACATATAATGATATGATTAACTCTAAGACTTAGGTATATCAAGAGAAGTATTCTTTAAATTTGGGAATGGTGATAAACAGAATTTTAACATAAGGCGCGAAATTTGAAACAATACATTGAACTTTAGTCACAGCTCATAGTCTAAGATCATTGGTGGTGATTGATTTGAAATCTGATAGCTATCCTTATTGAATCTTATGACTCATAGACGAAAGGCAATACATGCTACAACAGTTTGAAATTTAATCATAAGGTGATGTGATCTGACACTAGCAAAGTTATTGTTAATGCAATTTGATTGGATGATCACTATCTTTCCTGCAATCTGATTGGTTGATCACTATCTTTCGTGCAATCTGATTGGTTGATGATTTTCAAATCTTTGCTGTATTCAGTTTTAAGTTTTGTTTAACATTTAAAAATCTTGGTTTCGTTCAACATTTTGCACTCACTGATAAATATGATCAAAACCGTTTATTTGTTAATCGAATAGTTAAAAACCGGATAAAGTTTGACGGTTAACCGTGAAACGTAAAAATTTTTAGTTTGAAATTTTTTGGGTTGAAACATTTTGTTTGAAAATACTTGCTTTCAAATTTTTGTTTGATTTTTTGTTTCAGAATTTTGTGTGAATTTTTTGTTTCAGAATTTTGTTTGAATTTTTTTGACAACTTTTGTTTTCAAAATTTTTTGTTTAAAAATTTTTCGTTTGAAATTTTTAAAAATTTTTTCGTTTCAAAATTTTGTTTAAAATTTTTGTTTGAAATTTTTTGTTTCAAAATTTTGTTTGAATTTTTTTTCGTTTCAAAATTTTGTTCGAATTTTTTTCGTTTGAAATTTTTTGTTTGGATTTTTTTTCGTTTCAAAATTTTGTTTCAAAGATTTTTGTTTGAAATTTTTGTTTCAAAGTTTGGTTTGACATTTTTAAAGTTTGTGCACTCATTAGTAAAGAACCGGAACTGTTTAGAACAAAAACCTCTGGCAACATTGTGGTGCAATAGTACACGTCAGAACATGATAATGCAACGTCATCAGTTTTGCATCATATATAAGCATCGTTCAAGTTAGTATTCATGATAACATCATCATGGCTACTTGTCTGCAGTTTCTAAACACACGTGATGTGATGAAATCATTTACCAAGATTACTGATTTACAACAGAATGTACCTTATAGAATCTTAGCTAGCCAAATGATCCCTACAAAGTTTGGATTAAGAATCGTAGTGAAGCTTGAAAATGATAAGAATATAATTTTACCAGCAAGATATTTACCCATGGAAGCATCAAAACAAGAAGAACTGTTATTACCTGACCAGCGAACGAGTGCGGGCGGCCGGTTTTGGAACTAAAATGCAAGCAGCAGTGTTTCTAACCAGATTACTTGTAATCAATCTATCACAGTTCTTTTTGTCCTGTTCGTAATAAACCACTTCACGCATATGCTCAAGTCAGGGGCAGATCCAGGGAGGGCGTTCGGGGTGATTGCCCCTTCCCCAGAATAGCATATTTTTTATTTTAAAAATAAAACCTAAGAATTTTCACCTTTGTATTATAAACGTAAAATAAAATAGGTAGGCCTTACTTTTTTTGTTTTATGTTGCAGAAGTCAAATAATAAACTGCAAGAAATTACTTACATTGGCGTTCTTGCTAAAAAAAAAAATGTTTACCTTCGAAATCGCAGGTGGCCATTTCTGTTCTAGAAATTGCGGACAATAGCTACTTCTCCTATTCTAAAGTTGTTTCACCTTTTTTTTTTTTTTTTGGCAATACACTCTTACCTTGATTTGACTTTGAACGATCACCCTCAAACATTCAGCCTGTATCCGCCCTTGGCTCAAGTTAAGACAAACAGTTTCAAAAGTTATTGAAGTTATTTGCAGAACATCTTAAGTAACAACCAAAAAACATCAACAACAAAAAGTTTAACTCCATATTAACTTGCGAACAAACTAACGAGAGCAGCGTTTTACAGGTTGCTCCTGTTTTATAATGACATCGAATAAAACGTAATCAATTTTTATACAATCTTTTTAATACACCGAAGGAGATCACTGAATTGTCAATTGTGCTGTGTTGTTCTTGAATTGGTAATTTCCATTCATATATCACTATTCACAATACATCTGCATTATTGCAGGAATGGTTCACTACAATCACATAACTTACGGCGTTCTTTATTAAGCGGAAAGAGATTAGGCTATGCATAACATCAAAACTGCAACTTTTACAAACCGTTGGATACACTGCAGAGTGAAACTCTCCGCTCCCCTGTCTCACCGCTCTTGCCATGTAACTGATGTAAACACAACAGCAGCGCCATCCTCCCAAAACCGCACTGCTATCCTGGTCAGGTAATACGTTTCTTAAATACTGGATCTGTATCTTTATGTTACAAAGGATTCTTGGGTCGAAGTCATCAACTTGAATTTGGTACACAGCCAGATTCGTCAGCGATTGTGATGAAATCATGAATTCAAACGTCAGGACATCAGACATAGTTGTATGAATTTGGTTGATCGGCATGACGTCAGCAACTGTGATGAAACCATGAATTCAAACGTCAGCACATGACGTCAGCCGTAGTTCTATAAATCAACCAATACACTGTCATCCCACGAAATCATTTGAGCAAGTGCTTTTCAGGAGGAAAGATGTGTACTTCTAACGATAAAGAGTTCATCTTCGCAAGCTATTATCCAATAAATATATTTCAAACAAAACATGTGATGATTGGTATCAGTGCTAGAACATTTGAACCAGTGATTCGATTGGGCAAAGCAGAACAATTTGGTGTACAACTGACCTGTGAAGAATGGCAAATATTATGTTCACGAATCGACCAAATGAACGATTATTTTCATGATGAGCTAAATGTGACCATAGTCAAATCATTAGGCTCAAATCATGAAGTGGTGCTGCGTACAGTCCTCGAAGAGAAGATGATGCTGTTACGTAAAAAGAATACATTTCATGCCCATCGCAACATGGTGTATGAAACGCAAACAGAATGGAACAAATTCATCGGCGTATTTCAGTGTGTGAAACATGCAGTGGAAGTGTGCAACAAACAAGTATATTCCTGAAAAAGTACTATTTTGAAAAATGTGTCATGCATATTGTACAACATGTATCTAGATATTGTGATGGTTGTCAACATCGTTCGTGGGTGCATACCTGTATTGATAAACAGTTTATTTGTGATCAAATGGACATTGAGTTTCCACCAATTGATATTGCAATAGACCTTAAGAGACTTCAATTGGAATTAAAATTATATGCTAAAGACAAACTAGTGCAAGAAGTTCAAAATACATTGTATCGACAATATCCAGAACCACTATCTGGTATGGATGTATGTGGAGTGTAATAAAATGATCCATTTCAATGAATTGTGTTTTTTTTCATTTCAAGTACAACCCCATATTCTGATGTGTACTATTGCACCACAATGTTGCCAAAGGTTTTAGTTCTAAACAGTTCCGGTTCTTTACTAATGAGTGCACAAACTTTAAAAATGTCAAACCAAACTTTGAAAAAAAATTTCAAACAAAAATCTTTGAAACAAAATTTTGAAACGAAAAAAAATCCAAACAAAAAATTTCAAACGAAAAAAATTCGAACAAAATTTTGAAACGAAAAAAAATTCAAACAAAATTTTGAAACAAAAAATTTCAAACAAAAATTTTAAACAAAATTTTGAAACGAAAAAATTTTTAAAAATTTCAAACGAAAAATTTTTAAACAAAAAATTTTGAAAACAAAAGTTGTCAAAAAAATTCAAACAAAATTCTGAAACAAAAAATTCACACAAAATTCTGAAACAAAAAATCAAACAAAAATTTGAAAGCAAGTATTTTCAAACAAAAAGTTTCAACCCAAAAAATTTCAAACTAAAAATTTTTACGTTTCACGGTTAACCGTCAAACTTTATCCGGTTTTTAACTATTCGATTAACAAATAAACGGTTTTGATCATATTTATCAGTGAGTGCAAAATGTTGAACGAAACCAAGATTTTTAAATGTTAAACAAAACTTAAAACTGAATACAGCAAAGATTTGAAAATCATCAGCCTATCAGATTGCACGAAAGATAGTGATCAACCAATCAGATTGCAGGAAAGATAGTGATCAACCAATCAAATTGCATTAACAATAACTTTGCCAGTGTTGTAGCATGTATTGCCTTTCGTCTATGAGTCATAAGATTCAATAAGGATAGCTATCAGATTTCAAATCAATCACCACCAATGATCTTAGACTATGAGCTGTGACTAAAGTTCAATGTATTGTTTCAAATTTCGCGCCTTATGTTAAAATTCTGTTTATCACCATTCCCAAATTTAAAGAATACTTCTCTTGATATACCTAAGTCTTAGAGTTAATCATATCATTATATGTTCAATAAGGTCAATAATGTCCGTCAATTGTTTACCTGAGTAGAGCCAACTGTTTTCTAGAAACGTGTACTCAAACTTAAGAAGTACCACAACAAAGGAAATGAATCCCTGTACACTACCTCATCAAGGTCAATCACGTGGTACATCGTATTGCTTACGTTTATATTTGGCGGGAATAATCAAAACCAATGACGCATTCTCAAATTATCCTACAAAGTTTAAATGTACCAATGTCCTGGACTCCTAATCCATCATAGGTCAATAACCGATCACGTGATCATACTCATATTTGACAATCATTTACCCAATGAATGAGATACTATCCAATTTTAAGAACAATTACCAATTATTGATACGACAATAAGAAATGTACCCCTTCCAAAATTTAAGATTGGTACACAAATACACCTGTGTCTTATAAAAAAAGTAATAAATCCTGTACTTATTCAATAATAAAGCCGGTCAATAACATTTAAATTTTGAATATTTGGCCATAAGAGGAACATCAACATCTACAATGGGTCCTAGAAAACGTTTACCGAATTTTGTTATTTGATAATTCCCAAATTTAAAACGGAACATAAACATATAAAGGTAATAAACCTCTTTACATACCCATATAACGTGCTAAATAGGGGTCAATAACCTCCGAAATTTGATTTTTGGTAGTTCTTTACCTATGAAAAGGGAACGATGTGGACCATCCAAATTTATAGTGGTACATATTGAAGACCTGTACTATGATACCAAATGCTTATATTAAACAATTTCTAAAACCGAGTGGATGAGCCAAGATACCCCTCCCAAATTTTTCAAGGGGTGCATTAATATACCCATGTCTTATGAAAGGTAATGAACCTATATACATGACCATATAACCATATAAGGTAATAAAACCTCATCAAAGGGGAGAAATTGGGCCAAAAACCAAACACATGGTACAACATATTGCTTATGTTTATATTTTAGCAATTTTGTACCCCTAAAAGAGAACGATCTGGACCACCCAAATTTTTCATGATACATGTTGAGGCATGTACTATGATACCGAATCCCCTCCAGGGGTGCATCAATGTACCTATGTCTTATGATAGGGAATGAACACCTATACATGATCATATAACCATATAAGGTAATAGGACCTCATCCAAAGGAATAAATTAGGCCAAAAACCAAACACGTGGTACAACGTAATGCTTACGTTTATATTTTGTCAATTTTGTACCCCTAAAAGGGAACGAGGTGGACCACCTAAATTTAACCTAATACATATTAGGGTCCTATACTGTAATACCAAATGTTTAATTGAGCAATTTCCAAATTAAAGGGGTGGGCCATTGTACCCCTCCCGGGGGTGAACAAATGTACCTATGTTATATGATAGGGAATGGACCCCTATACATGACCATATAACTATATGATGTAATAGGACCTCATCAAGGAGATAAATTAGGTCAAAAATCAAACACGTGGTATAACGTATTGCTTACGTTTATATTTTGGCAATTTTGTACCCCTAAAAGGGAACGAGGTGGACCACCCAAATTTATCATGATACATATTAGGATCCAGTACTATGACACCACATGTTGAAATTAAGCAATTTCCAAAATTAAAGGGTTGGACCAAGGTACCCCTCCCAAAATTTTAAAGGGATGCATCAATATACCCATGTCTTATGAAAGGTAATAGACTCCTGTATACGCTCATGTAAACATATAAGGTAATAACACCTCATCAAAGGGAATAAAATCGACCAAAAACCAAAACACGTGGTATAACGTATTGCTTACGTTTATATTTTTGGCAATTTTGTACCCCTAGAAGGGAACGAGGTGGACCGCCCAAATTTATCATAATACATATTAGGGTCTTGTACTATAATACCAAATGTTTAAATTGGGCAATTTCCAAAATTTAAGGGGTGGGCCAAGGTACCCCTCCCGGGGTGCACAAATGTATCTATGTCTTATGATAGGTAATAGACCCCTATACATGATCATATAACTATATAAGGTAATAGGACCTCATCCAAGCACATAAATTAGGCCAAAAACCAAACACGTGGTATAACGTATTGCTTACGTTTATATTTTTGGCAATTTTGTACCCCTAAAAGGGAATGAGGTGGACCACCCAAATTTAACCTAATACATATTAGGGTCCTATACTATAATACCCAATGTTTAAATTGGGCAATTTCCAAAATTTAAGGGGTGGGCCAAGGTACCCCTCCCAAATTTTTCAAGGGGTGCATTAATATACCCATGTCTTGTGAAAGGTAATGGACCCCTGTATACGCACATATAACTATATAAGGTAATAACACCTCATCAAAGGGGATAAATTAGGTCAAAAACCCCCGAAATTTGAATTTTTGGCAATTTTTTTACACATGAAAGGGAACGACATAGACCCCCAATACTGATAGAGGTACATACTATGGTCCTAGGCTACCACACTCAATTTTAGATTTGGCAATTTCCAAAATTTAAGGGGTGGGCCAAGGTACCCCTCCCAAATTTTTCAAGGGGTGCATTAATATACCCATGTCTTATGAAAGGTAATGGACCCCTGTATACGCACATATAACTATATAAGGTAATAGGACCTCATCCAAGGAGATAAATTAGGTCAAAAAAACCCGAAATTTGAATTTTTGGCAATTTTTTACCCATGAAAGGGAACAACATAGACACCCAATACTGATAGAGGTACATACTATGGTCCTAGGCTACCACACCAAATTTTTAGATTTGGCAATTTCCGAAATTTAAGGGGGGTGGTCCTATGTACCCCTGCCAAAATTTAGGGGGTGGGCCAAGGTACCCCTGCCAAAATTTAGAGGGGGTGGTCCTAGGTACCCCTAGGTCATTGACCCCGGGCCAAGGTCATTGACCTTTGACCTATGACGTCACAAAGGTCGGGGTCAAAGTCCAAAGTGAGGCAAAGTAACGCCATTACTACTGATATGCTCTTACACTTCATTAAAAGCATATTTAAGTAGTGTTTTCCAGTGATACAAATATGGTAGTTAGCTTAATTTCTCGTTTTCTTTGTTACTGTAAAGTTCATGTTATAAAGACACTTTTCTGACTTTCAATTTGGCAAAATCTCTTATTATTGCATTAATATCAATTTCATTCAGAATGTAATTTTCAATGGCCATCAAAGCTAGTCTATTTAATCGTTCTTGAGATATACTTGATTTCAAATAATTCTTTATTAATTTTAGTTAAACTAGTTCAATACACAACAAATGACAAAAGTGTGTGTCTTAATTGATATTTAATTTGTCCTCGATCCCGTGGCAGCACTTTAAAATCAGGTTCCTTCGCAAAAATTCTTTTCAGGGCCCTTTAGGCCTATAGAACAATTCAATTCTTTCATGTTTCTTTCCAACATAAACGTACGAAATCAGGCAGTAACACAATGTAAACACAAGCAAAGATGCACCCAAGATTTTTCTTTCGGGTTCGAAGATTTTTCGGAATATCCTACAAATGCAAATAATTTTGTGTATCTGCCCCTGAAATTGTGCTAATTGAAGGATCCAGACTCTCAGACTACCTGTGCAGTGTTTCGTCCACACATATTTTTAAGGGGCCACTTTCCCCCGGGAGGAGATCAAAATAACACGTCTGTAATATAATAATAAATAAAAGAGTAGCAGCAGTGGCTCTCTGAATACTAAGTGTACCCCCCGGAAGATTTTTTCTGAAAGGAACACTGCACCTTGTAGGGATGCACACGAGACAAGATGTGTAGCTGTCTCGTCTCGAAAATGTGTTGTAAAAGTGATGTCTCGACTCGAAAAATATATATTTCTCTATTGGAAGAACCGTGTCTCGACTCGAATTTTGTCTGGAAAATCCTGTCTCGATTCGTCTCGTGCGCATCCCTAGCACCTATGTCGGTGCATCCCTGAACACAAGTAAGTAATAATCAAAACTCTACTTTGCATTAGAATTATTACTAATTTAAAATATCGCTCCATCTAAATTTAATAACAGAGAATGGATTAATAATTATTGTTATACTGTTATAATAAAACAAGCATCTGTATATGCTGCTGTGATTGAAAGTGAGAGTACTAAAAAAAAAATTACTTGTCATCCAAATGACCTTTCATCGCTTTCGATTATATCCTTTCAAGTTATATACTTATATGCCGCGTGTAAACATATTTTGAAATACATGAAATTTAATTCAGACCCGTAACAGAAATGACCGTATCGTGCCATTTTAATTCAACAATTAAATTACTGCAATCAGGTAAAATAACCTTACAGTTTCAAAAGAATGTCGACCTGCAAATGCTTCGTTAACAGTGACTGGTATTGACAACTCCCCACCTCAACATTTGTATGATTTTGTCCAGAACGCAAAAGAAACCTTTTAGAGCCTTCTGTTGCCTCTTATCTTCTTTCATGTTTTAGCTTTTTTTTTTCGATAAAATGCTCACTTGTTTTTATATCGTTGCTCATTATTATTACATGAAAAACAAAGTACTATTAAAAAGTGAAAGCACACATCATTATAAATTTAAAAAATAAAACAAAAACGAAATGACTTAGGATAGAAATGAAAATCTTGACGAACGACAAATGAACTAATAGATATTAAACAAAGTGAGCATTAAGCAGTGGACAGCGATTTGAGCCATTAGGAACTTAAGTTAAAATTTCCCTCAGAAATGATTTTTAAAAAATCCATTTGTACCGCCCGTCTTTTCTTAGTATTCGCTCCACTCCCGGGGCGAATGGACAAGAAAAGCCTACTTGCTTGCATGGGGGCCCGAAGAATTTTTTAGAGGGGTCATCTTCCTGGTTGGTATATTACGTTTGGTATTTTTATTTGTATTAAGAAAACCTTAAGAAATTATACATATATATTATACTTGTCGTAAGCCAGGTGGGGCCCGGTCCCCTCGTCCCCTTTTGGGCGCCCATGCTTGCTTCAACGTTGATAATGTGAATTTCATTTACGGTGATCTTTCTCAACCCTTAACTGAGGTCATTGAACCAAAATACTATGCGAAGACACTGTTTAAGACAAGATGGAGGAGCACCCTTGGAGACATTTCTTTTTACTGTGATAATGCCACCCAATCCATAAGCAATACTTGCGGTTGAATTCCTTTCGTTTCTTGATCCATTCGGATTTTAAAGACATATTTGGCAATGATATTCTCTAGCAAGGTGTCGGAAGGATTGTTGAGGAAGGAATGAAGAGTCTGTTATATTTGTATTTTGTGCATATGGTGGGATTGTGGAAAGAATACCACTGTCTTTAGCTCTACGGTCATAGTGCTTAATACAACATCTATTGGAAAGCTAAATTTACCTTCATTTTATCTCATATTCGTAAAATATCCCTTTTCCCTCTTTAAAAAGGTCTATCCTGTGCCGTGGAAATTTTCCTCAAACTAGCATCACTTGTGCGTGTGGTATTGGCATCAATTGATGTACGAGTCCATTTCATTTGTAAAGGGTGTTTTACAGCCAACCACGCAAAGATTCGACTTTATTGTCCTTTTGATGTATTTTATCCATATCTCAGTCTGTACAATATTTATTTGAAGCTATATGAGGAAAATTTTTCATCATAATATTTTTTTAAATAAATATTTACATTTAAAACAAAATTCATTTTTCTAATTTGGCTCCCTGTTCACCTGGCGCCTCCTGCGAACGCGTAGTTCGCAGGCTTCAAGATCCGACCCTGCAGTAACAATGAAATTCTGTATTACCGCCCGATTATCGTTGTTGTGGAAACATTCATCATGATATGACGTAGGGAAATGAGTTACATTACGGTTCTAAGATCTAACATCAAAGTTGAAACATCGCAAGTAAAACAAAAACATGTAATAGCAAATAGTTTTGAAAATAATTTCAGTTTAAACTAGCTGCGACTACATTTAATTCAAAATTAAACTTCTGGAGTGCAACATATGAGCGTAGCTAAAAGAAAAAATCAATAAGAACAGTCGGGATTTGAACCTAAGACATACAAGTAGGAGTTCCTAACACTAACCATTCATCTACTATATTTTGTTTACTAAAAATATTTTCCATGCAGCAAAATGCCATTTCACACTGAAACATTAACAACATAAGAACAAAGATTTCAAGAAATTTTTGCCAAAGCTTATGTATTAAAGTATCCTGGTATTCGCCCAGTGGTACTGCAAAATCACTAGTCAGGATGCCTCGTATCGAAATTTGAACCGGGAGACTCTCAATTACGAAGCGTCAACACTAACCAGTAACCTTCGTTCGCTCAGTAAATGTCTTCAAATTACTTTTCTGTAATTATTTTTCAAAAATGTTTATTATTTTCATGAAGCAAAGAGTGCATCTTCTACTTGGGTTGAGAACTATATCTACTATACTTCTAACAGTCAACTAATAGTTGATGTTCATTATTTCTATCGATTTTCTACGTCTACTAAGTTATTTCAATTTTTTATAAGTTTTCCCTTCCGTTTATGACAATGATTAGAAATGAAGGCTCCTCTTCTTATACAAATCTTGATCATTGTAACGTTTTTAGTCAAAATTCTGAATTATTGAAAATATTTAAATTAGTTAGAATGAAGAGGATAATACTAAGAAACATGGTTAGAAAAAAAGAAACATTGTTGTTTAACGAATTGATAAAATCAAGCTTTTTCAAAACATAAAAAAATACTGTATGGTATGGGATGATCATGGAAAAAGTAAAAATAGCCATCGAGGACACACTAACCAACTACTGTACGCGGATAAGTCTAGGTTTGTTAACTTGGTAGACGTATATGAAGAAACCACTAACAGAAAATAGCTGATAGCTTTACGCCTAATCATCTCAGCGACCTCGAAACTACGAACTCTACATTAAGGGTCTTCACTACAGCGAAATTAAACTACCGCTAATTTTAGAGTTTTTCTGTAATATCTTCAAAACAAATAAAGATATCCGAAAAGCAAAAACGTAGTGTACTAGACAATATTATTTTGCATGCGATACCGTCATTACAACTCATCTATCTGCTTTCTATTTGCAACTGTCGATAAATTTAGCATTTTTTGCGGGTTCTGTAATTAGCGGCATAACCAAAACAGATAGGTGAATTGTGGTAAAGGTATCACATGCATAAACATATTGTCTAGTTCACCACGTTTCTGCTTTTCGAATATTTTTATTTGTTTTGAAGATATTACAGAAAAACTCTAAAATTAGCAGTAGTTTAATTTCGCTGTAGTGAAGACCCTTAACATCGCTTGTCGTTTTCGATCATTTTATATGTTACTCCCTTCCATTGTCCGACGCTATGCCTTACCCCTTATCCCAATGCATGAAAAGCAAATAATATTTTCGCAAACACCGCGAGGGGCAGGGAGGGAGTAACAGAACGCACACAGCTCGCTGTATGGCTTTAGGGCAAATACCTAAAGGCATAAGCAATAGGCCACTTGACCAAGAGCAATGTTGCTAAACGTAAGACAATGTAAGCCCACGCGCAGCCTGTCTCTTCGCGTGGCATTACCTTCGACACAAAATCACTGACCCTTCGAACAAGATAACATTGTTGCGCTCTCAGAGTCAGGTTTTAATTGCATTTGTGTTGAAGAAATGAAATGAAATCTTTAAATTTTATGTCCCACGGTTGTGCCGGTTAGGCTAAAGGAGATGGTGATGATGAGTAATGAATGAAATGAAGAGAGTGGGAGGAAATAGGACAACCCCGAGGAAACCGACGCACATGGTGTTCGTCCGCCACAAAGTTCAATTGGCGGGGACTGGGATCGAACCCGAGGCCCCAAGCACTAGAGGTGAAAGCTCTGTCACTAAGCCACCGCGGCCCTAAAGGAAAAGAAAAGAAAAGCGCACCCAAGACAATACCTCTAGAGTTGTGGGGAAACTTGTCCAAATAGACTTTTCTTTTTATTTACATTTAAAAAGATATAAAATATATTTCCATGATGGAATAAAATTCCACTAATACAGTATAATAGACATCTAAATTAGAAATAGCAAAAACAGCTGAAAGTAAGGAGAAAGCAGTAATTTCACATCAGGTTCCAAAGAGAATAAACAGCACCGAGTAAGCAAACAACAGCGTTACTCCTCCTGTGGTCCTGTCCCGAGCATGTGTCAAAGGTGACGTCATTGCACGATATGACGGAAACGCGTTCAGTGATGAACTTACCAAGCCAGTAACTACTGTATTTACACCACGGAGTCAGACATTCTATAAAGTGCCTTTTATCTATACAGGATTATGCGCGATCAACATTATAACTGTTACATTTTTCATTCTCTGTTGCAAGAAAATAATTGACATAAGGATAGGACCTGTACTTAAACGCAAAATTACATAAACGGTCTGGTAGTTTTAGTTAGAACGATCCGTCAAGTGGAGGTGGGGTAAGTTCTCAAACATTTAAATATACGACGTCTTATATACTGTAGGTGCACTACGCAACCAGTTACTAGAGAACAAACCCCGAAGTAGGACTGCTATCAAAACGAGACAATACGAGACTATTTACAGTATTAGTCTCCTTTCAACCGACAAATAGCGGTCTCAGTCTCGTCTCGATAGTTCCGAAATAAATTATTTGAAATTATTCCACACTAAATTCGACAGTAGATAAATAAAATACACCTCCAATAGTTCTCCTTATTGCTTCAGAATATATAATGGATGCACCATTTTCTACTAGATAAAGTATGAATTAGCAATTCATATACAACATTCAAAAATACATATGTCTGCTTCCATTAAATATACTCATTGTTTCTTAAATTATTTATTTACTAATTGAAATACCCGGCGTTGCAAGGGAAGAATAGGTTTATATTTCAAAGATATATTTGAGATTAGTTTTCCCAGTAGAATACATATTTGAATCGGAATGAAATAGTACGAATCCATTTCCAGCAGGAGCAAATGAATTAACTAGCCGCTAACGAAGAATAAAAACTTGGGCTTTTATGGTATCGGGAGTGTCATTATTCACTTCAGCGACCCCGAAAACTATTGAATAGACACTCATATCTTTCAATTAGGAATTTTTAGGACCTCGAAAGCTATGGATTTAACATTAATAACGTTTATTTTCGATTATTTTTACATGTCCCTGTGTCTCCCATGATACAGCTAGAGGTGATATGGGTTTCGATTCCCGGCAGGAGTTGTGTAGTTCGGGTTCCACGTTACGTCGTAGATTCATATCTTGTATAGAGTCACAGCTGAAAGACACGCTGAACTCTATATCACCTCACCTCGTGAGATATTCTATTTTTGCATAATTTCTAAACCACTTCTCTTTCTTTGAATTTCCTCCTTCCTCTTAGGACACGCATAGGTTCAAACCGAATCTTTCTTCACGGTTGGAGGACGCAAGGCTGCTGTACCATACGCGTACAACCCTTATGGGTTGCGCAGTTTGAGTAGCACGCACGAATAAACCACGCTTACGTTTATTATATATAATTAATAAAATCTCATATTAGGACTAACTTCGCACACTAAACTTTTAACAATGCGACTTTTTAAATTCTGTTCATCATCTTTATTATTATTATTATTATTATTATTATTATTATTATTATTATTATTATTATTATTATTATTATTATTATTATTATTATTATTATTGCAATAGCTATATGAAGCCATTATCTAGGCCAATTTCGTTAATACACACCATTCAGTAACCGGTAGTTGTAGAAATCAGTCTTTTGCAACAGCAATTGTTAGCTCAATCGGTAGAGCGCAGACTTATGGAATCAAGGGTTACGAGTTCGAATCTAGCCTAAGTCAAAAGATTTTTTTCTGATATAATTCTTGAGATTGAAATGTTTCTCTCTTCATCTTTATCTCGTAATTCTGAATAGAGATGTTTGGATGTGAAAGAAAAAAGTATACTACGATATAAGAAAAGAAAGATAAATTACATGATACCTTTTGCAATTTTTAACTATATTTTCACCCATCTAGGACGTTTCTAAAAAGTTCAGACTTCTAGACCTCCTTTTCGCTCTCTTACGTGTCCTTTAACTAATTTCTACAATTACTTATTGAGTCTAATTTACTTATAATTACTTATTGAGTAATTATATATATATTACAGATGTCTTATCTCTTTCTCTTTTCTCTACATCATGTCTTGAGATGAATGTTTTGACAATAGGTTACAGACACGATTTTACAAAATAATTCGATCTGCGATATCAGTGATACATATTGTGGTGTTTAACTTAACATATAAAGCAATAAATAGAAAAACTGAGAATACGAATCTTTTCGTGCACTGATGCTTCAAATCTTTGTCTTTACTCCCTATACCTATGTTAATTCCCTAGTCAAAATAAAAACTCTTCAAAATTAATAAAACATTCTTATACAACCATCCCTTCCTTGGAGTACTGCGCGGTCACATACCCGTCACTGCGATGTAAAGGCACTTATGGCGACGAGGATACAATGCAGTACTTTGCGTCCGAGTCCTGTTTGTAACTTCATTCAGTGAATTACATAGTGTGTTTCACATTACCATCACAAACATCTTCATAGTTTTTCACATTGCTGTTTGTTGATCGTTTACATTTTATATCTTAGTTGATAATTCTACATACGTATTGAAAATTAGTTACCTATTCTATTCTTCTTGCTCATGCTTCTATAATTGTCACATTCTCAACTATCCTACCTTTGTTTAATCTTTTTCATATTCAGTTTCTTCTCAAATTATTTTCACAACTTTTCCTTATCTTTCTCTTCTGACAGCAATTTTCGATTGATATTCCAGAACAACATCCATATCATGTGTAAAGCAAGTATGCTAGTCCTTTTAGATCTTATCAAAGTAACCTGTTCCCTAATCAAACTGTTTTCTGCTTGTCTTTTATATAGTAAATAATGAAACTGAAAGGCGAGATTTTTGTCGTACACCTCTTCCAACTTCACCATTCCATATAATTTTCTGTACTCCAACTTTTAAGGGTTCGTTCATGTGAAAGTTTGTTCCGAGTCTGGTCTTTCATGTTGCCTAGTTTCAGTACTAAAAAATCTTTTCTAAATCAGTAAACACTACATACATTTCCTTTCTTTTGTCTAAAATGCTTTCACCTACTTTACTCAATGGACGCTAATTTCATGTTTGTTCTTCCTTCTTCCCAATCAAAACTACTCAACTTCTTTACTTCTTAGCCCATAGAATCTCTTTCATATGCAAAGCTGAATTTCTGCTTCGTGCGATGTGAAACTAAGACATAGGTTAAGAAAAAAGGCATTTTATATCACTAAGCGCACAGTACATCGACCGAATCGAACGAAATTCCACCTCAGAATCTGTCTCGGGAGAACATTTTGATGTTAATTTGATACTTTTAATACATCGGCTATCGTAAACTGCAGGTTGATTTTAGTGTCTATAGAGGGGATGGTGCTAGCAGTATGAAGGTTTTCAAATGACGAATGAATAGAATAGAATAGAATAGAATATTTATTGTCATTAAACAACATTTGTTGCAATAGACATTGTCAGCATATAAATAAATATATACAAAGAAAGAAAGAAAGAAAAAAGTTACAATTTACACTTGTCTTCAAATTCGTTGATACTATAAATAGAATTACTTACAAGAAAAGATTTACAATGTTTTTTGAAATCATTATCACACATCATTCGTATATGCACTGGCAATGTATTATATAGTTTCATTCCTGTATATTTATAACTTCTTTGTGTTATACTTAGCCTAATATAAGGCGTATTTAAGTCATCTTTATGTCTAGTATTATATGAATGGATATTGTTACGATAACCTAAACTGCTCTCATTTTCTTTAACGTGCATAAGACAACTATAAATATATAAAGAGGGAACTGTCATAATTTGTAAATCCGTAAAATATTGTCTACACGATACACTATCAGTTAAACCTTTTATTGCTCTTATGGCTTTTTTCTGCCATTTAAAGACAGTCTGGGCACCTGGTGAATTTCCCCACAATATTATGCCATACTGTAGATGAGAATGAAAAAAAGCTGCAAGAAGCATTGTTTCTGTAACTGTTGTTTTCAGTTTACGTAATAAAAATAGCACTCTAGATAACTTCCTGCATAAATTTTCAGTATGTTCACTCCAGTTTAATTTCGGATCTAGATGGATTCCCAGTAGTTTTACAGAATGGTGCATATCTACATCAGTCATATGATTACTATATGACTAAGAGAAAAATATATAGTCTCTGTTTTAGATTCATTTATATAAAGTTTATTATGCTTTAACCATATAGATGATATTTCAAGCATTTCATTGCTTTTAGTTTTAACACTTACTAAATTCTTACCTGTATTCAGAAGAGTTGTGTCATCAGCATATAATACAGATTTACAAGGTAGAAAACTCGGGAAATCATTTATATAGATAAGAAAAAGTAAAGGTCCTAACACACTACCCTGAGGTACCCTTGCTGTTACATCCAAAAATGTTGATCTTTCGTTAATAATACGGACAGACTGACGTCTATTACTAAGATAGGACTTAATCAATGACAACTCAGTTCCTCGAATACCATAATAATATAATTATTCAACCAATATATGATGTGACACCGTATCGAATGCTTTACTTAGATCTATCAATGTTGCACAAGTATTTAAATTATTTTCGAAGCTATCTAATATGTGTGATACTACGTTTTCTACTGCCTTAATCGTGGAAAGGCCAGATCTGAATGCAAATTGTGAACTGTGGAATATTTTATTTTGTTCAAAGTACATTGATAATTGACTTTTGATGCATTGTTCAAAAACTTTTGAAATAATTGGGACTAATGATATAGGACGGTAATTATTAGGATCACTTTTATCATTTTTCTTATGTATAGGTACTGTAACTGTCATTTTAAGGCAGTCAGGAAAGATTCCATGTAAAAGTATCCAATTGAATAAGTAAACCAAAGGATCAATTATAACATCAATTATTTTTCGAAACAAATTATTAGAAAACCCATAAAGATCTTCACAGTTTGAAGATTTTAATTTGTTAACAATTTGTAAAACAGTCCTGGTGTTTATTCTAGTCCATTGAAAATTCGAGTTAACGTTATTTAGGTTTTGCTGTGCTAATAAACTACTCAAATTATAGATTTGATTTTCAGAAGAAAAGTCTTCACTTTTTGACTTATACTTAATTTCCTTATGTTATTTACAAAATGTTCATTGAATTCATTGGCGGATATTGGTATGGGATCTTTAATATTGCATTTTCCTATTTCCTTATTGATTATAGACCAAGCCGCTGCGCAGTTGTTTTTTGAATTATTTATCCAATTTTCGTTTGCAGTAATGGGGGACGATGGGACGTCACCAACAATGTCTATTGTACAATTAAAGAGTGTTTCTTCATGGCCGTCTGCTAAGACAAGAGATCGTATATTCGTTCCGTTCAATTGCCACTAGCGTATCATGTGTTTGTAGTCCATCGCTATTATACTCGATGGGAGACAGCCGGCATCTCCTCTTAAGTGATTCCACGGCACACCGAAAGTCCCTGGAAAGAAGGGTCATTTGGGCCATCCTTATTGGCAGGACCGTCAGTACAATCAGTCACAGTTTCCAGAACACTAAACACATTGAGCGCGCACTAACACTATAAACAGTTGATTGTTGAATATTGGTCCTGAGCTACTTTCGTACGACTACTCATGACACCTGGACATTTTCAAGAATTTCTCGATGGCGTTTCGAGAGACTCCGGACTCCCGCCTTATTGAGCGCATATGAGGGATGGTAGTACGCGATTGACCATCAACCGGCTAGGGCAACTACTATTTTTCAGGTAGACATAACGTCAGCATCTGAACGGATGCAAGGCTGAACAGTTGTGTAGCAACTTGGGACTCTGTATTAAGACAAGTACTGTATGTTTTACAACATACTTAGGATGTCCCATGTTGAGGATAGTACCATCCACCAACGCCTCCTTGTATACCAACTTTGAGCCAGATCTATGAATTCTTAAGTGCGTTTGCTCTATAGAGCTTATGTATTTTACTTCGTAGTTAATGAAATTTTAACGTTCTGTAACGAGTATCTCGTTATTTGATTACAAGTTCCGAATATTGCTTTTTTCCCCTTCTATTTTACTCTTAAGAAACACAATATTTTGAAAAATATTTTAAAGAATCTACCTGTTCATTTCGCAATATACCCTTGAACTTGTCCCTTAGTATCGCAATTTCTTTGCCATTCTCGTTTGTTTTTAATGTCCAAAATACACAGTTTATTCTTTTTGCCAAACAACTCGTCAATGTATCACTTCCATCTATCTCAAGCTACAGTTCCCTAGATCCATCCATTTCAATCCTTAATTTCTATATTGTCGTAGTGGCTTTCCCCTGTTATCTTTCTATTCTCATTGAAATTATCTCCATAAACATTATTCGAATTTCTCTTACCTTTTTAATTACTCTTGCCACTTTACATCTTTGTCGATTTCCCTTCCTAATTAACTGTTTAACTTTCTATACATTGTTTTACATTCATCAGTGTTACTTTGTCTCCATACTTTTCTTTCCCTAGTTTTTCAAAATTTCTTCTATAATATATGCTTCTTAGCTGTTCTACCTTCGTGATACCGTACCTTACTAGGAAAGTTCAAAATACTTGCCGTATTTTACGGGCTATAGGATGTGCTTTTTTCTTCGAAAAATAACCTCCAAAATTCGGATGCTTCTTATCCTAGAAATTAATACAAAAATGTCCAGTGTTTTATTTAAAATTCTCGCCAGTCTTAAAAATGGTCATATATTCGATGCCCGCGGGAAAAATATTCCTATCTGTCAATATTGGAAGAAGAAAGTTCAGATGACGATTTTCAGGAATTTTAAAAGGTCGTTCGATTTTATAAACCAAGAATTTTTTTAGTCTGGCTTTGCAATCTAATAATAAATAATGGTTAAAATGTTACGGTATCTTTTAAAAAAAATTACTTAATAGTTAAGCTGTGTCTTATGGTCCGTAGCGTCTAATATTTCGTAAATACGGTATGCAACTAGTTACTTCCTATATTTACTTCCTCTCAACTCATAGGTACCTTCGAAATTTCGAACAAATGTTTTTACTTTACCATCTTTAGACTTAATACCATCTAACTTGTTATCTCATACTTGAATATGTTTTTCAGTGGGATTCCATTCAGTCATCATAAGATTGTAACCCAAGAACTTTCGTGTTTTTTCTTCCTTGCCATTGACGTTTATCTAATACGTCTTTTGCTACAAAGTTAACGTACATTGAAGTCGTTAAGTAATTTATTTGTCTTGACATAACCAACTTTACGCTTTAATACTATCCATCAATTGCAGTCCTTATCTATCTCTCTTATTTACACCCGAAAGAATTTCTTCTCAGAAGGAAACTTCAATATGAGCAGATATACTAGGCTACCACTTAACATTAATTTATTCTTTCTGTTGCTTTACTTCTTTCATACAAGTAGTTTCAACCTTCATCCATTTTGTTTCCTACACAATTTTTTTCGACATAGTTTCCACCTATGTTCAAACACTTATCAGATCGAGTGACCAACTTGTAAAAACCTTCCTCAACGAAACATGCCGCCAGTGTCCGGCAAGTACGCATCGTTTAGTTTGAACATCACCGCAGCTCTACTGTCGGCGCTCCGTGCATACGAGCTTGTTTCACTAGTTAATTGCCTCTACACTAAAGCCAGTACGGTTGTGTTGTCGCGAGTGTACTGTGTTGTGTGAATGTTTAAAACAATTGCTAAACCCGCCGACTGCGCCATTCGTTCTGTTATCCGGTTTTTTGAATACAAGAAACGTTAAGCCGCCCGAAATTCATCGTCAAATTCTAAAGACGGTGAAAATGCAATGATTGATGGCATGGAGCGAAAGTGGATGAGGCAGTTTAATGAAAGGCGGATAAATGTCCACGATGAACTACGAAGTGGGCGGCCTTCTGTTGTGTCTGATGAGTTGGTGAGGAAAGTGGATGAGGAACTTCGTGAGAATAGACGACGCACGATGACAATACTTTCAAATGAGTTTCCTCAAGTTTCGAGACTGTTTTGCATGAGATTTGTTACCAACCATTTATCTTATGGCAAACTATGTTCCCGCTGGGTTCCGAAAATACTCATAGACGTCCACAAAACCAAACGACTTGCCAGTGCCTGAAGATTCCTTACCCGGTACAGCGAGGAAAGAGAGGACTTTTAAAACCAAATCGTCACTGGTGACGAAACGTGGATAGGTCATGTCACCGCAGAATCGAAACAACACTCAATGGAGTAGCGGCACACAGGATCTCTTACAAAGCAAAAGTTCGAAACGACAATGTCAGCACAAAAACTTATATACACAAGTTTTGGGACAAGAAAGGGGTTTTTCTGGTTGACTTCAGACCCAGGAGTGAAGCCATCAATGCGGAACGATACTGTGAGACTCCGAGAAAACTTCGGCGTGGAATCCAAAACCAAAAAAAGAGGAATGCTCAGTAAAGGAGTTGCGTTCCTCCAAGACAATGCTTGTCCCCACACTGCTGGTGCCATGCAAATGTTAATTTGACAGTTTGGTTGAAAGCAGTTTGATCATCCGCCGTATAGCTCCGACTTGGCACCGTTTGACTACCACTTGTTCCTGCAGCTGAAGCGCGAAACGCTGGTAAGCGCTTTAATAAGTGACGACGACGCAAAATACGCTGTGGAGTTATGGTTCTCTTTACTGTCCGGATGTTTCTTTGAAAAAGGTTTGGACAAGTTGGTTATCCGCTGTGACAAGTCTTTGAACATTAGATGTGGGAACTATGTCGAAAGATAGTGTATGGTGTGTTCTTTCATGTGAAAATAAATTTGATTTGAACAAACCTGTTTTAGCGTTTTTTTTTAGATATTCCTTATTTTGGACACCCCTCGTATATTCTATAACATTCCTGAAGTAATCTTCGATAAGAGTGCAGTAGGCTATATCAATCCCGTAAATAAATATATCATTTGTAAATACGAGGTCTGCAAATTTCGCGAAAAATATCCCAATAAGTGTATATAAATAGGCTGTCACAACCTGCATTTAGTTGTACTGAAAATGGCATGAAACATTAATAGCTTATAGGAAATAGTTTCTGAGATTTGTGCTTACCGAGACTTTCAATTTGGATCTTGAAAATGCGATACAGAAATATATTAAACCTAGCGACTTTTAACTTAATGCATTTTCCAGGAGATGGTGGCGGGGTCATTTAAGTTTTAGACTTAATGTGTATCTAGATATGCTGTTGTAGCATAAATATTTTGAAGAAATGAGACGTAACTTCTGCATATACATTGTGGTAAAGAATACAGTAAAACTTATCAGGAAAACTCCGCTTTCACTTGTTCGCTTATGTTTGTCGTATGACTTGAAAGTGGGCTGTCACCTATCTGATCAGGTCGCCATATATGAGAGGCATTTGGGGAGAATTCCGTGAACGAACGTACTGTCAGGCACTGGTTCAAGAGATCCCGTTCAGGATATGTGAGCCTTTCGGATGAATCTCGCAGTGGACGACCACATTTGTTGGATGACGAAGCCCTGAAAACAGCCATCGAGGACAGTAGTCTAGCGTGTGATGAAGTTGCAGAAAGGTTCCATGTTTCCATTGAAACTGCATCTGCATGCGATAGGGAAGTTATATAAGTTAAATAACTAGGTAACCCATGCATTGTCGGCAGAAAACAACGAATAGCATGTGACAACCTGTTTATCCTTGCTCACTCGGCACCTGAGCACACCGATCTTCGATCGCTTGCTTACTGATGACGAAAAGGGGTTTTCTGTGACACTCCAAAGCGTACCAGATATTGTGACCCTGTTCCTCACATCACAAGACCACCTCTCACCCACGAAAGGTTATGCTTTCTCTTTGTTGAAATTGTCGGTAACTGGTACACTACAAGCTCCTTCCACCTGTTTACACGATGACTCTCAGCAATTGCAAAGGATGCACCGTGCATTGTGGCAGAAACCGGCATTCTCGAATCGCAAGGGTGTGCTCCTTCTGCACGACAATGCCAAGCCTCATATAGCAAAGAGGACTCGGGAGACCTTCAGCAACTTAGCTTGGATACACTATGCTATGCACCATATTCACCGGAGCTTATGCCAACAGATTGACATCTATGTCATTCCCTCGACAACAACCTTTGTGTGAGATCCTTCGCAAAAGAGGTAGACCTGCGGGACGTACTCACGAACTTCTTTGAATTCACGATCGCCGAATTTTACCAGGATATTGTGCAGCTGTAGAAACGTCGGCAAAAGGTGTTGGATGCTGATGGAGATTACTTCGAAACCTAAAGGTAAGTACTGTCCACTATATTGCTCTTTGTTTATCATTGCTCTAGAACGGCAAGAACTTTTTTGGTTACCTTGTACATTAACGGCAGTAGTGCGTTTACTGCGACCTTACAGCATTTAATTCCAGCGATTCCCTGGTAAAATCATTTGTGGTACATCTGCAGAACACCTCGTCCATTTGCGGAAATTATTGAATCCTTCTAAATCTAATATCTACTTGAGAAAAAGTTTTAAGATACGTAGTAACAACCCGTTTATTCCTATCATCAACTTTCCGCGTTCTCTGAGCAATAAGGCGTAGCATTGTTGGTTTTAATTGGTGCAATATCAATATAGTTTCATTGAAAGATTTGCAGAAATTGCAACACCTTTCAGTCTTCTAAATTGAAAAAGCAAATGGATTTGAAGAGAAGAATGCGAGAATGCACTTGAAACACTCAAAAGAAATATTCAAGAAGACGTCAGGTGGTGTATCCTAATAAATTCTGCTGCAGAGTGATTGATCCCATTTCATCCTGGCTGCGTGCTTGAAACAAGAGCAAGATGATAAAATCAGGGTTCTCAAATACGCAAATAGAAGAGTAAAACCCTCGAAACGAAATTACAGTTCCAGTGGCCTGGAGCGCTTAGCTGTGATGTTTGCAGTCCGAAAATGGGCCAAGTGATTGTTAGAAGTTCAAAGTCCTGTGCGGCAATGAAGGCCTGAAGTAATTAGAAAATGGAGGAATTGGAGCAGCAGACTATTTAGATGGTCGATTGAACTGAAACACAATGATTATAAGGTGGTACACTTTCCGGTCAGTCGAATGTAACAATGGGTGCGTTGTTCCAAATTACAGTATAGGATAGGAATACAAAGTAGAAACTGGATGCAATTAGCTAAGGATAGAAGTCAGTGGAGAGCTTTTGTGAACGCGGCACTGAACCTCCGGGTTCCATAGGCCATAGAGTTAGTTAGTTAGTTAGTTAGAAAAAGGACCATTAGGACTGGGTGAACTTAGTACGAACTGCTTGTGAGGAAATCCAACATCTTAACCTCAGAGTTACTGAGTCAGCGTCAACAGCAAGATGAAGACTTAATCCTTGTTACACTTGTCCTGCAAGATTTACAAGTAGCATACGGTGACAGGAGATGGAAATATTAGAAAGAAAACTAACTACATTCTGTTAGTAAAGAACCCTCATCAGCCGAAGCAGTGGAGAGTTTACCTTCCTACAGTTTTTGTGCCAGCTATACTGGAAATCAATCACGGATGCATTTAACATTTCGAAGCAGATGAAACTTATGCAGTTACCTGAAAACATTTTTAGTGAAACATGAAGGAGCACATCCAGGAATTTATTCGAGACTGTGTGACAAAGTGGATCGACATTCCCCTGCAAAGCCGGTCAAAACATTGAAAGGCTCCCGTTTTAGAGAAGTACTTCGCATAGATTACCTTGCCTCGTGGCCAACTTCAACCCATGTTACCGCTATGTATTAAAGATGAACATGCGTTCAGCACTTATATCAGGCCTGTCCATGAATTGGCTCCCGGAGCCGAAGCGTGAGCGAGCACGAGCGGAGATAAGAACAGGTGAGCAGGTAGCTCCGCCCCTTCCACTGATTCCGATAAGTGTTGCCAACCATACATGAGGGAAAAAAACCTACGGCCAAGTCTGGTCACAAATTCGTACGATGTTGAAGCATTGAGCAGACGCAAGCGTGAAATGTGCAGGTGTGCTCTCCCCCTCCCCATTTCGAAAGCAGTGACGCGAAAACACTGCAGGAAATAAAATTGGTACGTTTTTTGATCGAGGAAGACGCATGATAGAGGTTACAGTTAGCGTTGAAGTAACTAACAAATGAACAAGAAAGAAAGAAAGAAAGAAACTAATATTAAACATGTCAGCTTACAGACGTAAAAACGACTGCAAAAATCGGAAACGAATTGTTTCAGGCCTTTTTTAGCTTGCTTACACAATTCGAGACGTTGTACTACATTAGCACTTGGTCTGTAACTTGTCACTCGCTTCACGTTTGCTAAGTTGTGAACGCCTTTCGTTGCTAGATTGACAGCAGAACGACGGGAGGTTGAAAATAATAATAATAATAATAATAATAATAATAATAATAATAATAATAATAATAATAATAATAATAATAATAATAATAATGCGTATTATTTTTATTATTATTATTATTAGTAGTAGTAGTAGTATTTGGACCAAAGAGGGATGAAAATGGGGATTGGAGGAAATTCATAACGAGGAATTGCATAGTTTATACTGCTCACTTAACATTGTTAGGGTCATTAAGTGTAGAAGGCTCAGGTGGGCAGGCCATGTAGCCAGAATGGAAGAAATTAGAAACGCTTTCATAATTTTAACTGAAAACCCAATTGGAAGAAGAAAACTAGGAAGACCTAGGCGTAGATGGGAAGACAATATTAAGATGGATCTTGCAGAAATAAGAGTGCAGAGTAGAAACTGGATCCAGTTGGCTAAGGACAGAAGTTAGTGGAAATATGTTGTAAACGCGGCATTAAACCTTCGGGTTCCATAGGCCATAGAGTTAGTTAGTTATTATTATCTAAAGGAAATGTTCAAATGTTGTTAAGAGACAATTACACAGAAGAACTGAGTTCCGACCAAACACTGATTTGCCGGAAGGAAATTTCAGTGCAGTCCAGCCCACTTTAAGCGTTATCCGTGCAATCCACGTTTCATGTTCAAGACATTGGGAATAATTCTTCGTATCATTCAGTTGGAACGTTCTCTTCCGAGTTTACGCTGTTACAGTAGGCCTACAACATCGTGACTTTCAAAATCAGTCAGTAACTATCGAAGAAAGACAACCGTGTAGCTTCAGTCGTTGATATGATTTAACATTCTTTTTCACTTTTAACAAGCCACCGGCAAGCAACCAGCCAGGGGCAATATATTTTTCCTTATTAAAAAGACACTCCTTGTTTAAAAAAAAAAAACTAATGGTACTCACTAATGGTCACTCTTAAAAATGGAAAATCTCTTTGGCTCTCTTAATATTTTGTTTGATTCTTTGCGATCAAAGTAACTTTAAAAGTGGAAAAAATGAAATTAAATCTTTGGGTTTTACGTCCCACGGTTATGCCGGTTAGGCTAAAGGAGACGGTGATGATGAGTAATGAATGAAATGATGGAATGAAGAAAGTGGGAGGAAACGGGAGAACCCCGAGAAAACCCACGCACACGGTGTTTGTCCACCGCAAAGTTCACTTGGCGGGGGCTGGGATCGAACCCGGGACCCCAAGCACCAGAGGTGAACGCTCTACCACTGAGCCACCGCGGCCCCACTTTAAAAGTGGAGTAAGAAATACTATTCTTCCTATTGATAGTGTAATAGTGGCTTCTAATCTCCACAACCAACCCCTTGCTAAGCCTATTCGCACACACATACATGCATAAGCTGATTTTCTGGAGATAATACTTAGATAATTACAAACAAGTGCTACAGTATTTTTTTTTTCGTATCAACAGATTATCTCTTTTCCTATAAAGCGAAACAACATACCCACACTCGGATTAAGAACTTGATAATATATATATTGAAAACTGGTTTTCCATTGGGCAAACTGGCAAATTTTTATAAATGTAAGCGATGGTTTGGTTCCACCACATCCTTCTTTAACAAAAGGAAAGAAAAAAAGAAGAAAAGGAACGTACATAGTTTATCATTTGATTGCTGTTAAAAGTTTGTGTTGTCTATATTTAACGGTTACCACATTGTAGAAAACACTATACACTAAATGGCAATCAGTTACCATACATATTTTTTTTTATTATTTGGTAAGCTAGTGATTACCGCCAAGGTTGACAACACTTCCGCTCCTCTAAGGACGAAACCCGAAGATTCACGAAGCACGAACAACGGTATTTGCACGTAGAATGCTCGTGAGCGTTCACGAGGAGAGTTTCCACTATCTGCTCGCCGTGGCCAGGGCTGACTTATATAATAGTCTACCTAGTACTAAAGTCTGCACTAACAGCGCAAATCTGTCCTCAACATTGGGAAGGACGGGTAAGACCATACATTTTAGCGATGTTCAAAACATTTATGAAGTTGAAAAATAATGCTATGAGGGATCTGGGAGCAGAGTTGTCTTCCACATTAGGAGATGGGCAGATTTGAGGCTTATTCTGGGAAAAGGAGGAAGTAAGACTCATATTACGGTAGATGAATCTGATTTCTGAAGTAAACCTGTTGTATACTATGTATCAGACGATGTAGATGAAGTGGCAGTCAGACACAAATCATCACATTTCTCCCCAAAAAAACACATTTCAAATCGTCTTTTGGGGGGATAGTCTTCCCCAGTTCCAAGATTAAGGGGGACATGTCAGTAGGAACATACAGCAAACGTCTCCTTCTTTTACCTGCGTCAGGTATGCTAAGGGGATTAAACGGTGATTACTGTGTTGTATGTTCTTATTACGTTAGGTAGCCATGGGATTAATCTGAGATTCATCCGAAAAAGCGACATTTCATCATATAGTATGATGCACATAGGTTAATTAGTTTTTTCAATTGAAGTAATGATAGTTTTGCAATTACAGTGGATCCATTTATCTTATTACGTATATGTGACCTTCCCGATGACGCCCTTACTGTTGGAGTCCGTCGCGACTTGCCTTTATACTTTTATCGCTTGCTTTGTATATCTTATCACGTATGTGTGACCTTTCCGCTTGTGCCATTATTTTTAGGTCCCTCTTGACTTTCCTTTATACTTTTACCGCCTGCTTTGTATATTGTTACCCGCTCGTCGCGCAGCAGCGGACGCTGATGGTATTTTCCTTTATAGATACCGGCACACTTTGTATGTTTATCCAATACTTTAACTTAAGTAAGAAGACAAAGTTCACTTACCTTTGATGACACGCCTGCTATTTCGCTGGTTATTTCCTGGTTTTTTGTCGTCACCCGATGGTTCATTGATGTTCACAATATTCTTTATGACATAGAAGAACTTGTTGCGTGAACCGAAAGCAAACAAATATTGCGATACCGCAGTTGTAATGTCCGGTTTTAGGGTATACTTATAACCTCGGTTGACTATTTGATTCAGGTTATTATTGAATTTAATAAAATAATAATTACTTGGGTGTATATATAAATTTGACATTGTAATTTTATGAAAAAACATAATTATTGTGCACTTATGTATTGAAGAAATTTTTAAAAAGTACGAAAACTATACATTATTGCAATATGTAGCCGGATGTTTCTATGATACGTGTCAGACATATGGATATTATCTGAAACTAACTATCTTTACAAGCTCGCGTTGCATGCTGGTAATTGTATACCACTCTTTTCCAAAACTTTGGCTTATTTGATACTGATTGCAGGCACAACATTTGATTGAAGGATATTTGCTAATCCTTACAAGCTTGAACTATGTTCTTTATACATAAAACTTTTTATTGTTAATACAGTTTGAATTGGAATTTCCATTATTATTATTATTATTATTATTATTATTATTATTATTATTATTATTATTATTATGAAAATAAGTATTATCTTACGTAAACAGAATAGGAACTTGGGCTCTTTGAATTATTACTCCGTTATGTCAGGATATATATGACTGGAAGAAAGTTAGTTTTTGTATGTTGCAGGAAATTATTATAAGCATGTGATTGCGTTTTTAGTATATGAAATTGGATATAGGAATAACAGTACATAACATGTAGATACGATCGTTTTTATTGCATGCCCCTATTATTTAAATGTAAAATTGAACGTTACGATTATTTGATATGTATAATATAGTCATTATTTTGTTATTAATTGCGGAGACCATATGATTTTAGTTTACTTTTGGATTGTGATATTCAGATTTTAATGTTTAGTGTGTGTATCCTACCAATTATGTAATCGGTAAGATCGAACAAACAATTTGAAAATGCGTAGAAGTCTTGTTTACCAACCTAATTTTGCGCTGTTTGGATTTCATATTATATATGCATAAGAATAGACATTCCATACATAGGATGAATATATTTGAAACTGTAATTGTATATTAGATATTTCGAAGGGTGGATTTTAAGGATATCCATTATTTTTTTGCTAGATATTTATTCTTTTTATTTAGGATGCTGCATTTTTATTTACAATATTAATGCATATACATTTAAGATATAAGACCCGAATTTAATAATTTTATTACTAATTTAATACAGCTTGTATTCAAAATAATGGTGACATTATGGTTTGTCAAGTCAAGCATGAATTTTACTAATTAAACTATATTTACTACGTATGGCACTAATTTTACTAGAACTTACATTGGTTTTAAGCTGTTTTGCTTCCATGAAATTAACTTTACCGGTTTGATTTACATTTGACTTATTTGGATTATGCTTTGAAATCAGAATTCTTTTTATAACGAGAAACTTTATACTTGAGTTTACTTAGAAATCTTGTTACAGCGTTTGAATGGTATATACGTTTATTGCATGATGGTTATTGTTTTTGTAGGTGAAATGAATATCTGTTTACTGAATGAAGATATAATTACAGAAATATTTGATTTTTTGATAGTCTTATCAGGAATTGAACTACGAATTTTATGCTCCAGGGGTTACAATCGAACACTAAATAATTTTAAGTTTAACGTCTTACAGTTATGCCTGCTAGGGTAAAGGACATGCTAATGATGAGAAATGAATGAAACGGTGGAATGAGAATGTATGAGGAAACGGGAGAACTTTGAGAAAATCCCATATGTACGATGTTTGTCCATTACAAACATACATGGCCCAGAATTGAACCAAGAGTATTGGCGATACCAATTACGAAGTGTGTTCACTATAAGTAAGAATAGAGGGTATTCCATTGTTTGAAGCGAATTTAATGCGAAATTATTGATAATTGTAGGGGTAAGTTATTTACTTTGTGATAGATAGTGTTGCAGAACTATTTATATATTATGTGGACTTAAGACTTACATTGAATACAGTACCGAGACTATTGATTTAGGCGAATATTTTAGTTGACGCCTTTTATAGGGAGTTTTTAGTTTAAGCTTGCTGATGAGTGTATTATTATACTTTGAAGTAAATATACTACGGATATTTAATCTTGCACTCACAAATGGGCTTGATCCACAAACCTTTTGGTTAACACTTGGACGTGATAGTTGATTATTTATTTCCTATGTTGCACAACAATATTTTAATGTATATGCTTTTATCTGACTCAATTTATATGCATTTAAATTAGTGACAGAATCATTATAGGTAAAAATTGCTTTTGTCTCGAAATTTTGTGTTAAGTGTCTTGGTTGTTTACCGTAAAAATATTTTTTTCATGGAGTATATGTGAATTTGATTATATGTAAGACTAGAATATATTGTTACTGACAGAGTATTTGACGTAGGTTTAATTGAAGTTGGGAATCAAAGATCCACACATTGACATGTGATGTATATATGGCACATTGATATTTAGTATAGTGTAGATATATTTAAATTTACAATGCATGATAATATTAGAATTTGACATAACTTGTATTGTGGTAAAAGATTACCCTACAGAACCATCATATGAAGATTTGCTTGATTACAGCTTGTATTTTGTTGAATTAGGTCCTTTAGGAGATTAGTTTTGTATAGAGATACAGATTAACTACACGCCATTACTGTATGATGATGAAAATGATTGATACTTTATTGTTAGGATAATAGATATACGGGTTATTGGTTTCTAGAAAAGAATTCACGGAAACTTGTGCGCATTAAGATTTTGGAATTTCAGATTGCAAGATAGAACTTTGTTTGATGTTATTTGGTTTATTTATGGATGTTGATTTAAATTTGTTGAATTATAATCACACTATTCAAACTTGAAACTTGTTTACTGTATTATATTCATGTAACATTACCAGAAACAACTACTAAATTAGTTTGTTATATCACATTAGGCCATATTAGAAACCATTTATTAGAATTGGTAACTATATTTGAAATAAGATTGAAGACAAAGAACTATGCTCGAATTTAGCGATGAATAATATTTGCTTATTATATTGATTAGAACTTTAATTATGTGTTATGGTACCTCCACTGATTTACTACTTTATTGTATCACATATTGCATATATTTTAGGATAAATTAGTTTTCTACGACTATTTGTAGATATTACAGTAGGATTAGAATTTATTTTATATTTGAAATATGACACAATATTAAGTATGAATTATTGATAACTAATGGGGCGTTTACACTTGGTCGATTTAGTCGCACGACTAAATCGATTTAGTCGCACGACTAAATCGACTCGCTGCATTTGTCACTAAATCGAAGCAACTAGGCCGAATCAGATCGATGGATGTGTTCAATTATTTCAACCACAGAAAATAGAACGTCTTTCAATTCAGTTGCCAGTCGATTAGTCGCTTTCGATCAACAGGCGATTAAGTTGAATTCCCGTTTACACGGTCGATTAAGTTGAAAGTGACGTCAATTCAACTGAATCGAACGCAAATCGACTAAGTGTAAACGCCCCATAATACTAACTACGGTTTACTAGGAACACGAGTTCAGACTATACTTTGTAGGTTTGAAATTATTAGTCTTTTAAGAAGTAGATGTTTACTATGTTTTAAGAGCAAGGACAATTGAATTGTACAATAGTGACAGCTATTTTACTGGATTGGAGATATTCTATTTATATAACTTTAATTTATTAGTATTGCAATTAGCAGATAGAAGTACATTATTTATAAATATTGATGATACCGACTCTTTTAATTATCTATAAATGGTATGTTTATTAATATAATTTATGGGGCGTTTACACTTAGTCTATTTGCGTTCGATTCAGTTGAATTGACGTCACTTTCAACTTAATCGACTGTGTAAACGGGAATTCAACTTAATCGCTTGTTGATCGAAAGCGACTAATCTAATGGCAAATGAATTGAAAGACGTTCTATTTTCTGTGGTCGATTCGATCAGATTGCCTAGCGAATACGACTAGATTGCCTAGTGTAAACACCTGATTCCAAAACATTTTCAACGGAAAGGAAAAGTGTCCGACATGCGGTTATGCTTATTTTATATTAAATTACTTTTATAATTATATGAGAAAAATGAATGCTTATGGAATACAAAAAATACTCTTTACAGAAATATTGCTACTAGAGGAACAGCACTAGATTTATTCATCAATTGAATTTAAAAATCACAACTGCTGATCTACGTAATAAAATTAAAAATATTAAAATGCTTCGAAAAGGTCAGGTGCAGGTTTGCAAGATATGCCTCAACAAAAGATAGTTTGGTTCATGAAGCCGATCGTTTTTTACGCTAGATTATATAAGCTCCATTAGAACGTACAGGTCTACTTTTGCCGCACCACTAGAAAGAATTGTTGAAAAATTATAAATCTTTCACTAATATCCTTCTTATTATAACCTAAAAAGTTTCCACTGGACATGTTTTTTTCATGCAAAGTATTGAATTTTGTTTGTAAATCTTCCAAAATAGAATGCACCAAAACAAAACCTGCACCCATTAGTAACGTGGTAAGTGTTATGATTTGACCTGTTAAAAATAATCTATTATTTTGTGCTAAGCAAAGGTTTTGCTGCTTCTAGTCTGTGCGCTTTAAATACCATTCTTGCTTTACCTTCAGTGTGAGCGATCCCGGGTTCGATTCCCGGTGGCGGCATTCAATCGAAAAACTATAAAAGCTTTTTAATGCGAACCATCCTGAATGAGGTTTCCTTAATCACACTAGGCAAACGCCGGGGTGGTACCTAACATAGATCTTAGGCCTCTTCCTTCCTTCCTCAATTCTTTCTTTCTACCCTTTCAGTGTGTTCGCTGAGGGACCTCATCCCTCAAAAACGTGACGGGCTAACATGCCCTTTGATGCCGAAAGCCCAGAAATCTAAATCCTAAATCTAAATTCTCACTTTTAGTAGCTACCTAACACAAGTTGGTTAGTGTTTTTTGTAGCTATTTACTGTTAGCTTTTATGGCACTTCTCTATACTTGTACCGATAACAGGTAAGCCTTTTTAAAGTAAATCTGCATCCAGTAATGCAAGTCCGCCCTTCTGCAAGAGTAAAACTGCCGTTGAAAGACATGGATACATTACTAATAAGACTCCAACTGACCAAAACAATATATATTTTTTAAAATTATATGTTTGTGTTATAGTTTCGGCTATGTAACATAGCCTTCCTCATTATAATGGATAGGTTGCATTATGATTCTAAGTATGTGTACCTAAACTGGGACTGCACGGTTTCCACTTACTAATAACTATCCTACTAAAGAACTTGTCAATTTTACGAGATAATGTTAATTAAAAAATCATATATTTTTTTTCATTATTTAATGATGTTTCAATACATTGTATAGTGCAAGTTTATAATAGACCGTCATAAAAATGGCAATTTTATGATAAAAAAGAGTTGGCTATAGATGAAAGTAGATTAATATGATATTGATTTCCACTGGTGGAACATTTTTGCAAAATGAAGGTAAGCAGTATTTTATGTTAACAAGTGGTATACTGCGGTTATGATGAGTGACTCCATATGAAAGACGATTGTGTAATATATTAATTTCAGCGGTGACTTCTGTCTTTCATTAAAAAGTTGAATATGTAGAGTAAAAAATGATTAAAAATGTTTTATGGTGCAGTGTTCATAACTGACGATTTTAATACTTTCTATTTTTGTTCTAATTATTTTTCGTTGCTGATGATGCATGTTGTTTCTCTGTTAGCCTTCCTGCTTGCTTTTGTTTTTATTTCAAGATATTATCGTGCTGGCGCATATGTTTATGAAAGCGAATATATGTTTCTTTCAGTAGTTATTGTGTGCGTGCTATTTCTTTGCAGTGTTGTTTTATTATTCGTAATAAGGTTTGAGTCTGTCAGCTGAGATATTCTGAATTGGCTTCTAAATGTGTCTGAAGGGCGAACTTTATATAACTTAGGATTTAATTTTTCAACTATAAATCCGGGACCGTCGTTTCGATTACTACAAACTTCTGCTTGATTGGTCTTACGGAAAGATTAGAACACTAGCACAACACATCACCAATAGCAATTTTTGTGTTTTTCATCGTAATATTTCTTCTAGAGTTTGTGGATTTTTTTCAGTTCCTCGTATCTTGTTTAAGTAATCTCTGTCCAGTTGCAGGTGAGGTGTGGACTTGTTAGAATCCACATGTTCCTTGGTTCAAATCTATACAGAAAAAAGAAGCTGGAATGTTTGGTACCAGATTGAATATAAATATTTGTCACAGAAGTTATATGTGACATTAGATTGGGCCATATGGTCTGATTTTTTAACCAAAAAATTTAAGCGAATTCTATATATATTTTTAAAAATTTCTCTACTATCCCTAGATCACTAAGGTTGTATGCTGGACAAAACTTGAAATCAAAATCGTAATGTTTAGCCAACTTTAGGAGCCTCCTTGCATTATGAACTGGAAGCCCATCAAAATATAGATAAAAAGAAAACGCTGTAAAGTAGGACAACGTCTTCTAAAATAAAATTCTCGATGGCTTCGGCAATAATATTATCGACAGCCTTGGTAACACAGTAACGAGTTAACATTTCTACTACAACAAAAATATATATTTTGTAGGACCATCTCCAATTGAGAATGATCCTAATAGGTCAAATGCCAGGCACTGGCTATAAGCAGTGCTGGAGTAATTTCCCCCATTGTTTTGGTAACTTGTTCAATTTGTGACATTCAAGACAGGTTTTAATTTTATAAGTCAAATAAGTTTTCGTATTTGCAAAGTAATGCGGATTGTGGTAAGTTTTGGCAAGTTTAACTCTGAAATTATTATTATTATAATCTTCTAAATTTTAATTTTTGTTGAACTTTTTTTTTTTTTTTTTTTACAGAATTACTACACAATTTCGCTTCCAGAGTATACGTGAAGATATCACATTCTTGGAATTCCATTGTAAAATCGTTAATACCGGTACCGGTACGTTACACAATTAACTTCACAAATTAATCTTTGAATATTCCATTATGATCATATTATTTCCTTATATATCTCTCGATATACAAAATCATGTGGTAATTGTGAAAAATATAAATTAAAATCAGAGAAGGTAAAAACAGGTAAAGAGATTTAAAAAAGATGGCGCGTTGAAACGAAAAAAAGAAAACAACAAATTCTGCAAAGGTTGTTATAAAAGGAAAACCTCTTCTAATAATTTGTCAGGAGGTAATGTATCTAAAATGGAAGCCGCATTGCCTCGCTGAACTGGTATGCTGATACGTTGTATCAAAGAATTATAAGTAAAAAAGTTTGTAAACAGAACGCTGTAGCCTAGTTGTTGCGCACCTAATCCTACATTTCCCCACTCCCTTCTCCGCGACGATGATGTTTTGCAGTGTTGCAATCTGGAGGGAGCGGAATGGGCTGAGGATTTTCTACGACATTTGAGTGTAAATGCTGTATATTGACTGCACTAAATTTTTAATGCATTTTAATATTTTCTCTTTGAATATTAAATGAATTAAGTATGCTTAGGGGTATTCCTTACCAACGTAATATATGAATTAAAAAGGTGGAAAAGTTCGCAATGAATCTTAATGAAAAATAAATAAAAAATGATAACAGAAATCACCTTCTAAATGTTTTCCATTTCTCCTTCAGTTTCACTCTCACGTTCATCTGAGTCTGTATCGGCCGATGAATCTGAGTCTGAATCGGTTTCACCAAATCTGGTATCAGTTCATCTACACGCTCATCCATAAGTCCGTCTCTTTCAAAGTAAGAATCTTCAATTTTTTCACGTGTTCACAACATTTTACCCATTTCTGTGGTGAGTATTCATTAAATAACTTTCCCAGTAATTCTTTCTTTGCATCCAGTGAATCGGAAATGCATTGCCTTGCTTTGCTCTTGATTCCCTCCCCACACACACATAAGCTCAATAGTATTTAAGTCTGCGTGGTAAGGTGGAAGTCTTTTATAAATTTCTTGTCAATCGCGTATTGTTTCCCATAAGGTACATTTTGAATTCTTAAGAAATATGGTCTTTTGTTCATTCTCCACAATGTATTTGCTTTATTATCCGCTTCAATTTCGGTTTCGTTTATAGGTTTGTCTGTCGTTGATAACCACTGTATCATGTCGCTTTTAAATGAAGACATATAGTCTTTTATTGATTTGAACATTGTGATATCTGGCATTATCAATGAAAACAAACGCTGTTTTCGGGAAGATTAGGAAGTAGTTTTTCATCGATCCATTTTGAAAATTTTCTACTGTTCATGTCATCATTATAATCTCCACTTTTTTGCTTACATTTGAACATTAATAGAGCATTATCAACACCCCCAAATTCCCCTCCTGCATGGACAATAATAAGACGTGGCCCTTTTCCAACAGTTTCTGTTACACGTATTTCACTCTTACTTTGCCAACACGCCGGTACTGAATGTGATGCGTGAATGTAGGTTTCATCTCAGGCCTGGGCCCGTGAATTAATAATGTGAGGCCCGACTCGAGTTAGAAATATGTTTTACCATTTAGGCCCGACCCAAGGGCGCCGATTTCTCTGTAAAGTTGGGGGGGGTATTCAGATGCAGAAGGTATATATATGAGAATTTTAAGACAAATTGAATTCAAATTATGCCAAATAATGTATATTCATAAATACAATAGGGGGCCCACATGACCTTTGGGGCCTCGAACGTATAACTAGAATGATAATTAAATCAAATATTTTAATTGCAACTATGCCAAATATTTTGTTCCACACTTCTGGAAGAGGAACTAGCTGAAATAAAAGAAATCGTTGAACAAAGTTTTTTCTACTAGTTACCAGTTTTTTTTTCTAAAAAAAAAAAACAAGTTGTATCTTCGGCCTTGGAAGTTGAATAATTATTCATTTTTACTCAGAAGGATGGGGGGCACAAAATGTTAAACATTATAACACTTGACACATAGTTTGTACTAACAATAGACTGAAAGCAGCTTATTTGTTGTCTTATATTGACAAAAATACTTTCGTCCACTCGTCTCATTGAAGTAAGACAGAAATATTTCCCTTTTAGAAAGATGCGTCCCCCGTTCTGTATTCGCCCCTGGTTCAGTATCGTAATGTTCTAGTAGGCTCGGCTGTCAATTCAGTCTTTAATGTGGAATCCAGAAAATTAAGCCATTCGCCTTTTGGTTTCTCTTCGTTATAAAGCTTAATAACGAACATACGCGAATATACTACCGTAGAATACGAAGAGCTACCACCGCAACGCATTTTCAAAAGCGGGATTAAATGAAATGGACTACTGATATGAGAATTACGAGTCGATACTGTAACGCTACACGCTAATATTTTTCATTTATTTTAGCAGGTGATATTTGTTGTAGCATAAGTTCGCTGAGTTAGTATCACTGGTACTTTCAAGGCCAGATCAGTGGAGGGAAGAGTAGTGGGGAGGGCGGTGGAATACGAAGTGCTCCGCAGCGATCTGCGCATCTTGGTTTGAAACTTGTCGAGTTATAGTAGCCTGTTGGTCGCTAATAACGTGTGCAATATGTTGGTCTCAGGGGCGGCTTGCCTATAAGTGCTGCAGAGCTGCAGAACTACCAGCTATTTTAGTGGCATAAATGTATTTTCAATTGAGTTGAATTGTGTTTAATTTAATCAAGGTAATAACAAGTAATGATGATATTTGGTCTAACGGTGTCCTGAAATTGTACTGCTGGATATGCTACATATCGTAGTATTACTGGAAACACCTTCTGAAGCTTAATAATATTGCAAGAGCTGTGCACGGATTGCCCTATGCTTTAGCATTGAAACCAAAATCTTCACCAGCCGCACTGTATTACGTTTTCCTTGTCTCTTAGATAGGATTTACTAGAGCTGCACTCCCAGCAGCTCAGAACTCACGAATACTTCCGAAGAAGCCGAAGACACACGACGTGATGTACATGAGGCTCTCTTCTCTTGTTTTTGATAATGGTGTTGTGCGCTTTGAAAGTAATAGTATTCCATGTTCAAGTTTGTGCAAATTTTCTGAACAAACACAATTTGTGCGACAATTTTAAGGAAACCGTAAGCCTTTTGGAAATTCTTCAATTACCTCAACGACAATAGCTGAAGTAGAACGTTACTTCTCTAATTTTAAAATAGTTAAAACATTTTCGGGAAGCACAATATGTCAGGAAAGAATCAATGCTTTGGCTGCCTTATCAATCGAGCGTGATTTCATATCCATCATGCCGAACTTTAATGATAGAGTAATAGGACATTTTGTACAGCAGGAGACACGTCGGATAGACTATTTACAAACGATAAAATATTTATAATTCAGCAGTATTAATACAATTTCTACCTGTAGACATTACGTGAATCCGAAATTGTTAGGGTATCTGAAAACAGTGTTTCTTGCGATATGGGTATGGTATTTTTAAAGTTTGTTACACGCAACGGTGGCGTATTTAGATAGGAGCTATAAGGCTCAAGATCCCCCGAAATTCATTTAAACTTGTAGGCATCCCAAAGGAAAAATTAAGTGCTTATTCATATGCTGTGCATAGCTCCTCCCGGAACAAAATCCTAAATACGCCACTGACACCCAATAAGCAAAACAATAGTGTTTTGGTTGCGATACAGTAAAGTTGTATATATATTTGTTAATTTCAATTATAATTGTCATTTACGTATAACGATTAAAAGATATGCGGTTCGTGTAGATTTTATAATTAATTATTGCAAACGGGAAATTTAATATACAAAAAACACACTGTGCAGAACTACCTCAGATTATGGTATCGAGCCGCTACTGGTTGGTCTACTTTGATGAAATTTGGATCTTCGAGGCCCCAAGTGCCGCTCGATTCAATGGCTACGGTCACGAACATGTACCTATCAAGTAGTTCTTTATATTTTCTTCTTTTCTCATTTTCTGCAGGCTGCAATGGTTCTTTCTCGTGATGAAGGTTGGGTGACGCGAAAGTGTCAGAACAGGTGAAATCCCAGAGAGAATCTTTCCTCTCTTTCATGCTACGACTGTCATGCCATCTGGTCTCTTGCCGTCAGATGTTACATCCCGGAGGTTCACGAACAAATGGAACTTCCGCCGAAGTGAGGAACTTCTGCTTTCCAGATAATGTTATTCACGTTCGAATGTCTCACATGTCTTATGCAAGAGAGACCATTTAGACTTTTCTGTTTGACTGATGCACCACATTTAGAGCAGTTGTGTAATTCACATATGTCTGCCCCCAGGCGAAATGCAACTGCAATAGAAAAACTTTCATTTGAAAGGTGTAACCCTAGGTTGCGTGTTGGTAATGCCTGTAGCCAAGCACCTGAAATTGGCGATGAGGAGGCGAAAAGTCTGGTTTTGTCCTCTTGGCTGTCTGCTTCTTGCAGTAACACTGATTGATGCAATTTGATGATCGGGTTGTCCCAAACTGATTATGAACTTCTGCCAGTTATTTCAGAAGGACTTAAACCAACTAGGTTAGACCAGCCATGTATGCAATCTTGGACATCAAAATCTATGTGAGGTTCATTTTCGTGATTGAGGAGTATCTCAGTGGTATTCCCGAATCCATAGAACGACGCTAAAAATGTAGGATTCGCCAAAACAATAAACCGACGAATACCAAGAACTCAAGAATCAACTTGAAAGCAGGCCTGTATCAATCCGTTACTATTTAGATTACAGTTGAGTAATAATTCCAGTCCACATTTCAGAATGATGTGAAACTTCTCTAGTAAATCGACTTCACGCCAAGAAGGTGAACAGCGTAAAAAGAAAAAAGAAAAAAAGATTAGTCGGCATGGACAATGACGCACGAAGAAGATAAATAGCTGAATGTGCTGGTACTAGGGCCAGACGTGACATTATTATTATTATTATTATTATTATTATTATTATTATTATTATTATTATTATTATTATTATTATTATTATAGTTTTTCGACTAATAAATTACGTGTTTCCTCAGGTGAAAGGCCTAGTAGGAAGGCTGAAGAGGTTGTGATAACTTGTATTGCAGGTGCTGAGTTTTTAAATTGTGAATATAACACTTCCATTTGATCTTGCGCAATTCCTAAAAATCCTACTTCACTGTTCATGAAATTTAAGTGCAGTCCAATGTCTGCTGCCATAGTTCGAATATTGTATAGCTCACTTATAACTGTGTCAGGATCTCTTGCTATGGTGCCGTCATCTAAGTACCAGATATTTAATTCTGTGTTGGTCCTAGATACTATGGGCTGAATTGTAATGGCGAACAAAGCGGGACCTAAAGGATCGCCTTGTTGTACTCCACGTTGAGAAAGTATAATGCTATCACCTAGAAATAGGTTACTTGGTTACGCATAACATTGATGTACGTAGGGGTAAATTGATGGAAAATTATCTTTAATTGTGAGTAGCATTGCATCTCGGTTCAGCTCATTGAAAGCATCACGAAAGTCTAATTTCAGAAAAGCCTTTTCTTGTGTATGAGGAGTAGAAAAGTAAATGCGAGCTGCATGTGCTACGGCTCCATTGAGGACGCATACTCCCAATTGATGAGGATAAAGGAAAGTTGAATGGATTCTTTAATTCTAGAACATAACTCTTGTTGCTATTCTTCTCCGAATGTTGTCCACTGCGATTAGTCGAATTCCACCATTCTTCTTGTTAAGAACAATAAGCGATGCTCTAAAGAAAACGTTGGTCTCATTTTATGTGGTACATTACCCAAAAGGATTAAATAATTCTAGAGTCATTATAGTTAATCTTTCCTTTGAATCTGATTCATGGTGTAAGATGTTTATATGAGAGGGTAATTCAAAAAGTAATATGACTATATCATATACTTCATAAGTTATTAATTGGTCCAGGGTTCTTTCTTAAATTATACATAACTTAAGAAGTCCTAAAGATTCGGAAGCCACAATATACAACGATATTACTTCTTTTCAACTTCACAACTTGTAATCTTATATATATTGTATCTGTTTCCAGATCAGACCTCTGTTATCCGTGTTCACAATACATAGCCAAACCTGACTATTGGTCATTTATGTAATATAGAATATGGTGAGTTCACAAAAATAGAATACATGCATAAAAATATATATAGTCAACAAAATTAAGTGTTTCTAGAATATAGTACTTTTAAGAAGGTACACACGTGCGTAAAATCATTGGCACATAATTGATAAGTTATAGTTATAAAGAATTTAAACTTAGGTCGTTCTAAATATATGTATTACTGAAACTTAGTATAGTATAATTGTCTCAAATAACACTCCTGCATGCCGAATATGGTCGAGGGCTGTATTTTTTGGAAGTTGGTTAGTTGGCAGTTTTCATTGCTAATTCAATATTTTTTCAATTGAATATTAAATATTATTCAAGTCAAAAAGTAATTTTACGGAAGTAGCAGTAGTTTATTGCAAGATGTTATCTAGTTTGCTAGTGTTTTCAGAGAAAAAAAGGATTTTTTTTTAGCAATACAGAACACAAAAACATAAGATCTGACGTACCTAGAGCCATACACTATATTTATTTATTTATTACTATCTATATTTATTTATTTATCTATACTGGTCTTCGCAAAACATTTTGGAGCGTAACTCAAGCAAAGTTTGTAAAAATCAATTAGAGCTCTTATACATATTGTTGCAAACTAAAATACAAGCTTTCTCGCCCGGCGGAGCTCATGTGGTTCGTATTCCACGTTAATCAATAGGTCCCGTCTCACATAGTCTCGCTGCTGAAAGGGACGTTAAACTATCAACAGATTTTTCGATGCTTTGAGCATGCCCTTATGGAATGGGGTTTCTTGTGGTAACTCACGCGAAAAAGGGATGTATCTTGTCGGGTTCCACAATTAAAATAAGTATATTAATATTGTATTTAAAACTATATAATTAAGAAACTATGTTGTCGGTTTTGACAGTATTTTACTCGTTTCTGACACACAAAAATTACATGTTTCTTGTTACTCAGCGACCCAATTCCATAATTGTTTGCGTCACCATAACGTGAAACCTGCATATTAGTTTCCTTGAATGACGGTGAACGTTGTGTGGAGCGGAGCGAAATTATTTATATTTAGAAATTTTCAGTCTAGTGGATCTCTGCTGTTTTGTTTTTGATCAGCTGTGGGAAGAGTTCAAAAGAGAAAAGAATTGTCTTCAATGGGTAATGCTGCGTAAATACCCAGAAAGAAAATTAGGAAGTGTTTTATGGAGAGGGGGCAAAATATTACTCGTAGGTGAAGCAGTGCTTATTGCTGGCGCATATTATGTGTGGCATCGTATGAATACTTCTCGTGACTTCAGATTGTATATGTACAAAGAACATTATTGGGTGCTGGACGGCTTCTACAAAGTAGGCGAGCTTTTGGGTGGAAGTAAAGCACGAGAACTTGATTTAAGTGCGTGGAAAAAGGACGGGAGCGTCCCAACAGAACAGTGAACTTCTATACGACTGAAAATAATGGCTGCAGCCCGTTCTATGGTTTACATGCTTTTGTTCGGAGGAGCAGGGTACGTTCTGTTCAAAGCACTACCTCCGAACGAAGACATAATTAAAAAGAAGTTCGAAGCCGAAAGTATGAATGAACGTAATGAAACTGGCAAAAGGAAACAAGCTTATATAAACGCAATACGTGCGGCTGCTGAAAGCAAGGAACCGATATACCGGCAGACAAAGGAGCAAATAGAAGAAAGGGTGAGGTCTTATTCTGCTGCCAAATGATTGCCTTACAAAGTAATATCCTGGGTATATTAAAGAAGTTTTATGTAAATATAAGGATATAGTGTATGATAACGTTGTTTAAATAAAATAACATGCTATGTTAGCTTTTGTAATTATGTAGTGATTTTTATTGAGTTCTATTTAAGAAAAAAAGCGTTCCTGAGCGTTTCAAATGGTGATATATTCCGGAGATGTGAGCAAGATGATTTTAGGTTACCTTAAATGAATGTAGTTCTGGCTCACATCTGCAAAACAGTACCCTTAAAATGCACCATTGACTTACAGAGGTGTAGAATGTTTTTTTCTTTTTTTTCTGTTCTTGGTTTAACAGGGGAGAAAACTACATGCACTGATTTGAAGATGATCTTGAAATCCACAAAAAAAGTAAGAAAAGCAGGGAGTACAGATAAAATAGTTTTGAGTAGATATACAATAGAGACTCAAATCGAAATTCATTACAGGCTATACACCATGGCATTTTGATAAATTTGAGGAATGGCGTTTAGTATCTGACCCAAATCCATCGACGGCTCCGGAGCTGGTACTGCGACTTATAGTGAGCCGTTGTAAACGACTTAGTTTATACGTATACCTACTACCATCGCTGACACGCCTGCTCCCTACGGACGCACTCCATTTATGCCCGGGCTCTCCTGCTTCGCACCTGCCCTGACGGTTAGATGGCATTCGTGCTTTTTAGAGGCCACCTAGCAAAAGTTGCTTCATGTTCTGTGCAGTGTAGTTTTTTATGACATATCTTCACGCTCTATTTATACTCACCACAATTAAAAATAATAAACCGTAATCAGTACCAAGTGAGTAAGAGTTACTACCAAGTGATTAGGAGAAGAAATTAAATAATATCAATTTGAGTTACGGTCCATTCATAAATAGTTGTTGCGATGTTGTATTTCTCGGTAGTATAACAATTATAGCTGTAATTGGGGCTTTTTTTTTTTTTGGCACAATTCGATGCGCACCGCGACAAAAGTGTTGTCCAGCTTAAACATACATCAGTCAGTGATAGATGGTCATGTGAAACAAGGATTGACACCTATTACTGTTCAGAGCAAGGCGGGGGTGCCGTGGAGAAGAGTAGAGGCGCGCTAACGACATCGGGTATGCACGTAAAAAAGGTGCCAACCTAGGAGGTTTCTACCTAGTTTTTTTTTATTATTATTATTATTATTATTGTGCAACATTGAAGTATCATATTTGTAATTTACTTTAATATTGCTTTACAAGTTAATATATTTCACCGTGTGTATGGAAGATAAAATATACGAAAGAGTAGAAAACTTCATTGCTCATAGTACACAGTGGTTGCCTTATGGAGGATTGCACCGTAGATGGCGTTCATTTTTGTTGTCTAATTTATTCAGTAGCGTTCACATCTCAGGATACTAAGTCGATACCAATGTATTCTACTCTATTTCCTGCTTTCCTGGCCACCAGCTATGCTATATAAACGATTTTGTTAGTGTCGTACTTTATTTACAGTGTTATTTATTATACTTCCACGAGATTTGTTTCGTGGCCCAGTGGAGAATGTGGGGGCCATAATGAATGGAGGCAGACAAGTAGGTGATACACATTTACTCACTACACTACAGGGTTTGCCCAAATGGGCCCAGCCCCCAAAAAAAACTGCTTTTTTTTTTAAAAGATTCACCCGAAAAAAATTGCGTTCTTGAGCTTTTTGTTAGTATATAATTCGTACAACTAAGTTCATCACACAGAAAGTTATTTTTATCAGATTTTGGACTTTCCTTGGGCGAATTGGATGCTTTCACTTTAAGCTATACAACAACAACATTAGACCTTTATAAAGTTCTGAATGCACTGAATAAATAAATTAAATACCTTAGCTTGAGGTAATTATACAACAAATTAACCCTTTGGGGATCTTATGGTACATTTTGTACCATACGCGTTTTTCATGGTACATTGCGTTATTTCTCTTCTATTTGAGCTTTTTCGTCCGTTTTTTTTTTTTTTTTTCAAGTCCAGAGACATTGTAGAAGACATTACGTATGGTTTCAGACCGTCCTGCGTCCAGACATGGGAGGTGATGACGTCATAATCTTAAAATGTATTTTTTCCCTTTTGAAGCCTATGTTCATTATTTTTTTGCGGGCTTATTTTTGAACGTAGAAGATTGAAATTTTGCACAAACATTCAGTCCGCCGAGTAGTATTTACCAGATTTTTTTGTTCCGATGTCAGTGCTAAAACAGGGGGGGACCAGAGGGGCAAAGGGGTAAAAAAGGGTTGAAATTTTGCACAAACATTCAGTCCACCGAGTAGTATTTACCACAAGTTTTTTCCGATTTCTGCGTAAAAACAGGGGGGTCCAGAGGGGCAAAAGTTGAAAAAGGGAAATTTTGCCAAAAAATCCCTTTTTTCAGGAATTTCCCGCCTTAGATACATGATGGAGACATGTGAATGGTACCGCCTGAAAGACAGTTCTATTCTGAAGAGAATGATTGGCGGATTATAGTCCTAGGGTAATTAGGGATGTCTCAGGAATTTTTTCCCTGAGATCATAGTGTTTTATGGTGATTTGGGGCATTGTGGGAATTTTTGATAAAAATTCACCCGCCCTTACTATTCAAGATAGAAACTTGAAATTTGGCACACACATTCAGTATACCAAGTACTATTTATCAGATTTTTTTAGATGGCTACGATCACACAGGGGGGTCCAAAGTTCGAGAAAAAAATTTTTCCCTCCGAAATTTTCACTTTGACATTTTTTTCCCGCTTCTGGTATATGGTATGAGCATGCAAGTGGTACCATTTGAAAGCCAGCTCTATTCTGAAGAGAATGAGGTATGAACTATGATCCTAGGATAAATAGTGACGATGCAGTAGCTGCTTGACTGAAAGTCTCAAAAATAGCTCAAAAAGCCAAGAGCTCCTAAGGGTTAATGTATGCAGGGATATAATGGGGCGTATACGGTGTATGCAGACCTAAATCTTTTATAGTCCAGCATATACTCACCTTAAATTTAGGAAAGAATGAGTGTATATTGGGGTACGTATATATCAAGTAGTCTTGCGTGCACGCTATACTTCTGAAAAAGATCGAATGTATACCCACCAAAAATTCTAGCATTACACCACTGAATGTATGGATTATGCTTATAGCGTATTTGAAGTAAAATATGCAATTTTTATATTTTAGAAAATACTTTCCGTGAATAGGGTGCTCGCCGAGGGATGTTATCCTTCATGCGTTTGACGGGTTTAAGGCCATAGCTGCCGGGACTATCAGTAAATATCTAAATACATTACTAAATCTATCAATATTATTTCTTACTTTTGACGGTAACACAAGTATTCTTCAGTAAAATTTGGTTTTCCAACAACAAACAACAGTTTAGTTGTCATTTGTTGCTACTCTTCGAATAAGCATTCTGTAGAATCAATACCAGTAATAGGGTAAACATTATTCTCAAATTTAAGAAGCTTAATGCTCGGAGTTGTGAACAGTACGTGACGTTTACTGTTTCAAGTGCTGCATTCAAACTTCCGATATACAGTAAAGAAAGCTACATTTTCGGAAAAGAACCGTCTTGCAACAAGTATTCGGGAAATTCCCGTAATTGAACGCACAGTATCGGAAGTGAACTTCAACAATAAAACGATTTATTTTACGCTGGAAAATATTTATTTCATATAAAACATTTTGAAAAATTTATTGTATAAAATATGAATTATATTTTTGTTTTAAATTAATATATTTGGTATTCATAATTGGCAAACTTCAATGAGGCTACTAGGAAGAGACGATCTACATTTGTTCGTTTGTCTTACTGTACCACACAGACACTACAGAGTATAGCTTTCGGTCTTTCAAGTTTAAATTTTCAGAGTAGAAGCACGACACACACTATATTAGCTGTGTAGATTTTGACAGTGATCCAATGTGAAATTTGAAAACAGCGGGTATCCACGCTACAGGGTGCAATTTTCGGATTTTTAAGTTGAAATTTTGAGGATAGAAGCACGAGACATTCTAAATATGCTGTATAGATGTTCTCGGTGATCCAATCTAAAAAATTTCAAAATGGCGGCAATTTTTTCAAAACAGCAGTGAATAGGAAACTGCTGCAAAGTTGTGACAATGTCAGTCTTGAAATATAAATCACATTTTAACGCTGTTACCGTAGACATTGAAATATTTCGAGAAAAAATAATAATTAAACGCAAAAATACCCATATGGGCCCAGGTGGGTTGAGTTATTTTCAAACCCTGCTACACTATGGGCCTGCGTACTTCAGAATCCACTACATTCATTACCCGTTATGCATAGTTATTATATTTCACTTGTAAAGTTAAAAAAAAAAAAAAAAAATCTTCCCACATACCATTCTTGTTGAACACTCGTAGATTACTTACAAAAGGTTGGTATATGAGGTGCATGTTGTTAAGCGTAACAACTTTGAATGCATTTGAAAATAAATACAACTTCTTTGTACGGAAACATTTTTTCGTTAAAACGAATGGCTGTCTTATGAATGTTTCTCTTAAGGAGTTAATAACTTCACTGTGTGAAAAATCTATGATTGATCAGGGAATCAGTTGTATTTTTCAAATCGTACCTATACAGTGTGTTGTGACAAAAATATTGGTCATTTCCTCCATTTATCATACGAAGAAGCATAATTATAGAGCGCTTGCCTTTCGAGCGTAGGGTCCCTGCTTCGATTGGCATCCATGAACTTCTGGTGAACATTGTCGAGGGAGTGACTAAGCCTACTACCTCCGAAGATACGTTGTATTTTAATCTAAATCGCAGTTTCGGTAATATAAAAACTACGCTCCCCAAAATTTCTTTGACCCTTCCTCCTGAGAAGTTAAAGCGGCGTCGTACCTGTTGGTTTCACCAGTTTTCTTCCGCAGAGGCTTTGTGCGTATGTGCATAATTTCGTTATTGAACTTTGTACCGACTAAGCTCCTGCAGTGTCGTATCTGTACTAGGTCGCCATGATTCATCACAAAGTACGGTGGGTCAAGGCGTAAACTAACACGTTTTTACCCATCAGAAGAAAACTCATCTCGTTGCCCTGACCCCTTTGACTAGCTCCTCTGATTTTATTTATGAACTAATTTTCAAATGACAAACGAACTGAAAAAAGGAACTTGTCCTAATACTCATAGAAAAATAAGATATTCAATAAAAGAAAATTGTGGCACTACTCAGCGATACCGTAAGAGATAACTGACAGATGTGTCCTCTAAATTCTTAAATACCCATAATCAACTTACAACAAATACATGATCTTCAAGGCGTAGGAGTAGAGCGCTCACCGGGTCTCTGGTTCGAACCCAGCTCGCGAAAAGTGACCTTTGTGGTGAACAGATACTGTTTGCGTGGGTTTTCTCGGAATATCCCGTTTCCTCAGATTTTTTTATTCCACCATTTTGTTCACTATTATCACCATCTCCCATACCCTCGGAGCATGAATGTCTGGCATTCAACTGAAAAATAAATTCACGATTTTGAAGAAAAATGGTGAATGAAGTTGTTTAGGACTTACTGAGGTGACGACTGAACAGACTTCATTTTGCATTTATTAAGATGCTTGTAACAATGGTTTGTCAAAATGTTATTTAAGCGTGCTTCAACTTAATTCGTTTGTTTAGTTTAAAGTATGACATAGAAATTGCAAAAATCTCTCTCCGATGTAAACTTTTTTTAACATCCCAAAAATATTTTTCTATTAATTGATACTTGTAATTGTGTTTTGCAGAAATAGGACTCAAATTCTATTTTTAGTTTCTTTACAGTTTAATGACCCTTACTGGCACTGAAGTTATCTGAGATGTAGTCCGCAGCTTAACATCTGAGCTCCCATCTGGAATCGAATCTGGAGTTTCGACGCTGAGAGCTCGTATGCTTACTATATAGCCAGAGAATTAGATCAAAAAGCGCAAGTGTTATGTGGCAAACAGGAGTGCTATCGTATGGAAACTGGAAGACATGCTCTTCGGTCTGCTAGAAGTTAAACCAGAAGATTACTGCCCTAGTTTTGTAATCTGATATTCTTTTAATGTAAAAGCTGGAAACACTTTTGCGAGGTCTATCTTGTCAACTACAGCTTATCCAGTCAGTTCTACATCTATTCTTATTTTCGCTGTTCATTATTATGTGCGTTCATCAATGTCAATCGAGCTCTTCACGAGAGATGTGTCGTATTCGTTTCGTTTGCGCGGATGAATCTGAGGTCTTACGACACTGTCAAAGGGCAAGCCGCTTCGAGAGAAGGGCAAGCCGCTTCGAAAGAAGGGAACAGTGACGAACCCTGTCGATTTAGTTGTTTCGTAAGTTGCAATACTTTAATTATGGATACGTCAAGCATATTCGTCACTTCCCGTAACAACACAGTTAACCTACTACTTACTTATATTAGTGAATTATGTCGGTTATCACTGTAACCAACTTCTGCACTAGCTGTTCTTATAAAGCTTAGATTCCTTATATAACCATTGTAGAAGTTGTCTGCCTGTAAAAAAAGGTTCAAAAAACAGCTTTGTAACTTCTTTTTTCATTTCTTGTTACTCTCTTTTTGTAACATTTGTTTTACCGTAGGAATTAGTTCTTTCTTTACATAATTCCTCCTACTTGAGTGCAGGGAAAATTTAATCATCCACTTTAAACGAATTCCTGTAAATTTTACTTATTTGTGTAAAAGTCATCGTATGTTCTTCCGCAGGACTTGTCAAACCACTATACGTACTAATTTCTTGTTGATTTTTTTTCTTCAACTTCTTGGATGAATACATTAAAAATTGTATGTATGCGGTGGTATCAAATAGTTCGCGCGATCACTCAGGAAACGACCCCGTCTGCTTGTTTCTTCTAATATATATATATATATATATATATAAGTTTTATTTATTATTTTATTTTATACATAAATCACTGGTGCAGTGATTTGAAAGCATAAGGCATAGCACATTACCAAGTTCCTGTCTCACCAGGTGAAATCAGCAAAACAAATTCACGAGATGAAAGCAGTTTACGGAAATTGAAGCTCATGTTATGGTACAAAGTGGTAAGATTTCAAACTGGACACATTACTATTTCAGATTTTCTTAGATCTAGGAAATCTTTTTATAGATAATACCGTCATGGCATGTGTCCATGGACACAATACTAGGAAGATCATCCTGATAGGAGGATAACCACTGGAAGTGTTATAGCTAAAGTACGTGTTAGTTCTGGATCCATCTGGAATATAATTCAACCAGTTGCATTTTCAGAAAGTATTATCACTGACTCCTATGGCTGCTTACCTCTTTCCAGAAGAGAATTCGAGAGGTACCATCAACAGGAATGCTGAGTGAAGATGTTACGGCCGACTATTCACAATGAATGAAAGTTCGGTATATCTATGACCCAGAAACCAAAGAAAGGGGAAGCAGTGGAAACACTCCTCCTTCCCCATCCTTAACAAGGAAAAGGTGGAAAGTCTCCCTTCATAGCAGTGCTGTCAGTGCTCTGGGACTGTGAGGGGATCATCATGATACCATTTGCCAGGTCAAACCAATACTAGACAATAATATTATAATCTGCCTGTTATAATCGGTTATGAGAAAATGAAATGAAATCTTTAAGTTCAACGTCCCACGGTTATGCCGGTCAGGCTAAAGGAGACGGTGATAATGAGAAATGAGTGAAATGAAGAAAGTGGGAGGAAACGGGAGAACCCCGAGAAAACCCACGAGCACGGTGTTTGTCCACCACAAAGTCCACACAGCGCGAGCTGGGATCGAACCAGGGACCTCAAGCACCGGAGGTGAACGAATCGGTTATGAGAATAACTGAAGACAAAATATCAAGGAATGCATAGGAGAGGGCTACTGCTATTGGCAGGCAATGCATCCATAGCGAAAGTAGTGGTTAGGATGTGGAATTTTCTCCCATCATCCATATTCACTGGTCCTAGTACCAAGTGATTTCTTTCTTTTTCGAAAACTGAAACACCCAATGAAATGACAACATTTTGACAGCAGAGTTGACGTCATTTGTGATGCAAAAGCGTGGTTTCAAGCTGAAATTTGAAATTTGTACGAAAACGGATATTGCAATGTCAAGAACCGCTGGCAAAAATTTATTATTTGTCATCAACACAACAGGCACAAGCCCAATTATAGTGTTGGTGTATTACATAATACATTTACAATAGTTTTGAGTTCATATTATATATATATATATGTCAATTTCATTGTGTTCGATACATAGTTTGTTATAAGAAGAGCTTATTCTCCAGATTGGTGATTTCAATAACACATTGGTCCTTGCTTTTTTGCAATAGAACAGGCCAGAGTTATCAGGACGAGTTTTAAGTGTCGGGACATGAAAATTTAGTATTGATATAAGATCCGTACAATTTAAGTCGTTTTGTACTATTTGTTTTGTTCAGGCATAGGGATGTGTCACGAAGCACGGCTACTACGTAGAGAGGACTAATACTATCATTTTCTTCCAAATAATTGCATGAACTTTCTGATACTCCCTCGCACGCACGCACAACTTGTCACCAATCCTAATCTGTTTATTTCTACAGCCACAACAAAAGGTTACAAGCAGAGAATAAGTGCAAGAGTCACAACAAAGGGGAAAAGAAAAAGTTATAAATCTGTTCAGGTAATCCTGTTTTCCAAAACTTTTTACACGGATATAACAATGGTTGTGCAACGTATCAAGCTTTATAAGAATTGCTGCTGAAGGTTACCGCGATAACTGACGTATTCAATAATATAAGGAGAGTAGTCACGGGATGCAGATGAGATTAAACCACCATTTATGTAGTAAACGAAGTGCAGGCTTCCAATGTGGCGGCTACGTAAAACAGCATTCACACTGATTTTCATACTTTCGTTCCTTGCTACGGAATTAAAACAAAAGTCAGCGAAGGAAATTTACTACGTTTCAGTCCTTTAAAACCCACCAGAAACAAATGATGCCACAAATCCTTTATGCTTGATGTATCCATTGCAGTATACTGTCCCCGATCGATCTAATATTTGTGCTATTTTTAAAAAAATATTTAAACAAAAAAGTTTTGAACTGAATAATAATTTGTTAGTTAATAGCACTGATAGGACTAGAAAGTAGTTAATTCTATATGTAGCGGATTTCAAAGAGGTCGACTAATTATTGCCATTAGTTTTTTTTTTTTTTTTTTTTTTTTTTTTTTTTTTTTATAATCACCCTGTACTGTTTATTTTAACCAAAAAGTTTCTTAACCTTTAAAGAACGAAACTTTTGTTGTCCTCATTTTAAGTAAATCCTACGTCAATTCATATTCATGAATTTCTTTGGTATCACTTTGAATAGAAATCAGTCGTTGCTTCGTTGATGTTGTTAGGTATTGTATTTAACTTTGAGATGCAGCTGTAATGGAAATGGTGCGAAAGAATGCGGTAGGCTACTGTTATATGGTATTAGAATAAGAGTAACATTAGAGTAAGGGTAACGCTAGAATTTATTTCACGAAGAGTATAAATTCAATATGAGGAGGAATTATATTAAAATTTCTAAAATCTCCCCTGAATTTAGCTTAAAGTTACAGACAAGTGGAATTTTGTGGAACCTCCAGGACCCACTGTCGACCTACGTCCCTGATTGGATGCGACCATGATAGGACCGATTGCTCCAGCCTTAACGTTAAGGTAAATTATCGTGAATTAACTTCCTTAAACCGTCTGTAAAATCTTGTGAAAATGCCATACAAAATGATAATTCAGGGAATAGCGACACAAAGTTCACGAGCTACTATTTTAAACTGAACTAGGGCAGCAGAAACAGCTGTGAAACTGAAACGTGAAAAAGAACGAAAGATAAAGCACTGACTAGAAGTTCAGCTTGCGAGTACTAAAAATGATAATGAATCAATGAGTTAATTGAATGTTTTCAGGCGGGCTGAATTCACCAATATACGTACTCAGCCATCTCACACTACTGCTTCGCATTTTGTTACCTGCCACTGCTAGTTTTGATTTTGAGTTTAGCGTTCCTTTCAGCAGCAAGGCTATATGAGACGTGGACTTAGAACTTAACGTGGGATCCAAATCACATGATCTCGCCGGGAATCGAACCCCAGTATGTATGGTCGTAGTGAGTCTGACGGGCAGGTATGAAATAACGTCGTCTATCTATATAATGTATAGACACGTGTACACCACGTAAAGCAGTGGTTTGTATAGCAAAATATTTTCTCAATATTGGAACCGGAAGTAGTAGGTTTCTACCACTCGCCGTTGTAGCAGAAAGACCAAAGTGAAAATGAGTACATCTTTGGGCCCTTAAAACTGATTGCAAAAAAACACTTCTTTCTATTACCGTTTTTACTCTATAGCGATTACATTTAAAATCGAAAGTGGTCAATCCAAGCTCTTACGGTTTTTGTTCTGTGGCGATCAACATTAAATCTGAAAGTGGTTTATATCTGAAACTTCCAATTTCAAAGGGAGTTAAATGAAAATGGTACTTGCTTTGAGAACGCGAAATCGAGGATTAAAATAGATCTGTGTAGATCAATATTGAAACCGAAATTTGTAGTGGATTTTGTCCCGCTCCCGATTGTAGTAAAGAGCAAAAGATATTAAAGAAATGTATTCTTCGGACGTTTACTCGATTGCCGAAAACCATGTCTCGAAATCGAATATCGTTTACGTTCTATTGTGATCAATGTAAAAGCCGGTTTAATTATTGCCTATCGACTCCTAACTTTTGGCACTCTACGTACTGAACAAATTTGGTAGTCCTTGCGGGCGGACGGACGGACACATTGACAGGGTAGATATATAACCAATCTCCTTAATATGATTTGTTCCTAATTGTAGTATTTTTGTCTACAAAATAAAAGTTGTTCCATGTTCCCATCCTCATGAAGATTAGAAAAAAATGTAGAAGGGAGGAAAGTTATCTGCCAGGGTTGAAGAGTTTCTTCTTCAAAGGGACATACATTTTCTGTCAGAGGGAAATCGCTGGTATCCCTCGTCAATACGTACAGTGGGAAGAGCTGCTGCTTCCGAACTCTAGCTGGGAAGTCTTTTAGACGAGTTTTTGTGTATTCAATAACGAATCCGAGTAATAGAACCTCTCACGAAACATCATGAGATGATAGTAACAATGCTCGATGACACAGATTCGATAAGTGAAATGGACGGACATCTAGTTCGATTCTTTTCCGTTGCAGTTAAATGTCGCATTTCAACACCACAACTACAAGAGACGTGGACTAGGTATGATTCGAACCACATACAGAATGTTGTTCTTCGGTTTATATCAGACCGATTTTATAACGCTATTCTTACCTGCATAGGTTGCGCCATAAACATAAAACCAGCGTCATCAGCGTGTTGTGTCAGGTTACAGGAGTCGAAATGTCGTATTCGTTAATTGATTGGAGTTAGCGTCCCATTCAGCAGCAAGGCTAAATGAGACGTGAACCTACAACTTGGAGTAGAATCTGAACCACACGAGCTCGAATAGGAACGGTATATCATGGATCGTTTTCTGTTCAATCCAACCCAATAGTAAATGGGAAGATGTTTAACCATCAGAGTGACCACAAATAAAACATATGGGTACGAAACACAGCTAATATTTAGCTTCAGCTGCTTCGTGAAATTCGTCGATTGGCAAGTCAGAAACATCCACGATGGCTCTCAGATTGTACAGAGTTCTTAAAGACCGAGAAATCCTAGAAAAGTCAGGGAATTCAGCTTACTCGTAAGAGTGCCCGGAAAAGTCCAGAAATTTTAAGTACAGATTTTTATTTCTCGGAACCCATTTCTCTTTTTGGTAACGGGATATTTTATAATAAATTAGCCTGTTTTGCAAAACTTCTCTTCCTACACATACAATATACTTGTACATGCACATAGTAGATAAGGAATCCCTGATCCGGAAAAATATGGCTACTTTTGTACATTACGTACACACGTGGAAATTTGTAAATCGTGACCTGGAAAGTCAGGAAATAAGTGGGAACCCTGTTAAATCTGAGGCAGCCTACTGTAGACAAAAACCTCCTCCGGTGCCACACTGTTGAATATCAAACTGCCGTAACTGTAGGAATAGAAGCTTTGGGAGGGGGAGAGCGGTTAAAAATAGTTGTCACATTAAACGAATTCTAATCGCAATGTTATCATTTGGACAATTACATACCATGACACTTCCGGCAAGACAGCGAGTTTTACCGCCAGTGAAGAGAAAGTTAACTCGCAGGTAACCGTGATACAGTTACATGAGATATTGGAGATACATTCGTAAAGGTGAATGCTGCCTACGTTCAGCAATCTATCGTAAAGATATCCCTCGTTTATACGTATCCAACAAGAACCAGGTGTAGATCGATGTGGAAGAAGCGGCCCTCCAGTATTATCATGACAAAGTAGGAAATGAGAATCCATGTTATTGCCTTTCATGTTATTTCTGTCAAAGGCCTGACGCAACCTGAATTCATTACTGCGCATTTAAACTATTAAAAAGGATGTTTACATCATCCTCACTGTCTATGGAAAACCTGCAGGGAGGAATTCCTATGCCTGTACTGTAACGTAGTTTGTTGCGAGTAGCAACTGCGATGTCAGGCGATAGTCCGTAACGTTAATGGTTCCATATAACCCAACCGGTGGTGGCGGCACGGCAGATTAGGTATAAACCGAAGAACATTTTGTATATTTCCAATGGGAATGGAATCTGAACTCTGGTGGACTGTTGCTTCTACAGCGATTCGTAAGTTATCCAGTTCGATCACTGACTGCAATGGGAAAGAGAGCGCTGGATGTAGACAATCACAAAGGAATGAGAAGGTACATAAAAGCTTTTCCTTTATAATAGCAGGAGCTTCTCTGCTTACATCAGTTTACTTTGTACAAGTTGAACACACAGAATCTTCTTGATGCCAAGTTGTTCTTTTCAAAGAGATTGTCAAAATCATTAAACAGAGTCCCAACACCAATTGTTGTTTTCAGGACACTACTCACACTTTTTTTTTTTTCTGATGACATGTTTACAAAGAAACTATATACATTTGTCATATAACTCTTTTTACTAAAAGAAGACATTATTATTATATATATATAGTATACATATCTTTTTCTTAAGAATAATTTTCAAATGGTCTTTTTTTGTCAGTTTTAGCACGAATATTAGTTGCATGAATGAGATGCAGCATAGTTTACGACAATCACAATAAATGACGCCATATTTGCGAATAGGAACTTTTCTTAAATACTAAAAAAAATCTATAAAGAAGCAGGACTCTTGTACTTGACAAGGAATAGTACACTGTTAATGGACTTACATAAAAGCATACACGGACTTTCTTACACATCCAACTAATTCACACTGAAATCTAAAACTTCTACTATTAAGTCATGCAGCACATTTACATTGCGAAAGAAAAAAAAAATGATAATGTTTGAAAGTCCCATTACTTTGACTGGTACAGCAGTAACCAGTCTTTTATCTTATTTTAATTAATAAAAGAAAGAAAAAAAAAAAGATGTTTCAGGAAGTATTAGCAGAGAAATTTATTTTCTTGTTGATGGTCGCGTTTTCTAGTGGCTTTCCTATAATGGAATCAATATTTAAATATATTATAAAAACAGATCAGAACCATAGGAGCTTCTCCGTTCACGTCAGTTGACTTTGTACATTTTGAAATTCCTACAAAATCTCCCTCACATCAAGTTCTATAGAATTACTAGCTGATTTTGCATTTTGTCGTGCTTAATTGATTCAACGCAGTTTTAAAGACTATCACATTCCATATATATATATGTAGTCAATTAGTATATTACATGAAAAGCAACATTGTGTCCGTAATGTGTTTACGTACCAACTGGAGAGCCTGGTTTCGGTTTCAGTGGGGCTTTCCCTCTCGTTCTACGTTCATTACAATGGAACGGTTTACTCAGCCACTATAAAATGAGTACCTGAGTGTAAAGACGACTGGAGCGTTATAAGCAGAAATCGAGAACGTTTTCTGCACATATTCTTTGGACCTTCTATACCTAAATAGGAAGTCCCCTTTTATTTTGTAAATATAGCTTTGAGAAAACTATTTGGTGCAAATAATGTTCAAATAGTTACAGGCCATCGAATAATATACGGAGAACAAAATCAAGATTTCTATCTCACTCGAATGCATAATACAAGTAGCGTGCTCAGATTTCAGAGAAGAAAGCACAGAAGAATGACAAATATACAAGTTCGGGATAGGAGAGTGCTAAAATAATTTTGAATTGTGAGCTTTTTATCTTTGACGAGCATTTCGGTTAACAAATACCCTTATTAACGTAACAAATCGATTTATTTTTCCTCTTTTGAATTGCAAATGAATGAGCATCTATCCTGCTCTGTTTTTTTTTTTTTTTTTTTTTTTTTTTTTTTTTTTTTTTTCAAAAGATAATATAATCATTAATGTTTCGTAGGCACGTTCCCATACTTCCAAAATTCTGAAAGTTGTCTGCACGACGCACATACATCGTAGATATATACAGAGTGTCCCGTAAACAACTACACAACCTGCAAGGATTTTTTTATACTTATGGTCCCTACTAAGTTAGGTCGTTCGATGCATTGAAAAGGAGATATGGCGGGTAAGAAGTGCTCAACAGACGACAGACAATACGCGAATAAAGTCAGTGATGTACAATCGGAGAAATATGTGTGGAACGCATAATTATACAGAAAGCCCCTTCTTGTCTGAAAGGCTAAAGCACATGCTTTATGTGAATGTGAACTGAGTTTCATCCTTCCTGACTGACGGTACTAATCCTTCAATACAAACGAAAAGTCGTGGTTTGGACTCCACTTTAAGCAGCGCATCCCGTCATCACTTCTAAGGTAGAATATCGATCAAATCACTAAATTCATTACCGCAGTAAGTCCAATATACCATGGGGATAGTTAATGAAGGAAACAAGAACCAAGTTGTTCCCATTATACTCATCAGGTCCACTTCTGTGAAATCAATTAGTTGTGGAAGTTTAATTCAATACTTTCCACGATTACCAGGACCTAAGTCGCTTCTTTTTTTTTTTTTTCAATAGCTATATCTAAATGAAATTCTCTACGCCGCCGTCACTGCATCACAATTGATTGCACATCTCGTTTATCTTTGCCAATGTGCGTCTGTTCATTAGAGAACATTGAAGAAGCTCGTAACCGGAATAATGGGCAGCAGTTTGTAAACTTTTTTGGAAACACCGGACATACCACTATGCTTGAGTGCGTATCGCCCCTAATTTCGCCAGTGCATCGATCTTGAATGTAGCTATTCTTGTTTTTCTTCTTTCGTAATTGCAATCATCCTATTTGAATTACGGTCCTGGTATGTTCCTCACATCGTACATTCTATGCTGTACGCTGCCAATACAATTATATTTCGTGCCCTGTAATCTGTTGAACTTTTCGTTACCCACCATAACTTCCTCCCAATGCATCGATGGTCATTCTCCTTTGGGTCTTAGGAATGACCACCTCCACGAAACAAGCTATGTTGAAAATTATCACGAAAAAAGGTACAGTATTTGTGAAAGGTTTCGAAATCGTACCTCGAAATAGAAAAAAGTTAATCAATACTAGTGCTCTTACTTGTAATTTATAATAATTTTATGACACACAATTGTAAAATCTAAACTTCTGTTACAGGACTTGCATTTTAATAAAATAGAGCAAATGAAAATTAAAGCCGTATTCTATGCCCATGATTATATTGGTTGAGTCTGCCGTCATGTTCATACGTCTCACCTCATTCAAGCTTAAAAGGCTAATGGGAAAATTCAGCTAAGGAAGACAGTAATACGAAAGCCTCAACACAAAATACTTTCATAGATTTAAAGTTTTAGCTTTTCGATTAAGCAACGCCACATAACTTAACCAGAATATGTAATGGATACCAAGTCAGGTACTGATAATTTTAAAACGAGAAATTACATGTGACTAGCTGCTTTTACTTTCTGAAACACCCTCGAATATTTTCTGGCAGAACAGTTCAATGGTGACATCTATATTTCCTATTATACAAGGAACAACTACGTAAACATCTACTCTACAAAATCGTTAGTAGTTATTTTCTTATCCTAGTTGCATATATAGAGATAACATATGTCATGTCAGTCTGAAACACACAAAGTAATATATTTTGTATTTTGTAAAGATTTAACATTCTGATTCCCTCTACTGCTTGGCAGTTACCTTTCTTTTTTTTTCATTTACATTATTTTTACAGAGGGTCGCATTATTTCTCCATCATTTAATTAAGAAAAATTCCAGTTATCCGGAAAATCAAATCTGCTTGTTTGTACTCGTGATCGCGTATTCAGTTAATTTTACTGTGTTTTTCTCAACTTTAACACAGTATAATGAAAAGTAATACTAGATATATATATTGCAGCATCTGATTCACACCGAATAACCGGAACTCTACCATATCAAGTATTACAACATGGCTTTACGTAATATAAAGCTGTTTTCTTTGCATACACAAATTTACTTTACATGTCATGTGCACATTTGGAGTCAGACCACAACATTTGATTACCGTTTTCAAACTTCAACAGAAGTGTGAAAAGAAACTGAGACTGTTTCGTCATAAGCTCACAATTGGAAGTACTTTCTTTTCCTTACACATGGATTGTAGGTCTTATGGCTAATTGGACTTCAACGTCTTTTTTCGATTAGACTAAAAAAATAATAGTAATGAATACAGACCAATTAAAGATTTTTTCTTTAAAACCGCACGCGTACCACATTAAACAAAGACAAATTTAATTTCTGGTTATCATTATTAATTAGCGGAAACAAATTGTCATGGATAAAACTGATTTCTAATATGATCGTCTTACTTCACGGAAGCCACAGGGTAAAATGCCCAAATGTGGATTATACAACTTTCAATTGTTTCATTTACTGTATTAATTGAATACTTTTCCCAGGGGAGATGAGATTTACTCATACGCACTCAGCCATCACTCACTCACTCTTTCTCTCTCTCTCTCTATATATATATACACAGGGTGATTCAGGAGGAATGCCACATAATTTGTGAGGTAATTCTACATGTGAAAACAAACCGAAAAAGTCCTATGAACATGCGTCCGATTTTTTATCGTCACGGAACTGGAGCAGGTAGAAGAGCTACACATATCCATGAATGATTATGAAGACAAGTTTGAATTTTATTTGCCGGAATGATGTATAGTCGCTGTGGTGGACAGAATAATGGTGGAACAGATAACTGATCCATCCTACACGATGTGTGGGGTTCTCCAACAGATGGCAGCACTGTAACGTCGCACCGAGGCAACAGCTGCAAGCGTACTCACTGTATAATCGTGGGTTGGACCAGTGAGCAGTCGTGAGGCCGTGTGCGTGTCGTGCTTGAGTGTTGTTTGATTGAGCTGTACCACACAAGTATCCCAGTATCTGAATAACAAATTTCTTCAGCAGTGGATTGGTCGTGGCGGACTCATTAACTGGCCTCTCAGATCACCCGATCTAACCCGCTTAGACTTTTGTTTATGGGGCTGGTTAAAGAGGGATGTGTACGCTACGAAGGTGGATACACGTGAAGAACTTGTCACTCGCATCACCGACGCTGTTGCGCGCATGTAAGCTCGTCGATATGGAGATGTTCGGTACACGCTCCAACGCATTGACAAGTGCATTGAGATGAGTAGGGGACTTTTTAAACACCTCTTGTAGGATGGATCAGTCATCTGACCCACGACTATTCTGTCCACCAAAGCGGCTATACATCATTCCGGCAAATAAAATTCAAACTTGTCTTCATAATCATTCATGGATGTGTGTAGTTTTCTATCCGCTCCAGTTTCGTAACGATCGAAAATCGGACACACATTCATAGGAATTTTTTGGTTTATTTTCACATGCAGAATCACCTTACAAATTATGTGACATTCCTCCTGAATCACCCTGCATATGAGTTTGCCGGAAAAGTATCCGACCTTCTTTCTTTTAGGGAAACAACATGGCGCATGTTGGCCAAATTTACCTTTCAGCTTACTTGCCTAGAATACAAACCCAACTAGTTAATTCCTGTCTCATTGACTCCATTATGAAAAAGGACGACAAATGCAAATAATCCAATCAACCAATTTAACAGACAAAGAAATGGTGGAAGCAAGCATAAGGAAAGTGTAAGATTATAATCATTTACATCCAACATTCGCACAGAGGTCAGCGAACGTAAGTAACTACAAAAACGTAACACAGAAGGGTAAATTGCAAAGTAAAATTCGCTGCCGATAGAATTTTTAGACGACGACGAACAACTTACAAATCTCTTGTATGCTTGGACTACAACCGAAAAATATACGAATAAGCAAGAAAATACGCAAAGGAAGGATAAAACGGAACAAATGTCCACTTGAAACAGAGAAAATAATAGATGAGAAACTTCTGTTTATTTGGAAAGTGTGGCTCCTTCAGACAAAAGCATAGCAACAGACGTAATAACACGGATATCTGAAGCGAAGCACGGATTTCACAGAAACAAAGGTCTATTGACTTCCTGACCAGTCTGAGGTACAAAAAAACCTTTAGAGTGGAGGAGAAATAACCACTAAGGAAGATGGAGTGAGGTGCCGCATCTTAAGCAAAAGCGATAAATGAGAAACTTTTGTGAGAGAGAAAAGAAGGAATACAGATTCACCGTTTGGCCATCTCATTACGAAGTCGGAATGTTCCGTTTTTTGAGGGGAATGTAACAAAGAGAGTGGGGCCAAGACGATCTCCAATAGAGTACAGAAAGTGTGACCGTAGGAAGGGGAAGTACACCTCAACTGAAAAGAGACTGAGAATCTACATCAACCAAAAAGTTGTGGACAGAAGGATCAGCAGAAGCACATACAGAGATTTCAAGATTTCATCTTTAAAATAACTATCAAATGCGGCGCAACGGAAGTTTTACACTGAAACGCTATTCAGTGTATAGAATTCCAATCACATGGAGCTTTAAGGCTTTGAGTACAAGGAATAAATACTGATTTTAAAGCAGTATTAAACATACAGTAATCCTTAACTCTAAAGTAACACGTTATCACTGGGTAGTAAAAGATTTGTCCTTCACGCAATGGCTCAATAATATACGTCTCATACAGACAGCAAAATAGATTAACTTACATTGTATTCCTCTTTATACATTTACGCTTTTGCATAGCTGTTCAAAACAAGCTAAAAAGCAATCTATGCAGAATTTATACAAAATATTTTACACTTTTTTCTCTCTCCTTACTTTAGAAAACACAGTCTTAATGAGTAGGAGTCATTACGCAACACATTTGGAGCATTTTCTACAAAATCAACATAAATCAAATTTATGAATTAATTCGTAAGAAACTGAATTTGAAGGCCTAGAATCAAATTACGACCAGTTTAGAAAGAGACATACAAGATAAAAATGGGTCAGAAATTGCACACTTTTTATATTATTGGATGGTCTGAATAAGATGACATAGGTATAATATTGATGTCCCCTCTGAGTATGACATTTAAGAAGTGGTTCTTTACGGTATTATTTAGTGAAGACACTTCATATAAATATAAGCTTCAAACAACTACAAATAAATGTTGCTTTGCCATTTGTGTTATTACTCATTTTCCTACCCACAACTCGCATTAGAAATAGACCATGGAGTTTGACAGATACATGAACCAATCTTTACATTCTTTGTGTGATATGATCAAGAAAGCCTTGCGTAAATGCATATCCACGTGGCTTCCGTGTACACGAAGAAGAACCAACTCACACATACAGGGTGACTCACCAAATCGTAACCTATTTATCTCTTCGAAATTAACTTATACATAAAACATGCAGAAAACGGACTCGTAGGGAACGCTGGTGGGGCAACAATTGTTCGTGGAATTGCCAAATTAGCGCTGGAGAAGAAAAGAAAGGCTTGCTGCTATTTGTTCTCACAAAGAGGTTTACGTTCACAAGAGTTATACGTAAATTACAAGAAAGATATCTTAATAGAAGAAATCAAGCGACAGAATGATAGTACAAGGTTTCATTCTAGGGAAACCATATCAAATATGTACTGCTCTAGGTCAGCCACTGTAATGAGCTATTTCTTTAAGAATATAATTTGTTTCAGAAGCAAACATGGAATCATTTCGTGCGTCACCCTGTACGTAACTTGTAGACTCCATTTTCATCCCCTATACAATCTATCGTACACACTAAAATAATGTGATATGTTGATTTGACTTTTAACACATTAGATAATTGTGGGCTAAACGACTCGCTTGCAGGACTCAAGTATGATGATGGTAAAGCGTGACGTTAACAATGAGATCGCCTGCCTCTTTAATGAGTTTTATACGAGGGGGAGTGCGAAAATAAGTTTCCCCTTTTGTTTTCCCCAGGAAAGCGAACAGCAATGGAGGAAACAGAGACAGCGGTTGCACGCGCAACACACCCAGACAAAAGCTCGCTCACGAGCCTGCAGATGGCGCCGTCGCAGAGACGAGGGAAGGCGCGTTTTCGTTGTCAAAGGAGGAAGTGCAAGTGGTTGTCCGCAATGAATGAACACGTGGTGTATCAGGAACAGAAATCCATAACCGCCTCCTGGAAATCTATGAGCCTGATGTGATGTCGAAACAAATGGTGCGGAGATGGTGTCGCGAATTCAGTGACGGGCGGCAGCAAGTGCTGGACACATCGAGACTTGGAAGGACTGCACGGCCACTACAGACCAAAATATCAGGATGTTGGATGACATGATTAAAGCGAACCGCTTAATGATGAAAATTACAGAAACTGTTCGACGCTTCTTCCACATGCAGAGCCCTGAATATTTCCTGGAAGAGTTTTTGAAGCTTATAGACCGGTATGACAGATGTCTCAATGTACGTGGTACTTATGTGGAAAAAATAAAGGTACGTCTGATCTTCAATGTCACATGCTATTTTTGGTCTTGCATCCTCACTCTGTCCACAGTCGCCTGGGGAAACTTATATTCGGACTCCCTCTCGTATGTATGATCATCTTAACGAAGTTCTGAAATAAAACTCTGGTAGAAACTCCAAGTGTCAAAGGTATTCATCATCCAAAAAATACGAAATAATAACTTTCAAAATCTCGTAAGCAACAAAACTGTAATAAATTATTCACTTCAAATTCAACCCAGAAGATTAACATATCTCTGATTACTTTTAAAACTTTCTTTTTTCATTTTTGTTCTGCAGTTTAAATAAATATTAACTATTCATGATGCTTCAAATTCAGATTTCTCCTTTCTGTTTCATTTAAATTATAGCTATATAGCTATATGCTATAGATATATGCTGTATAGCTTGTATAAAATTTATAAACTATTTTATTAAAAAATTCAATCGTAAGACTAGATTTAAGAATGGCAAGACAATATCAATCCAATTGAATATGCTTAAGAATAATATCACCTTATATTAGTACTTTTAGTACTACTATCAACAGTAGTTTTCTGCAAATATTTATACAGTTCTTCAAATTTATTGTTACCAGTTACATGCATTTATTTCTGTTAAATTTCTATCAGAAGAGACGATGAATACGCATTACAATAACTTCCTGTATCATTACATTTCGTCAATGAGAGTTATTATTCTCAACATGAATCAGAAAATATGTATATAAGCATAATCATAACCGAAAAAGCGCATCCGTGCTTGACAATAACTTCAGAAGGAAAGAGCAAATTCAAATACTGTTTCCTTTGAAGTAGCAAAAACGTAACTCTCAGACACCAATCGAATCGCAAATCTGTTTACTCTCTTCCAAATTATAATAACATATGACACATTGTATAGTTCTGTTAGAAAATGTAGTCTTATTGAAAAAATCCTGGCCATCCACTCTCCTTAAAAAGCCTGTACTCTTACTCAGATACAAGAAAATGAAACAAATTGATTATTTTTTTATCCATTGAGATCTTTATAGCCAAAGTACTAGAACGTTCTAGGCACGGTTACCAGAATTTGAACTTATTAAGCAAGGTAGATGGCCAAGATTTTTTGACCAAGACTGTACAAATGCATTTAACAGAATACCAGTCTTTACTTAAAAAACAGAACATTTTCCGTCACAGTTCTTTGTAAAAAATAAGTTGGAGGTCTAGGATTTACAGCATCCTATTCATACTTTATTTAATTTTGATAACATCAGATTTCACCAACAGACATTTGCAATCAGCTTTTACAAATACTTTTTCAAAAGATGACAAAGACTTCAGTAATTACTTTTGAAATAAACTTATTTCTAGTTAAAAAATATATATATATATAAATAAAACAAATCTGAAATAACAAACAGACCATGGTAAATTGACATAATTTGCTGCACAAAACAATTTTACACCGTTTGTGCTTTTATTTTACTAATTTTGTGATCTCCGGAATATTAATTTGTCTCTGTCCGTTAGATATTTGGAACCAATACTCGCATTAAGCCAGTGATTCTCTTTACGGCACGACGAAATGTCAATTTGTAATTTTTATTTACTGAAGTTAATGTACAACTCACTCGTTAAGTATCCAAAAGCGAAAGCACGACGAATACTTCCACAAACACTACAAGTCGTTTGTACTACATTCGTAGCAGTCTATCTTCATCATATTGTACAATTTAGGAAAATGTGTCACACATCATTTCTCTGTACAAACAGCAATGCTACATTCGTAATAATCTCAGCTCACTGGGGCCGCCGTAATTTTTAATTACGATTCCGACTCGTACACGAAATTACCCAGAAAAACGATCTTACCTGTTGAACTCAACGAGTTCGCAGGAAAAACCTTTTCTCGTTAACTGTACACCACGTGAGATACTAACTGTTAAGTATATATATGTATTTATATATATAATGCTAAGTTTAGTTTTCTACTCTAAATCAAGCGAATAACTTTGCATACACGTATACAAAAACTCAATGCATACAGTGTAATAACTGAACTTCCACTACACTCACAAGCAGGTAGGCTAATTGCCTATTCACAAATGACGCAAAACAAATGTACTCATTCTTAACAACCACACTCCTAGTTGAATGAAGCATAACAAAGCAATCAGTCAGAAGAATGAATTGATGCTCGTTTATTCCACTTATCTATTATCCACAATGCCAACTCTTAGACACAAAGTTTTCACACCTGATGATCTGACCCTTTAAATGTTCCTGGCATCATTGACGAGAGATCGCTCTGACTGACTGCTTTGTCATACCATGCGACACTAGGTCCACTCATATAACAAAAACTGTTGCAGCTGTTCTTTTTGTCTTTTCCTTAGGAAAATACTGCAATGGATTTTGTCACATTCATAACATTTCGTTTGTCACTTGAAAAGTAGAAGACCACAGACAAAGTGCGGAAGGTATATTGTTAGTTAAAAAGTTAAAAAAACAATTGCTGTAGCATGCGTCTCCTGCATAATTACATATAAAATCGATACAAGTAGTTTGGAAACCCTAAGGACTACATATTAATAACAGCAGGAGCAAAATTATATTACAATGGTGGCATCAAAATCTGAAAATAAGCGCTGTCGGCTGATACGCGATGTGCGTATTCAGTGATCTGAATATAACAAAATGTACATTTATGCATTTAACAACTATTCTGCTTCACCCATTTACAATGAAAAGTGACTGAAGAAATAATTCAATAACATAATATCTTCATGCACATTAGAACGTATCTGTATGAAACAGAAGGAATGAATAATAGGAAAGTAACATCAGGGCGAAGAACTATAGTTTGAAGTATATAAAACTATTAATTTCAACAGTATTAGTCGAAAACATTTTTGCACGTATTCTCAAAAATATGTGTTACGGACAAACAACTTTTAAATAATAATGATACTGTCTAAAAAACTATAATATAAAGTGTAGGCAATCGACAAAACTGTAGCTTCTGTTTGGAATTCGCAACAACAGGAGTAATAGCAGGTGTTGACTAGAGCTTCAAATCGAGAAAGGACCAGTTCACAATATACTTTTCAATTTTCCTGCCTCCTGAATTTTCTTGCCATAATTTATAAGATTTCATAAGCGCAAATCTTGAATACTTTATTATTGCTGATGTTTTAAAACTTTAGTTTCTTTAGAATTGTATTTGCATATACTTAGTTTAAATAAGAAAGATAATAATAAAAAAAAAAAAAAAAAACTGCAAATGCAAAAGATTAACTCGATTTGAAGACTTCCATGCATTGAAATAGCACCACTTGAAACCAGTGTCAAGCTTTAATAAATTTGCATGTCTTGCTTAACCATCATATAATTTTTTATGGGTTACTCTCTATTACAAAAAAGACAATAAGAGTCATGCACGTGGATGCCTTAGGCCTTCTACAAGTCAGTACAAAATTACTAATTAAAATTAATTATAGGTTCTAGTCATTTACATATTAAAAGTCTCTTCAGCTTTCGGCTCCCACATACTAACACACTTTCAACAAATAGCTTTGAGTAATACAAAATAACATATACTCTATATAAAAACAAATAAAAACACTTAACTTATAAAAGACAAAATCTGTTCGTCAAATCCTTTATGCCGAAAGCTTTTTCAAAAAGAGTTCACTCTACTGGAAGCTCATCAAAGGGCACGTCTGCATCTGAGAATATTCCCATTAGCATCCGACTAAATATACCAAGACCATGTACTGTCAGCAACAAAATTTGTCCTGCAGCAATCTAACCGTCCCATCTACGTGACCTCTCTTATCTCGTGAATTCTTCGAAATATTTTATTTCGTATATCAGTGTCCGCCGTATATCTAATTAGTGAAGTTCCAATCATTGTTCTGCCGAGAGAGTTAGGTAGCTATGCCAATAATCTCAGAGCTTTAAAAATTCCACATAATACGAATATCAGATCTTTCTGTTGTGAATCTATAGACATCAACAGAAAATGAGCAATTTAAAAAGCAATATTTGAGTGTAAGCATAAGAAGACAAACACAACGTGCTAATGTGATGAACACTGTCGACCTCAGAACGTATAACAGTTCATTTGTATCTCACAGCGCGTAAGAGTGTTATGTATACGGTATAGCAAGCAGTCTAACCCCGTAAACTTCGCAAAAACAAATCGAATGACTATCAGTGTACTTTTCTCAAAACCAAAATTAAATAAAACAAACGTCATAGAGACGATTATGCCTTCTTGTTATTAATTTTAAATGCTTTCAATAGACTTAATACCCCTTCTGTTTTTTTAAAACAATTATAACAATAATAATGCTTCAATGCGATTCGTAATAAGCTTTTCTACTAAAAGGACACAACTCTTGTTGCCGACTGTATATGGTCTTACAAAAGCCTATTCCAAGTCACTGAGGAGAGGAGGAATGAACGAGCTTTCGTGGCATACATTGTATTCTTCCCACAATTCAATTTTTCAGCACATGTTACTTTAAATGCATCGGAATTCTACGAATGTTTCGATATTGAGCAGCAGCGGGACAAGAAATACTCAGTTCTGACAATTAACAGTAAAAGAACCGAACAACTTGTCCAGTGAATTTCAATACTAATATGTTTCAGGAAGAATTTGTCACAAATGTAGAACATGCTTTGACAATATTCGACGTCAGATGTAAACGTACCCTACAACATTTGTGTATTATCTCCCTATAATCTCTAGCTTCGATACCTTACAGGTAATATTGCAATATTGCACAACTTTCTGAGAGAATTTACCAGTCGCACTTTCCACTAACGGATCAAACACAAGAATTTAGGGTAAATTTTGGGACATATGTGGAGGACACACGAGGCTGGATGTACTGGTGCCCACATGGGGTGAGTCCGTCATGATCGATTTGTGAGCCATGAGGGTGCTCTGGAGTCCAGGGGGTGGCAGTGGAGGCTTGGCCAGCTTTTCATGCAGCATCCGGCCAGGGCTCGCCTCGAAAACTTTCTGCCACAACGAGAAGCAGTGGCGTGCTTCTTCTTCGTTGGGTGGGCGCGGCGGTGGGTGAACGGCAGGGGGGCCATTGTTTTGTACACCTGCCTCATTGGTGTTCATTACACTGTTCCTTTGCTGCTCGCGTTCAGCCGCCGCCGACAGACACTCGGCAGCGTTCTCCGCGTGCTTCTGCATATGTTTCATCAGGTAGGTCTCTTGCGTGTAGGACTTTCCGCACTCACGACACACGTGCGTCTTCAAGTGGCGGGGCATATGTTGAAGCAGCTCATTCTTTTCTGCGAAGCATTTGTAACAGTCACTGCATTTGAAGGGTTTGTCAGTTTCATGGGAGCGGGAGTGGATCTGCAGGTGGCTGAGCTGCGCAAACGCTTTGATGCATCCAGGAAACCGGCATCGATATGGCTTGTCCCCCGTGTGCGTCCTCACGTGCTGCTGCAGGTGGCTCAGCTGCGTGAACTTCCGACGACAGATCTCGCACTGGTAGGGCTTGATTCCCAGATGGATCCGCTTATGCTGCGTCAGGTAGGAGGTGTTGGCGAAATGCTTCGTACAGTCCGGGCATTTGTAAGGTTTCACCTGGTCAGGCTTCGAACCAAAAATCTGTCAACACAAAATAAAAATCTTTTACTACCACAAATCACAAAAAAAAAAAAAATATTATGTAAGATTTACAGCTAAGCATTTAAGTTGCAGATAAATTATTATTATTGACGATGTTTGTTTTTATATACCATAACAACAAATGCAATATATAGCAGGATAAATGTGAGATGTTTCCATAAAAATACTGTTGACGATAACATTTCACTCGCAATTTTATACCACCCACTAATAATTTCAATAGCAAAAATTCGATGTCTACAAGTAACTAGAAAACACACTGGACACTATTTTACCGCTCCAGAATTTATGTATTTCCAGACAGGCTTGCTGGTAAACAAATCGTACTGCATTTCGCGTTATACGATTGAGTCATACGAGTTTAATAAACAGGGCTGTAGCGAATAGGTAGCGCTAAATATTAAAGATGCCTTACAATATACAATAAATTGGCAGAAGGTGTGGGACACAGTGAAGAAATGCAAGTTGTATCAGGTAGTCTCAAAAGTATTGAGCCTTTTAGGTATGAGATCCCGTTAATGTCCTAAACCTCACGGTATGAGTTTCACCGAGTCAATCTAAACGTCATTTGACAGCTGACAGTTGAAGGTAAGTAGATGTGCAAAAAGTATTGGAATTGTTATAACCAGACGTAAGATACTGCACCGTGGAGATGAATGAACTTTCCGCTAATTTTATTGTTTTATTTTGACAAAGATGCACAGGCGCGTGAAGAAATTTATGCTGTTTATTGTTGGAAAGTAAAGTTCAGTGAATATGGACAATTGGCTATTAATCAGTATCACAAGGTGATTAACTTGAAAGATATTGCGATATAATCAAAGTCTCTGAAAATAGTTAGTTGATAATATAATTGATTAGATACAAGATGCATTATTGCTTATGAGTATTATCATTATAGACTTACACTCGTGAATAAAAGGTAATTCAGATTACAATTGTGATTAGTTTTATTAAGGATTTAGTATGATATTTAAACCTTAACAGTTTTGGGCAAGATACGAGAAAAGTGGGCATCGTACTTATCAAAACCAACAGCCAAAAGATGGTTTAGTTGCTTTCGTTCCGGAAGTTTCGATGTCCAAAATGCTTCTGGCAATGGGTGGCCAATCACAGCAAAAGTGGATGATATTCTGGCAAGACTCGAGTAAGCAGTCACGACATCGCCAACAACCTAAACATCCATCACCAAAGTTGGCTACAAAAACAGCTGATGTTTGGATGCCACATGTTCTCACTGAAAAACATTTACTCGATCGAAATTCTATCGGCGAGTTTCTACTGAAAGGTAATGAACTCGAGCCATTTCTGAAGCGGTTCAACACGAATGATGAAAAATGGATAACCTACGACAACAATGTGCGAAAAAGATGGTGGTTTAAGTGAAGAGACGCTCCAGTTTGTGGCAAAGCCCACAGTGATGGTTATGCTGTGCACTGACTGGGATTACGAGCTGCTGCCGCCGGGTAGAACGATAGACTCAGACTTGTACTATCAATAATTAGCGCAGTGCAAAAGAAACGACAATACAAAGGGTTTTCCGTACCACGCTGACAACGCCACCCGCATACATCTTTAACGATCCGCAAAATTAAGAGAACTTGGCTGGGAGGTGTTAACGCATCCACCGTATAGCCCGGATTCGGTCTCTGCAGAACTCCCTCAATGGTGTTTAGTTAGTTTCACAACAGGCCTCTTAAACTGTGCCGGAATTTTTTGACCACATACTGTTGCTTGATCAATGGCAAAAAGCCATCGAACAAAATGGTGCGTGTAAGGTTTCAAAATGTTGTTTTCAAACCACAATAAAGGTACTCTCAATTTTGACCTCCAAATCTCAATACTTTTAGACAACCTGATATTAGAGGGAGTCTAGCAGCGAACTTGATTCAAATTTTCCACAAATTCGGAGCGGTAAGATTACCCTCTCCCAAACATTAGAGGTATGATGTTCCTTCTTCCTTTTTGTCTGATAATCTGCTACACATAATGTAAAACAACAGGATGTTGAGTCGTTTTTATACATTTTAATTACAGATTTTAGCCATTTTTGGTCCTTCAGCTACCTCAACAGGAAGCATGTTCGTTATGTCAGTCACTTCAAATGAACAAGAAACAAACTTCTGCTTAGTAACATCAACGATTAACTTAGTGTTAGCTTTACAACTGAAAGTCAATAAATTAATTAAAAATAAATTTAGAATTTTTTTTAAGTACAATATGATTTACAATTTTTAAAAGACACTAATTTCTTAATACCTACTTACTGATTTAAAATTTGCAACACGTTACTTGACTCAGGTAAGTAACATTCGAACATTATTTATTTAATGAGAAAGTCTGCGTGACACATGTGAAATAAAGCACTTACACATCCTTCATTTCTTTCTAAAAAAAAGCGCACTATATGATAACCTAAGATCGTTTAAGCGCAAATGCCTAGCCAACAGATCAAGAAAAATAAACAAATAAAAATAAATTATTAAAAAAGTAAATAAATTTTCCTTTGCTACATTTACTTTTACCTCCAAGTAAGGTTATATGAGCTTTATGTTTTAAGTACCTTATACATCAACAGAACAAACACAAAGCTATTACGCAAAGATAACCCAAGAGATCGGCTACACTTTAGCTTATGCTGTGTAATTGTACAGTCGCCAAAGAAAGTGCTTCCTATTACGACGACCTTTTTTCTGTCAATAATTTCTGAACGAGCAATGACTCAAAATAGAGATTATTTTCCTCCACCTACACGAAACGTAGACCGGCTCTTTCTTTTTTGTTTTTAGCAATACGTCCAGCTCTGCGAGGAAACTAGAAAAAATGAAATCTTTAAGTTTTACGTCCCACGTTTTTACCGGCTAGGCTAAAGGAAATGGTCATGATGAGAAATATATGAAATGGTGGAATGAAGAAAGTGAGAGGAAACGGAAGAACCCCGAGAAAACTCATGCACATGGTGTTTGTCCACCAGCAAGAGAAGGTCTGTGACAGCTCGTAGCGGCGTTTCCACTACTCACGTGACAAGGCTTTTTTCGGTGAACCCTATAATGGCAATTTAATTAATGGTGTGTAAGACAGAGTGATCGTGGTTCGTAACACTAGCAACGAAGTACGGGCTGCATTTTCTCTCCACATCTGGTAAGAAACTTCAGAGACCATCTCTTGTTGGCCCTGCTATAGTACGGATGGTTGCCTTAGGTTTTACTTTGAATGTGTTTGGAATTCATTTTAGTTAAATGCAATATAAAACATCTTAGCTGTAACGATTTTTACGAATATGTGCTGTGACAAAGACGTATGATCGTTAACAGAAAATAAAGATTAACGACGTCCTTTTCTTCGAGATATTATTTTAATGTTCACTGAGATACCTTCCATTTATTTTAAACTAAATCTTACGTCGTAAATAACGTCTTCTTGGGATCAATACGGAACAGCTAAGGATGCGCCTTTCCTAGCGACTATACAAATTACTACGTGGGATCTAGCATCAAAAATATTTCAAGTTTTTTTTTCTTTAATTAAAAGGAAAGAATGCCGAACTTTGCCCATATCGAAGATCATAACGCTGTAATGAAATAGTAACATGGAGATATAGAAATAAAATTATTTATAATAAACTTCTGCAGAATACTTATAAGAACTATAATGCAAATATTCTTTACTTACCTTCCATCATGCAATGCTTGTATTATCATGCTCAATATTTTAATCACGAAAATGATTTATTTATATGGTATACCTATGCATATCACTGGAAATTGACTCAAAGTTTACATCGGGTCACTAGCAAACGGCATTTACGTATCTATCGTTGTTGGCAGAATGGATTGACTATCTATCTATTAAAATGATACGGAAGCTATAAAAACCCCTGAACTTCAACCTCTCACTTTGTATTTCCAAGCTTTGATTTACGGTTATTTGTGATTTCAGTGATTTCACGTTTAAGAAAGACAATATTTTAAAGTATGTGTACTTTAAATACATTATTTAAATAATCTTTTTTTTATAAAGTTTGTTTTAAAACTATTGTTCAAAGCCTTTGTATTTTAGTAAGCCTTCAAAATCAATGCAATTCAATTGTGCTGCCATCTTTCGAGTTCTTTTGAACTATACGTTTGTGAACGTTTATATGTTTGTGGTCAATCCTTTCGATAATGAGATCTTGGTAACTACAGGCTCTAGAAAGATCACGTCTTCACTGATCGATTGCAGATTTTGCGTAATTGTCCAGTTCTAATTGAATATTTAAAAAAATAGCCATTATTTCTTTATTATATTTTTACGGGTACATTGGAAGTGTTGAAATTCAAAAAAAAAAAATAATAAATAAATAAATAAATAAATAAACAAATAAATAAAGTATAGCATCATATCCTACACATTATACATTCAAACACCATATGATTGCATATAGCGGTTGCATATCCCTCAGGCATTTGTTTCATGGCCAAATTATAATGAAAAACAAAGGATAACAATTTCCCCAGTCTTCCCCAGTTGAATCTTTATTGTTTGGAGTATTTTGCCCAATGAACACCATATATCATGGACATTATAATTGATTGTATGTGTATGTAGGCCCTCTTAGCTTATTTTAAAATATATAAAGCGATAATCGTACCTGTTGTTCTGTATGATAGCGAAACATGGTCGCTTACTCGGAAGGAAGAACATAGATTGAAAGTATTTGAGAACAACATCCTGAGACGAATATTCGGACCGAAGAGAAACGGGAATAGGGAATAGCGGAAACTTCATGACGAGGAACTACATAATTTATACTGTTTACCGAACATTGTTAGGGTCATCAAATCTAGGAGGCTCAGGTGGGCAGGTCATGTAGCGAGGACGGAAGAAAGAAGGAACGCTTTCAAAATCTTAACTGGAAGACCAGCCGGAAAACGATCATTAGGAAGAGGCGCAGATGGGAGGACAATATTAAGATGGATCTCGCAGAAATAGGAATACAAAGTAGAAACTGGATCCAATTGGCTAAGGATAGAACTCAGTGCAAAAGGTTTTGTGAACGCGGCATTGAATCCCCGGGTTCCATAGGCCATAGTTAGTTAGTTTATGTATTTGCTTACTACATACTGCATGCAAGAAGAAAGAAGTCACTGATCATACATGAATTAAAAACTGCAACCGGAAGTAGGCTCAAATCTTGCAAACGGTGCGAGATATTGAAAAAGTAATCGAAAAAAAAAAATCTCTCCTTTACGGTATCTCTTGTCGATTTTTATCAAGACGTCTTTCACTTGTGTCTGCAAAGGGACACGTTCAGATGTAAGGAACAACAAGGAGATTCATGCTCAGATGTGAATAATGCGCTGTGTAGAGAGCGCTGGTTCAGTTAGTTTATATATTAAAATGCTAGGTTTATATATTTGTCTCCAATTCTTTCAGCAGTGAGATCTCGAACACCACAAATGCTAGAAATATGCCGTTTTCACTGGTCGATTCCAAATTTTGTGTAAATTGTCTAGTTTATATATTAAAATGGTAGAAAAGTTTATATGTTTATGGCCAACTCTTTTTACAATGGTAACTCTGAAACCACAAGTTCTAGAAACATGCCGTTTTCACTGATCAAGTGCAAATTTTGTGTAGATTGTTTACTTCTAATTCAATTTTTAAAAATGGTCGTTATTTCGTTATTACATTTTTAGGGATACACTGGAAGTATTGATATTTTAAAAAGTAAAGCATCATATCCTGCGAGTTATACATTCCACACAACATATTTCTATACAGGGATTGTATATCTCTCCGGCGCTTGTTTGATGGCCAAATAATAATGAAAAACGAAGGATAACCATTTCTCCAGTCTAAGATGAATCTTTATTGTTTAGAGTGTTTTGCACAATGAACACCATATATCACTGACATTATAATTAACTATGTGTGTAATGTATTCGCTTATTACATACTACAACACTGATCATACATTAATTAGAAGACTCAAATCTTATAAACGGTGCGAAATATTGAAAAAAATAATCAAAAAATCTCCCCTTTTTGATTTTTATCAAGACATCCTTTACTTGTGTTGTAAAGGAACATGTACAGATGTTGTGACGAATGATTTATGCTCATATGTGAATGATGTGTTGTGTAGAGAGCGCAGGTTCAGGTAGTTATTATTATTAATTTATGCAATTGCATTATCTCGATCATTATGCAAGATTTTCCCCAACTCTGCCCTAAGATTTCAATTACTCTCACACAAATATGCTATGAAAACATTAAAAAAATAAATAACTTCTTAACATTCACATACACATGCTGGTAGACAAATATATTTTTTATTGATGAAATTTTAATCTAGGAGTTACTACCTATGTAGAGCTAGACTACCAGGATTTCAAGGAGATAGAACTGTAAGATATCTCCCGGTTATTAGTGTAACTACTTTTACCAAGTGACCAAAAGTACAAATTTGGGGTTTACGTTGTTTCAGCATGCCCTACATTATTGGAGTCTTAAATATTTCGAAAATTTAAAAAACGGAGATATTTCGGACATTTAAATTAAGAGGACAGATATATAAAAGATTAAAGATAAACCAAATATCAATAACATTTCGAAACATGTTACTTTTGATGAAATTAACAGATTTAACTCTTTTAAAAACTCTCTCAAATGATGGAACATTCTGTTAATCATTTGTAGCATTCATCGGAATGGCACAGAACATAATTTATACTACATTGTCTTGAAAATCGAACATTCAACTAATAATATTGTAGGAGTATAGACCGGATGATGATGAAAGAATTTCCAAACAATCCTATTTTATAACTTAACTAGCCCGTTCTTCGCACGGGAAGAATACATTTCACTTTGGACATCAAAACTGTCACCAATCAATTTAGAGACCTGAAAAACTATGAATTCGACACTAATATCGGACATTTTCAATTATTTTTACGTCACCATCCCTCTTAGGAGTACCAATGGGGCTAAATTTGGACTTAGACGCCATTGGAAGTATCACTGTTCGTCTCAGAGACTCCGAAAACTATCGATTCGATTTGATCGAGATCGGTCGGGTAATTCAAGAGTCAAGCTACGAACATAGTGACTTTCATTTATAAAGTTTTTCTTGTTACCAATACAATGATGGAGAATTTATGTTCCTGAGAGCAATACAACCAAAACAGTGCCAACAACTAAATAAATAAACTAACATAAAAAAATGAAAGTCTCTTTCGTTGCGTAACATCATCTTTTTCTGCTTCTATCTATGAATCTTTATTAGACGAAGCAAAAAATATACTACAGAGAAAGAGTATAAAAATAAAACAGCACAAGCATCAAGTAAGATTGAAAAGGAACAGTATAAGCATCAGAAAGAGACAAACCACAGAATAGGGTGGAAAGGAACAGAGGTTATAGAAGCAGAGAACAGGACATTGGTGAGAAAATGGAAAGAAGCCAGGGAGATTATGAAGGCGGGAAACAAAGTGATGAATTGGAATGCAGGATTCGTGATAAATAAAGAATAGAAGAAGATTCTACTTAAAGAAAAAGAAAGGAAATGGGAGAAGAAAGAGAGCAAACTGGAAAAGTGCGCAGCTGTACAAGCAAAAGCGAATAACACAAGAGTTACTTTTTAATGAAGGGGTGGAGCCTAATTAAAAGTTAATCTTTGGGAAGTATATAAGAGGTGACCAACTTCCAAACAGCCAGGAATGGAAGTCTGATAAAGACACAGTTGTGTTGAAATGAAATGAAATATTTGAGTTTTACGTCCCACGGTTATGCCGGTTAGGCTAAAGGAGACGGTGATGATGAGAGATGAGTGAAAATGGTGGAATGAAGAAAGTGGGAGGAAACGGGAGAACCCCGAGAAAACCCACGAGCACGGTATTTGTCCACCACAAAGTTCACTTGGCGGGGGCTGGGATCGAACCCTGGACCCCAAGCACCAGAGGTGAACGCTCTACCACTGAGCCACCGCGCCCCCACAGTTGTGTTGAAATTGTTAGGTGATTGTGTTTTATATACTATCAGATGGCCTTGTTCAGTGTGTTGTTGTGGTTAGTTTGACCATATGCAAACACGGTCTGATAGAAAATGTATTTGATTCACTGTTAATTTAATAGAATAGAACAATGGTTCCCAACCGGTGTCGCGAAATTATGGAATTTAAAAACCTTGAAGCATTTAACAATTAGCTGAAATCAATTTTGGGACAGAATGTACCATTCAACGCGTGTTTAATGGCAGCAACTATGCTCAATATTACATGGAAACTCGCTACTTTCTGGAAACATATAAGGCTTACACTATTAGGTGTGTCGTCAATCAAAAAATATTGGCAAACACTGGGATAGACTATATACGCCTTATATACTGAAGGAGAAAGGGTGATATAAACCGACACTGAAACTAGGAATGTCGGAACATCTACAATCCATCGTAATAAATAACTTTCCTTTTTCTATTAAGGTTAAGAGCACTTCAAAAGATTTCTTTCACATAACGATTTAAAACAAGAATAAGTAAAAGCTTAATATTCAAAATATTTAGAACAAAAACCGCAGGTATTTTAATTAACGCTGTATTAATTTGAAATCATTGCATTACAATATAATTGAATAATAGGTTGAGTTCTTTTGGTAAGCTTTATTCCAACTCGTTTCACAGTGGCTCATATAATTTTGTCTTGATTACGATGTAGCGACTACAATACAGAAAGACAGGAATACTGGCGTGAGAGGCTATTTGCTGAGTCACGTCTCCCAACTGAAACGAAGTCTTAATTGGGCATAGCTTTAGATGTGCTCCTACCGACTATGCTATTCGTGTTTCGTACTGAATTCAATATATCCTATCAGGTCTCATCGCAGGCTCCACTTTGAAACAACTAAGAATCACGTGAAATACACAAGGTTATTCGCTTTATATCCGACCTTTTTTAAACGGGTATTCACCTTAAAAGATACCACACTGCCACCATTGATTAGCACTGTGGACTATCACACGGCATCGCAGCAAACTCTGGTGCAGGACAGGCGCGGGAATTCTGCCCCATTCCTTCCTCCAAGCTTTCCATAGGCCATCCAAGGTACGCGGGCGGCGATGTTGAAGACGTCGTTTCAACAGTCCAAATGAGCAAAAATACATTGGACTGGCATCTGGGCTTTTCACAGGAATATTCAAACGGAATGACACGAATTACTAATTCCTCTTCCATTTCCTGATAAAAAAACGCAGTGATGTTCTGGCGGTATGACTCGAAAGCCTTGTCGATATCGATCATCATCTGGTTCGCGTCCATTCCACACGATTGCGGGATGTCTGTCCGATAGGTAGGTATCAGAAAGGATTCTTGGTAGCACCTTCACGTTTTTGTCCACCTTGCGTATCAGCAACTTGCCCTCCTATCTGAATCCCGTAACAGCCATAAAGCCACGAAGGAGATTTTCCTTGCACTGACGAACAAAGTTGCTGCGCCCCTTGACGTCAATGTATGGCATGTGATCGCCCGAATGTGACTACCAGCAGTAACCCCGTTGTTTTTTTTTTTTTTTAATTTGGAACCCGCCAGGTACTCTTCAAACAGTTTTGTGCAATTCGTCTTACGTTCAGCAATGTGAGGCGGTAGCAGGCGGTGTACATGGGCCTTCCGCACGCACATCAACCTGAGGCACTTGCGAATTGTTTTGTTCACACATGGCGGTGCGAGGTGGAACCTGTGGTTCATATCACGTTGCGTCGGGGATCTTCTTGGCACGCCAATTGACGGATTTCCCTTAGTACTACGGGTGTCACTTTACATGCAGTTCTCCTGGAGTTTTTTTTTTTTTTTTTTTTTTTTTTGGGTGACTGTTTCGCAAGGAGCACCTGTTGTGTGTAATGGGTCACAATGGCTTTCGCATTAGTCAGTCTGAGTGTTAACCCATTCTCCCGACATTGTTTCACAATCCGTACGTATGAAATCTTAGCATTATGTAACACTCCTAATACCGGTTGATTTTCGGTGCCATTTGATAACACTCACGCACCCACAAGGTCAGACACAACACTGCTCCCGCCAGCAAATCCATAGTTGAAGCATGATACGTCAGGTGATGGTACTGAATCGAAAATGGTCAGATATATAGCGAACAACTTTCTGTATACATTACAATTCTGCACCTCGTGGTCACAACTTCGGTTGTTTATGTTCAGCACGTGTACGACAATGTTTCATTTTCTGTAAATATTATATTACTTGTTAAGAATACAGTAAAACATCAGTAGAACGGAATTTTGGGGACATCGGATATTAATTTCTTATTTTGTTCTACTGAAATAAGTATATTCTTAAGAACGTACGTACTTGTTGTGTTTATTGCAGGATCAGCATTACTTCAACAATTTTAGACAAAATTTATGAAAATGATATGAAATCTTTCAGTTTAACGTCCCACGATTATATATTTTAGGCTAAGGGAGACCATGATTTAAACAAGTGAATGATGATGGAAGAATTTGTGGAATGAGAAAGTGGGAGGAAACTGGAGTATCCCGAGAAAATTTACGGACACGATGTTAGCCACCATGCACTTACTTGGACGGGAATCGAACCAATGACCCCATGCATTAAAGGTAAGCGCTCTACCACTGAGCCCTCTTAGACAAGAATCCTATATTTGTATTATGAGATACAACAGCATGCTGAATTTGGTATTCCTACACATATAGGATATAAAATGACCTACACAGACTACAGTGGGCTCATAAACAAATGAAATAATCGAACACAGTTACTTTATGTACGGAAATTGAGAGTTTTTAATATCAATGTGGCGAAGATGTTCCAAATAGCGTTCACCAACCTCACTAAAGATCATCCACACAAAATCTTTTGCAAGTTCATGTCTACGATTGCTGTCGGATGAATATATTAGATTTGTCTCAAACTCTCACACGTCCCCCATGTAAATCTCAATATGAACTGTTTTATCGTTTTTAAACCAGCTGCTGGCTAAGAGATTCTCTTGTGTCTTGCGTCACCCGGCCAATGGACTTCGATACCACCCTCTTGTGTCGCTGTGGGTACAGGGTGCTGTAAAAAGTTGTTCTTAGGGTTCTTCTCGACAGTCCTACAATATAGGTTATCCCGTGCATATAAAGGGGATTGTTTACAATAGTAATATAGATTGCGAGCAGTGACAATAGCCATAAAAGCAGGTCACCGCTATAAATCACAAAACAGTACCACTCTACGGGACTGACATTGAGTTTTAATAATAATAATAATAATAATAAAAATAAAAACACGTGCGAATCTTCCACATCCTTTTACCTTTCTTTTCAAACTCAAGTCAGCAGATGATATCACTGTTCCTCGAAAGTACTACTATTTTGCGATTTATAACGGTAAGTATGAATCGCTTTTACTTGCTATTGTGACATTATTTAAAGTTTGTTTTCGAATAACTATCTGCTTCACAAACTAGCTTTAGCATTTTATACATTTTCACCAGTATTTCGGCTCTAAGTGACATTTCCACTAAATACAAAGTAGACTGCAATTTCATGCATCCACACTTCTCACCAAACTGTTAGCACGCATTTATTAGGAAGTAGATAATCTTAGTAATAACTTATTATTATAGACACATCGCATCATGCTACCTTACTGTTCATTTCCGTTGCACTACCACTTAATAAAAATACTGATAAAGATGTTTGGAAATAACAGCAAACGACTTTGGGAAATGAATCCACAAACGGAAACATGAAAATAATTATGAACTAACGTAAGTGCACAAATGACTGGTTTCGGAGCAAGTGCCTCCCGTAAATTGATCGGAAAAATAAAACGAAGGGTCATGACTTCAGAATGAAACGTCGGATGAAGGTCAGGTAAAAGATTAAAAAAAAGTAATTATTTGGAGCCTAGATTCCATTAATGTGCCTGAGGATACGAAATGTGTACATGTTTTCAGTTTCTGATGTGTCATTTTTTTGTTTCTAGAATACCTCATTAACCTCTTACGCTTAAGGATTAACCCTTTCTCCGCCTTTTGCCCTACACCCACTTTTACCTTCATCCGACATTTTATCCTTTCGAGTGATTTCCGCTAGGCAGCTGCTCCGAAATAATGTCCCGTGTGAGGATTCATGTCCGAAAGTTGATCGATACTGTTTCCGAAAACCCTGGGCACAGTAATCAAATATACAAAATGGTTTTGTATGCTTTAGCGTTGTTTCACATTCAGCATTGAATTACTTGCAGTGTTACATTAATTTTATAAACCAACATAACACCTGAGAAACGATCATGTACTTTCTAAATAGATCTGCCCACCCACCTTGCTGTGTACAATTAACCATGAAAGATCGCACTTTAAATAATCGTCTGTCTTTCTGAAGCCTTTAGTGAGAGTGGAGGTGGGTGGACAGGGGTAATGCAAAGGGCAATGATACCTTTTCCGTGATCTCTGGGAACTTCTTGTCCAGCGAATCAGAGGGACAGCACACCATACATCTCGACTGAATAGAACTCACCGGTTGGGAAAGGTTCGAGTCATCGGTCTGAGTGGATGTGCTAAATATGCTGTCCTGTCCAGGCTGAAAAAGGGAACACACAAAACAACTTCCTCGTCCACAATCAGTCACAGTACGACAAGAGTACAGGGAGGTCTTGGCACAAACACACATCCATTCACAAAATAAATTCAAACAAAATCAGAGGTGTGTTTGGAAATACAAAGACCCAACAGAACGTAACTAAGTTCTCTCGATCCAACTAAAAAATTAAAGAGGGAAACTAATGAGGGTAAAATAAGCTTACTTGTTTGCATGATTTTCTTTTCCATTCCTAGAACAGAATATTCGAAAGAAAGCAAAGCCAAGCAACATAAATAGCTAAAGCATGTTTAGGTTAGGGTTGCCAGACTTCCGGGACAGTCCTGATTTTCAGTGAAAGAATTAACTGTCGCGAAAAAGGCTTTCGGGACGCCTGTTTGTCCCGGTTTTCATTCTCCAGATTGAAAAAAGTTCAACCTGCAAGAACTAGTTTGTCTCACAAAAAAACGGAAGGTTTTCGAAGTTTCATTTGAAATCCCACTTCAAGGATTACAAAATTGAGTTGTCTTAATATACTTTCCCATGTATGGATAAATATTTCTAAAGATACTATACACCCATTCAATAATTTTGGATTTATATTTTTTCCTTTCTCTGATATATTTTTTAAAGTAATTCTCAGGTTAAAATTCCGTAACAGCTTACTCTAGCACAGGAAGTGTCAGATAAACGCACAAAGGCATGTCCTGTTTAATTTTGATACCGGATTTTTTTTGTGTCAAAGTTTTGGAGAGCCTGGGTAAATCTTTACAGAAATTTACTTTTTGTTTATTGTTCTGAATTTAGTGTAAATGTATTTTTTCTTGCTAAATGCTAAATTTGTATTTCCTTTATGGTAGCGTTTCTGACTCAGATGATGACGCAACAAAGAAAAAACTCTCTCTTCAATCATAAATGGAAGGGTGCGTCGTAATTGGCGCAGTATCTAGGACCTGTTAAACACAAAAAATAGGAAATCAGAATAAATGACGGCAAGCAGCTCTTCTTATATAACCTTTTACGTTATAAAACCCATGCGGGGCTTCATTTGTGTTAAATGTGTATAGAATGAACTGGAAAATTGTGAGTAGTAACCTGCAAAAGACAGGGAATTAATTGATTCTTACCAAATGAGTAGGAACCATGACATTATGGCCTGAGATTGGTGTCCCTGTTTTTCATTTACAAAATCTGGCAACCCTAGTTCAGGTAAGTACTTCAATTTGGTTTCAACTCTAAGTAGTCGCGGAGGGGTAGGTCTTACTTCTACCTCTTTACAAGACTTTCAAGAAACTCACACTTTCGAAGCTGGAGTATTTACTCAAAGCAAATAAAGATATTGCAAAACTATCAGTGTAGCATGCATTATTTTAACAAATTCTTCCGAAAAGCCAGCTGCTGATATAAAACATTACTATGTGAATCCTTAGGTCTTTTCATTCTATTGCTTAAGAATAAAAATAATAACAAAAACTAAGGCTATTTGTCAGAGTATACTTGTCCTCAGATTGTATTACAACTTCTAGCCCTGATGTAATTAGCACGAGACAAACTAAACGAACATACAACAGGGTTGCCACAACACTTCAAAGTACCTCTTTCTCATAATAAGTGAAGGTTTTCACGCTTCTATAAAACGCGCTTATATAAATTACCGTGGTATAGCTTAGCTCATTGCAATTTTATTATAAGCTTATTATTTCAATGACTTGCCTTCTGATATCTTCATCCAGGTTACAGTACTTTGAAGTTACTAAACGAGTTGCTTGAATTTTACATGTTTAATTTAATTTCTTCATCGAATTCATATCCTTAACTCTTGGGGGGGGGGGGGGAATCAGAGTTAAATTCACCAACAGAAAAGTAATTTACAAAAAATGAATTACACAATTGATGTGTAAACTTATAAAAGACTAGTCTTCTTCAAAATCTAGTTCATAATGATTCAGTCACTCTTTTGTAACGTTACATTTTTTTTTTCTTTTCAGTACTTTTCTGTTAGTGAATTTCAGTTATGAAAATTCATTTTTTTTTTAAAGGACGAGTTAAATTTATGAATTTGATGAAAAACTTACACTAAACACGTAAAAATAATATGGATCATATGTAATCATTTGACTTTAAAATATCATGGTAATCGATTCTCACAGACCGCTACATCTCTCGGATATTCTTTAGCAAGACCTTGTGAATTTCACTCACGCCTTATTTGGATGTCATTTCTTTGATGTCAATTGTGAAGGAGATAACACTAACATATGAGCCCCGGTGTCTATGGTAGAGCGCTCACCTCTCATGTGTGGGGTCCTTGGTTAGACCCTAGTTTGTATGAATGGATTTTCACGGAGTTTTCCCGTTTCCTCACTCTTTCTTCATTCCACTATTTCATTCATTACATTATCAGTGTGTCTCTTCACCTCAGTGAATAATCTGGAACCTTAAAACAAAAACAAAAACAAAAAACAAACAAAAAAAGAAACAGTGGCCTGTTATACCACAAAGCTATTGTTTCCACGCTGTTCTAGTATACGGGAAATGATAAAAGTTTTCATAACACAGAGCCAAACCATATTCTTTTCCAAAAGAAGTTTTCTCGGCAACATTTTGGCCACTACAATATATTCAGTCTCTTACACAATAGCTCCGTGTGTACCGTTCACGAAAACTGGTATGTATTAACGTGGATTCCGAACTACAACCGGGATTTAAACCAGATATGTTCCATGCATGGTTCATGTTTCTGGCTTTGACGACCTATTTTTGAAACGATGACTATGATAACTATTTTTTCTTTAATTATAAGTGATCGTGTTTTCCTCCACATGTTTTGTTTCGTTCTTACTTGTATCAGGCTCCTAAGTTCCTCTATGCTTCTTTTTCATAGCCTTTCAGGCTTGAAAGGATGGATTTCAGAGTTCAGTCCTCTAAAAGTCTTATTTTCCGTTTATTTCTCTCTTGTGAAAGATCGAGAGATATAAAAGAAAATCAAAATAGATATCTATTATATATCAGTTTCTTAAACAGCAACTAGTTTACTGATATATTTCAGAACAGAAGCACCGAGACCAAAATTCTACTTTTCACTGATTTGCGTTAGGCTCTGCTAGAGCTCAATTCAGAACACATATTCACAGGTGTTATCCCTCCCTACCCACATCTTAAAGCCATATCGAAAAGGCTTGCCTTTTGTAAGCGGTTTGACACCCATGTTTACCAAAGTAATACACCATCACTTCACGTACACTGTGGTTTTGTCACATTGGGACATTCCTCTGAAAACTACTGTTTAAGGCTATACAGAGTGAAGAGTGGTTATACTTTTGCAAGCTTATCCAAGTCATTGAAGAAATCATTATCTGAGATGATTATGTGTTAAATCTAGCTCTGTTACAACTACGATGTTACGCGTATCTTTCGTTTGTTTCTAGAACAATTTTGTAGGCGTGGAAGCTGCAGGTAGCCACTCAAAAATATAAGCATTTAAGTCCATCAGCGGAGATATTTCCTTGACGATTCTATTGACTCCCATACACCTTAGATTCAGTTACAATAGTATCAAATAATGCTATCATCAAAAAGAGAGAAAAACTGTTCTTGACTAGATAATTCTTCTTCTGTGTACGGTTGATGCAAAATTCCATAGGGAGGCATGCACTTTTTCGTATACAAGCGTACTTAAGTTCTCTTGCTCGATAGTATACTATTTACATCTCCAGCAATAAAACTCTTTATCTTGCACGATTCTTGAATTCAGAACAAGCTATTATATCTTTACTACCTACAGCTGTCCTTCCTATACCTGTTTTCTTAACGTCCCACGTAGGGGACAGTAATAATGAAACTACTAAAGCATTTTTACAGCTTATGTAATACCAATTATATAAGAATGCCCATTTATTTGTACATTATTAGTAAACTTAAACATGGTAATTTAATCAATCGATATATACGAACGCACTCTTATAATACCTGTTCACAGACTTGGTATTAAAGCCGAAATTGACGAAACAGAACATTCCGCTACATTTCATTCTTTTTGCACACCATTTAAACAACCATATGACCGTATCGCGCAATACTTGTGCTTAAAAGTGTAGGAACATTGAACAACTGGTGTGAACTACTGAAAACTTTCGAAAATGACTGAAACGTTAGGGATATCTTGGTTAACCTCGATGCAAAGCAAACGCAAGATCAACCTTCAGAATATAGAACGTTCCCCACCTCACCATGTTACCTTTAATGGGAATATGCATATCAACTTTCATTCTTAATGCTGTTACCAGGTTCAAGTTTCTTGTTCAACCTTTGTATAGTCCAACTTCCGAAGAAATACGCTTCTTCCCTTTACACTCACTTTTCTATGTGTCTTGATACTTTCGGGAAATACAGCTCCAATGCTTTTCAACACAAAATATTTGATTTTTTAAAATGAATTCCTTATCCAATGACTAACAACACAAGAATTTTAAGAATGATTCAAAAGATTGCGATCTTGGCTCATAATTAGTTCTTGGATCAGAGGCCTCAAATGTTTTGAACTGCCCAAATCGTTTTTTTTTTTTTTTTTTTTTTTTTTTTTTTTTTTTTTTTTTTTAACGGAATAAGTACATTATACTGAGTTAACTGATAGTTTGGGTTTGGCTACACTATCTGTAGTTCTCCAGATATAAAGCGTACAAGAAAATTTTTGATTGAAATATATTGGATCTTTTGATCCAACAGATGTGTTTTTCCTTGTTGAAGGCTTCCTTCGTCATTTACATAAATTTCATTTTATTTTCCGTTCTATTTCAAAATGTTAATACTGTTCATTCCAACCAATATGACACGAAAGCCAAAATGATCTTCCTTCAATGTCCTTACCACTACTGTAAAGTATATTAAAATGACGTAGAAGAGATAATCAGCGCATACTTCAGTACTTGAAAGACTTTATTCAATTGTGTCAGGAAATTAGTCCCATATCTCTATAGCACAATTATAAATTTAAAAGAATATTTTTCTTTCCTTTGATAGTCCTGGCCTTGTGACATAATGATAGAAAGGCAAAGCGTTCCGCAAACATGAGTCAATCGAAAATGATGAAATTCGTAAAGGTATTTACTGTCATTTAAAAACAAAGTCTATAATTATAATATTACAGAGATGATACGATTAACTACGAAACTTCAAATCATGAGAAAAAGCAAAGCACGCTAGCGTAGTCTTCAAATAAAAGTTTCCGTAATTACATCTGTCTTCTATACAGTAAATCATTTTGTAAAGCTGAAATAAAACCATGACCAACACAACACAACATTTAATTACGCTGAAAATTAAATATAATTCTGGTTGGTGGTGCCTCAGCAACAGCAATTCTTACTAGGTGCGAGCGTAGTGGGATGGAAATTGTAATTTTGAAATATTCTACATTCTGGAAATTTCCTTCTTTGAATCGCGTCAGTGACTCTTCCGAAGATAAAATGAAAAAGTGGGGAGTTTTTTGGTTCGGTGTAATGAAGAGTATTACTTTCTTCCCCTCTCCTATTCTCTTCTTCCCAAGCACTATTGCGTTCTTTTTACCATTTATTTTCTAATCGGATATTCTTACCATGTTCTCTTCAATTTTAACACGTCCTGTTAGTCTAATTGTTCCTAACCTTAAAATGTGGCAACCCTGTGTATTGTAGAAGTTTAGACATGAATTTAGGAGGACAAGCTGTAAATTCATATTTTCGTACCTAAGTGAAACGAAAGGTTTCATGCTTTGAAGTCAAATAATGTATCCGCTGACTTTTCATGCAGCTCAAGGAAATGCTTAAAATGAGCCAACTTATTCTTCAAAATCAAACGGAAATTGGGACAACATAATCAATGAAAACACTAAGGAAAAACAGCCTCCCTTTAAACATACAGGGTGGACACAAAGTCGTTTTCCAGAATATGTGAAAATCATCTGCTATGCGGAAAGTGACTTTGTATCCGCTCTGTAATAATGTTAATTTTCCATGAGAAGGAAAAAAAAAAAACTATTTATTGTTGTTTTGTTTTCACGACGAGAGTTCAACATTCTTCTGATGTGTCATGCACTTTCGTTCGACACCGATGATCATTTCGTTAGTCCTATTGCCAACCTCCTCAGTGAAGAAAGAAAAAAAAAAAAAAAAAGCTGCCTCTGCGGAGGCTGGAAACAGGACCCGCGACACGATCGTCAGTCTACAACCAAAAGCAATGTTGTTTTAAAAATCCTCTTTCTCACTTTGTTGGTAGGATTACATTGACAAAAGGCATATCAAGTCAATAGAACGAAACAGATGTGAAGCAAGGTTTACGAAAAATATGCCATTGAAAGACTGCACACAGGCTTCCAAGCTGTTTATCAACGGTATCTGTAGCTCCACTGACAGCAACAAAGAATTCAGAGTGTACACTGCTTAACTTCGTTACCATCCGTGCTTCCAAGTATCTTCTAAGTTTTTTTTTTTTTTTTTTTTTTTTTTTTAGTTAAATTTTTGGCTTCAACCAGAATTCCTCTGAAATTGAATGAACTCTCAAGGGGCACATTGATCGCAATCTCGTACTAAGTCATAACATACACAATCTTAGGAACTGAAATATCAATACGATTCCCAATACGTCACTAGAAGCACGACTCCGGCTCCTAACATCTTAATAACCAAATAAAGAGTTACAGGGAAATCATAAATAAAAAAAAAAAATAAAAAAAGTATCAGTATTTGTGCTAGTAATTTCTGTTAAACTCACTAACACAAGTAATTTTAATAATTTTATTTGTTTATAGGTTCTTGTATCCCAGTAGACAAATGTATGATCATCCATCTCTTTTGTTCTAACAAACTCGGATGAAATGTGTGAACGAAGAATGAAGATATATGTGCTTAGAAGTAAGATAATCGAACTATGCTAAACAAGAAGGTGTAATTCTAAAACATTTGAAAGTAAAATACCAGAGAGTGTAAATAGTACGTTAGTGGAGAAATGAAAGAAGAGAAAAAATAAAATACTATAGTTTTGAGCATTCTACAGAATTTAGCTTTGAGCATTCTTCAGAATTGGTTCTAAAATTAGGTCCCACACAAGGATTTTCCTATGTGATCTTTTAACTTTCACAGACCACCCACTTACACAGTGAAATGTTTCAACGGTGAAAACAAATATAACTCAAATATGCTGTAACATTACCTAATTTGTCGTAACCTCTTGCCGTATCTCCATCCGTATCTGCTGTACGATTGAGTGAAAATTAATTTTTATTTGACGCTGAGTAACTAAATTTTTCAGATTTAGAGTTCATTCACCGACTACGTAATAGTCAAAGAAAGGTTATTTAGAATGCGATGGTTTTTCTGTTGGAGCAGATCGTTCATTTGTCTGAAACACCTGTCACCGTAGAATTTTCCCCATAGCAGTATACCAATAAAAACATTTTAAATTTTTGTAATAGATAACCAGAAAACAGAATTAGTGTTTGGTACAGAATGTGAAAATATGTCAGACTCGAAGTCCATGTTCAATAACTGTAAAAGGCAAAAACAGGCATCTTCAAGATCTTTAGTTGCTCGCATAGCTTTACATATCATAACCGATATATGCCTTGTTTCATGTAATCCTACCTATGAATAAAAGGGTGAACTTCCCACAAAAAATATATATTTTAAATTTTACTAACAAGCCTGCAGAGAAGTCCTTTATAAAAACCGCTAATCAAATGCTATCCTAAATGACTAAGATCCACATCCCAAGTCCGCAAAATTGAGCTCAGCGACTCTCAAGCAATCAATTACGTGTTTTACACGTCAGTGCATGTTTTACAAAAGTAAATACATAACTTGATATTTAACTCAGCATTGGCTAATTAGTCCTTTCCCTTAAATGTTAAAAAACCACTGTCATATAGCGTTTTTACTTAGAACTTAACGTCTAATTGCTCACTCTGAATTGTATGATCTCCATTTTATTTTTGTTCGCTGATCGTACAAAAGAGAGAAGAATCCTTCCCACTGCCCATATATGTACTTATGTCATCATGCGTAAAAGGTTAGAACCTAAGGATTAATTGCTCACTTCGTGTATTCTAAAAATTATAATGTTAAGATAATGAAGTTTTGGGAGTCTACACAGGGATGTCATTATTCAGAAACCTTGCTATCAAAGTCCTCTTTTACTCTGTAGATATTAGATTTTATCACTCTAAACTCAAAGCAATAAATAGCCATGTAAACTATTCTTCCACTTTCTGTTTTAATTTCTTATGCTCTTTCGTCCAAAAGTACGGGTTATAAACTTTTAACATAAAATATTAACTGTGCTCTTTGTCGTGCCAAAAGATTTTCACTGTTGGAACGTATTTAAAAACATCTCGTATACACGACACAGTTTGAACGAAATTCGCACCACAGAAAGCATCTCTTCAGAGATTAAATAGAGCACACGCCGCACTGCTGAAAGCAGGTTGACTGAAGGACACGATTATAACTGTGTATGAAATGATAGGACGACGCCGAATGTGGAATTAAATGAATCTGAGCACCATCGTATAATGGAACAACATGAGGTCAGGTGGTTGTTCTCTTGTGTGGGTCATAATATGGCAGTAGTCCACCGGTGGTATAAAGGAAGGATTCTCACAGAAAATGTACACCCCCAACTGCCTTCGTTCGGGATGCTCCAACCGGCGGTATGGCTCTCGTGTAAACTCATGAACACTAAGGAATCAGTTGCTGAATCTATGTCGACGTTTTCATGTTCCTCTCGCACAATTTCCCCCTAATAACTGCTTATCTTCCAGAATGTCTTTTGTAGTGCCAAGAGAGACTGCAGTAGCCAGGCAAACAGAAGCCGCTGACATTCAGCTATGAGTTGTTTCTGTAACAGTGACGGATGTGTGGGTGTCCCAGCGAGTGCTGTAGCAATGCAGTACCACTGCGTCATATGACGTCTCCTGTCTTCTAACCTGATCTGGACACTTTGCGGAACCTCATCTTCCAACAATTTGCGTCCAGTGCCATTAGGGCAACCGAGCATAATCCATTCCATATATGCCTTTTACCCTGACTTACGCACTATTTAGAACGCGGGGAGCCTGATTGCCAGTCAGTTTTCGGAAGGAAAAACCATTGCCAGCTACACCAAAGTACATTGCGACCACTGTATTGCAGAGGGATATTCACTCCCTGCCCGAACAGCTCCTTGTGCGACTGCTCGGGGTGCTTACACGTGCTGTTAAGGTGACTACTGTATATTTTCTAAACCCAACATAATATGTCCCACACGCATCATGCTGGAATAAATACCATCTATCACTACCCTCTTCTTGTGTACGAATTTTGTGCTAGATTTGTGCATTCTTACTAATATCGTTGCTCTTCCCACTGGTCTAGTGGCTAGCGCGTACGACTTGGTGCACGTGATCCCAGGTTCGATTCTCGGTGAGAGAGTACAAAAAATTAGTTTTACAATCATTTATTCTCAATACTATTAGTCTCCTTTAGTCTAAATGGCATAACCGTTAGACGTAAACTAAAAAGTTCCATTTAAATTTTCCTACTGGATGTTTCTTATATGCGTTTCTATTGGCGAACTAATTTGTCACCTCGACATAATATTTACAAAACCTCAGCACATTGATTATACGCTAAACAACAAAGTTTTCCCTTTAATTTGCCCATTTTAAACATGAGTGCGATGAAACTTGAATGTTTAATTTTCGCAGCAAGATCTTGCTATCAAGTACACTACATGAAAATTAAGATTTTCGTATCTATTTTGTATTCTATGCACAATTTCTGTCAATTAGTATCTGGATGAATTTAAAAATAAATAAAAAGAAGTAAATGATGGAATACTTTACCCATGTTACAAGCTTACGAACTAGTACATAATATAACATACCAGAACGGCTATGTTCATTATCTTCCGTAAGAAAAGAAAACGGAAACAGGATTCTGATACACAGAAATTGTGATAATGGACTCACATTAAATTAAAAAATCCTGTGACGGACTGCCAAACTGTGTGTTCACTTGTTTGGCAGGAAGCAATCGCTTTATTCACAGACATACGTGACTCTGAATAGTTACTTTTCACTTTACCGGTTTTCGATTAAAAATTATTTTTACAGTAAAATATCGTTTCCGACGAGTAATACTATCAGTCACAAGACCAATGTTTTAGCTAAACTATAAAAGCTTATGAAAATATTGTTTGTTTTGTTTTCTTGTTCACTTGTGCACTTGCCGTGGGCAGAGTGCAAGTGTCTAACTGAGAAACGACAAGTTAATGACAAAAAACCGAATGCAAACGTTAAAGTATGCCAAGGTAAATGTGCTATCGCATGTGGTTTAAAAGGACATGTGGATGGATAAGTTTTCAGTGCTGACGTCCTTGACAAGCGGAATGAATGAATTAGAAAGGCAGCCGTAGATAGATTTACTATCAGTCAGTGTTTATGAAAGATACCCAGAAATACCAATGCATGATGACTTAATTCGACGTACATTTATCATCGACGTTTTATATTACGTAGAACTGTTCGAAGAGTTTCCTTACATTCAATAACTTAAACCCTTTAATTTCCTGTCAGATTAAGTAATACGTTGTCATTACATAAAGATACACATTGACGCATATTAAACCTAATTGTTAAAGAGAAACGTAAGACACTCCGTTCGGTGACTTAATCTTAAAAATTTTGCTGTACAGTTTCAGCCACTTATTCTATGAGCTTGTTCACATGGTTAATTCGAACTGCTTTAAAAATAAGTTTTCCTCTTTTGGTGCAAGGGTTCTAAAACCGAAAAAATGCTTCTTAATAAACTGGCTGTTTATAGAGAAACGCTTTTACGTCCAATTCTTTGAGAAAAACTACACATTTAAACCCTTCTCCGCAAACACTAACAATGTAAGTTAAGCTTGGTTTCTGGACTACGACAAAAGAATATTTTACGCAGTTCATATGCCACACATGAAGTGTTAATGTTAAATGTGAACGTACGAGGGGCGTCCAATAACTTATCTAGGGCGGAGCACGCACGACAAGGCCGCTGCGCAATTTGAGGTCGGTCTGAGCAACGGAATTGTCATGAGCAGAGTGTTTGTTACGCCTCGTAGCGAATGTTTGTCTGACGCCACGAACAATGGATCGACTGTGGTTTTCATTGTTCGAGGCGTCATGGCTCCTAGTGACTATGTCCTGTTCCGAGACCTCAAGACCTGTGGAGATAACGTTTTTCGTCAGACAACGAGGTAAAACAGGCTGTTTCCCAATGGTTTGCAGGCCATGACAAAGACTACTTTTTTCTCTGCTGAGATATCTTCACTGCCCACGAAGTGGCGACGGTGCACAGACCTCCATGGGGACTATATCGAAAAATAGTGATGACCATTCCTTCCTGTCTAGGCAGATAACTTATTGAACACTCGTCCTATTTGAGTTTCAGTGTATTATAATGATTACATATTCAATAATTCCTTACATCACTAATAATGATTTATTTTTTAAACTGATGTTTAAACTGTATAAGTTATATAAGGAAAAGAAAAGAAGAAGCAGTTTCTAAGAGACAAGCTCGCGTTGTTAGCGTGTTAAATCTGCAATACTGTAATAATTTTTTTTAAAAAAAGTACGAAAAAACTTATATAAAGAATCAGATCATCAAGAGGTCTTCCTCAATTTTAGAAACCTTCAGCCAAACCTACTAAATACATTTATAAAAAGTTTCGATCTTCATGTAAAAGTTGAACTTGATGCACAAAACCACACAATAAGTGGTTAAACTGTACAGGAAAACTCTGAGAGACGCATTAACGAAGTACTTGCCTCTCTAACCATTACGTCGTTCCTATTTTCCTCGCTATAAAATGTAAACCCTAGTTTCGTTCAACGTTATAGAAAGCGTGTAAAGGACTTCTCTGCTTTCGACAGAAAATATTTAAAGAGAAAATAAAGATTTAGCTCATTTTGCATATGTTCTTGTAGACCATCAAAGAAAAATCGATCCAACTTTTTGCTGTTGAAGGAAGGAATTACCAACCTCTATTGTCATTATTGCTATCAGTTACACCGAATCAACAAACAGAAATGTCTCAGCCAGATACAGTCCTCGGCACGTAAAGGTAGTTTAATTCTTCCTCTATGTTTCCCTTGTACAATTCATTATGAAGCAGAAATTTAGACTAAAAACAATCTTTCCCGAGTTATTTGTTGCATTAAACGAAGACAACTCAATCTTCACAAACTAGTAAAATACTTGCTTTTAAAGTACGTAAATTTTCAAACAGATTGGAATCATTAGAACAATTACAAATATGCTGTATGGCAAACCACAATTCCATGTTGCTCATAGTTTTCTCGATAAAATTTAATAAATAATAATAATAAAAAGTTATTAACACAATTTCTTAAATAAGAACCTATATATCAATCTGTTGTTTAGCACATCGCTTGGCAATGGATTAATTCAAATTTAACGCCTCTTTTTCTAACCTAAGTTATACGAGACAGTTTAAACTGAAATTCAAACCGTTAGTCGGTTTTGCACTTGAGCTAAGGATATTTTTCATTTCCATCCAGTGGACTCTGGTAAAAATGTTAAGTACTTCATAATCGGAACGCCCTGTGTCTCGCGTAAATCATTCCGAATGGGACTTTCCCAGTAGTTTGCTTTACCTTGAGATATGAATACGAGGATGAGACTTTTGTAAGTATATAAAGGTTGATTGAAATAATGCATGGAATATTTACCATCAGCCTCTTTTAATGCTCCTCAGAAGTTTCGTAAAGGCGTGACATTTACAGCCTGAAAATACGGAATTTCTCGCCTTCAATACTTCAACTTCCTTCGTATGTTTCCTCTAGTGATTGATGGATGATAAACGACTCATGATATATATGGGATGGGTCTAACAATTTAATATGGAATCACAACGTGTCTGGTCTATGTAAATGAGACGAAAGCAATACATTGAATGCAACTACTAAAGCTAGCCAAAAACGACCGAGACTCTTCTTCTTTCTTTTTCTATTTTAGTTATGGAATACATTAGATGGGGCCCAGATTAGTGTAGTCTTTTTTAAAATAGTCTTTGTTGAGTAGCATGCACTTTACCAACGAGTCTGCCAGTCCTGGAACACGTGCTGGAAACAGTTCTTTGGCATCTTCAAAACAGTTTCAGTCTTCTTCATGACGGCCTCCGAAGAACCAAAACGCTCGCCCCTTAGGTCCTTTTTCAGAAAGAGGAAAGAAACAAGTCACAGAGAGCTAAGTCTGGGGAGTATAGAAGGTGGGATACTCAGTATTTCTCCGGGTCAAATGTTGGGTAAGAACGTTGCCTCCGTGACGTCGAGCGCTATCATGGTTTTGTTTAATGCTGTCGATAACAGCACCTGGACTGCATTGCTTTATTGTTGTTTTTAAATTCCTTTAACAATTGAAGTGCCCTGAATTATGGCAGAACATCATTATTATATGCCTACTGCAACAGTCCGTGCGCTTTCATGTCGGATTTCTGAAAATATATATATATATATATATTGCTCTTCACGAATCGACTCCCATTTCATACGAAAGACTCCATGGTTTACTCGTATCCTGTGCACAGACGCATCCGCGAGTGAACTTCTATTTTTATCCAACGATCAGAGCTGATCCGTTTTCATCATATAACACTGTTTCAACAGGTTTCTTCAATATATCTCTCAGTCTTTGTTGACGGGTCCTCATATGTTTCGCAGTATGGATAAATTATTTAAACCACTTTTGTATTAGGCTCTTCTATATACATACATGGCGGACAAAAAGAAGTAGCAACAATATTGTAAAATAGAGGTGGATATTTCAAGAGCCCTAAACTGATGTTTATGTTAAGTGAAATAACGTGTGTGGAGCGTAGTCAAGGTATACAGGACTGTCTGATGATGAAGCTTTGCCATTTCAAACAGTGGTGTGATGGGTGAAGTATTTTGGAAAGGCAGCAATTCCTTTCAGGACGACCCCACACTGACAACCATACAATTCAGTTCCTTTCCTCCCTACTGGATCTGAATCACAGATAGACTAAGCACAAATTAGCTGTGGACTTAGGAGTATGATACAAAACCGTCCTCCACATGTTGCACACCATTCTTGAGTTCCTGCCACGATAGGACTGGTTTCATTTCATTTTTTGAGTTTAGTGTCGCTTTCAGCAGCGAGGCTGTATGAGACGTGGACATACAGCTTAACATGCAATCCGAAAATGAGCACCTGCCGGGGATTGGAACCCAGTATTCCCACGCCCAATACCCTTAGCCACGATGGAGCTCCCGCTACGAGAAGAAAAATGGCAACTGCCTTAACGGCCCGTCACTATCGACGAAACCAGGACTTGCTCACATGAACCAAGCTTCAAATGGCAACTTAAATTCCTTGTTGAGAGACAGTGTCTCCTGAACAAGATGGTGTTGTGAAAGCGATGTTCACTGTGCCGAAGAACATCCATGGAGATACTGTACATTTTGCACGTCATGGACAGAAAACGATGCACCCCAATAGGTTGCTCCAATTTCTTGCAACATGACCTTAGTCCTGCACTCAGAAGAAAGCGACGCTCCACACTTAATGCCTGCCCTATTTCACGGATATCAGTCTTTCAAGTACGATGTTTCGCAAACATAAACAAATAGTTAGCGGGAAGCGATCCTCGTGCCATCAGGCTGTACCTGCAAAATATCCACAACAGATGAACGGTATACGACGCCTCTATAGACGTGGCACAAGGTTATCGAAATGGTGGGAGATTATACTGAATGAAGATAACTTGAGTTTGCCAATAAAAGAGGCAAGAATTATAACAGTGTTAACACTACTTTCTATACAGCCCTTGTAAATATGGTTGAGTTTCGTATTTTTCTTGTGCTGGCTTTTTTCCTCTCGTGGGTTTTTTTTTTTTTTTTTTTTTTTTTGGTCAACAGTTGATGTTAGACGTATCAATTTAATCAGGATCTGCTCGGAGTCCTGTTCCTTCTCTCATACGGCAAAGTTGGAAGATTCACACAGCCTTAAATATATTTCCTGTCTTTTAACACAGCTATGGTGTGATAAGGTCAATCTGAATGCTTTATCTTAATCGAATTCAACAGTCGAAGTGAACTAACTTTTCACTTTCTTCTAATTTATGAATAGGATAGGAAGTATAAAGGATTATAAAATACTACAGACCTTACTGATATAGTGAATCGTCCAAAGTTTCCTAATTAAATAAGTAGTAAAAAGACTCCTTTCATTGCACTACTGGTGTTATTTAATATGTTACTATGATAACGAAAAACAAGAATAACAGATCTAAACCAAATATACTGCAATTAGAAAGTGAACCTGGGTTTCCCGTACCAAATGGAAAACGCTAAGTACACAGCGACAAGGGCACCTTGTTAATGCTCTTGTTTAAGTTGGGCACCTTTTCACTATCGACGCTAAATAAGACGTGAACCGACACATTAAGACCAAGTCCAAACCACCATAATGCATTCATATTTTTTTGATGCTCACCCACCAGCAACCGAGCTCAGGACCATGTGTGCCAAGGGCAGACGCAAAAGCTAGTACATCAGCGGAGTTTTTTTTTTTTTTTTTTTTTTTTTTAATGCTACTGTGATTCGTGTCTCACGCGAACTCTCAACATCTACTACTTTGATACCAAAAGGAAAAAAAATCAAATAAACGCGTAAAATACAGTAGAATAGTTAAACACAGATACAATCTGGCACATTAGACAGATTTCTACAAGCTGATGCAGATGTGAAACATACTCCTAGTAATTGTTTTGTTTACCATTATTATTATTATTGTTATTTCATTATTCTTAACTTTTATTGTTTTATCTTGCTTATGCACTGAAGATATTTCTGGAACTATTCATTAACTAAATAAGAAAACCAGCTCATCTATGTATTTATATATTTCCTGTGTGTATATATACATATTAAGGTAGTCTAAAACTCAACTCAAACCTAAATGCTTAGGCAACCTCTAAAACCCCAATTACACCCCCCCCCAAAAAAAAAAAAAAGTAAAAAGTGTAAAAGTTGTCAACGATACAGCTGAAAGAAATGTCAAATTATTTCAAGACTTCAACAAGTTAATAACTAATAATGAAGGAGAGGAACTACTCCTGCTGCAGATAGTGAAGGACAATCAAACCAATAAACAAAATGTACAGCCATCTACTTCAGCGGACTGCATTTAAACATTTAAGCTGCCTTTCATTTTAAGTCTATAATTGATTGATACACTTCAAATACATTTTTAACATCTTACAAATGTATTTGGCTCAAGCTGTTTAAGTTCCTTTTTCAAAACCGCAAAAACGGTGTACATTTCTGTAGCAGCTTTGAGCACTGCCTTCAGAACTACAGGAATGGACTTTCTCCTATCAAATGGAATGAATATACAGCTGTCTGTCTCTACCTTGAACTTGAATTTTTGCTATTATAAGGTAGACTTCCCTAATATACATACAAATAAGTGTTCCTACAATATGCATTTCATATGTATTGTCACTTTATTTTATATGTGTACGCATATATATTATTATTAATTGCTTTAAGCTAAATGAAATGTAGAGATCAATGTTCACAGGTTACATGAATAGTGGAAAGATCTGTCACTGTGAAACTCAAGATCATAGCAGAACAGGCTTCCAATACGTGACCTGTGCTTTACCACTGATAATCCTGTCCCTCTACTTCTGTGCATAATGAACTTTTTGCGGTGTGACTTTACATTGCTTTCTCTGCTTTCAAACATTCTGGTTATCCGTAAGTTTCATTGTATGCCTGTGGTAAAACACGGAAGTCTTAACTACCAGCTTTGGACACTAGATTTGACTTACCCTCTGAGTTCACTTCCCCCTAACGGGCAGTTCAAAGGCAACACGGCATAATCCTGAGTTCTTCAACTAACCATTTTAGTCCCAAACCTCTATTTAATATACAAGGTGTTGGGGGATTTTTGGCATGCAATTTAATGCAGAAAAGAAGTAAAGCCATATAAGACACAAAACTGAGGAGGAGTACACACAGTAATAATCAAAGAGCTTAAGAATATTCCCTCCCTTAACTATGAGTTCACGCTCCTCAAAAACTAATGACATAAGTGGAAGGAAGCATACGAATGATCTGAGATATTCGTAGTAAATTCCATGGAATTGTGTGTTTGGCTAATCATGATTTAAAAAGCCTTTATACAACTTGAAAATTAATCTATCCAGTCAAATGCGAAAGGACATGAACGGATGCCGCGTAAATTACTCCTCTTCGTTATTCTTAAAAGACTAAATGCAGTTAGATGTCCTTCCTTCAGTTTCTTCCCCCTAAAAAAATTATAGATCTGATTTCCTTGTTTTAGCGTTCAACTACTCATAGATAAAGCCTCCCAACCGTTTAAAGTTATACGTTTTTCGCTGACAAAATTTCTAATGCTCCTAACAATTTAATGAACTTTTCTGAACTTTTTATTTATTGAGCTTACATTTGGAATGATGATTTCGGACAAGATGAAAATACAACTAAAGGTTGGTAATTCAATCAATCACAGCACTGCTGGATACGAGATTTCTTTGATAGTGTCTTCCCCCTGAGGAAAAGGTATGCAAGTACCTTGTCGGTGATCTCGGGAAACTTCTTGTCCGTGGCGTCAGATGGACAGCAGACCAAGCACCTCGACTCGACTTGTGAAACGCTAGAGTCATTGTTCGTCTGAGCAGAGAGGCTAAACAGTCCGTTGTGTCCGTGCTGCAAAAGAATCAACATAACAGACAACAAGTCATGGCGCTTCCGCTTCGACAACTGGGATGGATTCACTCAATGGCAGGATAACAGATGAAAAAAAAAAGTACGCGGACAAATCGGTGGATGCATCGATTTGGGTGAACGATTCATTTGTCCCTGGCGACTGGGTGGATCTTTGTAACATCTTTCGCAAAATATTAATCAAATGTTCTATTTCTTTTTTTCTTTTTTCTTTTCTTTAAGTTTTCTAAGAGCCACGTTTTCAAGCAGGTAGAATCCAAATTCGTTAAAGTATTGTTAGGAAACGGTTCATTGTCAATTCTTAGCATCAACACTTTAAACGAAGAATGATTTCAGGCTTCTGGCTATGCATTGCGTAATATTGTCCCTTCAGATGGCCAAATACAGTATAAATATAAGGTACACTGGGATCAGTATATAAAAGCCTTCCCAGCACAGGGGAAATTTTCAAAGTACTTGTGGAATACATGTACTATATTCTATAAATAATCAGAAGTATGTTTCTGCAAAGCATTTGTTACAGGCAACGGTTATATTACTATTTTTCAACATATCCCTTTCCGTAGTTAAATGCACGTACACCAGCACTTGACAAAGACAAGGAGCCCACAGAGAAAAAAAAATCTTTTAGACGCGTATGGAATCAATCATGCTCTAACGACTGGACTTCTTTGTCAGTCCAGTTACTGTATCTTTAAGTGGGCCAAACGTGTGGAAATCTGAACCCAGCATCCATCTCCATTAACAATATGATGAAGAAATGCTTCATCGACTCGAAAGCTCCCTATATCCCTTTCATTTTCGGTACCAAACGTCTCGCATACGTTTTGATGAACCTCAATGCACCATAAACGATATGGTGGACTGATGTGGCACAGCTTCATCTGTGAAACAATTTCACGTGCATCAATAGGAATACCCCAAGTGATCTGGGCGCGGAGTATCTTCAACGTTGGTTATGCCGTTTGAGCTTCTTAGCGCATCGTAAATTTGTGTTCGATTCATACAGTTGTGTATTGACCTGTCTTATGGCGCTTAATTTCTATTGATCTCTTGCCTTCACTCAACTGAAACCTAACACCATTTTACTCTTCCAGATTGGAGGAAGCCAATAAGAGAAATACCAAAAGTAAGGGATTACAAGAACAGAAGTACCCCGTCTCATCTTTCGGTTATTTATTGAATGAACTTTATACTCTCACCATAATAACTGGTATTACATGGGCTGTTGGCATAAACAAAACAGAAACCTGACCGTATCACTAGTAGTTCAAGTGGGAAGACATCTGGTCAGCAAGCAGAAGACATAGATTCTTTTCGCCGCTTGTCGAACGAACGATTTTTTCTGTTTCTTCAACATTAGTAAGAAAGAACAAAACTACAAGTAATGAAAAGTAGATGACAAACGGAGGAGGATGATAACTGGCCACTGACTTTTAATGATGGCAGAATATGATGATGATTTCCAAGTGTTGCATTCATATTAGTACTGTGTCAGAATACTTTCAATAGGTTATACTTAAATATCCACTGAAACGTTCCTGGCGTCGCATTGCAAACAGGTCTTTTCGGGTACCAGCCAGGTAAATACTTGTATCTTGCAACGTTTCGAGGGCTCACATTATCCTCATCTTCAGGCAAATATGATAGGGTAATAGAATGCGTGGAATATATACTTCTTGTATGTGTGATTGGACTGACACACAATCATAGTCATACGTCCTGCAAATAAAATCAGAAAAATAAAAACACTGCTGAACAAAACTGAACTTATTTAATATAAAAGCACATTTACACGTGACGTTTCGATCTTCTAGCCAAGATCCTCATAGGAGTGTACGTTTGATGAGAATCTTGGCTAGAAGATTGAAACGTCACGTGTAAATGTGTCATAGGAGTGTACGTCTGATGAGAATCTTGGCTAGAAGATTGAAACGTCACGTGTAAATGTGTCATAGGAGTGTACGTGTACGTCTGGTGAGAATCTTGGCTAGAAGATCGAAACGTCACGTGCAAATGTGTTTTTATATTAAATAAGTTCAGTTTTGTTCAGCAGTGTTTTTATTTTTCTGATTTTATTTGCAGGACGTATGACTATGATTGTGTGTCAGTCCAATCACACATACAAGAAGTATATATTCCACGCATTCTATTACCCTATCATATTTGCCTGAAGATGAGGATAATGTGAGCCCTCGAAACGTGGCAAGATACAAGTATTTACCTGGCTACTAACCCGAGAAGACGTGTTTGCCGGTTATACTTATGCATATGAGAATCGCAAAGTAAATGTCAAGATAGTGATCGGAAGAGGAGACAGGAAACATAGCTATGTTAAGCTTTGATGACTGAAGCAAATACACATGAATCCTATAGCTTTTGTCAAATGCCAGTGCTTACATCAAAACAAAAAGCGGCTGAAAAATCCCTGAGATGTCTTCTGCATATCTTCGAGTCAACAATATCGACTTCGCTTTGAAAAGAATTTTAATGAGCTCCATCAGTAACAGGTATAACCAACTCTTTTATCTTTATATTTGCTGCATTGCTATGAAGTATTAATTTCATTATAAATGCCACAAAGATAAACCTTTATATTATTTTTATTGTTAATAACTAAAATGTCCCTTTCTGTTTTAAACAGAACTATGTAATTGAGATCCGTGATTTTCGTAAAGACTCAGTTGGCACAGGATGGCCTCTAGTGCTATGTCTATATGTTGAGTGTCAAAGATTTAACAATACAACATTGGTAGTTTGGCCAAATGCTTTCTGTGGAAAGTACGACATGCTATTTCCACTGGAACAAAGGATGCTTATTGTTGAAGTTTGTCTTCAAAAACACTCATATGAATATGTGAAAGAACCACTGCGTAGAAAAACGGCTTCACGTACCCAAACACAACAACGCAGATAATGCTGCTACTTCCAACACGCTGAAAACTCCGTTGATGTTGAGAGGTGTTTATTGCTTTAGGCATTGTGTTCGATGCAAGGCTTGTACAAAATGATGCGTTACTAAAAGATGACGTTTCCACTAAAACTGATATGGAAATTGAATGGGAATTATAACCCATTGTAATATCAAACACCTCAAGAGTCAAATCTTGTTAATAAACTCAAAAGGGACTTCTATCCTACAAATTATTATACATTGTTTAACAAAATATATTGAACATCGAATTATCGTTGACATTTGTTAGCACTGTCAAGACTTAGGTAATCAATGATAGTTGATAGAAATAGGGTATATGAACATTTTTATTTACAACTGTAAATTATTGAATTTCCAAAGATCCTATCTAGAGATACAAAAGCTCGGGGGGGAAAAATCGGCTGTTCTGCCTGAAAATTACGCATTTTGAACATTTGAACTTCAGAATTCATCTTTCTTTTCCCATTATAACACGGAAAAGCATTTAACTGCTTCCCAGATTAACCCAAATATTTACGTTTAGGGTTAATATGTAAACCTGGATTAACCTGAGTTATTACGGTCATTATATATATATATATATATATTTTTTTTTTTTTTACGTTTTTGTCTGGATTAACCCGAAATATTGCGTCGCGTTAAAGAAAAGTGCAAGGAGGAAATATTTACACGCGATTCAACCGTCTTTTGTTTTGGTCCTCCTTTTTTTTTCTTCAGTATTATCGCTACGAGGGAGCTGTTTGTTAGTTTTTCTTTCCTTTTGAAGAAGTTTTGTGTTTACGACTGCGTTGTTGAGTGCATTTTGCAATGAGCAGTGACGAAGAAGAAAATTTCATTGTTATTAGTGTAAATACAAGTAGTAATGACAGTGAATTCGCTACAGACAATTTCTATATTTTAACATTTCCAATTTGTACGAGGAAAAATAAAAATGTAAACGCAATTTATAAATTACGCTGAAGACGATACGCAGAGAAACTGGCACTTAGTTCTCTGGTCTGGTTACAGCGTAATTTATAAATTATCTTTACTTCTTTATTTGCATTCGTATTATTACAAACTTTTACATTGTATTTGCTTCTATTTAATGAAAATAACATATATTATGATAATATAGCCATTATATTATGACATATGGAAAGGTATTTGACTAAATATAGCATATTTTCTGCATATATTTTGTTTCATTCTTATTTATTTATTTATTTATTATATTTTATTTATTTATTTATTATTATTATTATTATTATTATTTTGTATCTTTCAGTGCCCGAAATAATTCGAGACAATCCAGCTGTGGATACTTTTTTTTTTTAAATAACTCCATATTATTATTGCGCGGAACTTTTGCTTTATTTCTGTTCGATAATAAGTAGATAAAGATGTTTCAAATAGAGCATATTTTTTAGAGCGCAAATTCACTCTATTCTTACAGTTCTTGTATTTTGATCTGTGCCCGAAATAATTCAGGATAATCCAGGAGTTTTTTGAGGAGCTATAACTTTCGAAATGTAATTCTGAACCAACATAGATCATGAGAGGTTGCATTTATGATAGCTTTAAAATATGAAATAAAAAAAATATGACTTGGGACGTTTTTCTGCAAAAATGTAGACCGGGAAGAGGTTAATTACTACAGTTTGAAGAGGAAAAATATATCAAGTTCAATAATCAAGGAGAGTCGGTCACTCGATAGGAAAGGAAAAGGGCAAATTGGTGAACGCAATGAGTTTTCTACTTCGAACGAATTGTTTAGGATTAGGATTGGAAATTACATTTTTGGATTTTTGGACATCTATGGTCATGTTAGCCTGTCACGTTATTATCCCTCGGCGGAAGGAAGAAATGGGAAAGGAAGGAAGCTGCCTGGAGTCATTACGTTAGGTACTATCCCGGCATTTGCCTGAGGAAAACCTCACTCAGAACGACAAAAATGTTTTGGTGAAAATTTAACAATGATAGCAATAACTGCTATGAAAATGTGGTAGGTAAATATGATGGGTCAAAATTGTCATTTATTGTGCTGCCAAAATATCTTGAGCCGTGGCAAAAATGCGAACTAACACTCAGACCCTCACACACCCACGCGTTGAGCCAATAAGGGTTCAGCTGTTGCTAAGCGAGAGAAAACGCGTGGAATTCCTTCAGCCGATAGCAGCGCTTGCAACGGAAGACTTGGGATCAAGTCAATCTAGTATATCTTTAGAATTTATGCACAAACTATCAGATTTTTTTTCTTTTTTTTGGAAATGAAATGAAATGAAATCTTTCAGTTTAACGTCTCACGTTTATGTCCATTAGTCTAAGGGAGACGGATGATTAAGGCAAGTGAATGATGATGAAAGAACTGGTGGTATGATAGTGTGGGAGGAAATGGTAGTAACGCAAGAAAACCCACGGACACGATGTTGTCATGATGTCCACCACAAGCTTGTTTGCCTGAGGATCGAACCAGAGACCTTACATACCTGAAATAAGCCACCGTGGCCCCTCTTTCCTTGTAGAGATAGATACCTTTAATATTTATGTAAGATGTTATGCGCAACAATCTATATACATGGCATTTATTGAAGCCGTAAAATTCGAGTGGGAGAAGGTTAAAAACAATGTAACAAAATTTTCTCTTTGAAATATACGAAAGAAACCAATCCTGTAAATACAAAACTTTACCATCGTCAAGCTAACGTTATACCCGAAATGGTCGTTTATGGCTTTACTTTTGTAAACAATCCGAAGCTCACAATAAAGTGTCTCCCAAACATTGAACGACATGTAAGTGAAATTGTATACGAAACAAACATGCGTTTGAATCTGCTTTCTGGTTTATGGTATTTTTTCCCCTTACTGCCAGTCTCAATTTATTCAACCCGTACAACACACACTGACCCTTGTGATATTTTGCGTTGCATAACTAACCGCTGCTAGCAGCCAATGAAATGCCTGTTCGCAAACAAAGATGGCCAATCCCGGACTCATAAGAAGTGAATACTGTACAGATACTTTTAACTTGTAGAATCCACGACAGAAAAAGTGTGGATTTATTATTATTTAATTGAATAAGAAAATTATATGGTCAAAAAAGCGAAAATCCCGCTCCCCTCGCCAAAAAAGGCAGATTTTAAAAGAGAAGAACGTCCACCCCGAAAAAGCTGGTCTTTTTCACTTCTAATCTTATCCCTACTAAATACCTTTGCTTACCAAGTTTTGCCAGTGCTGATAGCTGTCAGCAAAATTGGATATAATAATTGGGAAAAGAAAAAGTAGTTCAACTCTGGAGGCTAAAAGAGGCAAGTGATTGGCTGATTGAGCAAGGTTTAATAAGTACTCAGCATTGAGGCTATTTGTCCCCGTCCCAATGAAAGGAGACAAGTTATAAGAATGAAGTAGAATGAAACGAAAGAGAAGTGTTTACCACACCCAGATAATTTATAAGGAAAGTTATGGCAGAGGAACAATGCTGGAGAAATATTTCACATCCTAAACCATGAATGTCTCGCAATAAAGTAGCCCGTTTTGTACTGAAGTATAAAATATCTGCATACAAACGCCCACCATCATTCACATCTTGCTTACCTGCAGTATGTTATATCAATGTTCCTCAAACTTATTCAAAGTGGAGACCAGTTTTATTAGTAAAACAAAAGTTTTTCAAAAACATATTTATAAATTTTTAAAATGTTTTCCGCATATACTACTTCACCAGTATGCCTGCTTCTTTTAGAACAGTTTAAATAAATTTTCTTTCATCTTATATTGGTACTACATATTTTACAATAATACGTTTATACAAGCTATTTAAGTTGTATAATCCTTCCCTTACTAAATTACATATACAATCTATAGCCGTTTGAGATTGTCAAATATAGTGAGTAGTACGTAATTCGCTTTTTGTATTTTAGTTTTTCTGTTCTTTTCTGGACAAATAATCAGTCTAAGAGAATCATAAGGGCAAACCTCCAAGACTACTTTTGGTTAGCTGACCACAGTTTGAGAAACACTGCACCAGATTATAAACTATGCGCCTTATTTAAAAACAGAGGTAAGGAACTTTATGAGGTTGAGGTACTAGTAGGTAGTTTCCAAAAAATCCTACCCCTATATCGACTGTATACTGACAACATCCTCTAATGCCCTAACTGCAGACTGAATTAAATTCTTGAAAACAGCACCCTTAATTGTACACAATTGGCACTTAGTTTATTGAGTAAAATAGTGTCCATCGCTTTAATAATGGAGGGCACAAAACGTTGTTCCAATGTTATAACCAGAGAGGTCTTCCCTCCGTGTTATCCTGCCAAATGTGTCTGCATCCACCCAGTGTACGACGCACCCTCCGAATTGTTCTCTGTCACTTTGATTAACGGACGTCTCCACCCAGCTGTCGAACAATCACTCGCACGCACACATAATTATCAAAAACACTGCATACTAACCTTTTAATTCTTACACTCTCACTGAGTAAAGAAACAAAACCCGCGTCACATTCCTACACGCTAGCTTTTAGGTCTTAAAGATCCAATTAAATAAACATTCCATTTCCCTTTGCACCTAATGCATGAAGCATATTTCATTTCATTAATAATTGTTGAGCACATGTCAAAAGCACAGCATCTCTTTCGGATAATTAACTGTAAATCACAATTAGCTTTATTTTGTGCATTACATAGCACTCCACTCCACAAGAAATATGACTAACTTATATCGACTGCCGACGGATATACTTCCAACTTTCAGCTTTAATGCGTGGTTCACGTTCCACGTTATTTTGTTCGTATGCTTTGCTGCCATGTTGAAATATCTCTGTATAGTGCATTCTGTTCAAGAAGCGAATGAATGCACATTTTTTTAGACCGATTCCAGATCGGCCCTTAGTTCAAGAACAATGAATGCATTGAAAGTTCAGCAACAGAAATATTACTAACGCTAAACATTAAGTTAGAACAAAATCTAGGTTCAGCCCTGATCCTGTATATACGAGGGTTACCACAAGTCTTTTTTTTTTTTTTTTTTTTTTTTTAACGAAAATAGGAACGAAGCAAGAAATTCTGAAATATGTAAATAAAAGGTTAGTACATACGCAAACGTTACATGTACGGAGTTAAATGAACATATACAATCCACATTAAGATATAGCACAAGAAAAATGAGTAATACGAATTGTTCGTTTTACATGTGTGTTCCACACTCCTTCAGTTTTGGTAATAGGTCGAAAACAGAAGGTGATAAGTACGGCGAATATGGCTGAAGCTCGAGTACTTCCTTTCTCCATAACGCAAAAGATTCTGCTACATACTGCCATATGGGTTATAACAAACGATTCTTTGTACTCATTTTTCTCGTGTTATATCCTGATGGAGATACGTATATTCATCTAACTTCTTCCATGTAATATTCACATATAAATTGAAGTTTTATTTTCATTTTGCAAAATTTCTTGCTTCGTTCTCATTTTGGTTAAAAAAAAAATGTCAACTTTGCAGTACCGCTCGTATATCACTAAAATTTTCGAATTATAAAATAACAGAACAGATGCCCCTCACTAGTTCCTACAACCGCTATGACAAGTAAGACCTTAACTTCTTTGGACATTTGTCTCGGATCACTGTAACCCTTACACACTCTCATCATAATAATTAACTATTGATTAAGGTGATTAACTTAGTCACATTTGTGTTGCAATGAAAAATACGTACTGATGATTTTACGGAAAACAGTGAATGACTCTGTTGCTGTTTTCAATGCCTGGCAAAGCACTCAACTTTTGTTATTTGTAGCCTCGTATTTCGGACACAAATAAATAGTAATAACATTGTATGTCTTAAGTCATAAAAAATATCCGTCGGTAATTGCAAATCGAAATAGCCACCAATATGCGAAGTGACAACAGAAAAAAACAAAAGGAGAAAAATGATCATAATGCACGAAGAAATAGAATACTATTACTTTCTTCTTTTCACCTAAAAAAACTTGTTTATTTTATTTGCACGAATCAGCTTCAAGCACAAAATAATAATGGAAGAGCTTCAAACTTTCAGAATAACTATTGCTCATGATGTTGAATACAAGCCACAGCAAATGTCAAAAACGTACTGGGAAGATCATCTCTTAACATTAACATTTTTTGAGAGCAAATAAATACAAAAACAACAATGAATGACTTGTTCCGTGCTATTCATAAGCTATAAACACGAAGTGTTGCCACTGTTTTCTACCTCGGAACAAGGATTATTTGGTTTACATTTTGTAGAATACAAGAATTAAACAGAATATCCAATTATAGTTTTAACATGGACAGATACGAAGGTCATTTCAATAGTGTTGCACACAGTGCATGCGTAACCGTTTCAGTGGTATGATCAAGTTCAATTTTACGTCAGTTGTGAATCAGAGTTTGGGCTTGACGGTTGTGTCTGTGTTTGCTGGTTCGCGTGGCTGTGTTGTGAGAAATTCAGTATTAAAATGGAAGGTGAACCGGACTCAGATCGGATTACACACAGTGACCAGCATCCAACTGGAAAGGATCCAACTGAAATTTGCAATGCTTTGTGAGAGTTTTTGTGGAAATAGTGTAGTGGGATTGCGGCAGTGTATCACGGCGGTCAGCTCGTTTCCGTGGAAGTCGTGAAAGCACTGTGGACAACCCAAGAAGTGGAAGACAATCAATTACAACAGACTACAGCTCTGAGATCTTGAACTTTTCAGTAATGATTCTGTAAACTTAAGTGGCAGACATTCTGGCCTCATCCACTTTTCTCAGATGTTTTTCGTCGATCCTCTCTCAAAATGTTATTCACAATAATCTCAGAGGTGTATTCGTTGTAGTTGATGGTCTTCCACTTCTTGGGTTGTCCGCAGTAATTACACGACCTTCACGGAAACAAGCTGACCACCGTGATACAGTGCTACGATCCACTACACTATTTTCACAAACTTCCCGGAAAGCATTGCAAATTTCAGTTGGATTCTTTCCACGTCGAGTTTCTATTTTGATATAGGAACGCTGGTCACTGTGTGTAATCCGATCTGAGTACGGTTCACCTCCCATTTTGACACTGAATTTCTCACAATACAACCACGCGAACCAGCAAACACATACACAACCGTCAAGCCCAAACTCTGACTCACAACTGACATAAAACTGAAGTTAATCACACCATTTAAACGGTCGCGTATGCGCTGTGTGCAAGATTTTGAAATGACCTTCGTATTTTGAGCTGCCTGCATTCTGCTGCAAAGCTTATTAAGGAGAGAGACGAAGAGGTGTCATCACATGAATATTAATACGCAGATGGTTTAAGAATAATACATTTAATCTGACTGCGCCCATTAAAATCGATGGTAACGCAAGTAATATAATAAGGACCCATTTGAAGATTAAAGAAGGTAAATAAAATAAAATAACAAATTTAGAAAATGAGCATATACTGTACTGAAAACTTACTTTTTAGATCTCCCAGTTTACAAAGCAATTACTGTTCCTTTCTACGTTGAAATGCTAGGAATATGGTCTTCAACCTGTCGAAGCAGCGGGCATATTAATGCTACAATTTCTAAGAATACGTTTATTCTAGCGAGTTTTACGTAAAAACAATTCCACCTTATTTTCCTCTTTTAAGCAGGTTACATTGTGTTCTTTTCTTTTCTTTTTTGTTTTTCAACTCAGAAATTTGCGTTGTATTTTCTTTAAAGTCATACACAATGAAGTATATAATATTTGTCACATTTGTGTTTTAATTGTATTGCCAACTCAATCAGAGGAGTATGTTCCAATCAATTAAAAACAAAGATTTTAAACTAACAGAATATCCTTATTAAAAGTCTAGTTCAACAGTCGTCATACTTCTATGATGATCGTTATTTTTGAAAACAAAGCTATTGCTGGTAGAAATAAAATTATTTGCGTCTATGGAACAATTTTTAATCAGAAAGATGTAATTTAGTTTCTATATTTCCTACACGTTCCTCGATATAATAGAATTCTATTATTTTGCGGTCTTTAACCCACAACTAGCTTATGTATTTCCATGTAAATCATATGTAGCAAATAATAGTTGACATGTACAATGTATCCATCTGTCAGAAATGACCATTTCGGTCTTGGTATTGCCATTTATACCCCTGTATTTATACTATGTAGAACATTTTAGGGAATTGATGGTTATTTAAAAAATACTAGATGATACACGGGATTCTTTATTTCTTCACTATGATTTCAAGAGGAAATGTTTTGTTATGCGAATGGCTGCTTCTGATAATATACTTTGTTTTCGCATTATTTTCAAAGCTGGCGATGTGCCTAGCTACGAAATAAATAGTTTATGGGCTTGCGTTTATCAAACGAAATATTTATTCTGGAAGTTTGAAGCGTGGTTTGTAAAGCAATCTATGAGTGTAAAATACCTCATCATGCTTCTGCAGATGTTTGACAAGGTACGTCTCCTTGGTGTATCCTTTTCCGCACTGTTGGCATATGTGGTTTTTCACGTGTGTCGTCATGTGTTCGTCAAGGGCTTCCCTCACTGCAAAGCATTTGTAGCAATCAGTGCACTTGAACGGCTTGTCATGCTGATGTGTACGCGAATGCACTTGCAGATGGCTGAGCTGGGCAAAAGCCTTCCCGCAGAACGGGTACAAGCAACGATAGGGCTTCTCGCCCGTATGTGTCCGTGTGTGTTGCTGCAAATGGCTCAGCTGCGTGAAGCGTCGTTGGCAGATGTCGCACTGATAGGGTTTGACGCTTATATGCACGTGATGTGACTGTGAGGACTGCGACATGTGTAGAGACCGAGAATGCACTCGTAAGTTGCTCAGCTGGGAAAAAGCCTTTCCGCATTCTGGGTAGAAGCATTTGTAGGGCCTTTCTCCCGTGTGCGTGCGGCTGTGTTGTTGGAGGTGGCTGAGTTGGGTAAACCTCCGCTGGCAGCTGAGACACTCGTACGGCTTGACTCCGACGTGGATCCTTTTGTGTTGGGAGAGGTAGGTGCTCGAGGCGTACGACTTGCCGCAGACAGAGCACTTGTAAGGCTTGAGTTGATGATGATGGTGGTGGTGGTGGGTCTTGGTGGTGCCGTACATCTGCAATAGAAGGCAGAATCAAACAGTCATTTCTCCTGCCCCAACAAACACACCATCTTAGTAAGGGGATCCCTGTCTTTGCGCTGGCTTTCTTTTTCATATCAATAAAAAATACAGTGGAAAGTCAATATTATAAGATTTTGGGCCCAGTACACAGTTTTTACCATACAAGAATAGAGCCCCAGTAATCTTCCGCAGCGAATGAGCAGACCTATTTGCTTAATGAATTTCTACAGACAGGCTGCAAAGTCAATTAACACTGGAATCTAACAATAACAATAGAAAGGAAGAAGAAAAAAGTCGGCCAAGACATATATTCTAAGGTATTTTTTTTGCATTCGCTTGGTGAAAAATTTTCAATAAGAATGGCCAGCTACCGGATTCGAACTTAGAACCTCCAGACTGCAAAACAAGAACGGTAACCACTATTCTACGGCTCGTACAGTTGTACAACAGATGCATGCGACTGAATGTATAAAACAAGCTCTGTTACGATGAAAGAATAACTAAAATATTAGCAGATGTCAGAAGGATGCTTTTCTCTGTTTAACACTCTTAATTATATGCAATGATTCTAGGAGCCCAAACTCTTCTTTTGAAATATCCAATAGATGTGGATGTGGACATTGCTAAAGATTTCAATCCCGTGGAAGCAAGCAGACATTAGAAGAACGCTCGCTTTCAACTTTAGCCATTCTTTGTTACAAAAACAGTCTATTCGCCCCTCTACGACAACTTTCCTACCTCATATTGCATACATTTTATACGTTTTAGACGGAAATACGGGGAGGAATTAAACAAAATTTTGTGCTGAGGGGAAGGAAACCTCGACTAACATAGATTTTCAATGCAACACCTTAAGTGAGTGCTCCTTCCTTAGTTAACTTTCTGTGAGATGAGATTCTGCACTGAATATAATGTTTTCTTCACCACCTACGTAAACTACGGAAATCCTTATCAGAAATGAAACTTGGCTTAAATGAACTGAGTCAAATCCTTACGTTGACTGCTGCGATTACTTTGAATCTAGTTCTGATCTCCGTGAGTACTGTAACAAACACCCTTCCACACTGACAAGTATGTGCAGCTATAGTCTCTCAAGTAATAACTAGATATGTTGCTTTTAGCCTTATGCAACAAAAACAGACCAAACAGAATCCCTCTATTCTTAATGAATTCAAATAGCCCAGTTGCTAGAAACTGACAAGAAAAGAGGGAGGAATCACTCAACTGAAAAAGTCTGACTCCCAGTACTTCCATTGTAGTCAGACTTTCCTTTTTGATTCCCTGTGCTTTCCAGTTATTATTCCAAGTGGTTGTGCAGCGACACAAGTTTCAAAGTGAATGTAATTCTGCGTTGAATTTTCTATCAACAAAGTAAGTAGACTACAACTACGCTTAAATGCTGCCTTCCACTTTTAATTGAGAGATTATCGAAAAGTACTGCAATTAATATGTTCGTGAGAATTCAGTATAACGTAACAATAGAAACCCATACTTCTCACAAATTTATTCAACCATACGCACCGTGGAGACTTTAGTAAAATCATGCGAAGCGAGATCAAAACAACAAGGAATGATGCTTCAATTTTTTCTTTTTTTTTATAAACGTATGAAATGGATCTATATAATAATCGTCATGGGTCATAATGAAAAGCAAATATGTGCCCACTCCCGGAGATGATTGACTCTCTATCATAGGAAATAGGCAGGTGGTAATTTAAACCATCCTCTTTTTAAAGATTCTAATCAGAGGGTACCACAAAGTAGGTTGGAGAAATTTAGATGCGTTCTTCAATGTTTAATGGATATCGTACTTCATATTTAAAAAAAAAAAAAAAAATCAGATGGAATCATCCATGTTATAATCTCACTTATGTTACGTAATAATATTTCTTTAACTTGTGGGATAATTGTATTTCCGTATAACCTAACTTACAATTGAGCACTGATGAATAAAGTCCCCCCTTCCCATAGAACTATGTAAATAGAACTGCCTATGAAAAAAGGAAAAAATGATATACTGTACGTAATAATTTCTGTGGTTTTACTTAAGTTTTAATTTCCTTCCCTTCAACGTGATGCTGCCAATCTTTGCTAAGTTAACACCACTTGCAGGACGAAGGTGTATGTCCTGCAGAATGCAAATAGCAAGCTTGTTTCATGTTAGATTAACAATATTAACAGTTTTAAGCTGATGACATTACTTCATGACCTATTAACGGTGGTTCTTTAAATTCCATTGAAAAAAAAAATTCATTAGATATTGGGGAAATACAGCACCTCTAAAAATTTCTATAGGTAAAAACTGGAATCCACGTAAATAAATAATTTATTTAGCTTTATGTCCTATGTCTGTGTTCTGTGAAGCAACTAAGACAAGAAGGATCAAGGTAACGAGGAAAGGATCCATCATCAAGTCGTTGAGATTCTAACAATTGTTACTAATATCGATTAATTGCTACTTCTATCTAATCTCCTACTTCTTGACATGTTCATTACAGCTGCAATGGACATTTCACAATCCTAGCTGCCATTAATTTTTACTTGTCCCGTGTTGCCAACACTGTAAAAATGCAGCAATATAAATAAATGTATCAAAAATCTCCAAGATACGTTCCATAAACTGTCAACTGATGACAGTATATGAATGCTTCCGCTGCGGTTTGGAGCAGGCCCCGTCACCACTCAGCATGTTGACTGGCGTCACCGTGTAAATACATAGGGAGTTCACAAGTGTGTTTCTCACTACGTTCGCATTCGCATTTTCAATTTCAGTAATACTGAAGCTGAGAGCAAATATCAAATTCTGCATGAAACTTGGTAAATCTAGAGCACTTTTTTTTTCATCACACAATGTGTACGAAACTGGGGCTGGGATTAGGATAAAATATTTCAAGTAACAAATTCGATTCGAGAAGAGATAGACCTCCACATGAAAATAACGAGAGCTTAAGGCAATTTTTTACAAGTTCAACACCTCAAAATGTGGAAATAATTCGACAGCTCAATGCCCAGACTCTTGATCCCCCGAACAGAAGGAGCAGTGCTGTAGTTTATCAGAAGCTAGGTTACAGTAACCTGAGTGGTCCATCCTTTATGTCGAGTTCGTCACTGGCGTCTAGATGTGGGTCTATAGGTACGATGAAAATGACGGTATTAGCAGTGCTCAAAAATGATGAAGAGAGACACAGAGTGGTAACGTGACCAAGATTATGTCATCGATTTTTCTGCATTCGAGGCATTATGCACCATAAATTCGGTCCCGAAAGCAAGACCATTCGAATACAATCTCTCGTCGGGCTCTTTTAACATGTTTCTCACACACAACAGCTTTATCACGCCTCCGGTTCCGCTCTAGTCACCAGATTTTTGTGACTTCTTATTTCTGTAAATGAAGTTGAAGGTGAAAGGTTGCCACTGAGTGTGGAGGAGATCCAGCGAGATTTGCAGGTTTTCGGTACGCAAGAGCAGGATTTCCAAAAGCAGCAACGGCGCCACTAGGACCGATTCATCGCTACACGAGGATACTATATTAAGGAGCATACTGCCTAAAAAAACATATATAAAGTATTTAATCTAAAGGTCTAGTATCAGAATTGTGTGATACTCCTCTCATGTAGTTTGTAAATATCTGAGAATGTAAACGCGCTTAAAATATATATAGTACATATAGTACCTTGTAGGTTGGCCAAAGTTTGTAACACACAGTATGAGAAGGTAATGGCTGTTTAATGCCGTGGTGTTGTATAGAAGTAAATGATATAAGCTGCAGATGTATTGGTTAAAGTAATACCATTCTGGAAAGGGTAAATTTATGCAGTTCACGATGCAAAATACAGCGCGGCAGTTATTGTCAGAATATACGCTGTAAGGGGTGGCAATACCTGCAGGCATACAATGGGAAGGGATGTCCACAGCTGTAAAACATGGTCCCAGGTATCAAAACGAAGATATAAAAAACACACGACGGGAACGTCCCACCAACACCAATACAGCTGTCCACCCAGTGATACCTTACCACAACATGGAGAGAGTTTATCACAGAGCACATCATTACGCAAGATTTAAGGTGAAGGTTCACAACCTAGATTCAGGCATGGCCCACGAACGCAAGTTATATGAACAATATCTGCAGATGTCAAGTAGCTGTGGCTGTCACTCTTAATGAAGCTTTGGGCCTACTTTAACCACAGCAAGAAGTCCAGGGCCACTTTTAATGTTGATGTTGATGATGATGCAAAGAGCCGCTCCCAGATTGGCTGGGAATGTAAAGAGAAGTTTGTACAGTGCGTCATGTTGGTGCAAAGTTTCATCCAAGGTCAAGATAAATGTAATCTACTTCTAAACGGAAGTACGGCAACCTAATGTACCGTTCACATCCCGCAATACACTGCCAACGATATCCAAAATGTTTTGTTCCACATGGTGAAGGCATTGGGTCACATCGCTTGGAATTCATTGGCATGCTATCGACGAATGAAGACTCGAGACAAGTGCCTGGCATTCGAACTTCCCAGATGCTTCCATAATGGACTGGACTTCTGGGAAACCTGTCAAGCAGTCAGGTCTCGACTACACTTGCCCAGCTTCGTTCCGTACTGTGAGTGGGAAACACATCGCAGAGCAAGAGTCACGGCTCCTGGCCAACACACCAAGCATAACAGATGGAAGAGGGGGAGTCCCGCGTACAGGAATATAAGTTTGCGTATCTTAGAAATCAACCCTCCGTATATTTTAAAATTGTATGCAGATTCAAAACGGGTAGAACTGGAAGACTCCCAGTGCTAAACTATAGGAAAAAAAGTAAGCTTCTCGTGTGTTGCTGTAGGCGACCTAGAAGTGTCAAACTTTTAAATTTTTTCACATTTTGTCTGTTAGGAGACGTATATATAGTTCAAGAGTAAAATGAGGGCTCTTTAGCAGAATATCCGCAACTCAACCCTGGCAGCTTTCAACCTTCCAACTCGTTATTCTTCCAACACAAAAACGCGTTAAGTGAGCTTCCACACAAGGTGTATTTGATACAAGTGCATTAAGAGTCTACTTGGTAGGTAACTACTGCGTAACATTGAGAAAACAAGTAATAGAATACGAAATATGTGAATTTCCTTTACAAAGAAGGATGTAAAGAGAAAAGATATTTCCTTCGCCATTATAATAAGCCTTTCCACTGTATTATAATAATTTGGAGAGCACGTAGCCTGAAAGGATCCCCTTAGAAACTAAGTAAAAACATCAAAGTTAGTAGATCATATCATACAACTAAACAATCAAAATATTACAATACATTTTACATTTACTCAACACCTTATAATAAATTCTAATAACCACTACAGATTCATATTTGACTTTGTACATGGGGGAAGGAAGATAGACAATATCAAGAGAAATCAATAGACCTGAATAATTAAAATATATATATGCACGATGTTACTGAACAACAACAACACTTTTTAGAGATAAGGATTAATGTGGAAGGCTAAAGTATTTCCTTGCCTTGGAAATTTTCGCCAGTCATTCAACTATTTCTAGAGATTGGTTGTCCTGACAAGGGACAATTTTCTCTCTCCGCTTTACATACGCAACGACCACAATCAGATTTTTATTTTTTTCTATGTTGTTGCTGTTCAGTAACATCTCGAATATACATATATACACTGAGGAAAACACTAAACATACGATAGAACTGAAGACTATTTACATATTTACTTTAAGAACAAGAAAACATTAAAAACAAAAAAAAAAAAAAAAAAAAAGATCCTAACACAGTGTGTCTCATAATTATTATACAAAACTATCTATAGTCCTCACTCTCGTCGTCAGAGGATGTTAGGTATGATCTCTCCCTCTTTCAAGCCCTTCTTGAACGCCCAATACCAAAACATATTACTGAAACAGAGTAAACATTCTAAAAGAATGTGTAAGTTCAGCTTCTAACCATGACTGTAATTTCTCAATGTAAGTCTACCCTTGCACAGCAGATGTAAAACTACGTATCCTTTATCTGTAGTCTTCATATGAAAAGTTGTTTGAGTCGCAATCAATCATTAATGTAAAAGATTAATGTAAAAAGAATAAATATTATAGCATTCCCTGATATATCTTACGCTATTACGCTTCATTTCAAAATCAAGTTATCTTTTCTAACATTTGTAGTGCTTTCCGTACAATCTGCCCGTTCAATTCCTGGGGTGCATTAGCAGGAAAAATGAAATGCGGTTTAACGTCCCACGATTATGCCTTTTAGGCTAAGGAAGACGATGAATAATGATGAAGTGGTGGAATGAGGAGGTGGAAGGAAACGGAAGTACCCCGAGAAAACCCAAGGACATGATCTTGTCCACCACAAAGTTACTTAACCGAAGATCGAACCAGTAACTCGACGGTAAGCGCTTTATTAATGAGTCACCGTGCCCTCTGCATTGATAGCAATTGCAGCTATAGCTAAATGAACGAGTGTTCTCTGATATTAATTTGGTTTCCTTTACTCAACGGTTTAACAGTTTTGTAATATCTTAATTTCAACTGAAATTTAATTCTTCAACTGTTAGTAAATGGCATTAATTTTCAAGATGAAAATTTCTATGCTATGAACACAAATGACAAGTTGCAGCTGATAAGATTCATGAGTGTACGCTGATCTAGTTGTCGACGAAATCCATTATGTTCTTGTTTTTATCAGATTCTCTGCAATTCGTTACATGAGAAGCTTTTAATGCACGTAAGGATCCTTTACATGATACGCTGTCTCATTCTAAGAACCATCAACAGATACCGAGTGTACTGGGATTGTAGTTTATAACTGTTATTTCAGTATAGCTTGTTAAAGAATCCCAACTTAATTCTTTCCACCTAATTCACTCTTGGCAAATACTGACGTCATTCGTTCATTGAACCCAAACTCTCAAAACTAAAATTTATCTCGTCTATAGCTAATTTCATAATATGTAGCCAATTAAATGTGGATATGTAGTTGCAATTAATGTCTGACATTGCGTGAAAGTGATGTGAAAGAAAACATGATTTGAAATCTATTTTGGAAAGTCACGGTTCATGAATTTACGTTCTTTCTAAATATTCAAACTTTTTTCTATTCGAAAAAACATATACGGATGTCATATAGAAATGACGAAGTTGTATGTTGGAATCGTCCATACGCACATGAATACTTAATAAAATATAGTATATAAGGAATGTACTTTTACAGATTTGGCCTCAAGAAAATGGTTCGAATCAAGGTGACATTCGGACCTCTTTTTCGTTATTTATTCTGAATTTTCGGGAATTGAAAATCTGAAATAAAATTTTTAATTTAATACCCGACTATTATGCTCTTTAAGCTAAAGGATGATTAATGAAAGCGAGAATTTATGGTGGAATTAAAATGTGGGAGGAAAGGAGAGAAACCCATGAACACGATGTTGTCCACCACAAACTCACATGGTCTGCGATCGAACCAGGGACCTCTTCCATCAGAGGTGAGCTCTGTTACTGAACCACTGTGCCTTCCAGAGTAGCAGAGCTTTTTTAGGTTAATAATTTTTTTTTTTTTTTTTTTTTTTTTTTCATTGCGTACAGAACTTTCTGCAGTGAGTAGAATACTTTCGCAACACTGCACTTTTGTTCGGTATTAAAACTGTGTTCCAAATCAGATTAAAATTACGCATTCATTTAGTGTCCATATAGTGATGTAACTTACTGAGCTGTGAGTAATATCGCAGTATTCGTTATGATTCTATCCAATAGCTACTATAAATTGTTCAAAATGAACGTAAGCTGTATTAAGCGGGAATCTGTTCTCAATGGAAATAACTTAAGGCACCATGGGATTCAGCTGAACAAGATTTTATTGTACTTTCCTAATTCTTTTTCTTCTTCAGTTGCAGAACAGAACACTCAAATGCATTGCACATACACATTCCATCATGAAAATATAAGTATATCGTAACTGATCGTTTAAATATTCAGTGTGTCTATTAAAATTCCAAAATGAAATTTCGTGACTTTTTCGTGACCTTTTCTTTACCAAATCACAAAATTTCCTAACATTTTCAAGAGCCAATTTGGGTGCGAATTTTCATCCAAGCGATAGAAACGTACTTTGCTTGCGATTTGGTAGCGTCTAAAGCCGACCATAGACATTTTTGGTGGTGAATTTTGACGTTTTATAGAACAAATTTTCCAATCTGTACTTACATTTGTACAGTAAAAAAGGACCCAAAAGCTAAATTTTGTGACATTCATGACTTTCGTTACCGATAGTCACCCAACTGTTTGCATGTATTATTCCCTTGCATAAGTTTGTAATAAACGAGAAACAAAGATACTTTCGTTCGTTTGCTGTCTAATAATTATAATATAATGTTTACCAAAAATGATTAAGTAGTTTGTATTTGGCATTTATAATGTTTAAGTAACGATAACAGGTATTACTCTATCTCGGAAACAATAATCAGTTACTTTGATAACATAATGGCTCTCCAGTAGCTCCCCCCCCCCTTTTTTTTTTTAATAATGCTTCATGTTCGTTACCGACTACGCATTATTGACTGACTTAAAGAGTTAATGTTCTACCTTCGTAATGAAAAACTTTCCGTTCGAATCTCATAACTGACGTTTCCTCTGGTTTTTAATTCCATCAGGCGAATACGAAATGGCGGCTTTACACATGCGTCTCAGTCGACTTCCAGAAATTTATTTCGGCGAACTTCCGCTTCCCGTTCCCTGAGTAAAATAATTTGATACCGGCTGCGAGTAATAAACATCAGCAGCTCTCTCATTTATATAAGATAAGCACACTTGTCTTTGGTATGCAAGACCTGAGTTCGATTTCCGGTATTCATTTGGTTCGGATTTCACATTAAGTTGTACGTCACGTCTTCATACAACGTCCAAGGATATAGAGAAATAATACGAGGGGGGATGCAAAACAAACCGGATTGAAAGCACGCGGTCGATCCTAGTCGTAATGTAGAGTTCTCTCGCTACGTGGGTTTAGTAGAGACCTTTCCAAATGAGTTGCCCAAGCGGCGTCTGCATAGAAGGTTAACGTTTGATCGTAGTGTTGTTTTTTTCAACTGTTCTCGTTTGTCGCCTGCGAAATCGTTATGGTAGATTTAAAAGAACAAAGAGTGTGTTTCAACTTTTCCTTCCTGCTTGAAAAATCGGCAACGGAAGTTACCAAACGCTTCAACAAGCTTTGAAGAAGAATGCTATGAGCCACAACACAAGCTTTCGAGTGGCTTGGCCGATATAAATATTGTGAAATGAGTGCTGAATACCATTGCTCGTTCTGGGCGCCCTTCATCATCTCGAAACGACGAAAATATTCAATAAATCCTCAAAAAAAATCAACGATTATCATCATTTCACGATCACCGAAATTTCATAAGAAAGATGAGTGTACTGGAGCTCATGCCAGCGGATTCTGACTGAGAATTTGGATATAAAACGTGTTGCTGCTAAGTTTGTTCCTCACTTGTTCACATAGGATCAAAAAACCTTCGTTTGCATTTGAGCCAGGACTTAAAAAATCACACTGAAAGTGACCCTAACTTTTTTCTATTCTTCAGAATGAAACAATATCTAAGAGGGACGTGTTTTAATAATATGGAGGGTGTAAAAAGAGCTTCACAGAGCGCACTGGACAATATCAAAGTTGGAGAGTTCCAGAGGTGCTTCAACAATGGGAAAGAAGACTGGAGAAGTGCATCGCATCTAATGGAGAGTACTTTGAAGGAGACTGAAAGAAATGAAAAATGAAATCTTTGAGTTTTACGTCCCACGCTTATGCCGGCTAGGCTAAACTAGACGGTGATAATGAGAAATGAATGAAATGGTGGAATGAAGAAAGTGGGAGGAAACGAGAACCCCGAGGAAACCCACGCACACGGTGTTTGTCTACCACAAAGTTCACTTGGCGAGAGCTTAGATCGAACCCGGGACCCCATGCACCAGAGGTGAACGCTCTAGCACTGAGCCACCGCGGCCCCAATAAGACTGAAAGAATTTCGTAAGATCCTTAGTAAATTATTTTTCAGAACAGAAGTCCGGTTTCTATTGGTCCCCCCTTCCCGTATATTTAAAGAGGTTTGTATCAACATTACACACTTATAATCTAGTGTTTATGTAACAATTTCAACTCAAGTAATACTTGTGTGATATTTCGTGGAAGAAAGCAGCTACTGTTTTAAAACAAATATCTTTTCAGAGCATGATCGTAACAAATTAAAGAGTTCATGATTGTGTCACGAATAAGAAGTGAATAGATGTAATATGCACTATTGTACAACTCTACGATTTCCATTTAGAATTTATAACAAACTCTACCAATAACATAACTGATAGTAAATCGCGGCGACTAATGAATTTTCAGGGTATTTGACACTACACAACATTTGTAGTGCATTCACTGAAAGTTTCAAATTCCTTAAGGACAAACATGAACAGAATAATTAGTGTAATAAATACTATATGAGATACCCACCATTTCTGATTTATTTTTTTTTTTTTTAATTAATGATGCAGAGACGATTACATGGATATATTTCATATATTTCATGTTTAAATATATTTCAGTCTACGCCTTCGTTTACCAAACATAATGTCATGGTTGCCACTGCATTACATTTAGAAATCCTGCTCTCAGAAATATTTTTAGTCAGGAAGTTAAGTTATTCTCGTTACTAACAAAATCATTAATAGTATACCATGATAAAAATACTGGAACATGTTAATAGCTATAAAGCTCTGCAGCTTAGGACAATTAAAGACATGCAAGCAAGTTAGTTCAGTCTTTTTGGGTTATCTGGCACTGAATTAATAATTATGAGACACTACTGAAAAAAGAAAAGAAAATGCGAAATATAGAATGTTTAGCGACTACTATGCAGCTCAATCAAGTTACAGAAAGAAATTATAAACAAAAGAGGCAGCTCAATTATTAAGAGTCTGAGTTACTAAAAATAATACAAGATTTACCATTTTTCTTTTGCTTGTTTTTCATAAGTGAAAGGAGATAATGAAATGCAACTTACCACGATCATAGATAATGTTATTCTACAACAGAAAATATGAACCTCAAGAATTTTCAGTGTTGACATCTTTAGAAATTACAGTGTTGCCAGAATAACATTTCCCCCAAAATCTAAGTTAAGGCAGCGACTAGAGGAACGAACTCAACTGTATTTGATTACGTATCATATTGTCTTGGCATCCTCTGACGTAGTTTTTAAATATTAGTCGTATTTAGTTTCTAACAGACAAAATAGTTTTAACATACAGTTATAATAATGTTATTTCAAAAGTAATTCACAGGATTCCAACACAACATGATACGTAACCAAATGCAGTTGATTTCGTTCCTCTAGTCGCTGCCTTAACTTAGATTTTGGGGAAAATGCTATTCTGGCAACACTGTAATTTCTAAGGATGTCAACACTGAAAATTCTTGAGGTTCATATTTTCTGTTGTAGAATAACATTATCTATGATCGTGGTAAGTTGCATTTCATTATCTTCTTTCACTTATGAAAGACAAGCAAAAGAAAAATGGTAAATTTTGTATTATTTCATGTAAGTCAGGCTCTTAATACACCAACACCATACCATCACCATAAATTGTTAGTTGAAGAACTTCATAATTCACACCGCTTTATTTGTTAGAACTGAGGTATAGGTATCTAAGAAGATGCAGTTGTAAACTACTATAAAGTATTACCAACCCATTATTCACTGTACGCATTCAGTTAATACTTTGATTTTCTTTTCTTTTCTTTTTTTTTTTTTTTTTTTTTTAATGTGCATTATCAAAAACTTAATTACAAAACCTTCAACTTTTCATTAAGTACGTTTACCAACAAAACGGAGAATTGCTATAGCATATTTGAAAAGAAAACTGCTGCTACTTGTACCTACAGAGCCAATTATTCCTCTTGCTATCACTTTTCTTGTCGTTAGGGTAACTTCTAATTTGCAGCCAACAAAAGTAGAGACACTCTCTCTCTGGTTCCGTCACTTAATGACGGAAGAACGTGTAGAGCGAAAAGATATGCAGTTTTCCTGGCAAGTGTACTATGGTATCACTTCCTCTGATATTCTTTTTTCGGGTAACTTCAGGAGTAGCTTCAGTGACTCTTAAGATTCCGCAATTGTACTTTCCTTTGCACGTTTTTCAAATTATTGAAATCTACAAATTATCCCGGATCGCCTGCAAAAAAAATCTCTACCGTATCTTTAACCACTGTACACAGTAACTGTCATTATTATTATATATAACTCTGACACTGTCACATATAATAGAGATGACGGTGGAAGGCACAATATGTGATGTCAAGAAAGGAAGCGGATAAGAACGCACGAAGGAAGTGTGGAGGCTGTGATACAATTTTTATTTATTTATTTTTAATTTAACGTCCCATAATTATTCTTCGAGGTTAAGCGGGACGATGATGATCGTGAACGAAATGGTGGAATGAAGAAAGTCAGAGGGAACGAGAAAACCCAAGCAAACGGTGTTTGTTCACCAAAGTCCACTACACGTGACCTAAGATGAAACCAGAAATCCAACACACCAGAGATGAGTGCTTTACTACTGACCCACCATCGCTTCATGTACACATTTTCTAAGATTTCTCAAGCAGTAATTATTTTCGCAATAATCTTAAATTTATCCTGAAAAGTAATACGAGCAGACCAAGTTAAAGATGTCGCTAGACTTAAAGTAACGAAGACAAAAACGCAGGTTATCACTAAAGAATGGTGTTAAAGTATAGTTACAAAACGAAATAAATATAATTAATTAATTAGCAATGTACATACGGTAACAGACTTTGAAAGTATGAAAGGGGCTTCATGATTAAATAGCAAACTAAGGTGATAACGATCAGAATTATACAAAAGGGAAGATGGATTCAAAGCACGTCATCTTAGGAAACTTCCATTTCTCCTGCCACCGGAAGGAAGCTTATCAGAGGATTCAATGAAACTGAAAGTTTAGAAAGCATGTGTACCATGTGACTTAAGCTATTTTCAAAATTTGTTTCCCTACCTGGAGTTTGTCTCCTTTTGAGCACCCAAGAGACACTTACAGTAAAATTAAGATAAGAATCCTGTATTCAGAACTTCACTAAATAAAAATATACGGATTAAACTTTATGTCATACTTTGTGCCATACTAAATGTGTACACGCTGGAAGAAAGTATCTGTTTTTTCAAATGATCTTTAAAGTCATGCCAATTCAGCTCGTTTTGTCATTCAGTAGCTTAACGCAACAGACAGAAAATCCTAACAAGCTGTGGGAGAGCTTGATCAAATGATAATATCAAGTCCATTTTCGTAACAATTCTAAATAATGCTGTTCTCTTCCTATACTTTCTGTTATTGATTATAAGAAAAGAAAACGGACGTGGAAAACTTATGGAAAAATATCCAAAGGTTCTGTTAGTCCTGCTGTGCACATTGATCACCAATTAAAATAGCCGTAAACTGGTCAACCAACATATAAAATTTCTTACATTTTCTTTAATTGTTTTTGGAGTGTATGGTACCCCAACAGATTCTTTCTGCATATGGAAAAGGAGATAACCACAGAACATTTAAATAAAGAAGTGACAACAACTCATGTCATAATTCAACCAACTTTTAACTCCTCTCCACTGCAGGGATTCAGAAGAAAAGCAACCCACATTCTGCACAGCCATTTAAAACGAAAAAACGGATCAAAAGCACTTCATTATCAGAATATCTTTTGTTACAACTCAAGTAAAGTTATTGACTGATTCTGGGTAAAGGTTTTTCATTACAATTACGAGCTGTCGTTTTTATCAGTTCCCAACTTAGTATCCCCTCTTCTCAATTAGTTGTCAGACTATTAAGAAGGTGATATTTTGGAAATGTATGAACTCCCAGAAAAATAAATTAAAAAAATCTGTAACATATGTGAAACCAAAGGTGGTTTATGTGTATTAACATATTAATTTATATTTATAACACTATTACTGTAATATGTCGGCAATGCCAGCAGTCCAAGAAAATTACTCAAGTGGTCTAACTCAGCTGACCACCAGCCTCGAAAGCATACCTCAAGGTATGGCTGGTCTCCAAAGGAGTAAGGAGGCATAGTAGTTAACGCAGTAGCACGGTAACCTGATGACATGGGTTCAACTCTCGGTCAACTTGCAGCTTTGTGAATTTCATTGTCTATTACACTTCCTCTCTTTATATATATATATATATACATATATAAAGGGTCGTTCAAAGTTGACCGGGACTTTTATTTCTTCAGAGGAAACAGATAGCACAAGGAGCACCAAACTATGTCAGCTTTGCGAAGTATTCTCCGTGCGCGTCGAGGCACCGTTGCCATCGTTGTGGCAGCTCCCTGATTCCTTTGGCGTAGAAAGAACTTGGTTGTTGTCGTAGCCACTGGAGGGCATCGTTTCGCACTGCTTCATCTGTCGTGAATTTCTTCCCTTCCAGATGGTCTTTAAGGGGTGAAAACAAATGATAATCACTGGGGGCTAAATCTGGACTATAGGGGAGATGGGGCAGAACTTCCCAGCGCATTTTGGCTGTTCACAGACCGTCACACGTGTCCACTTTTGATCAAATGTCAGCTAGCGGGGAATCCACCTTGTACAGATTTTGCGGAAGCGTAAGTGATCGTGAATGATTGTCTCAACACTCCCGACACTGATATTCACCTCGGCAGCAATATCCCACATTGTTACTCGCCAATTCTCAACAATCATTTGCTCAACACTTGCGATATTCTCTGGTGTGACTGCAGTCGGGCCAATGTGTCCATGCGCTTCATTTGACACCAGCTCCCGTCCTTCGCGAAACTGTTCACACCATTCGTACACTCTTGACCGTGACATCGTTTGTTCACCATACTGTGTCTGCAATCTTCTCAAAATCTCAGCTTGCTTAAGTTTCTCCTTCATAAAGAATTTGATTACACACCACTGCTCCACAGACACACTGCTTGCCGCCATATTCGCTGCAACTGCTGCGCATGCGCCAAATACGTCATGCCGGGCGCTAGTTACTCGAGAAGGAATACATGACGTCACCCGCAAGTTTCATCATGATCCAGCTATTCATCGATTATTTACGTACGAAAATCTCGGTCAACCTTGAATGACTCTTGTATATATATCGATCTAATAAATGTATATGTCAACCTGTATCACTGAATTATGATCACCTACGTGACAGCGTATGGGTCCTCCTTTTACCTTCTATATATTGAAGCTCCCAAATGGCAAGGATTTAATGCATCCGCTGATATGGGCAACCAAGGTGCATTTAATGCTGACATGAAGGCGGGAAAAGATGTGAAAGGTCTCAATGCTGAGAGTTCGACGGCCACGAGATGGCTACAAGGTTATTATAAGGGAAAATAACAACATGGCAGGATCTACCCATTCTGCTAGGAGAGCAATCATGTGTTCGTCTACAACCACCAGAGTACTTAGTTCTTCCCATACAAATTAGCCTAACACCATATGCAAATATTGGCCTACATTGTAGGAACCTGCGAGGACTCCAGCAACTTTTGGGGATATCATGCCAAACATGTACGTGCCCATTCACAAAGCGGAGTAAGAATCATGACTCATCAAAGCAGCAGACCTTCTTCCAGTCGCCTATCGTTCAATTGCCACGCTGCGTCCTCATTGCTGAATCCGAGGAACACCGGGGACGTCTGTGGAATAGTCCATAGTGCGAAAGTATGACGCAAGGTCATAGGGGATATGTTTTCAAGTTGACAATGTTTCTGAACACTTACTAGCCTTACATCGTCTTCTACAGTTTAGCTTGCCGTTTATGAGTTACACGAAGTACTACGATTGCTCTCGAACATCTCAGTAGTGTAGCCATAAAGTAATTGAGATAGTGTCTTTAGGAACTCACGATGTGTTCAGTGTTTCAACCTTGTGAAACACTGATCAATCTTGGTGATTACTAATCACGCGCGAACTTTCGCTGCTGGCTGACTACTTCGGCCCGTAGCTATGGACTATTGGATTACTCGCTGCGTAAGTAATTCACGTGAAAACAAGGTTGAATCCATAATTTGGAGAGTTGCCCACAATTCAATGATCGGTCGGTACATATTCTCAACATATGATGCCTCTGGTTAAAGAAAATGAACGAGACGTAATAAGAACAAATTTTCAGTTGCTGGGGGTGTTCCGCCTACAGACCTACAAAAACAAGACAGATCTGAAGTCTTTATGTCATCAAATACGCCGATACAAGTTAATAATAGATTTTAAAATTACATTTTCCTCAAGTATTACTACTTTCTTAAGAACAACAGAATGTTAACTACTTTCTGAAGCAGTAATCCTTGTCTTTAAGTAGTTATTGGTCATAAAGATAGATGAGAAACAGCGTTGGAATCTATAGAAAGTTTGTAGTACACAAGGAAATTGAAGGATAATTGTAAATAACAATGTAATAATTGTCAGACTATTGAGAATGTGGTATTTCGAAAATGGATGAACTTCCAAGAAAAAAGAAAATCCATAATCCATCTGGAAACAAACGTGGTTTATTTGTTTCAACATATTAATTTATATTTACAATATTGTTAATGTAATATGTGTGCACCCCACGAAAATTGCTCGAGTGATTTAACTCGGCTAAATACCAGGCTCCAAAGCATAAATATGGCTGGTGTGGAGAGGAGTACAGAGGAATAGTAGTTAACGCAGTAGCACGATAACCAGGTGACATGGGTTCAACTCTCGATCAAGTTGCATCTTCGTGAATTTCATTGTGAATGGTAACTAGAAAGTCTGTTGCTTTGATCAGTCATGATTCTTATTCCATTTTGTGAATGCGCATCTGGAATATTGTTTTTGAGAAGACGTTGCTTGTAAGATTTTTTGCATGTACATCTTTTTTTTTCTTCCTTTTTTTCGTGAACGTCCCACGATTATGCCTCGTGGCTAAGCGAGACGGTGATCATGATAATGAATTAAATCGTGGAATAAAGGAAAAGGGAAAAAGTGGGAGAACAAACGCAAGTGGCTAGTCCATCAGAAAGTGCACTTGGCGTGAGGGTGAATGATCTACTGCTAAGTCACTTATTGTGTTTGAAGTTATTGTAAGGAATTTCATTTTCGGAAAATTTTGATCTTCAACTTTACTCTTATAACCACTTTAACCGCAACACCGATTTCGTCACACACTTTTTAAAAGCATGAGTTAGTACAGAACAGAACAGAGACCAAACCACTACACATATGATTGCTGCATAATAGCTCTGCATGGATTGGAATTATGAAAGTGATATTTATTCCCCTGGATTCTTTACAATAACCAATCTGTTAAAACTATTAAGTAGAAGCTTAACAAGAAATAGTGCTTGGCCACAAGTATTCTATGGCCAATCGGAAATGCACACTAATGGAACAACAACAAAATCGTGCATTTCTATTAGCAAAAAAATTACTCAAAAACACAGCCAAAAATAATGTTTTGTTTCTAGATGCTTAAGTGTTAGTAGTATTAAATGTTAGAAAGGAATTAAGTTTAGAGTTATTAGCTAATATTCCAACTTGACCACAACAATCTGACAACCTTCCTTTCCTCAACAATAATATTACATATAATAAGTTCCTAAAAATCGAAGTAAATTAACATATTTATGAACTTTCAGAAATTACTGTGTTGACACTCACTCACACTACTTTTCTGCAATAATTTAACAATAGAAAAAAAGTGATATATGTGATGAAACGGAGTGCCTAAATATATTTTAGTTTTCAAGAATCGGCGCACCCGGACACATTATAAGACTGTATAAGTCTGTGAAAATATTTTGCAAAATTGCACCGTTTACAATATACACAAGTAGCAAAGCCACTTCAATCGAAAATTGTTGGGAAAATAAGAAGGTGATAGATTACAACGCATTCTGAACTGAATAACTTTGGAGTCAAAAGCTCCAAAGATATTTTCTTTAATATGAAAACGTCTACAAACATCTTCGTTGCTATCAATTCCAAACTATCTCTCAAGCATGTTGTAGGCTATTTGTTCTACTTTTGCAGCCATATTGTATAGTCCCATGCCTGAGGAGTTTGCTCACGCCACAAAGTACAACGGTCATGACTAGACATTACATAAACAGAAAAATTATTTTGCAAGTACAGTAATTACTATTATCTTGTTACTTAAAAAATAATAGTGCAAATAATTATTCCTTTTACTATATTGATGTAGATATGAGGCTTCCACTGCTCAGAGCGAACAATGCATTAATCCAGTAGATTCACATGTTGCAAACCAATATATTATTATTACATTTCCTTGACGTAATTCTAGTACTTCAAGTAGTCAGCCATCAGTCAGGAACACTTGCAGAGTATCGAACGAATTACGCTACACTTAGTCTTAAATGAATCACTATCATTATGAACAGAAAAAGGCAGTTACTACCTAGTCTAGCCATAAATACTGTTACAAAGAAAGAACTCACCGTGAGCAATAAGAGAACAGGAGATTTAATATGCATAAAGTATGTGAAGCATACATGGTCTGACAACAGTCTACCGATCATATTTCAATATGTCCGCCGTTAACACGGATACAGACTCGGAGTCTGGCGGGCCACTCGTCTATGGCACGCACTGTCTCCAGAGGAACTGACGCCAATGCAGCCAGTAAAGAGCGCTTCGAACTGGCAACAGTGGGGCGACATTTCTTGCAGGCAATATCCTCAGCACTGTCCACAGTTTGTAATCGAGGGGATTAAGGTCAGGGCTGCTAAGAGCCAGTTCTCAGTGGATATGAAGTCAGGCAAATTGTGCGCCAGCCACTGCTGGGTTGATTGTCTCTTGTGAGCAGGAGCCGAGTCTTGCTGGATAGTCCATGTGGGTGTTCCGAAGAGGGTGATGTTCAAGTTCTTCACCATAGCCTCCAGCACAGTGTTTTGGTACACCTGGGCACTAGTTTTCACTCCTTTCTCACAAAAATGAAGGCGTGTGGCACCAGCATAGCTCACTCCCCACCACACCACACGACGGACGCGGGATGATGGACTCTCTGGATTTTCGGAACTTTGTCCCCTCCTGGCTTCCTGAGCTGATGACGCATACACCGTATTTTGGGAATTGAAACCCTCTTCGATAGTGAACAACATCTCATCGGTGAACAGGATCTGTCGTGCCTATTTTGCGCGGCTTCCTCCCCACCTCACAGGAGCCATCTGGATGCTGTCCTTTCTAGTTTGTTGGCTTGGAACACAGTCCCAGGTTTGATTTCTGATTGGAAAGGATCGAACAGACTACAGTGGTTATCATGACACTTTTTAAACAACAGGTGTCGCCTGACAAAGGGTGTACAAACCAACTAACCGAATGATGCTTCAGTAATTACAGGAGCTATAAAGGTGAGTACACCCTATGTCATCTGAACTTGTACTCGCTTCAGATGTGTCATTGGCGCCATGCTGGGATCTGTATCACCTTCCTGTCTATCAATTTTGGGTGACATCCTACAATTCATATTACATATTCTAAAGAGTCCAAATCAACTTTTTTTTTCTTTAATTTTTCATGATATTGCAGAAATCGAACAGGGTAGAGGTGGTTCATTAAGATGACATGTAATTGTGGCGTGAGGCTGAGTTCGTACGAATGCTACATGAAAGGTGCAGAAAAAAGGACGAAAATACTGTGGGGGTTTGATAATAAGAGCTTATAAATGATAACGGGTGCCCACCCAGAATTTCCGAAGAGCAAAATGTACCATGTTGGGAAATCAACTATTACTGTTATCACAAAATACAAATAACTAATCTTTTAATGTGCGCATTTAATAATAATAATAATAATAATAATAATAATAATAATAATAATAATAATAATAAACTAATAAACTTTCAGAAGTTGAGTCGTGCTGAGCTTTAAAATACCAATCAAGGGGTAAAGTAAGTAAATAACACAGTAAGTACGTAAAAATAAATGCATGAAAATACTATAAAACCGTAAATGATTACTTTCAGTTTACAATATTTTCTACCGAGAAGGATTCATACATATAAATATCAAAGTTAATTTCGATTCATGTTTACCCCTGTATTGAAATAATTACATTTTCATGCTTAAGAAAAAGTTGTAAAACAGGAAAATCCGTTGAATTCACTCATCCTCAACACGTGGGGATAACGTCACCCTATTGAGGAATGCAGTCACAAAAAAAAAAAAAAAAAAAAAAAAAAAAAAAAAAAAAAAAAACCTTAACATGTTACCCTAATGAAATCAATGTCTTTCTTTAAATCTAACATCTTCACACTTTCCTAACTTCGTGTATATATAATTTGAGAACCTAATTAAAATAGAGCAATGCAAGTAGTTTTGTTTCAAACAAATTATATATTTCAAAACATCAACTTTAAAACTCTGAATTTCCTAAAAGAGAACTTTCGAAACCCTACCATGGATAGGTTTTGCTTTTAAGTTATTTACAATTATGAAAACTAAAAATGTAAGGTGAAATAAATAAATAAATACATACATAGAGGGGTACCTAACGTCTTGGATCAAATTTATGCAGATGATAGAAGGGATCCACTATAAGTATTTTGGGAGAGGGAACCTAAGATCGGAAGCACCAATTGCAAGCGCTACGCCCTGCATTTTTGATATGGAGTTGATGTACTTTCACTTTCCGAAACTTGACGGACTCGTGAGATACTACTTTTGAAAAAAAAAAAATCCTGTCCCCTTCCCCCTGTGGTTATGACAGTTAATTAAAGTAACATGATAAAATCCAGCTTGAGGTAGATACTATGTTTCGAATTTCATTTTCCCATGAAGCGATCACAAGACAACGTTACTTTTAATGACAAATATATATATATATATATATATATATATATATATATATATATATATATATATATAATGTATCGTTCTTCTCCTAAAACGGGAATCACTGGGACACAGATACCTTTATCTTCCTAACTTGAGAGAATCGGGAGATACTCAATTTTTTTCCCATAATTTTTGACCCTCCTTCAACTTCCCGATACATTAATCAAAGTAGCGTGATGAAATCCCAGTTCGATGTAAGTCATAATACTCAGGTATGTCCCAAAATTAATTTCAAACAGTTTAGCCGTTTTCCGAGATTTGATCACCTGCAAGATCAGTTTGATTTTTATATATTTTCAAATATAAAACATCACCACTTAGCCACGAAGGAGCTCTGCTGACGTTAAGAGTTCGATAAATAAACAGTACATTAACTTACTGATAACAATTACCATTAACTGAATTTCACAGACAATTAACACTAGTGCGGAGGTCATTAATAATGAATACTGTTCATCTGCAAAGCGAGATACTTCAGAGTGTTAGGTACAGATAGAGCAACCTTGGTCCACAACAAAGAAAGAAAAATTGGAAACACATGCTTTGAAGCTCTATTTTCAGAAATTACATCAGAAAGTAGCGTATCAATTTTCAAACATATGTAAAATAATATTTCTGAAATTCAAACAACGTCTATGTTCAATTACTAATCACAACGACGATTCTTAATTTTTTGAATAATCCACGCTCAAGCGTTAATAGCATGATATCATCTCGGTAACTTCTTTCATTGTAGGTAGAAAGGATGTGTTCAAGTGCTAGAATGTTCTAGCAGTGTTATCATAATTACAAGGGCTATAAAAATATAGGTGTTTAATTTTTGCACTAGCAAAACCCAATATTAATGGACCAACTCAATTCCTTGTTTTATCCACCCCTCACAAGAGAGGCGGTCTCCTGCAATTGAGAAACCTAAAGGATACAAAAACATATTGTTAATTCATACGGCCATTATTCATGAGCTACTTAATGACCATAAAATAATAAATTTCACCTTTATCCTCCCCTACAAAGTAACAAACTATTTTGTTTTATACATACTTAAAAAACGGATTATCATAGATTGTTTACTTACATAATTGCCTAGCTGGGCTAATGGGGAAGCTATTGAATCCTGGTATGCCACAATCGTTCTGGGTGTAAACACTTTTCTCTAAAGAAATCAGATCAAAAATTATCAAATATGAAAATGATGAACACAAAAATAAGAATTGCACTACTATGGCATCAAACATTTGCTATCGTTTCTCAAAGACAATATTAATATATTTTTTTTATATCTTTCTTCACGAATAAATAGGTAAATAAATATTACTGAAGCAATTTTGCTGATTAATTATATGAATTTCATAAACTAAATATTACAATCATTTTCTAAACTACATATTACGTAACCACCTCTAACTGATCGCTTTAAACATCTCTATTAACATTATTTGTTAAAAACACTGCATCTAGTTACAAAAACTTGACAAAATTTCTAGCTAATGCACACCTGTAATCTCTAGAAACATTACTGAATTTACAGTTTTAAGTATTATTGTCCCCTCTTTCATTTTTAGCATTGCCAGAGTAGAATTCCAACCGAAATTTTAAATGAAAAATTAATATAAACAATTCGATGTAAACAACCAATAATCTTCCAGCACCTTCATTGAGGTGATTCTACGAAGATACATCATAAACTTAAGTGCAGATTTTTAATTTCAATTCTGTTGGTGTTTGAATTGCACTGCCATAAGATATACGATTGATGTGCCTTATACTGTCGGGCTCATGTGCTCCCTGCAAGTAACGACGTCACCTAACATTCAACACATTAAAGTAAAGGCAAAGACCAGTTAACATCATTAGGATAATGCACCTTAAAGCAACCCAAGACCTTGATTTGTGTTCTTAAGTGCTTCCAGACAGGCAATGTTTTGTTTTACTTATTATTTACACTCCCAGTATCTCACTAACACTGACCATGGAAACCAGAAAAGAGTCTGCCTGTGAATGGGATAATCAACACCGCAGTAGAAAGCGACTTCCGATCATAAAAACTTCGAACGCGTAGCAGCAGTTGGTGATGACAAAAAAATGGTTGATTGTTTCCCGCACCGTACTGTGACTGAAATATGTTGTCAACATTGATGACATGACAAGATGTAGGAAATCTTAACTCGTGGAGTTTGAGCGAGGGAGTATCATAGGACTGTGGAAAGATGGGTGGTCGCCCCGTAGAACCGATGAGCGTTATTGGTGGGATGACAAAAGTGGGAGGAAACAGGACACGCTCGAGAAAACCCACGCACACGGTGTTTGTCGATCACAAAGCCCATTTGGTGGGAGCTGGTACTGAACCAGGAACAACACGCGCCAGAGTGCTCTACCGGTGAGCCCCCAACAATCACTACTCATTTGAATATACTTGCACTCAAGGTAAAATTCAATTTACAATTCCGCTGAATAAAAGAAAATACTAATTGGATATATTCAACAGCTAAAATATTTATTCCAGGAATCCTTTATCTTGTAAAACGGCTGGAAAAAGATTTCATTTCTTGTCTTGCGTACTGAGACTACTATATGTAAGACGAGATATTCTCTTACAGCCTGACGTGAAATCCAACCGAGTACAGCTCGTCGAAGAAGTGAACGCTAACTACTGGTGGCTGCATGGTTAGAGTAGGCGGGAAACCTACATTCGATTCCCGACGGGAGTTTATGTGGTTCGGGTCACACGATAAGCTGTAGATGCAGGTCTCATATAGCCTTGATGCTGAACGGACCAATCAGCTAACTATTGGTCACGAGGGACCTCTGGATTAAGTTCACTTCTATTCAATAAAACATTATCATACCCTATGTTACGAGCGTATCCCATTTCTCACTTTCGGACATAACGCTTGTAAGCAATACAATATACGATAAAGCACATGATCTTACTTTTAAGGATATGTTCAATTTATGCAAAATATAATTATCTATGTTAAGTATAAGGGCCTTCCTAAATTGACCAGGCTCAAACATTATTCATTTGCTGATAAAGTCACCTATGCTCAGTGGTGTTATTCTAATTTTTTAACCGGTTTTGTATATATATATATATATATATCTAGAAAGATAGCAGATGGATAGGTCGATATATAGATATAACTCTCTTAGGAAACAAATCATTAAAGGTACATAAAAGCTTTTTTTTTTTTTTTTTTTTTTTAATTTGATACACAAGTCACAGGTAGGAACCTAACAAAAGGTGGTGTGACGAAATTAGGTAGCACTGCGAATATCTTGGAAACGAATTATCCAAGGTAGATGGTTGTCAAAAAGTATTGGAAAGATCATAGTGCAGCAATGGTATGTATGAGTTTCAAATATTTATATATATATATATATAAACACCACTACACTCATGTGATCCCAGTTCTCATTCTTAATATCTGAACATTTGACATTAAGAAATAAACGATTATACCCTGTTCTCAGAGAACATATGTTTAACTCTGTAGCTATAAGAATTTCTAAATACAAAGATAGTTAGACTAAAATTTACTGTTCCTTGCTATAACAGGGTAAAAATTACTGTTATGTCTGGGTATAAGAAACGGTTCTGCGAACTCGGAGTAATTTAACAAACGGTTCTAGCGAACCGGCTGAATAGCACCACTAACTATTCCGTACATCTTCAACTCCTAGAAACTGTTCTAGAACATCTTTTACTGTTGTATGTTTCGGGTGCTTAATAAACCCAAGGGGGAAATGGGAAAACCTGTCCATCGGAAGTAATTTCTTCAAAAATATACGAGATCTGTGTAAGTGTTCGAACAATTCCGACGTTATTAAGCCCTCCTCATTCATATTCTATATTCCACGAAATTTCGTATCTAGTTCAGATGAATGTATTCAACTATGGATGCCTTTTTTTTCTGCCACCGTTCAATCGTTTTTCTTCCGGAGGACTGGCAGGAAAACAAATGGCGATTGGACTCATGTTACAAAATGTAAAATTGACTGAAGAACGAGTTCTTTTTTTCAAGTTTAATATCCGAAGACTATGCTACGAGGCTAAGGGAGAAGGTGATGATGAGGTGAATGGTAACAGTCAATGAATAAACAGGGAGGAAACGGGAGCTGCGATCGAACCACGGACTCCACGCACAAGAAGTGAGGGTTCTACAATTGAGCCACCGCGACTCCGAAAGTTTTGTTTGGTTCCCGATGCTTATTGACCAATATTAGAAGAGCAAATGTAGCTTCAACAGTGCAGCTTTTGGTGTTTGACAACTTCAGGAGTGTTTCGATTGATCGTCCCTTTTCAGCACAGTCAGATGAGATGTGGATTTACATTTAAGACAGAACCCGAATTAGCATCATGGAATCAAATTTTGAGGCCCTCCCACCGGGTATTGAACTCGTGCACTATAGACGAGAGCACCCTACCCATTAGAGCAGAGGGGAAGGCATGAATGATTCGAGTATTTTCTGAAACTGACAATCTTACTCTATTTATTGACATAACTGAGAAAAAACAGAATAAAGATTATAAAATAGGATATGTTGCAATTAGCATGATGAAATTTCAGCACTTGAATCATGGTGTACGAATTGCAAACTAAGAAAGATATTTATGAGATATTGCAGAAGTAACTTCATTGTACGTTGTTAAAATAAGACAAATTAATAAGCAGATACTAAATTAGTTCTGTACTACAAGAAAAGGAAATAAAGATCATTAGGTGATAGAACTCCGCTATTAATTCATTGTATTGTGTGTACAGAGTGAATCTGGGCTATTTCCATTGACTCAACGCCCTGTCACAAATTTCACTTGTAGTAAGTCTGAACTCCAATTCTTCTCTGAAATGTGTAGAACCGTAAACCGCGTTTCCTTCTCCTTCTGTGACTAATCTCCTATGTGATTTTTGGTACGTCAGCAGATACATTTTTCGGAGCGTCCCGTTTACGTACTTACGTTTGAACTAATCAGGTTTTGAATGCATTTTTTCAATTACTTTTGCATTAGTACAAATCCGATGGTGTTTCTCCAAATAACTGTCATAACACTAAATACCCATCCATATGAAGAACACAATATTTCCCTTGTCTTAGACTGTCAATGAGTAGAGATTTTGCGAAATCCGACCTCCGAGGCCAGGAGCAGGAGTTAAGAACTGCTAATAATTCGGAAAGAAATGCAGAAGAAAAAGAGTAGATTTTTAAAATGAATTTCGACTTTTAAGCTATGCTTTGCCTAAGTATCAGATGTTCTATAAAAGGTCTACCTATCGATAGCTATCAAAACAAAAGCAATGAAAAAGGGAGAAGCGGGTTTTTGATATGGACCCAATGCTCAAGAACAGATTTACCTCCTTCCTTAACCACTTATTTAAACTGAAAGTAGTACAAATCTATCATTTTGAGTTTCAAGTTGATGAAAAAGAACAAAAAGGGTAATAGGTATTGAAACGCGTTCTATATATATATATATATATATATATATATATATATATATATATATATATATATCAAAAGTCCCCTGACATACGGTAACTCTATTATTATCAGAGTTACAACAACATGTAAGAGGGGAAACCGTCTCCAAATATGATGTTTTCAATCTAAAGTAAAGGATTTTTTTTTTTTTTTAAATCGGACGAGGCGTTTTGGTTGTACACTCTTTATGCTCCAATGTTAAATGAAAATGTAACGTAGTCATGTACGTACCTGGACTCGCAACATAAGTGAATGAAGTTACTGTATTTTACGCTGACGTAAAAGTATGGTGAACGAAGGTATGTTTGAAATGGGGGCTGGCCATTGACACTTCCCATTTTATTTTCTCTATTTACTATATTACCAATTATGAAATGAAATCAAATAAAATCTTTGAGTTTTAGGTCCCACGGCTAGGCTAAAGGAGACGGTGATGATGAGAGGTGAATAAAATGATGGTGAAATGAAGAAAGTGGGAGGAAACAGGAGAACCCGAGAAAACCCACGCACACGGTGTTTGTCCACCACAAAGTCCACTTGGTGCGAGCTGCGATCGAACCAGGGTCCCCATGCACCACAGGTGAACGCTCTACCACTGAGCCCCTATATTACCAATTAGTCATGCAATGAAGTCCGACAGAAGGAAGAAAACTCTTTGCACTCATCACTTGGTGAATATAAATTTTACTACGCTTTCTCATTTTAACAGAATTGGGGTAGTAAAGTGCTCGATGAGTTATCGTATGACCGTTTCCTTAACTTGATTTAAAATTTAAAAAAAAAAAAAACTACTAAATGTCGCAGAAAATAAGTTTGAGCATAAAAATTATCTTGAAATGTTAATTTATTAATTTTCAGGATTTTACCTGTTCTGATTGAACGAATAACAATTAGAGCGATTGTTATATGTAAAAGAGTGTACACTACAATTTAGAAATGGAACTATGACTCCTTCATAAAACTTCTATGACCAAAATCTTAAATCTCATGCTTATTTATATACATATGAAAACGTACATCTACTCTAAATAATTAGTAATAGTACTTTCAAATCCAATAAAAGCCTGGAAGCAAACATTAGTTGCTATCGAAATATTACTATTGGTTCTAACTTATCTGGAAAATACTATCGTTTGTACCAGAGTTACATTAAAATCAGTAACGAATTAATCTACCTCTATCTTGGGCTTGACACAAGGGCAAAGCTTGTGTAGTAAAGTGCTAAAGTAGTGTAAAGTAGTGAAAAATATTCTTACGTAGTAGTAAGAATTGCTGCTGATGCTGAAGGCGTTGACTGAACAGTCTGTCTCAAAACTTATTATAACTAATTATTAAATGCTTCATGACTTTAAAATTTCGCGACACCCCTACGGGACTGCGTGACACACCAGTTTGGATCTACTGCATTATAGTATACTTGAAGGATGCTCTGAAAATGGAGGTTAGCTAATTACTATCAACAAAGGACATGAATTTCTGAACTCAAAAAAAAAAAAAAAAAAAAAGTTTGAGAGTGCATGCTGAGAATGTTTCCCGTAAGGTTCTTCGCTTCTCATTGGATGCACCCTTTTCATTAGGTTGCAGCGTAAAACGTTGTTTTATATATATATATTGAAGGGTAAGGAAAAAAGAAAGAATGTCACAAAACTGGATTTTCGAGAAAACGTTTTAATATTGAAACCGCGTACAAAATGAATAGGGTTAGCCAAATCTTTTGCCCCTTTTACATGGATATTTCTACGTCTACTCATGCATGGCATATATAGTCAAATAGTATCAAGAGTCACGAACAGATAGGATAAAGTACCAGTTGAAGCACACACATGGACATTCCTTGTTTTTTCCCCTTACCCTTCATATATATATATATAAACAATCCTACAACTACATCGGTCTATAGGAAACAAGAAGTCAACAACTAGAGTCCACGATGTACAGGAACCAAGAGATTTCCTTAATTCGTTGTTCACCTCAAATATGACAAAAACTTGATCTTGCACGTTAAATACGGTTTAAGAGCCTTAAAAAGTAGACTTAACCTGCCAAAGAAACTACAGAAATCAACTAAGAAACAACATTACGCATTTTTCAACTAGCTACATCGCTTTCTCCTATGCCAGCGTTTCCCAACGTTTTTAACTTGCGGCACACTACGGGCGTTACTTGGATTCTCGCGGCACACTTATAGATATTATTATTTGTAAATATAAAACACAGTGGTATTTATTCTGTGATTACTGATCTCCTTCCCACAGAGAAGAAAACTCTATCACTGTTTTTTCCCCGTGCTAAATCATTATGCTTATTTTTCATTCTAATTTAAAAATATAAAACAATTGCAATGAAATATTGGACTCAGGTTTTTAAAAATACGCTTTCTTTTTAAAAACTGTATCCAACCTTTTACTAAGAAGGGAGATCACTAAATAACGAACGAACAAATCTCTTTTACTTTTAAAACACAAATGTAGGTAATTTGTCGAAAGGATAATATTTTAAATTTTCAAGTTACAAAATAGTCTGCAACAATAAAGAAGCAATAATGGCCATAACAATGATAACAAATACTTTTTTCAACATTAGAAATGTACAGAATAGTAATCCGGTATGAAACAAAATTGTAGATTCATAGTAGAGTTTCATAGTAATGTGAAATACAAATATACATTTTCCCTACGTTTTGCAATTTGATTGCTATAAAATTAATAATTTTGTTTCGATTCCTCGCGGCACACCAGTGGCCCATTCACGGCACACCAGTTGGGAAACGCTGTCCTATGCTAATGTCATACAACTCATTCGGCAGGATCTAGTTATTTTTAAACGAAAACACAAGATCGGAGGTTATTAATATGTAAATGAGATTTCAGACTAAAAGAAAACGATGTCATAAGTTGAAGTAAAAGAACGATGTCGATTCAGACAATGACACTTATCCTAAAACAAAATATGAATTAATCACGCTAAGTTCCCATCCTAAAAGTTACACAAAGTAAGCTTCCTATTTAGCAACTTCTAATCTACTTATAATCGACTACTCACGCCATAGTGATACTGTGTATGCTTTACAGTGCTTTTGTATTTCTAAATTCTGCTCATGTCAAGCGTGGCTTTTGTTACTAACGAAATACTGGATACAACCTTTCAATTATTGTACCCCGACCACTAAAATAGTCCCTGAGAATACTGGAAAAAGTGAACCCAAAGAGCTTCGCATTTTAATAAAGCTCAAGTTACAACGTTTATTGGTCTTACCCTTTCTTAATGATACAACTGCTACACGATGAACTCGTCCATATCTTAAACAAGTTTGGTAACGAGATCTTTTCGCTTGAGAATAGTTAAAGTATGACTTTTCGCTTGAGAACAGTTAAGATATGACTTTTCAGTTGAGAACATTTAAGGTTCGAGAACATTTAACGTTCTGATTTTTCGGTTGAAAACAGTTGTACTGATTTTTCGGTTGAAAACAGTTAAGGTACTGACTTTTCGGTTGAAAACAGTTAAGGTACTGACTTTTCGGTTGAAAACAGTTAAGGTACTGACTTTTCGGTTGAAAACGGTTAAGGTACTGACTTTTCGGTTGAAAACAGTTAAGGTACTGACTTTTCGGTTGAAAACAGTTAAGGTACTGACTTTTCGGTTGAAAACAGTTAAGGTACTGACTTTTCGGTTGAAAACAGTTAAGGTACTGACTTTTCGGTTGAAAACAGTTAAGGTACTGACTTTTCGGTTGAAAACGGTTAAGGTACTGATTTTTCGGTTGAAAACAGTTAAGGTATTGACTTTTCGGTTGAGAACAGTTAAGGTATTGACTTCTCGATTGAGAAAAGTTAAGTACAGATTTCTTAGTTTTCCTTAAATACAGATTATTTTATCCGAGTATATAAACAAATGAATACTATAGCTAAATCAGTCTGCTACATAATTTGATAAAATATATACCGGTACTACCTAAAGATATATACTTACCGTAATATGAATTCTACGAATTCATTAACCAATTTCAATTGATTGCAAACCGAAGCAACCTTAGAAAAATTTGGGAAATTACTTTGCAAAACTGAGCACATCTTTTTGGACATACAATTCCTAGCAATCTTAAAGAAATATCACAGTTTCCCTAAATTCACGAAACGCAAAATTCCAGTGATGTAATCAAAATCTGACCACAGAGTATACTTATTTAAGGTTAGGCTCACCGGTAATACCATTACGGAGAAATAATTTATTACATTCTTTGTACAACTGTAGAACTTGTGGCACAAAATATACGTTAATCTGATATCATTTGAATGTAAACTCATTAAAAACATTTAGGAAAAGGTACAAGATCCAAATTCGAGAAAGAAAAAAAACCTACAAAGACGCTGCTACGAATGAAAACCTAGAAGTCATTTCAAGTCAGGGGAATGCACAGAACTCATGGACGGCATACGGAAGTACACATCAATAGGTTATCAACTGGGGAAACTCAATTAAAAATAAAAGAAATAAATAAATAAAACTGGTCATTTCCGTACATTTAGCTTTGGTTAGTATACCACAGTTCGTTTATGTCAAATATTTTGGAAGCATTCATCAATTTTATAATGTTAAATTACGTGTTACTTGCCTCATTAAAATGATAAAATGAGAGAAATAGAACTATTTTAAGATAGCAATAGTACCTTCTGTCACGATACCTACAGGGAATATCAAAATGTGTTCAAGTTACACTTGACTTCTACTTAAAAGTCTTTTCGTATAAGCAAAAGATTTTCAAGTTTCAGATAAACATGAGTGGGACATCGTACTTAACCGGAGAACTGGAGAGAAACTTAAGGGGGAAAAAAAAACAAATAAATAAATAAATAAAAACTACTGCGAGAATGAGTGATAAAAATACGCGCTGAAGAAAGAAGGATGGATTAGAGTTTAGCGTTCCTTTGAGTAGCGAGGCTATATAAGACGTGAGCCTACAGCTTAACTCGAAATCCGAACATGAGTTCACGATAGGAATCGAACCTGGGTCTCCCATGCCAAAGACATACGCTAACCGTATAGCTACGAAAGATCTCGACGCTGGAGACAAGATAAACATTGTTTCTAAAGACTTCTACACAAACTTGACTATTCTAGTATACCGGTAGTAGTACTCTAGTGTACTCTACCCTGGCCGGTGAATGATGATTTGTGACAGCTTTGCACAAGGTCACGGCGGGCGAGCAGAAGACAGCAGGTCAACCAACCTAAGGCTCAGAAGCTGTCCCGTCTCCATGGTAACCACCGCACATTGGCAAACTTTCACTAACTCCTTCCCACCCTCAACGAGGAAGCAGACGATTCTCCGCTTGCGCAAGAAGCACATGGCAATACCGCAATCCTCAGTCGTCCTCGCGAGCTGAGCTGTCAGAAATCATCATTCGCCGGCCAGGGTATAGTAACACTTGTACATGCGACATCCAATGATTTACATTTTTTTCTTTCTTCCCAGATACTTTTACAGCAAACTTTTCTGTTTTCGTCTTATGACTAAAAATATTGTGCAATCTTTAGTACTTGGTGACAATGTAAGGGTAATGCTTCAACTTTTAGAACACTTGCTCGACAACAGTAAATAATAATAATCCTGCTAGCTCAATATTCTTTTAATTCGTTATTTCTTTATTTTGGATTTTCTTTTACCTTCAAGTAGCCTGATTTCTACAAAGTAGTTAAAAACACTAAAGTATTAACGTTTACCCCTTTTCTTGTAAATTATGTCATGGAAGTCTCCAAGTGCTATATATGAGGTTGTCTAAAAGGTACTGAGCCTCTGGAGGTCAAAATTGGGATGTTTATTGTTATTTGAAAATAAGATTATCAAACCAGATATGTGCCATTTTTTTTCGAAGACCTTCTGCCATTTTTTTCGCCAACATAATAATCCGGTCACTGCAGAACTTCTGTGGTTTCGTCAAAAAATTGTGACACGTGCTTTTCAGAGTTCTTTTTTTTTTTAGATTAACTTAACACCATTCAGGGAGTTCTGTAGACATCAAAACTAAAGATAGTCTCACGGAGCCAGGCCCGGGGTGGATGCAATAGAACCTTCTAGTCAAGTTCTCTCAATTTCTGACGTATGCAGTCTAGTATGTCAGCGTAAATACGCTTTCCGTTGACTTGTTCTGGCCATTTCTTTTGAACTGCTTGGTGCACTTGTGCTAATGGTCGACAGTACAGGTCCAAGTCTGTCATTCTGCCAGGCAGCAGTAGCTTGTGATGTACAATGCCCTTTCAATCAAAAACGTACATCATAATCTTCCTGGGCGTCAATGTGGGCTTTGTGGAGTTTTCCCTCGTTTCGATCATCTCTTTCGCTCATTGTTGCTGAAAGTTACCCACTTTCCATCACTCATGGTCAAACTCTTCAGAAATGGCTCGAGTTCATTAAATTTTAGTAGAGATTCGGACAGAAGTTCGATCGAGTAGATGTTTTTGAGTCACGAGAATGTGGCATTCAAATGGTGGTATGAGCTGCTTCTTGTAGCCTTGAACTGGTTTAAGATTGTTTGATGGTGGAGGTTTAAGACATTGGCAATCAACCTTGGTCGACTTTTGCCAGAATATCATCCACGTCTGCTGTGATTAGTCCCGAACTGCGAGGAGCATCTTGGGTATCGAAGTTTACAGAACGAATACGACTAAACCATCTTTTGGTTGTAGCTTTTGGTAACGTGTCTTGGCCATAAATAGCATAAAAATCTTAACGGACCTGCGCAGCATCTGCACCTTTATCGAAATAATATTGTAAAATGTCGCGCAGTTTTGCAGGAAGTTCACTCATCTTCACCGCTCAACACCTCACGTTTGATTCTAAGAATTTAACATTTGTAGACTGAATATAAAATCCGTGCTAAGTGCCAAAATGAAAATGGTGAGAAAAAAGCTTAAATTTTACTTCAGAACTGGTGGCACATATGCCCACGCCCATTCTTCTGACGGTTATTTGAACTACTTCCACAGTGAATATCAGATAGCCCGATTTTAACTGGGCAGTGTTAGGCACATAGACCACATTTTGACATTAAACCTAACTTTTGCATTTTTGGCATTTAGCACGGATTTCATTTTCAGTCCACATTTTCTGCACATCTGCTAGGTTTAACTATCAGCATCGAATAACGTTAAGCCTGACGAGCTGCGACTTATATATTCTGAGATTTGGAAGACCAACGCCATCTCATGCACAAAAGCTCACAATTTTTTTAATACTACTTGATATTAGTAAGTGTATCTCTCCGTATTATCCATTTCCCTACAGATTATTATCACAACTAAATAAGCACTTCAACTTTTTCTCTCTTATTCAAGAGCTTCTTCATTATATTTCTTTTCATAAATACTATCGTGCCATAATTCAATTTATAAATACTCGCACATTATTTGGTTCAAGCAGATGTTACGTGTTAACCAATATTCTCTTATAATGTGCCCTGGGAATCCTAGAAAGATTTTTGTTTTCTTAGTAAATTTCGGTAACCAAAATCTTGTTGCCTTCGACAGCTTCCCAGTAGTAAAGAGCTTCAGCTTTGCAAATACTTTTACATTTTATTCAACTTACAAGGAGAAACCAAACTTTGGTAATTGAACTTCGGGGTCATGTTTCGCGAGGCAGTAGTGCACATTTAAACTGTTAATATTACAAACTGGGAGAGCGCAATACTCACAAATAGCCTAGAAAAAGCGTCCTAAAGTTTCCGACTCGTCACATATATGATACGACGCGTAAAGTTATCAAGTGACGGCGTGGCAGAGTGAGGAGCACCTATGACTCTGGTGCAAAGGGTCTCGGATTTGATTCCCGCTCGAGTCAGTTATTTTAAGCAATAAAGTAGCCATTTCTAACTACAAGTAAAAAAGTATTAATTCGCCATGTGCTTATAATGCAGAAAATAATAGAAATGTTCAAATCAGTTGTAAAACCTTTCAGTGTTCTATGTTAATTAGCAACAAAATGTAACCTTTACCGTAATATTGATATCACGAGTTATATTATGGCTACCACAGCCGTTGTGTAAAAAATGTTCTTGACGCTTCGTGTCTATATCTGTGGAGTGTGCGTATTACAAGGGGGATGAGGAGGAAATTCCTTTTGGTTATAGCATATATCCAGTATTAAGAAAGGGGATTTCCCCCTCATTCCCCCTTGTAATTCACACACTGTCCACAGATATAGACACGAAGCGTCAAGAACATTTTTTTACACAACGACTGTGGTAACCATAATGTAACTCGTGATATTAATATATTTACGGAAAAGGTTACATTTTGTTGCTAATTAACATAGAACACTGAAAGGTTTTACAACTGATTTGAACATTTCTATTGTTTTCTGCATTATAAGCACGTGGCGAATTAATATATATATATATTTTTTACTTGTAGTTATAAATGGCTACTTTATTGGTGACAAAAAAAAAAAATAGTTGACTCAAGCGGGAATCGAACCCGGGACCCTTTGCACGAGAGTCTTAGATGTTCCTCACTTTGCCACGCCGTACGTGTCGTATCATATATGTGGCGAGTCGGAAACTTTAGGACATTTTTCTAGGCTATTTCTGGCTATCACGCTCTCCCAGCTTGTAATATTAACACTTTAAATGTCCACTACTACCTCGCGAAAGATGGCCCCGAAATTCATTTACCAAAGTCTGCTTTCTCTTGTTAGTCTTTTTGCACAAAGCGGTAAGTTATTAAACTTTAGTGATCATTACACACATTAACTTACAATATACCGATAAACACAATCTGCAATGTACTTTTAACATACGTGTTATACAATATGTTCTGTGTGGAAAAATGCCTAACTTGAATACAATATAAAAGTATTTATGAAGGCAAAGCTCTTCATTACTAACAAGCCGTCGAAGGCAACAGGAATTATACTAGGAATATAAAAAATCTATGATTCTCAGACACACTTAGGAATGTCTTAGTTAATCTTAATAAAAATGTGTCAGGTGGTATCTGTTAAAATCAAACGATGTTGATCTGTTAAAATCAATCAATTTAATTTAACAAAGAAGGAAAACATGAAGGCACGCACTATTTTCTATTAAAAGTGAAAATTTGTACCTGAACTGTGCGTTGTGACTGAAAAAACTGCGAATTTTCGTGGAATTTACTAGCTGTCAATATTGATAAACTTGCTATTACTGTGAAATTAGGTTTCGAACTGCTTCCAATTGCATATTTGATATTTCTCTTGTGGTGCAGAATATAATATTTTCATCACCCCTAGAATGAGCAAAGACGGCAGCCGTCTTATATTCAACGCATAGCGTTTAATAGCTATTTTATTTCCAGGGGCAGACAAGTATACAAATATAATAATTTTGAATTTTAAGTGGTGATATCCTTCTCATACATAAGGAAAAATTACGTACCTATGTAGAAACAGTTCGAAAAATAATCCCACAGTATTTTAGTAGATCTTCTCTGGTTATCAGCCAGGTGAATGTGTTGACATCCGGTGTTTCGAATGCAGACATTGTATTCATCTTCAGGGATTCTAATAAAGAGACCGAAGGTATGGGCATGTGACTACTTAAGGGCAGATCTAGGAATGGGGGTCTGTGACTGGCTGAGGGAAATGCTTATCCCAAAGCTGGTCCCAAAGTAATAACATGCTCGTTAATGTTGACAGTGCTCTCAAATATCACTACGCACCATTCACGTTAACAAACTGACTTTTGTATTTAAAAAAATAAGTTTAACTTTGTATATGTACATAATAATTCACGACGAAATAAAAAGGAAATATATGAGGCGTTCTGGGTAGTAAGGGCGAACTCGATAACCGCTTGTTTCCTGAAAATGCACTCTAAACGGACGAAATAATCCGTCCCTTTATTTTGAAACTGTATTTTCTGAGAGAAAGAGGAACAGCTTCCACAGAGCTGTTTCCTATTACTGCTTGAACACCTTACATGTAATTTCTGCGCCTTCAGATCTGTTGAGTTCGCCTGTGCTACTCAGTACGCCTCACAAGAATGGCAGGAAATGCGTATTACTACACTGTAAAAACATTTCATCGCTGTGGCTGATGACGACAAAAATTTAAAAATAAATAAATAAATAAATAAAAATAAAAAATAAAAATATACCACCTAGGTACTGATCGTAATCCTGAATGAATGTTGAAGTTTGTCCCTGTCGCAAGACTTCAAGTTGATACATTATATACACAGAAAATACCAGAATTCTAATCAGGAAGCCCAAAAGAAAGGTCAGAGGATCGTATGGATATAATTACTAATAAACGCTATAAGGTACATCTTGATACAGTACAACGTACCTTTCTACTCCTGTATTTGTTTAACTGTTAAATATTTTCAGTATTTCAACCCTTACAAGGGATATGGTCACGAACACTTGTTTGTAAATCCTGAAAACTTACTATATTTACATTGTGTCCTGTAAAGGAAAATGTGCCTCAAGTATTCCAGCAGAAACTAAATTATTTCCAACAAAAATAGGTACTAAAAACTGCCTTGTTCTTTTTAATGTTTCAATGGACGGATACAAAGAAAAAAGTTTCAAAACGTTACGAGTGAAATAAGTTTTTCTTGTAATACCTAGGACTTATTATTATTATTATTATTAAGAAACACTTTGAATGAATGGCCTCTAAAGCTAGAAGGAGCTAAGGAATTCTAAAGATTTCTCCTCTTTAAATGCCTGTTTAATTATATTACGCAAACATAAAAAGTCACCTTGGAATACTGTACTAGTACTTGGAATAAAGATGCCCAGTACTTTCAAAAGACATTGAAGTAGTTCAGAACTTGTTTCTTCCATAGTTACAATGGAAATTACAATTTTTATCAGAGAATTCCTATGATGAAATTACGCACCTACTTGGTTTCCTTAACTAACTGAACGAAGAGCTTTATTTAATATTAAATTACTTCATAATGTCTTAATCAGTAAACTACCATTAATTGAGTAACATTTTCCATAAGTAGAAGCTTTGTTTTGTATATACTTAAACACAAACAAAACTATGCTGAGCAAAACAATATATTCACATAAAAAAACTACGAGGGCTATCCAGAAAGTAGATTACGTTGTCGTCTGTGTCCGCTAGGGGCGGGGCTAGCGCGGCCATCTTGGGGTCAGAGCGTTGCGCAGCTCAGTCGGCATCTAGCCGTGCTAGTGAGAGGTTCGTGCTGTGCTCCGTTAAGATACTGTGACGGTTTGAAATGTCTGCGTTAATTGAAAATCCCGCGAACTGCGAGGTGCGTGCAGTAATAAGGTTTCTGACAGCAAAAAACTGTAAACCGATAGAAATCTATCGGCAGCTGTGTGAAGTGTATGGGGACAACATTATCACTGAAGGTGGAGTGCGACAGTGGGTCATAAGATTTAAAAATGGCCGAACCAATGTTCACAACGAAGATCGAAGTGGGAGACCCAGCAAAGTGACTGCCGAACTTGTCGAAAAAGTCGATGTTAAAGTCCGTGAAAATCGAAAGTTCACAATAACGGAACTTTCTTTGAGTTTTCCACAAATTTCGCGAAGTTTGTTGCACGAAATCATCAGCGAAAAGCTTGGTTACCACAAGTTTTGTGCAAGATGGATTCCAAAAATCTTGACAGAGGACCACAAAAATCAGCGAATGGCTGCAGCGTTGCACTTTTTGGACGCCTACAATAAGGATGGTGACTCTTTACTCGATCGCATCGTTACTGGTGACGAAACATGGGTGAAACACGTGAACTGTGAAACGAAATTGCAATCAATGCAGTGGGGGCACACAGGTTCTCCCCAAAAACCCAAGAAATGCATGCAAACAATGTCGGCAAGGAAGATGATGGCGACTGTTTTTTGGGACAGAAAAGGTGTGATTTTGGTGGACTTCCTGGAAAGAGGCACTACAATAAACGCTCAAAGGTATTGCCAAACTCTGCAAAACCTCAGAAGAGCAATTCAAAACAAGCGCAGAGGAATGTTGAGCTCTAAGATCTTGTTGATTCACGACAACGCCCGGCCCCACACGGCAAATGTCACGCGTGAAGTTCTTGAATCTTTTCAGTGGGAGTTGTTTCCTCATCCGCCGTACAGTCCCGACCTGGCACCGAGCGACTTCAACCTATTCCCAGCAATGAAGAAGTGGCTGGCTATGCAGCGTTTTGATGACGACGAACAGCTGCAAGAAGAGGTAACGAAGTGGTTGAAGTCGCAGGCGGCCGAATTTTTCGACGAAGGAATTTCCAAGCTCGTACATCGCTACGATAAATGCCTTAATTTGAATGGTGACTATGTCGAAAAGTAGTATTTGTGTGTGGCTTTCATCTGTATATAATAAAATTTGTTTCCTATACTTTGTTGATTTTTTATTCCAAAACGTAATCTACTTTCTGGATAGCCCTCGTACATACGTGTTACAGTTTCGCCAACTAACACTTTGTCTTCATTAGACACTATCAATTGAGACATTAATTGAGGCTGTAAATCTCGGTATCCCTAACAGATCAATAATAATTTTTAAAATTTTGAAATATAATCCTATTTTTAGTGACGCCAAAATATACAAATGTTTGTTAAATGACAATTTATTTATTTATTTGCATGTTTTCGTTTATATCGATTCCTACTTATCTCATTTTACTTCTGTCCGTGCGTAGCTGTATTTTTGTAATTTGATTATATATTTCAGTAATGATTTACTTAAAGTATGTTATTATGTTACTTTATCGAATGCTTTTATGTTATTATGTTACTTTATTGAATGCTTTTATTTTAATACTACTATATGCTTGTTTTTTGTTTGCATTGTTATTTTTATACAATTTCTTCGGAATTGTAATTGGCTGTGTGTCTGTAATTTCCTGATTCCAATAAAAATTATTATTATTATTATTATTATTATTATTATTATTATTATTATTATTATTATTATTATTACTATTACAGGACAGGATGGAAAAACTGAGTTTCATGCAAAGAGAAACTAATTATTTTTGATCATGACACCCTGAGGGTCAAAATACTGAAAAATTTAACAAATATCAAAAGAAAACCTGCTGTATAAATATAAGTCAATTGTTGTATAGAACCGTACGCAGTTATGTAAAGACGCATACGCTGGACTCAACAAGTCAGCACCATTACATTTTAATATTGTATTATGCGTTATCAATATCTCACATACATATTTCTTATTGATCACCTGTGAAAACTAACGGTCTCTTACAAATGAAAATATGAACCGTGAGAAACTGATAGTTACCCAACGCACGTGTATACATTTACAGCTTAGCTATTGCATTAGACAAACCAACTACATTATTCAGAAGATCTAACAGAAACAACAAGAAAAAAAAAGTTACGTATATGGAACGCTACTAATACCTTAGACGAAAAGAGGTTAAAAAAAAAAAGTCCGTTGAAGCGTACTCACCTCATGAGCGTGGTTCATGAGCATTTCAGCCGCCACCTCTTTCGCTGTGAACTCGTACTCGCTCATGTCTGGCGGTGAGCTGGTCTTCGCTCGGGCGTCCTCAAAGCGCTCCCGCTCAACGTCGCCTCGACACTCATCAGATCCAGTTTTCAGATTGACGACGCTGCCATTCTCATCCACCCGCTGCTCGGGGGGAGGGGGCGGGGGAGGCTGAGGCCTCTCTGCCAAGTTCTGAGCGATGTCCAACGGCCCTCGATCCATGCTCAACATTTAGGCGAGTGTTTATAGCTGTACCTCACATCCAACAAAACAAACAGATAAAATCAACGCAGCACTGGCGGTAACGAAATTTGCATAACGTCTTTAAATGTTTACAAGGTTTCCTTTTAAAATATATTTACATTGTCACCGGTTTCATCTCCCAATACACACAGTCACACCTGCAAGACAAAGAAGAACTTAAATTACTCGGACACAGCCAACACTGGTTTTCTTTTCAGTTCCTAATAATGTTGAAATTGTTGAACTGTACTTCGGTTACCAACAAACATTTAGAAGGAACAAAAAAGTAACAGAGCTGAAAATTTTCAATTAATGTATTTTAGTAATGTATTGATATATGGATCAAAGACATGGAGAAAATGTACACAACGAAACGTGGAAAGAATACAAGGAATAACGTGGAACAAATTACATGGATCAGGAACATGTTCATAAAAATAAAAGCACTCGAGTAATAATGAATCATACAGCTACAAAAATAAAAACTACAACAATCGGTGAACAAAACCAATCCTTCAATCAAGTCTACAAATTATTACCGTCTAACGATATATCTAATATATAAATCCTTATCTACCTCGGTATATATATAAAAGAATGAAAGTGACTATGTTTGTGACTTCATAGCTTTTAAACCACCCGACCGAACTCCATCAAATTTTCAACATAGATGGGGTTCGGGCCTGAGATGGTTTTTATCATTTTACTTTGACGGTGAAACTTAGCGGAGGGGACGATATATATAAACGATCCAAAATGACCGATATTAGCGTCGAATTTACAGTTTTTGGGGTCGCTGAGATAAACAGTGACACTTCCGATGCCGTTTAAATCCAAATTTAGCCCTGCAACTTGGGGAGAGAAGAGGAGGAGATATATAAAAATGATCGATAATGACTGATATTAGTATCGAATCCATAGTTTTCGGAGTTGCTGAGATGAACAGTAGCATTTCCGATGCCCTTTAAATTCAAGTTCATCCCTTTATGTCCAAAATGAAATGTATTCTCCTCGTGCGAAGACCAGGTATTTATTGATGACAATTACAACTGCTCTCAATATTCTTCAATATAGGCACCTTGAGCCTCAATACAGTGAATACAGCTACTTTTCCACTATTCGTAGCAGTCCTGGAAGTTCTCGACTGACACCATCTTTAATGCTGCGGTCGCGGCGACATGAACCTCTTGAATTAATGCAAAAAGCTCCCCCATGTGCACCCCTTTTACCTTCGAAAACAAGTCGACCGGTGCCAAATTTGGCAGTAAGGGGGATGAGGCAGCGTTGTCACGCCTACCTTGGCCACAAAGTCATCTACCAACAGTGCTGTTCAAGCCAGCGCGTTGTCATGGTGAAACAATCACCTGTTAGAACGTACGAGCTGGACTCTCTATCGGAGACCCTCAAGCACTGTTCTGTAGTAAGCTCCATTCACGGTGTTCAACCAGGTAGAAACTCTTTGTGCACGACAGCTTCGCGTCTAAAAAGACAATTAGCATTGTCTTCATCTTTGATGTGGATATCCGGGCCTTCTTCTGACGAGAGTCGCGGGCGTGTGCCTCTTTTGCTTTCGTGGTCGTACTCGAATAGCCAGGTTTCATCCCCAGTTACCACTCAGCCGAGAAAAGTTTCCTCACCATACACACTCACACGTTCCACAATTTCGCACACGACAGTGTATTTGTTCGTCAAAAGCTTCGGAACCATTTTTGCATAGATGTTTCGAATGCTCACGTTTTCGATAAAAATTTCAAAAATCTTGCGTTTTCGGCAGTCCCACCTCCTCTGCAATCACCTCGAGACTTAAATGTCTGTCTTACTCTAAAGAGCTATCACAAGGGCCACATATTTCTCCTTTTTTGACCTGGACGACCTCTGTGAGCATTGTTTGTCCTCGAACACCTTCTGCCCTTCCTTGAACGCCGTGAGCCAAGTGAAACTTTGCGTCCGGGACATTACTTCGTCGCCGTAAGCCTCCCGCAGCAACGTTAAAGTCTCTGTAATTTTTTTTTAACACAAAATTTTACAGCGTAGTACTGTTTCAAAGTGCGCTCCATTGTCACCAAATCCATCAAATACAAATTTTAGACGCGACGTTGTTTCGATGTACACAACACGAATGATAGTACCTCAACTCCTACTCACAGACAGCTGCGCAAGGCCTTGTTTTGAAGGTTGGGGGCGCGGTGGTTCAGCGGTAGAGCGTTCGCCTCCGGTGCTTGGGGATCCTGGTTCGATCCCAGCTCGCGCCGTGTGGACTTTGTGGTGGACAAACACCGTGGGTTTTCTCGGGGTTCTTCCGTTTCCTCCCATTTTCTTCATTCCACCGTTTCATTTATTTCTCATAATCACCGTATCCTTTAGCCTCACCGGCATAACCATGGGACGTAAAACTAAAGATTTCATTTCATTTTTGTTTGAAGGTTAAGGTCCCCACTGCCCCCCGGCGCCACTTTCCTGCATCCGCGACCGATTCTCGAGCCGCGCTGCGAACAATTCGGATACTTTTAGAACGGACTCTGTTACCTATGGTGGCCAATGCGTAGCGAGGAATAGTGTCCGAGGTGATGGTGGCCCACGGAAAACGTAGCGCCAATGACAAGGATTACTTAGAATTGTTGAGGACCGTAGAATAAATCCAGCAAAAGGACTCTGAGGACTCAATCAGTAACTAGAAGTGAAACTGTCCAATTATTATGAACACATCCTGACGCAAGTTGCATAAATTAAGCATCCATGATCAGGTGTGTTTGCAAACTACTGATCACAGTTTTCAACGCGAATAAAATGGTACTGAAAACATGCAAGGAGAGTCGCAAATGAAAGGAAACCAATAAAGTTTATGCCTGGAAATATCTTCTTCCTACAGTGTACATGACAGTTGCTCTGTAACAATGTGGGCCGTAATTACTTGGCATCCCCTGGGTCCTGTGGTTACGCTCACAGTGATTAAATGAAAACATTTATCCTATAGTGCACATGTTGTTTTCGGCAAATGACGCAAACTTCTAAAATGATGATACGCTGAGGCAAGCTTTCATTATCAGAATGAAGCACAACACCTCCCCTGCCCATCCCAATCCCCACACCACAACATTATTAAACGCCTGTGGTTGGTTCTGGACCTCGGGCTCCGGAGCAACAAGTATGTCTTCTTTTTTCCTTTAAAAAAAATATTGATGACTTACATGCCTCAATTCCACTTGGCACCGAATTACAGTTGATTTTGCATGCTAAGGGTGGTCTCACGTATTAATATGATGTAGATTGCATTTTCTCCAGGTTTATCCATCATTTTTACTAGTGAAACTGTGGATTGTAGATGTGGCCGACCCTCCCTTTCACATATTTGAATCCCAAACTATACGAGTAAGTCTATAATCTCGAACAAAATATTTTATAAAAATCCGAGTATTTCTAGGAAATTTTCACAGAAATATTTTATTTACAATTGGAAAGGGTTTATTATTGACACACAGGGTGATGTATAGTACGCACCATGCACGAGGGGTCCACAGCTTCGTGCTGTTGTCGCTACACAAGCATACGCCTGTCCAAGAGTAAATCACGCTTACACAAACCGTGATATACCGAACGAACACAACCTTCTCCAATTATCTACGGTTTAATTAGCATGTTCCTGTGCCCAAGCGCGACGAGGTCAACAGTCACGAGTCCTAACGAGTGGGTGGCAACTTCATGCGTGCCAATGTACGCTGTATAACTGCATGGGATATGGGCGTTGTGCATCCACCGTTGTATTATTCAAGTAATTCCCGGACACAATGACTCATTTGGCTGTCACGAGCTGTTTAACGCTAAGCTCGCCCAATGTTTTGAACATCCGTACGCCCCTGCACTTCCACCTCTTGCAGCCCGTTACCCCATTTTCTTCTTCCCTTGTATACCTTCACTATACAGGAACAGGCGCAGCCTACAAGTATTGCTGTCTAGATTACTGACGCACCTATTGCCGAGGTACCCACAATCATACTCTATTGGAATGCAGATAAATCCATCCCAACTACCATTAGAACAATGTGCCGTCTGCCAATATATTACCTCGAGTGTTCTTTCTCTGCAATACTACCAGTTGGGGTGGTCATGTAATCAACTCGGCTGCTAATTACACTTCCTTGTATGTAAGGGTGATCGCAACTGAGTGAGCACTGAATATACAGTACAGCTAAAGAACTTTTTCGATGTTGATGTAGTGGTGAATTTTTTTTTCCTTTCCCACTCTATAGACATGAACTATTTCCAGCAGAAAACAGTAAAGTCGCACGAAAAATGCGCATATGGGCTTGTAGGTATAAAGATGAATTCTTCCCAATATATATATATATCCAGATTCAGATTGTGACTGAAAGCTTGTAGTTACGTTGTGCATTAGTGCATTAGCTGAGAATATAGGTTATTTACTTTTCCAAATAGGAAAGGACTGTAAATGTCCTAAATAAATTGAAGCCTGAGGGTTGTGAAATTTCATATTAAAATTCTTCTCATCCTTTTTTTCCGGGGGGGGGGGATATTTAGTTTCTCTCCCAAATTACTTGGCAGTGATTACGGTTCGTTATTTATAACTCTGATGCAGTCATGAGTACAAATACATTGTGAACATATGGCATGAAAACTACAAAACACGAACCAACTTGCGCTAGATGACTATTAAAAAACACAAATGCTATCTAACTGAGTAAGGGCAGCAGAACAGCTGCGTGGCTCGAGCGTTAGTGACGGGGTGCGTTCACAGGGAGCAGGCACGTCAGCGATGGTAGGATTTCGCATAAACGAGATCGTTTACAATGGCTCACAATAAGTCACAGTACCGGCTTCGGAGCCATCGATAGATTTGGGAAGATACTAAATGCCATCCTGTTTTTGTATAATAAAAATTATGTTACTTGTACTGTCTGGCGCTTTTATTCATAACTTCCTGATAAATAGACAGAAAACATTTACATACAAGTCTGTGACATGACGGCCTAAAAGACAATGCAATGTAAACACAACAGAAACTAAGAGGCGTTGGCGTAATTCTCTCAGGGTTGGCGCAGTTCTGGCTGTTGGAAATTCAAAAACCAATTCTCTTGCAAAGGTTTGAATTTCTTATCTTAATTGATGCAAATAATACAGAGCATAAAATAATTATGGTATTTGTCAAAATTGTAACACACGACAATCTGGGATATAAGCAGTTAAATTGTGATTTACGTTTTCCTGTCATAATTGCCCCACGTCACCCTAATGAAACAGATGACTATTGAAAAGTTTCAAAACAATACAGCAGAGAATATCACAGAAAGAACACTAATACAAAATGATACATTTTCCCCCTTTTCTTTTAAAATTTTCGACATAATTAAATTTATTACTGTGCGTACTAAAAGTGTTACAAAAACAAATCACACCTCATTGCTTCACAATAAAGCAGGTTTTCAAATGAAGTATCGCCATAGTAATACGTATAGATTCGAAGACAGAAAGGAATTTCAAGAAAGAGTAACGTATCAAACTTAAACTGAAAATTCCCTGTATCTCACAACCTACATGTATTACAGCAGTAACCGTTCACACATTCGACAGCTACCATAATTACAAATACAATATTGCACAATTTGATAGGATGTGATTTGTTTTCCAAAGCAAGTATTTCTTTAATAATTACTCTTAATTGCTATAAAGAAAATAACTTATTATCCGATATTTTTAAAGAAAAACCTCCCACAATGCTATGTAATATTAGTTTTCCCTGACAGTTCTATTGGGACAGGTCTGAAACTTCTAGGCATATTTGCTGAGAATACATTAAAAAAGAAAGAAAAAGTGACATTGGACAGGATATCACGAGTTTTTCTTTTCGAATAAATGGAAAATATTTTCCGAAAATTCCTAGAATACTCGGGCATTTGTGTTATCACATTATCATCTGAAGTTGTAAGAGAAACTTTCTTTCAATGCATAGAAATATTAGTTCCTCTGAAAACAAACTGAAAAATAATGTAATACTCAGTAATTGTCATCATCCACTCCAAACCAATTTGTAAAAAAAAAAAAAAAAAAAAAAAAAAAAAAAGGGGGGGGGTTTAGAAGTGTATCGCTGCCATTCTTTGTATGAGACAGACGCAACCCTTCCTCATAAAAAAAAAATAATAATAATAATAATAATTAATACTAATCATTATCTTGTAATGAATACTAAAGCCACAAGCATTACATTTTGTTATTAACTACAATAATAATGCAACAAAATCCATAACCCAATATTAGTTTCCAAAATTAAAGAAATTTTATGGTATGTCATTTCTTTCTACAAATAAATGTCAAATTCTTAAAATTAACCAATGTTAATCATTTAAAAAGTATTGGTAGGTTTACATTCCATCTTCCCTATATCCTGAAGCTGATGATTTAAAAAAAAATAAAAAGTGATCCCGAAAAAAGTGCTACTGCATCTGACAAAAAAAAAAAGATATAAATAAAACTTTACTATAAGTTCATAATACAAAAATATTTACTAAATTATTTATATAAACTATTATTTATTATATTCATATTATAAACAAATTAATTTAGTATTCTATATTTTGATATAATTAGCTAAACACGGAGAATAAAGTTGTTTTGCAGTAGGGTGAGTATGTTTATATAAATATTACCGCTTCAATACTACCGTATTGAACAAAGCGTATCAACAATCCTTTAAGAGATTGATATCTCTCCCCTGATCTATATTTAATACTTATAGGGCATTCTCCATATATTTATTTATCATAATATTTTAGTAAGTTCAACTACTGTATGCTAAAATGAGCTATTTTTTTATTGTTTGTTTTGAAAATAAGCTACCACGCCGAGCTTGACTGAAGTAACTCCTTCGTCTACACCCCTCTGAACCAAGCTTTGCTTTACAGAAAAAATTTAGAAAAAATCACACCATTGTTTTCCATCGATTACCTACTCAGAGACCGCTAATTTTTATTTCATCTGAGAGAAAATGTTTAGTTATTTAAAATGCACATATAAAAGTCTATCTAGCTACTTATTTTAAAGTAAATATCAAATAAAAAAATCCACATACCTATTCTCCATTAAAAAAATCGTGAAAAAACGATCAATGATTTCACATAGTCCACACATACCCTAGACCCAGATGTCTGGCGTAGTTTCCATTACCAGCATTCGTATGGCCGCCATTTTGAGTCCTATATAATCAAGGGCCTAAAATTGGCATCTGATAACATTATTATTGATGCCATCTTGTAGTGAACTTGTGAACATATACATTTACGTGGGCTCAATTCTTTGAATCTCATTCTGTGCGTCTTTGCGTTAATCTGATACTAAATGTGAGTTTAGGCTTACGTAATCGGTATAGCACTTATAACTGCTTGTTATGGCTTTTGCGTTTAAATTTTTCGAAGACTGGTCCAGCATGAAGTCCTAGCCCTAGGTAAAATTTGGGGATATCAACCAACGCAAAAAATACAATAGGCCTAAATAATTATTAATCCTTTGGGGATCCGATGGTACAATTTGTACCATACGGGTGTTTCGTAGTACATTGCGTTATAACTCTCCTATTTGAGCTTTTTCGTCCGTTTTTTTTTTTTCAAGTCCAGAGACATTGTAGAAGACTTTGCGCATGGTTTCACACCTTCCTGCGTCGAAACATAGGAGGTGATGACGTCATAATTCTAAAATGTATTTTTTCTTTTATTATTTTTATTATTTTATTGTTCATTATTCTTTGGCGGGCTTATTTTTGCACGTAGAAGATTGAAATTTTGCACAAACATTCAGTCCACCAAGTAGTATTTACCAAATATTTTTTTTAGATTTCTGCGTTAAAACAGGGGGGATCCAGAAGGGCAAAAAGTTTAAAAAAGGGGTATTTTTACTCAAAAAATCCCTTTCTTCGGGATTTTCCCACCTTAGATACATGATGGAGACACGTGAGTCATAACTTCGGAAAGGCAGTTTTCTTCTGACGAGAATGATGGGCGAAACATGACCCTAGGGTAATTAGGGATGTCTCAGGGAATTTTTAAAAAGTATCCTTCTGTATACGGGATTATGGTACACTGTCGGTATATATTTTTTGGCGGGCTTACTTTTGCACGTAGAAGATTGAGATTGTGCATAAACATTCAGCCTACCTAGTAGTATTTATAAGATTTTTTCAGATCTCTGTGTTAAAACAGGGAGGTCCAGAGGGACTAAAAGTTGAAAAAAGGGATATTTAGACCCAAAAAATCCCTTTTTTCGGGAATTTCTCGCCTTAGATACATGATGGAGACATGTGAATGGTACCGCCTGAAAGGCAGTTCTATTCTGAATAGAATGATTGGCGGATTATAGTCCTAGGGTAAATAGAGATGTCTCAGGAAATTTTTTACCTGAGATCATGGTGTTTTGCGGTAATTTGGGGCATTGTGGGAATTCTTGATAAAATTTCTCTCGCCCTTAGTATTCAAGATACAAACTTGAAATTTAGCACACACATTCAGTATACCAAGTACTATTTATCAGATTTTTTTTAGATCTCTACGTTCACACAGGGCCGTTCCAGAGGGGCCCAAAGTGTGAAAAAATCCCTCCGAAATTTTCCCTTTGACATCATTTTTCCCTCTCCTGGTATATGGTATGAGCATGCAAGAGGTACCATTTGAAAGCCAGCTCCATTCTGAAGAGAATGAGGTATGAACCATGATCCTAGAATAAATAGTGACGATGCAGTAGCTGCTTGACTGAAAGTATAAAAAATACCCCAAAAACCCCGGATCATGGTGGAAAGATTACAAGGTGGATGCAATGCAGTGCTACATTCTTGTCGCTCTGGCGCATGACGTCATCTTGGTCGCAGACGTGGCCAGCGAGAGTCAGATGAACTTTTAACAAGCGCTTGCTCGCTGATATCTTACACGCAAACTTCTCTTCTATTTATAGTGACCTTCAATGAAGTAAAAATTTTAGTACAAACAATAATTATATAAACGTAATGTAATCAATGCTTAAGCTAAGTTAATTCAAAGGGAGATATTTACAATAGCAAAAGAAACAGCAATATCAGTTCATATTAAACAACTTTGTAGCTTGAACAAGCCAATATTACTCACTATATTTTCTGCTTTTTCTTTCTTTTCTTTTCTCTTTCTTTCTTTCTTTTCTTTTTTAAACATCTGAAGTAATACACTCGAGTATGTATAGGCCTGAATAATCTATAACACAGTGTGTCGTTAATGCATTTCATTATTATATATTTATGTATGCTCAAGTGTATTTTCGTAACATATTGATCGGTTTTGATTTACTATTATTATTATTTTGCTTGAACGAGAATTCTTTACTGATGACCCCATATAAATTTTGAGAATATCTCAAGGGAGAATTCATGGTTTCGTAAACAGAAATGCACGTACCTATATTTTCGTTATGCTTGGACAGTTTTTTTAAAGAGGTTACTCCCACGTGTTTCGTCAGAATCTCAGGGGAGGTTAAAAACTTTATTGAGTAGGGACGCGCGTATTTAACATTTTAAACATCGTTTTTATTTTTGATTTATATAAAAAAAAATCATCTTATTTGAAGTCGCTGATCGCTTATTTATAGAATTTGTATTTAAACAAAAGGTTTGGTGAAACTGACAGTTCTCTGAATATTAGTGTCAAAATTTACGCCATAACAAACTGTATTATTAAACATTTGTACGAAATAAAACGTTACATATACTATTGTGTTCTAAAAAATATACAGAAATAAATATGTATATACAAAGCACCTCAAACAAAGAAATTGCGACTTGACTATTTCAAGCAAGAAACAAACTAAGGCGTAGGTGAAGACGATGTAGGGTGTTACAGCTAGACTAGAAAACATATAAACCATAAAATTACATAATTTTCTTAATTTTCTTGATAAGTTTTCTCTTTGTCCCGTGGACTAAAGAAGACTTGCAAGTGAATGATTATGTGGAATTTGGTGGAATGAGAATGCGGGAGTACCCTGAGAAACTCACGGACACGATGTCCACCACAAACTCACTTGACCGAGAAGCGGACCAGTATCCCTTGCACCAGAGGTGAGCCTTCTGCCACTGAACCGCCGTGCTTCCTTGATTGGTTGAGAATCTACCATATTTTTAAATTTACTGCAGTCATTCTTAATTTTATAATTCTGGAGGGGGCCCCTAAATATGTATATGTAATTATTCAAAGTTATGATTAAAATGAACAAAGATTTCAAAATGTGAGTGTAAAAATGTCTCGACAATGTCGCCCTGACATGGTAGGTGGATACTTTATTCTCTTGATCTAATACATTGTTTTATATCTTTGTAACCGTTAATCGTTATTACGAACCTTCCATTCGTTAGTTAATTTGAAGTGCAACGTCCCGTTTCAGCACCGAGGCTACAGGGAATGCAGACCTCCAGAATGAAATGGGATCTGAACTACTTTAACGCGTTCAATGCTCTCCAAATGCGTAACTCGAGGGAGGTAAGCCTTCTGGATCATAGTGCCTCCCTTCTCGAGTTACATGCCTGTTTCTGTGGGGAAAATTTTGTCTCAATATCTTATGTAGAAGGAAATGATTATAGAAATGATCACCTCTGTCGGTTCCCCTCCCTCATGATTTCGAATCCGGGGTCTTGCCTCAAAGTTCGTCTTTTTAAATCGTACTATTGGATTTTTGTATGCGGAATCAACACAAGCTACTGTAGCCCTATATACTATTATTACATACTATTAAGACTAAAAAGAAACTACATAATGAAATCGCTTTTTTATAATTTCATTTAACATTCCATTTATTTATTACTTTTATGTAAAACTTACCATACTTTAGGTTTATTTTGTCCTGTCGCTTGCAAGCTAAAATCCATTTCCGGAGACAATCTCCCTCTTTTTGAGGAAATCTAAAGTATTTTATATTAGTTCCCTTAGTTTTTCTGTAATAATTACTACAGCCATACACTGCACAGTTAGGCATTCTCGATATCATTTAAAAGAACAAAGTAACAAAGAATTTCCACTTGTCACTTAAAGCCGCGCCTTTTCCCGTTGTCTCTTGCAAACCAGATGACGTCACAGCCACGACAGCGCTCCACGCGACATGCGCATGCAACCACCTTGTAGTCTTTCCACCATGCCCCGGATGCTGAAAGGGTTAATGGTCTGCTGATTATTCGTTCCTCACCAGTCTTATCAAAACTATGCATACAGTTACGCAATGCAAGGGACTATTACTGCAATATGCAATGCTGATTAAATAAATAGCAGATACCAAGCAATCAGAAACCAAACTGTTATAATCAAGTAACAACTAATTTGGACATTTTTTCGAGCTAAACGATGTTTGATAGAGCAATTAAACGAGTTTTGACGGAATAATATTACTTTTACACTCTTTTCTTGATACTGTTCTAAGTTGTTGTTATTATTGTCTTGTTTTCTTTCTTCTTTCTTTTGTTAATATTTCCCTGTGTAAAATGGCAAAGTTATGCTGGGAATTTGTTCAATAAATAAATAAATAATAAATGAAAAAACGCAAATTTTGCAACAAATCAGTACGGAATGTGCCAGTATGTCAAGACGAATCTTTGATTACGTTGTTCCAAAACGTACAGAATGACATTCCTATCGTTTTGGATCAACACAACACAGAATTTACTTTTTGTTTGTGATTTAATGTCAAAGGGATCCTATAAGTTGTGTATCTACTTTCACACTTTATTACTACTAGTGTAATGTATTTGATGACTTTTTTACTTTCTATTTTCACTACTTCTATTACTTTATTCTACTTTCTACTTCTATATTTTTATTAGTTTATTGTAATTTGCATGGGCATCTATGCATGTAAAAATTGAGAGGAGCGAATAGAACAAAGAATAGGTCTACTTGTAGATCTCAACTAAATTAACGTCACAATCGTGAAGTAAATGGGATCTACTTGAGCTAGTGGGATAAGAAAATGTTATGATTAATTGTGTTCTACCAGTGCAATTAATTACAATAAATTCTTCCTTCACTGGTAGGTTACTTCTTACATATTTAGTAGTTCCTGTGTACTATGATCCTTAGGAATTTTGTAGGATTTATACTATCTATCCTTTGATTATATAATTCTCCGTCTTCCTTCTGTTTCTTCCATCATATCTTCTACCACGTCACTCAAAGTACAATTTCTTCTCTAGCAACGTTCTAGCATCTTCTTATTTAACATATTATTAACCCTATTATTGCGTCATTAAGTACGTCCTTACTTTTCACCTCTTCTTGGTTTATCGTTTCAATCAACTATGACGACCTTCTCAACATACACATATCCTAGAGCTCAAGTACCACGTTTTTGATTCTTATATTGCAATTCCCAACATTTAACTTCTCTTTGTAACTCTTTATTCAATGGCTTATATAATGTGCTTTTCAATGTTATCATAATCATCTTAAAGTAATTTCACCATTTCTCTCGTTGCTTTCTGTTTATCGTTTCCATTTCATACTTTCGTTACTACACAAGTCTTGAAAACTAGTCACTAATTCTATTTTCTTTGCTCAGACTTTTATAATTGTAGCAGCCTGTCTTCCTTACCACTATTCCTTTTATTTTTTTTTAAAAAAATATTTATTTTAGTGTCTAATTATTTTCAAAGTTTTTTTTTTCCTGACATCATGCTAATTTTGAATTCAGATTCCCCAACAAGAGGTATATCATCTGATAAGCAAAATATATTCGTTCTAGTTGTATCAAATTAACGTGCTCCTTAATCAAATTTCTCTTTGCTACTCTTCTGTATATACGAGGGAAGGGGGAGCAAAAGAAACCGGATTGAGAGCGCGCTGTCATTCCTAGGTATAATAGAGTTCCCCCGCCCTGCTAACCGGGTCTAGTAGAGAGCTTTCCAAATCAGCTGAAGAGGCGGCGTCTACGTAGGAGGTTAACGTTCGATCGTAGTGTTGTTTTTGTCAACTGTTTTCGTTTCATGCTTTCGAAATCGTTATGGCAGATTTAAAGAAACGAATAATGTGTTTGTTATGTAGCTTCCTGCTTGAAAAATAGGCAACGGAAGCAAGGGCGCCCATCAGGGGGGCAAAGGTGGGGCGCTTGGCCCCTTTAGAGGAAATTGTACTTCAGAAGATCGAAAACCCAATAGGTTTATTAGAATAGTTACAGTAAAATTTGAGACTACATTTGAAAAATCGCTTATACTGGCCCCTCTTGGAAACCACAACATAGGCGCCCTTGAGCGGAAGCTTTCCAAATGCTTCAATAAGTTTTCAAGAAGGATACAGTAGGAATAATGTAATGGGTCGGGCGTGGGAAAATTTTCAAAAATTTTCCCATGGGAACGTTCCCTGGACGCTGTTGCTATGCTAGTATAAGGAAGTATACTCTTGGACGCCTACCAGATGTAGAAACAAGATGAAACATGCCTTTTTCGTGTTCTTGTCGTGTATTGGCTAATAATTTGAATCCCCAAACCCCCATCCCTCCTGCGAAGAGCGTAAGCGGAACGTATGTGCTTGTATAGGTCATTCTGTTAGCAGCTGTTGCAAAGGAAGAAACGTCAAAATTTAAAGATGTCATCGTCAATGAGTTTATTAGATAAGCTTAATAAGCCATCAATGGTACCCTTTACAAAAATGCGAGATTTGGAGATTGGAGTACCATTTCGTATTGTAAACTGTGAGATAATTACAACGGTATATGGTAGGAAGGCATGTGTGACATTTGAAGGAGGCGAAAAAGTGATTTTACCAGGACGTTGTACTGAAAAATTGGAAGCAGATAATGGTGCATTATTAACGTATTTACAAAGTGGGAATGTCTGTTTAATATATAAAGGAATGAAGATTAATGTATCTGGACGTAACATGCACGATCTTGAATTTACTGAACTGGTATACTCATCGTAAGTGTATGGTGGCATGTACAAACAAGATGAAACATGAATTTTCCTCTTCGCCCCTCCTCTTCATGCATACACAGTCATCTGTATGCATAGTGTCGTTATTCTGTGCTGGGCAGCGACTGAAGTAACATGTCTTTGAGTGCTTGTGCATCAACTATGGATACCAAGAAAGAGTACTTGTTAAATGTTGAATATGGGCTTAATTCAATGAAAATCAAATTAATTTGTATTGGACTGGATAGTGATACATTTGAACCAGTGATTCGTGTTGGCAAAGGACTTGTGTTTCGAGTGGAGTTAAATTTGGCAGAGTGGGAGAAACTTGTACATTTGATCCCATTTGTTACGGACTATTTAAATTCTCAAGTGGAAATTACATTTATAAAATCTCTTGGTCGAAAAAACGAAGTGGTGGTGCGAAAACTAATGGGTGAAAAATTAGTGATGTTAGAGAAGAAAGGAACACTCCATGCTCCTCGAAACACTGTGTGCTTAACTTCAAGTGATTGGCTTTATTTCTTGGAAATATTACCATGTATTGAACATGCTGTGAAAAACAGTAAAGTTTGTAGTGTTGTGCTACTTGAATATTTTGACTTGTGTACAGATACTATTCGTAATCATGTACAATTGCAGTGTCTTACATGCAGAGGAGTTGCCGGAATCCATACCTGCGTAGATGAACAGAGTATTATTAATGGTATGAACATCAGTTTTCCAAGTGTCTCTCTTGATAAGAACAGTGATGTGAACATTGGTGGTGAACGATTAAAATTGGAAATGAAAGTATTTTGCAAACAAAATCTCATAGATTCAATTATGGCTGATTTATTTGATAGTGTATCGACACAGCCATGGTGGGGGGAAACCGATACTCAGCCTCCGGAGGGTATCAATGAAGTGAACGTCTCTTCATAAAGAAGAAGAAAATTGATTTGTTTTTTCATGTATACTAAACAACGCAATATCAAAATGTAATAAAAATATATATAGTGAAAGTGAAATGTTTTATTTGTGTGTGTGTGTTTTGTGTTCGTTTCATACACCTCAGTATGATAGGATTTTTAATTTTTTATAAGAAAAAATCCTAACATATTTTTTCCTCGTATATTATAAGTGATACGTATAATAATAATAATAATAATCATAATGAATTCAAATTCTTGAAATGAATGTTAAAATAAAAATTAGTATTTGAAATTATTATTATTATTATTATTATTATTATTATTATTATTATTATTATTATTATTATTATTATTATTATACAACTTTGTCTTAAGTATGATACGACTTTTTTATTTTTTAAAAAAGGAACTAAAATAATTAATATTAAAATTTTAAAAACAAAAGTCCTATCATAATAATATTGAATTCACATACTTATTTAATTTACGAAAGAATAACTGATTAAGTATTTGAATTCATTATTATTATGTAGTTATGTGATTACATCATTGAATTAAAAAAATCAGTTTTAGAATCTTTTAAAAAAAACACTATGAAATTCTTTAATTCAATGATTTAAAAATATGTTTTATGATATGTGTATTTAATTACATAATTCATCATAAAACATCTTTATTTATTAGGAAACGGAAAAAATAAGAAATAAAACATTTGTTTTCGAAGAGAAAAAAGAATACAAAGTATTTATTGCTGATGAAACTATTTACACAATTAAAACGACGGTAAGTATAGTACATTTTTAAAAAAAGAACGTTAGATTTTTTTCATTGTTCAGGTGATGATAACTTTACAGTTGCCATATACTGTTCACTGATGCTGTCTATACACAATTCAATTAATGATACTACTGCTGTTGATGATGGTGATAAAACGTAGATAGAAGTCATACTGTACAATAATGATGTCCATATACACGATGACGATCTTTTACTCTCTGAAATGAAAAAATTGAAAAACATAACTTAAAATTTATTTTATCTATAATCATGAACAAATAAAACAACAAATGATAATATATACAAACACATTATAATAAAGAAGAAGAAATGACTACCTGCAATAATATGAAAAAAGTAATCAAACGAAGAAGAATGAAGACATGATTACCTGTAAAAGTAAATACAGCAAGCGACGGTCATTTTTTTCTGGAGTTGATGAAAAAGTGTAATGAAATTCATTTAAGAACTTTTCTTTAGCTTTGAAGCATAGGAAAAGATATGAATAATGCCCACATAGGGACGATTTCACACTTTGAATTTGTTTATTATTAAATGTATAAGAAGTGGAATTTCTACGTAGAAATTGAATATGTTGCATTACATATGGAGGAAATCCAAATGTATCGAAGTAGTGGGCACGTCCGTCAGTATGAATATATACGGAAATCCAGTGTGTGCCAAGTTTGTTCGAGGGATCTGTATTTATGATGATAGCTGCAGGTAGTGGAACATGTGTTGGTAATTCATTGGCAGCATATACGCCAACGAAATGATTATGAAATAAAGAATTTGTTTGCAGAGCATTCAATAAATCTAGTGTAGAGGACATCATGTATAAAAATGCAGACATGTACATATATGGTATGATATTTAAATAACGTACCTTTAAAAATCCATGATGATGTTCCTCTGATGATCCACTTCTAAGAGAGATTGGAATTCTCCATACGTAATGCATGAGACAGGTGCTGGTAGAGGCTTCGTAAAATGAACTTCCAGACGAACACAGCCGTGACGTATAAGGTTCCAATGCTGCACAGCGCTGGCCTCTCCATCTTGAGTAATGTCGAAAACAAAGATGGTGTATCCTTGAGGAAAGGCAAGGCGAGGAATATTGTTGCCATGATTGGAAAAGTGAATACCTGATCCACAGAATAAGGTATGATATGAGGAAACAGAGATTGTTTTCGAAATTTAGCTGTAATTGTTTTGAAGGTACAGGTTTTCCATCAATGTATAGAGAGAAGAAATTGATGTCAAAATGTTTGAAATGAAATGGATTTGAAGTTATTGTTCCTGTATAGGCATCATTTTGTGTAAGCGCCACAATCACTCGAGTTGGTAATACTACCATAAATAAATTATCAATTGTTTTTGATTGAAGATCCTTTGGAATGACGAATGACTTCATTTGCACTCTTGTGAGAGGATATTTGGCTGCTGTTGATTGTAGAAGCTTGTTATGTGCTAGTTTTATTGTAGGACTAACATTAATCTTTTTAATATGTAAAGCAGCGTCTAAAATATTCACTTTAGCCTCAACAGACGAATCACTAGCGATGAGACAAAAGTTTGGCTTTGCAGGAATTAACTTGAGACGTAATTCTACTCCTTGGATTAAAATTTTATCTTGATTAAAACTATCACAATGAAGATGTCCAAGCATTCGAATTTTGCACTTTTTTGTTAATTCATAACGTTGTTGAAATCCTCTATTACCACTAGATGTTGCGTTTATATGTCCAGCAGTATCTTGAAACCAGAATGCACATTGAAGATGAGTATTTTTAGCAGAATCATCATAATTTAACAGTTTTTCAATGTATGATCGTTATGGATGATTATGAGATGGGAATGAAATCAGTTTGTTATTTAAATACACTTCCACTTCACTGAACATAGAATTTAAAAAGTCATTAATAGGAGCCACAGCTTTATCACTTTCAACAAATGCTGATCCATCAGGCTTAACGATTTGAGCTTCGATGTAAAGAAGAGTATGTGGTAGATCTATGTATTCATCACTTGTTCCTGGGATGACAAACTCTATAGGAGCATTATCAGCTAGTGAACTGATTGGTTTGTATGTAACATGATTATCCAATATACTGGTTTGCGTTGGTTTTGTAGAAAAATATCTAGTTCACTTTTTACACACTCGCAGGATTGATGATGTAAGAAAGCCATGATGGTGATGATTTAATCAAAGATATCGTGTGATAACTTCCTCTTCTTATAAGACTGATTTTTCTTTGTTTTCTGTGTACGTCTCCTCTTGCCCTTCTTCTTCTTGCGCTTGATGATGTGTAATGATGAAGGGTTAAAGATGGAATGATGTGTAATTCTTCTTTTCCTTCGTTGATATCCAGATCCTAGCATAGATTTCAGTTTATTTTTTGCTTTGTCTTGCAAGACGGATCTCGCTTCACCCATTCGTTGATGAAAGGATTCGTTAATAGGTTGATTATCGATTATGACATCAGTAATAACGTTTGCTCCAGATTTTAATAATTCCTTTCCTACTGTTTTAGCTCCTTGTTTTACTAGTGGCATGACAGAACGAAATAATCCTCCAAGGAAACTTCCAATACCATGTCCAACTTGATAAGGGGATCCAACATAAACGTTTCCAGTTCCAGAAAGAGCTTGTTTTTGATAATATTGTAAATATGGATTATTCATATTTGTCGATGTTGACGCACTGGTCGAAAATGTAGATTAACGCATACAGTTCCGAAAGTGAATGCCAGTGGAGAGCCTGTACTATCTCTTATATCTATTTCGATGTGTTCAAAATGCACCTTCTCTATAGGCACATAATGTGGAGGATTAAAAATTTCTATAACACTACTTCCAAATGTATGATTCACAGGATTCATATTTATGATACGTAATAATGGTGCTACTGTATCTCCAACAAATACAGATTGAATTATATCACAATACACATACATTGTAGATGGAAGTCCTAAACGTAAATTTGGAATGCTTTGGCCTTGTTGCATATCCTTTAAATCAACGCTTGGATCAAACCCCAACATCGCACTAACACTTGGTGATAATGCAACGTCTACATCTATGTCTTTATGAAGACGTCGTATAAAACAGGTATTACTCTCACGAGTATAAGAAATATGTAAATTTGTGAATCTGTTGTACGTATTTATTATCTTTATCAATTCTGATATGTCAGTGTAATAACGTACAGGAATAGTTATACATTTCAATTCATCACTTTTTGCAGGTTTGTAAAAAATTTTATTATTTTCTTCATTAATATTTAATATTGAATGAAGATAATGAATTTCAACAATAGCCACTTCCCATTTTTCATGGAATTCCATTCTTTGATGAAGTTTCGTAGTGTATGATGTTAAGGTGCTGTCTGGAAAATATTCCATAGAACTATTACTGAGAAGCGTAACGTAAAAATCTCCATCAGGTTCCATTGTACTTCTCGATCTTCTTTACGGATGATGCAGGTATCGAGGAATCGAAAGAAGAAGGATATCCTTTCCAATGAACAAGATATTCTTTTCTGCTACCTTTTCTTCTTGTACGTATGATTTTATCTATGTAAAATGTCTTTGATAACGTCACAGGTTGTAATTCCTCTCTGTAAAATAATCCATCCAGGGTTTCCTTGTTTAAGTCTTCAATTTCATAAACAGGTGGATCTCTTGGTATTATCTTCTTCACTTTAAATATTTCCCAAGTCCAATTTTGCATATATCCTTTATCAAATGTACGTTTAGTTTTACTAATTCGTACTGTATACCAATCTTAAGATGTTTTGAGATATTTGGATTCTTCTTCTTCTTCTTCTTTATTTTATTATCATATTGATTATGCCATACTTGTAATAGGTTATTTTGAGAAACATTTGCAGGTGACATCTATATGCTTGAATGATAACCTTCATTGTATGATTTCACAAGAAGAGGTAATACATTTAAATAATTATACGTTTGATACTTTGTAAAATACTTCCACATTTTTTCTCTTAGAGTTCTCTTAAAACGTTCTACAATACTAGCTTTTATATCAGGATTTATAGTTGTAATATGTTTTATATTGTTGTCCTCTAAGTATTTCTGTATTGTTTTATTAGTAAACTCACTTCCTTTATCTGTTCGGAATGTAATTGGTTTTCTGTGTTTGAACGCAAGTTTCAATGCTTTTAAGACATTATTTGTACTTTTAGATTTTAATGGCACAGCCCATGCAATATCGACTGAACATATCTATCACTGTAAGAATATAACGATATCCATCATTAAATTTATGAAGAGATTGAAGATCATTAATATCACTTTCCCACTCATCATCAATGTTATTGACCACATAGAAATCTCTTTTAAAACGACGACGTACAGGTTTGTGTAACGTATATGTTGTTTGTTGCATTAACCATCTTCTTATACAATGTATAGGAATTTTCTTCTTTGTAGCTATCCACAATTTTTTAACAGTTGAAAACGAGGCAGGATGTGAAGGGTTGTAGTAAATCTTGCTTAACTGTTTGTTTACGGTTTCCACCTTGACCATACTGGACATTTACAGGTACGTTTCCTTTTCCTTATAGGAGATACTACTTTTTCCTTTTCTTCTTCTTCTTCTTCTTCTGCTTCTTCGTCGTCTTCTGGAAACGATTTCAGAGGTATTTTTTCCCTTGACGATGATGACGGTGATGCTTTAGTTCGTCGTAAAATATATGACAAACGTTTTGGATTTCCAATAAGTTCTTGAGTTGTGTTATTAGAAGATAAATAATTACAAAATTTCTCCCATCCCGGTGGATTTGTGCGTTTCCGGGGTCGCGACACATCAGAAATTAAGTCTACAATGTGAGATCCTTCCAGTTTATCACCTCTGATGTAAACAGTTCCTTTATTATCCCACGTGATATTATCATGTTTCATTCTATGTAGTAGTAATTCAGCTCTTTTACGAAACATTTTGGGTATAGATAATAATATTTCTTCTTCTACTTCAGGCTTCTCTGATTTAGTTGACGTAATTGAAAGTGTCACAGGTTCTTCTTGTTTTCGTATTAAATGTAAATATTTTTGAAGAATATTATTATACTGAATCCACTTTTCTTCATCACTAAGCGGTGATAACTGTAAAATCTCTTGCGTTTCTTGATCCAAATTAGATTCACGTTTCTCCAAAGCTGATGATGATGATTATGCTGGTATTTGTATACGATTCAGAACTTCAGGTGGAACTAAAATCACCTTCTTTGCGTGTTCCATTGTACTAACGGAATAGTAAACTTGATAATGCACCACTTAAAATAGGAGCTAATAATGCCGGTAGGAATCCACCCTGCTGCTGCACTAATAAATGCTTCTTCTTCTTTTGGATGGAGTTTCCTTTCTTCACAAGATATCGAAGCGTCCTCTTGTATCGCTTTAATCTTGCTTTCTGTGTCTTTGTAAGAGGTACATTCCCTTTTAATACATTATAACAACATTCGCAAATACTTCGAATCACTGAAGAGTCTGCATTGGCCAGTATAGCTTTACGTAATTTAGGATTTGCTTTGCCCAACGTACGAAGAAGATCTCCGTGTTTTACTCTTGGAGACATATTGTCAGAATGAAGAAACACAGTTTAAAACAAACATTATAAACACATCTTCTTCTTCTTCTATTTCGATGGAACATAAACGTAATGATAAATATCATCAGGAAAGATATTTGTTTGAAAACGAAGTTCATCTGGCGTATCCTGTTTTAAATCAATAAACAAATATCCATATGGTAACTTCGTTGCGTCATTGAAACTTTCTTGAAGAAATTTTGGATTCTCAGGAGTTAGTTGATAACTCAAATGTTTAATTTGTGATTTATCTCTTGGATTTTTAAATAATACGAGATAAGAACAATTCAAGCTCATATCTCTGCTTCCTTTTCCCTGATGAAATATGTTTTGTGTAATAAATAGTACACTAAGATTTCTATGATGAGAACCCTTTGTAAAGAAATCAACTATATTGCGGTTCACTTCACACATTTGATCATCAATAATAAGATGTGGTCCAGTTTCAGGTAAAAAGTCTTTTGTTCGAGGTAATCCTTCAATAAATTGTACTTTTGTCGAAATTTCTCTGTATGCATTTTGCCATTCTGCATAGTACCAATAAATATGACGAAACGATGTATTAACCATACGTGATAAATTGGACAGGAATCGTATTACAAAGGAAGTTTTTCCACATCCACTTGGTCCGGCAACAATACATGAAAAGGGATGTTTCCACGTCGTGTCCATGTTAAAGAGTATGATCATTCTTTCTTCATGCGTATATTTATAAAGGGCCTTATTACATTTCTCTTCTTCTTTTGTTGGAAGTAGTGTAGCCATATGGAAGAGTATCATATGAATTTGGTATTCTACGTCGTTTAATATAATTTATCTTATAAATTTTTGTTTTGGGCATGCTGAAAATAGTATGGTCTTTCCTGCGGCAATTTTTTTTCTCATTGGTAATTTTGACTTCCGTGGGACGAGATTCTTCTCCTTCTTCTTCCGCCTCCTCTTCATTATCTACTATCATTTTCTTCATTACATCAAAATTTAGGTGTTTTGAAGATTCATAGTTTAATGAAAAGCCCCGTATCTTGCATACTTGAAACTCCTTCTTCGTACTGGGATCAAAAATATGTAATCCATAGTTCTTGGGTCCAGCCGAGACGTATTCTGAAATATAGGCCTCTTTACCATACTCGAGTACTTCATTTGTTAAATCGCCTAAAAAGTCACCAGTTGGAATTGTAGTTTCACCAGGTTTTTGCGTATAAATGACTGAATCAGTATCAAAATACAATACTCTTTCTTGTAGTTGATCTAAATACTTGTACAATTCTAATCTTGCTTGAGCTGTTGTGTACGCGGCTATGACGACGTTTACTGTTGGTAGTGAAACAGGAACTTCATCTGTGTATTGCCAATATACATATACCATATCATCATTTACTGGAAATATTTGATGAACGTCTATATCATGATATGTTAATTTCTCATATAATTCCTTTGGATAATTAATAATGCTTACATGACCCATGTTTTCACGTTGTCCAAACTTTCCCCAAAATGAATTTAACATTAATTTAGCTAAACTCGTAAGTGCTGGATTATGTTGAATTTTATTTTCATCGAGACGTATTCCTTCCTTTCCATAAAATTGCTGAATGTACTTCTGCTTTAGCTCATCTTTCTCACACCATGCTGGCCATCCACTAGCTTCCGTTTTTGCTTTCAGGAAGGTGTTTATGTACTCTGCAAATAAGCGGCCACTTTTTGTTTCTTCATCATATTGAACATCATATGCCCAAATTTCATGAATATCTATTATTTTGTATCCTTTTTCTAATGCTTTTCTTACTTCATCTGCTACCCATGTACCATGTAGAACTTGGTCTTCATCGCTGTGATTACAAGATGACTGGTTTAATTCATCACAACATGTACGACAAAGTGGAAACATCAATCTATCATTTGACTTGTAAGGAAGAACTGGGTGTAAGAGATTTTTTGGAGGTAGAATACTTAGTTTCACTAATCCTTCAACTTCTTCAATCGTAAGAATATTTGAATCTCCAGGCAGATAGATAGTAGGATGACGAATTGGAAACTTTTTAGTCTTACAAATATGCGGATAAAGCGAAATAACATCTTTGTATTGAATGGTTTCTCCTTCAGATTCTTGTGCTTTATGATACAAAGTATGGTATTCACACGTCCTCCATAAAAAGCATCACGAGGATTTAATGGTGTTTTCTTTGTATACGGATGATTAATAACATATTTCTTCATCTCTTCATTTCCTGCCAATTGTTTTTTAAATTCACAGCCCCATATTTCATGCACTTCACAGCCAATATCTTTTAATTTTTGAATTTTCTTCTTTGTTGCTTCATATCGAAATTCCATGGTATCTGTAGCATTGTTATAGATGGGTTTATCTCTGTCGTTAGGGTAACAGTAGATACATCCATGTGTGAAATCGCCTTCATATTCCCACACGTGTATTCTTCCTGTGTTGGGATCTGCCCATACACCATCTACTTTCATTGATGCAATTCGTTTTTCCTTACTACGTGCAGCATTGGTAATTTGTATGTTTCTTGTTTTTTCTTCCCAAGCTATCCATTGTACTGCTTCAACTGATTGGACATCTCTCCATCGATACCCGTTCTTTGGTATGATACCAATCGTATTTTCCTTTAAGAAATTTCTTCGATACACCAAATTACATGCACTGGCGATTGTAATGCATTCAAGTAAGGGATTTACATTTGTTTCAGATTCAAATGTATTCATAAAGGAAATACATGCTTGGCGTAATACTTCAACATCCTGTACACAATATTTGATGAGTTCTTCTTTCATTTTAAAGGTATCGTTTCGATGTTCAGTATACCATTGGAGAAACTTGCGTCTTTCGTCTACTTTCATGGTATCTGCTCCATAATATCTGATGTCTGGAAGTGTACCTTCATATGTTTGGTTCTCACGTCGATTGAAAAAGTGTGGGAAATATCCTTCGCACGATTGAAGACCAAATGCTCCACTTAATTTACTTAAGGGCATAGGAAGAAAACTTAGTGAATCAATGAATGTTACGTTCCCTATTTTAAGAGATAGAATTTTTGCCCCATTCATGATTACTTCTGGAGTCCGATTCATCTTCTCAACCATGGTCTTAATGATGAAAGGTGCATCATAGCCCTTAGAATTATGGGCTAAACATGTTATTGATTTAATGTTTGGACGTCGCTGTTGAAGGTGTTTTAGTAAGTCTTCTATTACATTTTCTCCGTCAAATATATTTTCTCGTTTTCCACAAACGATAAAATTATTTTTGATGTCGTTGTCTTCATAACATCTGTAACATGTATGCTGACTAACCAAGACATTAGGTATATGTTCATATATATGTTTGCATCCTCATCTTCTATTTTCGTTTCTTGTGTGAATTCAATATCATAAAACACAATCACAGCTTTCTTCTCCATGATAATTTTTTCATTGGCTTTTTTTGATTTTCTTCTTTTTTATTCACTTTCATGTAACATTCATGATTGGGTGGTACTATAGCATAGCAAATGTTGCAAAAAGTTTCTCCACATACGTGAGAACCTTTTTCTTTTACTACAAAAATTTTCAAACACTGGACACAACATTTCACAATGGAACATAAAGGCTTTCCATTTTGATACGGAGCTGACTTGTGATAGTCGTAGCATGACTGGCCATAAAATTCTCGATTACAATCATTGCAAGTAATATGGGTTTGTTTAAAGTCACATGGTGGCTTCTGATGACAACGATAACATACAGCTGTACAATGTTTAAAATGTTCATGTTTGTTTTCATATTTCTTATGACAGCTCTCGCAATAATATCCACAGCTAAAACATGCTGTCAAGCTTTCTATGACGTAGTGATTATCTATGAACAGTAAATTTAAAGCAGTTCTCTCGTTATCACTTAGTGGTGCTTCAAACATGACATCACTTCCTGAAAAGCCCCTATACACTGTAATTTTATAATCCTTTAAATATTCCTGAAATTTACGAATTTCAGGAATTCCACCACCATGACTAAGATCTACACCGGCAGCTTCACACAGGTCATCTGCTTCTTGCTGAATTAAATATTTATTTTGATGTTTAACATATCTATTATATTGAGTTTGATTTCTTCCCGTGTATTTTTTCAGTCCTATGGCAACGACGATTGCGTGTGCTAAACATTTTGTACCTGTATTCTTAACTGTGATAATACGACGTTTTGCCTTTACGTATTCCTCGGTATTCATAATATGTTGTTTCAAACGACCTTGTCCTCTCGGCATACGTACATGATGAAAATTCACGATGCAATCTTCATTTATAAGAAAAGCCGCATTACTTTGCAGTACTTTTTCATAACTTGTCCATAGAACTTCTGCTGAGAGATTTCTTGCTTCCCTGAACGATAACCAAAAAGGGCGATGTCCTTCTCTTTCATTTGCGATTGTTATTCCTACGTAATCATGCTGGTCCACATTACGTAGCAAATAATCTATTAAATGCCGTAGACTTGTTTCAATTGCAGTAAAAGGATTTTCACCGGCACGCACGGGGGCTAGGCGGAATCTTAACATTGTACCCTCCATATTGTATCTTCTGTATTGTCTTCTGCGTTCTTCTATTATATGAAATCTATTGTTTCCATGATTAGGTCTGTTATTTCCAAATCCTACTTGCATTTTTGAGTTTCGTTCTGCTTCAAATACGGATAGCAACTCGTCCATTCTTTTTTCTATTTCCTCTAAATCGATTTCTATTTCTGTATGTTCTGTATTAGCCTCTGTTAATATTTCCATAATTGATGGATATATTACTTCTTGTTGTTGTTCTTCTTCTTCTTTTTCAGGATTAGGAAATAAATTGGTAATCCATTTTTCTAGCTCAGTTTCGTAGAACTCATCTTCTGTCTTCTTCTTCTCTTTCTCATTGTAAGTCTCTCCTATTATTTGGGAGAACGTAAGATTTAGCAATTCTTCTTCTTCTTCTCTTGTTCTTTCTTCGACGTCTTTTTCTTTTGCTCCTTTTGTAACCATTTTTTTAATTTGGGCAATACGGTCGGATGCTTCCTCTTCTTCTTCTTCTGTTATCATTCTATTACCTGCACTTTCCAATATTTCTAATAGCTGTTCTTCTTCATATTCTTCTGTTTCTTCTGCAATTTGAATTTCACTAGCTGCATCTCTTTCTTCTTCTTTTTCTTCGGTATTGATGATCATCTCTTCTTTTTTCTTCTTCTTCTTCAATGAGTTCTTCCTCCTTTTGTGTACCTTTCTTCATTTCATCATCTTCTTCCTTCCTTTCATGATGATCTTCTTCTTCTTCTTCTATTCCGATTACGGCATCTATTTCTCTTAGAACTTGCGTCTCTAAATTTACTTCGATCATCTCTTCTTCTTCTTCTATGTCTTTAATAAATGCGGTAATCTCTTTTAATAATTCTTGCGTACACTTGTTTTCCCTTTTTACTCCTCGGATGTATATACGTAATGCAAAACAAAAATTTTCCAATATGTATATTTAAATAGTGGATATATGAGTATTATTTCCAATAGAATATAAATAAAAGCGCTTTAAAAGAATATATGAATAAATAAAAATGGCTATATATAAGTTATTAACAATGGAATAATAATATCGGTAAGGATAAGGAAAGTCTGATACACTTATCTTTATTTGTATTCAACCTAAAATAAAAAAAATGAACTGGTTACTTATAACCATATTCCAAATAAATATAAACAGTATATATACACATAAATTTCAATTCATTATACGGAAAAAGCAGAAATTTCAAGGGAAAAAATAGCATACCTTTTAAGTAGTTAAGATTAATTGTAACTTTTTTTCGTATTCCCTGGGAGTGAAACAAATGTATGTTCACAGTTTGCTTCAAGTGTGTTGTCTAATGTATAAACGTTCTGTACGTAAATTTTATACTTATTCTTTCAGAGTTTCAACGACCACGAAAAATACGTATTTAACACTAATATCGTCCGTTTTACAACGTAAGGAGCATATTTGTGGGACATTAAACTGAAATCTCTCTCTCTCTCTCTCTCTCTCTCTCTCTCTTAACATGGTATGATGTCTGAATGATTACGAAAACTATCACTCCAAATTTTGATACATTTCCGGCAGGGGTTCTCGCTGGCTCAGTGGTAAAGCGTTCACCTATGGTGCATGGGGGTCCCAGGTTCGATCCCAGCTCGCGCCGTGTGGACTTTGTGATGGACAAACATCATGCTCATGGGTTTTCTCGGGGTTCTCCCGTTTCCTCCTCCCACTTCATTCCACCATTTCATTCATCTATCATCATCACCGTCTCCTTTAGCCTAACAGGCATAACTGTGGGGCGTAAAACTTAAAGATTTCCCATTAGCCTAATCGTCATAATCGTGGGACGTAAAACTCAGATTTCATTTCATTATTTTTCTCGTTCGATCTTAGCTCGGGGTTGGGGGATGTTTCTGATTACATTTTGACACATTTCATCAGGGGGTAGTCGGTGGTTTACTGATAGAGCGTTCACCTATGATGCATGGGTCCCGGGTTGAACTTCCCAAAACGCCACGTCTTTGTCTAATACCATGACCAAATTTTGATAACTTTTTGGCTCCCTTCTGTGACCCCACCCACAGATAACAAACAGACAGATATACAATTTATTTAAAACTATCATATGATATTATCATTGGCTAATACACACATATCTTCGTTTCGTCTTGTTCTGAGACCATGGCCAAATTTTGATACCTTCCGGCAGGGGTCCTCGCTGGCTCAGTGGTAAAGCGTTCACCTATGGTGCATGGGGTCCCAGGTTCAAAATCCTGTTTCCGAGAAGTAAACTTTATTGTGGACAAACGTAGTGTACGTGGAAGATCATAGGTTCAAAACCCTGTTCCAATCAAGTGAACTTTGAGGGGGACAAACAGCCTGTACGTGAATTTCCTCCCACTATCTCCTTTCCAACATTTACACTCATCACCACCGTCTCTATTAGCATAGCCGACATAACTGTGGGACGTAAAACTTAAAGATTTCCCATTAGCCTAATCGTCATAAGAGTGGGACATAAAACTCAGATTTCATTGCATTGTTTCTCTCGTTCGATCTTAGCTCGGGGGGGGGGGGAGTTTGGGGTGACGGTGGTTCACTGGTAGAGCGTTCACCTCTGGTGTATGGGGTCACAGGTTCAATATCCTGTTCCCATCAAGTGAACTTTGTGGTGGACAAACACCGTATACATGGAAGGTCGCAGGTTCAAAATCCTGTTCCAATCAGATGAACTTTGTGGTGGACAAACACCGTGTACGTGAATTTTCTCCAACTATCTCCTTTCCAACATTTCATTCATTTCTCATCATCACCGTCTCTATTAGCATAGCCGACATAACTGTGGGACGTAAAACTTAAAGATTTCCCATTAGCCTAATCGTCATAAGAGTGGGACGTAAAACTCAGACTTCATTTCCTTGTTTCCCTCGATCGATCTTACTCGAGGGGTTGAGGTGACGGTGGTTCACTGGTAGAGCGTTCACCTCTGGTGTATGGGGTCACAGGTTCAAAATCCTGTTCCCATCAAGTGAACTTTGTGGTGGACAAACACCGTATACATGGAAGGTCGCAGGTTCAAAATCCTGTTCCAATCAAACGAACTTTGTGGTGGACAACCACCGTGTACGTGAATTTTCTCCAACTATCTCCTTTCCAACAATTCATTCATTTCTCATCATCACCGTCTCCATTAGCATAGCCGACATAACTGTGGGACGTAAAACTTAAAGATTTCCCATTAGCCTAATCGTCATAAGAGTGGGACGTAAAACTCAGATTTCATTTCATTGTTTCTCTCGTTCGATCTTAGCTCGGGAGGTTGGGGGTGACGGTGGTTCACTGGTAGAGCGTTCACCTCTGGTGTATGGGGTCACAGGTTCAAAATCCTGTTCCCATCAAGTGAACTTTGTGGTAGACAAACACCGTATACATGAAAGGTCGCAGGTTCAAAATCCTGTTCCAATCAAATGAACTTTCTGGTGGACAAACACCGTGTACGTGAATTTCCTTCCACTTTCTCCGTTCCAACATTTCATTCATTTCTCATCATCACCGTCTCCATTAGCATAATCGACATAACTGTGGGACGTAAAACTCAAAGATTTCCAACCGTGAAACGTAAAACTCAAAGATTTCCCATTAACCTTGTTGGCATAACCGTAGGACGTAAAACTCAAAGATTTCATTTCATTGTTCAAAGATTTCATTTACAGACAGAAAGACAGACAGACCTTGTTAGCTTTATTGTGAGACGTAAAACTCAAAAGAATTCATTTCATTGTTCAAAGATTTCGTTTACAGACAGAAAGACAGACAGATATGCATTATATTATCAAAATTAAAACACCAAGTCTACAGACATTTCTTGCATCAGCTGATATCTAATTGCAATGCGAGTCAGAAAACATTCAAGAATTCCATCTTATCGTTTTCTCAGAAATCAACGTACAGCGAACAGAGCATCATACATTATACAAACTCGCTTATATGTATGTGTTTTTAACGTTAGAATTTCATCTCTATGAAACACGGAAACGCAAAGAAAATACACTGTCTGAAGCACATTTATAGTTAAATGAAGACCTAACATATTGTTTTATTCTTTCAGGAATAATCATAGACCGTAATATTTTTAATAATATATTTTTTACTTACAGATTTTAATAAAATCGTCTTATGATAACACTTATTCACACCTCTAGTCATCCAACGGATCAACCACGCAGAAAGACACACACACACACTCACTATTACAAATATGAAGTGAAAGTTTTTACGTGGAAGAGGATCTACACACACACGTTTACACTGAATCACAAATGTTCTCTGTATACAAACTCACACACACACACACACACACACACACACACACGTACGCGCGCTCGCGCGCGTGTTTGCCTTACAAAATACATGTCAGAACAAGTTCGATCATGCCTACCATAATCGAAAACATATCTCGTTACGATTTCAATACATAAGATAATATCTTTCACATCAAGACTTGGGAAAGTCATGTTTCATTTTGTTTATACAGGTAGCTATATGGGACTGTATTTCAATTCTAAATTTCGTTGACGTAGTTTTTTGTGCTATGGGAATATGTTATATTGCAATTTCTCGTCACGGCTTTAACATAAGCAGCAAATTCGTTTGGCATAATCTGATCTTTAATTTCTCTACATAAGTGATTTTAATTACTTGTCATAACAGACATCATCATGTGAATATCCATATAACACATTTCACATCCTACGTTTTTAAACAATATGATATGCTATGAGAAGCTTCCGCTATTAGAATATGCTCAATCAATGGAATCCATTCGCAGGAGGTCTGGGGAGGAATGTATGGGTATGTGTTTCGTTATGAGACTCATATATTGTTTCTTATCCCACGTGTTAAAAAAATCGTGAAATACAATATTTACCTTAGCAACTAAGTCAATTTCGTGAGAAGCTTTGATCATTTGAATATCACGTCTTCGGTTCATAATCTACAGACACTTTGTGGGAATAGGACCAAGGGGCTAAGCAACACGATTTTGCATGGGTATGTGTTTCGTTGTGAGACTCATATATTGTTTCTAATCACACGTTTTTAAAAAAATTATGAAATATAATATTTACCTTAGCAACTAAGACCAATTTCATACAATCTGCTGAGAAGCTTCGATCATTTGAATACCATGCTTTCAGTTCATAGCCTACAGACATTTCGTGGGAATAGGTCCAAGGGGCTAAATCGCTTATGCTCTTTGGCTTCCCAGGAGGGGTAGGGGGTGACGGGGGTTCAAATAACTAGACAATATAAGATGAGGAGACGAAAAAAGTCATGTTTCATCTTGTTTCACATCTGGTAGGCATCCAAGACTATGACCATACGTATACCAGCTTAGCAACAGCGTCCAGGGAACGTTCCCATGGTAAAATTTTGAAAATTTTCCCACGCCTGACCCAAGAACATTATTCCTACTGATACTATGAACATACACGTTTTCGATTTTTTTTTACTTTATACGTGCCCTTTATAATCGCGACACGACAAAAAAATTGAAAAAATCTGCCAATATATCATCAAGGATAATCGTTTCACGATCGACGAAATTTCAGAACAAAGAGGAGTGAGCTGGAGCTCTGCTAGCGGATTTCGACTGAGGATTTGCAAATGGGACTTTTGCCGCTAAGTTTGTTCCTCTCCTGCTCACACAGGATAGAAAAAAGAACATTACTCTAAATTTGAGCCAAGACTTGAAAAATCAGATTGAAAGTGACCCAGACTTTTTGACCAAGGTCACTACAGGTGATGAGGGTTGGTGTTATGGATATGACTCCGAAAACAAGCAAGGCTTGCCAGTGAATGACCTCTGACTACCCCGACCAAGAAAAGCAAGACAAGTGAGATCGAATTTTAAGACAATGATCATTTTTTATGTTTGTGGAATTGTGCACCGGGAATTCGTCTCCTTTAGTTAGACCAGCACTTTTATTTGGAAGTTTTAGGATGTTTGCGTAAGAATGTGCGGATGAAACGTCCGAAACTCTGGCGATCAAATGGTTGGTTGCTTCAGCATGACAACTCCTCCAGCACGGCCTTGTTTGTGAACTGATATTTAGGCTCTCAGGGGTGAGCTATTATTCCTCACCCTTCATATTCCAGCTCTAGCCCGTGCGATTTTCTCTGTTCCCGAGAACGAAAAAGATGTAAAAGGGAAGTGTTTTGATGATGTGGATGCTATAAAAAAATAGTTTCGCAAAGCTAGACGATATAAAAGTTGAGAGTTCCAAAGCTGTTTCAATCAGCGGGAAAGAAGACTTGAAAAATGTATTGCATCTAGTGGAGAGTACTTTGAAGGAGACCAAAAGAATTTTCTTAAATAATAATAATAATAATAATAATAATAATAATAATAATAATAATAATAATAATAATAATAATAATAATAATAATAATAATAATAATTTTTAAAGAATAAAAGTCCGGTTTCTTTTGAGTCTCCTTTCCTAAGTAATGTCATTGAAAAGTAAAGTTTTTGTCCAATATCTTTTCCAACTTACTATCCCATATCATTTCTTATATCCCAACTTTCAATGGTTGGTTGAAATGTAAGTTTTCCGAATCTGATTTTTTAATTCATCCGAAACATCTCTCAGATTTCCCAATTCAAGTAGTTAAAAGTTATTTTTAAATCAATGAACACTAAATAGATTTACTTCGGGTTGTCTGAAAAACTAACATCTATTTTATTCGATGAAAACTAATTGCATCTGTGTGCTGTCTTCTTCCAAATCTTAACACTAATTTTTTTTTTTTTTTTTTTACTTTTCTTTCATATTCGTTACTGAATATTTGGTGTGAAGCTAACAACTGGTGGTACGCGTTTTAGATCTGTCAATATAAAGTACATCGTCCGATTAGAGTGAAAGTCGCATCAACGAATATATTTGCAAAGGCCATACTGATCTTAGGTTGAACGTCCAGCACCTGTGCACTATAAATGACAGGCGGATCGTAGTGTTGTAGAAGACATACTACTAGTAGTATGAAGTATGGCGGACAAGAAAAGTGTAATTATGTGTATATCATTCTCGGAATGATGCTAGCAAGCGTCTGTTGTCATGCGCGTCGCCAGAAATTTTTGAGAGGGGCCAAGAACAAACGCTAATAATACACACACACACATTTATATATATATATATATATATATATATATATATATATATATATATATATAATTACAATAAATTTATTCAACTTCGTAGACAGTTAAATCGTATGTTGAACACTACGTACAAGTTATATATTACAAACTGAAAATACTCTAAATAAGAATTCTAAATGTTTTTGAAATTTTATTAAATCCAAGAAAAATAATAATTTTGTAAATAAATGTATGTTTTACAATAATCAGAAGTTGAACTCTGACAGAGATATTGCAGACAGTTTTGCGCTGTATTTCCGAAGTGTGTATAGTTCTGATTCTTCTTCTTATGTTATTCCTGATATAAGTACTATGGAAGTTTCTCAGAATTTAACAATTGATTTTATAACTGAACTTGAAATTAAAAAATCCATCAAAAAACTAAAGTCGTCTAAGGCAAGTGGTCCAGACTCTATTCCTAGCTATATGTTCAAAGATTGTGGTGATATTTTAATTGCACTTTTGTATTATATTTTTAATTTAATATTGAAAACGTCAACTTTTCCTAAATTGTGGAAAGTCAGTGAAGTTTGTCCTATTCTGAAAAAGGGTAATACAAATTTAATTGAAAATTATAGGCCAATATCACTTATATCAACTCCGGCTAAAATATTTGAGCACATAATTTTTAATAGAATTTTTAATCATGTTAAATCATACATATCCATATATCAACATGGATTTTATCCAGTACGTTCAACTATGATCAACTTAATTACATTTATCCAAAACATCTCAGATTACATAAGTAATAATTTTATGGTTGATACCATATATACGGATTTTGCAAAAGCTTTCGACAGACTCAATCATGATATGTTACTACGAAAATTATCTTCCTTTGGATCATCATACAAATTATTGATATTAATTGTACCGTATCTTAAACATCGCGTACAGTATGTATTATATAATCTGTTAAGTTCGTCACACTATAGAGTCCTACCGGGTGTACCACAGGGTTCAAATCTTGGACCATTACTTTTTCTGTTGTTTATCAATGATTTGCCTCGAGTTATAAAATACTCCAAAGTTTGTTGTATGCGGACGACATGAAATTGTATAAAGAAATTAAGAACAACGATGATGTACTCAAGTTACAAATGGATTTAGATAGCTGTTACAGATACTGTTACTGCAGTTAGTGTCTGATGAAGACAACGTTACGTTGTTGAAACTGTTACACTGGAATTTAGTTTTTAATAAACAAGTGTATATACTCTGGTCAGAAGTTTTTCTTATTTAGTGAGTTCCAGAGTCGTGATGGATAGAGTTGCCTTTTAATATAAATAAATGTTCGGTAATAACGTTCTCGAGAAAGGTAACCCTACCTAATTCCAATTATTCTATGAATAATATTATAATACAAAGAGTTAGACATGTAAATGATTTAGGCGTCGTTATAGATTCTAAACTAAGCTTCAATCAGCATATACATAAAATGATTAATGAGGCATACAAATCTTTAGGATTTTTAATTAGAAATACAAATGAATTTACTAACATAAGAGCTTGTACGGTTTTATTTAATAGCTTAGTACGTAGCAAGTTAGAGTATGCGTCAATAGTATGGACTCCTTACTATAAACATGAAAGAAATATTTAAAAAATACAAAATAAATTTTTACGATATTTGTATTTTAAAATGTACAGGGTGAATTCCTACGACATAAGAGTTTCCTACAGCAATATTTAATAATATACAGAAATATTTAATAATCATTATATTCAAATAGTTTCGTTTCATTCTTTTATTTCTTTAAATTTAAAATACACTCTCCGCTTACTCTACCCCTTGCGTATATGCATCCCATGATCGGTTTACAACGGGGCTGCAAGCGTTGTAGGCTACTTAAGAGGCCTCATCCCGGCGAAATTAAAATACCGCTAATTTTATAGTAATTATGTGATATCTTCAAATAGATAAAAGATAATTGAAGTGTGGAACAAAAGCGCCCTAGACAATATTATTTTGCGTGAGGTGCCGTTATCACAAGTCATCTAGTGGCTTTCCGTTTTCAGTCGTCTAGAAACGCGAAAATAAATGCTGATTTCAAAATGGCTCGAAATCGAAAGCAGATAAGTGAGTTGTGATAACGGTATCTTATGTAAAATGATATTGTCTAGGGCGCTCTTGTTCCCATTTCGATTATATTTTATCTATTCAAATATATCACATAATTACTGTAAAATTAGCGGTATTTTAATTTTGAAGGGATGAGGCTTCTTAACTGTGAGTAGTACTGAAGGGAAACACAGGCAGTGGGGCAAAAGAACTGCTGTCTCCTGATGTTTAAAGGGAAATTTGAATGTACAGTACAGCGTTGACAACTGTTGTTGACTCATTTTCAGTAATGTGACACTTTAAACAAAAGCAAAGAATGAACTTCTGCAACTGAAAATAGAGGAATATAGTAGTATATAACTCATTCAATCAGTTATCTCCATTTGTTTTTATCTCAATTTCTTGTAATGAAAATAAACTAATGGAACAAGCAAAATTACGGCATTCCGAGGTCGTACAGAGGGGAATAGGAGGTTTAGAACCCTTCCTCTGAGGTTCTTCAGTTAACGCAGATCAAAATTAAATTTTAATTTATTTTCAAGAGTTCTTTCTAAATATTTCTGATTTTTATTTAGGGAACTTTTTTTTTTTTTTTTTGCTTTAACTGAAAGTTTATAAGAAAAGCAAATAGCTTATCAAAACATACTGTACTTTGTACATTGCTACAATGATAAAATCATAACTTCTATATTGTGAATCTGAAGAAAATTTTGGAACTGATTGTTTTATTTCAACATTCATCTTTAACATATGCCAAATAAAAAGACGAGTATTGTTATTTGCAGTGGATTATCCAAAATGATTAATGTAGCCTAAAGATTTGGTGTTAAAACTTCAGCTGTACTCTTTCTTTTCTTAGGAAAAAATTCTAATTCTATATATTTTTTCTAAGAATATAGATGGCAGAACTTAATAATTACGTATCGTTTCTCGGATGTAGAATTACGTCGGATCAATAATACATAATAGATATAGTGTCTTATCCTCCTGGGACCCGGAATCATCAAAAATGTTTCATTATTTTTTAAAAGATAATGATGACCCACTGAAACGTAAAGTTTCAGTTTTTTTGAAAAACATGTAATTGTAAGCTGAGGGGGTAAGTTGCTCTAGCTACTTTAAGGTCTCATTGCTACGCAATCTTTTCAAGATAGAGTCATTTTTGGCGTTTTCGTAGGCTTTCAGTTAATGAATTATAAATTAAACACTATATACTCAATTGAAATGGTTAAAACCTTGTTTTTAGAAGAAGGATGTGGTAATTTTATGGCGTAAGTTTGAATGCAGTGTTCCCAGCCAAAGGGAAATTATGGAAGGAAATGTAGGGATGAAAATTCACAAAAATTCCCTAACTGAATTTTAAGAATTTTTGCAGCTAGCACCACTGTCACCACATGGGTCAACGTCTCCAAAAATTCTTGGGTGTGTTGACAACACACAGTAAAAACACGAAGTCGTTGGCTGCTATACAAAGACAGAAATAAAAAAAAAAATTCTCTCTCATTGTACACACGAAATTTTAACATCTTTTCCGTCTCAGAAGGAAAAATCGACACCTATCAGCAAAAATCAACAACAAAAATCAGAAGCTAAAGTCGGGAATTTAAATTTTCTGTGGATGGAAACACTGTTACCAGAGAACACAAACCATCTTAAAATAAACTTATATACCCTACTAATATTTCCTAGCAGTATCATGACGATATCTAATAAACTAAGCATGTCGTTTAAAAAAAATATTTCATTCTATCTAAAGAAATGCCAATTATCTTTCCACGTAGAGAACAAGGGCTACTCTAAACCTCAAATGTATTTCCCCTAACAATTCAAGTGAGTGTGATACTTTCTATGGTGCGTTGTGTAGGACAAAGACGAGGCTTTCAGGTGCTGGTTCGTTTGTTCCAGTGTAGCCAACAAGAGGGAAATTATAGAGTAGAGAAAAAGTATAGAGTATAGAGTAGAGCGATATTTTCCGAATTTTCCCCCTAAAATAGAGATTTAAAATGTTCTATAGCATCAAATTCTGCAACCAGACAGACGCAATCTATCTTAAAATAAACTTTTGTACATCAATAATATATCCTACAAGTATCATGGTGATATCTAAGAAGCCAAGCTTGGATTGTAAAAAAATAGATTATTGTAAACAGAAAAATAAAAAAAATTAAGGTTTGGAAATTAAATTAGAATTTCTCGTGCGCCCCTAGAAACCCAATTATAACGATTTATATTTGTTTTTGTTCAATAAACACTGAAGTTTGATTGGCGTAAGTTGACTTGCATTCGTACGTATAGGTACGGATTTACAGATATAACTTTCGAAAATATAGAATTTTTTGACCGAAAATAGGAAAATTGTAATTTCTGTAGTTAGCAGCACTGATTATGAGTTATTCAAATTTGGGCGAAAACTTAGGTATCTACCAGAGGTATATACCTCACATGTCCTTGTTATATCTCTCTAAAACGAAGGAAGTTATACTGAAAAAACTAATAAAGAAAATTAGAAATTTGCAAATTTTCGAACTTTTTACTTCTGGCTCAAATTTGAGAAGGTAATTCGACTCTCAGGAAACCAAATTACCATCAGGATAAACTATGGTCCAACTATATTTGGCATAGAAAAGAATCTCTAGTGTTCACACAGCAGAGGATTAAGAAAATGACAACCCGTGTGCGCCACTTTCCCGACCCTGTCTCGAAAGGGTTAACAACGTATTTTCTGAAGTTATTTTCCCTTTACATTGCTCCCTTCATTAGAGAATGACATTCACATTGATATCTATCTATCTATCTATCTATCTATCTATCTATCTATCTATCTATCTATCTATCTATCTATCTATCTATCTATCTATCTATCTAGATAGATAGATAGATAGATAGATAGATAGATAGATAGATAGATAGATTGATTGATAGATAGATAGATAGATAGATAGATAGATAGATAGATAGATAGATAGATAGATAGATAGATAGATAGATAGATAGATAGATAGATAGATAGATAGATAGATAGATAGATAGATAGATAGATAGATAGATAGATAGATATCAATGTGAATGTCATTCTCTAATGAAGGGAGCAATGTAAAGGGAAAATAACTTCAGAAAATACGTTGTTAACCCTTTCGAGACAGGGTCGGGAAAGTGGCGCACACGGGTTGTCATTTTCTTAATCCTCTGCTGTGTGAACACTAGAGATTCTTTTCTATGCCAAATATAGTTGGACCATAGTTTATCCTGATGGTAATTTGGTTTCCTGAGAGTCGAATTACCTTCTCAAATTTGAGCCAGAAGTAAAAAGTTCGAAAATTTGCAAATTTCTAATTTTCTTTATTAGTTTTTTCAGTATAACTTCCTTCGTTTTAGAGAGATATAACAAGGACATGTGAGGTATATACCTCTGGTAGATACCTAAGTTTTCGCCCAAATTTGAATAACTCATAATCAGTGCTGCTAACTACAGAAATTACAATTTTTCTATTTTCGGTCAAAAAATTCTATATTTTCGAAAGTTATATCTGTAAATCCGTACCTATACGTACGAATGCAAGTCAACTTACGCCAATCAAACTTCAGTGTTTATTGAACAAAAACAAATATAAATCGTTATAATTGGGTTTCTAGGGGCGCACGAGAAATTCTAATTTAATTTCCAAACCTTAATTTTTTTTATTTTTCTGTTTACAATAATCTATTTTTTTACAATCCAAGCTTGGCTTCTTAGATATCACCATGATACTTGTAGGATATATTATTGATGTACAAAAGTTTATTTTAAGATAGATTGCGTCTGTCTGGTTGCAGAATTTGATGCTATAGAACATTTTAAATCTCTATTTTAGGGGGAAAATTCGGAAAATATCGCTCTACTCTATACTCTATACTTTTTCTCTACTCTATAATTTCCCTCTTGTTGGCTACACTGGAACAAACGAACCAGCACCTGAAAGCCTCGTCTTTGTCCTACACAACGCACCATAGAAAGTATCACACTCACTTGAATTGTTAGGGGAAATACATTTGAGGTTTAGAGTAGCCCTTGTTCTCTACGTGGAAAGATAATTGGCATTTCTTTAGATAGAATGAAATATTTTTTTTAAACGACATGCTTAGTTTATTAGATATCGTCATGATACTGCTAGGAAATATTAGTAGGGTATATAAGTTTATTTTAAGATGGTTTGTGTTCTCTGGTAACAGTGTTTCCATCCACAGAAAATTTAAATTCCCGACTTTAGCTTCTGATTTTTGTTGTTGATTTTTGCTGATAGGTGTCGATTTTTCCTTCTGAGACGGAAAAGATGTTAAAATTTCGTGTGTACAATAAGAGAGAATTTTTTTTTATTTCTGTCTTTGTATAGCAGCCAACGACTTCGTGTTTTTACTGTGTGTTGTCAACACACCCAAGAATTTTTGGAGACGTTGACCCATGTGGTGACAGTGGTGCTAGCTGCAAAAATTCTTAAAATTCAGTTAGGGAATTTTTGTGAATTTTCATCCCTACATTTCCTTCCATAATTTCCCTTTGGCTGGGAACACTGCATTCAAACTTACGCCATAAAATTACCACATCCTTCTTCTAAAAACAAGGTTTTAACCATTTCAATTGAGTATATAGTGTTTAATTTATAATTCATTAACTGAAAGCCTACGAAAACGCCAAAAATGACTCTATCTTGAAAAGATTGCGTAGCAATGAGACCTTAAAGTAGCTAGAGCAACTTACCCCCTCAGCTTACAATTACATGTTTTTCAAAAAAACTGAAACTTTACGTTTCAGTGGGTCATCATTATCTTTTAAAAAATAATGAAACATTTTTGATGATTCCGGGTCCCAGGAGGATAAGACACTATATCTATTATGTATTATTGATCCGACGTAATTCTACATCCGAGAAACGATACGTAATTATTAAGTTCTGCCATCTATATTCTTAGAAAAAATATATAGAATTAGAATTTTTTCCTAAGAAAAGAAAGAGTACAGCTGAAGTTTTAACACCAAATCTTTAGGCTACATTAATCATTTTGGATAATCCACTGCAAATAACAATACTCGTCTTTTTATTTGGCATATGTTAAAGATGAATGTTGAAATAAAACAATCAGTTCCAAAATTTTCTTCAGATTCACAATATAGAAGTTATGATTTTATCATTGTAGCAATGTACAAAGTACAGTATGTTTTGATAAGCTATTTGCTTTTCTTATAAACTTTCAGTTAAAGCAAAAAAAAAAAAAAAAAGTTCCCTAAATAAAAATCAGAAATATTTAGAAAGAACTCTTGAAAATAAATTAAAATTTAATTTTGATCTGCGTTAACTGAAGAACCTCAGAGGAAGGGTTCTAAACCTCCTATTCCCCTCTGTACGACCTCGGAATGCCGTAATTTTGCTTGTTCCATTAGTTTATTTTCATTACAAGAAATTGAGATAAAAACAAATGGAGATAACTGATTGAATGAGTTATATACTACTATATTCCTCTATTTTCAGTTGCAGAAGTTCATTCTTTGCTTTTGTTTAAAGTGTCACATTACTGAAAATGAGTCAACAACAGTTGTCAACGCTGTACTGTACATTCAAATTTCCCTTTAAACATCAGGAGACAGCAGTTCTTTTGCCCCACTGCCTGTGTTTCCCTTCAGTACTACTCACAGTTAAGAAGCCTCATCCCTTCAAAATTAAAATACCGCTAATTTTACAGTAATTATGTGATATATTTGAATAGATAAAATATAATCGAAATGGGAACAAGAGCGCCCTAGACAATATCATTTTACATAAGATACCGTTATCACAACTCACTTATCTGCTTTCGATTTCGAGCCATTTTGAAATCAGCATTTATTTTCGCGTTTCTAGACGACTGAAAACGGAAAGCCACTAGATGACTTGTGATAACGGCACCTCACGCAAAATAATATTGTCTAGGGCGCTTTTGTTCCACACTTCAATTATCTTTTATCTATTTGAAGATATCACATAATTACTATAAAATTAGCGGTATTTTAATTTCGCCGGGATGAGGCCTCTTAAGTAGCCTACAACGCTTGCAGCCCCATTGTAAACCGATCATGGGATGCATATACGCAAGGGTAGAGTAAGCGGAGAGTGTATTTTAAATTTAAAGAAATAAAAGAATGAAACGAAACTATTTGAATATAATGATTATTAAATATTTTAAGGAGCAAGAAACAGCGAACAATATTTGGTGGTTCGCGTGCTCTTTGAACTGCATAAGACGACACCACTGTAATCCACCCCTGCTCATCCTACTCCGTCGGAGGGAAAGAGGGCTACTTTTATCAAAGGTGAATTTCCCCCCTTTCGAGTATTATATCCGTCTGATACATTTTAAAAAGATATTTTGCAGTCTCCATTTAAAAGCCTCACCATATTTCTCTTCAGACATATCCACAAAGCAATAGATTCTACGAAAAACTTTTTGTTTAGAATTTTATAAAGTACAATTTTCTTCATAACTATTTCTTGCAAACAATTTATAATTTTCGAGATAATTGCTATAAACTAGACTTCCCCCGCAATACAAAAATTCACGGAACAAATCAAGGATACTTTCAGAATATGCTGAGGAAATCAAAATAATGGTCTCCACAAAAGTCCAGCGTGTTCGGAATTTCTTCGAGTTTGCCCATCTTTGTCTAATTTCGCTGAGCTAATAATGTTTTCGTTCTTCAGAAAACAAACGCTACTTTTGTATTGATACTATGACTCTGTGTGGTTCAGTTCCATAGTTCCTGTCATGTGGTACCTGTGACTGAACAGAATGACTCGTAGATTTACCTGAAAGTTCAATTCCTTATTAGATCCTGGAGTAAAGTACGAAGGGCACATATAGATATGTAATACACAAGCAGGCGAAACTACTCTAGGAGTTTATCAGTAGTTATTTGGCTTAACTTTTGATTAGAAGAGAACATTGTCATTCCATTTATACTTAAAGATCTAAGTAACGATCTCTTGTACTAGTGCAAGAAAAATTTCTTCTAAGCATGATCAATACAGGGTAAGTATGTCCGGTGTTTCTTTACTTTTTTGGAGTAACCTATTTTATTCTTATATATTAATATAGTTGAGCATGAACTCCTTTCAAAATAAGAATAAATATTAGAAAGTGAAATGTAGGGGTAATATTTTTTGATATGACATCGCACTTCACAGTGCAAATGGTAAAGAAAACAAAGTGGCGAAATGTTATTTCGAAATTTTAAATGAAAGTCAAATTTAGTGATCATATAAGGAAAATCAGATGAACTAACAAAACGGTCTGATACAGTAAATTTTAAAACTCTTAAGCGCATAGTAATGACTCATCAACTTTAATCTCATATTTATGGCATGAATACTATGTAAATGAAGGTTATGTAATTGCATCGTACCAATTATTGTAATTGTGTAGAAAGAAGTAATGATTATACGTCCAATTTAGGCAATGCATAAGTGTAGGAAGTCTTACAGGACGTCTAGGTTCGTCCATTCAAAAGGTATCATAGCAGAAACCGTAATATTCCGTAAAGTGTTTTTAGCAATTTATTCGGCGTTTCAGTAATAACTTCCATCTCAACTACAAGTCCTCTGTTCAAACCGGGAATAACGTTCCGCAGATGGCGGCCCAGGATAAGACGCACATTAACCTGTTTGCAACGTTGTATTACTATTTACAGTTATTTTCGTGCAGTTTTACTATAGGGGTCCATAGTATAAGTAGTAATAGGATAGGGATAGGAACGGGTTAGAAGCCCCGCAGGGGTTCGTTGGGTTCTGATCTCGACATAAAATGGGTAAATTAAAGACCCCCAAACATTTCACAATCTGGGGTCCGTATAGAAAAACTACACCGTTATTTTAGTAAACTTTACTCCTGTTTCATTTCCGGCGTTCACTTTTACTGATAATACATATATTATTTATTTAATGCTTCTTTTGGTCTTTCCTACATCCGTATCCATCTGTATAACGTACAGGTTTACATTTGGCGCACCGCTAGAAAAATTCTTTCATTAATTTCCTTCTTATTGCCCTCGAAATGGTTTTCACTGGACGATATGAAAATATTTCACTCGGCATAGATAAAATGTAAGGGGACCACCAGAAGTAATTGTTGAAATAATTAAAATTCTTTTACGATATGCGTATAAATAAGGCTTCCGGATGTGTAGCTAGTGACAGAAACTAGCCTGTGCTAGATAGCCATTAAAAAGCACGTATGCTACCTAACCGAGGTAGGGCAGGGTGAAGCTAATGGGATGCGTTTGAAGGCAGGTGCGTCAGCGATGGTGGGTATACGCACAAGCGAGGGTGGTGGAAAGAACGAGGGTTTTGGCTATGATAGAATTCATATAGCACTAGTCGTGGTTCTATACTAGTAACTCTGTACTTGTAAACATAAAATACTGATTCTGTACACTATGCAGAAATATACCGCCAGTAGAAAATAGCATATAGTAGAGCTGTCTTTCATATGCACTCACTTATTTCCTCGGTTGTAAAGCACTTGTAATGATTTTACAGTAGAAATCCTACACTTGTAAACCTAAAAAACGCATGTATTACTTTGTTCTTAATTCTATCGCCTGCAAAAATTAGTTCCTTGTAAACGTCTTTTGATAAAAAGTATAGTATTTTACCTGTAAATCTTCCAAAATGTGGTGCGCCAAACCTAGACCTGCACCAACAATGGGTCCTATCACACACGTCCTTGGGATATTAAAAATTACAAAACTGATACCAAGATACTAGTTTCGTGCGTGTTGTCGCATTCTGTGAAGACGCAGGCAAGGTCCTAGATTACTGGTCCCTCTTTCCATTGAGCAGTAATAAAGACAGAAAACAACGTGCCCTGCGGGGCTCTAACCCGCCTTCACTCGCTACCGCTCGCTCGGTAATACTATGTAAATTAAATGTATAAACTAGTACAGAAAGAAACCCACCCAACAATATCCTACATGGGGGTCCCGTAATCTAGAACCTTCCCATTCACACCTTTATTCAGGAAAAAATAGATTTTTAAAAAAGCATAATGCGCTCTAAATTACTAGTTGCAGATTTACTTCAAGAGGCCTCAGCTAATACAATCAGAGGTTTTGGCATAAACTACAGTGCATACAACTCAAACCAACTTCTGCTAGGTGGTCACTAAAAGGCACGAATGGTATCTAATTGAGTCAGGGGAGCAGGGAGGCTCGACCGGCAGCAATAGGGTGCTACATAGGGTGCAGGCGTGTCAGCATTGGTTGTTATACACATATAGAAGGATAGTAGAAAAATACTTCATATAGCATAAAATATATGCCTTGTGTCGTAAGGCTTTCAGACACTTGTATGATCACTTTGTATAGTGCCTTGACATAACACTTCATCATTATATTTTCGTTATGGGGAACTATGTGTGAAAAGGGCACTTTGCATTTCGTACTTCTACCTTAGTATATATGCCCGATGTATTTTCATTACTGGTGTAATCCTATTCCAACTCCCAAGTGACGAGTTAAGTACTGTATCGCCGGACCAGTTTTAGGAAATTGAAGTTAAGAAGGTGGTTGTTGTTGTAATGTTTTCGATGTTCTAAACGGCACTGTATGGAGAGACGGGAGAGGTACACTTCTTACGATTTATATGTCAAAGTAACATATCGTATTTGACTTTCATAGAATTGTACAAAAATAACGAGCGTGTAATCTAACCGACCTAATCTGCTAAGTGGCCACTACTGCGGTATATATCTGCAAAGTGTACAGCAGCTGTATTTTATGATTACAAATGGTACGTTACTAGTATGGAACAATGACAAGAGCTATTGAAACTCGTATCATTCCCAAAACCCACCTGTTTTCAGCACTCTCGCCGCGTCGCTCACGTGTATGCTCCCTTCTGACGCACTCACGCGTTTTCGCGCGGGCCCACCAGCTTCGCACTGTCGTGACTCCGTTAGATAATATTCATGCTTTTTAGTGTCCACCTAACATGCGGTTTGCTTTTTGCTTTTTTGCCATTCATGTGGACGCGTAATTTTCTCTTCTAAATAGTAATTTTCTCTTCTAAATTGTAAAAGCTACACGCCTCTGTTTTGAAGGTAACTGACTTGAAACTCAACTTAACCTAAGCTATTGTAACGTAATCTAATCTCACCAAATGTTTTTTTAAATTTTCGTAGATCCAGTGATACAGCACAAATGCCCAAGTAACATTTCTTCTGTGGGCTTTACAAATTCCCCTTCTCCTCACATAAAATTGAATAGTACCCAAAATTTAGCCCCATTTCACATGCAATTTCCCACTTCACATGCAAGTTTCCACTCAACTCTACATTTCTGTTTTCTCTCCATTACAGCAGTAAATATGTACTAGGTTTGTTAATAAAGCAGTGGGTTTGAAACCTCATATTATGCTCTGTTGCTTGTGTACCTAATATCGCACCAATCCGCAAACTCACCTAGTCCAGAATGTAACACTTTGTTACTCTCATGGTGACACTTCTTCTGATTCTGTTCATTTTTCCGTAAATTTTGTTTTGCGGGTCCGCCATCTGCGGCAAACCCGAAACCGGAAGTAGTCGAAATTAACCACTTCCGGTTTCAGTATTTTTTTGCCATGGGATAATAAAAATAGCGACAAGCTTTTATTTTTATGCAATCGATTTCGGGTGTCAAGACAACATATCGCCACTACCGAAGCCGGAAGTGGTTGAAATGTACAAGTTCTGGTGTTATATCGTTTCTATGCCAGTGCAGGATTGTGCGTGAAATTACAAAAAAAAAAAAAAAAAAAAAAATCTCACTTTTTTTTTTTTTTTTTTTTACCTCAAATGATTGCCCTGTTACTACTGTGGCGCATGCCGAAATAATTGTGTACAGATTGAAATATGGGTGTAAATTGATGTTCTTCCCCTTACTAGTATAAATACACGCCCTGACACATGTATGATATTCACGCCCGGACACATGATGTATACCATTAAAAAAAAAATTGTGCTAGGCTGACACTAAAAGCGAGGATGCTAATTAGTAAGTCCAAATAATTAGGGCAGCAGTGCTGTAGGGGAGGGGGAGGGCTTGCGCGAGGTTGCATCCGTAAAGAACAGGTCGTCAGTGACGGAAGGTATGTGTATAAAAAAAGAATAGTGTAAATTGCTAGTTGATATCACACAAAATCACATAGGCTAGAGCACTTGTATTGGTTTTGCACCAGTAACTTGTAGTCATAAGATACAGCTTTCGTACGTTGTGCAGAAATAGTACTTGGGGCGTTCAGAAATGATTGGCACTACAATTAATTTGTTTTCACAGGAACCATTTATTTAACAAGCGATTACAGTTTATTTTAGAGGTATTTCTCGGCAATGTCTATGCACCTTTGCCACCGTTCTGGAAGCTTCCTTATTTGTGTAGCAAACGATTCTTTAGGAGTATCTCTCTGCCACTGGCGGACAAATGCGTGGAGTTCATAATTTGTGTTGAACATTTTCCCTCTCATGCCCTCTTCCATTGTGTCGAATAAAGCATAGTCGCTAGGAGCCAGATCCGGCAAATATGGAGGATACGGCAGTACACTAAACCCTAGTTCATGCACTGTGGCAATTGTCTGGCGACTGACATGTGGCCGTGCATTGTCGTGTTGGAGAAGATCGCCACGGCCCCATTTTCCTTGGTTGGATGCGTCGGCGGACTCTATGCAGCGAACTGCAGTAGCTCTCACTGTCGATGGACTTATTGGGAGGAAGCCATTCCACCAGCAGTATCCCTTCTTGATCCCAGAAAACGGTCGCCATTTGTTTCCGCACGAATAGTCGTATCCGTGCGTTCTTGGGACGAGGGCTTCCAGTATACCTCCATTCTATAGACTGGCGTTTCTTTTCTGGATTCTCGTAGAGGAACCATGCTTCCTCGACGGTGACCAGACGCTCAAAGAACTCGGTCGGATTTTCACTGTACTGTTGCATCAACTGCTGGTAAATCTCCACGCGCTTTTGTTTCTGTGCAAAGGTGAGGTTATGAAGCACCCATTGTGTACACACCTTGTGCAGCTTCAAATCCTCATGAATGACAGTGTAGAGAAACCCCGTGATAGACCTGTTTCTTTCTCTAGTTCATCAAACGTGATTCTCCTATGCTCCATTATCAAATCATTCATTCGCGTTGCATTGCATGGTCTGCGTGCAGTTGCAGGACGCCCAGTGCTTTTGTTTTTTGCAGCACTGTATTTGCCTTCTTTGAATTCGGATACCCAACGAAACACGGATCTGCGACTTGGTGCTGTGTCCCCATATACGGCTAATAATCTGTTGTGGATGTCTGAAGTATTCAGTCCTTCCCTCCAGAGAAACCACACTGTACACTGTTGCCCATGTGTGTCTGCTTGCATGCTGTCTTTTCGCTGTCGACCTGAGTCCTGGCAAGTTGGAACTACTGCTGCTATAATGTGCTATCTACGGAAAGAAACAAAACCATTTAGTGGGGTTTGATAGTACTATATTGTCTATCTTAATGCATATATCAACAAACATTTCAAACTGCTACTTGGCACCAGTTATAGGGGGAATGCCAATCATTGTTGAATAAACTAAATATGTTACATAACCATCTTTGATATGCACTCACTTATTCAATTTAACATCTATCGCCATAGAACGAATGGGGTTTCGGGTTCGATCCTAAAGGAAGACGCCTTCCTTGCTGTCTGTGCCTTTTGCTACTGTTGAAACTATTTCTCATAAATGTGTGGGAACACAGACTTCTGACGACAAAAGTCCAGTAATTCCAGGACCCGAGTTGCATCGCCCATCGAACTCTGCAAGTCTCCACGTGTTTCTGTTAGTGGTAATCTTCGGCGAACACCATCTCATCGTCGCTCACCTTACAATGCCGGCTTAAAGTTAAGGAAGTGTATACGCCAACTCAGTGATACTATTCTTTTCCCGAAAAGACAAAAGTGATACTGTTCTTCACGTGTTCGTAAGCCACCTGCAGTTTCTTTGAATCTGACATGGTGGAAGACAAACTAATAGACACTGAGCTTACGGTACTTGCCCACGTGGAAAAGTTAGCTTGAAACGTTGATTTATGTTTTATATATTTTTCTTAAAAAATATTATTATATATATTTTCCTCATTGTTACTACTATTATATATTTTCTCTGTTGTCATTTTTTATCTTTATAAATACATATTTATTATTATTATATATTTCTTTTTCTCACATATTATTTTCTGTCTCTTTGGTTAGAGTACTCACCTCTGGTAATAGCGGCTGTGGCTTTTCTCCAGATTCTTGTTTCCTGCCATTCCATCAGTTCTTTCATAATCATTGGTCTTCTTTATTGTATACGGCATAAGCGTGGAACATTAAATCAAAGATTTCTTTCTTCCCTGTAAGATACAAGAGAGACGGCAGTATTAAACAGAAGAGTTGAGTTGATTTTGGGTTTAACGTCCCTTTCAGCAGCGAGGCTATATGAGACGTGGACCTACTGATTAACGTGGAATTCGTACCAAATGAACTCCCGCCGGGAAGTATTGAACGGAAGTTTACGGATATATCATTTTAATGTTTTAAAACTAACTTAGTATTTTGACGTTTTTTAGAACCGAATAAGTCACAACAAAAGCTCCAAGCAGGAAGTGTTTCCATATTAGTTATTGATCTTCGCCAATAGTAACCCTCGTGAAAGAATTTCCATTTTGATCCTTGGACTCCCGTCCGATCAAGTTCTCGTAAGCGCACTATACCAGGTGGTCGGAAAGTAACTACCTGTGTTGAATATGTTTTCCGTTCTAAAATATTGTAGGTATAAACTCAATTTTTTGCACATATGTAGTTTATTATATACTGTTATCTTTCCAAAAGTTACAACTCAGTTTGTGCTCCAGTATTCTGTAGACACTGTCTCACACGAACAGGTACGTTTGCTACGACCTTCTTTAAGATCTCAGAAGGAACGCCACTTATAATCTCATGGATCTTATTCTCACGTTTGCCAAGAGTTTATGGTTTGCTGCGATACACTTTGTCCTTAGCCCATAAAAAGAAATCGCATGGAATTCTCGCTAGCCATTTTATGGGACCCTAGCGTCTTGCGAAGCATTCAAGCCATTGTCTTACAGCCAAGGAAAGCTAGATCCCACAGCGTAAGGATCAAGAGCGATTGTCAGTAAAACTCAACTAAAGTGCAAACGACTCTTTGGAGACCATGATGAATGAAAGAAAAAGTGGCAGCACTTGTATAGCAAGATAATCCCTTTAATATATAGGCTCTTCCTTTTTCTTATTATTTTCAGTCTAAATAGCCTTCGGCTGGATCTCAAACCTTAAGCCACCCAAACTTCGTACAGCCTTCATATTCTAAATTTACTTCAGATTATATAATGTGGTAGGATAAATATATTCGCCAGTCTCTACGTAAGCGGACTTACATAAACCAAGTAAAATACTGGACACACTAGGCTACAAGGTTAAATAGAAATAGATAACATAAAATAGAATTACTGCAGCATATAAGATCATGATCAATTTTCTATCCTGGAAAAATGTCTAAATATAACTTTTCCTTATTTTGCAGGAAGTTAGCAGGTCGCACTGTGTTTATCACGGGCGCCAGTCGAGGGATTGGTAAAGCCATAGCCATGAAAGTGGCGAAGGATGGAGCGAATGTTGTAATTGCCGCAAAGACGGCGGAACCACATCCAAAACTTCCAGGAACTATTTACACAGCAGCAAAAGACAGTAAGTATACAGTTTTCTTTACTTACAAATTTTCTTCGCACTTCCGAGTTCAGTATTGCATTACCGTGTGTCATCCTATCGGGTGTGTGTGTGTACGAGGGCTTTCCAATGGTTTCGTCCCACTATTTATCCTCCAGGATTTTTTCTTTTAATTTCTCTTGTTTTTACATCCTTATGTACTTCCTGCTCCCATTAATTCTTCGGTCTTCGCATTCGTTTGTACAGATTTCTGCTTTCATTCGTTCTACATGTCCTTAGCAACGTACTTTAGATTTTCGTACTTTTTGTTGGACAGTCTCTTGGGTGAGTTTAATTGTACTAATTTAATTCCTCTTCGATCTTTTCTTACCTTTCCGAGAGTATATAAACGACTTTTATCTCGTGTATTCTGCCAACTCTGTTTTCGTCATTACCCGTCTTTCTGCACCTAAGCTTGTTCATATTAAGAATGTGACAGAGAACTATGAACTCTACCAACATTCATAAGTTAACGGGGTGAGATGAGTTTTTATTCTGTGTGTGTAACTTTTTATTTTCTGATTTATTTTCCGAAATTCTCTGAATACTAAACGCCTGTCGCCTGAAGAGCAAAACTCGTATCTCTCGGTTTCTACCATGCAACTATGTATAATAGAAATATGGACATTTTGGCAATCTCCATTCGTCCTATGGTATCAGTATGGCTCGAATTAACAATAACAAGTGTGGCTCGCGTTCTTCTTGAAATAAGGTATATCCGATATTAGCCGACGTCTTTTGCCGGCAGGCGTTTAAGTCTTCATTTAAAAAATGACAGTTAAAAGTATAAATGAGACCATATAATTTCTAGTTTTACTTATCTAATGCAGTGGTTACGCCATTATTCCAAGAAAATATTTGTAGGCTTTAGCAGTCAATATTTATGATACGTGGCAGAGCCAGAGAGTAAGTAAAGTAGCATTGATTCAATACTAGGTCCATTTTATAAACATTGTTGTATGTTCTGAAAACATATATTATATAATGTGCTAGAATATTTACTTATCATCCAGGAACACTTGTATAGAATGTGACATAGTAATTTAGAATCTGATGGAAAATTATAATTGTGAAGATTCTCTAATTAATGTATGAACTGTTGTTTTGCAGTTGAGGACGCGGGTGGCAAGTGTTTGCCCTGCATTGTGGATGTTCGAGACGAGTCCCAGGTGCAGGCAGCGGTCGACTCAGCCGTCCAGAAATTCGGAGGGATTGATATTCTAGTGAATAATGCCAGTGCCATTTCTCTCACAGGGACGTTGGATACGCCTATGAAGAAATACGATCTAATGCACCAAATCAACACCAGAGGAACATATCTTGTGTAAGGAACACACTCCTTTTAAAACCCTTACTGCTGGCTTTAATTGTTCTATATGTAAGCTTAGAATAACTATTTAAAAATTTTCCTCTATCGTTTAGTGTTATGTGTGCTGATGGACTTATTTATTTTATTCCGAACTACGGTAGTAATGAAACAGATCTTGTAATAGGAAAAAGACTTGAATTCTGGATTTGAACGAATTTGGTTTTCATAAGTTTTAGACTCTGGAAAACAATTTCTTGATTTACCTGTATGTGCGTAGGCCTACAAGTTGTACAGTTCAATGTATTGGCTAGTGGACGCTATTCGATAAATATTGGATAAATGAATAAAAGGTACTAACCTGTGAATCCTATTGAAAATTTGAGTTTAGATTATTTCAGTATATCTTGGAATATCGCTCGTAGCGACATATATTTTGCTTAATGGCATAATAGGATGCACATTAATAATAAAATAGAAAAAGTCTGTGTCACTGAAGCATACAGCTGTCAAAACAGCTTTCCGATATTACGTCTGTCATCTTCATGTGTGTATTTTTTAGGAAAAAATTATGCTGCTAGTAGAGCTACATACATATTTTATTATCAATACCCTCCAATTGTACCGAAAAAAGTTAGTGTTATTAATATTTCTTGTTAAGTAGTTCCACTTCTTACATTCACTCTGTAAATACCAACAAATACCCATGTTATAACATTACTCTTTATAATGATGCACATTTCTCTGCGTTATTCTTATAACTTGGAAGACTTTGAGCCGACAAGAAATAGATCTGGTATAACTTTTATTATTTTATTTATGTGTTCATTTATTAATATTTTACGTCTAACGATTATGCACTGAGACTAATGGAGATACTGATGATGGTGCAATTACGAAAGTGGAGAAAATGGGAGAACTCCCAAAAAAAGCCATATACACTGTATTTGTCCACCACAAAGCCCACTTGGCGGGAGCTTGGGTCCAACTAGGGGCCCCAGCGCCAGAGGGAGCCCTCTACCACTGAGCCACCTCGGTCTCTCACGCCTTATTGTAACCGTATAAGTACAAATCACTAACGAGCAGTGATAATAATCAATATAGGAAATAAAATAAAGAGCTTCATACTGCAAAAGTCCTACGAATTAAGTAGCACTTTGAATGAAGATGTCCTCATCTTCGGCAAGACGATCAACTTGGTTAGGTCAATACCCTTCCTCCGTTACTCTCCAACATATGTTCGAAACTAGCCTTTTATCCCAACTTCCCCGCAGAAAGTATTTCGCTACGCAGATGATACCTGACTGACTTCAAATCTTATTTAACCTATTCTCAACAATCTAGTGGGTTAACAACGTCATTTGCTAGCATGAAAAGTTGTATATAGGTCAGACCAAAAAGAATATTTGTACCAGAATAATTAAACATGTTTGTGCTACTAGGACTCTCAATCTCCAGCAATTACCTGGACGTTTCTAACCTTTTTCAAACTTATTTAAGCTGAAGCTGAGGATTGTGTTCCTCGAAAGTGCTACTTGAGTATTGGTATTTTTGCAGTGGCCATAAAACTTTTTATTTTATTTGCTTCTTGTAATCACTTCACTATATACTAAAAGAGTAATTTGTAAGTTTGTAGTTGTTAGATTTTTCAGGAGTATCTGATGAACGAGATGGTCACTCGAGTAGTGCTCGCTGACTTCTAATATCCCGGAAATTTTTTCAGCCACTCCATCATAGTGCGAGAGGGCGTCATCTTGGTTGAGAAGTGTTGTAGGTTCGCTTCGTATCGAACACTAGGCATGAACACAGATCCCACAGTTGGTGAATCTTATCCCCCAGGGCGCTATGGCTTTAGTTCTGTCAACTGCTTTTAGTGTGATATCTACATGATAGCTTCCGTAACCACTACGCTAGCCATCCTCAAGCCATACACTTTTCAGATTGGTATTTGGCCGTTTAGAACACATGAATTGTATCGCAATTTACAAATACTGTGAAACCTGGACAATCCTATATATATATATATATATATATATATATATATATATATATATATAGGATGTATAAAAAAAAGACTTTACAACTTTGAAAACTCCTTGATTTATTCATTTATCTTACAGAAATGGTTTTGGTGTCATTTTGTAGCAGAATATATGAAGTTTTGACTCACGTAGTACACTTGTTCAGAAACAAACCACCGCAAGCGCTAGCGGCAGTTGCAGCAAAGATGGCTGCCTTTACTAGTCCCGAGTGTACTAGTTGGGTGTTTTAAATTAAAGAATCCAAGTCTGCTACAACTGTGCAACGTAATTTTCGTACAAAGTATGGTAAAGAACCTCCCAATAGGCCTACTATTTATCAGTGCTTTATTGAAACTGGATGTTCGGTAAGACACAACAAATTTTCACATCTTCCCCGTACGTCTGAAGACATTGTAGAGCAAGTAAGACTTCAGATGGGATGTGTGCCGCATCACCAATGCAAGCCAAATTGAACCTCTTTAAATATAAGGTATAATAATAATAATAATAATAATAATAATAATAATAATAATAATAAAAGGATGTATTCTGCTACAAAATAACACCAAAACCATGTCTGTTAGCCAAATAAATAAATCAATGTGAGATTTCTAATTTGTAAAGTTCTTTTACCCTGGATATATATATATATAACATGGTATAACTGAATATTGTATGAATTTCATTAAATGTATACCTATAGGCTTGGTATTAAAAATACTTGTTGCTTCATGTGTTTTTCACAAATATAATTATGTGGTATTTGGTCGTTGTTTTCAGTTCGAAATTGTGCCTTCCCCATTTGAAGAATGGAAAGAACCCTCACATTCTAAACATGAGTCCACCACTGAACATGAATCCCCGTTGGTTTAGGAACCATGTGGCGTACACGATGGCCAAGTACGGGATGTCCATGTGTGTCCTTGGAATGGCGGAGGAGTTCAGAGACGACCGGATAGCTGTCAATGCATTGTGGCCAAGAACAGGTAAAATGTCACATTATCAACTGAGTCTATAAAGTGTACAGTTTTCAAGAAAGTTGATGTACCTGCGTCACGGTAATTATTTTCTTATTTTAAACTTTCTGACTATATTTGACACACATACACTTATCTAAAGAATCTGAATGATAAAATACAGGGTGTCCCATAAGTATATATATATATATGACGTTTCAAATACTACTGTAAAGAAACTAGCAACATAAAAACACATTACTCTCATACCTTTCCTTACTAGAATTTTAATCTCTGTTCTCCAAGACATGGTCCACCAATGCGCCATTCAAATCGACACATGCCTCGAGCAATGTTGTCACAACCAGCTTGACATATCCGTAATGGTATCCTGTGATAGCTTTCCGTTGCGTATGTGATGTTGATACACTTTGTCGTTTGAAACACTGCGTAAGAAAAAATCAGGTGGTTTCAAATCGGGAAATCGAGCTGGCCACTCCACAGACCCACGTCGATCAAACCAGTAGTTGGAGAATATTCCGTTCAGCCCCACCATCTTGTCTGGCGTACACTAACGACTCTAAGTTCAGTGACCGCTATCCGAACTCTCAGGCTTATAACGTTTACTCCATAGGATGGTGATCCAGATAGAGCAAACATTATATTATATAGTCGTAAATAGGACGTTTGCTCGAGTGTTGACGATGAAACAAGTTATCCGAAGAAAGCTTCTTTCAACATCAACTACACATAAGCAAAAATTCTATGTACAACTTTTAGAGACACAAAAAAAAAATTTAGCATTATGTTCTCGAAAATTAACAAATTACACAAATAATGAGTAAAAAAAGTAAATTTTGCACCATGCACTTAAACGAATCACCACGAGGCGTGAGGGGATGACATGCACAATCGCAGAAAATACTCGTCAATTGATTCATAAATTTTAATGATTGAAATACTTACAAGTCCCAATATTATAGTATGGGATATTATTATGATGATTACATATTGATGGATTTCTAATACTCTGATATCAATGGATAATTATATAAATGTTGAAGTATATGTCGCAGCTAGAAAATCATGTTGAGTAATGAGTCCTTTCGCGCCGAATGGCGTCGCCTATCGCCAAGTCTCTTTAGCTCTCGCTGTTCGCGTGAGTTTCACGCGTTAAATGACGTAAGAGCAGACAGAGCTGTGATTGGCTGAAGAAGTGTTGATCAAGGTCACTCCGCCCACATGCATCCGATGAGTGGGAACACACACATACATACACAGAGAACGTCGTCTGCTAGTGTATGCTAGCCCTTTAACCCTTGTACGCATGGTTCAGTAAATATACGCTAATGCATATGCAGGGCCTCCGAGGCCCTGTATGTTATTTAAAGGGTTCTATTTGGAATTTGATGCAAATTACTACTGGCAGCCCTATTTTAGCTTAATTTATTACACAATAGACTAACAATGGGCATTTTCATAAATATACAAGTTTTAAAACAACGTTTACAATTATTTTATATTTATTACAATTATTAGAAAATACAAAAAAAAAAAAAAAAAAAAACACTGTAACAATATATTTTCCTCAAATATACTTTTGTCAGTTTACTCATACACTTCATAATGTTCTAGTTTATTTTAAAATTCTAAACACACCTGTGTGAAATGGTTTATAATCATCAAAAGAACAATATTTATATAATTTCTGACATTCTTGTATGCAAATGACATCATTGTTTAGCACTTTTGAGAAAAAATGTATCTACAAAATGCATGAATTGCAAATTATTTTATGTGTTCTTTGCAAATCCTTTTGCCACACTAGTAGCATACCAACGGTCTCTTTCTATTAATACTGTATGGACAAAATTCATATTATCTTATTGTTTCACCTGCTTATTCTTTTTCAGTTCCGGATATCTTCAAAACACTAATTGTTATTAGTGGCAAGTTGGGTATTTGTGATCTTAGAATCACCTGGTTTCTCATTAAATTTTCTGCCAGTTCCTGCAAGAATAATGGACGATTGTCTTTCTTGTTTTCATAGAAATTTTGATTCTGCATCCTGAAAACAATGGGACTATTTATCTGCCACATCCATCATATTTGACCAGAGAGCAAAGGGTCACCTTCTAGTTTGTCTTTTGCATGTATAGTCTCTAACGTCTTACCAAAAACATCAACTCCACATTTAGTTTTGTTGTAATAGCTTATAATCACTGGCTTTCTTTTGAGGCTATTTTCATCAACTGTCTTATCATGATGCATGGTGGTTATCAAAATCTCTGTCTTCTTTTTCTTTGGCACTTAGCTGACCATAGTGAAATTTTGCTTCAATGCAAACATTGATGAACCTACTCATCAAAGAGATGAGGCTCTCATTTCAACTGGAATGTCGCGTTTGTTTTGCCTTAGTGTTTCCATAACCGTAAGTCATTGTTGTAGCATATACTCTGTCAGATCAGCACTATCAAAGACATTATCCATAGAAATATTTCGTGAAGTTCCAGAAACGGTTTTGCAGAGGTATTTTACTACATTCTTCCCAGATTCCTCTTCAACTGATTTCTTTTGGTTTTCTTTCTGTGTATACAAAACCATCAACGGCATATGATGATTGAGCATCGCACAACCAAAATATTTTTATTACGTACCTTCAAGATTTTCGAGGCGTGTGAATATACGTGTCAATGAACTCACACCTACCTCGAAGTGGCACTAGCTGTTGATCTACAGTAAGTTCTTCACACGGAACAATCACTTTTGTACAGTTTCACAGAAATATTTCTTGCACAAAACGAATAGGTGCCAGTATATCATTTTCAAAATGGATTTTGCTTGTACGTTTATGATCAATCGTAAGGCTTTCTTTATGTCTTCAAACCTGTCGACAGACATAATGCTTTGAACATTGGTTTGACTTCATAGAGATGAACAGTTCAATGATTGGCACATCCCAGCTTTTTTTCTACTCCTACTAGTAGCAAAATGCCATGAAAAGCATTCATTTAGTCCAGACTATCATTTTTCCACTCTTTTCGTTTCAATGTTGCAACCCTTCTTCCCTCGTTTTCTATAGTATAAAATTCCATTCAACATTTCCTTTCAAATGAAACAGTCAAACGCATCTTTTGGACTTATTCGTTTCACTCTCTTTGAAACACCTGGGGAAAACTTCATTATATTATGTGCTGGAGTCCGTGATGAAGGTGTTTTCTTTTTACAAATTGTGTCGTTTGGACTAAAATGTGTATCGGAATCACTAATAGCTTAATTCCCACTGGTGCTTTCAGAGCGTGATGACGGATCGAAATGTTCATCACTTACACTTACCCTTACACTTCCTTGATGAACTGTATTATTGGATTCTTCATCCTCAGTTTCCTCACTATTACTGTTCGACTGTACACTATCATCAAGACACTCATTTACAAAACGGACAAAATCATCCTCACACACTCTCTTCGTAGTTCACCTTCCACTAGCCGTAGATGTCATTTTGAAAAAACACAAATTGCACATCAATGTAACTGGGCATTGCAAATTGCACCTAGTCACAATATAAAACAGTGGAAGATATATATATATATATATATATATATATATATAAGAACTTTATTGTATCAACTCTGTTGCTGTAATTGTTCGAACAAAGGAAATAAGTTACCAAAACGCTCTAATAAATGGCTGATAGACTATATAAACAATCTTATATAGAAACGATTGATAAAACCTTGCATATGTATTGCAGCGCTAACTACTGGGCATAAAATAAGCAATTATAAATAGGACTAATTGCAAATAAGTACAATAATAATAAAAAGAAGTAATGAAACTAAGTAAAATATTCGTTTAGGACCAATTTTATTTACAATGGATTTCAAATAATTTGCATACCATTATTATTTCATTAGGGCCTCCCAGGCCCTGCATATGCATTTAAGGGGTTACTAAATTAAACCAAAAATTACTTTTTCCAGATAATGCAAAAAATATTCTAAAGCTACTCATGAATGCGTAAAAGGATGTTAAAAGAATACACAATGTGCAAGGCTTTTTGATTGACTAGATTTGCAATAACTTTGAAAAGGAAACCCTACAGGGCCTGAGAGGCCCTGCATATGCATACAAGGGTTAAATTAAAAAGAGAGTTAAACTGCTTGCGCTGCATACAGCCAAAATAATGTCATAAATGAGTTTATGACAAATGGCACCCGAACAGCTGATAGGTAAAGTTCTGGTGAGATACGTTTATCCTAAGAACCCTGGCAACACTTATAGTTTGTGTCTGCGTATGACGAGGACACACTGTAAGTTGTTGAAGCACTCTTCACTTGGGCCATAGTTCACATTAACGCTTGGTTAACACTGCACTCACTAAAATAAAATGTTTATTCAGTCCACTAATATGTAATATATCAATAAATGCATAAAAATATTTATTATAGTCTTATTAGTCCAAATGTAAGTTCACTCAATACTTAAAGAAATTGGATATTTAACACATACCATAAAATATTACAAATAATATGAATAAAATGAGAAAACACTTCAAACAATGAATTAATTTCAACCTTTAAAACACTTTCACTTTTGCAATTAATTGAACAAAACAAAAAGAAAGAATGAGTATAGATATATATATATATATATATTTTTAGTTCGAATAACAACACTTCACAGTTTAGTTATAGCACACTGTTTATACTTTTACTATCTGCACATGTCACACTGTCCATGTTGTCCACTATTCACAATCTACACCATGCTCCAGAACAATGTCCAGTCCATAAGCCAGCCTCTTCGTTCATTCTCTTCCCATGAATGAACACTCGGCGATTAAATCTTCTGCTCCTATCCTCTTCCCATTGGATAGGGCTAGGTCCATCGGTGGAAGTTCTAGAAGGTCTCTGCATGCTATAGTCCCCTATACAGGACTATTTTTTCAAAATTCGGCGCCAATATGAAGATGCATGGAATACTGTAACTTATTGCGTATAAACTTATTTAACGTATAATTGCATCTTTCTTCCCTTTTTTTTTTTTTTTTTTTTTACTTAAAATATGCTGCATTTATTTCTGCTGCATTCGTATTAAGTGGAAGTGAATAGAATGTGTGTTCTTCTTATTGTTTGGACCTACGTGTGTTCTTCCTTGTGTTGTATTCTTCGTGTATGGATATCAAGTGTATGTTTCTACGTGTTACATGTAATTACTATAATAAGGTTAAAATAACATAATTATGGTTAAAAGGAAGTTGACTTGGGATGGGTTAACAAAAGAAATGTAAGTATTTCTTCTTTCATTCATTCATATTTTTTTTTTTTTTTTTTTTTTTTTTTTTTTTCAAATCACTTCACGAGCATAAACTACGACAAGCACGCCCCAATCCTCAACGCCTTCATGCAACTTCATCAAATAAGTACATGGTACACGATAAATTAATATTAAAATATACCTATATAGGACATGATGCTGAATAAAAATATATATATAGATAATATGATAAGCCTATAGATATAACCTTAATGATGACTGTTACATGATTACTATAATGAAGAGAGAAATAAACCAATATAAACTCGAATGATGGAGAATTATATTGAGGCAAAGTCAGATGTCTACAGATGCCAACCTGTATCCATCTTAGGGATGGTCTGACGACTAAATGAAGAAGAGCCAACCCACAAAAACCATATAAACCTACCCACTACAAGTACGACCACGAAGACACACAGAGATGTGGTTACAAACAAGTTATACTAAGGAAACCCCATAGAATTTTATAGAAGACAAAAAGAAAACGATGCACATGAAATTCATGGCGAAATGTGGTCGTAGGTTTTAAGGTAAAACTTTAATGTTGTTCCAATAACAACAAAAGGAATACTCTAATAAACGTGTATATTACTCTAATATCTCCTGACATATCTCTAACTTCAAATTGACTTCTTCGAAGTTCTAATGGTAATACTTCTCTAATAAACTCAACAACTTTCGCTCATCTAAATAACCATGTCGTACATACCACAAAATATTTTCGTCGACAAAACTAGAACGTACTCTCACTTCTTGATCTTCATTATTGATGTTACACAATTGATCTTTACTTTCCTCTTCTTCTTCGTTCATGTAATCTCCGTTGGCTTCCTTTTCGGCTCTCTCTAAAATGTCACTAAACTGCTCTTCATCCACATGCTTCTTCAGAATTTCTAGCCACTTTTTCCTAGTAGCTGGTGTTGGTCTCCACAGCTTCATTCTAGAAACATTCTGAAATCCGATATATTTGCCACTCTGCGGATCTAATACTTCAAACACATTTTCACCAACTTGTTTCCACAGTAAGTAAGGTCCACGGTACACTTCACACAGTTTGGCTATACGTTTGTCTACCAAGCTACTAATATTATACTGACGTAAGAAAACTAAGTCACCTTCACACAAAGTTCTTCGAGCTCTCTGATGAACGTTCAACTTTTCGTTTCGTTGCTGACTGATTTTCTTTCGCCGTAAATCAGCCATTATTAATTTTCCATTCCAATCTATACCTTCTTGCTCATCGACTGTTTCGTTGTTTTTCACAATTCCAAAATGTGACAATGTAAATTCTTTTGGCTTGATGTTAAGATGCAACTCTGCGGGCGCTATTCCCAAACTAGCACTAATAGTATAGTTCAACAACAAACAAGCTTGCACAATATATTCTGGCCATGAGGAATGAGAATCGCGGCACAACACACGCAAAATTCTCTCTAAATCAGCATGGAATCTTTCGATAACATTTCCTTGTGCGTGATAAGGCGTAGTATAATGTATTTTGATGTTATATGCTTCCATAGCTTGTACGAATTCCTTGCCAATAAACTGTGGTCCATTATCTACTAAGATGTTCATAAAAATACCAAGATGAAGCATGTATGACTCAGTAAGACATTTTGCGACACTTGCACTTGTTGCACGACGAAGTGGATATGCTACTAAATAACGTGAGTATACATCACACACTGTTAACAGGTAAGTTTCACCATGTTTACCTCGAGGTAGAGGACCAACTAAATCTGCTGAGACCAAATAACGTATGTTTTTCGCTGGCACTGATTGCATTAAACATTTCGCTGGGTGATGGTCTACCTTCGTCCTCATGCAGACCTCACAATCAAGAATGTACGATTTAATGTCACTACGCATTGTTTTCCAATAAAACATACGGGAGATGATACTAAACACTTTCATAAATCCAAAGTGACCGTAATGATCATGGTAGCCAATCAAAATATTTTTCACCAAACATGGAGGTACACACAATTTTAATCTGTCTGGGAAGTGAAAATCTCTCACCATCAAAATACCATTTTCCAAAGTGTAATTTTGTTTCCAATTTCGAGCACTACTACGAAAAGAATTCTTATTTGCACTGCTTTCACTTTCACTTATATTACCTTGTAAGTAACTAATAATAGGACGGTACTCGTCACATTCCCATTGTAATTTTGCAATTGTAGACGGATCTAAATCGAACACTTCTGATTGAACAGCCTGTATAGGATTCACATTCACCATTAAATCTTCCTGAGTTGGTAACATACGAGATAAACAATCACTTAGTGTGTTAGTCTTGCCTTTGATGAATTCTATTTCATAATCGTAAGATTGAAGTTCAAGAGACCACCTCATCAGTCTTGCATTCCAATTACGCATACGTTTTAACTGCACTAAGCTTTTATGATCTGTTCGTATGTATATTTTCGCTCCTTTGAGCCAAACATGCCACTTACGAATACACCACACAAATGCAAGACACTCAAGCTCAATTATGGCATAGTTCTGTTCGTGTTTATTAAGAGTACGGCTTGCATATTCTAATACACACTTCTCACCGTCAATAATTTGATAACACACACAAGCCAACCCGAGTTTGCTTGCATCACTTTCGAGATAAAACGGCTTATCGAACTGTGGATGGTGTAATTTCACATCTTTCACTAATTCAGCCTTTAATGATTCAAATGCCTTTTGGTGTTCTTCTTCCCACTTCCATTTCTTTTCCTTCCCTAAAAGTTCGTAAAGGGGTTTAGCGATAACAGCATGACCTTTGATTGTTCGCGAATGCCACTGCACAGCACCAAGAAATGAGCGTAACATTTTTAAATTTTTGGGCACTGGTAACTTCTCGATTGCTTCAGCTGATTTCGGATCCTTTCGTATACCTTCTGCAGATACGTAATAGCCTAAATAGTTAATTTCACTTACACCAAAAATGCACTTCGACAAATTTAGCGTCATGTTCGCATCACTTAACAAACTAAGCACTTCATCTAACTGCTGTAAGAATTCTGGTACGCTTGTACAACCAAGAGCTACATCGTCCATATACCTGATTAATTTCTCTTGTAGCGGTAAAGGGAACACTTTATTCAAGCACAATTGCAGTACAGACGATCCATTTTTCACACCGAACACCATACGTGTGTACTCATATAACGTTCCTTCAAACAAGAAGGCTAAGTATGGCATAGAATCTTCTGTAATTCCACATTGTTGATACGAACTAGTAAAATCAAGAGTACCTAGCACACGTTTTCCAGTAAATTTAGCAAAGAGGTCGGACAACTTTTCTACACGCAGAGCTGGATTCTTAATATGCACATTCAATGCTCTACAATCCGTAACTATTCTTAACGCTCCACTCTTTTTCAATACTACGTGCAACGGTAATAGATGACATGATGAACTAGGTCTAATTACACCCCACTTTAACAATTTTCGGATCTCTTCACGCACTCCTTCCTTATATTTGTGCGGAATATCATAAGGACGAGCAACAATGGGTTCGTTTGTATCCACTTCTAATCGGTACTGAAATTTATTACACAGGCCAGGAAAACGGGCGAACACTTTCCTATGTTTCATTAACAACTGAAATAATTCTTCTTTCTCGTTTTCACTAAACAGCGTAGCGCGTGTAACTGCATCCCTTATTTCATCTACTGTGAAATATAGATCCGGTGGGAAGTCCTCCACTAAGTCACTAGCTTCAATTTTCTCTAAAGGCTCGGCGCACCCACTGCGGAACACATTCACCGTTCTCGCATAAAAATCATTAAGGTCCCTTATCTCGGACAACACAACAATAGGGGCTACCTTGCACTTAATTTCACTTACATTAGCTACAATGACATTTTCACTATTTCTCTGTATTAAAGGCACTTCACCACTAATTCCCTGAAATTCAACACGCAAGTTACTTCGCTTAAAATCGATGACACTGTTTAATTTCTCTAGAAAGTTTGCACCGAGTATTACGTCTTCGTGCAGTTCTGGTAACACAAGAAATTCAACTGGCACTTCCACATTTTCAATTCGCACCGGTAGAATAACCTTTCCCTTCACGTTCTTTTTCTTTCTTCCAAGAAAATCGCACAAAACGATATGCTCTCCTTTTTGCAAATGCACGTTTGCTACACACTTTGTTACTTCTCGAAAAATATTGTACCGTAATAGGCATAGTTCTGATCCACTATCTAACAGACAGATTTTGGGTTGATCGTTTAACAAAATTTTTACTCTCATCGTATTATGACCTAATTCACATTTGATCACTTCTTCTTCATTATCATTGCTTATATCATCTTCTGCTTGTAAATCTTCCTCGTTGCACATATGTGGAAAAGTAACCCTGTTTACACTACTGAAATCCCTCCCCTTTTCAGCTACCAAGTGGGAGGGCGCTACTAGTTTAAAGGCACAGAACTTTGAGGGTAAAATCCACTTTGTTGGTATGGAAATTGACGTTGCTGATTGTTACCGTTATTTACACCAGGACCTCTATTAAATGTTGGAAACCAATTATTATTTTGATTCGGACTACCTTGAGAAGTCGACGCACCACTTTGATTTTCGTTTGCCCTTGCACCTTGCGTTTCATTTCGATTTTCATTTGCACTCGTGTTTTGTCGGCCATTACCTTGCGACTGATTACCACCGTTCGAATTATTATTATTTCTGTTAAAATTACCTCGCCGTCCACGTCTATGAAATTTCCTTTTCCATCCCTGTTTGAAATTCGGACGTGCACTATCATCACTACTCACTTCACTACCGTGTTCCACCTTCACATTATTCACGCTGACACCGGTACCACCTTGCTGTTTTTGTTTATTACGCTGATTGTCGTACATATTAGTAATTCCTGACAATCCTTCGATGGACTGCACACTCGCAAGGAACTGATTTATGTTATCAGGCATAGAGCCCATCATAGCTAATTGGTACCGCTTAGGCAGGAGAGTGATGATGTGTGACAACGTAATGGTTGGATTTTCATACTCTTCCAGAGCTTGAATTTGACTAAAGCGCTCTGTTACAAAATCAACAACACTGCTATAACGTTTTGGATCAAACGGAATAGAACGCAAGTTACGCAGACGTGTGGCTTTCACTAAAGGACTCTCAAATGCATTCTGAAACTCTATCACAAATTCTTGAAAAGTTTGACACTTCTTACCGTGTAAATCGTACCACTTAAGTGCACTGTCTTTCAGAATCAATGGCATGATCGTCAAATATTCACTCTGAGGCACTCCTGCGAACGACATTTCTCTACCGAAATTTTCTAAAAATGCACTTGCACTTTCTTTCATCATATCACCTGAAAATGTAGAGAGTTGCTTAATGTCTGCTAATCGCAATGAACAACGCCTTGCATTCACTTCACTATTTCTTGCACGCTTAATACGCGGACTTTCTCTTTCGGTTTTGATTTTCGGCACGGTTCTCCTTATTACGTCACTTTCCACCTCTGTATCGGACGCCGTTTGAGACTCACTGCTCGATTTTCTCTCACGCTTCACACTGTGCACGGAACCTGTATTTCTTTGTGACATATTACTTCCAGTATCATGGTGCTCATTTGCTAATTCTATACGCTGCACACGCTCTGATAATCGTTCCACTTCTTGCTTGGTTTGTTCACTTAACTCACTGGCGCGAAGACATGTTTCAAAACACTGCTGGTTAAATTTACTCTGCTCGTGGCACACTTGAATACACTCTTGCACTGCTATACCGTATTCACTTTGTTTGGTCTCGCACTTCTGAATTCTACTTTCACGGTACTTGTCGAGACTTTCGACCAAACGCAACCTTTTCTCATAATCATCCACTTTATTGCAACATTCACTTAATTGACGTTGTTGGTCGTTTACTTGGCGCGTATTTCCTTCAACTGTGCCCCGTATATCATACACTGCATCGGCTAATTCACGTACACTTCTACGTATGTCTTCACTCGTATTAAAACACTTTAATTCCACTGCCTCAATTCGTTCTATCAGTTCTTGCCGCACTGCACTAATACACGCATTCAAATTTTTAATTTCACTCTGCATGGTAACATTCACATTATTAATTTCACCTGACAAATCATCTTTCATTTTCTGTTGGTTTACATTTATTGCCTCAACACTTTCACTCACACGTTTTTGATTATCACTCAATTCATTTTGGCTCTCATTCAACTTATTCTGATTTTCTTTAATTTCGTTAATTGATGCACTCAGTTCCCTCTGCATGGCGAGGAGAACTGTTCTAAGATCACCCTCAGCCATGGTGTTGCAAATATAACAAACTCGCTAACACAAATAATTGACTAATTTCTGCAAAAATCTAAGAATGCAAATAATAAAAATATTCTAATTTAGACAGGATTTAGGCTTCAATATGCAAGGATGAATGCACTGGACAAGGATACAATGACACGAATTTCATGCACTTATTAGCTCTGAGATGGCGGCAAAATTACGCAGCAAGTTTTGAACATCAAGAATACCTAGGCCTATGTTCGTAGACACACAAAACCGAACATTTATACAAAAAGAAAGGTTTCTGCTTCGACACATTTATCCCGGCACCATTTTATAACGTTTACTCCATAGGATGGTGATCCAGATAGAGCAAACATTATATTATATAGTCGTAAATAGGACGTTTGCTCGAGTGTTGACGATGAAACAAGTTATCCGAAGAAAGCTCCTTTCAACATCAACTACACATAAGCAAAAATTCTATGTACAACTTTTAGAGACACAAAAAAAAATTTAGCATTATGTTCTCGAAAATTAACAAATTACACAAATAATGAGTAAAAAAAGTAAATTTTGCACCATGCACTTAAACGAATCACCACGAGGCGTGAGGGGATGACATGCACAATCGCAGAAAATACTCGTCAATTGATTCATAAATTTTAATGATTGAAATACTTACAAGTCCCAATATTATAGTATGGGATATTATTATGATGATTACATATTGATGGATTTCTAATACTCTGATATCAATGGATAATTATATAACTGTTGAAGTATATGTCGCAGCTAGAAAATCATGATGTTGAGTAATGAGTCCTTTCGCGCCGAATGGCGTCGCCTATCGCCAAGTCTCTTTAGCTCTCGCTGTTCGCGTGAGTTTCACGCGTTAAATGACGTAAGAGCAGACAGAGCTGTGATTGGCTGAAGAAGTGTTGATCAAGGTCACTCCGCCCACATGTATCCGATGAGTGGGAACACACACATACATACACAGAGAACGTCGTCTGCTAGTATATGCTAGCCCTTTAAATTAAAAAGAGAGTTAAACTGCTTGCGCTGCATACAGCCAAAATAATGAATAAATGAGTTTATGACAGGCTACACAGTGTTGCCATATCGAAGTTTGTCCAGAATCACAGATACTATTGTCAATCATCAAACATGGTATACGGACATAATTGTGAACCACCCTGTAAGATAGAAACAAGAGTATGTGAAAAAAAGTATCACATAAACTCGGCTGAAGACAGTAAAGAAGATCACGCGTATGGGAAATTGATAGTCACCTTTATCCGTAAATATGTTTACACATTAGCAAACTCGGCCCAAATAGTAGCTTGACTATGTATTGCAGAAAACAGAATTTTAAAATTCGCTTTCGATAGTGAGAAAGAGCCTACAAATTGAAGACGGCATTTAAGTAGGAGGTAGAATGATTAAGTGTAGACGGTTTGTAGATCATATGACGCTTGTTGTGGAATCTGAAGAGAAAATCAATAAAATGTTAGAAAACTTAAGGAATATGGGGTGAAAATAAATGAGAGAAATACAAAAGCCATGGTGATTGGAAGGAAGCGGCCGGTGTCAATTACAGAATTAGGGGAAAAATAGAACAAATATCTAATTTTCGATACCTGGGTAGTACTATTAGTGATGACATAGAGTGTGAACGTGAAATAAAAGCAAGAATAGGAATGGCGAAAAAAGCCTTTAGGAGGAAGAAAACTCTGCTTTGTGGGACCTTGAATAGAGAGTTGAGAAAAAGACTCATAAAATGTTTCGTGTGGAGTATTGTACTGTATGGATCAGAAACATGGACTTACGCAAAAGGGATGAAAATCGATTGGAAGCTTTCGAAATGTGGGTGTGGAGAGGAATGGAGGGAATTAGCTGGGTCGAGCGGAAAACGAATAAGAAAGTGTTACAAATAGCAGAGAAGAAAAGAACAATTTTAAATATTATCAAGAAGAGGAAGAGAAAGTGATTGGGATATTAGCTAAGAAGGAACTGTATGATGAAGGATGTGCTAGGGGATATGGTGGCCGGAAATAGAGGGAGAGGGCGAAGCAGACCACAATTAATGGACGATATTAAAACAGAAAAATCGTATCTGACGACGAAGAGGTTAGCGAAAGTTGTGAAGCATGGAAGCGTCTCAGCTGCGACAAGTGACCTCTCAATAATGGCAGAATACCGATATAGACGGTATAATAGATGATAGACGATAATGTATTATATACGATAAAATAATATATAATATAATTTTAAAGATGTTTATTCGGATTGATTTCATTTATGAACTCAACCGAGAATCGCTCTAGCTATCTATTTCAAAAATAGAAATAAGAAATTTGCTTTCGTTCAAGAGTTGTCGTGCGGACTTACATATATGGGGTAAGGATAACTACCGCTAAAGACACCATTATCCGTTAAAATGGTAACAGATTGAGTCCATTAACGGACTCGGCCGAGATAATCTCTGTAAGTATTTATTGCGAAAAACAGAATTCAAATATTTGCTTATAGTGTGGAATAATGGACCTACTAACAGTACGATATTCTAAGGCCCACCTGCATAATCCTAATGATATTCTTTACTTCTATGAGGGGATAATAGCTTCGTCAATTGCAGAGCCAGAGTAACACGAAGTAACGCACAGAATCCAAGGCTTGAATATCTTTAACACTTTATAGGAAGAACGATAGCTCACGAGTAGAGCACTTACTTCCGGTACAAGTGACCCTATGTGCAGGATTTATTGCTTTGCTCAGGAATAGAGCATTTACTTCCGGTATCTCCAATAGTTTACAGGAAAAACGGTGCCTCGCGAGTAGAGCAGTTATTTCCGGTACGAGGGATTGTAGATTCAGAGTTCATTGGTTTGTATCTCAATATCTTCAACAGTTTACAGGGTCCCAGACAATGTGCAGGTACATCATGTTCATCCATGTCCATTCTCTTCAGTTTTTCTCCTGTAGCGTAAAGTGCAACGTAGAACGTAAAACTAAAGATTTAGTTTCGTTATTCTCCAACAGTTTAGAGTCCAGTATAGCAGGATTTGACACATAAATCTCCTTGTTTAAGTGCGCTTCTAACGGATCACAGTAACCGTATCATAGTATTTGTTGGATTGGTAACATTACTTTGCTATATGGCAACTCTGTTCACACTTACAACCTTTGGCATTGGGCATTCCGATGTTCAGTCGCTATAATTTTAATCGATCCTGTTTCTATGAAAGATCTGACGGCTTCGGAGTGCATACCTGGTGAAATGTATTCCTTTGTTGAAATGTGAAGGATTGTGACTGCACTTTGATGCACAATTTATCACAGTACTTTCAAAGAATTGATCAGATGGCGACGAAAGGCAGGTTTCATGAAGTCTCCATTTTCATTGGTTTCATGAAATCCATCATCACAGTAACACTAATTCATTGATAGCTCTTGGGTTACTTGAGTCGGTTGAAACCAAAGCACCATATCATGGTGTCCACATTCTGGAAAGTCAGGGAAAATCAGGGATAGTCAGGGAAATTGATTTTAGTCAGGGAAATCACAAGAAAAGCTTGCCAAGTCAGGGAAAATGCACAAGAAATTGTACGATCAATTACAAACATTACAATTAGAAAGATTTCTTGTATGTTTTGCAGTTGATTCCTGGAGGGACGAACACCATATGTTGATGGAAATGTACAAGTATTTTTGTATTCACCTTCTGATGCTTATCAGAAGGTACTTTCCCGCCTTCCTAGCGGCTCATTTTTTTCTTCCGTTTTTTTTTTTGTTTGTTTTGTTTTGTTTGTTTGCTTTTTACTTGACAGTAGAGTATTTTGAATCTCTTCTTGGTTTCATACATACTTTATTTTCATCTTTTTCTAACACCTGTACTATAGGAATACCAAGTCAATATTTCAGGCTCTTTGGTAGGCTAAGCGAAAAAATTTCAGTTGTTAATATCAGTTGAAATGTTTCGCACGACCTGAGCCCAATAATGAAACATACCAAAACTGAGGGCTTGTCTAGATACTTAATAGATTGTTTCGCATGCCCTGTACCCAATGATGAAAAGCAACAGGATGATTCAAAAGACTTGCACCATAAACTACATCCGTGAACATGTGATTGTGAGTCAATGATGCAAGCATAATGGGCTTGCTTATTCCGTGAGCGCTTGCTTCCCGTAAACAAACTTGGCCTAGCTGTCAGTCCAAAGTCCTTATCAGTTAACTATTCCTTTGAACACAGTGTTTTTTATATAAACAGGGCTCCCACTTGTCCTGTTTTCCTATATTTTGGAAATTTGTGACAATTATTATAGGACAAATATATATGTCCTTTATTTCCTTTATTTTTCAAGTGCAGTCCCAATGATGATTTAAATTGCTACATATTAGCAATATGCTAATTGTGTCTTAGGATTTTTTCTGAGGGACTAGAATATGCATATGCCTTTATGAGCTATACATATTTGCTAATTTAATTGTATTTAAATTTTTCTTGTATAGATCATTAGTTTACAATGCCAACAAAAACTCGATTTTGCGATCAGTGGCTAAGTGATCAGTCCATATTTATTTTATTATTATTTTTTTAAGGATACAGCAGGTCTACTAAGTTTAAAAAGTAAAAAGATACTCTTATTTTGTATTAATCTAAATCTTGTTTCCGGTTGCCCTTGGAGGTGAAGGGTGACCTTTTCTTACAATACATTTATATTTTTTTCTGTGCTTCAGAGCATAATATTCTATTGTATCTACCTATCTACATAATTTCTAAACCGCAAAAGTTGGACCGCTTTGTAGTTACTAACATTGATATACTTACGAGATAACAGGTGCTGATAGTAAACTGTTACCCCAATTTGATTACCATCACTAATATATGTACGAGCTTTCGAGAACTAACTCACTGTTCTCATCATCAGGCTTAGATGGGAGAATAGGATGGGTGAGGGCAGCACGGACGATGATGTGAACAGTGAGTTAGTTCTTGAAAGCTCGTACATATATTAGTGATGGTAATCAAATTGTGGTAACAGTTTACTATCAGTACCTTTTGTCTGGTAAGTATATCATTGTACGTAATTTCTAATTTCACTTCCAAAAATATTTTAGATGCCTTTCTTTGCATTGCTTCAGAAATTAATATCACTTTCTCTTTTTGCAGGTTTAAGTGGGATGTCAACTCAATAATCTGACCTTATGAGTCATCATAATGGCTAATAAGTTAACTTCTTTCAATGATCAATGGCTTGATGAAAAGTTGTACCCGGAATTTTCATGTTGGATTGGACGTGTACATGGAAATAGTGGATGTGCGTTTTGCAAAGTATGTTCAAAATCATTCAAGCTTAGTAACATGGGACGAAGAGCAGTGTCCTCTCATGCTAAAGGACCTTAACATCTTAAGAACTTGAAAGCTAAACTCATGCAACCTGCTGTCAGTGTGTTTGTGCCTTCCAGTTCAACAGGTCAGTCATCAGGTACAAGTGACTGTAGCCAGGAATCCGATCAAACTGTGTGTAAGCATAAAGATGATCAGCCAGAATCAAGTGAAAGAAGTGGTGAAATCAATAGCAAAAATAAAAAGCGTGGTTTACATTCATACATACAGACCGAAGAAGTTATGAAGGCAGAAATAATATGGACTTTGGAGTTGGTTGCAAAGAAAATATCCTTGAATGCTTGCCAGAACATTAGCCAACCTTTCCAGTTGATGTTTCCTGACAGCTCTATTGCTTCCAAATTTACCCTTGGGAAGACAAAAGCCTCTTATCTAGTAAATCATGGCTTGGCTCCATATTTTAAAGATTGTGTTATGGATAGAGTTAAACAGGCTTCAGATTATGTCATATATTTCGACGAATCTCTGAATAAAGTAGTTCAGAGAGGCCAGATGGACCTAGTCGTAAGATTCTGGAATGTAAATCAACAAAAAGTTTCTACATCATATCTAAATAGTGTATTTTTGGGACGGGCAAGAGCCGATGATCTTTTGGAGAGATTCAGAGAGGGAATAGGTCTTTCATTAGACAATTTACTGCAGGTTTCCATGGATGGACCAAACGTAAATCTCCTCTTCAGGGAAAAACTAAAGAGTGAAATGTGCCAACGAAATCCCGATGGAAAAAGTTTGATAGACACTGGTGTTTGTGGACTACATGTTTTGCATGGTAGCATGAAAAATGGGCTAAAGGCATCACAGTGGCATTTAGACGAGACTCTTAGGGATATGTATTACATTTTTAATAACAGCCCAGCTCGCCGGGCGGAATATACTACCATTACAGGATCCACCGATTTCCCAAAAAAGTTCTGTTCTATCAGATGGCTTGAGAATGTGGATTGCTTGGAAAGGGCTGTGAAAATTTATCACAATGTGAAGAAATTCATACAAGATTCTACACTACCTAATTGTCGGCAACAATCTTCTTTAAAGGAACAGATGAAAGACCCTCTGTTGAAGAGTAAGTTGGCTGGTTATAGAGTTGTTTCAGCAGAATGTGAAACTTTTCTTCGAAGATTTCAGTCTCCAAAGCCACTAATGCCTTTCTTGCACACAGCACTTTTGGACTTAATGCATAGTTTATTGGCTCGATGTGTGAAACCAGAAATATTGCAGCAAGCTGACTCTGCTCAAAAACTGATGTCTTTGGAACTTTCAAATGAGAACCTTCTTCCTTCAGCAATGATTGACATTGGTTTTGCTACGAGGAAAGTATTAAGAGAAACCGTATGTACAGACAAGGAAAAAGCAGAATTCAAACTTGAGTTTCGCAAATTAATCATAGGTTTAGTTCAGAAGTTGCGTGAAAGAAGCCCGCTGAAGTAGAGGTTTGTGCGTGGTGTCACTTGTTTTGCCCCAAGTATTATTTTGGAGCAGCCATCTCTAGCAAAAAAGAGAGCGCAGATTGTTCTTGAAGACCTTCACAGTGCAAACAGGATTTCGTCAGATGTGGCTGAACAGGCAAAGAAACAGTTCAGTGTATTGTGTGTTGAAGCACAAGGTTCCTTGAAATCATACTTTTGCGAGTTTACTGCAAGACACGACGATTCTGTAGGATTAGATGAGTTTTACTACAAGATGCTAAAGGATGATGTCAAGTTTGCTAGCCTTTTGAATGTAGTGAAAATTTGCTTGATAATGTCACATGGCAATTCACCGGTTGAAAGTGGTTTCTCCATCAACAAATCACTACTTGTAGAAAATCTTGTAGAACACTCTCTGGTGTCTCAAAGACTTGTGCATGATGCTATCAGCAGTGCTGGGGGTGTAGGTAATATATCCATCACCAGGAGCTTACTACAGTCTGTAAAATGTTCCAGACGAAGGTACCAAGATTATCTGGACAAACAGAAAAGTGTACAGCGCGAAGAAGAAAAGAAAGTTGTAGAAAAGAGAAGGATTAATCAAGAGCTAAAAGATTTAAATGACAAAAGACAAAAGTTGCAGAATAACTTGAAATCAGAAGAAAGTGCTCTTCAAGCAAGAATCGATGAGCTGGAAAAGAAGAAAGGCAGTTTGTAATATGGAACACTTATTAAAAATATAAACTCTTTTATTCCCCACTTTTATGGATAGTTGTGCAATCATAAGTGAGAAATTTTCATGTGAACACATTCTCCATATTGTACAGAAGACGCTTTATTATTATTATTATCATTATTATTTTTTATTTTAAACCATGATATTTTTCAGTTTTATGTCAACATGTGCTAATATAATACATTTTGTAAACTTGTAAATGTACGTTAAAAAAATCTTTCTGTATCTTTGTAATCTTGTGTGCATAATGTGTAATAAAATGTAATAATACGACAGTAAATAAGGTGAGAGTTGGCTGGCTATGGGGAGGGTGGAGGCCAGAAAAAGTCAGGGAAAAATTGGAAATGCAGTCAGGGAAAGTCAGGGAAATTGAGATGGAATTTTCTGTGGACACCATGCATATCCTCTCCATTCGCCGTACTGATTTCCCTGCAACCACCTTCTGTTTGTAGGACTTAGAACTGAAGGTAATCTAGTTTGTTGAAGAATTTTTCAAGCTTTTAGTATAAAATCGAACATTGATCAGAGGAATTTAAGTACTTCTTCTGAATCTAGTTTTCAAGTGTGAAGGAGGGGAGAAGGTAAATTTTGAACTCCTTTAAAGATGCATGAGATTTAGAGGCTTTTAGTATGAATCATATCTCTCGATCTTTAAACATTGATTGATTTCTTTTTGATATATAGTGTTTTAGACTGTTGACTTTGATTATTAAAAGAAGTTGGCTATTGAATAATAAATTCAAACTAAACAAAATATGATTTATTGATGGTTGCAGCTTTCGTTTTTATACAAAATTAATAAATAGTATAGTGGTAACAAATAGAATATATTGTCCCCTCACGGGATACCAATTTTTACTACCCTATCCATAGCTCAAAAATAAGGCAGAAAGAAAAAAAATACACAACCACCTCCAGTTCCATTCTCCAGAAATAGTTCGATCCTTGTTAGCTTGTATGTTCGGCTGTTGAAAGTTGAATTGATGATCCCCGCTGCTTCCACCCACCTTTTTATTTCAAAGTTTATCTTGTCGTTTAGTTTTTATTTAGTTGTTAAAAGTTACTTTATTAGTTATTTATTTAAAGGTTGAGTGTTCGCATGCGAGATCAGGTTTAATTCATTTCCATTATGGTTTTCGTTTACTGCCAGTTTATCGCAGTTTATTGCCATGTTTTCTTTAAATGTAGCCTTTAGCCATCTACTATCTTAAAAATGTTTTAAACACTTGATAACAGATTTTTTTTTTTCTTCGTCCTTCCTGGCGGGTATGTAACACATATATGATTGTGATAGCGAACGTACGAATTGAAATCAGTATTACCAAACTAACCTTTGCATTTTGTGTTGAATATTTCACTGACTTTCATCAAGATGAAAGAATAAAATATTTTAGAATTATCACTGCTCCCGTAACATAGGCTCACTGAAATCCAGTTGAGAATGTGTGATCTGTCTGAATAATGAGTTAGCAAGTAATTGCATTTTCTTTCTTTCTGTGTTGAACAGGGATTCTGACGGCTGCGATGGAGATGTTAGCAGGTGCCGAAACAGCGATGAGGCAGTGTCGGAAGCCTGAAATCATGGCGGATGCTGCGTACGCCATTCTCCTCCGTGACAGCGCCACTTTCACTGGAAACTTCTGCATCGATGACGTTATTTTGAAAGAGGAAGGAATCACAGATTTCGATCAATATTTGACCATACCAGGTGATTATGATTCTTTGTCATTCAGGTAACATTTCCAAGGAGGTGGAGTTAAACTTTCAGACACATTGTGTATAAAGAATTTGGAACTTCGGTTAGGGATGCTTAGTAAAGCATTGACTGCAAATATATAACAGTTGTTTATACAGAGTGTTTCAAAACAACACCGACAATGTTTGGAAGTTGATTCCCGACACCAAGATAAGACAAAAAGTATAGAGCAACCTTGGTGCACAAATGCTTCCTTTCCGAGTTATAGACTGCCGAAAACATGAAAAAATGAAGTTTAAAGGTCCATAGCTCCAAAACTATTGGACCTACCGTAGTCGGGTCACGACTTCACTTAGGAACTAATTTGTTTGCTATCCAAAAATTCATGTTTCATAATCCTAAGGTACTCAACCAATAATTTTTATAAAGGGATTTTGGCTGCGGGCATATAATTGGAAGTATTCACCAACTACTCTATAAAAATTGTTGCGGAAGTATCGCAGGATTCTGAAACATGGATATTTGGATGGAGCACATACTAGTTCGTAAGTGAAGTCTTGACCCAACTACGGTAGGTCCCATAGTGTTGGACCTATGGACCTTTAAAATTCATTTTTCATGTTTTCGGCAGGCTACAACTCCGAAAGGAAGGATTTGTGCACCCAGGTTTGTCTGTACTTCTTGTCTTATCTTGGTGTCAGGAATCACCTCCCAAACGTTGGTGTTGTTTTGAAACACCCTACATATATATATATATCGCTATTTCTCTTGGTGAATACCCGAGTAGTAACATCCACTGAGACTTGAATCCGCTGTAGGACCATTATATAAGAAAAACCTTGACATATAAGCCTGTTATCTACCAGAGTTCCCTCGTGGCTATAATGTTACCATAGACTCGGCTTCGATTTCCAGCGGAGCTTATGTGGTTCGAATTCTACGTTAAGCTGTACATCGATGTCTGATAAAGCCTCAATGCTAAAAGGGATCAATGAGTCGGCTTCGATTTCCAGCGGAGCTTATGTGGTTCGAATTCTACGTTAAGCTGTAGATCCACGTCTGATAAAGCCTCAATGCTAAAAAGATCAATGAGTCGGCTTCGATTTCCAGCGGAGCTTATGTGGTTCGAATTCTACGTTAAGCTGTAGATCCACGTCTGATAAAGCCTCAATGCTAAAAGGGATCAATGAGTTGGCTTCGATTTCCAGCGGAGCTTATGTGGTTCGAATTCTACGTTAAGCTGTAGATCCACGTCTGATAAAGCCTCAATGCTAAAAGGGATCAATGACTCGGCTTCGATTTCCAGCGGAGCTTATGTGGTTCGAATTCTACGTTAAGCTGTAGATCGATGTCTGATAAAGCCTCAATGCTAAAAGGGATCAATGAGTCGGCTTCGATTTCCAGCGGAGCTTATGTGGTTCGAATTCTACGTTAAGCTGTAGATCCATGTCTGATAAAGCCTCAATGCTAAAAGGGATCAATGAGTCGGCTTCGATTTCCAGCGGAGCTTATGTGGTTCGAATTCTACGTTAAGCTGTAGATCCACGTCTGATAAAGCCTCAATGCTAAAAGGGATCAATGAGTCGGCTTCGATTTCCAGCGGAGCTTATGTGGTTCGAATTCTACGTTAAGCTGTAGATCCACGTCTGATAAAGCCTCAATGCTAAAAGGGATCAATGAGTCGGCTTCGATTTCCAGCGGAGCTTATGTGGTTCGAATTCTACGTTAAGCTGTAGATCGATGTCTGATAAAGCCTCAATGCTAAAAGGGATCAATGACTCGGCTTCGATTTCCAGCGGAGCTTATGTGGTTCGAATTCTACGTTAAGCTGTAGATCCACGTTTGATAAAGCCTCAATGCTAAAAGGGATCAATGAGTCGGCTTCGATTTCCAGCGGAGCTTATGTGGTTCGAATTCTACGTTAAGCTGTAGATCCACGTCTGATAAAGCCTCAATGCTAAAATGGATCAATGAGTCGGCTTCGATTTCCAGCGGAGCTTATGTGGTTCGAATTCTACGTTAAGCTGTAGATCCACGTCTGATAAAGCCTCAATGCTAAAAGGGATCAATGACTCGGCTTCGATTTCCAGCGGAGCTTATGTGGTTCGAATTCTACGTTAAGCTGTAGATCCACGTCTGATAAAGCCTCAATGCTAAAAGGGATCAATGAGTTGGCTTCGATTTCCAGCGGAGCTTATGTGGTTCGAATTCTACGTTAAGCTGTAGATCCACGTCTGATAAAGCCTCAATGCTAAAAGGGATCAATGAGTCGGCTTCGATTTCCAGCGGAGCTTATGTGGTTCGAATTCTATGTTAAGCTGTAGATCCACGTCTGATAAAGCCTCAATGCTAAAAGGGATCAATGAGTCGGCTTCGATTTCCAGCGGAGCTTATGTGGTTCGAATTCTACGTTAAGCTGTAGATCCATGTCTGATAAAGTCTCAATGCTAAAAGGGATCAATGACTCGGCTTCGATTTCCAGCGGAGCTTATGTGGTTCGAATTCTACGTTAAGCTGTAGATCCATGTCTGATAAAGCCTCAATGCTAAAAGGGATCAATGAGTCGACTTCGATTTCCAGCGGAGCTTATGTGTTTCGAATTCTACGTTAAGCTGTAGATCCACGTCTGATAAAGCCTCAATGCTAAAAGGGATCAATGACTCGGCTTCGATTTCCAGCGGAGCTTATGTGGTTCGAATTCTACGTTAAGCTGTAGATCGATGTCTGATAAAGCCTCAATGCTAAAAGGGATCAATGACTCGGCTTCGACTTCCAGCGGAGCTTATGTGGTTCGAATTCTACGTTAAGCTGTAGATCCACGTCTGATAAAGCCTCAATGCTAAAAGGGATCAATGACTCGGCTTCGATTTCCAGCGGAGCTTATGTGGTTCGAATTCTACGTTAAGCTGTAGATCCATGTCTGATAAAGCCTCAATGCTAAAAGGGATCAATGACTCGGCTTCGATTTCCAGCGGAGCTTATGTGGTTCGAATTCTACGTTAAGCTGCAGATCGATGTCTGATAAAGCCTCAATGCTAAAAGGGATCAATGACTCGGCTTCGATTTCCAGCGTAGCTTATGTGGTTCGAATTCTACGTTAAGCTGTAGATCCACGTCTGATAAAGCCTCAATGCTAAAAGGGATCAATGAGTCGGCTTCGATTTCCAGCGGAGCTTATGTGGTTCGAATTCTACGTTAAGCTGTAGATCCACGTCTGATAAAGCCTCAATGCTAAAATGGATCAATGAGTCGGCTTCGATTTCCAGCGGAGCTTATGTGGTTCGAATTCTACGTTAAGCTGTAGATCCACGTCTGATAAAGCCTCAATGCTAAAAGGGATCAATGAGTCGGCTTCGATTTCCAGCGGAGCTTATGTGGTTCGAATTCTACGTTAAGCTGTAGATCCATGTCTGATAAAGCCTCAATGCTAAAAGGGATCAATGACTCACCTTCGATTTCCAGCGGAGCTTATGTGGTTCGAATTCTGCGTTAAGCTGTAGATCCACGTCTGATAAAGCCTCAATGCTAAAAGGGATCAATGACTCGGCTTCGATTTCCAGCGGAGCTTATGTGGTTCGAATTCTACGTTAAGCTGTAGATCCACGTCTGATAAAGCCTCAATGCTAAAAGGGATCAATGAGTCGGCTTCGATTTCCAGCGGAGCTTATGTGGTTCGAATTCTACGTTAAGCTGTAGATCCACGTCTGATAAAGCCTCAATGCTAAAAGGGATCAATGAGTCGGCTTCGATTTCCAGCGAAGCTTATGTGGTTTGAATTCTACGTTAAGCTGTAGATCCACGTCTGATAAAGCCTCAATGCTAAAATGGATGAATGACTCGGCTTCGATTTCCAGCGGAGCTTATGTGGTTCGAATTCTACGTTAAGCTGTAGATCGATGTCTGATAAAGCCTCAATGCTAAAAGGGATCAATGACTCGGCTTCGATTTCCAGCGGAGCTTATGTGGTTCGAATTCTACGTTAAGCTGTAGATCCACGTCTGATAAAGCCTTAATGCTAAAAGGGATCAATGACTCGGCTTCGATTTCCAGCGGAGCTTATGTGGTTCGAATTCTACGTTAAGCTGTAGATCGATGCCTGATAAAGCCTCAATGCTAAAAGGGATCAATGACTCGGCTTCGATTTCCAGCGGAGCTTATGTGGTTCGAATTCTACGTTAAGCTGTAGATCGATGTCTGATAAAGCCTCAATGCTAAAAGGGATCAATGACTCGGCTTCGATTTCCAGCGGAGCTTATGTGGTTCGAATTCTACGTTAAGCTGTAGATCCATGTCTGATAAAGCCTCAGTGCTAAAAGGGATCAATGACTCGGCTTCGATTTCCAGCGGAGCTTATGTGGTTCGAATTCTACGTTAAGCTGTAGATCGATGTCTGATAAAGCCTCAATGCTAAAAGGGATCAATGACTCGGCTTCGATTTCCAGCGGAGCTTATGTGGTTCGAATTCTACGTTAAGCTGTAGATCGATGTCTGATAAAGCCTCAATGCTAAAAGGGATCAATGACTCGGCTTCGATTTCCAGCGGAGCTTATGTGGTTCGAATTCTACGTTAAGCTGTAGATCCATGTCTGATAAAGCCTCAATGCTAAAAGGGATCAATGACTCGGCTTCGATTTCCAGCGGAGCTTATGTGGTTCGAATTCTACGTTAAGCTGTAGATCGATGTCTGATAAAGCCTCAATGCTAAAAGGGATCAATGAGTCGGCTTCGATTTCCAGCGGAGCTTATGTGGTTCGAATTCTACGTTAAGCTGTAGATCCATGTCTGATAAAGCCTCAATGCTAAAAGGGATCAATGACTCGGCTTCGATTTCCAGCGGAGCTTATGTGGTTCGAATTCTACGTTAAGCTGTAGATCCACGTCTGATAAAGCCTCAATGCTAAAACGGATCAATGAGTCGGCTTCGATTTCCAGCGGAGCTTATGTGGTTCGAATTCTACGTTAAGCTGTAGATCCACGTCTGATAAAGCTTCAATGCTAAAAGGGATCAATGACTCGGCTTCGATTTCCAGCGGAGCTTATGTGGTTCGAATTCTACGTTAAGCTGTAGATCCACGTCTGATAAAGCCTCAATGCTAAAAGGGATCAATGAGTCGGCTTCGATTTCCAGCGGAGCTTATGTGGTTCGAATTCTACGTTAAACTGTAGATCCACGTCTGATAAAGCCTCAATGCTAAAAGGGATCAATGTTACTAAGCATCAATCCAACCAAACAAAGCATTACCCACCACACTATCCAGCTTCCAAGGGAATGGATTTCAAGATCACGCCATTGGTTCTGGCGTTGATTGATTGATTCCGAATTTATCGTCCCGTTGATAAACGAGGCTCTGTGAGACGTTATCACAGCACAGTATATAAACCCGACAGTCGTTGTTGTTTACAGTTGGGACAGTGGAACATTTAATAAGCATTACCGCCAGCCTAGCACAAGCATACAGTTATATCCTATGAATGGTTGGAAAGAAGTACGCGGAGATATATCAAAGTGTCTATCGGTCACGGAAAAGTCACGCAATCGGGAAACAGTCATGAAAGTCAAGAAAAAGTCGCGAAATTTAACTGTGACGGACCGATTACCGGTTGGTTACATTGGGTCCGTATTGTAATGTTTACCGGTTGAAGTCGAAGTTGGTTCCCGCATAGTATTACTGTGCACAGTTTTGGTTACGTGTAATTTTACACTAATTTAATGTTAATTCGTTTTGTATTGTTAGTACAAAGGATGGCACAAAAGAATACATGTACTCAATCTTGATATGAGATACGCACGTAAACACATCCGGAAATTTAGTCTAAAATTTTGAGTATTTCCTTTAAATCTAGTTCTTACCGATTCACTTCAACCCATGTAACTGTTTCTTTACAGTCTATACAGTATTTTAGAACAATTAATATAAATAAAACCAAGTAATACTAAATTTTTACTTAAAATATTTACTCACTGTGTTGCTTGTGCTTTGGCTGTTGTTTATGTCATGGCGGATGTTCTGGTTATTGCCGCAAGAGGGCGTTCGAATCGCTATACGTGAAACTAATAGTTTCAAATATGGCGGTTTAAGAGTAATCATAATTCTCTCGTTGCTATAGTAAAAAATAAACAAGTGCCTGAAGAAATTAACGACTCTTTATAAATTATTAGATAGGATTTGTGGTAAGTTAGATATTAAAAATAGATATAGAGATTCATGATTTTTACGGTTAGATTCTTGTATCGATATGTATTTATGGTAAAACTGTGATAATTATAGTCGAAGATATAATATTAAAAACCGCGTTTATCGAGGCCTGGCTACGAGTGTATGATGACGCAGTGAATTTAGGGTTTTCAGTATATAAGAACGATGGTCTAGGTTAGCTCCTTAAAAATTTAGAAATTTCGCAACTAAAAGTGCAAATTCGACCTGCAACCTAGTTAAAAATTATGATTTAGGATAACCTGCGATATTATTTGGAGGAAATAGATACTGAGGAGTCTGACCGAAGTCAAAATTCAGTAAAACCTTTGTTCGGACAAAGACCATCGAGTGTTACCTCCGCCATCATTAGGAATCTAAAATGATGGGTCAGGAGGTATAAATGGTTGAGATTAATCTCATCGATTTGTGGAACGACATCCTACTATGGTAGTATGTGGAGCCAACAATCCGGGGATATTAGTGTCAACTCTTCACTTAAACAGGTTGGATAGTCTAGCCGAACCTGAGGATTAAACAGGGACTCTGACCAAACCGGGTAACATCATTTCTTATTTTTTATAAACAGTATAGAAAAGTTCAACAAATGGCATCTTTAAGAAGTAGTATGTGTAACTAAATTAAAGGGGCGTTACGCGTCTCTGAACTTATCAATCGTCGTCCACTCATATACAAGCATGTATAATTGAATTACTAAATCTTATGTGTGTCTCTACGTGAATTTGAAAATGTGTATGTTAATATTAGGGTAATACTTTACTTTATACGCACCTTTCGATAACAATGTACCTTGAGAATTTTAAATGTCTAGGTTAGATAGGGTTATGTTAAACACCTTGCTGAATTATATGTCATAATGATGTTTTATTTCGTGAAATATTTGTTGTAGGTTAGGTTAGGTCTAAATTGTAAATGTGTGATCCATAGTATTTATGTAGGTTAGGTTAGGAGATTTTTTTTTTTTTTTTTGTGTATCCGTGTTTCTAAATTTAATATGTGCCTCTTATATATCGCAATAGGATATATGTTATTTTGTTAGGTGAACCTTTACTATGAACGCACCCACGAATATTTTGTATCCGAGAATTTAAGTGTTCCGTACTCCTTGTCATTTGATTTAATATTGCTCCGTGATGTATATCAAACTGTAAATATTATGATGAAATTTCTTTGAGAGTGCCATAATATATTAATGTGTCCCTTTTAGTCGTATTTGTAATACATGCGTGTAGGTTAGATAAGATTTCCATTTCTTACGTGTAGAGCCGATAACAATTGTAAGTCGAGCGTGTTTTTCCATATTTTGTCGTGTGTCCCTCTGATATTAATTTGTGATGTATTTTGTATCCGTGATTGCCATATTTTGTTGTGTGCTCTGTGACATTACCTTGTGATACATTTTCATTTAGTAAAATTTCTAGTTTTATACGTGTAGAGCCGGTAAAATTGTATTTTAAACGTGTGTTTTATATTCTGTCGTGTGTCCCTTTGATATTACTTTGTCACGTGTTTCGATATGCTCAGTACGTATAAAATCAGTAAATTAAATTATATTTTGAGCGTGCCTTTTGATATGTTGTCATGTGCCCTTTCATAGTGTACCTCCGGATTTAATATTATTATTAGTCCTAGAATTACCATTTCGTGCGATATTGTTTTGTTATAGTACTCTGAACGTGCCATGATTGCAGTTGCGTGCCTGCTTGTCGAACATATATTTTGCCTCATCGAAACAGATAACATTAAAATATGTCTCAACTTGCTTCGCTCTTATGCATATCCATCCCTCTTTAAGTTAATTAGTTGCAAACAAAGATAATAAGTTAAAAATGATAATAATTCTTTAAAAGGCGTTTCGGTAATTGGACCCTGTCGAGTATATGTAGATTTCATTTTTTTTTTTTTTTTTTTTTTTCGTTCTCGCTAGACATTTGTAAATATATCCTTTTCCATTAATAGTAGTGCTTTCATATTAGAGATATTATGAGAATGATGAGTAGGCTAATATAAAGTAATGATGCTACTTATTTACTGTAAGTTAAAAGAATGTCATTGTAGTAGCAATGATACGGCCTACGTTTGTATTTCCTTTGATAAACGACAGGGATATCATAAAGAACGAACGCCCGATTAAAACGTTTATTTATAAATATAGAAGTAGAGAGGATGGATCGCCAAATTTTGTTTTAGTATTAAGAATTTCCTATATGTATCAACGATGAGAATCATGTTTGATAATCTGAATATGTTAAACCACTATGATAACGTAATTTCATAAAATGTTGATAAAGTATCTTTGAGATACCACGATGGAGGCAAATGTTTAATAATATTTTTTTTTTAATCTGTTATAATGTAAATGTTAACAAATGGCACGAATAAACTAATCACGAAAAATTTAACTTTATGATTTCAAATATAATCTATAAACTAGAATTTATGCAATTCTAATTTTTTTTTAAATGTACTAATTAAGCTGAACAATGTTGACTCTTATTCTTGGTTGGCCACAAAACAAGAATTTGGAAATCTTCTGATGATAAATAATAACTTTGTTGTTGTGTCTTCCTTCTCTTTTGCTAAAGCTAATGCAACCTGAACATTAAGTCTAATATAACCTTGATTTTTTTTTTTCAATACCCTGAGATGGTGTTGTTTATAATTGGCTACAGCGTTAAAACACAATGAATGAAAACGATTTGTTATATAACTTTTGGGTCGGGATTTTTATCTGTACAAATATAAGTAGAGACTGGAATATGTTGTTCCATAAAACGTGAAAATTCACCGCCAAAAATATCTATGGTCGGCTTTAGACGCTACCAAATCGCAAGTAAAATACGCTTCTATCGCATGCATGAAAATTAGGCCTAAAAAAGAATAAAACAATATTAACCAAGTTAAAACAGAGATAGAATCCATCAGTACAACTGTTTACAATCAGTGTGACATTTTTAATGGATTGGTAAGGATTTGTCAATTTGTGTGTATTTAGATATATAATTTTAAGACTATTGGATTTGTAAGTGTTGTTGGTCAGTTACCGAACAAAACAGATTATATACAGTGAATATACTGAAAGTGATGTGAGAAGATACCAAGTTTTTATCGCTTCAGGGATCAGACTTTGAAAGTAGAGATAAGTGCTAAAGCATATAGGTACTGTTATTAGCTTTGGAATGTTACGAAATTTTATGGTTTGGTAAAGAAAAGATCACGAAAAAGTCAGGAAATTTCATTTTGGAATTTGTTACACACACTGTGTATAGAAAACAGGAGTATCTGAATGCTGTGTTCATAATTTCTGTGTATAATACCATTGTAAAGGATTTTTTTCTAGTTTATCGTTCCACCAAGGCTAAAGAAGACTGTGATAAGTAGATGATAATAGTGAAATCATGAAAGTGGGAGGAAACAGGAAAACCTCCGGATCTGTGTTTTTCCAGTATAGAAGTGTGTGTCTAAGCTTTTCCCTGCCACCCATATGTTTTAGTTACTAACATGGAAGTTACAATAATTAGAAAGTTTAATTTGGGTAATTTATTAAGTAAATTGGGTAATTAAATATGTGAGGTAGTAATAGTAGAAGTATCCTTTGTTTTAATTTATTCTTACATGAATTCTAAGTTACGAATAATTGTCAAAGAATTAGAATTCAATTAATGTGTGTTTATTGCAATATAAAAGTTAGTTTGTTGAAACAAATAATTACAAAATCTCAGCAGACATATTTATAACCGAATATTGAGTAAGTGCACTTTAGAAATCTGCTACACTGAATATTCATGATTTCTGAATACTTGAGAAGAGAACATTAAACAAAATGGAGTTATTAAAATTTGGGCTTCTCGAGAGATCTCCATGAGTATTGTTCAAAATACGTACTCAGTTCAAGACAAATTCAATAATTTAAGAAAGGTAAAACTTACATGAATCAGGAGAAGCGGTAGCATTCTCATGTCTCGAAAGTTTAGACTCATATCAACGTAGTTTGTTTCGATGTATGAGTTTGTTCTTCTGCTCTGTCTTCTTTTTTGTCTGATCACTGTCACTTTTTTCGGAAGTATTATTTATATGCTGTTTCTAAACACTTTCACTCGCGTGAAATCCGTAAACAAGTGGCACACAATTTAGCCTTCTAGATTATCAGACTGGGTGAAAATTCACCCAGAGTTTTTGCTTCCGTAGCGTGTTACTAGAGGATGTCATCATGTAGTTTCATGTAGCTCCTGTGATATTTTCCTTTCTTCCTATCCAGTATGTGGCCGAGTGTTTTGAGATTTAGTTCAGCGTCAAATACAGGTGGGTGGGTGATTTTTCATCCAGTCTAGTGTTTGCGTTACTTTTGATTAAACAACTCTGCCTTAAAAAATTTGTATTAATCACACATTTCAATGACTGGATAACACGTAGTCACCAGTCGTATTCTGTAATAGTAACAAGTGCTCAAGAAATAAATATTTTCTTAATATACACTTCACACTTTTAAAGAAGAAACTGGGTGAATTTTCATCCAGTCTAGTATTGAATATAAAGAAAATCTCTCTGTTTTGTCAAACGCACCTTTTCTCGTATTCTTAAAAAAAAAAAAAAAAAAAAAAAATGTATTTGAATATATGTCGAAAAAAATAAAATACATACAATGATAAATTATTAAAATATTTGTTTCAGTTTTATAAACATTTTGGGTAAAGCATAAAAGTCTTATTATTAGTGATCAGACAAATGCTGACTAATGTGTTTGTGGTGAAAGTAGGATTTTAGTTTATATATGTTTTAAACAGGTTTCCTTTGACATTATTTACCAAAAAAGGTCCGTAAGTAGCATAAATATATCTATCAAAAAAATATAATTATTTGCTTCAAATAAAGTAAATGATACCTAGAGAGAAACGGTAAACAAAAAATCTGGGTGATTTTTACCCAGTCTAGTATTAGAAGACCAAAAAATAAGTTTAGTAATGTAGGGTTAAAATGAAATCGGTTTTCTTCACTTTTAAGCACCTTGATCTCAGGTACAGTCATGTACAGAAGTTTTTAATACCGTATTTCAATTATATAATTAATGATGTTAACATTAGTTAACACACATGTAAATCTCTTCATACTGATAACTGAAAATATTTATTTGATTAATTTTACTTTGTACATGCGTGTATAATGTTAGTATTTTTCATATAATTGCAGGAAGTAAGGAGCCTTTGATACTTGATTTCTTTCTGGATGAAGAATTTCTCCAAAATGAGATGAAAGTAGCGAGTAATGATCAACCAGCACCGAAGGCATCATCAACAGCAGCAGCCACTGACGACGGCCGAATAGCTCAGCTGTTCAAGACAATCGAGAACAGCCTGAGTCCAGAGCTTGTCACCAAAGTGCAAGCAGTCTATCAGTTCGTAGTCAAAGGTAACGATTACGTTTATGCAAATAGAATTAGTTTCTACCTATTTTCAGTCCAATGTGTATTTTCCCTTTAACTCTAAAATGGGACTCTTAAAATGTGAAGAACAGCGTGCTTTACAGCATGAGAAAGTGTAAAGAATAAAAACAGAATAAATAGGATGCTGCATCGTCTCTGTTTTTCGAAAACAAGAGATTATCATTACAGTAAATTAAAGAAACATAACAGAAAATCTAATAGAAAGCTTTCTCGTTCCAATTTTGTATTTCCTATTACGCTGCAGTTATTACTGAAACTTGTATTTGTTAAATAGAAACAAAATTATAAGAAGTTTTCGGAAAACTTTGTCCGAAGTACACTTACTGGCTTCTAAAATTTTTCATTTCAAGTGTTTTATATAACATTATACGGTTATTAACGAAATTTTTAAGAAATATGAACAAAACCGCCTGAGTAGTTTATCAAAGTAGTCCTAAAGGAAACTGAACCGCTCCCTCTCCCCTAGAGTAAACTACCAGTTCTGTATTTATTTAATTTATTTATTTATTTATTTTATTTTATTTTTTATTTATTTATTTATTTATTTATTTATTTTTTGAGAGGACACTGACATCACATGCTACAATTGTTGGTGAAATGTTCACTCATAAAATACCAGCTGAAGCGGCGGTTCTTTGTACAGGAAAGAAAATATTTATGGAAACTATTTGAACCCCTTCCCCAACCTTAGGATTCGCATTTCAACGCCAGTGCAACTATAAAATCTCATAAGATACTCTACTTTCGGTATAAATCTTGAATTCCTCAACCACTGTAGTAAACGCCCATTGATCAATGTGACATAATAAAAACGCTTGCGATAAGTAGTGCATTTCAAAGGACTAAGCCGTTCTCCGTGATGCGGTCAGAAACAACATACAATGTCGCTTTTAATGCGGAGAAGGAAAAGTAGAAAATGTCCTTTACCCTTGACTCTGGAGTTTCGAAAAACGCTAGGACACGTGTCCACTCAATTCTAAGGAGGAGTTTACATTAGAAATTTCACATCCCCACCTTAAAGGAATCTTTAATTAAGCATTTCTCACTAATGTTATACAAATAGTCCCTCTTGCCGCTACAGAATCGGAATTTTCGTGGACACTAAAATACTTATTCCCTTATTTTGATGTAAGGGAGATCGATTTTCACACCTTCGTGTTTAAAACTACAAAGAGTATTCCCTAAAAGCATTAGTTAATTTATTTTAGAAACTAGTAATAAAATCTTCTTTAAAGCATTAATATTCTACACAAAATCAGAATAGTGAACATTATTCAAACATCGAATCGTTTTAATAAATATTCCGTATTTTTACTTTTTTTTTTTTTCTTTTATATTAGTCAACCATAGAAATCCTGACAATATTACAATTTCAACAAGCACCTAACCAACTATATTTAATACTCAAATTTCGGATATAAAAACATACTATCTCAATTATAATCAGTGTGTGTATTATGAATTTCAATAGATCTTAGCATAAATATCACCAACTATTCCTAAAGTAACTTACGTTCCTCAGATTTCTGTGCGATAATTTGATGAAGTCCAAACTTCAGCTTGGATGGCAAATACCTCAGGAACCATAGGATTTCACAGGAAAATATTTTACATCCTTAGTAAGCAGGTTAAGATCAACCTTAATGCCAAGTTTGGTACAGATCAAATAAATTGTGTAGATCCCGTACACCATATACCATGATTGATTTTCAGCGAACTTAAAAAGTTCGTTACTGAATTTTCTATGTCTGTGTGTGTGTGTGTGTGTGTGTCTATGCTTATGTCTATTTGACAATTTTTCCAATTTTGAATCCTTCATTCGATAGAGCATCAAAAACTATCTGTAAGAAGTGATGGAATATTTCGCGTCACTTTTACCGTTCCCGAGATATTGGCCAAAAAATTCCGATTTCGCTAGATAAGGAGCCATATCTCGGAAACTGTAAGTCATAGAGAGATGATATTGGTGTTGATCAATACGTAAGAGGATGGTGAACATTTTGGAACCAAATAGTAACCGGTGCCCACCGTTCCGCAGATATTAGCCAAAAAGTTCCGATTTCGGGAGATTTAAGGAGCCATATCTCGAGAACCGTCAGTCATAGACAGATGATATTCTGCAAGTATTTCAATTTTGAGCATGTGTCTTCGAAAAACAACATATCGTAGAGCGTTTTAACAAAACTCTTAAACAAAACATGTGCGAAAAATTAGTACTCAAGGATAATTATAAGTGGATAGATATATTACAAGAATTGTTTAATGAGTATAATAATAAAATACATAGAACAATTGGTATAAAGTCTGTAGAAGTTAATAAGAAAAATTAATTCTTTTTAAGTTCGTTGTGGCAATGATCTTGGAGCATTCTCAACTAGTTTAAAACTGAATTCAAATGAAGGACAATAGAATACAGAAAATTCGTTATTTAGACTATGGCAAATAATGAAAATACTTTGATTTATGAGAAACAATATTTATGTTTACATTTATACCAATTATAAAATATTCTTTGTGCGGAAAGAATAAGGTTTATGGGAAGCATTTGACAGATACATTATTTTGCAGTTTCAAAATAGTTCAGTTTCATTGAAGTTACGTCCTCCTTTAAGGATCACATTTCATAAAACATCTGATCGTCAGCTTGGATTGCAAGGGGAATATTTATACACAAAATTTCTAAGTTCTGCACCGATAGTTTCGGAAATCTGAAGAACAGAACAGAACTTTCAAAACTTCCTTTTTAACCACTAGGACAGCGTTTCTCAACCAGTGTACCGCGAATTGGCCGCTGATGTGCCGCGAGGAAATCAAAACAAAATTATTAATTCTGTATCAACCAAATTGCAAGACCTAGGAAAAATGTATATTTGTATTCACATTACTATGAACCTGTTGGTGTGAGGAATAATCGAGGTTTGAAGAAGCTCCAGCACTCATAGCAAGACATGGTATCATTCTGGATTTCTCTCCGAAGAGAATATCCAGCTATTTCTACAAAGGCTGTGAAACTTTTCATTCCGTTTTCTATATCCTACTTAAGTGAAGTAGGATTTTCTGCAATGAACACAATCAAGTGTAAGAACAGACCACAACTGTTAACTCCGGAACACGATATAAGGATCTGTTTATCAACTATTCATCCACAATTGAAGATGATTATGAAAGAACATCAAACTCAAGTTGCACATTAATTTTCCTTCTTGCACCAACTTGTTTTACTTACTTTTAAAAAACTATAACCTTCATATATTAAACAATTGTAACCTCCAATAGATATTATTGAAGAATTCTAATCTTCATATAATATTTAAAAATTGTAACGTATACTAACCATGTTAATAATTTATAAGTTTCATACTGTGTTACTTTTCTGTACATTTTTAATTTGAAAAAGGTATTTGTTATCATTTTGACCATTATTGCTTCTTTATTGTTGCAGACTATTTCGTAACTTGAAGTTTTAAGATATCATTCACTAATTCCTTTCGACAAAGTAAACATGCATACAAGTTACCTACATTTATGTTTTAAAAGTACAAGAGATTTGTTTGCTCTTTCGTTATTTAGTGATCTTCCTTCCTAGTCAAAAGTTGGATAAGTTTTTGAAAAAGTGTATTTTTAATAACCTGAGTCCTATATTTCATTGCAGTTGTTTTCTGTTTTTAAATTAGAATGATAAATAAGCATAATGATTTACCACAGGAGAAAATCAGTGATCGAGCTTTCTTCTCTGTGAGAATGAGATCAATAATCGGAGAAAAAAAATACCACGGTATTTTATATTTACAAATAATAATATCTATAAATGTGCCGCGAGAATTCAAGTTATACCCGTAGTGTGCCGCAAATTGAAAAAGGTTGGGAAACGCTGCGTTAGGGGTTGTATCTCGCAACATACTGTTTTCTGCAACCTAGTGTATGAGAATATAATTTCTTCGAAATCTCGTGGTTCTATTCGTAATAGTTTCGGAGTCAGAAGAAACTAGTCTACTTCCCTCCCCCTTCTCCCTTTAGGAGTCAAATTTAGCTAACACCCGTCTTACTGTATATACAATATGCGTACAACGTGATTGCAATCGATAGCTTCCGATGCGTAGAACACGACTGTGAAGGAACCAGAGTGGTCAGATGCATCGTTCCTGCGTTATCGCGTTCCAAAAGTGTGGGATGTCACTAGATGGCGCCAGCATCGAGGGTGAGATCGACATGGCACTTCAGTTTATGAAACTCACTCATAAACGCGTTCACCTCCGGTGCTTGGAGTCCCTGGTTCGATCCTAGCTCGCGCCGTGTGGAATTTGTGGTGGACAAACGCCCTGCTCGTGGATTTTCTCGGGGTTCTCCCGTTTCCTCCCACTTTCTTCATTCCACCATTTCACTCATCTCTCATCATCACAGTCTCCTTTAGCCTAACCGGCATAACCGTGGGACGTAAAACTTAAAGATTTCATTTTTTTTCACTCATAAACAACATTATCGGAAGCACTTTCAATGCAAAGAGAAACGTTGGACAATCGATGACGGGCACAACAAACTCACGGTTGTGGCCATAAGAGAAGTACCAAATAATGGTGGCCACGTATGAAGCACCAGACTCGCACGTACTGTAGTAGGCAATGATTGCCGCTCGACCTGCCTTCGCCTTGTCCGTCAACACAAATATGTAGTGCTCGGTTCGATTGCGAAATCTCGACTTCATTTTTGCCTTAACGAGAATGGAAGTCCTGAAATCAATCTGAATGCCAAGATAGAAGCAACGAGTTTAATACGATACGGAGTTATGTCTGTGACAACTGTAATGTGTTAGCTTCACACTTTATACAAATATCCTTGGGGCGTGAAGAGGTGATCTAGTAGCTGCGCGTCTATACTGGCACCATCTCGTGGCATCCCACACCTTTGGAAGACGATATCGCAGGAACTGTGCATATGACCACTCTGATTCCTTCAGAGTCGTGTTCTATGCATTGACACTATCGCTTGCACTCAAGTTCGAGCAAATTAATGAAGAGATGAAATTGGGACTAAAGGCTAATGCTTTGTTGACCACACTCTTTTCCAATTTTTCCTGAAGAAAAAAAAAAAAAAAAAAGAAAATTGTTGATTCAGATTTTTCCGGAAATTTTGAACAACTAGGCATAACACTTGCGTGTGGAAAGCAAAGAAAGAAAAACCGGACACGATTAAGAGCAACTATACATGCACGTGGAAGATTTCTAGGAATTGTAGTTATAGAGATGATCCTAAATGATGCCATGTATCGAATCTTGTTCCATCTTTACATTTATCTTTCGCCCTTGACAATACTAGACACCTACCAGGGAAGATTTAAAAAAGGGATATTGTTGGAGTTGGCAAAAGTTTGAGGTGTATAGCTTAGCTCACGAATCTCTGCCGCGGCTGATGGCATAAACGTATTAGAATCGCGGCAGAGATTCGTGAGCTAAGCTATACCAGCTAAGCACTAATTAGGATACTTCCATGACCCTCCTGTGTGGTTTTAATATAAGAAGCCTGTATTCTTTTGTTGTTGCAGTAGTGTTAAGTTCCATTTATTATCTTGGAAAGCAAAAGAAAGAAATGTGTATGTTTATATGTATGATAGCAGCGATGTTCTTTGTTTGTGTAGGTCCAGAGGCCGGAACGTGGTACTTGGATTTGAAGAGTGGTAAAGGAGCGGTTGGCCGCGGGGAACCTCCTAATACGCCTGACGCCACTCTTACTATGAACAGCAAAGACTTCTTCGATATGTTCGCAGGTAATATCATTCACTATAATACAGTAATTAGAACTAGGAATTTGTGCCAGAATGTTCTACAGAAAATGTACAGATAAAAGAGAAAACAAATTGTTTATTAAAACAAAAGCTTACATCTTAACTCATTTTCTAAACTCAGTTTGCAAATAATAACCAACTGCTGCTTAATATCTGTTTGACATTTTTTTCAGACTAACTTGTAAACTAATTAGAAATTTTACATAAGTCAGAGATTCAAGCAGTCATACTTTTCTATTTTTTAAAATAAGTCACGTGTTTCACCCCCTCCCCTTACACACACACACACACACACACAAAGGAAGTAATATTTTCAGGGAGTTTACGCTACATTTTTGTTGAAACATTGTGGTTGACCTGATTCCAACTGCTGAAAGGCTAAAACTCGGTGGCCAGCATAAAAATATTTCATCTTACAGCTTTCCAAAGGAGGTGAAAAATTAGAACAAAACGATCTCTGTAAATGGATACTGCAATGGGTAAAATATTGTTTGTTGAGAACTCTTAGTAAATTGCATTTTCTAGTACATGTGTCATTATCATATAAGAAGAATTTAAAGATTTTTCAAAAATCGGATTGAAGATATTTTAGACTATTTTGCTACTTCCACAGTTAAGCGTTTGTGTTGATTGTTGCCTAGTTTCAAATTCCAAACAGTGCTAAGCTATTTTAGATATTTGGAACTTAGTATTGTTATAATTAAAACAGAATATTTCCGTCAATAATTGTTCAGAAAAACCTTAGAAATGTCTCCGTCATTAGTTGATTACGTTACTTATTGTGGAATTTCGTTGTTACTTCTTTGCTGTACAAGGTGATGGCCTTAGCTTCTTCTTAGACATTTTCCGTTTTATCTAAATATTTGGATATTTCTTCTGCAGGGAAACTGAAAACAACTCACGCATTCATGACTGGAAGGTTGAAAATCAGTGGCAATCTTCAGAAAGCAATGCATTTGGAAAAGCTGATGAAACAGTTGAAGTCTAAGTTGTAGCAGCGCCAGACTGATGCATTCAGAGAGGGATTTCTACCGGGAATGTCCCAATGGATTCCTTTGTATATTGGTTCAACTGTTGACTGTTGCAGCAAGTAAAATAGATTTATCATGTAATTAAATCCAGGTATACACACTAAAGAGAAAGGAATACATTGCGTTTGGGTTGTTCTATTACTACGTTCTGCTGAATGGGACGCCCGCAGATTCAGTTCGTTTGCTGCTGATGAACTCTTAGCTCGTGTCATCCTGTGTAAATGTATTGATAGTCTTTGTGAGGGTATGTATGTAGGATCGACACATCTTTATTATCTCAACATTTGAGCTCCTTTTCTAGCGGGGGACACTCAATTAGTTCCGCTGTGCTATTACTGAAAATTTGAGTTTTAAATTTGATTGAAATCTGTCTTAATAAAAGTAATGTTCTTTAATTTCTTATAATTTCAAGAGTGTAAAGGGAAAGTTAAAATAAATGCAGCGGAAGGAATAGCTACAAATGGGAACCTGCCTATATGGAAAATATGAAGTCAGATATTCTGAGCTAAAACAAGAGAAAAATAATAATGTAGAAGTTAGATATTCATAGATTTTCACAAACGAATACACAAGTTGCAGAAAGTCAGAGGAGGATAATTTGTCGAAATAGAAATGATAAAGGAAAAGATAAGTGAGGAACAAATTATTTCCTTTTTCTTTCTGGTTCCCTGCATACAATCAAATAACCAAACATTGTACTTTACATACATTAAATTTCCGCTTGTGTTGTGATTGTAAATGAAAGCAGTATGTTTCTAATACTCAGATCAATCGTTCGCTTTGTCACTGCGCATGTGTTCCTTTCTGTTGTTGTGTTGGGAGATGGGTTATTTGACTGAGGTGATAAACACGACACAGTCCACGTATATCGTCATTATAGAATGAACAAGCGGTGAGGATTAATAGAAGTGAAATTTCTACGTGCCTTGTGAACCCTCTTCGAATTGTTTGAAATCCTGTGGAATCTCTCTCCAAATTTTCACCGAGACACGCGCGTAGTGTTTTCAGGAAAAGTAGGTAGAGACGAAAACTAGGAGGGGTAAAAAGAATAAAACAGAAGAACATTTCTTATAAAATACGCTTTTTAAAAAATTGAAAACATTAGTCACGTATTGTTACGCATTGTTTAATCGTATGAACATTAATACTTGAATGGTGGCTTATCTTCTGTATAAAGATGAGAAATGTAGTTTTAAAAATAGTATATCATCTCAGAATTGCCATTTCTCTCGTTTCACCTTCTCAAACGAGATTTGAGGGGATCGTCAAAGAACGTAAAAATTTCACTCAGTTTTAACATTTATTTGTGAATATTGTTAATAATGAAGACTGTAAATCATTGTTAAATCATTTTTGTATTTTATAGAATTTTATATACATATTATATATATTTTATGATGCTAATAAAAATTTGAGAAGAAAGATCTGTTAGTGTATTTCATAGATGCATAGTTCGTCACACTTATAACTTACAGAACAGTTCCTCAGGAAATGTTGCCATTACGCCATCAACATACCTTTGAACTTCTTCATTTTGTGCATAGTTGTAATGAAACCACCGAACGTATATTTTTCTGATACATATTTTGTGAATAACTTAGGAACGAATTAACAAACCACAACAACACACTGAGTAAGGCTATGTGATTATATAAAGCACACAATTACGTAACAGTTTGAACACAATAACTGTGTCTTCATCAGACTTCCACTCCTTCACAAGATTTATCTATACCAGACAAGTCTACGCAATTTGGGATCTTTGTTAGTACAATAAATCACAAATGCAAAACTACATGGTTCGTGATGTTGAATCTTATCTTAAGTGTAAATAAAGTGCTCGGATCAGCTTCATAACCACTTATGGGTTTAAGAAAGTACTCGAAATCAACTATTACATCAGCTTTTAACAAGGCTTTGTAATTGCTAAATTTGATTCGTTCTCCTGACACAGGCATAATGATGTGTAATACGCTAATGTTGTGTAAATAGACTGGAATAGTGGTGACGTCATTTCCTCTCCGTTACCATGGTGATTGCCATTTTGTTTTCTATACAAACGTGAGTGTGTAAATGAGTTGTTGAGTAAACAATGGCTGTGAAATTATTTAGAATTTTTAAATACTTTGAGAACGAAGTGAATTTGGTGGAAAAAGGCAAAAATGCTCTTGAATCGAAGCACGTGTCTTCCGTAATGTATGATGGTGAATTTAAATATTTAAAAGGCAGAGTGGAGGCAAACATAAAGTACTGAAGTTGAGGTAAGTTTGTATCCATTATTTGTTAATATAAATGCCTCGATGTATTGCACAGAAGGGGAACAAACCTTATGTAAAGATCGTGTTGATTTGTCTGTATCATGTAATATTACAATTGTGTGTTCTGATTTAATCATATTTGCTCATTTATTTTGCCTTAGTAATTTTACGTTTACGATTAAGAATTTTATGTTGCCTACAGGATATCGAAACTCTTTAGTAAAGAATTCTAGGATATTGCTTGTTCCATTTCTGCTCAATTACATTAATGCTTACAATCAAATACATAACATATCATCATTTATGCGTTATTTCTCAGCCTTCGCTCGTGTTTGTATAGAAAATAAAATGGCGATCACCATGGCAACGAAAAGGATATGACGTCACACTATTTCAGTCTATATATCTTAGTTCTTTTAGCTTGGAATTAGTGTAAAATCATAAGCTTCGTCTACAAATATATATGGTACCACGATGCCTAGTCGTTTGTTTTCTAACAAAACGTAACAGGTGATTAAACAGTAGTGGGAATTTTGGAACTCTTAGGTACGTACAGGAGGTCAATAGGATTAGTACATCGTATGTCTCCCTCTTCCATGCAGCGGTATGATGAACTCGAGTGTATTTCTGTTTGACCTTTACATCTTGTAACTATTTCTCGTTAATCGAGTATATGGTAATTTAATAATAATAATAAAAAAGACAATTTATGTAGAGTGGGATCTATCTGACCTCCTTTTTTTTTTTTTTTTTTTTTTTTGTATTTCGACATTATTGGAAGACCAGCGCGCTATACATGATAATATTACTGAGAGCGCCACTTGGTTTGGGTGGTGGAATGCCGAAGTATGGCTGGAGAGAAAAAGCACGCTACAGTAGGCACTGGCATAATAAGTGTGAAATTAGTAACGGGCAACACTTTTCAGAAGAGGTCTGTTACGATTCATATATATATATATATATATATATATATATACTAGCGTACCAAAAAGTTTTGTTAGATATGAAAGGAGTAGAGTTTGTGGCAGTGATTCTCCGCTTAATAGTGCAATCCAATGCATAAGATGGTGTTTAAAGAAATAATTTCCACAGAATGTCTACTATAATGTAATTTTAATGGAGTGATCATACATATTACCATTTTGATTTTCTGTTGGTAGTATGGAATTTTCCACGAGTGGATTGTTCGTGTGGGTGATCGAGTGGAAATGTATAAATTAAGTAAATTATTCGAAATTGTTTCTTCAACTATTATATTCAACAATCTACAAAGCTAAGTAGGGTTAGTTATCTCACACTTCGTGTGCCTGCTATACTATTTTAATAAGCACCTAGGCTGAATTGTGGAGTCATATATATATAACGCGAGGAGTTGCTGTTCATAAATTAATCTATGCCCTATATTAGGTAAGTTCTTGATTTACTTTGTAATATTGTATATCATTTTCTCAATAAGAGAAATTCTATTATTATTATTATTATTTTGTCAAAATACTGAGGATATGCTACATAGGAAGCAAATCCTTGTATGTTGTGAGTTCACTTTGAAATCAAAAGACCTAACGTAAGAATAATAGCTGAAACACAGTTTGGTTTTCCATAATTTCCCTATTTGTTCTTTGTATTTTTAAAATTATTATTGGGAATTATTGTATATTGTTTGTATTCATCTGAGAAAATTCTTCATTATAAAGACGATTCCTTTTAAATTCATAAATTTTCATTTATGCCTGCCGTACATAACCCCAGGTTACTTATATAGAGTTTGAGGAATATTAGCTATGGGAAATAATTCGTATTCCTTACTTATATGGAAGTCTTTGATTTAACACAAAATTTAAACAACTTACATGAAGTAAAATATTTTACTAGCATTCCTCCTACCTTCTAATTTCACTTTTATTGGAATTAGTTAAACTATGCCTGAGAGTATTAATTAACAATTGTGTAATGGGCATTTGGGTGTTTGTTATCCTTTGCTCATTTGGCCCGGGTCAGAATTCGTCTCGCGATGAATTTTGTTACAATCTGTTAAGTGATACGAGAAACAGGATGTTTTGGAAACTCTGGCTAAATGGCATCAAAATATATTAATGGTATATTTCATTAAGATGAAGATCTCGAGAAGTTGCATTAAAAGTCTGCTGGAATCCATGAGAGGAGACATTTGACGGTTCTTTATATTCAAAATAGCTTGTTTTATGTTACTGATCAGTTGGGTAGATACAGATTAGATCAGTTGGGACCCGATAAGCTCGTATAAAGTCAATATTCGTTTGTAATTTGTAGTTAGAGTCTAAACATAAACTTCATCCTGACCTTGTATGTATCCATCCTGTTGCGTCGCACATAACTCATCGAACATTTTATTCAGCTTTGCTTGGCCTGTCTCGACAGCACTACCAGGTAATTTTACAAATGATGAGCTCAACTTGAAACGATTTATCACCATTGACTGTTGTAATGAATGTAAGAAATTTGGTCCAACCCGTTGTAGAAACGTCATTTGTAGACAGTTAATAGAAGCCGAATGTTCTCCGGAGAGGCCAATACTACTAACATCATCAGACTTGGTCTGGTAAAGGTAGTGTATGCCCCATATTCCTCAAACCTTGCATCGTCGCATTACCTTTGTTTCATTCGTTTGAGAACCATCTGCGGTGGCAGTGGTTCCGAACTCTCGACGGAATAACTATGCACTGCATGAGTTCTGCCACCGTAGGATCCATAGTCTGAGTGAACACAGGAGACAAATTATTCTGCTGACGGAGACTATTTCAGGTACGTGTTCATGTTATTTCCTTTCTCTTTGTAAATTCACAATTGGACTACATTTTTTTATACCTAATACTTAATAGAGAATCATGAGTACTGAATGGAGCTTAGCGCAATGGAAGAGAAAATATAGGCATATAAGAAAGACAAGTATATTTCTTCGTAGCTATTGAGAATAAGAAAATTACAGAAAGTAAACTCTTAAGAGGCCTAATCAGTGCGAAATTAAAATACCGCTAATTTTATAGTAACAATGTGATATCTTCAAATAGATAAAAGATAATCGAAATGTGGAACAAGAGCGCCCTAGACAATATTATTTTACATGAGGTACCGTTATCACAAGTCACAAAAGTAGCTTTCCATGTGAGGCCATTTAGAAACGCGAAAATAAATGCCGATTTTTTTAAATAGCTGGAAATCGAAAGCAGATAAGTGAGTCGTGATAACGGTAACTTACGTAAAATAATATTGTCTAGCGAGATTTTTTTCCACTTTTCGATTATCTTTTATCAACTTGAAGATATCACATAATTACTCTAAAATTAGCGGTATTTTAATTTCGCCGTGATGGAGGCTCCTAAGTTGTAAGACTATGTACTTCTCAGTATACCTGGAATTTCAGTCAGCGAAAAATTTTCACGAAACAGGATTGTATATGTAGAGTCCCACCTAATTGACATGTTACTTGAAGGGACAAAGGGAAGAACATGGCAACTTTTTTTTTTTTTTTTTTTTTAATCAATTTTGTATTTAGTAGTGACTCTGATTGATAGAATTGGGACTTCAGTAATGATGAAATATATATAAGGGGCCAGCATTATTACTCTGGAAATGCCTAAGAAAATGTGTTTTCAAGGGAATAACTTGATAAGCGCCGTACACTCAGAAGAATAACTTGTCAACTAAGCGGTTCGCGTGGTTGCCGCTGTTAGCAGCATTGTCTCCCTGTACCAATTTTGTGTATTTGTTCACATACCCTATTTGTATAACACTATAAATTATGTTGTACTTTCTACTGCGTTCATATGTTTTTTTAATATATATAGATTATAATCTTTACTAAACCTCGTATAACTTCTGATAATCACATTTTGTTGTGACTGTCCTGCAAAATTTATAAAATGGTGGTTATCAAGTTCTTTTCCTGGGCTGTTCACATTCGCTTTATGTAACAAGGTTAACCTATTATAGAGAAGTTCTCGGGATATCAGCCAGGTGAAGTCTGACGAGTAGAGCTGACATTTCAAGAACTGACATCGTTCTCGTCTTCAGGGCAATTATACTAAGACAAGTTCGTGTGTACTATACAGGATGTTTGAAAACAACACCGACAACGTTTGGGAGGTGATTTCTGACACCAAGATAAGACGAAAAGTATAGACCAATCTGGGTGCACAATGCTTCCTTTCGGAGTTATAGGCTGCAGAATACATGAAAAAATAAAGTTTAAAGGTCCATAGCTCCAAAACTATGGGACCTACCGCAGTCGGGTCAAAACTTCACTTAGGAACTAGTATGTACCTTGTTGAAATATCCATGTTTCAGAATCCTGCGATATTTCCGCTACAATTTCTGTAGAGGAAGTAGGTAAGTACTTCAACTTACATCCCCGTAGCCAAACTCCCTCTCTAAAAATTGTTGTGTGAATACCTTAGGATTCTGAAACATGTGTTTCTGAATAGCGCACATATTAGTTCCTAAGTGAAGTCTTGACCCGACTACGATAGGTCCCATAGTTCTAGAGCTATGTTGCATTAAATTCTTTTTTTTTTTTTTTTTTTTTTTTTTTTTTTCATGTTTTCTGCAGTCTATAACTCCGAAAGGAAGCATTTGTGCACCTAGGTTGGTCTATACTTTTCGCCTTATCTTTGTGTCAGGAATCACCTCCCAAACGTTGACGGTGTTGTTTTGAAACACCCTGTATATAGGAGAGATAAGTGGGTGGAGGGCGCTTAAGAATCCGTGTTAGAGAGAACAGGGATTCTTAAGCCCCCCTTCCATTTACCTCTCCTATATATAGTACACACGAACTGGTCTCAGCATAATCGCCCTGAAGACGAGAACGATGTCAGCTCTTGAAACGTCGGCTCTATCGTCAGACTTGATGTACTGATATCCCGAGAACATCTCTATAATATTCGCCGCCAGGAAAGCTTCAATTCTTATTTCAAGGTTAACCTAACCTGCATGTTGAAATATATGACTGTTATATATTGTTCTGAATATAATAACGAATAGTGAATGTTTAGAGCTTGCTTCGTTAGAATGTAACGCCCTGTTTCAGCACCTAGGCCATATGATATTGGATTATTGTTTAAATATAGGAATCGAGGCAGGTAATCCCACCAAGCCCAACACAACAAATAGCAAGCACATTAGGAACATGTTTATTGCCTGTATGGAAGAATTGTATGACGCATCTTCCGTGTGTTTAGAAATGCTATTAAACAAAGTTTAACCCATTTATTCGTCATAGTGCATACTCGTAGCAACTAGATGTGTATTGATAGGAAAGGAGCAGAGCAGTGAATGAAGTTCTGAGATTGTTCTGATGTTACCTTTAAATGTTGGAAATCTTTTATTGCCTTTCAACATTTGTATCCTACTGGACACCTCGTGATATATCATAAAGAATGTGCTTTTCGTCCACGTCAGTAGTCATTGTCCAGAAGAGGATTCTTCCTGGAATGAGACGAGAAATAAATGCAGACATTTACCCAAGCCTTTGCCTTTTTTTAAAATACTAATATTGGACCTACCATCCCAGTTTATACAGTTTTATCAAGGTGGTGAAGGCATTGGTAAAAAATTTCTGGATTGCAAGTGAATGATTCTCCAAATGCCTCGCATCAGTCTCGGGAAGGTTTAAGTGGCTTGTTTTATGTGATTTGTGGAGGTTCATCCTTTTCTTAAATTTATTAAACTACGGTTATACGGTTCAACTAGGGATTTGTCTCATCCCTACTGAATATTTTTGTTTCCGTTTAAGTGGAGTTTTCCTCAGGTTTAGTTCGTCAAGCATACAGGGCAGCAAATCGGTTCCAGTTTTCCACATTTGAATATTCGAAGTCCGTGTTTAACCCCAGTGATTACAACCAGCAGAGTACAACAGAAAACACCTTATCTTCCTCTTTTAACCCTGAAACAAAAGGTGTAAGAGACGCGTATAGTATTTAAAAAAGACGAATTTATTATATAATATTCTCTGCATTATATAATACATTCTCTTCGGCGTGTCTGTGTACAAAAGTGTAAAGCTAAAGGTACTCGCTTTCCAGAACCACACAACTGAAACTTAATACAGTGGCTGAAAGAACGCTTTTCAAAACACATTAAATGTTCTGTTAGCACTTGAATTAATCATTGGGGGCCGCGATGGCTCAGTGGTAGAGCATTCACCTCTGGTACATGGGGTCCCGGGTTCAATCCCAGTTCCCGCCAAGTGAACTTTGTGGTGGACAAACACCGTATGCGTGGGTTCCACTCTTTTCTTTTAACTTCATTGAATATAGAAATTAATCCGCAATGGGATTTTTCCGGAATCACCAGAGCCATCTCTATTTAAGTTTCATGTATTGAGCCTTTGGAGATCAAAATTGAGAAGACATTTATTGTGATTTCAAAATAACATCTTGTTCGATGATCTTCTGCCATTTTTCCGGCAACACCATAATCATGTTGCTATAGAACTTCCGTGGCTACTGCTTCAAAAAATTCACATAGTTTTCACAGGGCTATTTTGAAACTAATTTAACATCATTCAGGGAGTCCTGCAAACACCGAAACAAATTATAGAGTGACGGTACTAGACCCGGACTCAGCCAAGTTCTACCAATTTCGTTAAAGATGTGTAGCGTCAGTGTGGTATACGACACCCTTTCTGTTGACCACTTCCGGCCGTTTCGGGTTTTTAGTTGCACTTGCACTAATTGTGGACAGTACAGGTCCGAGTTTATCGGTCTGCCCGGAGACAGTTTCTTATAATGCATACCATTCAAATCCCAAGAAACGCACAACAGAACCTTCCTGGTTGTCAATGTGGGCTTTGTCATAAACTATGGAGCTCCTCCGCGCTTTTAGCACAATCTGTATCAACCGCTTCAGAAATGGCAAGAATTCGATACGTCGAGCTTCTTTTTGTAACCAGCTTTCTCTAGATGATTTAACAGTGTGGTGATGGATGTTTAGGTCACTACCGATGTCATGACTGCTTACGAAGGAATATCAGAAAGTTCGTGCACTTACCTATAAGAAATCCACTCTGGAGAACTCTGACACCCTGATGGTATTAGTCCTTCTGTACGTAGTCACTGTGCTAGCGACAAATATTTGCGAGTTGCTCTTTACTTTTCGTAAGCCCGTTTTGTAAAAGTCTGCAATTTGGCTTTGAAACCACAGTTCAACTTCAGAATGGCGTCCTCTAAGGGAACGCTTCATTTCTGGGAAGAGAAAGAAGTCACTTGGTGCTATGTCCGGTGAATATCGGGTTGGGGCAATATTTCATATTCTAATTCCACTGTCTTCATCAAGCAGTGTGCTATCAGTCACGAAATCAGAAAATGGTCATGAAAGTCAAAAAAAAGTCACGAAATTTAGCTTTTTGATAACGATTGTGTTTTATCTGTACAAATACAGATTGAGACTGGAAATTTTTGTGTCAAAATTCACCGCCAAAAATGTCTATGCTCGGCTTTAGACGCTACCAAATCGCAAGCAAAGCACGCTTCTATCTCATGTATGAAAATTCGGCCTAATTCGCTCTTGAGATTGTCTTTCAGTTGGCATCATTGAGCAGTGGCGATGCAAATAGCATCACATCGCCGAAACCACCAACCATTTAACCAGTTGATTCAACTCCGCGAAAAGTTAACTAATAGAAGTGTGTGGAAAATTAATAATCTTTTACGAAGTGTTTACTATGTCTTCAAAGATTTTCCCTCTAGACGTGGAGATTTTGTGTGTATCATTCTGTATTCCCGTTATAGATGTGTTGTGTTAGGTGGATCGAAACTTCAAAGGTAATTGGAAAAGCGATCGAGATGTTGCCTGTCTTGAAGAAATATGTCAATTAATTATCTTCTAAACCTCCGGATACACGAAATTTCCATCTTCTACAGCAATTTTTAGCGGACGACCTGCTACAAGTGAAACTTTAATCACTGTAATCAGTAGCATCACAACTAGATCACTATGTGACAGATTTTCAATCGGACAAGCCTCTTTTACCATTTATGTGTGATTAACTCTATTCTGTGTGTGATCCATACTATTGGTAATCGCTTCTCAGGCCTCCCAGCAGGACAATGAAAAAATATAGGACAATTTGGTTTATACAATAGAATATTATGCTCTGAAGCACTGAAAAAATAAATAAATGTATTGTAAGAAAATGCCACCCTTCACCCCAATGGGCAATTGGGAACAAGATTTAGATTAATACAGAATAAGAGTATATAAAACATTTACTTTTTAAACTTAGTAGATCTTCTGTATTGTTTTGGAAAAAAAGAAACTGATTAAAATAAATGAACGTTCATATTAGTTTTGCTATCTAAATTATTTGAACCAAAAAAAAAAAATTCAGTGAACAAAGCAACTTCTATTATAAAAATAATAACTGTGTAATGAAATATTTAAACACTGAGTTATTTGATCAACACATTTCCCTCTAAAATAAATAATGTAACAGCATTTCATTCTTCATAGCCCTGCGAATTATATATACATTTCTAACAACTGTTATCCAACATAAATTTCAGGACATTTCCAGTTCATAAATAATTTCCAGGATTTTCACCATTTTTCTGCTTTCCATGACTTTTTCAGGACGTTTCCACGAAACACTCTTATTTCTGGGTTTTCCAGGACGCGTGGAAACCCTGCATATTATGTACAGTAAAAAAATATATATATATATATATTGGAATACGTTGGGATATGTTGGTGAATACGAACCACCTGAATGCCTAGCCAATACTGCTGAAAGAAAATGTTAACACAGCTTGCGTTATAAGAGACTGGAGCATGGTAAGGTTTCTCAGCTAAGCTTCATTGGGGAAGAATAAGCACATAGGAAACAGAAAAGAGTGGACATAGGAGGATAGGAAAGAGCAAATTAAAAAAATAATAGTAGTGAGGATTAGTGGCTAGTCTTAAAAAATGCTGACTTATTTAGCATATTGCTAATATGTAGCAATTTAAATCATCACTGGAACTGTCCTTGGTTTGTATTTTTAATAATTAAATCACTGAAAAATATAGGAAATATAGGACATGATTAAAATATAGGACAAATATACACAAATTTCCAAAATATAGGAAAAAATAGGACAGCTGGGAGTTCTGCGCTTCTTGAAAAAGAGTGTATTATCTTCCGTTAATACAGCCAAGCAACTGATAGCTGTGGATGTGACAAAGACAGCGGATGTTAGATCAGTGGATATTGGGTTTAGTTCAACAGTAGCATGCAAAGGAATACAAGAACTTTGAATTCTTTTTCAGAAAATATTGCAGAAATGTTCTCGTTTCTTTGTTTACATCGTTAGTTAATCAGAAATTATCATTGCGCAAGCTTATGGTGAGAAGATCATCGCTTTCCTCTATATGTGATGACTAGAGGGCGAATTGGTATGCACTAAAACACCTAAATATGCGTGCAAATATGCACAAAGGGCTTTAGGATATGTACTTAAAATTGTGAAATATGCAATAAAGGAAGCATAAACGAACCAAATAAATAACGAAATCCACATCTATTTCAGCGGTTCAAATATGCTGTACACAATACATTTTACTTCTTCACATTTGATCGTTTACGGTTCCAATAAATCACAATGTACTTTTTAATATTTTCTGGGAGTAAACTTTTGCTGTTATCTGAAAGTATGTTTTTATAACTGGAAAAAGATCTTTCAATGTCATAAGTTGTAGTTGTCCAGAATTTTAGAAATGCTATTTCATCATCAGAACGTTCTTCAAAAACTCGAATTGATACACCACTTAATACTCCATTTACATTCTGCAAGAATTTCAGTCCTGGGTTTCTTGCTGTTACTGATGTTGTCTTTTTTCAAAAATTTTTTCCAATTTGCCCAGGTGGGGTTTGTTTTATGACACTAAAGAACTATAGTGATGTGGAAAGCCGCAAACCTTATTCTTTTAAACGAGAATTGTCTTAGGTAGTGATCCAAAATGAGCACTAATAAAGGCTAGATCAGACGGAATATTGTCAGCGCTGCATGCATTCCTTGCTTGTTGTATATATCTAGCTTCTTGTGTGGGTCTAGTATTCTTTTGACATCTTGTAAATGTTGCCTGTAATACAGTGCTGCTTCAATCCATGTTCTCCATCGTGCTAGTATTGGTTCTGCTGGTAATGGTATCCCAAGCAACATTTCTCTAGATGAAACCACTCTGCAAGGTGCTTTTACCAACATCTTTTTCACAGAAGAAATAAATTGATCAACATTTGGAAATTGACCTCGTATTTCTTCTGCAATTTTAGGAATTGCATGAACAATACGAGTATATGTTACCTGATTTATCTTAAGATAAAATACCAATAATGTATCTCCAGCTTTGAGCATGTAAGGAGCTAAAATTGTTAGTAATATCAAAATTTGTTCTTTTTTTTCATCATCTCACAACAGAATACGCAGACCATCAAGAAAAAATCTGACAGTTTTTTTTTTTTTTAAATCAATTAATTCTCTGCTCAAAATCAAGTGAGATTCATCTGGATTTAGTTTTCTAACATAATTTGCGGTGATATCTACCACAGGAATCAGTAGTTTCATCTACTGCCATCCAGATTGGAGAAGTGCCTATATAGGCTCTGATGTCCTGTAGTGCCTCAGAATAAAGTTCGTCAACTCAATTTTTCCTTAATGTTGATTCATCCTTTTTTCTTTCTTTCTTTTTTTTTGGGGGGGGGGGAAGGCATATTTTGTAAGAAAAAGAAAAAAAGATTTATTTGCTACAATAAATGCTTTTGCACATATCTTTGTAAAATGGTTGTTGACGTCCTTCTTCAGTTTTATTTCCTACTAAATGCTTTCTTTATTGTTTGCTGCTCATTCTTTATATGCATCTGTCTTATTGTGTTGCATAACTTGAAACTTTTTCTCATAGCGTATATCTCTGCTACATACTTCGCAGAACACACCATGGACTTGTCTAAGACTGGATCCCCTCGAGCTATTCTCTTTCGGCATTCTTATTTAGCAACACTACTACACAACACACGGTTTCAAAGAACTGTGAAGGTATGATCGATGGGATTTAAGTATTTCTGCAAGTGCAGTGATTCATTCACCCAGAGAGGGAGAAATCTAAGACAAAAGAGCTTCTTTTTGGCTTTGCGCTTCGTCACTGATGTTTAAACCGATACGTTATTTTCATTTCTTCCTGCCAGAAGACTGAAAATTACTTTTTAAATCTGAAAATGTCCAGTCAATTAACCATACACTAGTCATTTTTCCCAAATATCATATATTATATATATATACAATAACGTCTTCAATATGCACTATTCATCAAAATATGCAATTATATGCACAATAAAATTTCACGTTTAGACCCCCTAAACACCTAAAACAAACATTAACGATGTAAGCATATCCATATCATATTAGTAAAATAACATGCAAATATGCAAAAATCCGCGCTCTAGTGATTTTTTTTTTTTTTTTTTGAGAAAATTCGTATTATTAGTGCTTTGCAAGGACTGACCTGGAAAAGACATGTAGCTTACGTCAAAGGAGATGAAATTAAGAAAAGTTATTTATCGCTGCGTGAAAAACTACATATTCAAGAAGTGTGTACGTCATTTAATTGGAAGGACAGGTTTGATGTATTTCATATGAAATTTTTCAGTCATTATGAAAAACTTGTAGAATTTTCTAAACTTATATTTACAATGTTGGAAATAGTGCTGTAGAAAGAGTATTTTCTGTTAACAAAGAGTGTTTAGTGAAGAAGCTCTAAACATTCTCTGACTTCCCAACGTTCCGTATATTGTGTCGTACTATCCACTGGAGGTTTACATAAAGTATCAGTAACAAAGTCTATGATCATTGCTGTGAGAAATGCATTGTTGAAATGAATGGAAGCTTTGAAGTAAACGAGGTGCGGAACACAAGAGACAGAACAAAATCAAGATGGAAGCAGAATACCGTAAAAAGTTGAAGGAGGAGAAGAAAAGGAGATTGTTACAACAGATCGAAGAGGAAGTTGAAACAGTTCAGAAGGAGATCGAAAAAGCTCAAGAAAGGGGTGAAACAATATTAGCCAACTTAAAAGAGAGATAGAATATATCCGTACAACTGTGTACAATCAGTGTGACATTTTTAAAGGATTTCTAAGGATTTGTCAATATATGTACATCATGTGTATTTAGATATATAATTTTAAGACTAGTGGATTTGTGAGTGTTTGCTCTTAGTTAGTTGCCGAACAAAACAGACTATAAACAGTAAATATGCTGAAAGTGATGTGAGAAGGCACCAAGTTTTTATCGCTCCAGGGAACAGCCTTTTAAAGTGAAGATAAAGATAAGTGCTAAAGAGTATACGCACTGTTATTAATTTTTGAATGTTACTAAATCTTAAGGTTTGGTAAAGAAGTCGTCACGAAATTTCATTTTGGAATTTTAGTAGACACCCTGTCATGGATGCATGGGCACAATGAACTGGTACATTGTCTGTTAACAGCATCATCCCTTTTGTGACTAATCCGTGACGTATCTTCAGTTTCGTTCGTAACTTAGTCAGGAGATGGAAATAATAGGTATTAGTAAGGTTTCTCTCTGTGGTAAGTGATCGGTCTTAATGACCTCTTCACATTCACAGAGAACTGAAAGCATCACCTCGGTGGAAGACTTCTCCATGCGTGTCTTTTTAGGGGTGGGGGAGCAGAGGTGTTTCCATTGTTTGCTCATTTCCTTTGTTTCTGGGTCACAAAGATAAACCCAACTTTCATCCATTGTCACTATTCTGCCGAAAAAGTGCTCTTCATCCACCTAACAGTAATGCAACATTTCTCTTGCAGTGTCCTCGCGATTTCTCTTCTGGAAAGATGTGAGCAATCAAGGCACCCACCGTTCTCACACTTTCTGAAGATCAGCTGGTTACGAATGATATTCCAGGCAGACCCATAACTCTTACCTATTGCATATATAACGCTTTCAATAGTTATCCTCCTGTCTTCCATTATGATCTCAACTTTCTCCAGGGTCTTCTACATATAAAGGCGTCTGCGCTCGTCATATGTTCAATTTGGAATTGCCGTTTCCACTTGGATACTATCTCACAGGATGGGCTTTCATCCCCATAGAGTTTTTTCATCTCTTTGTGGATCTACTTTGCTGATTTTTCCTGAAGACGGAAGAACTTAATCCGTGCCTCAAGCTTGTCAATCATCACATCTTCAGTGATTTACGTGGAAAAAAAAAAGTTTTAAAGTGTCCAGAATTTGCATGTTAACATACAAGGACCTAACTATAAAATGCATGTCCGAGGAGGTTCGTAGTTGGTCACCTTCTAGGTAATTGCACTAACTTTTTGATACCTCCTCGTATATGCTAGCCTTGTTCGACTTTTACCAGAATATCATCCACTTTTCTGTGATTGTTCACCCAGTGGGAGGACCATCTTGACATCAAAATTTCAAGAACGAAATCGACAGGCCCATCTTTAGATTTTTATTTTTTTAAATTTTATTTTATTATTTTTTTATAACGTACCTTGCCCGCAAATTTCTTCACAGCAATGAAGCAGTTGCGCCTTCATTGAAATACAATTGTAAAATATAGCGAAGTTTTGCAGAAAATTCGCTCATCTTCATAACGCTATACGTACGTATAAACTTCAATATTTTTTGCACATTTACTAGTTTCAACATTCAGCTGTCGAATGGCATGAAGCCTTGATCCGCTGCAACTCATATAATCTGAGGTCTGGGATACCAACACTATCTGGTGCACAAAAGGCTCAATAATTTTTAAACTACTTGATACTACATTTAAAGGCGTTGTTTAGCTTATTTTGTGCTTAGAACTAATGCTACATGTAACAAAATCCGCATGAGAATATTGATCTAATATTGTTACGGATTTTCAGGAAGGCTGAACCCAGCAGCAGCATTTATCACAGGGAAACTGAAAATCAGAGGAAACCTCCAGAAGGCCATCATGTTGGAGCAAATGATGAAATGGTTAAAACGGAGGATCTAAGAACGATGGCAAACCTCATCAACCACTCATCCTGACAGTGTCAGTAGCTGTGATGCCTATATTTTAATGTTTACTAGCATAAATATAATATATGTAAATATATAATTTGTTGATTGTTACTTTTAATGTTATTCCGTACATTTGAATGGTATCATATATCCGAAACTTCATATTGGTCTTAGTAGACAATAGCAAAGAATAATATATTGTCAATTGTGAAGCACCAGGTAAAGAACCAGCCTATATATATTTCAAAAAAGATACTACTATAAATACGTTTGACACTAATTATATGATATTCCTAAGTCATTTTCGGCAAGAAAAAACCTAGGATAGTAAACGAAATTATTAGAACGCACTGAACAATGTAACTATCTGAGAAAGAGCAAAATGTCTAGGCTACGTTGGTGTTCTATATTGTCATGACACACTGAGCCAGTGACCCTACACTCTTTGAATTGTAAGTACGGTCATATGTACGTCACCTATACATGTAATCCACTAGGATGACCGTGTTTGCTCTGTACACACATATACCAGTGACAACCGTGAAAACTCAGGACGATCCAAACTTAGATAGGACGGGCTCCCACAGATTCGATCAATATATACTACTCGCAAGTGATGTAGAGTTGAATGGGAAACGCGAAGGCGTTATAAAACTATGACTTCGACCAGAGAAGACAACACAATTGACCGATCAGAACCCTTGGACTTAAGGGAAAATCAAATTAGCACGGGTCTCAGATCATAGAGTTTTGATGGCAATCGGGACGAAATACTTTCACGTGCCATCTGTCGAGAACGTTTGCGCGGAAGAGCTGCAGCACATAACATACCGATTAGAATGCTGCAAGAAATGTCACCAGTCGATACAACGAACAATGTAAAACTATAATGTCCAGATGAATGTTGTAATTTTTGGCATTCTACTGAAAATCTATTGACGTCTCAGAGGAACAGAATGTACTGGTTTTTTTATTTCCAGTGTAAAATTCAGAGGTGGAATCACAGTAAGAGTCTGTTTTTGGTGCGTGGAACCTTGAACAAACATCAAGCAATATTAGAAAATTTAGTGCAACGCACATTGTGCCAACAGTTTGGAAATGATCATACTCATTTCCATCGTAATGTGACCATCCATATTGAAAATGCCATATGTGTTTATATCACAACCACAAAATGCCATACCACAACATTTATATACAAGGTGGACTATTTATTTCGATACACCCTTGCAATTTTTAAACTAATGGAGGAAAAAAAAAAACTGGAATTTCGTATCATGCAAATATCGGCAGGGGGACATTGTTTAGCATACTCTGTGATACTACAAGGTTAACAGTGTTGCCAACTCAACATAAAGTTCTATTTTTCAAATGACACTACGTCAAGTTCTTACATTTCTCAAATGCAGATCAAAACGAAAAACTACAATACCACACTTGTCATGGAGTGTTGCAAACTGAGGACGCTACAGTATCACAAATATGGAAAAGTAACTAAATTTTGAACGGTTCTACAATACTGATGACGCAAGTGAGATGTACAGATATCTTGATGTCGAATACTACGGTCATATGACTTATTTCGAACGAGTAGCAACAAAGTTAGAAGAAATTGAAACTTAGACTTTTTCCGAAAATGTGTTTAAACAAGTATCATACGGAGTTACTAACATTATATTCAATAGATAAAGATCATAATGCTGTTTATAGCAATCATATATCTCAAACCACTGTAGATATGAAAAAATAGTAATTTTTTTACATATTGTTTAAATGGCGCATTTGTAGGAAATTCTTAAAACTATTTCTGATTTACTTCCGTTCTATAATATTGCAATATTTGGTAGATGTGTTTACAATAAGTCCTTATAATTACATAATTTTAAACAGTGTCGCAAACTAAGGTTTTACCATATCTTCAGAATGGCTTGAGATATGAAATTGTTGTAAAAGGCACTGTAATCTTCATATGTATTGGAAACCATCTATACAATTGGATAAGATACTTACGTAAACAATTTTTCGAAATAACGGCTTTAAAAAGGTCAAATTTTCAAATGTAACTTTGTTCCTATACATTCGAAATTCATCATACCATAATCATAGTATTAGCCACTAAAGTACTTTGAATGTACATAATCCTGCCTGTCTCATTTGCATTATTACTGCTGTAGAGGCCACCAACATTTGGATGTTGGTGATAATGTAGCATCCATAGTTTGCAACACTGAATAAAAAATTGATATTTTAAGTTTTGTTTGGCACGTAGATTTGAAATATGTAATAACCCGAGGTTGTGCCATTTGAAAAAAATGTAACTATATGTTGAGTTGGCAAGACTTAACCTAGTGGCATTACAGAGTATGTTAAGCACTGTTCGACAGCCGATATTTGCACGGTAGAAAATTTCAGTGTTTTTTGTCTATTAGTTTCCAAGAACGTATCAAAATAAATGGTCCACCCTGTTTGTAATATTTGTAAAACCATTTGACTAAGTAAACACTAGAACGATTGTACTCGTATGGTATAGGGAAGCGTGATCTGACACTCTTAACTAAACACAATTATATTGTAAGGAAAAGTGATCAAACCTTTCTAAAGGTAAAAGTTTTTGAATCGGATGATAAGATTTATTAGTAGATTTCGTAGCAAGATACGCTATACTTGGACCTAAAAATAAAAAGGGACAATAAAAGAAAAACATAATCATGGAATATTTCATATACGTTTCATTTTATCAGAACATTTATCCTACAATCTTCAGAAGGTACTTTTAAAACTTCAACGCCAGCTTAGCTTAACTTCGGATATTCTGACGACATACACGGTATATAATAAATAAATGCACTCTTTAAACACACGCGTGTCTCGAAAATGAAAATTTAGATTCGGATTAAGAAATCCTTGTGTTCATATAAAATTTTGGAGTCAAATAGACAAAACCTCTTTTGTGATCTGTGACCAGACAAATTTAAAAGTAATCATATGAAAATTTTATGGTAGGTCAAATCAAGGTGGATTGATTTAAATCAGTCTGATTTAAATCAAGATTTAAATCACTTGATTTTTTTAATAAAAATCGTTGATTTAAATCGAATTCCTAAATAAATTAATTTAAAATGAAAATAAGTAAAATCCCGTTTCTGTTCTGTTATTTCGATTATGGAAGTTAATAATCATAATACAATGACACTCAAATGTACAGTATAGTATGAAAACAAGTGTCATGCAGAGGATGATTAGGGAAAATCCCGTTTTGAACAGGCAGGTAACGGAGCAATCCTTCTTTTTTCTTTTCGTAACATTGGGTTTGGGTTTTAAAATCGTTAACTATTCCAACGGGGAAATTACTATTGACATTTAAGACGAAAATTCTTTTTTGTGCGTGTCGGTTTGTTTGTCCTCAGATAATAGCGCGTATTTAGAGGAGTCCTATCCCCCTTTTTTTGTAATTTTTTAACTTTAGGCGAAATTTATGTATTTCATACCGCAAGCTGGTTCTGAGTTTTTAAAAATAGGCCCCTGCCAAATATCAGTAACTTTTGTGAAAAAAAAAAGTGTCTTTTTGATAAACGTTGCTGTACTTTTTCCTTAATGCTTGACCTTTTAAATTATATCACCTATTTTTAGGTGATATGGTAGAATCTTCATTATTCAATTTAAAAAGTACCAATAAGGCATTTTACTTCGTTTTCTGTAAGGCTGGAGGCATTTTAGAACACGTTACATGTGCTTTCACGCAGGGTTGGCTGGTTTAAACCATGCAAAAAACGAAAAATGTTTGTAAAAGTGTAAGTTTTCGTAAAATCTTCAACACACACATTAGTGGGTTATCGCATGTCACTCCCGCATATTATTCCTATTATATTCAAATTTAAATTCCCCATTCATTACTCAAAGAAATTAACCCTATACTATAAAAGCAACTTTTTTGTAAGGTTATGAATGTTTCTTTTGTGATTTTTTAAATAGTTTGTTATTATTGTTATGCAATTGCAATCAAAGGAAAATTCTAAATATTGTATCGTTTTAGTAATGTTTACTATTGATAATATACATCAAAATATCGTACTTTGGGGAAGGGGGGTCATACAAACCCCCCGAGAGGCATTTACTGAAATCAGAAATATCTTTGGTATCTATTTATGTATAAATGGGTCAGAGCCAAAGTCGACTCAAATAATTCTTATTTTTATTCACTTTTCTTACTGATATGCAAATTACGTCGTTGTATTTCTTTAACTTGGACTAATCAAAGTCGTAGTGAACTAATTTGGACTAAATTAGTTCTGTACTCTGCAGTATTTTGAAACTGTCCATATGTAATTCTGTATAATGGTTTCAATTGTGCAACTGTTTATCTTTTTGTCCTTCTGAAATGACTCTTGACAATTAGACAATTATATTAAAAGTATGTAAAGATCAGTACAACGTATCAGGAGTCCATCGTGAGTGAGTCGGCAGACGTATCGCATTTGTGGCCAATTAGTCCAGTTTTCAAGTTCCAATGGAGGACAATATGTTTCGGATGTAAGAGACGAGAAACGGTTTGGACTCCGCTTTAAGCTTATGTGATCCGTTCCAGCACAACCCAGTTGTTGCATAATAACACCAAAGTGAAAAAAACTTATTTCTGTTCATATGTGATATAAATACATAGAGTAAATTACTTAATTAAAAAAAAAACTGGTTTAAACCAAAAAAACAGGTTTAAACAAAAAAGCTGATTTTTTTCCAATAAAAACCATGGTTTTTGCCTACCCTGCCACGCCTTTCTGCGTTGAGGCATAGTGTGTGATGATGTCATAAATTTAAAAAGATATTTTTTGTTATGGGTGTTATTATTATTATTTGGCGGGTTACATTTTGCATTCAGAAGACTGAAATTTTGCACACTCGTTCGGTGCACCCCTTAATAATTTTCAGATCTCTGCGTGAAAACAGCGGGGTCCAGAGGGGCAAAAATTTAAAAAAAAGGATATTTTTTAACAAAAAATAGCTTTTTTCGTTATTTTCCCGTCTCAGATGAAGACATATGAATGGTACCGATTGAAAGGCTGTTCTATTCTGAAGAAAATGATGTACGTACTATGCTCCTAGGATAAATAGGGATGTCTCAGGAAACTGTTACCTGAGATCCTGTTTTATACGGGAATCTGGGGCATTTGGGGAATATTATTTTTCACAGGCTTACTTTTGCACCTACAAGATTAAAATTTTGCACATTTACTCAGTGCACCCCTCAGTATTTTTCAGATTTGTTTCAGCTCTCTGCCTTAAAACAGGGGAAGGGGTCCACAGAGGTAATTTTTTTAAAAAAAAAAAGATTTTTAACAGAAAATTCCTTTTTTCGTGATTTACCCGCCCCAGATACATGATGGAGATATTTGAAGGGTACTGTTTGAAAATTTGTTTTATCCTGAAGAGAATAATGTACAAATCATGATCTTAGAATAAATAGGGATGTCTGAGGAATTTTTTATATTAAATCCGGGTCATCTGGGGCATTGTGGAAATGTTCTTAGCTCATTGTTAAATAGTTTCCTCACTCTTACTATTCAAAAGAGAAGCTTGAAATTTTGTACACACATTTAGTACACCCCTTAGCATTTCCCAGTTGATTTTGAGATCCATGCTGTAACACAGGGGTATCCAGAGGGGACCAAATAAAAAAAAAAGTTTAAAAAAATGCCGATTACTCTCAAAATTTCCCGCTTCAGGGACATAAGGAAATGTGAATGTTACCGTTTCAAAGGCTGTTCTATTCTAAAGAGAGTGATGCATGTACCATGATCCCAGGATAAATAGGGATGGTGATGTAGCTGCTTGACTGAAAGTCTATAATTTACCTTTAAAAAGAGCCATAATTTAAAAGGGTTAAGAAACATTGTTTGGGATTGATATAGGTTAACGATTGGGGATAATTCAAAATTCAACCCCAATACTTTCACTTAAATGGCATAATTAGCATTTAATACTAATTCCTAATGCTTTATCTTCAATTCGCGACTTGTATTATACCAGGAGAAAGATTTGATTTAAATCAAAAAAATCGATTTAAATAAAAAAAATCAACAAAAATGATTTTTATTAAAAAATCATGATTTTTTTCCACCCTGGGTCAAATCCTTCGAATGAAAACAAAATTGTACTTCGTGGCAAGTGTTCTGTCGGGTAAGGAATAGGAGTCCAGAATATGTAAGCTATAAGAAGAAGCAAAGGCAACTACATCATAAAACAGAACAGAGGTCCATGGCCCCTGTAGAAAGTACATAATCACAGTTAGTGTTGTGAAGGTCTGGAAAAACAAAAGACGGAAATTTCGGGGGAAAAAAAAGGCTTTTTCCCGAGCTTGGAAAAAAACAAAGTTTGAAAAATTTAAATTTTCGAATATTTTACTTATGAAATGAAAACTATTTTATATTTACTCTTTTACAGTTAATTGAGTACTTATGTTTCTTGTAATAGAATAGGAACATTTAACTATATAACTAGTTTATATAACTACAAGAGTTTCAATACATATGCGATAATAACAAAATGAAAAACGTTTGTTTCAGTTGGTGACGTTGAACTTGTTTCAGCAATATGCATTACATTTTTCAGAAAATATTTTATTATTATTACAGATAATTTGTCGCATTGGGGAACAAGTGTTTGTTTTCATACAGGATTTCGCACATAAAGTTTAAAAAGTCTATCTTAAAATATTAAATAACAGTAATTACATGTTTTAGTACATAAGTATTAGTGGAATTTACCTACTGCTCTTTCTTTCAAGAACTGCAATTTGGTTAAAATTAACAAAACTTCACCAGATCAAAGAGCATATTAAAAACTCAGTTTAGTTCAAGAACTCCATTTGTTGCAACAGAAACGCTTCATGATGGTAGGCTTGTATATAACTGTAAAAGTTCTCTGTTCCACGAATAAACGTCTAAAAAGCACATAAAGGAATTGAGTGCAGACTATTAATTTTCAAGAGTGATTGCAACAGTTTCGATTTCGAGTTTTTTTTTTTTTTTTTTTTTAATTTCGCAATATTGAAATTTCTCAACTTACATTTTTCACGTGTTAGAAAAAGTTTCATTACTAGTAAAATTAACCTAACAAAAAGATTTTTGTTCTTTTTCCTATTTTCCGGAAAAAAACTTTTTTTTTTTTACCAATAGGTTCAAAAATTCTGGAAATTTTACAACATTAATAACAATATAACTAATGAAAACAGAAGAGATACTGATTCAAAATAGAATTCATAAAAAGAGGATTTTGACTGGTCTAATTGTGTACCTCCTTGTCATGTGTATATATAAGAAGCAGGGAGTTCCTGGCGGAAATTTCAATTTTACTGACATAAGCCATCTTAAGAGCTCTTCTAAGAATCACAAAACATTAAATAACTTATCTTTTTAAAGAATTTTATTTCGTCTTTTAAAAATAAATAAATATTAAATATAAACAATTACTATTTTTTCTTACTTCACACAGTTACTTTTAGTAAAAAATATTCAGTACATTCACATTTTGTTTAATTACGTTTACACTGGACGTTCATATGACATACAATTATACGGCGAAAACTTGACTTTTTCTCGTAAAACATTTTCTTAATGATTACATTGAAATTTCATTAAACAGTACAGATCTTACAAAATATTAGCATCAAATTTGTGCATTTAATTGAAAGTTTTTCCATTAGAACTGGACGTGAACTATTTTGATTAAAGCTTTTGATTCTATTGATCATTTATATCTGTCTAACAAAATATCTTAAATTCATTGTTCATAGACCACACTTAATTCCTATTAAATATCCTTTGACCCCGTGGCAACGCGCTTCATTTCTATTCTCGTGGTCTTCAAAGAGTTAGTTCTGTCATATAGCCTCGATGTGAAGAAGCTTTAATCCTCCCGTATAATTTGAATCAATTACATTTTTTGAATTATCTACTATGTGTTTGTGACTCATCGACTCGGACGGGTCAACTGGAAGAAACTTCTGCAAATACTTAAAGAAATTAGGGTCAACTGGAGAGACCGACGACTCATTCGCAACCTGTACATAGGACAACGAGTCAACCTGCGCTTGAATGGAGGAAAAATCAATAGTGTGGAGATTGGAATAGGAGTTGGACAAGGATGTAGTATGTCGCCACAATTATTCAACATTTATAGTGATGTTTAATGAAGGAAGCATTAATGGGAATTGGGGATTTCAAGATTGCAGGCAGATCATTAACAAGATCAGGTATGCAGATGATACGGTTATTATAGCCAGAACCGAAGAAAGACTACAACAGATGACTGACAAAGTAGGTGACATTCGGAAACTATATGGAACGGAAATCAACATCGAAAAATCGAAAGTCATTAGAATATCCCATGGAAACGCGTCCTTACGGATCAGAGTAGAACAAAGAGAACTTGGAGAGGTTGATCATTTCAAGTATCTGGGAAGTATTATTGACAAGAGATGGTTACTGCCCCAAAGAGGTCAGGTCCAGAATTGCCATATTTAAAGAAGCATACAATAAGAAAAGGTCATTTTTAGCTAGCAGGCTCAATATTGAACTAAGAAAGAAGTTGATCAAGTGCTATATATGGAATATTGAACTGTATGGTTCAGAATCTTGGACATTACGGAAGTTAGAGAAGAAATATTTAGAAAGCTTCGAAATGTGGTGTGGAAGGAAAATGGAGAACATAAAATGGACAGAGTGAGAGAGCAACAAACGATGTTCTAAAACACAGAGACGATGACACTTCTAGCCAGCACCCTTCGTAGAAGGCCAATTGGATGGGACACATCTTACGAAGAAATTGTCTTCTCCATGCTTCCATAAAAGGCAAGATGGAAGGAAAGCGAAGAATATGAAGAAGAACAACACAATTGATCGATGAATTGAAAAATGGAAGAAAATATAAAAGAAGAAGCTGAAGATGGAGAAATATTTCCAGGCCCAAATCTAAAATAGGAAGAAAGAAAAAAAAAAGAAAAAGAAAAAGAACATTAGTCCCAGTACCTGCCAAAAGATATAACGGGCGATCAACTGAAACCCGTTCAATGGTCATAACTCACGGAAATTTTATTTCGAGCGGAAACTTGTACACTATTTAGAGGCGTCTATGGTTAGCGTGCAGTAAAAATATTGTTCAGAAGAAGTCACCATGAGCGTTGAGACACTTGTCCCACTGTGTCACTACGTTACAAATGCCGTCCATGTAAAATTTGGACGGCTGACTATCAAACCAATCACGCACAGCGTCCTAAACCTCAGTGTCAGACTGGAATCTCTGACCTTTCAATGCCTTCTTTGGAGGCCCAAAGATGTGAAAGTCACAAGCTATGGATTGAATACTAATGCGTCTATCCGCCAGTGTTGGGCAAAATCAATTGAAATCAATTGCAATTGATCAATCAATTGAAAGTAATTGCTCTGAAAATCAATTGCAATTGATTTCAATTTGTAATTGACAATTAATTTCAATGGCAATTGAATTCAATCATAAAATTTGCAATTAAATTTTCGTCAATTGTTAATTGTTAATTGGTCACCAGGCAATTGAAACTTTTAATTGTTAATTGTCAATTGCAAAGGGTGCAATTGAAACATTTAATTGTTAATTGCAATTGACAATTGAAACTTGTAATTGTTAATTGTAATTGTTAATTGCAATTGAAATCAGCAATTAAAACTGAAGATAAGAAGATGTGTGTGTATTGTGTTGTCCACTTGTTACTGTTTTACATATTTCAAATAAGGTACTTATAAGAAATGCTGGATACCTACCATCCCCCCCCCCCCCCTGGGAAGAAAGCCAGGAAACTAAGTATTTTTTAAAATATGTTTATGGTTCTATCCCCCTCGAAAGAACTCTATATGCCCGTCATGCATACAATAGGAATGGGCACCAGCGAGTTCGAGCGAGTTTTCTTTAAAACTCGACTCGACTCGAAGCAGACATCTTTGAGCTCGACTTGAGATCTCGGCTCGAAAAATTTCCCCCAACTCGACTAGAATTCGGATCGAGTTTCCAGTCGAGTAGAGCCAATTCGAGCTAAATCCTTTGTGTAGTTCCAAGTACTACTATCTTCAAGTATCCTACATAGACAATATAATAATCAATGATACTACTACTACTACTATAATTAATTATCATTATAACACCGTGTACCTGTATAAACATGGAATATAGGCGGTTGTATCGGAATACTAAAAATTAGTTGACTGTCGATCTCGGTCGTCAAGAAATCTTCAGGAGGCAAGGACATCGGTCACGAGGTTCTTGGTTTGAGTTCAGGAGGAGCAAGTATTCGGGCCAAAAATTGTTAGAAGTTATGGGACTCCAGCCAAACATGTTCAAAACTGCTCGACCCGGGTTTAGGGTTGTCAACACCTCAAGCGGCTCGCTCACAGCTTATTCACTTATCGAGCCGAACCGAGAAAAGAGCCGAGCCAACAGCTCATCCAACCGAGCCAGCTTCAGCCGATGGCTCACACGAGCCGAGCCGAATTGAGCTGATTGCTTACCTCAACCGAGCCCGTTCGAGCCATCGGCTCAGTTGAGCTGACTCGAACCCAGCCTATGGATTCGTTTCAACGGAGCTGATTCGAGCCATTGGCTGCAATCGAGCCGAGCCGATGACTTGTCTTTACCGAGCCGGTTCAAGCCATTGGCTCAATTGAGCCCAGTCGATGGGTAATCCCAACCAAGCCAGCTCAAGCTGTACGCGCAGTTGAACCAAGCCGAGTCGGTTGACATCACTATTCCGGTTGGGCTTCTACTTTGGCTAAAAAATTGGACCGTGCAGTTCTCAGCCTTGATGGTAAGAACTACAAAAAATGATCAGAAATCTTTAGTTTTACGTCTCACGCTTATGCCGGATAGGCTAAAGGAGACGGTGATGATAGGAAATGAATGAAATGAAGAAAGTGGGAGGAAACGGGAGAACCCCGAGAAAATCCACGAGCACGGTGTTTGTCCACCACAAAGTACAAACTGCGCGAGCTGGGATCGAACCAGGGACCTCAAGCACCGGAGGTGAACGCTCTAACACTGACCCACCGCGCCAACGCATCTTTTGTGCGTGTTTTGTGTCGCTTTATGCGCCTATTCCCACATTTTGTGCATCACCGGAAGTGGGTCAAAATGGGCCTACAAATATGGCGGAACAAAATGAAATGAAATGAAATTTTGAGTTTTACGTCCCACGGTTATGCCGGTTAGGCTAAAGAAGACGGTGATAATGAGTAATGAATGAAATGGTGGAATGAAGAAAGTGGGAGGAAACGGGAGAACCCCGAGAAAACCCACGCACACGGTGTTTGTCCACCACAAAGTTCACTTGGCGGGAGCAGGGTTTGAACCCGATATGGCGGAACAAGTTATTGCTCTTCCGCCACCAATGAATTTCGAGATTGTTTCCTTCACATCGTTTTGTGCGTCTACTTCCGTTTTGTACGTCGTGGGAAGTGGGTTAAAATGAGTCCCCAAGGTGGGACGAAAACGAACAAGAGTTCCGCCACTATTAAATTTCGAGGTCGTTAATTTCACATCGCGTACCCTTTTGTGTGCCTATTTCGACGTTTTGTGCGTCACTGGAAGACGGTCAAAATGGGCCTCGAAGGTGGGACGAAAATGACCCACTGCTCCGCCACTACCGAATTTCGATATCCTTCCTTTTGCATCGACTAGTGGATTTTCGTGCCGTTTCGTGCCCTTATTTCCACGTTTCGTGCGTCACAGAAATGGGTCAAAATGGGCTTCCAAGGTAGGACGAAAATGACACACTGTTCCGCAACTATTAAATCTCGAGGTCGTTAATTTCACATCACGTACCCTTTTGTACGTCTATTTCGACGTTTTGTGCGTCACTGGAAGACGGTCAAAATGGACCTCAAAGGTGGGACGAAAATGACCCACTGCTCTGCCACTACCAAATTTCGATATCCTTCCCTTTGCATCGACTAGTGGATTTTCGTGCCGTTTCGTGCCCTTATTTCCACGTTTAGTGCGTCATCGGAAGTGGGTCAAAATGGGCTTCCAAGGTAGGACGAAAATGACACACTGTTCCGCCACTATCGAATTTCGAGGTCGTTAATTTCACATCGCGTACCCTTTTGTGCGCCTATTTCGACGTTTTGTACGTCACTGGAAGATGGTCAAAATGGGCCTCGAAGGTGGGATGAAAATGACCCACTGCTCCGCCACTACCGAATTTCGATATCCTTCCTTTCGCATCGACTACTGAATTTTCGTGCTGTTTCGTGCCCCCATTTCCACGTTTCGTGCGTCACAGAAATGGGTCAAAATGGGCTTCCAAGGTAGGACGAAAATGACACACTGTTCCGCCACTATCGAATTTCGAGGTCGTTAATTTCACATCGCGTACCCTTTTGTGCGCCTATTTCGACGTTTTGTACGTCACTGGAAGATGGTCAAAATGGGCCTCGAAGGTGGGATGAAAATGACCCACTGCTCCGCCACTACTGAATTTCGATATCCTTCCTTTTGCATCGACTAGTGGATTTTCGTGCCCTTTCGTGCCCTTATTTCCACGTTTTGTGCGTCACCGTAAATGGGTCAAAATGGGCTTCCAAGATGGGACGAAGATGACCGAGAGTTCCGCTACTATCGAATTTCGAGGTCGTTAATTTCACATTGCATACCCTTTTGTACGCGTATTTCGACGTTTTGTGCGTCACTGGAAGACGGTCAAAATGGGCCTCGAAGGTGGGACGAAAATGACCCACTGCTCCACCACTATACCTACCGAATTTCGTGGTCCTTCCTTTCGCGTCGAGTAGTGAATGTTTCGTGCCGTTTCGTGCTCTTATTTTCACGTTTTGCGCGTCACCAGATGTATGTGAAAATGGACGTCCAAAGTGTGACCAAAATGACCCATTGTTCCGACACTATCGAATTTCTAGGTCGTTTCTTTCGCATCGTTTAGTGATTATTTTTTAAAAAGTTTTCTGTGCCTACTTCCTCGTCTTGTGCGTCACCGGAAGTGAGTTAAACGGGCCTTTAAAGTGGGAGTTAAATGGCTCCACTATTCCGCCACTATCGAATTTCGGGGTTGGTTCTTTCGCATCGTTCAGTGTGTATTTTGTACCGTTCTGTTCGCCTACTTCCACGTTTTGAGCATCACCAGAAATGCGTCAAAATGGTCCATCAATGTGTGAGAAAATAGAGCCATTGTTCCGCCACTATCGAATTTGGGGGTTCGTTTCTTTCGCATCGTATAGTGCCTGCTTTGTACCGTTTTGTGCTCCTATTTCCACTTTAGTGCTTCTATTTCCACTTTAGTGCGACAACAAAAATGGGTCAAAATGGCCTACAAGTATAGCGGAATAACTTAATGCTGTTCCGTCACCATCAAATGAGGTCGTTTCCTTCACACTTTTTATACATGATTTGTGTCGCTTTGTGCATCAGTGGAAGAGGGTCAAAATGGATCTTGAAAGTGGAATGAATATGTCTTTCTCTGCCATATTTGTAGGTCACCTTTGACCCACTTTCGTTGGCCTACAAAAGTGAAAGTATGCGCAGAAACGGTATAAATATGCACTAAACAATGCGAAAAAAGCGACCTTGAAATTCGATACTGGTGGGAGAGTGGATCAGTTTTCTTCCCACATTGAATGCCCATTTTGACCCACTACCATTGATTTACAAAACGTGGAAATATGCTTACAAAACGGTAGAAAACGATGTGAAGGAAACGACCTCGAAATCGTTCCTGACGGAACAGCATTAACTTGTTCCGCCATATTTGTAGGATAACATTGACCCATTTCCGGTGACGCAGAAAACGAGGAAATATGCGCACAAAACGACACAAAAATGGAAATTTAGCTTAATTACATGGAAATTTTAAGTTTGTAAACTTAATTATATGGAAAATTATATTCATTTTTCCTTTACGTTGGTCTACTTTACGTTGATTTGGGACTTTTAAATTGTATTCATTTTTCCACTGAAAAATATGTATAATTCAACAAGTTGATTTGATTTTGAGTTGCTTTTGGGGTTTAACGCCCCGGTCAGCAGCGAGGCTATATGAGACATGGACCTACTGATTAACGTGGAATCCGAACCACATGAGCTCCCGCCGGGAATCGAACCCGGGTTTCCCACGCCAAAGGCGCGTACGCTAACCGCTTAGCCACGGAGGAGCTCTATGATTCAACAAGGAAATATTTATTAGTTATAATTATAATAATTATCTATATAATTGAATTCATTGTAATTTGGTCCATAACAAACACTTTACCATTTCGTACTAACTGTTATGCCCGTTCTTCGCACGGATCAGATAAAATATCAATGTAAACAAACTGAACAACGAGAGAACAATTAAGAAACATTTTTAACATTGGATATATTTTGTGTGAATATATATCCAACAACGTACATGTGTTTTCATTGGGAAGGCCGATGGGGCTGAATTTTAACGTAAACACTATCGGGGGTGTCACTATACGTCTGAGCAACCCCGATAAATATGGATTCGACACAAATTCTACTACTTTTACATGTCCCGGTGAACGCCCCCTCAGACCCCCTTGGTTCGTGTTGTGAAACAATCTCCTCTGGCCCCCACCAACCCCCAACTAATACCACGAAAACTATGAATGTGACACTAACATCTCCATTTTCTACTACTTTTTACATATGCCGGTAAAAATCCCTATAATCCTCTGGTTCCAATTTTGAAAAAAACAATGCCTCTGGTCCGCACCCGATGGGGGCTGTATTTGGAAGTCAACGCCTGTGGAAGTATCACCATTCATCTCAGCGACAGCGAAAACTATGGATTTGACAATAATATCGGTCACTTTCCATTAGTTTTACATGTCTCGCAATTCCCCACCCCCGGTGACTCCCGGCCCGCATACAATGGTGGCTAAATTTGAAAATCATCGCTAATGAAAGTATCACCATTGATCTCAGCCACCGCGAAAACTACGGATTTGACATCGGTCATTGTGGATTATTTTTACATGTCTCGTGATCCCCTTCATAATGCCCCCGTTTCTTATCTGATGGGGGCTAAATGTGAAAGTAAACGCGGTCTTGAGTTTCACCAATGAGCTCAGCTACCCCGAAAACTATGAATTTGACATTAATATCGGTCATTTTCGATTATTTTTTTACATGTCTCGGAATTCCCCCCTCTGGTGACCCAATGCCCGCATACAACGGTGGATGAATTTGAAAGTCATCGCTAATGGTAGTGTCACCATTGATAGCAGCAACCGCGAAAACTATGGATTTGACACTAATATCGGTCATTTTGGATTACTTGTACGTTTCGGTATCCCCCCCCCCCCCATTGACCCACGGCCCGTAGCAGAATACGGTGAATTTGGAAGTTAATGCGATCGGAGTTTCACCATTGATCTCAGCGACCGCGAAAACTATGAAATCGACACTGATATCGGTCATTTTCTACTACTTTTACATGTCCCGGTAAACGCCCCCCTGAGACCCCCTGGTTCGAATTTTTTCGAAAAAGTTTTGCCTTGATGTGGGACCTGAACCAAGGTATCTTTGACCAAAATTTGGTAACTCTCGGTTGACTTGTCTGGTCCCCAGGCCGGTCCCGGTAAACGTCTCCTGGAGACCCCCTAGTAAGGAATTAAAAAAAAACTCTTCGTCTTGGTCTGGGGCCTAGACCAAGCTACCCGTGACCAAATTTTGAAAAGTTTCGGTCCACTCGTCTCGTCCACAGGCCGCACAAAGATAGACACACAGACACACGAACAAACTATTTTATTTATATTAGAAAGGTCAGATCCGCCGTTATTGTATTAGTGCGATGCTTGAGCGATTGCTCGTAGAAATTCAAACTCCGATGAGTGATAATTTTATAGGCTTGTTTTATTACAAGTTTAAACTCTTTAGTCAGTAGAGAAGAGGGCGTGAATCATGGGTCAGAGTTGATGACAATGGGTTTTGGCGGGTCTGTGGGTCACAGTGGGTAAGAGTGATTTATGGTGGGTGGTGGGTCAGAGTGGGTCACGGTGGGTCGTGGGTCACGACGGGTGGTGAGTCAATTGGTCGTGGCTAAAGTTTTCATTGCCCCACGCCCTCTCTGAACTACAGTGTTGAAAATTAATCAGTGAAAATCAATTGCAATTGATCAATCAATTGAAAGTAATTGCTGTGGAAATCAATTGCAATTGAATCAATTGCCAATTAATTTCAATTGCAATTGAATTACAGAATTCAATTGCAATTACTTTCCACTGCAATTACTTTCAATTGATCAATTGCAATTGATTCTCCTTTTTTAATGGCCAACTGCAATTAACAATTAACCATTACTTATTTCAATTGTTAATTGCAATTAACAATTAAATTTACAGATTAATTGTTAATTGTTAATTCAATTGAAATTTGCCCAACACTGCTATCCGCAGCTATAGCCGCAGTTACCTTTTCACGCGTGTCCTCTGTTTCAACAACATGGGCTTGATCAGGACGGGGGTAATCAATGGTTTGTTCACGCCCCTTTCGAATCATTCTGGTCCAGTCCATCACTGTTCTTTTGGAGACGCATGCATCACCATACACTCTTTCATACACCGGAACACTTTAGCTGGTTGACAACCTTCGGCACTCAGAAAACGGAAGACGGATTGGGGATCTTGAACGCCATCTTTCACTCGTTATACCTGCAAAACGGAAACACGTATCAACAACATTCCTACACCCAACACACAGGGACATTAGCCATTACACACTATTCAACAAACAATATCCTCCTACATACTATACCAATAATACATAGAATGAACGGGTTTCAGTTGATCGCTCCTTATAGAACACTTAATAATACTAATAATGGTCACACAAAGACTCTTGCTTTTAGCATGTTCAATTGTTGACTTCAAAACATCCGGAAGAACGAGAAAGTGTAATGAGTCTGCTTTTATTTACATATTTGAATAATTTTACTATTTGCTTAAGTTGAACACCCACAAGAATCCTATTATTAGCTAAAAGCTGCAAATTTTATGGGAAGTCATCAGCGATAAACTCTGGGTTACTTCAAAAGAATATTCATACTTCTTGTGTTTACCGAATGACTTCTTAAAGCCAGTTGCGAGAAAACATAACGTAATGATCTATTCCTTCGAGTGAAATACAGTATATAGCTCATACATTACAAATGGTTCACCAGTCACAAAAATCAATATCCCAAGGAATATCGGTGATATTTCAGATTAAAATTTCCTGAATACGTAAATATTGCATATTATAGTAGATGCTCTTTATATTTTGAGACTTCCATACAAATTAATGGAAATTTGGAAACATTTATCTTTACCTATAATTATTTTCAAATATTTCTCACAATATCGGACTTATGGGTTCATTAAACACATACACCATTATACGATGAGGGTTAGATAAGTTTCCCACTTAACACAGTAACTGAACTCGTATTTAAGAATACTTATAGTATGTTATGTAACTATATTTTACAGGATGTTTTGCAAAAAATCGTAAAGGTATTAAAATACTTTTTGCAGGTTTGAAGTGACATAGCGGAGCAAATGGTGACTTTTACCAAAGTCAGAAGAGAGTAGTCATCAAATACCTCTTCTCAAAGAATATGGGAGAGAAGAAAACTTTTGATGAATTGACACAGGCAATGGACAATGACTGTTCATCATAAAGCACAGTGAAATTGTAGGTAGCAGAGTTCAGGAGGGGTAGGAAGAGCACCGAAGATGAGGAGGGATGTGGAAAATCAAAAATAGTGATGACCGTGGGAATTGTGGATCGTGTGCATGACATGTACATTGCAGATGGTCGAACTGGTCTGTCACGTATTGCAGAGACACTAGGAATCAGTGTCGAGCGTGTGTTTTACATCGTGTATGAAGAACTTAGTACGAAAAATTGCCGACGAAGTGGATGCCGAAACTCCTCACAACTGATCAGAAGCGGACAAGAAGGAACTATGCAAGAGTGTGTTGCGCCGTTTTTCAGTGAATGCTTCCAACTTTCCCGAGACCAACTCAGTCTAAGCAGTGCTGTCATAGTAAGTCACCAAGGCCGAAAAAACGTTGCAGAGAAAAATCAGCTGGGAAAGTGATGGGTGTCATATTGCGGGATTGTGAGGGAGTAATACTGAGCGAATATCTGAAAAAGGACACTACATGGGATGCTGAAAGATTTGTGAACTTGCTGGAAAAATTGCATACCGCATTGAAGGAAAAGACGAGGAAAGCTATCCAAACGCATCTCCTTCTTGCCACAAAGCAAACATCGCAATGCACAAACCGTGTGAACTGAAGTTCGATACCATTGACCATCTTTCCTATTTTTCAGAATTCCCCCCCCCCCCCAGGCTATTATCTTTTCCAAAAACTTTAGATGCACCTGAAAGGAACTGAATTTAGACACACTAATGACGTCATAGCAGCTGCAGAGGCATGGTTTGCAGCACAAGATAAAATGTTTTATTATCATGGGATAGAATTGTTGCAGAAATGTTATATTAACTGTGTCAATCTACAAGGCAACTATGTTGAATAAAATGCTATCACTGTGTACCTGGCGTAATGCTTTCACTGCAAGGGCAGAAACTTATCTAACTCCCCTCGTAAATCATCAAAAGTCAACCACCTTCTAATTTTAAAATTAATTTGAAACAGTTGTTATAATTTCACATGGAAAATATAGATCTGAAACATTAAGAATTACATTTTCGAGCTCCTTCAAGATGAGCATAACACCCCAACGTTGCACCATAGACCACTCTAGGTTATCAGTGATAGATTATTACATGTCTGGTACAGAGCGCGTTCTATCTCTTATATGTACTGCTACATTTGCTCCTTGCATTACGACGCCACTTCATTGCAAAAGCCCCCAATTGCCTTTCATTATTGTTATTGCATTAATATTTATTTTTGTTGCTGTTATAATAACCAAATTGTTATACTTTCAGTATTAATAAACCTCGAACAGTATTTGAGGGGCCTAAAATTAAACCCCGCCAAATCCATTTTTCATACAAATTGACTTATACAATCTATCCCAGCGTTTCCCAACCGGTGTGCCGCGGCACACTGGTGTGCCGCGAATGGGTCGCTGGTGTGCCGCGAAAAAATCGAAACAAATTATTAATTCTATACGAACCAAATTGCAAGACAGGGGAAAATGTATATTTATATTTCACATTACTATGAACCTCTACTATAAATCTACAATTTTAAATTTCATACTGTGTTACTTTTCTGTACATTTTTAATGTTGAAAAACGTATTTATCATTGTCATGACCATTATTACTTCTTTATTGTTGCAGACTATTTCGTAACTTGAAATTTTAACATATCATTCAATAAATTCAACAAAGCAAGCATGCATACAAATTACCTACATTTGTGTTTTAAAAGTATAGGAGATTTGTTTATTTGTTCGTTATTTAGTGATCTTCCCTTTTAGTTAGAGGTTAGATACAGTTTTCGAAAGAGAAAGTGGATTTTTAAAAACCCGAGTCCTATATTTCATTGCTATTGTTTTCTATTTTAAAATTAGAATGAAAAATAAGTATAATGATTTAGCACAGGGGAAAATCAGTGATCGAGCTTTCTTCTCTGTAAGAAGGAAATTAGTAATCACATTAAAATACCACGGTAATTATATATATATATATATATATATATATATATATATATATATATGGGTGTGCCGCGAGAATTCAAGTTACACCTGTAGTGTGCCACAAGTTGAAAAAGGTTGGGAAACGCTGATCTATCCTATAGTTTTAAACATGCTCAATTCAAAGAAAACATTATTTCAAATAAACCCAGCACATCCTATTGTATCCCAGCACAACCCAGCTCAGTCTAAAGCCATAAAAATACAGGACATCGCGAAACTGTTATCTAAGCATTTTGGAGAAAGAACGGAGGAACAGTTAATGTCTTCAGTTTTATTTTCGATTGGAGAAAAATCAAGTTGGAGGGACGTCTCAACCAGCTGACGAAACTGAGTCTGACTACGTAGTCGAGGAAGATGATGATAACCTTGATGTCGTTTAGGAAAATAATGTAAAATGCCACTCTTCCTAAGATTTAACAACATTATGTTGTCAAATCCGAGATAGTTTTAATACTGCAAATGACCCTGTAATCAAATTTCCACAAAAGTGTGTAAGAGGATTTGGCGAGGTTTGATTCTAGGCGCCTCATTTGGAATTTCATCTGTAAATAAAATATAGCCGTCTTACACTTATGTATTAATTTGCCTGTCGTTAGATTTATGTGTTAATAAATGTCTGACCAAACTTTGCTTTGCAATAAATGATCGTCCACATTCCTCACAAGAATATGGCTTTAGATTTTTATGAATAGAAAGATGGCTCATTAGGTTATGCTTCTGAGTGTATGACTTACCACACTCCTCACATGAATAAGGTTTATAATTTGAATGAGTTAATGTATGACGTAACAGATCTCTTCTATAGGCGAATGTTTTACTACAGGATTCACAACCATATAGGTTTGTCTTTTTATGAGTTGACAAGTGTCTGACAAAAGTTTGTTTTACAGAAAATGAGCTTCCACATTCTTCACAGGTGAAAAGTTTGTGATTTGTATGAGTGGATAAATGGCCAATAAGGCATCTCCTGTCGGAGAAAGATTTCCCACAAGTCTCGCAACAATATGGCTTAGGATTCGTATGTGTTAGCAGATGGATATTCAAGTTATGCTTTTGTGTGTATGATTTGCCACACTGTTCACATACATGTGGCTTATGATTTGTGTGGGATAACGAATGTCGTACTAAGTCTCTCCTATACGTAAATGATTTCCCACATACTTCACACGCATATAAATTACTATTTGTATGTGTTGACATGTGTCTAACAAAAGTCTGCTTTACTGTGAATGACATATCACACTCCTTACATGAGAATGGCTTCTGGTTTGTGTGAGTGGATAAATGTCCTATAAGGCTTCTCTTATCAGAAAATGACTTCTCACATACATCACAAGAATGTGGTTTAACACCTGTATGACGCGACAAGTGGATCAGAAATTCACGCTTTTTATTAAATGTCTTGTCGCACAGCTTACAGGAATATGATTTCGGATTCGTATGAGTCAATAAGTGTTTCGCGAGTCCTCGCTTTCGAGGAAATGTCTTTTCACACACTTCACAAGGATATGAGTTTGTCTCTATGCTAGATCCCAAATGCTGATCATCAGTGAAAGATCTCTGGCATTCCGTCAACAAATAATGGTTCTTTAACACAGTAAAGGAAGAAAAATGGTTGTTAGAAAGCTCTCCTTCACTAGTAGATATATTTTCTTCATCATCAATATCACTAAAGAATAAAATAAAATGTTTTATATAGCCTATTGGTAATTAAGATAAGAACCACAAAACGTAAATTAAATAATATATTCTTAATATTGCATAATATAAAACCAGGTCCGTATTTATATATTGTGTTCCCCTGTGCTCTAAATAATTTACCGCTCCCCCCTCCCGTACACACGCACACACAAATTTATGTCTCAAACAAGGAAACAAGCCATTGATTTTGTAAACATATCAGCTCTTGTTGAGTAGCAGTTTAGGTATTACAGGTAACAAAAGTTACAACGTAATTTTAAATGGTCTAATTATCTCAATGATGATTATGAAGTGGTGTTCTGCCCGAAGGTAGATGTTTGACCCGAAAGTCCCTGGGCAAGATGAACTCATGGTAGTTTGCCATTGCCTTCCATGAGATGATGAAGACGTACTAAGGACAGGATCTACACCTTAACTTGGGGTCCGAATCACTTGCGTCCCTACCGGCAATCGAACCCGGGATCCCTTGATTACAAGGCGACGAGCTTAACTACTTATCCATTGAGGGCACATTCCGATACTGGTATGTAATTTATTCGTGTAGGTTTTAATTTACTGTATGGAGAAAATGCATTCTATTACTTCTTAGTTTCAAATATTACTTTATTGTGAATCTTAAAAAAAAAAAAAAAAAAAAAAAAGCCGCCCTGTGTTCGAGCACAGAATATCACTTACCTAAATACGGGCCTGGTTTTAGCCGATTTCAAAGGGAAAATAAAAGCAGAAAAATGTCTTGATAAATAGTTGGTAAGGTATCAACAAGGAAAACTAATAATTTTCTCATCAGCTAAAAAAAATATTATAGCCAAATCTATGCATGTCTACCAAATATTCAAAAAATTATTTCTCCAGATAATCGTACAATAAAGAAAATGGATTATATTCTACAAGATAAACGGAAACAAGCCTACATCTTAGGAGTCTATTCGTTTAGATCGTACATTGCAACTGATCATGTTCTAGTGACTGCAAATAAAGATAGAAGCAGTTAGTAATAAAGACAACGGCGAAGCCATAAGCGAGGAACATTTCAAAGTCATAGAACTCAAGAATCTGAATTTCACGGTTTCAGAAATTCGCAATTATAACTGCATACCTAAAAGTAAAATGTCACTAAATTTGCACGAAACAAACAGATAGATACACCTATATGTATTGTAAGGATCCCCACCTTTCAGTGTATATTAGTTCTTCAAGTACATGTTACAATTATAAAACACGTGCTATTGTTTATAAAAACAGACGAAACATGGAAGAACCAAGAAGACACGAAGCCCACACGGTGGAACGCGAATATTATCGACTTGCCCAGAAACCCAGATAAAAGGAGGTCAGGTGAGGACCAAATCATCAGTTACCACTGATCAATTGACCTCAAACCTACTCCTGAACTCGCGTTAGATAAGGGAGTATCATACTACTACTATATCTGCAGAACCGCATTGGAGTAAGGAGATTCCTCGCTACAAACCACCTCCGGAACTGGTTTGGGCGAAGGAGGTTTTCCACTCACCGTCTCTTAGTCGATTCGGGCTAAGAAGATTCTTTAGTAACAAACCCTAGAGCGAAAAGGATTCCGTATATACCTAAATTAACCTTCATCATTAGTTACTTAAGAAATAACTGGAAAATACACACTTAACAAAGAAATTTTGTAAACTGTTTATAGAAAACTATTTTTAATAATAAAATATGGTGAAGGGCTGATCCCGGAATATTATTGACTCTACCTAAAAGACATTACAATATAAAAATTTACCTTGGAGGCTCGTGTTCCTTTGTATCGTTCTGTATATCTTCTGTTGACTTACTGGACACAATTTCGCGTGATGATCTCGAAATATCATTTCCATTCAGTTTGCTATCGCATGCAGCAGAGTATGTAATCTCTCCTATGTCAGGTTCACATTTTAGGGAAACAAACTCGCATTCCTGTATACCATTTCGAATATCTTCCGCTGTTTTGTCTGATCCAATTTTACATGGTGATCCTTGAATTTCACTTTCTTCTGATTTATCATTACACACTGTAGATGATGCTGTGTGTCCCTGTATATCAGGTTCACACTTCACTGAAACAAATTCCAGAGTGGGAGTCGGAGTCTCATCTTTGAATACTAGTAGTGACGAGTTTTTGTTTTCAGTGATTACTTTATTGTGTTCCAGAGAATTTTCACTTCTAGACTCTAATTCAGATGCCATGATGTAAGCTTAGTTTTCAATGTTGTAATCTATTTTTTTAATCGTCGTCTTCAAATTTTGTAGCAACTAATTCCATATTTTTTTTACATCTTAAATAGCCCTCATATTTTCTTCTACGGCTTCTCAGATTCAATCTATGAATAATACACATTTGTAACTCCTGCTTTGCTGCATCTGCATATTTGTTCTGTACATTTGAACATCTAAAAAAGATAAAAATAATTATTTTGTTAGTCAAAGCTTAGAAGAAGCATATTCAAATAGGCAAGTTGATAATACAATAATCTACTTACGTTTACACCAATACCTTAAAATTATTTGAATGAACTGAAGTGTTTTATTTTAAAATTACAAAATGTTTTGAGACTTAAAATAACACCAGTTTGCCTTGTTCTGTTAAATCCCATACCATCATCAGTCAACACCGTCACTCTTGGGATTATTAGGTAGTCGTAAGCGATTTTAAGAAAGTTAATACTAACTTTAAAAGTAACGTTGTTACTAAGGCAATATTCTGTAAGTTATTAATAGAAGGTTTTCACTGGTACTTCTCCGAAAGAAAACTGTAACTGGCGCTCAGATAATCAAAATGGAACTTGTACCATTACAACAAAGTTCTCAGCACAGGAGTTGAATCAATAACGTTCTAAATTGTTATATATAACCCCGAACATGGTAAATATTACCCTGATCGATGGCAAGTTTAAGATAGCAATTCCGACAAGATCTTAAGATTAATCAATCCGTTTTCCATTATATATATATATATATATATATATATATATATATATATATATATATATATATATATATACACTTTGTATAAAAGATAAAACACAATAACGTAAAATGCATATATGCTGCACTAGTCAAATTGAAGAAAAAAAGCTGATTTTCAAGCATAAGATAAGAAAATTTCAAACACCGTATATTTATTTTATTCATTCCTTTGAAATATTCACTTACGAAAACACGTACCACAGAGAAACAGAAAATGAATAAAGTATGTCATGAGTAGACATCGGATTTTTAGGTTCTAAAAAAGTATGTTTTAGATGCCTAAAATAAGTGCCAAAAATACTAAATTAAGCATTAAAAATGGAAAAATAGGCTCTTATAAAAGATACTCATTTTTAATGGAATGATGCATTCCGATCTGAATACAAATTTTAAGATACAGAAATGCATGCACACACGTCATGTTACCTTACATTTTAATCTGCTTAATATTGAAATACTGCTGAAATTAAGAATTTTAAATAAAACTATATGTCTGTAGATAAATCTTCAGTATAAACAGAACACCTTCACATTTCGGCACCACATAAGACGTAATTGTCCTCACAGTAAATAACAAGCACCATTTCCCGGTTTTCTATGGTGAAACGGTGTTGTTTGTTGGTGAGGATGAACATGTACGCAGAGAATGAACGTTTCACATCAACTGACGTGATGGGAGAAAACTTCAACTTGGGTACATGTTCGATTGTTATTTTGCATTTCTATTCACTTTGTTTTGCAGCGAAATTATCTGTTGTTGCACACAAACTCTTGAGTTTGAGTCCCAAGTTCTTTTCCAATACCGTTTCAAGTTTTATCTTCACTTTCTCTCCAACTTCACCGAGCACTTCCACGATTTTTTGCTTCACTTCCTGAATAAGCTCAATATTCTTAGAAAGTGGTATTTCCAAGCCCATTAATTCTGCAAATAACGGGAATATGAAATGTGTAGTGCGATCGGATGTATAGCAAATCAGTAGGGATAGAAGAATCATTCATTTGATCTGGTCTAAAAATGTTTCCCCATATTTGCCACCCTGCCTGCTGTGGTGACAACATGTGGGTACAACAGTTTTCTCGTGTTTAACCTTTCGAAAATTTTCACATGTTTAGTTTGCTCAAAATAGGCAAAAATAGGATCTAACGTTCAATTATGTATTTTTAGGCAAAATAAAACTTGGTGCTAGTGCTTTAATTTGTCATAAAACCTTCATATACGACTTTATTTTTCATTCTGAGCTAAGAAAAAAAATAGGTTTTTACCTAAAAATCCGATGTCTAGCCATGAGCAACTTACTGAGAATTTTTTTTTTCTTTAGGGAAAAGTTTGTTTAATTACTTCATTTTTTAATATAAATTTGAAAATCTACATGATCAATAATTTTCAGCACAAAATAATAGGAATATGAATGACAAATAAAAAAAAAAAAAAAGATAAAATCGTGAAACCACTATTTGTATAAAAATATAATTCTAACGATGTCAAACCACATTTTGTTTTTAGTTTTTGTTCTTGTTGATGGATTTCTTAGTTTAGGTTTTATTGGAGTGTTAGCAGCTAGGCTATTTGAATCAGTTAATGCAAAAGGGGCTTCAGTCAAACAAACTTAGTTTCGAGAAAAATAAGGCAAACATTGCAATTTTGAAACTATAAAAGCAAGATGCACCATTTTTCCACATAGATAAAAATTACATTCATCAAATGCTGTATAGGAAAACCATTTTTATGCTCATTGCCACGGTAAAAAAAAAAAAAAAAAAAAAAAAAAAAAAAAAAAACCTTCGCGCTATGGATTGAAGCCCTTCTTGCATGTAAATTATAGACAAAGCCCTGTATGCATGTACTTTTATTTACTTATTAGTTTTTGCTCTCTTTTTAAACACAAACTGTGTTAAGGCTTTTTTTTGCCAGGTTCCAGACATTATAGGTGTACCAACCGAAAAGGACGAAATCACTAGCTATTGCCAATAACATATGAAGCTCTTTGGAGGAAGGACTTCAGTTACTGACTCAAGTCCATGCTGCGTAGAATAATCGAAATTCAAATCTGTTTATAAAATGTTAGACCAATGAAACTGAAGCTCTTTATGCGTAGAAACATAGGTGTACCCAATACGGACAATTATTCGTTGTTAATTCAATTTCGCCATTTTGGTGATTGAAACCCTTTTTGCATGAACTAATTCATTTATCGATCCTCATCACGATAAGGTCAATAGTCAACACATATTGTGCATTAAAAGTTCATGACATAACTTGTCAAAAAATTTAGATTTATAAATTATGAGAATAAACCAAAAAAACAATACAAATTAAAACAAAGATCGCGAAAATGTCAAAAGAATGTAAAACTGTTTCTACAATATGTAACAGGAAAATAACTCAAAACTATAATCAAATAACAAAACAGGAAAAATTAAAAAGAAAGAAAAAACAACTCAGACAGCGATCATTATTTCAATTTTAGGGTTAAAGATATAAACACTGTCACTTTAGACTACATTACCTTCAAAAATCAGATGAAAATTTTAAGCAATCCTCTACGTTCTGAGTGATCCTGACAGCCGCGCAAATCTGTCTTCAACATTGAGGGGGAGGTTAACATTTTTTTTTTTTTTTAAGCGATGTTCAAAATATTTATGAAGTTGATAAACAATGCAGTGGAGGGTCAGGGGAGCAGAGCTGTCTTCAACATTGGGAGGAGAGCAGATCTGAAGCTTATTCTAGGGGACATCAATTTCATCTCACTTTCCTTTGCAGCAATCGGACACAAATCATCACATTTCTCCTCAAAAAACACATTTGAAATCGCATTATTGGGGGGGGGGGATTTCTAGATTGGAAGGAACATGTCCCCCTCATTCTCCCCGCATTTGCGTCAGTGGATCTTGACATTCTACAAGAATCTGTGGAATACTCAATGGGATAATAGTCTTAACAACATGGACTGTTAGTACCACGTATTCTGTAAGAATATGTTAGATGGGTGTCCGATGCGCAAGCGAGAAATGATCACTTCATGTTGGCGGATAGTGGGCGACGACGTCTGCCAATTGTCCAAAAGAGCTTTTACCGAGTGAAGTGTATGTTTCTAGCCATGTTCGAATTTGCTTGTCAGTGAAAGGTAATACGGTGGAGGTAATAGCCACTCAGATCAGATCTGTCAGTGTTGCGTTCTTGGCTGCTGCGTCCCCATGTTCGCTTTCCCGAATGACGATATGTCCCGGCAGCAGCAAAAGACGAAGGCACAGCCCTGTTTCTGTACCTGAAGTCATCTTACCACAAAGTCTTTACGACAGAATTTACTGCAGATATTCTCCAGGTTAATACTAACGCTATGCGAATCATTAGTGCAGCCAGTACAAATAAGCACACGATATATTGAAAGCTACGGCGCATGATTGACAGCAAGCTTAACTGCTGCTAGTTTTGAACAAGGGCAATGCAGATTAAATCCGAACTGTTCTCATCTCTGACAAAGGTACAACAACGGAATGATCATCTTTGGAACCGTCGGTATGCACCACATTAAAATCTGGGTACTGTTTTAGTAATGATCCGAACTCTTGCTGGAACTCCTGGATACCTACGTGCTATTTGATGTGCGATATCCACCGAAGGTCAAACCATCGGGGAGTCAACAACAATGGTCAAAGAACACATACATGCAGCAAACAAAGAGGCGATCAAACAAATTCGTCCGCTGCAAATCGTAAGCACGAACACACAATGGGCGTGTAGTACAGGGATGTGCTGCATACTGGTCGTAAATCTTGCCACCACGTAAAAGAAATCTGTGGCGATGGTCAGATATGCAACGGACATGGGCGTATAGTTTAGAAGTCTCTCGCGAAGATAGGCTAACGATGGTTCGTTTGCTTCTACATAAAGGTGCGTAACATGGTTATTGCGACAAGAACCAGTACTCACCCAAATTCCCTGGTGATGAACAGTGTCAAATTGCTTCACCACAGATGAACGGGCTGAGTAAGCAATACAACTCTAGTCTAACTTCAAACGGATTACGCTACGATAGAATCGCAACAGAACAATACGATCAGCACCCCACGTGCGGTAGGAAAGTAATCGATGGGAGATGGGATGGGACTTAGATTTCTGGGCTCTCGGCATCTAAGGCCATTTAGCCCGTCACGTTTTGAGGGATGATGTCCCTCGGCGAGCACACTATCCGGGGAAAGGGAAGGAAGGAAGCGGCCTGGGACCTATAAGTTAGGTACCACCCCGGCATTTGCCTGGTGTGAATGAAGGAAATTCACGAAAACCTCATTCAAGGTGGCTGGCCTGAAAAAGCGTTTTACACTTCTTCGACCGAGTGGCCCCACCGGGAATCGAACCCGGGACCGCTCACATCGGAGGCGAGAACGTTAGCGACTACGCTACGCGGGGACACAGGAAAGTAATTCAAGCAAATTGATAAATGAAATCTCTGGGGTTTATGTCCCACGTTTATGCCGGGTAGGCTAAAAGGAGACGGTGATGATAAGAAGTGGATGAAATAGTGGAATCAAGAAACTGGGAGAACCCCGAGGAAACCCACGCACACGGTGTTTGTCCACCACAAAGTTCACTTGGCGCGAGCTGGGACCGAACCAGGGACCGCATGCACCAGAGGAGAACGCTCTACCACTGAACCACTCCAAATTGATAGTTCGGAGACAAAAGTACGTAAGATCACGAATGTATAATGCCCATTTTAATCGACGATCAGAAGTCGAACCGGACTGAGTGAACAAACAAACAAACAAAGAAAAAAAGTGTCACCGAGATACAAGTTCGAATCAGCAAGGCAAGTTTGTTGATCGATTTCTTTCTTTCTATTGTTGAGGCATCGTTTTAGGAGTTTTAAGGCGTAAACTCAATCGGATTGGTATTAGGGCCCTTCTCCGGAATGTCAGTAAACGGAATAACATGGTAATGTTATGTTGTAATTTAATAAGATTTGTCATACGTTTATTTCTTGTCTCTTTTGGCGGTTGATGTGGTTTGATCACTAATCCATAGCACACTTCGTATGTTCTGTCCATGCATAAACATCGGGTATCTGAAGTAGACTGAAACTATGCTGCATTCACTTAAATATTCTATCACAAAGTTCCCACCATACCTGAATCCTGCAATAACCACAAGTTGTCTTAAAAACTTAGAGCAAGATAAAAAAAAAAAAAAAAAAGGTTATTACAAAAAAGTTTTTTAAAAAAAGTAAATACCTATCTTTACCACTTGTTGTGAAACAAATTTCATCAATGTTCGGTAAGAAACGAAAAGATAAAAATAAACGTGTCACCAACATCCATATCAAACAATGCATATTGATTGGTTGTTCAATACAACATGCATGAGTGACTTTCAAAAGCTCAGTAATTGCGTAGCGCTTAATAGCTCTTTGGACTAGTAGCAAGAGAATAAAATCTGAATTTAACAAAGGAGAAAATTATTTTAAATTCCTACGAAAGACTCTGTGAAGTGCAATGAATCTTCAGAAATGCGATGTGAATTACATATTGTATGACAGAACATTGAAAAATGTAGGAACATTCCGTAACCTTTTAAATATACAAGAAGCAATTTTGATTGAAGTATTAGTTGTGTATGTGTAGTGTGAAATAACCTGATAACAATAGACGGAATACATAATTTTCTTAATTCTAGAAACAGGCAGATTATATCCTACAGGACGTTTCGTTTTGAACCACATTAATTTTCTTTCTTTCCTCAATGACACGCCTTGTTGAAGAGTTGTGCAACATTTTGCAAAATTTGTTACAAGACAAGTGCTTAACTATTCAAAACGTATCTATTTGGAAGCTGTTTTATTTGACATATTTAATTTTCAAGCAAATAACAGTGTAAAAAAATACAAATGAATTACAATAAGAATGTACCCCTTCCCTTCTTCCTACCCATACATGAATGTGAGATATCGTTCGATAATGGTAACACATAAGAATTTTTTTCTTTTATTAAAATTCTGTGCTCACATAAGGCTCCACGTAAGAAAAGTATGTGTCAAATTATATCAAACTGCATCATGAATTATATCTTAAAAAAACAGTTTGTATTCTTGGGTTAAGTTCCGGATGTGTCTCCCAAAAATTACAAAAGTTACAGAAAAATTGATAGAACGGACTATATAAAGACAACAGAGCATAAGATCAGTGTATCAAATCCACTGTCTTTGTTAACTAACCTAGGAAGTGTGTGTGAGCATGGAAGTACCGCAAAGCTGTGTCACACGCAGGCATATGTTTCTTACACTATCCAGATTTATACGTATACCTACCATCACTGACGCGCCTGCTAATAAATAAATAAATATTTGTGAAATACAATTACAACTGAAGAAGAAAAATGAAACAGGAGTAATTGTAAGATACACAAGCCTTAAGTACTTAAAATAATCTTTTGAAACAGCTTTATGTTCTTCCATTCACGGTGCGCAATCAGCAGAGCCTTAGCTGTATTCGTTTTTCAAGTGCAGGCTACAGCCCCTCAATCAGTACAGGGAAACAATTACTTGCAGGCTAATTTTGGCACACCACACGAAATAATTGTTGAAAATTACAATTCTTTCACTAATTTCCTTCTTATTGTTCTCCAAAAGATTTGCGCTAGGCGACATGACATTACCTCATTCAGCATAGATAAAATTCAAGGGGGATACAAGAAGTAATTTTCGAAAAATCAAAATTCTTTTACGACTTGCGAATAAATACGGCTTTCGAATATATGGCATAAAAACTACAATTCAGAGCAAGTGCTTTACAACGGACGAAATAAGTGAGTACATATGAAGGATAACTCCATTGGATGCTATTTTCCACCTGCAGTGTATTTCTGCACATTGTATTAAGTTATAATTTACGTTTACAAGTGGAACGTTACTAGTATGAAACCACGAGCAGTGCTATCAGGGTTGGATAGTTTAAACCATCTGTATTAAAAAAAAAATGTTTAAACCAAAAACGAAAAATGGTCGAAAAAATAAAAGTGTTTGTAAAATCTTGATGAACACACATTTATGGGTTATCACGATTCACTCCCGTATATTATTCGTATTATATTCAGACCTGAATTCCCCATTCATTACTCAAAGAGATTATACTACAAAAGCAACTTTTTTATATAAGTTTATAAACGTTTCTTTTGTGATTCTTTAATAGTTTGTTATTATTGTGCAATTGCAATCAAAGAAAGAATCTAAATATTATTTTGTTTTAATAATGTTTACTATTGATAAAATACATTGAAATGCTGTACCTTTTTGGGAGGGGGGTCTTACAAACTCGAACGAGAGGCATTTATTGAAATCAGAAGTATCTTTTGTAACTATTTATGTATAAATAGATCAGAGCCAAAGTGGACTGAAATAATTCTTATCTTTATTCACTTTTCTTATTGATATCTACATTAAGTCGTTGTATTTCTTTAACTTGAGTTAATATAAGTCGTAATGAACAAACTTGGCCTAATTAGTTCTTCTGTACTCTGCAGTATTTTGAAATTGCTCATATGTAATTCTGTATAATGGTTTCACTTGTGCAACTGTTTATCTTTTTGTCCTTCTGAAATGACTCTTGATAGGTATATTAACAAGTATGTAAAGATCAGTACAGCGTACTTTTATCAGGAGTCCTTCGTGAGTCGGCAGACGTATCGCATTTGTGGCCAATTAGTCTCGGTTTCGAGTTCAAATGGAGGACAGTTTCTCTCGGATGTAAGTCGAGAAGCGGTTTGGATTCAGCTTTAAGCTTAGTGACTCCTTCCAGCATAACCCGATTGTTGCATAATAACCTCCAAGGCGAAACAAATGTATTTCTGTCCATATGTTATATAAATACATAGAGTAAATTATTTAAACCAAAAAAAAAAAAAAATCTTGGTTTCAACAACAACAAAAAAAATTATTTATTTTTCAATAAAAACAATGTTTTTTTTTTTTTTTTTTTTTGCCAACTCTGAGTGCTATTCAAACTCTTATCATTGCCAAAAGCCATATCTTTTCACTATCCTCGCTTATACATATACTCACCATCTATGACGGGCCTGCTCCTTTCGGACGCTTCCTCGCACAGGCCCCCAGCTTCGCTCTGCAATGACTCGATTTGATGGTTTCCTAGTGGCCACTTTTGGTTTGTGTTCTTGGGTATCTTTCAGCTTCTCCCCCAATCATGCACATATAAGATCTCCAGTGTTACTTATCCACAAAATACCCCTGAGCGAGCGAAGGGGGTTAGAAACCCACCAGGGTTCGTTGTTTTGTATCTTTATAACAATTAAGAAAAAACAAGTTGCCACTCGATTCTGGAGCCATGAAACGAGTTGGGGTAGACTCTGAATACCATCCAACAATTGTAATGATTTTATACTAGTATCCCTACACTTGTAAACCTGATGGTGGTCTGCAAAAAGGCGAATGCTATCAAACCGAGTCAGCGCTGGGCGAAGTTGGAGGTCCGAAGCGATAGCGAAGGAGTGCGTCCGAAGGAAGCTGACGCGTCAGCGACGGTGGGTATACGTGTAACGAGGACAGTGAAAACAAATAGGTTTTGGCAACGATACGAGTTTCAATGGCACATGTCATGGTTTCATACCACTTGCAAACATAAATAACAGCTTTTATACATTTTTCAGAAATACTTCTACACTGGAAACTTAGCACCTAATAGTCATTTTTCATGTGCACTTATCTATGGAGACGGTGATAATGAGAAATAGTGCAATGAAGAAACTGGGAGAACCCCGAGAAAACCTACGAGCACGGTTTGTCCACCACGAAGTCCACACGGCGCGAGCTGGCATCGAACCAGACTCCAAGCACCAGAAGTGAACGCTCTACCACTGAGCCACCGGGCCCTCTTGTCGTAAAACAAATGTAAAGGTTTTACACTAGTAAACCCTACACTTGTAAACTTATTACAGGTGTATTACTTTGTACTTAACTCTATCGCATGGAGAAAGTTGTTCTTTATAAACATGTCTTTTCATGCGAAGCATTCAATTTTAGCTGTAAATTTTCCAAAATCTGGTACGCCAAAAGTAAACCAGCACCTGATAATATAGTAGCGCCTAGGAAACGAAAGAAATAACCCATGAAAATCATACATTTATATCAAATTAGCGATTACCAATGCCGGAGACCTCATTCCGTATCTGTACCAGTCTTCGCCGAATATGCATATCGCAACAACAGAAAAAATTACAATAAACAATTAATGCAGATTATCACCAGGGTTGCCAGACTCAGAGAACGACAAAACCATATACACGATAATAACACTGGTATACAAATTTTGATCAAGGTCGTGCTTATGTTGGTTTTAAGTCGTTTTCTTAATGATTTGCATCCACTGAACACGAGTATGGCAGTTATTTTCCTGTAATGTCAAAATTTGTGATGATATATGCATATCAGATTTTATTGAAACAGTAACATATTATACAATTGTATCTTATGAGAACATTGAACTACAAGCATAATACAAACCTTGTAGTCGTGCTTCTGTTGATTTTACATTGGTTTCTTAATGATTTGCATCCGCTGAACACGAGTATGGCAGTTATTTTCCCGTAATGTCAAAATTTGTAATGATATAAGCATATCAGATTTTACTCAAACAGTAATATATTATACAATTGTATCTTATAGGAACATTGAACTACAAACATAACACACACATTTTGGACATCAACTTTCTGGGTAACAAAAATCTACATAGCAATACATAAATATTACATTTCTTATAAAAATATATACAAAAGCACTTGAGATTGGAGGAAAGTGTTCATCAAGTACAGGAATTCCGTAGTCAAAAGTGAGGGTTAGTGGTTCTTTTTCTTTTGTGGGAAACGTTCCCCGTGCTCTTCGCTAACATCTCCTTAATTCTCCCTAAAGAAATCCAGGTGTGAATGAAGCATATGTAATTTTAAAGACATTCTACACCCCAATGCTCGATATTGATCAATGAATGTCTTAACTTGGTGATCAAACGCTTCACTTCGGTTACGCACAAGAATCCCGTCCCCAATTTATGAAAGGCCTCCCAAGCGTTTCTTTCCAACTCCCCCATTTTTTTTTTTTTTTTGTTTCTTTGTTTAAGTGTAGCACTATAGTGTATGACATAAATCTAAGGCCCTGTGAAAATACCAGCCAGAACTTTTGCCTCTGATAAAGCTGGAAACATTTGTTTAATACATTGTAGGGCAGGTGAATTGTGATCCAGAGCTTCCAGAAATTGTTTTGCCAATCCAAGCTTCATATGTAATGCTGGCATGATAATCTTCTCCCTGGGCACTAATGCTTCATTTATCACATTTTGTGTTCCTGGAATAAGCTCCGTTCTTTCAGGCCACACGGTTTGATCATAATGCTGGTTAGTTGCCCGACTGTCCCACAGACATAGAAAGCAGGAATATTTAGTATAACCACTTTGCAACCCAATAAGAAAACCAACAATTTTGAAATCCCCACACACGTCCCATTGATGTTCCACATATTTAGTTTTATCCAACGAAATTAAATGTTGACCAAAAGCAGGAAATTCGTGTTAACACCACCTTTACGAAGACACTTATGTGTCGGGTGGGGAGGATTGCGTGCTACAGTGAAATTTAGAGCTGTGTCGGTGGTAGTTCACTACCAGAAGGGCCACCCCTACCGAAGTGGTCTAAATGGAGTAGCCAGACGAAGAGTGTTCTGGGAGAAGGCAGCAGTTCTCCAGTAGCCAAGTTGGCGGAAATCATAGTGATTGGTACGGCAACTTGCACATTAGTCCCAGGCGTGGTCAGAGTGACTTTAACGGCTGTGATACCTCGGGGTGGAAGGCAACGGGAAACCACCACTCTATTTTCCCTAGTTTGCTGGCAGCAAAAAGAGAACATATGAACAATGGTCTTTCGCAGGTCAAAATGTAGTTCCGGAGGTAAAATATCCCCCCATTCGGATCTCCGGGAGGGGGATGGCTTGGGAAGGACTATTGGACGAGAAAGTAATAATGGGGGGAAGACAAACAGAGAAAGAAAGACAAGGAAGAGCAAAAGATTTAGGATAGGGACATGGAACGTACGTACTATGTTACAGGGAGGAAAATTAGAAAATCTTAAAGAAAAAATGAAACAAAATAATTTAGATTTGGTAGGAGTTTGTGAAGTTAGATGGGAAGGTAATGGGGTATTGAACAGCGAAGGATATAGAATGTTTTACTCAGTTAATGAAAAGGGCGGTCATAATGGCGTAGGAATAATTCTTGGAAAGCGCTTAAAGGAGAAGGTAGTGAAAGTAGAATTTATTGATGATAGAGTTATGATGTTAAGACTTAAAGGGAAAACGAAGGATCTAGTGGTGATACAGACATATGCACCGACGACTTCGCATGCAAATGAAGAAGTAGAGGAAAATTATGAGAAAATAGAAGAAATTATAGATAGGGAGAAGAAGGGTGCATGCATAATACTAATGGGAGATTTCAATGCAGTTGTGGGAGAAAAACAGGAAGGTAGTATCGTAGGTAAATATGGTTTAGGCGAAAGAAATGAAAGGGGAGAGGGACTGGTGAGTAGACAGAATTCACTAGTAATTGGGAACACTTGGTTCAATCAGCACAAGAGAAGAAGATATACATGGAAATCACCAATAGACGGCGGAAGATATCAGATAGACTATGTTATGATTCAGGACAGGTATCGGAATAGCTTAAAGAACGCGAAGACCCTTCCCGGGGCTGATATTTTCTCTGATCATAATCTTGTGCTGGCCGAAGTAGATATTCAACTGAAAAATGTAGGCAGAAGAAAAGTAGGTAACAAAGTGTTGAATACTGAAAAGTTGAAAAACGAGGAAATAAGAAATCTTTTCGTTAAAAAATTCGAAGAAAAATGTTCAAACGAGGAAAGGATAGGCGCAGGTAGTAACGCACGGTGGGAACATATTAAACGTTGCTTACAGCAGGCTGCAGAAGAAGCAGTAGGTTACCGCGAACACAAAACTGCTAGGAAACCATGGGTTACGGAGCAGATGTTGCAGAAAATGAGGGAGAGGAAGATTGGAAACTGGTTGATACAGAAGAGGGCAGAAAGATGTACAGAAAGTTAAATAATGAATTACGAAGAGAAACAGACAGAGCGAGGGAAGAGTTTTATAAAAGAAAATGCGAGGACATAGAAGAATTAGAAAGAGTTGGGAAATATGAGGAAATGTACAAGGAGGTGAAATCTATGGAATTTCGGAGGAAACAAGGGAGTATTATGATGGCAGTAGAAAATAAGAATGGGAAGGTAGTCAGCGAGAGAAATGAGGTCATAGGAAGGTGGAAAGAATACGTTGAAGACTTATATGAGAGTAGGGATAGACCGTGTAGCCTAAATGTTGAAGTGGAAAATGGAGTAGGCGAGGATGATAAAGGATTTAGTATTCTTCGGGATGAGTTTGAAAAGGCTATATCCGAGATTAGGAATGGAAAGGCAACAGGAATAGATAACATACCAATTGAATTCATTAAAAATATAGGAGACAAGGGAAAGAAAGAATTGTGGCGACTATGCAATGAAATATATGAAACAGGAGAATGGCCAAGAGACTTTCTGAAAACGATCATGATACCGATGGCTAAGAAATCGAACCCAAAGAGATGTGAGGATTATAGAACTATTAGTCTCATATCTCATGCAGCTAAAATTCTGCTCCGAATACTGAACAGAAGGTTATATGGAAGAACAAATAAAGATGTTGAGGAAGAGCAGTTCGGGTTCAGAAGAGGCAAGGGCACAAGAAATGCTATTGGATTATTAAGGGTGATCGGTGAAAGGTTTATAGAAAAAGGGAAAGAGGTGTATGTTGTATTTATTGATCTAGAAAAGGCTTTTGACCGCGTGAATTGGGAATTGTTGTTGGGAGTTCTAACAAAGATAGGGTTGGGATGGAAAGATAGAAGACTCATAAGAAACTTATACATGAACCAACAGGTAAGTGTTAGGATAGGGGAAGAACTGACGGAAGAGAGTGCAATTGGAAGGGGAGTTCGACAAGGATGCTGCCTCTCGCCAACACTATTTAATGTCTATCTAGAAGAAATAGTGAAAAAGAGCCTACATGATGATGATGGTATTTCGGTAAGAGGTAGAATAATTAGATGTATAAGATTTGCAGACGATATGGCGCTTGTTGCGGAATCTGAAAAAATGTTAGAAAAAATGAGAAAGGGCTTTGAGGAATATGGGATGAAAATAAATGTTAGAAAGACAAAAGCCATGGTGATTGGAACGAAGGGGTCTGTGTCAAATATAAAAGTAGGGGGGAGAAAATAGAACAAGTGAATAGTTTTCGATACCTGGGTAGTGTTCTTAGTAATGACATGAAATGCGAACGTGAAATAAAAGCAAGGATAGGAATGGCGAAAGAAGCCTTTAAAAGAAAGAAAAGTGTCTTGTGGGACCTTGAACAAAGAGTTGAGGAAAAGAGTCATAAAATGCTTCGTATGGAGTGTTGTATTGTATGGGGCGGAAACGTGGACATTACGTAAAGGTGACGAAAATCGACTGGAAGCCTTACAAATGTGGGTGTGGAGAAGAATGGAAAGAATTAGTTGGGTCGAGCGGAAAACGAATGAGAGAGTGTTAGAAATGGTGGGTGAGAAAAGAACACTTTTAGATATTATTAGGAAGAGGAAGAGAGACTGGTTGGGACATTGCCTAAGAAGAGATTGTATCATGAGGGACGTCCTAGAGGGTATGGTGGCGGGAAAGAGAGGGAGGGGCCGAAAGAGACTGCAATTAATGGATGATATTAAAACAGAAAGATCATACGCGAAGACGAAAAGGTTAGCGGAGGACCGTGGAGCATGGAAGCTTCTCAGCTGCAGCAAGTGACCTGCCAATAAAGGCAGAATACCTATGATGATGATGATGAGCTTCACATTTGAATAACTCCACTTAATCAATTTACAATTCTGCTATGAATCTTTAGAATCTATATTCTCTGTTTGCTACTCCGAACAATTATCTTTAATAACAAATGCGATAAAACCTAGCGAATATCGAAATAAAAGCACGCAAATTGCTCTGCATAAATCAGTATAGGAGAAAAATAAAACATGTTTATATCACTGAAAATATTGACACTACATAAATATAAGCGTCAGATTCATGTTCAGGGGGCCAAAATACATAAAAATTCATCAAGAAATAATAATAAGCAAAATTTTATATACCAGTGTAATGTACCGGTTAATCATTTGTATGAACGTATCAGTGTTGCCAGACTCACAAAACGCGAAAACTGTACGCAGGGTAACAATCGACGGCCTTAAGCTTGTTATAGACGAACAAATATTCCATCATATATTGTATCAAATATTTCATCAAAGCGGAATTTGATCACGTATGATACCAAGTTGTATGCAACTTTTGGGTTGGTTACAACATTTGATACAACTGTTCTAATGCACAGTCGTTTTGACATATGACTAGCGTAACACTACTGCAGTAAACAAATGTTGGGCGAGCTCTTTAGTATGGTGCTAATTACACGTCAGAACGACCCTGGATAAGGACCTGACCGTCCCGTACACTATAATATTTCTTCTGATATCGCTTCACTTTTTAAACATGCCATAAGACATTTAAGATTTAAGCAATTTTAAAGAAAATCTTCTAATTATCAGAGTGTAACTTCGAAATGAAATGACTTAGAACACTGTATTTTAAATATATAATAGGTAGATATATGAGGAAAATATTAGTGCAACTTAATCAGTAAACAGTCAGTATGACCATAGTTATTGAAATATAAACTTTGGTGCTAAGTAACCCCATAAAATAGTACCAATTGGCAATTAATATTGATTTACAAAGACCATATGATTCTGTCTGGGGGTGGATAATCCCCCTGGCCCCCCTCTAGTTCCGCCTATGTCCAGTAGTAATAATTTCCTATCTAAGGGGTATTTTGGACCGATGCAAAGTAACCCCGAGTAGACGCTGAAACCGCCTTTTCCCAGTTTTACTTTTTTTATGACTTTAACACGTTTCACATGTCAATTTCAACTATTGCATCAAAGACCCATTGTTCACAGTAGTATTCTACGAAACTGACTTAACTTTGATGGAACTTCTTGTAGGTGATATCTTTCTAATTTTGTCGGCCTTTATAGTGACTGCTTTCCATACCTCTACAACAACGAACCCTCCCGGTAATTAAAACTGATGTTAACCGGCACCATTATAACACCGGCACCGACATAACTCTTTTCATTTTTTGTGCAAAGTCTTACGGTACATTTCTTTTTTCTTTCTTCGTTTTGTTTTATGTTTACTGTATCCAGACATGTATATTGTGTTGCTTTGAAGTTATGCACCGCAAAGTAGTAAAAATTATACGGTATTGCACAATTATTGTAAAATATAAATTTCAAGTCAGTTTGGAGCATGGGAAGATAGCAGAAAAAATTACTCACCAACTTGTCAATCATTAAATTGAAGTTATTATCTACATTCTCCAAACAGAGGTCTTTTTTTGTTGAATGCAACTCTGTTTTCGAACTATATGTTGTCATACAGTTTAATTATATTGCAATCAAACTATCACCTGTGGATTCATTGCATTGCACAATGACTTTATATCGGGTTTTCAGTAGTTATTTTACTGGGGGGGGGGGGGGTAGCAGACTTTTTTCACTGAGGTCGAACTTTTACATACTAAACTCGAACTGGAAGTCATGTTTCAGAATGTGAAAGTATTATTAACGGCCATGCATAACTAGATATGTATCAAATTATTATTATTATTATTATTATTATTATTATTATTATTATTATTATTATTATTATTATTATTATTATTATTATTATTATTTGCAGTTGAAACATGAATTTTGACACTGCAAAATTAAAATCCCAGAGTATAGGTAATGCGTCAATAAACTACTTATGGAGAAACAAGATTTATTTTAGGAAATCCATCTGTTTCACTTTGCCTTCATGTGTCTAAATATAAGAAATGGAATCCCGCACTAATCTTTTTCTGCTCTATTCTTAAATTAAATGATGTAATAATTACTGAAACATTTCTCTATAAAACACGAACAAAATCATGGTCCTGTCCAAAAAATACAAGTGCTCATTCGAAATACGCCTATTTGTGATACTGACATCACCTAGTGTGCGTCAAAAGGTCTAAGTTTACAATTCTGCGAGTGAATAGTGCGTAGTGTACGAGAATGTACACTACATTAGTACACTTGTGTGCTTAACATGGCGGCTCCTCGTAATAGGAACAACAATATTATCAAAATTATCTAATAAAGTTTTAAAAGACATATTTTAAATATTTTTGCTGAGATGGACATTTTTGTGTGCTGATCTTATAATAATTTACTTCATAAATATAAGTGTAGTATAAAAATGTTACCTACACAAATGACAAACGTATTTATGTTATTTTCTCTGAGTAGCTATGGAATGGAATTTAAAATAGTGCAGGAAAAGCAACCAAATAATTTCTTTAATAATGATATAAAGACTTTTGTGCTTAAGATATTACATCGTTTACGTAGCTTAATTGTGATCATTAGACTATCGGTAACGCAGCTATTTGCACATAAATTACAAACTTTAATGGCATGTGAATTAAAATTTTAAGATTTAGCAGAGAATAATGAATACCTAGATTATCTATCCCTGTTGGTACAGCTATAGCTGCAAATCTTAATTCGTAGGTAAATAGCCTTAAGTTCCCAGTTTTGATTCTAAACAAACAAATTCCTTTCAAAGCTACCATATTTCCTTGCACTTGGTCTGAGTGAGAGACTGTAATATGTCAATCACGTTTTGCATTTTTGACAGCTAACTAAAAGTGAAATACACATCAAAAATTTCTTTCTATATATTTTATTATTTTTTTTAAACCATTATAAAATGATTATGATCAAGTAATTCCTTGAACAATAAGAGACATTACATAACATACATACTGTATTTTTTCATAAAGCCGTCTCTTAATTATCAAAAAAAATTCTTGTAATACAAGGGTTGGACTTTTAGTAATGGCAAGAACGGTATATCTTGAGAAGTACAGTACTTACAAGGTTCGAAGTTTTACAGGCCCTTAATGTAATCACTAGCATTGTGAATCACGCGTTCCCAGGGATAAGGAAACCGCTGGATGTCGTTGGCAGTGCCTAATCTCTGGATAGTGCGGATGAAGAGATCGGTTGCCCGGAGGGCATCATCAGCTGTACGCCCTGCTCCCGCCAAGTAAACTTTGTGGTGGACAAACACCGTGTTCGTAGGTTTCCTCGGGCTTCTCCCGTTTCCTCCCACTTTCTTCATTCCACCATTTCATTCATCTCTCATCACCACCGTCTCCTTTAGCCTAACCGGCATAACCGTGAGACGTAAAACTCAAAAATTTCATTTCATTTTTTCATCAACTGTACGGAAGCATGTCCCACGAAGTGGTTCCTTCATCTTCGCGAAGAGGTCGTAGTCGCAGGGACTTAAATCTGGAGAATACGGAGGGTGATACAGCACTTCCCAGCCCCAACAATGCAACAAATCAGTAACCATACCTGCTGGAGGTGCCCTTGCATTGTCATGCAGAATGATGGGTGGTTTTATCAGGAAGTGGCGTCGTTTTCGTCTTACAGCTGCTCGCAGATTGTTTTCCAAAAAAATTGCAGTGGTACTCTGCACTAATGGCGTGTCCTTGGGGGACGCTATGGTTTATGATTATACAATCCCAGTCGTGTGCAATGATAAGCATAGCTTTCACATTGGTTGGGGTATTCCGAACTGTTGTTTTTCTCGGTGAAACTGCATGACGCCGCTCGTTTGATTACCATTTCAGCTGTGGTTCATACGCTTTGGCCCAGGTCTCATCAGTAGCAATGATCTGTCGTAAGAAGACCTCACGTTCACGTTGACATCGCTTCAAGTGTGTTCGAGCGGCATCATGTCGTAGCCACTTATGTTCTTCGGTCAGATTATGTGGAGTCCACCTTGAGGCGATTTTACTGAATTCCAGGTTCTTCTTCAAAATTTTCAGCACAATCGAATACGCTAGCCCTGTATAGTTGGCTAATTGACGAATCGTGGCTTTGCGATCCGCTATCACTAACGTGTTCACGTTCTGCACATCTTCAGTTACAGAAGGGTGGCTGGAGTGACGCATATCTGTGACATTTTGTCGTCCGTCATTAAAGGCTTTAACCCACTTTTCTACTGTACGGTATGGTGATGCGCTTGCACTGCAAACATCTTGCAATACTTCGTAGCACTATTTTGCATTCCTACCTCTAGTGCATTCAATTTTCAACCAGTTTAAAACTGAAAAAAAGGGGGGGCCCGTTGCCATAGAAACCACCGTTTCCATAACAACGAATCCCGTCACGGCTCTTCAATCTAAAACTGATTGAGGGAAAAAAAAGAATCTGCAACAAATGTGATGCATGGAATAAGTCGTGAGTGGGAACCCTTCACCCCTGGTGGGGATATTCATGAAACTATCAGCTTATGTCTAATTATATTGGAATATAATATCCATTTCTTAATTTCGAACATACTAGGTTCGATCGAAACGAGAAAACTTTTTATCGGACTTCTAAAGAAAATAAAATAAAATAAATAAATACATGACCGTGTTTATTACATATAGAATTCCCAGTCACGACCCCCTTTTCAGTTTTATTTAAAAAATAGAAGAAGAAGGTGAAGAAAGGAAAAGGAAGATAGAAGAGGAAAGAGATAAAGTAAGAAGGTGATAAAGAGGAAACTGTTACTGGATATTTTGAGAAATATGGTAAAGGGAAAGTGAATAATTATCGAATTGGGATCATTTCCAATAGCTATTGGGTGAATGTTTGGTATTAAGGTGATCAAAGGTAGACACATGTTAACCCATACATCCCCGATCTAGATCCATTTGACCCTAACTACCGAATTATCCCAATCTAGCTCTGAGATATATGAGAAAGCTTAATTTAACCGTTTATTCAATATTTCCAGAAGTTCTAGACTAATATCCAATATTTGAAAAATAAACGACGAAGTTGATGGCATGTTAGACTCGACCACAGAGAAAGAAAAAAAAATCAGAATATCACATATTTGTCGAAGATTTTGACTTTCACAGTTCTCCCATGATGATCATTCGTTCAGGCTACTTCAGTCCTTTTTTCTTCCTTCATAGAGCCAACTTAAGTTAAGTTAGTATTAACATTCAATGACTTTAATTGCTAGCTACCATTAATTATAATAAGTCACACATATATGTCAAAATAATTTGTGCACTTAATACTAAACCTACATTTCACTCACACACACATTCATACAGGACAATGTATACTTCAGGTTGTATTTAGTTGAATTAAACTAACCTAACTACATTTCTATAGACATTTATTACATTTCAATAAAAGAAAACTTAGTTTGACATAACAGGAAAAATTTACTACATAAAAAGAATGTTTCATAAGCATGCACAGAAATCCGCTACTTTCAACAAGATCAAATAACACATTTCTCTTTCTAGATATATAAAAAGTCGGATTACATAAAAAAAAATTCGACAAAAGACGAAAGACAAAAATAAAGGAAAAAAATTCAAAGGTCAATATATTTAAGATTCAGTGCAATGAATACATATCATTGCGGGAAAAAAATATATAATTGGTTAATCATTCTCTTTTTTTAAAAAAAAAAACACTTTAGTAGCATTTTATTGAGTCTCTGTCCCAAGAGGAGACATTTCGACAATTTTATGAGTCTTTGTTCTCACGTCGATAATAACTCCTTTTTCAACTCTCTTTACGCACTGTGATTTGTGTCCATGAGAGTATTTAATCGTTTTTGTTTTAACTATAGACAAATAGTTGCTTCATATCACATATATATATAAATTTCTCATTTCGTCACTTGACGCACTTGATATAAAATTTCAAAGTTTATCAAGATTAAAGAAAAATTATCGAATCCAGTCACAGACCTTGGGAACATATTTCCATATTCCTGTATTCACATTACTAAATTATTAACCTAATTTCAGTTCGTTGAATTTAAGATCACTATTTTTTTTTCTAGTATAGATCGTGTAGTCAAAAGATTCTAGTCACTGAATAGTTAGGTTTCCGATCGTAGGGGAAGGATTTGTTTCATAGTTTACTGATAGAAGATTCGTTGGTGGGGCGCACTGTTTCGTAGCTTACTGATTTCACTATGATCTCGCAAATAAATTTGGATAAGGATTAGGGTTATTTTTACTTATCTTACGACCTGCTACTTGTTTTATTTACATGCAGTATTTAACATGATATTCAACTTTAATAGTCACAAACATCAATAACAACTTAACAAAATGTCATTTATTACAATTTACGCGGTAATACTGTATATCACAAAGAGTTGGTTAATATCGGGTGTCAAAAGTCTATGGCAACCTAAAACAACCAGGGTAAATACCGAGCCCTTTACATACATACTCGCATATATATATATATATATATATTCATATTACTCAATATAATAAATTTCACTTTAATATCCATCGTAGTATTTCGTCGACATTTAATATCTACATAACCTTTTTATATTCGATAAGTATTCATATTTTATTGGCTCAAAATAAACAAAACCCTGACTATAAAAATTCACTTTTTTTTTATAAGGTTGCGACATTGAACTTTATATATATAAACCCGATAATCAATAATCATTCTCAATTTACTAAAGATCCGCGTATATAAAAAAAATAGTTGGTATTATTTAATAAGTTGACATAAGAGGTGGAAATACAACGAATAGAGCAGGCACGTAACTTTTAAAGCTATGTAAGTACATATATAGATGTATATACAGAAAAAAAATCAATATTATTCGAAACTAGTGGGCCCAAACTATTAATACATACACACTATATGACCAATCAATAGAAAGAAAAACCAGAAATCAGTAATCAATGGATATAATTTGTACGATCAATGAATAACAAATGTTTTCAGGAATCTGAAAGCATAGTGTACCTTCTCGTCAGTTTCTCCCGTGGTGGATTGAATATCGCGAAAATGGTCCTGAGATGTGCTGCAATACCTCCACGAATTGCATCCCTCGATGTCTCAGTTAGTACATACGATCGAAATAAGTGATATGAATATTGTACGTTTTCATGAGTTTCAGAAACCGGGGGGGGGGAGGTTGAAAAATTTGAAAAAAAAATCTCGAAGTAATGAAGACAGAGAGAGAGATAGAGAAGAAGGAAGACGAAGAATAGGGGCGCCAAAGACTTAAGTGGGAAATAACTAACGCTACAAAGATAGAAGTCGAATTTCGCTCTCAACAAAATCCATAGCCAAAATATTCTTAACATGCCAAAAGGGTGGTCTACTCAAATACGTAGACTCAAGGAGCGCCCTGCTGCCAAGAATGCAAGTTCTGTGTCCATCAGATCCCAATCCCACAAGAGTTTGGTTGTAAGATTGAAATCCGATCCCCGTATCCGGCCCAAACCAGCAGGGTCCCGAAAATCCTCCGGAAGGTTAGAGACGGTGTTAATTTAGAATTTCAAAAGAAAAAAATCATCCGACCTCTTGGAAACTAGAAGATTCCAGAATAGTAATGAAATTAGAGTAATAGCTAAGATATCCCTAATTAGAGTTTGCCAAAATAAAAAAAATTAAATAAACTGAATTTTGGAACGGTGATTTCAATAACCAAACATCACCGATGGCTACCCTGCGCAGACATGCCACAGTCTGGGACGTCGTTAATTTCCCTCATCTAATTAAACTAAGAAAAGACATGAAAATACTTAAGGGGACTAGGGGTCGACGTCCGGGTACGCTAATGACATGAATATTAATTTAGTAGCAGTTGATTTAATCGGATAGTCCGAACTGAGTTATATGAACGCTGCACAATAAATAAATAAGGTAAGCAACGGAAAAAAAAATCTCGGAGAGGCAATGAATGTTAAAGGTACAAATGACCGAAACCTGTACTTTTCGATGATCACAGGATATAGCAGTTGGTTTTCTTAATTATCATTTCTGTCAACCTTTAGAAGTAATTCCCACATGATGCTACCCTATCTATTGAAAGGCTTAAGATCTGGGGCTGTTATTATGAGGTACATAAATGCGAAGTAACACACAATTCCCAACTACAATTTACTATCCAAGTAGCAAACTCGGTTGGATGAATGTACTGGTGTAGAAGTTGAAACGCGAGAGATTTTTTTTTTAAGTAAACGTATTCATATTTTCACTACATAACATACACTAGGCCTATCCATTTAAATATAGGTGTCATCATCTCATTCATATTTTATATCATATTATTAATATATCATTACATTCATTCATTATCTACTAATTTTCGCGCGAAGTAATATTTTACAGACACCCTATTCCATACATTTTACACGCAGGCCATACACATATTTACATTACACAGTAATAAATATATATAATTATCACAATCTATCACGCTCAAACCACTACACGATAACATTCATCGAACCACGTACTCTTTGTTTCGAAGCACCCAAATTGTATTTACTTCGCGGTTTTTTAAAAAAAAATCATACGTGTATTCACTGAAAGTTAAATTGTCAACGATTAATCTATTTCCAATTTGCTGATAAAACTAAAGCAACAATGGAATTTTTCTACAGCCACGGGAAAAGAGAATTTAATACTACATTTTGAAACAAACAGTAACAGCATATGGGCTTTACTTCTATTAAGAAAATAGGTATTCTTTATTTCAGTAGATATTTCAATTACTACTGGACCTAGCAAGCCGAAATTTTCAGTCCAGTAAGATCTCATGCTATCTTATATGAATGTATACTCATCTGAACCGAAAACCATGTCCACGGGATGTAATTTGAGAATAAATGGCCAAAATCAAACAATCTAGATCACTAAGTCATGCGATGTCGTAATGTCAACTAACAATTGATTAGCGAAACCTGACGCAATGGCGCTGTAGTGGAGGCATAATTTACCGTGTACTGAAATATATACTTGTACTCATTAATCAGAAATTTAATATTTACTCCGGTTTAGTATACTTCGAGTTAGACAAATGGTACTAAATTAACGCATATTTATACACTGTCCTAACCGAAAATTCACACACTCACACAAAACTACTAACTACATACACCACTGTTAGTACTATACATAAAAACAACTAACTAAACCAAACATGCACCATTTAGTTACATGCATGTTGACGAAAAATACTCCCTTGTTGGTATATACAGTCGGCTCTATTGAACTTAAAGGGGGGCAAAATGAGAAAGGTAACCCTAGGTCCAATTGACCTGACCAATTGTTTACATAATGATTGCCAAAGATTGATGCCCTGGGGGCACCTTAACGAGATTTATGGAGGGACCCTTCCCCTGAGAGGGGAAAAGGCCCTAAAACAAACAATAACTAACCCATTCCCCCGCTAGAACTGGTTCAATTTGGAAAAGGGGATAGGAGCCCTTTTACGCTAGCTTAAGCTGCCATTATGATTATTTACATTACAACTATCAAACCTACTACGTACATGCAATTACTAAATAAATAATAAAAAATCACATTTACCGTATACACGAACAACATGCACTAAACAGGTCGTAATTTCCCTAATCCCTAATTGAATTTGAAATAAAAAAGAAAGTAAAGTCACTATTTCACTCTTGTCTATTCTAGATAGGCAGCAAACATGGCTTCCTAGTAAACAGAAATCCGGAAGCAGATATTTTCCCCTGATTTTACAGTTCTTTGAACAAAAATATATGTTTCTGGCTCCTAAATGATCACACGACGTTTATCAATGAATTTAACTGGATATTACCTTAAGTTCGTTTGAATTTCAGTCCTTTTAAAGCCAAAATATGGTGATCACTTCCACAGATAGTGCTTCGTGACGTGTCTTCGATTATTCTGATAACATTGCGCCGAAAACGCCAGAGGTAGGAGAATTCCTCCAATCAGAACGAAAACTTTAGCCGCGGAAATTACAAAGCAAATAGAAATTTGGCAAATCCAGATATAACCGGATCTGAAAGTGACTATGGACTAATGAGAGGGGGTGAGGGAAAGATTAGGTACCTGACTAAATTCTACATTGGTCTGAAATTAAGAAAATTTATATCCAATGACGGAACTATGTTTCGGTATGACGTCAGAATGGTAAACCTTGTAACTATTCAACTTATATATCCGAAAATGGGATTTACACTTAATCAAAATATAAATAAAATATATTATTCAGTGGGAATATGGTTACTAATGAAACCTTTCGATTCATTATATTTAATTCGAAGTAAAGAGAGTAAATAAATTGTGTAACTAAACCGAAATTGAAGAAAAAAAAATTACTAGGTACAGGGTGCGTAAAAAAAATTGCCATTACTTTCAACTGTAATGGTACATTACAGTTTTCCCCGGCCCATTAACAAAATTTTGTTAGAATAACAAAATTTTGCTAATTGGGAATACTAACTACTGATGCTTGTTAAATTAACACACTCATTCATCCCATTCAAACGTTACCAGTCTCACTAGGACAGTATATTATATCTACTTGGGGTATTGCGCGAGTAATTCACTACGTTTATCTTCTGTACAATTGAAAATCTTTAAATTTCGAAAATTGTGAGTTCCGATACTTTCACCTTTGAGATTATGCAAAACAGCGCAGTTTTTTAGCAATTTTTTCACGACAAACGGGCCAGTGAAAATTTTCATCCATTTGGCGGATTCCTGCTTTATTATTGACGATAAGTTGTGTAATTTCAGCATTACTAGTTGACCTTCTTCCAGAGTAACAGAATGTGTTGACCGTTTACTAGAATTTCGCGAATTTATATCTATCTCCGTAAATTTAAACCTATTTTCAACGGAATCTAATTGTTTTGGCCATGGGAACACCTTCCGGTAGTTGTCAACAGCAGAGTAACTCAGAAAGCGTTCCGCCGGCGTGCAACCAATACTTGAGCAATAAGAATTATTAAGAAGGTCCTGTATTTTTACAAGATATCTATACCAGGTGGTTTGATCTTCATTACACCATAACCGAACTAACCTATTGAGCTCTTTATGGCTGCGCTCTGTTATGCTGTTACCCTGAGGAGAATAGCTAGCTGTTTTCTTGTGTTTAATTTTATACTTAGCACAGAAATCCTGCCACAGTTTAGACTGGAACTGTGGTCTCCTGTCACTTAAGAATTCTTGAGGATATGGTAAAAGGTGAAAGTATCTTCTCTCTAGTACCGTTATTATTTCTTTGGTATGAGCTTTTCTGAGCGGAAGAAAAGTAACAAAACGAGAGTAAATATCTATTAGTGATAAAATATAATAGTATCCCTGGCTAGGTGGTAATTTCCCAATAAGGTCCACCCCCAGAGTCTCATGGGGTACATTTGCTCTTATGTGATATTCTTGCTGAGCTATGGTTCGGTTTGTGAACTTTGTTTCCGCACATTGGATACAGTTTCGGATGAAATTTTTTATGGTAGATTTTTGATTTTTCCAATAAAAGATTGCGCGACAAAAGCGATAACATTTTTGAACTCCAAAATGACCTGTGGAGTGAACAATACTGATAATTTGGTGAATACAAGCCTGAGGTATTACTAAAAGCCATTTTTGAACTCGCAACGGTTTTATGTACATTAACCCACAATGCATTGCGATTCTACTCTGATTACCACTATTTTCATATTGCCTTAAGAACGTTTGACATAATTCATCAGTTTCTTGATTTTTCTTTATATGATTTAAATCAATGTCAGCATATTGTGTTTTCGTTAGGAAATTCACATAATGGGTTTCGGGTTCAAGCAATACCTCAGGCGGGTACCTACTAAGTGTATCGGCGATAAGGTTCTCGCGGCCTGGACAGTGCTGAAATGTTAAGTCAAATTTCTGTAATTTAAGTAGGATCCTGGTGGTTCTTGGTTCTAGGTTCTTCTGAGTGAAAGCATGAGTAACTGCTGCATTGTCGGTATGAACATACGTGATACGACCCATAATATGTTGTTCAAAGTGCTCACATAGGAACAGAACGGACAGTAGTTCTAACTGAGAGATCGACAGAGACAACTCGTAAGGCTTTACCCGTCGACTAGCATATCCGATGACATTAGGATCTTCTTGACCTGCTGGATATTGTGCAAGATAGCCAGCCAGATTTTCCATACACGCATCACTGTGTATGTGAAATGGCAGGGAGAAATCTGGCTGACTTAGAGCAGGCGGATTGCTAATAAGCTCTTTTAACTTATGGAAAGTTTCCAATGTTTCATCGTTCCATGTGAATTTTTGATCCTTTTTTAGTAGTTGATATAATTTAGCGGTAAGTCCAGAAAAGTTTGGTACGAACTTTCTCCTCCAACCTATGAGGCCTAGGAACTTTTGTAATGCCTTCTTTGATTTCGGAACCGGAAAACAACGAATGGGTTCGTTTAATTTAGGGTCGACCCTTATCGTTTTGCCACTAATGATATGACCTAAAAATTTTATCTCCCGTGCGAAGAACTTACATTTTTGAAAATTTAAGGAAAAATTTGCCCTCTTGAAAATTTCAAAGGTTCTTTCTAAATGAGATAAGTGTTCTTCTTCCGTGACCGATTTTACCATAACATCATCAAGGTATAAAACTACAAAAGAACGAGTTGAGTCGTTGAAAAAATTAGTCATAACGGATTGAAAAACAGCAGGACTGCTCTTCAATCCCTGTGGCAAAACGGTAAGGCAATATTGCCTTCCTTTATACACAAAGCTAGTACATTGATATGATTCTTTGTGTAAACTGATCCCATAATAGGCACTAGAAGCATCAAAAGATGAGAACCAAGTGGCTTGTGAAACACGATGTAATAAATCGTCTATTGGTTCAACCTGTGCTTGAGGGGAAATAATTTTAGAGTTGGTAGCCCTGAGGTCCAAAACGGGACGTACGCCCCCAGAGGCCTTTCTGACAACATGAATAGGATTTCTGTATGGGGACATCTGTTCTATAGCAATTCCTAACCGTAACCATTTATTTAATTCGGCCTCAAACTCGGGTTGCATTGCTTGTGGGACAGAATAGCAAGGTCCCACAACTGGTTCGTTATCTTTTAGTTGAATTTTGTATGGAGGCGCATTAACACGACGTGGGTACTCGGAGAAGAGAGATCTGTACTGTAATAATAGTTTACGGAGACCTGATCTAATTGGTGGTGGTAAGTCATCCCGAGTAGTAATGTAAGTGTCGATGTCTTGTGGAGAGACATTGCATTCGGCATTCAGGAATGGATCCAGCTGATCGTCCCTGTTAACCTCTCCCCCATTGAGAGGTGTCACTGCACAGGCAGCTTGACAGATAAACCTGGGGTCAAGCATGGGCTGATCCATCACTGGCCGCCCTGACTCACCGATTGCAATCTCTCTTTCCGGTATTCCCACTAACATTACATTTGGTTTATTAGTTGAAACAGTAACTGCATTCCCGAGACTATCTTTCATACGAATTTCTTTCTTTTCACGGTCGATGATACAATGGAACTTATCTAAGAATGGGCAACCCAAGATTAAATCCGTTCGCAAGTATTTAATAACAAAAATAGCTATTTCAAAAATATGGTTTTGAATATTAAGATTGAAATTTTGAACCCCTTGAACTGAAAAACTTTCCTTCCCAGCAAATGCACCCAGTGTAAGACCCGTGTACGGCCTTAATTTTGCAGAAGGGAAGCGCTGTTTCAATCTTCTCCACACCTCCCAGTCCATTAGGCAGAGCTCCGAACCACTATCTATGGTAGCAACAAGTTCAACGCCACCGATACTTCCCTTTAGGCTGGGAGATGCCGAGAAATAGCGTTCTTCCCCCACCGCAAATGGCTCTTCATCGATTACGAATTTTATTATAAATTCTAAGGAATTCGGCGAGGGGTATTCTTGTATCTGAAACTCGGATTTACTATTATTAGAATATTGCATTTTGTAGTTAATGGGGTGTATGTACCCGCAGTTATCCTCCCCCATTTCATCAGGTAACTGCGGCGTTAGTTTGTCGACTTTACCGCAGTTTCGCGACTATCACTCCCATTTAATATTGTTCTAGGCTCACCGTTACCACGCACTTGCGAAGGGACTGAATTCTGGGGTCGATTTACATTATTGTTACTATTATTGTTATTATTATTGCCCTGACTATTACCGTTCTCCCTTCTTCCGTACGTCCTGTTAAAATTCCTCCTGATGTTATCGCCCCTATCCGGGTTCGATTCCATGTTGGTACGGTCATAGGGACGATAACTCCGGCGATTGTTGAACATGGGCCGATTCCTGAATAGTCGCCGGCCATTAGTGTTGTTTTCTGAGCCATACCCACTAGGATAACGAGATCCAGCTTGGGTATAACTCAGGAAATCTGTCTGGCAACTTGCCGTTACCTTCGTCTTCGTCGGTTTTAGAATCTTTGCCTGTCGGGCGAAGTATCGTTTTGGTGGACCACCAACTTCCTTGCCGCACAAGGCAGCTAACCGTGAGGTGACTTCTCGCACCGTTTGGCACAAGTGGGACGCTATGGCCCGGGACTCATCGGGTGGAAGAGCGTTAACTATAATATCTACCAGTTCGGCCTGAGAGGGATGTTCAGCTATCTGATAATATAGTTCAATGATTTTCCAAGCATAGTCCAAGAGGGACCCATACTTGGAGCGATCATACCGGAGTGATTGTAAGTTTCTCTTTTGGAGCCGTTCGATGTGCTCATTACAATACTCTTCTTTGAAAAGAATCAAAAAATCACTGAACGTCCGGATTTGGTATTTAACAGAGGCAAACCATGCGCCCGAAGCGGCGATCAAACATTTTTCGACTATTTGTAGGCGTTCCCCATCAGTAAGTTTGTACATATCTAGATATTGCTGCAATCTTCGCAGGAAAACTCGAGGTAACCCGTTAGCAATGTTCCCATCGAAAGTGGGAAAACGTTCAATATCCCGGAGGGAAACTTTAGAGCTCATACTATACGGGGCAGGAAAAGAATCTAGTGGAATCAACGCGTTATCCTGAGCGGTTGGGGTTGTCACCGGATTTGCCACCGACGGAGTGGTCACCGAACTGAACGCTCCCATATGACCAAGAGAGGTTTTATAATTAGTATTGACCATGTGAGGTTCGAACTTAGGACCCACCACGGCAGTAACCGACGGTCCGGCACATCTCCTTTCCCCTCCTGGCAGCACGCTGTAAGATTGTACCATTCCAAAGGTAGAGTGAGCATTTACGCTAGTGACCGTTGTAGTCACAACACTCGACTGCATCGGTACATCGAAATTACTCAACCATGATTTCGAGGTTGGCTGATGCGGGGGACAATACATTGTTGTGTCCCGTGCATCAGGCAACACTTGACATTTTCCCGGTTGGACGTTACTTGTTTCTGGGAAAATTTTTCCTGGAGAATCGCCATCAGGAAAAGGATAGGAGATATCAGACTTGACGATTTCCAATTTAGTAATATTCCCCTTAAGACTGTCTACTTCGGTTTGAATTTGACTAATTCTTTGATCAACCGACTCTAGTTTAGTTTCTATTGATAGGTTGGATATTGCAACATTTAATTTACTTATTTCAGCCTGCTGCTGTTCAACCTTTTGTTCGATGTTACAAAATCTTTTGTTTGTGCTATGAAACCTTACATCTATTTCATTTAATTTTTCATTTGTTTCGTCTCTGAGCTGCTCGGTAGAATGTTGGGCCTGGTATCTAACCTGCTCTAGTTCAGTAGACGTTTGCTCTTTCAATTTGCTAATCGAAGAAGCAAAGTCTAAACAGATCTGGTCAAATTTATTGTTTAGTACCTCGAATCGAGCATCGGTCTCTCGTTTCGAGGTATCAAACTTTTCATTTATTTCACGTCTCATTTCTGCATTCTCACGCCTCAGATCTGCACTATTTTGATCTAACTTCTCATTTATCTCATTTATCTCACGCCTCATATCTGCACTATTCTGATCTATTTTCACTTCCATGTTAGTGAATTTTTCGTTCATCATTTCCATCATCTGGCGAATTAATGCAGACGTGTCAGACCCTCCAGATGACATTCCTTCCTTCGGGTTTGCCGTCTGATCACGAGAATCATTGTGATCTCCATTCTTTTCATCATCATCGAGGTCAGATATCTCCGCTGGAGATATTTGGCCTCGGTCCTTTTCACAATCCTCACAGTATTTTATTATTTCGCCGGTTTGAACTTTTTCTGCATTTTCAGCAGTATCATCCAAATTGGTGCAAGCAAAGTGGATCCATTTTAGTCCACAACCGGTGCATCTTATTAATCTCCGCGGGACGCGAGATCTTTTCTCTTTTTCATCTCACGTGCATTGAGTGCACGTGACTTCACATTCGTCCCGTGACAAAACAACTTTTTTATTTGTTGCCATAGCTTTGACACACTATACACTTTACAAAAGACAAGATATATATCAAAAATACACATATACTATAAAATACTTATTCGCTATCAAGACAAGTATTATTCATAAATTAAAGGACTCCCATTCTCTTTCCTTCCTTGAAACCCTTCTAGCGTTTAGTTCTAATTTAGAAAAAATTTTGACACTCCTTCTCTTTTTCCCCCTTAGAAAAGGAAACAAAAATGACAAAGTAGCCAACGACTCTACTTGTTTCATTTGACTATAAAATTTCTCTTATTAATTTCAATGTTGTAATCAATTCAACATGCCTTCAACCTCACTCTTTCACATTCTTAAAAAAATTCAGATCTATCGGTCGCCATTTAAACTGAGATCCGTTGCCATGGGAACAAACGTTGCCATGACAAACCATTCTTGTCGCGGTTCACCAATTCAAACTGATTGGCATGATAACTGGTATTATTCAATAAGCATTTTCAGATCCGTTACCACAGCAAACATGCGTTACCATGGCAACAGTCTTGTCACGTGTCGCCACTCTAAAACTGAAAAAAAGGGGGGCCCGTTGCCATAGAAACCACCGTTTCCATAACAACGAATCCCGTCACGGCTCTTCAATCTAAAACTGATTGAGGGAAAAAAAAAGAATCTGCAACAAATGTGATGCATGGAATAAGTCGTGAGTGGGAACCCTTCATCCCTGGTGGGGATATTCATGAAACTATCAGCTTATGTCTAATTATATTGGAATATAATATCCATTTCTTAATTTCGAACATACTAGGTTCGATCGAAACGAGAAAACTTTTTATCGGACTTCTAAAGAAAATAAAATAAAATAAATAAATACATGACCGTGTTTATTACATATAGAATTCCCAGTCACGACCCCCTTTTCAGTTTTATTTAAAAAATAGAAGAAGAAGGTGAAGAAAGGAAAAGGAAGATAGAAGAGGAAAGAGATAAAGTAAGAAGGTGATAAAGAGGAAACTGTTACTGGATATTTTGAGAAATATGGTAAAGGGAAAGTGAATAATTATCGAATTGGGATCATTTCCAATAGCTATTGGGTGAATGTTTGGTATTAAGGTGATCAAAGGTAGACACATGTTAACCCATACATCCCCGATCTAGATCCATTTGACCCTAACTACCGAATTATCCCAATCTAGCTCTGAGATATATGAGAAAGCTTAATTTAACCGTTTATTCAATATTTCCAGAAGTTCTAGACTAATATCCAATATTTGAAAAATAAACGACGAAGTTGATGGCATGTTAGACTCGACCACAGAGAAAGAAAAAAAATCAGAATATCACATATTTGTCGAAGATTTTGACTTTCACAGTTCTCCCATGATGATCATTCGTTCAGGCTACTTCAGTCCTTTTTTCTTCCTTCATAGAGCCAACTTAAGTTAAGTTAGTATTAACATTCAATGACTTTAATTGCTAGCTACCATTAATTATAATAAGTCACACATATATGTCAAAATAATTTGTGCACTTAATACTAAACCTACATTTCACTCACACACACATTCATACAGGACAATGTATACTTCAGGTTGTATTTAGTTGAATTAAACTAACCTAACTACATTTCTATAGACATTTATTACATTTCAATAAAAGAAAACTTAGTTTGACATAACAGGAAAAATTTACTACATAAAAAGAATGTTTCATAAGCATGCACAGAAATCCGCTACTTTCAACAAGATCAAATAACACATTTCTCTTTCTAGATATATAAAAAGTCGGATTACATAAAAAAAATTCGACAAAAGACGAAAGACAAAAATAAAGGAAAAAAATTCAAAGGTCAATATATTTAAGATTCAGTGCAATGAATACATATCATTGCGGGAAAAAAATATATAATTGGTTAATCATTCTCTTTTTTTAAAAAAAAAACACTTTAGTAGCATTTTATTGAGTCTCTGTCCCAAGAGGAGACATTTCGACAATTTTATGAGTCTTTGTTCTCACGTCGATAATAACTCCTTTTTCAACTCTCTTTACGCACTGTGATTTGTGTCCATGAGAGTATTTAATCGTTTTTGTTTTAACTATAGACAAATAGTTGCTTCATATCACATATATATATAAATTTCTCATTTCGTCACTTGACGCACTTGATATAAAATTTCAAAGTTTATCAAGATTAAAGAAAAATTATCGAATCCAGTCACAGACCTTGGGAACATATTTCCATATTCCTGTATTCACATTACTAAATTATTAACCTAATTTCAGTTCGTTGAATTTAAGATCACTATTTTTTTTTCTAGTATAGATCGTGTAGTCAAAAGATTCTAGTCACTGAATAGTTAGGTTTCCGATCGTAGGGGAAGGATTTGTTTCATAGTTTACTGATAGAAGATTCGTTGGTGGGGCGCACTGTTTCGTAGCTTACTGATTTCACTATGATCTCGCAAATAAATTTGGATAAGGATTAGGGTTATTTTTACTTATCTTACGACCTGCTACTTGTTTTATTTACATGCAGTATTTAACATGATATTCAACTTTAATAGTCACAAACATCAATAACAACTTAACAAAATGTCATTTATTACAATTTACGCGGTAATACTGTATATCACAAAGAGTTGGTTAATATCGGGTGTCAAAAGTCTATGGCAACCTAAAACAACCAGGGTAAATACCGAGCCCTTTACATACATACTCGCATATATATATATATATATATTCATATTACTCAATATAATAAATTTCACTTTAATATCCATCGTAGTATTTCGTCGACATTTAATATCTACATAACCTTTTTATATTCGATAAGTATTCATATTTTATTGGCTCAAAATAAACAAAACCCTGACTATAAAAATTCACTTTTTTTTTATAAGGTTGCGACATTGAACTTTATATATATAAACCCGATAATCAATAATCATTCTCAATTTACTAAAGATCCGCGTATATAAAAAAATAGTTGGTATTATTTAATAAGTTGACATAAGAGGTGGAAATACAACGAATAGAGCAGGCACGTAACTTTTAAAGCTATGTAAGTACATATATAGATGTATATACAGAAAAAAAATCAATGTTATTCGAAACTAGTGGGCCCAAACTATTAATACATACACACTATATGACCAATCAATAGAAAGAAAAACCAGAAATCAGTAATCAATGGATATAATTTGTACGATCAATGAATAACAAATGTTTTCAGGAATCTGAAAGCATAGTGTACCTTCTCGTCAGTTTCTCCCGTGGTGGATTGAATATCGCGAAAATGGTCCTGAGATGTGCTGCAATACCTCCACGAATTGCATCCCTCGATGTCTCAGTTAGTACATACGATCGAAATAAGTGATATGAATATTGTACGTTTTCATGAGTTTCAGAAACCGGGGGGGGGGGAGGTTGAAAAATTTGAAAAAAAAATCTCGAAGTAATGAAGACAGAGAGAGAGATAGAGAAGAAGGAAGACGAAGAATAGGGGCGCCAAAGACTTAAGTGGGAAATAACTAACGCTACAAAGATAGAAGTCGAATTTCGCTCTCAACAAAATCCATAGCCAAAATATTCTTAACATGCCAAAAGGGTGGTCTACTCAAATACGTAGACTCAAGGAGCGCCCTGCTGCCAAGAATGCAAGTTCTGTGTCCATCAGATCCCAATCCCACAAGAGTTTGGTTGTAAGATTGAAATCCGATCCCCGTATCCGGCCCAAACCAGCAGGGTCCCGAAAATCCTCCGGAAGGTTAGAGACGGTGTTAATTTAGAATTTCAAAAGAAAAAAATCATCCGACCTCTTGGAAACTAGAAGATTCCAGAATAGTAATGAAATTAGAGTAATAGCTAAGATATCCCTAATTAGAGTTTGCCAAAATAAAAAAAATTAAATAAACTGAATTTTGGAACGGTGATTTCAATAACCAAACATCACCGATGGCTACCCTGCGCAGACATGCCACAGTCTGGGACGTCGTTAATTTCCCTCATCTAATTAAACTAAGAAAAGACATGAAAATACTTAAGGGGACTAGGGGTCGACGTCCGGGTACGCTAATGACATGAATATTAATTTAGTAGCAGTTGATTTAATCGGATAGTCCGAACTGAGTTATATGAACGCTGCACAATAAATAAATAAGGTAAGCAACGGAAAAAAAAATCTCGGAGAGGCAATGAATGTTAAAGGTACAAATGACCGAAACCTGTACTTTTCGATGATCACAGGATATAGCAGTTGGTTTTCTTAATTATCATTTCTGTCAACCTTTAGAAGTAATTCCCACATGATGCTACCCTATCTATTGAAAGGCTTAAGATCTGGGGCTGTTATTATGAGGTACATAAATGCGAAGTAACACACAATTCCCAACTACAATTTACTATCCAAGTAGCAAACTCGGTTGGATGAATGTACTGGTGTAGAAGTTGAAACGCGAGAGATTTTTTTTTTTAAGTAAACGTATTCATATTTTCACTACATAACATACACTAGGCCTATCCATTTAAATATAGGTGTCATCATCTCATTCATATTTTATATCATATTATTAATATATCATTACATTCATTCATTATCTACTAATTTTCGCGCGAAGTAATATTTTACAGACACCCTATTCCATACATTTTACACGCAGGCCATACACATATTTACATTACACAGTAATAAATATATATAATTATCACAATCTATCACGCTCAAACCACTACACGATAACATTCATCGAACCACGTACTCTTTGTTTCGAAGCACCCAAATTGTATTTACTTCGCGGTTTTTTAAAAAAAAATCATACGTGTATTCACTGAAAGTTAAATTGTCAACGATTAATCTATTTCCAATTTGCTGATAAAACTAAAGCAACAATGGAATTTTTCTACAGCCACGGGAAAAGAGAATTTAATACTACATTTTGAAACAAACAGTAACAGCATATGGGCTTTACTTCTATTAAGAAAATAGGTATTCTTTATTTCAGTAGATATTTCAATTACTACTGGACCTAGCAAGCCGAAATTTTCAGTCCAGTAAGATCTCATGCTATCTTATATGAATGTATACTCATCTGAACCGAAAACCATGTCCACGGGATGTAATTTGAGAATAAATGGCCAAAATCAAACAATCTAGATCACTAAGTCATGCGATGTCGTAATGTCAACTAACAATTGATTAGCGAAACCTGACGCAATGGCGCTGTAGTGGAGGCATAATTTACCGTGTACTGAAATATATACTTGTACTCATTAATCAGAAATTTAATATTTACTCCGGTTTAGTATACTTCGAGTTAGACAAATGGTACTAAATTAACGCATATTTATACACTGTCCTAACCGAAAATTCACACACTCACACAAAACTACTAACTACATACACCACTGTTAGTACTATACATAAAAACAACTAACTAAACCAAACATGCACCATTTAGTTACATGCATGTTGACGAAAAATACTCCCTTGTTGGTATATACAGTCGGCTCTATTGAACTTAAAGGGGGGCAAAATGAGAAAGGTAACCCTAGGTCCAATTGACCTGACCAATTGTTTACATAATGATTGCCAAAGATTGATGCCCTGGGGGCACCTTAACGAGATTTATGGAGGGACCCTTCCCCTGAGAGGGGAAAAGGCCCTAAAACAAACAATAACTAACCCATTCCCCCGCTAGAACTGGTTCAATTTGGAAAAGGGGATAGGAGCCCTTTTACGCTAGCTTAAGCTGCCATTATGATTATTTACATTACAACTATCAAACCTACTACGTACATGCAATTACTAAATAAATAATAAAAAATCACATTTACCGTATACACGAACAACATGCACTAAACAGGTCGTAATTTCCCTAATCCCTAATTGAATTTGAAATAAAAAAGAAAGTAAAGTCACTATTTCACTCTTGTCTATTCTAGATAGGCAGCAAACATGGCTTCCTAGTAAACAGAAATCCGGAAGCAGATATTTTCCCCTGATTTTACAGTTCTTTGAACAAAAATATATGTTTCTGGCTCCTAAATGATCACACGACGTTTATCAATGAATTTAACTGGATATTACCTTAAGTTCGTTTGAATTTCAGTCCTTTTAAAGCCAAAATATGGTGATCACTTCCACAGATAGTGCTTCGTGACGTGTCTTCGATTATTCTGATAACATTGCGCCGAAAACGCCAGAGGTAGGAGAATTCCTCCAATCAGAACGAAAACTTTAGCCGCGGAAATTACAAAGCAAATAGAAATTTGGCAAATCCAGATATAACCGGATCTGAAAGTGACTATGGACTAATGAGAGGGGGTGAGGGAAAGATTAGGTACCTGACTAAATTCTACATTGGTCTGAAATTAAGAAAATTTATATCCAATGACGGAACTATGTTTCGGTATGACGTCAGAATGGTAAACCTTGTAACTATTCAACTTATATATCCGAAAATGGGATTTACACTTAATCAAAATATAAATAAAATATATTATTCAGTGGGAATATGGTTACTAATGAAACCTTTCGATTCATTATATTTAATTCGAAGTAAAGAGAGTAAATAAATTGTGTAACTAAACCGAAATTGAAGAAAAAAAAATTACTAGGTACAGGGTGCGTAAAAAAAATTGCCATTACTTTCAACTGTAATGGTACATTACAAGTTTGTCTGATCTTGCTTCGTAAACATGACTGTATTCCGCGACCACTTACGCAGCGTGATTGTAGTTCACGAGCACTTACTCAGAACTGCCTTCTAACTACTGGCGCTGCATACGAATGGAGAGGAGGGCAGGCGAGTTCATGTGCTCTGAGGGAGGTTTGGCATCTAACTTACCGCTGGTATGAATTATAATGGATTGTTTTATTCCCGAGTATATGTATAGCAGTGTTGCCATTACTAAAAATGCAACCCTTGTATTAGAATTTTTTTTTCCTTATAGTTATACTTGAAAGAGGGGTTTGTTTCGGTTAAGAATAAACCGAAGAATCGGTTAAGAACTGCAGATTAAGAATATGGAGACACTATTTCGAAGATTTATGAGCAAAATCTATAGGTTCATAAAGAAAGAGTACATGTAAGGAACTTAATAAGCACTACATGATAGAAATAGTCCAATCAGTATGACGGTAACTGAAGCAATACAGTAGAACTACCACAAGTACAGCATCATTGTTGTACAATCTACTGTACAGGAAGCAATTGTTCATAATATGAACTCGCTCCCAAAGTAGTTTTGTGCCACGTTATTTTAAATAGCGCTCCCCTCAGTACTTTCGGTGTCCTAACGCTCTTGTAAGTTGCCTGCTTTCACTTGCAATGAAATTCCTAAGTTACTTCTCAAGTGTCATCAACGTCCTAGCCGCCAGTGCTACTCTCCTCCCTGTGGATTAATCATTATTTCCCCAAGCAAGCATGCCTAATGAAATAGAACATTGCCAATAGTTTAGTAGTTTTTATGCTGTTACGAGCTTATTGTGCACATAACACAATATATATGTAATTATTGCCTTTACGCTTCGCTCTTGTTAATCTGTGCGTGAGAGATCCGAAATGACAAATACTGGCAGGCGCGGCAAAGCTGAAGCTGTTGGCATATTTAAAAGAAACTCTTCAGTCATTATATGGTTGCCCCATATTGTTAATCTGTACGATATATTTATCTTTAATATAACTGGAACGTCTTTCATCTATAAACGAAAGCAGTTTTTCTAGCACGCGAAATTATCCTTTCTTTTGTTATCAATGTTCCGGGTTCCATCACGATGTGGCGCTGAAATGGAGTGAGGATATGATGATGATGATGATGATGATGATGATTATTATTATTATTATTATTATTATTATTATTATTATTATTATTATTATTATTATTATTATTATTATTATTACAAAGTACGGATCAAAAGTTAGTTTGAAGAAGTGTACACTATCTAGTGCGTGCACTCCATTTGTAGACTTCGAGTGTGCATCCTCGAAGTGTGCACTTTGCACTTTTGGACACGGCCTAAGTTTTCGGAAAACTCCATTGGAATAAAATAATAGGATTATTTATTAGGTTTGTTTGTCATATATCATCAAAATCACATTAGGTGTATTTCAGGAAACAGCAAGCAATAATAATAATAATAATAATAATAATAATAATAATAATAATAATAATAATAATAATAATAATAATAATAATACAATAATAATAATAAAGGAAACTACCCCTTTAAATATTTTCGTGGCAAAATATTTGCGCAATATTATAGAGCTTATTTACGAAATATGAACACAATCACTTATGTCGTTTCTTGCGACGACAATTCGGAAAACACCTCCACGAATACCTCCGGAAAACACCTCCCTTCTGGAATGTTTCCCTACAAAAACAACTTATGCTATATTTATAGGGTTGCTAGTGAATTATTGTTTTATGAAATACTAGCAGCGTTCACCCCGCTTCGCTGCGGTCACCCCGGAACGCAATAAACTTTGTTACTTAGATAATTTTTACTTTTTCGCTTTCAAGTGATATGATAAAAACCATAGAAGATTGCAGTAAATCTTAACATTATATCGCCTGTCATTTATGTTAACCCGCCCCGCTTCGCTGCGGTCATCCCGGTGCTGGCATATTGTAAAAGTGTCTGTAAAAATAAGCAAATCAATTTAAAAATTTTAAACAGAAGATTCAAGCTATTTTCCGCTGTATATCGCCTGTCATTTATGTTAACCCGCCGAGTGACACGGTCATGCGGGTTGCATATAAATACGTTTATTTTTACCTATGATGAACTAATAACAAAGGATTTGTACGTTATGGACACTTGAATGGTCAATTATCTCAAGACACTGGTAATTAAAAATTAAAGTGATATGATAAAAACCATCTAGGGTCCAAATCCTAATAACCCCCCAAAAATGAAAGAAATTGGTTCAGCCGTATTAGCGTGATGAGCGGACAAAATTTTGTACGTTCTCTTTTATATATATAGATGAACAAAATCGGTTGAGCTGTTTTTGAGAAAATCGGAAATTTTAACATTGTTCCCACTTTTGTTTTTAGGGGTAGGAAGAAAAGTTTAAAAAAAGACCCTAGGGAATCTTATAAAATCTTTCTACTTTATGGTTTCTAGGTTTGTAGGAAGGCTCTAAGAGTTCCTAGAGATTTTGCATAGTATCGTGATCACGTTTCGTTAATTAGATTGGGAATGCAGAACTGTTGCCCGCCATCCTACACCAATCAGTCGACGAATGACTCCGGAAGTGAGTACTAGATCGCCCGATTACTTAAGTAGAATTTGTATATTTGATCTTTGCGCCAAAAAGTATGAGTTTCATGGGATTCACTCGAGTAGACGGTTGTACCAAATAGAAAATTTATAGATAAAATATGATATAAAACATTTTTTTCGAGAAGGAACGAGAGCGTGAATATAAGTAATTACTGTCAGTGCACAGTATACTGAAATGAATGTTGATGACAGTGAAGTGTGTATATGTAAGTGTGCTCTTTCACTATCCTCGTTTATGCTTATACCCCCGTCGCTTGCTCCCTTTGGACGCACCCCCTCGCTACCACTCGGGCCATCCTGCTGCCCTCCTACTGTGACTCGGTTAGATGGTATTCGTGCTTTCTAGTGGCCACTTAGCACAAGTTGGTTCGTGTTTTATGCACTAGTTTTCATGCCATACGTCCACTCTGTATTAATACTGAGTCGTCCTGAAGTCAACCTGCAAATAGTAATGAAGCTCCTCATTTAGTGCTCCTCATGGAGTTCCTCTCTGCTAAAAGAAATGCATAACCTAGTTAGGAATGTCAAAATTTGGTAGAATCGTCTGCTCGAGTAATGCTGTTTCGTGTTACAACAACATTAAACAATAGATGGTATGTTTACTATTATTTGAAGTATCTGATTTGAAAGTTTTATTCGAATTACATTGCTAGCGTCGAAACACGACAATGAAGATAATTTGTTCGTATTTGATGTATTATACCATTCGGTTTACAGTTCGATAATGGAATAATGAGTCTATCGTGAACGGAAATACTACAACTATGACGTGATAACGTAGTAATCTGAAATGAATATTAATTTGTGGGTGTGACTTCTTTCAGGATCCGCCCCTGGAACATTGTAACAATGTCGCTAATGCAAGCACGTCATCTTACAGGCACCTAACAAGGAACGGACTTACGGACATGAACGTGTCATTCGGATATCTGAATAACTAAGCCCATTCGATAAACATAACAAAGATATGTTCATGCACAAAAAATTAGACGCCATGGACAACGGAGTAAGTCCCTGGGGACCATTAACCTTGTTAGTATAAAGAAAATCGTAGACTCGCAGTGAAATAGCTATTGCATCAACACCGTTTATTGGAAAGTCATGGTTTATAGTTCATTCTCTTCAGCATGAAACAAGCTTTCCAAAGGCGCTATAAATTGGGGCCCATAACGTACTTGAACAGGGAAAATTGGGAGAATGTCGAAAAAATCCCCTCCAGAAATCCTTCCCATCAACTTTGGACCCCTCTGGAATAGTCCCGGGTAAAATCAGAGTCAATGTATTTCGAAAAATATTATAGAGGATAAGAAATATTTGTACCAGGTTTTGCATTGATAGATGGAATAGATATAAGGGAAAAGCTTGTATACAGTATCAATTCACAATTTCCCCTCATGCCTATTCTGTCTCTCAATACAAATCTCGGTACAGTCATTTCTTAGATCTATACTATTGTTCGAGATACATTTGGATTGTGTGCTTTTACCCGGGAACACTCCAGAGGGGTCCAAAGTTGATGGGATGGATTTCTGGAGGGAATTTTCCCTGTTCAAGTACGTTATAGATCCCAATATGTAGCACTTCTGGAAAGCTTATTTCATGTTGAAGAGAATGAATTATAAACTATGAGTTTCCAACTAACAGTGTTGATACAATAGCTATTTCGCTGCGAGTCTACGATTTTCTTTATACTAACAGGGTTAATGGTACCCAGGGACTTACTTCGTTTCCATGGCACCTAATTCTTTGTGCAGGAACTTATCTTTGTTATGTTTATCGAATGAATTGTTTAATTCAGATGTCCGGTTGACAGGTTCATGACCGTTGCTTGTAAGTACGATGACAAAGCAATACCAAACATAAAATTACATAACATATTTCATACGTTGAAGTGTGACGATTTTTTATTGTTGTTATTTTAAACAAGGAGCAAAGATACTTAGAAAAGCGAATTAATAAAGCAATATTTAACCAAATTATCTTTCAAAGGCCATTAAAATAGGTTTTATGTATGTGACGAATGTATAAGAATGCAAGAGCAGAGTGTTTAATTTTCTCGTTTTATTATCGGCTCAAATATAGTGTTTATAAGTATTTCTATTGCAAAATATAAAATTGTATAACAATTATAGCAGTTAGATTTTGCTAAAGTCCAATAATTATTGCATTTCAATCTCGTATCACCGTTTCTTTTCACAACGATTGCCATTAAATCAGTTGTAAATTCATTCTAAGTAACAACATAAAGCTACTTTTAAATTAGTTTTCACTTTTTGCTATTTCGTCTTTTTCTTTCTTTCTTTCTTTTCTTTCTTTTTTTTTAATATTTGGTCTTGAGCAAACAAGTACTCCTGGAATGGGTTGGGGATGGAAGTAGCCGGGGATAAAGCTAAAAGTGAAACCAAAAGATATTAATTTATATGAGACGAAGATTTAGTACTTATTGCATAACCTAATTGGCTTCCTCCCCACCATACTAAGTGGAACGTGAGTCACCTAGCTACCAATAGTGTTTCATGGTTGTAGCGTCAGGAAGTTGGATTTAATACTTCTTACAAGGGACGTATGCGACACGTAACAGCTAGATATTTATGAAAATCAGTACCCTTACTAATTGGGCATCGCCAATCATCGTGGTGATAGTCACTCGGTGCGGAAATGCCTTGTTTACCCGCTATGTATAATACATGTACATATACTGGCTGAGGCTGTGCCGAGTTATACCCCAAAAACGCCGAAAAAAAGCAAAAAATGAAAAATGTACGCAGGTAACCTGATACCTACTGGAGCGGGACACGATAATCTTGTCACACAAGCAGTGTTGTCATCCCAACACAAACTTATGGCTTTTTAAATAGAACGTATACCATTTTATGGCATTAAAGCAATTTGGCATAAAACGTGAAAAAAAATAAGCAAAAAATGGATTATCAGTATTGCCAAATAAGGGAGATATCAGGCTCTGAAGTTGAGAAATTATGGAGTCCGTACAGTGAAACAAACAAATGTGTAACAACAAGACTGCAGAAGGACCAAATGTACAGTACAGAGTAAACTACCACATGCACATCATCCAGTGACTAACGGGCTTGATACGTCATGTCGAGTGTCTGGCTAGGGCGAGAAATGTACTATTTTCCCATACTATATGTGGCATTTCTGTTGTATGTAGTATTTGTGTATTATATTAAAATATTTTGCTCCTGTATATTACTGGTAGCCTGAATGCGGGTGTGTTTTATCTTCATCGTTGTCTCAGATGCTAGCTATACAGTACTTTTCCTATACTCTCGACTGACACGTATCACAATTCATTAATATGTGGGAATTGACTCTGACGTACTTTCTTGTCACAGATTCGTTACCTTTCCTGCCACAGCTTTTCTGTACTCTATTCATGCCCTATGCCTTCGTTTCTGTGGTTTAGAAGGCATACAGAATTTTATAGTGTTGGAACCCCAAGACAATTCGTTTTATAGCTGAAGGAAATAATTCGAGATATCGATTCCACACAAACGCTATTGGAGTTTTTGCGCTACAGAAAGACTTGTTATTCACATTTCTGCATAATGTCTCATGGAACTTCCTCTTTCTACGGCAACTCTACCATGTGCCCCTTTTTGGGTGAATCCTGTATCAAGCCCGTTAGTCACTGGATGAAAAATGAAATGAAATCTTTGAGTTTTACGTCCCACGGTTACGCCGGTTAGGCTAAAGAAGACGGTAATGAGTAATGAATGAAATTGTGGAATGAAGAAAGTGGGAGGAAACGGGAGAACCCCGAGGAAACCCACACACGCAATGTTTGTCCACCACAAGGTTCACAAGGCAGGGGCTGGGATCGAACCCGGGACCCCAAGCACCAGAGGTGAACGCTCTACCACTGAGCCAGCGCGGCCCCAGTCACTGGATGATGTGCATGTTGTAGTTTACTCTATACTGTACATTTGGTCCTTCTGCAGTCTTGTTGTTACACATTTGTTTGTTTCACTGTACGGACTCCATAATTTCTTAACTTCAGAGCCTGATATCTCCCTTATTTGGCAATACTGATAATCCATTTTTTGCTTATTTTCTTTCACGTTTTATGCCAAATTGCTTTAATGCCATAAAATGGTATACGTTCTATTTAAAAAGCCATAAGTTTTGTTGGGATGACAACACTGCTTGTGTGACAAGATTATCGTGTCCCGCTCCAGTAGGTATCAGGTTACCTGCGTACATTTTTCATTTTTTGCTTTTTTTCGGCGTTTTTGGGGTATAACTCGGCGCAGCCTCAGCCGGTATATGTACATGTATTATACATAGCGGGTAAACAAGGCATTTCCGCACCGAGTGACTATCACCACGATGATTGGCGATGCCCAATTAGTAAGGGTACTGATTTTCATAAATATCTAGCTGTCACGGTTCGCATATGTCCCTTGTTAGCAAACTTCATCACTATTTCAATACTAATGTATCTGAAGAAAACTTAAAAATGTAACTTCTTACTTATCTATTTCACCTGTGACTTCCCTCTGTCCCTGTGCACTGAAATAAAATACTAAATTTCGTGTCAGAAGAGTCCATAAAGTAGTCTAGTCAACCATATTGTCCACATTTGAGCCGACGCCATATAGTGCTCGGTGTATGTGTATATATATGTGTGTAAGCTCATTTCGTCGTTACGGCAATTATTAGTGCCCTCCATGATATATTTTTGGCTATGCCCTGATTAGTATTGCACTCATTATTGCATTTGGGAAGTTCTTAATTATTATAACGTATTGACGCGGTTGAGAATTTTCCCCTCACATCATGCTATTATATAAAGGGTAAGAGGACTCATGCATCAACATATAGCCTACCTAGAAACAAAATTTTGACAGGAAACTCCCTTGGCATGACATGAAGTGATAAGAAACGATTTATAAATATGTATCCTAAGAGGTTAAAGGGGGCTTTTTTTTTTTTTTTTTTTTAATGAAGTATCTCACATTAAGACGATAAAACTTGACCTTCCAATTTAAAAGAACTGGGAAAAGAGGCAAAAAAGCAAAAATACTATTTCATCTTTTAATACAATATAACACAAACACGTGGGATCATAAACGAATAGCGAACGTCAGCGATAATAAACTACATGGATCCAATATTGTGAATTTAATTTGTGATGTGACTCGACAGAGAACACAAATCCTCAAGGCTGGGAAGTGTTTTGCAACTACCTTGCATCGTCAAACACGCTCAACAATTGATTAGTAATCCACTAAGATTGAACTATATTGTAAATAGTAATATAAAGGTAACCAAGAAAGTCCTGTTGCTTTCTGTGGAGGTCTCACACCGTGACTTGAATGCAAATGGAGATAAGGCGATGGTCAGTTGTTGGTGTGGGTATATCCAACATACTACCTGGTTATGACAGTTCAGTTACACTGTGAGCTTGCGTAAGGACAGAGTGAACATGGGACCTCCACAGAGTGTCAGAAGGGGGTGTATGATGTTCGAGTTTAAACTTCGGTCAAACGCCGCTGCACCGGGGCGGAAGATATACCAGTACATTGGTGAGGGCGTCGTGACTACGCGGACAGTGCAGCGGTAGTTTAACAAGTTCGCTGACGAAACAGTCGAAGGCGAACTACTTGCCGGAAGACCAACACATGTACAAAATGAAGATCTACAGGGAGCAATTGAGGCGAAGAGTGTCCAGAAGTGTGAGGAACTGGGACTACAATTCAGAGTGAGTGGAGAAACCATTCGGCAGCACCTCCACCAACTTCGGAAGCACTACAGGTTGGGTCGATGGGTCCCACATGATTTGACTCCGAACCAGAAGGCAACAGGAGCAGACACCTGTTTTTCTTTGCTGTCTCGCCTGAGGAAGGAGCCATTTCTGAACAAGGTATTGACATGTGATGAGGAGTGGGTCTTGTACAAAGATCCACGGCGCCGTCATCATTGGTTAGCATCCCATTAACATATTAGAAAACCGCCGAAACCAGCACTGCACCAAAAAAAAAAAAAAAGTTATTCTGTGTGTTTGGTGGACTGCTCGCGGCATCGTGCATCGGGAACTGCTACCAGCTGGTCAGAGCATCAATGCAACTGTGTATTGTCAGCAGTTAAGCTCTGTTCAAGAAAACCTCAAAACTGGAGCCAGCACTTCTGAATCGCAAAGGGATCCTCCTGTTACAGGACAACGATAAGCCCCACGTTGCTAGGATGATCCAGGGGGACCCGGACAAATCCGCCAATTACCAAATCTGCCAATTACCAAATGCGCCAAACGCGAAAATGACCAAATGCGCCAATTGTGAAAATGGACAAATCAGGCAATGGACAAATCTGCCAATGACCAAATCTGCCAATGACCAAATCTGCCAATTACCAAATCTGCCAAACGCGAAAATGACTAAATGCGCCAATGACGAGAATGGACAAATCTGCCAATTGACAAATCCGCCAATTACCAAATCTGCCAAACGCGAAAATGACCAAATGCGCCAATCGTGAAAATGGACAAATCAGCCAATTGACAAATCTGCCAATTACCAAATCTGCCAATGACCAAATCTGCCAATGACCAAATCTGCCAAACGAAAAACACCGAACTATGTTTGTATTATCATCAAATAACTGGATAGTATAGTAAAAAGCATACAGAAAGAAAGTATTTATGAATATCAAGCAAGAAACTAAAAGTTATTAATAGAAAGCAATCAAATCAAATATTTGAGGATTTGAACGAGGTAACCATTTAAAATAACATTAACGTTTACTCAATATATGTAAAAAAAAAAAAAAAAAAAAAAAAAAAAGTGGTTATTTTATGAAGACTGGAGAGACATGATGTAAAAGTTCAATAAATCGTACATGCTCTAATGCAATGAGATAATTTGTTTGTTCTTATATTTTAATTTTGATGAATTTATAACTGTTAAAAATGAATGTTTTTGTTATTTGCTAGAGTGATTGCCCCCTTTCTGCACTGAGGTTATATTTTTGGGTGCCCGACCTCTTGGATATTACACTATACTTGTTACAGTTGGCAATATTTCTTAAAATGACGTAGTTGCGAGAAATTTTTAAAACGATCGTTGTTTGTTTTCGTACTTTTGACACTTGACCAACAGTTTTTGGGAGTCGCGATTACTACATATTCTTTTAATTTCACGACTTTTAGCAGTATTGCCAACATTAACATTCATTATCACATCTCCTAAACCATGTAAAATATCAAATTGCTATTACGTGTTGTTTGCCATGACTCCATTTTGGTGTTGTTTGCCACGGTATTGTTCTCTCTAGCTTATCTTATACCACAATCGTGAAGACTTATACAAAATCGACTTATAAGCTAATCGTTGCCAGATGAGCATATTATAATGATCAAATCTATTATATTATAAACAGAATGCATAGAATACGAATTGTCCCAAACACGTTATTGGGTTACTACGCTATCGGCTGTTAACGCCACAGTTAAATTTATTCAAGGTGAGTTCAAGCACTCAATATAATAATTTGTTTGCTTAGAAACTCTCCAAGTGCATTTTCAAAATTGATATTGCCTACAATTTGTTTGTGTTCGACTATGTAGCCAACGTTAAATCTAGGTATATCATCAGGACTAACAATAAGGGGGGTATAGGAATCCCGATAAATGGGGACCCAAACCTTCCAGAGGGGGCGCGATACGCTATATATATACGTATATATTTCATATCCTTTCTAGAGATCAAATTAAAATTAGATTTAAAAATCTGGATTTAGCGATCTTTTAAACACCTTTGGTGAAAGGAGAAAAATTTAGTCTATTGGTAATACAAAAATTTAGTGACTTATGTATAGTTACTGGGGTATTTTCAAGTCCACACAAAGAGCTCCCTAGTGGATGAGCGGTTAGCGTAGGGACCCAGGTTCTATTCTTGGCGGGAGCTTATTTGGTTCGGATTCCACGTTAAATAGTAGATCCACGTCTCATATAGCCTCGATGCTGAACGGGACAATAAGACTGAAAATCAAATCTGTCCCACAGAGATTATTAAAATACAAGGGTCGGCAATCCCTCCATAGCATTTCTGAAACAAGATGGAATGTACACGAATTGGAGTGGATTTGAGTTAAGCATCCCATTCAGCAGAAGACTATGAGCCTTGGGCCTACAACTTAACATAGTTTCCGATACACATGAGTTTCCGCCGGTAATCGAACCCGGGTCTCCCATACCAAAGGCGCGTACGCTATCCACATAGCCACAAGGGAGCCCTGTGTACGATTTAAGACTATAAAATCTATGGCAGAAGAAACGGGTAGGTTACATTTCTCAAGTTACAACCATTAATTCTTCCGCGCGTTTCAAGATAAAATCTAGATCATATCAATGTAAGAAATTGAATCCCGCATTTGATACTGAACCACTCCGAGAAGAAATCAGAGAAGAACAATTTAAAATATTGGCTTTTTGATGTAATCGTACACAAGATCGTATCTCAGGTGGATTCTCGGTGTACAGAAATGAGATATATTTACTTGACTTTTCAAGCAATTCTCAGAGTAAACACTTTGGATGACAGTGTCACAATCAAGAAATTAATTACAATCTACTCTGATGACTTCAGTTGTAATTTTGTCAAAGAGAAACAAGTATGTAAGTCAGTCTCTGTGCAGCTACTTTCTCGGATCTTCACAATAAAAATTATAAATTGATGTTATATTTGTGTTTCCTGAACTTCAGAATTTCCTCGCGCGAAGTGGATTTTGTGGTGGACAAACACAGTGTGTCTGAGGTTTCTCGGGGTTCTTCTTCCTCCCATTTTCTTCATTACACTATTTTTCATTCATTCTTATCATTACCATATGTTTTAGCTTACACGGCATAAGGGTAGGACGCATCGGCGCAAATCTGTCTTCAACATTGGGGGTGGACGACTAAGACCGTTCTCATATATATATATATATATATATATATATATATATATATATATATATATATATATATATATATATATATATATATATATATATATAAGCGATGTTCAAAATATTTATGAAGTTGAAAAACAATGCTGTGAAGGATCAGAGGAGCAGAATTGTCTTCAGTGGCGTATTTAGGAGGCTATCGGGCTCAAGTCCCCCCCCCCCGAAATAAATTTGTTAGTTTTTCGCATTCCACGTACAACAATAATCCTTCTTACCATTTCTAAGAATGCAATTGACTTTCCATTTTCTTATGCTCTTTGTTCACAAATAATAGAAAAAAATACTGTATTTGTCAAATTTCATTCCATGTAAGAACTGCGTACTTTTGTTCTTTCTTTCGTCCTTTCAACTTTTCTGTTTCTTTTTCTTTACGTTACTTTCTTTCATTTCGCCTATCATACTTTATCGACCATTGTCAGTTGTGATTCAAGTCGGCCGTCATCAGTAACACCAAAACTAAGAGGAGTTGATAAGCGAAACTGGTGTTCCACACCAACATGCGCGGATTTCAACATGACAGGACTTTAGTTATTATAATAAAGGAAAAAATATATCGTTTAGTTATTTTTAAAAGAAGGAAATATTTGAATTAAAGAAAATCAAAACGGGGGAATAATTAGTCAAGGAAGTTAGGAAGGCCAAGAGGATGCTTCCTTTTTCTTGTATGAATAGAATAAAGGGTTAGATTCACTCATAAGTTTTTGTATCATATCATATATAGGATTTATCGGTCTGCAATTCTTGCCACTATAACTTCAATTTATGCATAAATTAAAATATATTTAATTCTCAAACTCAGATGGGCAATTGCACTCCCACTTCCTTCCTTGTGTTGGGCATAGCCCCTCGAAACAAAATACTAAGTACGCCTTATTCTAGAGAAGGGAGATGAAACTCATATTACGGTAGATGAATCTGATCAACTGTTGTGGAGTATATTATATATTAGGCGATGTAGGTGAAGTAGTTGTACATATCAGTATTACAAATCACTGCCGTGAACACATTCTGAAATCTGAATACACGCATATTTATAATTGGTATATTTCTAATTAGGCATCCACAAAGATCAACGTTAAAATTGTTTTATAATAATATAATAATATAAATGACTTCCCCAAAACTATGAAGAAAGAATATCAATTATGTATGACGCAACAATACTGTTTGAGCAAAATGATGATAATCTCAATAACACTACATGAATCGTTATAGAAATTAACGCATGTCATATACTCTTTAGTTAACAGATGTAACCTTAAGATTATGGAGAAAAATATTCCAGCAATTGAATTATTTTCTTTGCTTACGAAGCATCCCCTCTCAAAAGTAAAATTGGTACACGGAAATACGTAGGAACAAACCATGGTTCGATCTAGCAGAGAAGAGAAAACAGGCAAAATTATGTTGGCTAAAAAATCCGAATGAAATAACTACACAAAATTTCGTCGATATCAGGCGGGAAACTTCCAAACAAAGAAACGCGATTTTTTGAAAGCTAAAATTTAAGAACTTGAAAATAATAGTAAAAATAAAAACATTCGAGACATGTATAAAGGGATCAACGGATTTAAGGAAGGCTATCAACCTCGTGCTTATATATTAAAGAAAGCTGATGGAACAGTTTTCACTGATACAGATAGCATTTTAAATAGATGGAAAGATTTCTTTGACGATTTGCTTAACACCCAGTCAAAAACAAATGTGCGTGGAGAAAGGGAGATATTCACAGCAGAACCGTATATTCCAGAACCCAACCGAATAGAAGTAGAAATCGCTATAAAGAAATTAAAGAAACACAAATCTCCGGGTGTAAACGAAATTCCGGCTGAGTTAATTTTAGCTGGAGGCGAAAAATTGTGGAACAAGATACACAAACTCATTCTCCTTATCTACAACAAGGAAGAATTGCCACTAGAGTGGAAAGAATCAATCATTGTTTCAATCCACAAGAAAGGCGACAAAACTGACTGTAATAATTATCGAGGCATCTCTCTTCTGTCAACATCCTATAAAATCCTTTCGAACTTTCTATTAGCAAGATTGACCCCATACGCAGATGAAATTATTGGAGATTATCAGTGTGGATTTAGAAGAAATCGATCAACTATCGACCAAATATTTACCATTCGCCAAATACTCGAAAAGAAGTGGGAATACAGTAGCCCGGTACATCAACTATTTATTGATTTTAGAAAGGCTTACGACTCGGTTGTATAAGGCCGGGACTCCTTATACAAAATGCTCACGTACTAGCGACTAGATTAACGCGAAGGCTCAAAGGGAGGGTTTATAGATATTGTAGATAAATGTGCAAAAAGGACTTTCAGAAGATTACAATGTTAGTTTAGGACCATTTTAACTCTTATATACTCAGAGGATTACAATATTTGCTTTAGACCATTTTAACTCTTATACCCTGTGATGTCTGCCCCCATTCAAGATAAATACATAGAATAAGAATTCATTCATCTATACGAAAGCTTGCTCAAAAGAAGAAGGGAAACTTGGTGTTCATGACTGCATCACTTGCTCGCATCAGACATACGTTATAAAGGCTGTAAAAAAACGCATAGTACTCATGTTAATATCACCTTCCAGTACAAATACAAAGTGATATTTGAGCAGGTATATAGTCTTAAAGTAGCTAGGCGGTGATCGTAGGAAATGCTGTCATAATCATGTGTCTGTCAGAATCGCATGCTAGGGCTATGTTTGATGAACCAAGGGTAGGTTATCAAACGAGAGTAGAAGGTGTATAAAGTGACTAGAATACACCTGATACATGTTATGAAAGTGTGTTATCCTCCTCGAAGATGAAATCGCAAAAAGTTGTTCAAATATTTATAGAGATGACAATTGAGGATGAAAGCACCCATAGCAGAACAACAGATGTGTGAGATATGTAGCTTAATGCCCTATAGTAAAATTTTGGTATTCATCCTATATGCGAAATTCATACACACTCAATAGTCGCCATTGTGTTAAAGGGTAAAACGACAATATTATCGAAATATCAGCGTCCTCCATGTGCCTAGTCAATGACGAAGATCCTGTAAGCGATGAACAGATGGAGAAAAATCGTAGGAAAAGAACATAAACGTGCGATTCAATAGTAGATTGGTTACTGTTCGTGCGTTCACGTGGGCCCACAAATGTTCCAATGAAGTTGGTAGTGATCGTCCTATCAATTATGGTTATCCGCACGTGTCTTACTTACGACTTACAGCGAATAACTATATACATCATTACCCACGAGAATGGTCTATAAATAAATACGTAAAATAGTGGTAAAATTCAGAGCAATATTTTAGTTTACCTTTAATAATTCAAGTAATAAATTACTCTCTGTAGAAAGGAAATAAATATGCTTCAGAGATGAAAAGAATTGAAAATTAAGTATATGTAAACAGTTACTGTAAGCAATAATGAAAGTGATGTTTAATTTTGTATAGGTGAAAATTCTTTTGCATCTCCTTAACATGCACAACGATATGTTCAAAGAATATTTCTAACGTTAAATAAACCACCTGTAGACCTTGTAAACAAATTTATATTTAACTCAATTGTCATGACAAGGTACAGCACTTTTTAGTAAAAACACTGTATAAACTGTAAAGTTTCAATACTATAATAGTATCTTCACCAGACTTAACACACTTATCTAGAATGTTGTTTCTACTCTTTCTACATCTCGTGGTGTAGCTCAAGGTTATGGTTGCAATGAGGTACCTAAAAGAACGCCAAAAGCGATTCAACTAATGTAATGTCGTATAATGCATTGCCCTTCTTCCTAAGATGCCACTATTGATACATAATGGGTTGTAATAACTTTATCTAAAACGTGGTATGTATAAGCTTTAATGTATGTCATTTTAACGAACATTCCTAAGACATTATAATATTTATAAGCCATTAAATTGTATCATTGTGACTCTATATTACGTTTGCAATTGTAAAAAAGACACAGTACATTTTTTCTAAAAGAAAGTGACTGAATGAGAAATGGAAGAAGAAAACATGTTGATTTCGAAGTTATGACTACTTACTTTATAAATTTATAGTTTACAACTATTCTCAGGTTATCGAAATGAATAATGAAAAATATATAACTAGTTAGTAAAACAAAGAAATATGACTCGAAATGTTAAGTTTTGTATAAATAAATTTATAAGTACAGAAAAGGGAACATGTCATACACATCGTTATTTTAGAGAACCTAACCTATTCATTGAAAAACCATAAAGCAAAAATTGTATGTAAGAGAATAACACTTACACAAATAATAAGAGAATATATATACTTTATATATGCTCTATTATAAGTAGGCAATTTGTGATACTTTTATTGAAGTTATAGCATTTGTTCCAAAGGATCAATCTATATATGCCCATGAGTATATTATAATGAAAGAAATACAAGAGAATACGAAGATAAATATGTGAGTAATGTATTGGCTTATTGTATATTATTTAATTTTAAAAAGACTGTAAATGTATGTAGAGGAAATATTATCTTGTAAAGGACAAACTGCGTTTCTTTACTAATATGACCGCAAAGGGGGTAACCGTGGCTAATATTGTGGAAAAGCGGGTCTTTGGGGAGCCAGTTTATTTCTTTTCTTTGATTATTTTGTTTATTCCGTTATGAGAGCTCCTCCGTGGCTAAGCGGTTAGCGTACGCGCCTTTGGCGTGGGAGACCCGAGTTTGATTCCCGGCGGGAGCTCATGTGGTTCGGATTCCACGTTAATCAGTAGGTCCACGTCTCATATAGCCTCGCTACTGAAAGGGACGCTAAACTAAAATCAACTCAACTCAATTTATTCCGTTATGAGTATTTCAAGTTTGAAATTACCGACGAAGTGCCTGTGGTGCATCATCATGTAAGTAGCCCACTATGAGAGGGATACACTTTACACAAAAGCTCTTTCAATTTTCAAATTTAAAAGTAGTAGAAGAAATAATAAAGAAAAAGGACTTGAACCATATAAATATTGTTACTTGACTATTTCAACAAAAACGAAGTTGCAACTGTGCTGACGACCTTTACGGGGATGGAGATTTCACAAGTTTGGTTGGACCTCGCATAGAATTTGTGTGAAAGACCATGGAATCTACGAGCAGCCCTGTCTATGACTGACCTAATTCATTAAGCGGATGTCAGCTTCTTTTTTATATTTTCGAAATAAACCAATATATGTATTCCTTATTATAAGTAGAAGAATGCAGTTGGTAATAAGTTAATAATAAAAAGTCTTCAAAAGAAGCTATAATCTTTAACAGAAAATGGATAAGGAAAGTAAGAAGAAACGCAATTATTATAGCAATAATAACATCGTTAATAAGTAAGCATTAGTTAGTATAATCATGACTTGTTTACACACACGTTTCTTGAGATCTTTTTTGAGTACTCTATTTAGAAAGTTTAGAATATTTAGTTTTTCTTTTTCATATAGTTCACTGAGAGTCAGCTTTGTTGGGTTCTTAGATTGTAGGAACTTTGCCCATATTACAAGTATCTTTTGTCCTCTTGACCTGATTTACAGTCGTGAAATTTAAAATCGAAAGTTATAACAGAAAAAATTCTTTTACAACTATAAATTTTGGTATTTATTTTTTATACGATCTTGTACTTGGTGAGAAATTCTAGTTTGTAATTGTGAAAGTTGTGAATATTTGAAAGAATGTGAAGAAATATTTTCATAGCCTTGTAAAATATAAAGTAAATATTTTAAGTAAACACTTTTGTAATTTTCTTTAAAAAGATTCTAAAGTGACGGCTTATATTTTGATGTCCCTATTCAAATTACCCGTCCCGAAAACAGGTTCGTATTCATTTTAACCAATTTGAAAATACTTATTACCAAGACTTTTTAATTAGCTTGATTGTTATTACCTACGATTACAACTATCATGTTCGAAAAAGTGTATGTGTCACCTTACGAAAAGACAAGGAAACTCTGCTAGTTCACTACTGCCAGGACAATGAATGAAAGCTGTCACTGATTATTGGCAACAAAAGATACAGTTGTTAGTGCAGCATTTTTTTTTTTTTTTTTATAAACTAAACTTGTATTCGAGCATCTCATTTTATTTGGTTCGATGTGATTTATCGATTTATACATATATAATGTGTTTGACAATGTTATTTTTAAAGGAAGAAAATCAATCAACAGTGTGGACTATATCTCATTAACTGAGTAATGTAGTCTTAGAATTGGTGTAATAAAGATCTTAATGACAGCGACGACGACTTCTGTATAATTTTGGGGAGGTATTGAAATATGTGTATATCCTTGTCACAAATTCGAATAAAGATATCTACATCCAGGGAGGCCAATTCCAAGATCATTGTGCATGGTTAATGACGATATAATTCAATTTCACTTTTATATCAGTAAGTAGCTGTAACAGAGCATCAATGTTCATATCTACGAATACGATATTTTACTACATGTTCTAGAAAAGTTTACATGGGTTTTTACACGCATGTATAACATTTTGTTTACCTCAATATTATCAATGGAATGATATATGTCTCGTCATTGGAAGACTGTTAGAACTACGCGTTTCATTCTTGGAAATATGTGTGTCAGTGTTAAGAGAAATCAAGTAACAAAACGTACAATCCGATTGTTAACAGTTAATATTTTTCACTTTAGAAATCTGTAATCAGGATCACAAAATTATTACAAAATCACTAAGCATACAAGTTACAAAACACCAGTTACTAATGTGTATTTACTAATAGATGCGAAGTGAACTCAATTATACTAATTTTCCTTTTATATGAACTAATCTTGGATCATATTCAATCCACTTTAAACGTATTAACTACATAAAGAGAAACTTACTCTGAAAATTATTTGTTACCTATCGAATAATTACAACAAACATTAGTCTTTTCGGGTTCGATTCCCTGTAAGAGGGCATTAAAATTCAATCGCGTTACGTCACGTCTCATATAACCTATGTACAGCAATGGGATACTAAACTCCAACAACCAACATCAGTAAACATTCATTTTGAAACATAATTGCGAATTAATTAAAATAAAACACATCAAAATTAAAATACCCTTTTCCGCTTTCTTTCATAAATAATTCTTCTTCTTTTTCGTAATATTGTAGGATGATGATTGAAGAATACATCTAAAATAAAATGATAGTTCGGTGACTTATCCGTTGGCAAATTTGTCCATTGGCAGATTTGGTAATTGGCGGATTTGGTAATTGGCGGATTTGTCAATTGGCAGATTTATCCATTGGCAGATCTGTCCATTCTCACGATTGGCGCATTTGGTCATTTTCGCGATTGGCGCATTTGGTAATTGGCAGATTTGTCAATTGGCTGATTTGTCCATTTTCACAATTGGCGCATTTGGTCATTTTCGCGTTTTGCGCATTTGGTAATTGGCAGATTTGTCCATTTTCACAATTGGCGCATTTGGTCATTTTTGCGTTTGGCACATTTGGTAATTGGCAGATTTGTCAATTGGCAGATTTGTCCATTGGCAGATTTGTCCATTTTCACGATTGGCGCATTTGGTAATTGGCAGATTTGTCCTAGGCCCGATCCAGGACAAAATTCTACGCCTTGAATGGGAAACACTATTGAATCCGGCATACTTCTCGGACATTGTACCGTCCGATTATCACCTGTTCCATTCCTTGAACGTCGCCTTAGAGGACGCCAGCTCAAATTCCTAGTAGAGGTGCAAAATGCACTTAACACACCTTCTTCGCTTCACGGCCCACCAACTTCTACCACGATGGAATCTATGGCCTTCCAGAACGTTGGCAGAAGGTCGTTGATGCTGATGAGGACTGTTTTTGATCTTCCAGGCACGTCTTAGGTGACATATCGATGTTCGAAGGCTGTGGGTGAAAAAGCGACAGAACTTTCTTGGTTACCTTTTAGTACAACACCATCTGAAGCGTCAGCATCGAAACCAGCACCAGAATTGTTTTCTTCCGGAGAAGAAGAAGAAGATAATGATGATGATGTTTTAGAAGTACGACCAAAATAAAACGTATTGTTGCACAATGGTTAACGTGCAAAACATGGACAAAAAGTTGAAATCCATTTATTATAATCCAGCATATCCTACACCACTCTCTACTACAAAGAAATTATGGCAAGCCACAGGAAAATCTGAACCTCCAACCAGGGGCGCACTCATGGGAGTCCACCAAGTAAGAACATCCCAAAAACAGAGAAATGGTTGATGTAGCATCTTACACTTGAACTGTACTCTTTTTCTCTTATAGAAACAATCTAGTTCCATCATCTTTTACTGAAAATATACTGAAAGATTTTTACAATTATTTCTCGTCTTTTCGGGTGCAGAATAATACCCGTTGAATACTACATCATAGACATAGTGGTTTGTAGTATTGGACCCCCCAACAAAAATTTCTTGGTGCGAGCCTGCCTCTAGCAAAAATAACATTCTTTTTAAACAAATAACCTATGTACATCCTTCTGTACATCATCGTTCCCATAGAGACTTTTATCTTGTTAACAATATTCATGACAATGGAAATGTGACATACATTATTTACAAACACTTCAAAAATATAATGAGAACTGCCGCTATATACTTACAGTAATTGATGTGTTTAGTCGGTACGGATGGGCTGTACCACTAAAATCAAACACTGTCTCGGCGGCGCTGTATTCTTCGACTAATCTAGCATAATTGACTTTTTGCGTAATTCCGCCGCTTCTCACAAAATGGCGTTGAGCTACAGTATATTGGTATTATGAGTTAGCTAGGGTTTGCTTTTGAGACTTGGTAAAGTTAGCGTGATCCTTAGGCTAAAAAGATTTAAAGACTCCTGAAAAGGATGGGTGTCTCTGAATTTGATATTTGAGGGATTTAACTAGAAGAAAATTTTGTACACTTCAACTAAATTTATGTGAAAATCATGAGATAAATGGAAAGCTACTGGAGCCAGCGGGATCGGATTCTACTTCTACCAGTACAATTAATCATAATGTAAGTCTTTCATCATTGGAAGGCACTTGATGTATATTTAGAATATAAGTTCTATATACAGCGTGTCCACATGAAACCTCCCTGATTACAAATATTAATTGCATGGAAACTATTAGTGCAAAAGAATAACGGTTTGCAGCATCTTGAAGAGCAACTCACAGTTTTGTGTTGTTGATTTTTATTTGTTGCAGGTGTTCATGAACAAACATGACAGCACAAGAGAAAGCGCAGTGTATGGCGTGGGTGGCTCAGTCTAAATCACCAATTACCGTGCACAGGAACTTCAGACGAAAGACCATCGGGACCCACCAGACCTCAAGACTATTAAAACATGCCTTTAGAAGTTTTTAGCCACAGGGAGTGTCAACCGACAGCCTGGCTCGGGCAAAGCACGAACGTCTGAGGAAACTGTGGATGAGGTCAAGGAGGCCTTCACTAGAAGCCCAATAAATTTAGTTCACAGAGCGTCACGCGAGCTGAACATCCCACGTTCAACGGTCCATAAGGTGCTCCATAAGAGACTGCGTTTGTATGCATATAAGGTGTAAATCGTTCACGCGCTACAGCCCGATGACTTACGAAAACAGGTTTGCAATAGAAATTCTGGAACATGTCGAGGATGATCCCGATTACTTGGGGAGGCTGATTTTCAGTGATGAGGCAACCTTCCACACATCAGACAAGGCGAATCGTCACAATGTGCGTATTTGGGGTTCCGAACCCCCATATGTTGTTCGTGAATAAATCAAAGATAGTGAAAAAGTGAATGTGTGGTGTGCTTTGAAAAGCTTCAGAATTATAACACAATTTTTCTTCAGGAGCACACAATAACTGGTCCCGTTTATCTGGACTGCTTGAACACCTTGCTTTTCCATAGCTACTCCCTTTGCAACGAAACGTGATATTCTAACAGGATGGTGCCCCACCGCAATGGTGTTTAGATATTCGTAGGGCTTTAAATTGAATATTTTCACAGCAATAGATTGGACGCGATGGAGCCACTCCTTTGCCACCGCTATCTCCCGACATAACTCGTATGGATTTCTTCATATGGGGCTATGTATAAGATAGTCTACGCCACAACTGTACGAGATATTCATCCTACTCTTCGTCACAAAATTTAAGAAGCCATCAACTCGATCACACCAGACATGCTACACAACACATGGCACGTGATTAAATATCGATTGAACATTCTGAGAGATACTAACGAGGTCATATAGAAGTGCATACATAGACCACCACCCCCACAGAAAACTGTTTGAGTTGCTCTTCAAGATGCCGCAAACCGTTATTCTATAGCACTAATAGTTCCCATGCAATCAATATTTGTAATCAGGGAGGTTTCATGCGAACATCCTGTACAATGGGCACTTCGTCTTGAGGTATGCATTATACCATTAATATTATTCATTAACTTTATACTACTTTACCATTCTTGATTTTCTTCTACTACGTCACTCAAACTACAGTTACTTCTCTAACAATGTTCTAACACTTTTAACAACTTCACATTTAAGTTTTTCACCCCTACTATTCCTAATGCACTTCACTGGTTTATTGTTTCTATCAGCTAAATAACTATTCTTCTTAGGAAGAGGGAGTATCAGAAACTAAGGGTACAAGGCTGATACTTCTGGAGTTTTATCTGTTATAATGAGTAGTGTCTGATAATTTCAATACATGGAGTTTCAGCCACCTACGGTGCTAGTTGTGGGTAAATACAAATGGCGACTCATTTCGAAAACGTCTCGCGAACAGTTTACTCAGTTATTTGATTTTTGATGGAGAAACATATAAATACAGCTAAAATTCACCCGCACCTGGTAGAGGTTTATGGACAGATTGTAATGTCTCGTCAACATGTCGGAGAATGGTGTCGAAAGTTTGCGAATGGTAGAGAAAACGTCATCGACGACTCGTGTTGACACACTCTGGTATTGCGATTGAAGAGGAGTCGAACCTAGACTATCGAAAGATACATATTGCAACACGGGCGTCTCTGGCGGGGGGAGGAGGGAACGCGGTCTCCCCCAATATTTTGTATAGTTGTGAAATGGATCAATGCTGTAAGATATTTAGTTTTTCATATGGAACAAGTAAAGACAGGCAAATGAATTGAAAGATATACTGTATCTGTTATTAAATATTTATTTGGTTTTATTAAAATGTTCATTTGATATGTGTCACTTTCAAAGAAAGATTTTTAAAAAAATGCTACACTGCTTGGTTAGTCAAAGTAATCTCTGTTGCAGCCACTCAACCAGCAACGATTGCAGACAAATAATGTGCTCATACTTAACTACGCTCGCCTTGTTTGAGTAATAACACACGCCTTCTATAGACACTACGATCAGCCTGCAGTTTACGATGACCGATGTACGTATTTCGCTCAAATGTATACGGGAGTAAAGTAAAATGTGTTTCCAGCAGTATCTTATTTTCACGTCACACACAACAAAAATTGAGGGTCAAATATGAAAGAGATTCTGTGGACGATGAACTTGAAGACTTTAATTTGGGAGGAGACAGCATAAAGAGGCAATTAGCTTTCATTGAGTAAAATAGGTGAAAGCCGTTTAGACAAGGGAAGAAAGGAAGTACATGTAGTGTTCGTTGGTTTAGAAGAGTTTTAATTGGTTTACTTTGATAATTTGGATGAAGATACTAAAAAAGCTTGGAAGAGAAACTCAAAGCTTAGGAAGAAACCTATGTATACATATGAACCATATGAATACAAGAAATGATATAGGATGGTGAATAGAAAGAAATATTTGACAAAAAAAAAATGCTTTCTTCCAAGTACTATCATTTAATATCTAGAAGAGTAGCGAAAAATAGTTTGATCAGAGAACACATTGATTGTAAGAGGATGAAAATGGTTAAGGACTACCATAATTACTCTAAAATAAATGGTTGTTAGTGCAGGATATGAATCTACATGATGCCAGACAACACAAAGAAAAGCTCTGATAGTAATATAAGATGAAAATAAATATGAAAAAGAACACCAGTGTTGGTTAGATTATTGAGGTTGTGATAGATGTCTGAGAAAGGCAGTAGAATAGGTTCTTATGTTTAATTTACTTTGATTTCAGTTTAGTTTAGCGTCCCTTTTAGCAGCGTGGCTATATTTAAGACGTGGACCTACAGCTTATGTGAGAGCCGAACCACATGAGTACCTGCCGGGAAGCGAACACAGGTCTCCGGCACCAAAGGCACATACGTTAACTGCTTAGCCACGAAGGAGCTCTGCCTATATTTAAATACCTAGATAGTATTATTAACGAAGATATTAAATGTAAACTTTAAATAGAAACGACGAGAAAAATGGAGAAAACCTTTAGGAAGATTGTGATTATTAATGTGGGAAAGAAGTTTACCATGAGTCACTTAAGGAAGAGTTACAGAAAGGCTTCAAATGAAGAATAGGCCTATCGGATTGTACGAAGAATTACGAGAAGACAACAAAAAGTAGTCGAGTTCTCGAAATCTGTACTTTGAGATGAAGGTAAAACTTGGAACAATGAAGCAATGAGGGACACTGGGAATAATGAACTAAATGAATACAATTGGAAGTAATTAAAAAGACATTAAGACATTGTCAGAGAAGAAAATAAATTCTGAATAACGTGTAGAAGGTGTGATAGAAGAAAAACAAGGGTTGTAGGGAAAAGTTAAATTAGTGGCTAGTATTAAAAGTATAATTTCTTTGTCAAGGCGAAGAAATTATGTAAGAACCATATTGTATGTAAACTAAAATTTGTGGCATATAATCTATAATAGAAGATAATTACGGTGAATTGTATTGGTAGAGGTAGGAGGGTGATCCCGTTAGCTCATAATACAAGTAGTTTCCCATGTACTTATCGTTTTGACATAAATTTAGTTGGGGTCTACTTGCATTCTAGTCGTCCCTCCTCAATTTTAAGATGCCAAAGACACTCATGTTATGCAATACTATACCCATAAAACTTTCAATTCTTAAGATAGTTATTAATTTAGGTTTCTCTTTTCATGTATTTCTTACTATTTTCGCTTGAAATATGATTGAATATCTAAAAGGAAGAGTGAAAAGATCCTGGATTTAAATTATAGGGTGAGGCAAAAGTCCAGTACCACCTTTAAATTTTCGAAAAGTCTTGAGAAAAGATTACGAAATTTTGGATGTGGGTAATTGGGGTGATGCACACCAGATGGTGCTATTTGTCATCATGGTGACAATCTTAAAGTACGCCATTTTAAATTCAGGTTCAATATTTCAAATGGTAAGGGGACCATGCGGCACATGATTTTAGACAAAAAATTCACCAGAAATACGAATTTGAAGTTATTTTTCACCTAACTTTAATCACACACATCCAAAGTTTCATCATCTTTCTCCTCAAGCTGTTTCAAAAATAAAAGAGTAGTGCTGAAGTTTTGCCTCACCTTGTAATATCATTGCGCTAAGTATGGTATCACTACTGCTGAAAATGTTTCCAAATGTTTCTTTGCCAAGTTGTTTCAGCGTGAGAAGTGCACATAACCACATGCACGCGTTATTCTCAACTGGGACTTGCACCAATTTGTTTGAGGCGCGTTGATACATAGTTCGTTTGAGGGAGACAGAACTTTTCTTCCTCAGTTTTGAAAAATAAAATTATTTACAAATATGACTGACACTATTATTTCTATATTTCTCTACAACATGAAATGTATATTTATTCTTATTGATAAGGACATTCTGAGACTATTTTTCTAATTTGAAACGGTACAAATTGTCTCAAAGTTTGATAGAATGAATATCGCACAGGAACTTAGTTCCTACAGGAAGCTGATTTTCCGGAAACAAGTTTCGCTGCATTCTTGCTACTGTAAATATTAATCTCTACAACAAGTTTCAGATTAAAGTAAATTGCCAATAATTTCCATGCATTCCTAACTTACTATCATTCAATTGAAAAATTTCACTAAAAATGTTCTGATTTTATGCTCTGAAAATACGATAGCCTTACTTATATTCCATTTAGAAAAATGGGCGAGTTTAGGGTTTTATCAATAAATAATTGGGGGAAGAGTAAATGGTCTGTAAAACGGGTGATATTAGTATAAACGGATACATCTGTTAACTCTTATGTGCGCCATTGACAGAATAGAGAACGCAAGTTCAATCCGTCTTACAGATGGCGACATGTAGTTAATCCATTATTTTCCACTGTTTACTTCTAATTTCTCTAAAACTCTTTTTAAAATTTTGCACATTTTTCTGAAAACATTTCCATAATACGAAGTAACCAATGTCCATAGATTAATTATGTCGCTATCTGATAGACATCTCTATTGAAACAGTTTCCAGATAATATTGTTTGTTTTCGCTTTCAATTAATTGTTGAAAATTGGCACTTAAATTGTTTTGGAAGCAGTGGTGCCAATCAAGTTATGCAGAAGTTCCCTCTTCACAATCCAAATTTTCCCTCCTTCCATAAAAAATTCCCACGCTCCGAAAATCGTAAACAACAAGTCTATAGCCAAACACGAAGTTTTACTTAGCGTTTATAAAAATATATCATAAGCGCAAATGCTAACTACATGTCTAAATGAAATTAAAATTTTAATTTTGTGCTATTCTACGAAATGCGAAGACAGTTCACTTACAAATAAAAAAAATACGTGAGCTTTACACTGGTTGGTACCGTACAATTTGTGTAAATCTTCTTTCTTGTAAAGATCTAGGTATTATCTAACATAAATGTATCGTTAATATTGTCTGTCTGAAATGAGAATCTAACCACACAAATTGCATTTAACGAGTCATCAATTAATTTATTATTATTATTATTATTATTATTATTATTATTATTATTATTATTATTATTATTATTATTATTATTATTATTATTATTTGCAGTGGCGAAGCGTAATCCCACAAGTAGGATAGGCCCGATAAACTAATATTTCCATTCAGCTCCACTACAAATATTTTGAAGTGCAGTTCATATTTTCTTCTGTCTGATATTTGCAAGGGGATGACAGGAATTTCCTCCTCATTTGCTGATTTCATTTCCTGCATATTTGAAAATGGAGAGAGAGGAAAAGAAAGTATATTCTTACTGCTAGCTGTCAAATTTCTTGGATCAGTGTTTGATACTTGCATCTTACACTTTAAAGTAAGTACAATACTGCATTTAATTAATGCATAACGTGATAATGACTTCACTAGAAATGTTAATGCTCAGAAGGAATTTCATTTGAATCAACGCAAGATATTTAATATTCTATTCTATGCAGTGCATATTTACGGGGGTGACTTCAGGACTTAAATACTCACCGAAATTTTATCGCAGTTTTCTTTTTATTGTTTTATATATATTGCAGAGTTTTCACATTTCCAGGAATGAAGTTAGCAAAGTCCCTCCCGAAACAAGGAAAGTCCCTCGAAACAAAATCTTAAATACTCCACTCATTCTATGAAATGGAAAACCAAACTAAAATTACACACAAATATTATTTTATCCTGTGTGGTAGCCTTTGGTAAATTTATACATACGACGTTTAATGTACCAGACTTACATTTTACTAGCTATTCTGGACCAGGCCCCATGTAGGAAAAAAAATACAGTTACTCTGAATAACTCCTGAGAGTATATACCTAAGTTAAACAAGTTATCACTAATAGAGATACGTAATTCTACACAGAAGCTTCTTACTCTGTGTAAAGGAAATCATTTTATAACATTATTAGCATTGACAGATGTCTTCAACGCTAAAACTATACCCCCAGAGGCGAGCCTTCGCACCTTTCCAAAAATGCGTGCAATCCCCAGCGATAATAGCTTCGCTCCCTGAGCAACATAGCCCGTAAGCCTGTCAAGCGAGCTCGTGAGGCTCAGACGGAAGGGTCTCCAAGTGTTTCCAACCTGCTATTTTTTAACCGAGAAAACAGAAATGATAGAGTATTGACTTTATTTCATAAGAAATCAAAGATAAAGACGATAGAAAACAAGGTAGGCCAGGCCTCAGAGCCTCAATAATTTCTCATAGTACGCTTCGCCACTGTTCTTTTGTATGTTTTAACGCCATTTAAAGCAGAAAATATTATTCAGCCTTTATGGTGGAATGTGGAAGACAGAACGCAAGTTTAGTGATCTTTCTAAATTTGGAAATTTGAAAGCACAATTGAAGTCATTAACGTTATTAATTGTTTAGCAAGTTATTCATGGAATGTAGTCAGTAAATCTCTGAATGGCGTTGCCGAACCGTTAATCAAAAAACATGAAATGTCTCAATTATCCGAGACTGCCGCGAAAAATTCTTTAACCCTGCTGTATTCACACTCAATTATTTTTCATAAGTAGTCTCTACGAATTGACACTACGCATACAAGTAAGTACTCTAAGTTCTAAAGGGGCCCATACACTATCAGTTTTAACTGATCAGTCCAACTGAGTTAGAAACTGACTTAATCGATCGTACGATGAACTGAACTGATAGTGTGTGGAGTACCTTCAGTTCAGTCCTTCAGTTCCTTCAGTTCAGTTGCTTCAGTTTCATCAGATGTTCTGTGGGGTTCACTTCAAGTTCCTTTGAAATACCAAAGCTTTGGAACGTACACTTTCTCACCTCCAGTCCCCGATTGCTTGCATTCGTTCACTTTCCACAGTTCCTTCCTAAACAGTCGTTCTTTCAGAAAAAAATGTTCCGGGGGGCACACTTAGTATTCCGGGGGGTACTGCTGGAATTATTCTATGTATTATTATATTATAGACGTATTCTTTTTGTCTCCTCCGGGGGGGCACTCTCAAAGCTCCAGGGAGCATGCTTCTCAAAAACATGTCTGGAAGAAACCCTGTTCTTAAATGCCGACCGTAGGTTGTTTATTTTTTTAATAACAATATCACGTGTCGCCTGGGATTCCAACTCTTTTAATTTTGTAACACATCATACGCGTCCGCCCCTTTTATTTATTTATTTATTTTTTTAAATACCTATTCGCATAATGCACCTACCTATGTTGCATGTCCCAGAATTCGTGATGCATGGTAGGCTTCAATAAAACCAACAATTCCTCATTTTTATTATTAGCTGCCATTATGAGACCTGAACTGAGACAACTGTGTGTTTCCTTCAGTTAATAGCACAGTTATCGTAGCAAAAGACGGTTCGTTTGTTCAGTCCAAATAACCGCATGAAGAACTGACTGAACTGAACGAATTCCTTCAGTTCACACAGTTTTTTGTTCAGTTCTGAAGTCACTATTATGTTTTCCTCCAGTTAAACTGATAGTGTATGGGCTCTATAAAAAATAAAAATGAATTGCATTTAAAAAATCAATATTTCCAGCAATAGTGGATGTTTCGAACAGCAACTCTACTCTCATAAGCAGAAGCCGATTGTTGAAAGGTATGAAGAACGGGAATTGGGAAGAGTGATTTGTGTTGTAGTAAATTACATTCATTGTTCACTGTGGAGTGAGAATCTGCGGACGACCACTGGAGGGTTAATTACGAGAAAAATGAAAAAGAAAACCCAATCCAACAACTGGAAATACAATAGGCCCTACAGTAACAAGGTGGAAACTTAGTGACAAGTTTGCAGTACAGCATTTTTTTCTTTCTTTATTTTAGTGATTCAGACATGGAGCAAAGATATTTTAAAGATTTTATTACGTTTTTGTGTACAATAAAACAGTTTTTAGGTTCAAATATTTTTTTCGTGTTTGCACCTCATTTTTAGTCTTTTTTCTGGTTATCCGCAATTTTCACTACCTGCGATGGCCTTGACACCCAATTCCGCCTGTAATCGGGAATTTACTGTATTATTGCCCTTTAACGGATGTATAGTTTTTCTTCCAGAACGTTGACAATTCCTGGTTTTCAGCTTTTTAAAGGTACTTTTCCTTTTCCTCACATTGTGGCTTGATTTTCCCTCAATAAGGGAAATTTCCCTCGAGTTGGCAAGCGTTAACGAGAAAAGAAGGCAGCACGTGAATTGTCAACCAGTGGACGTCGCGTGCGCACACTTTGGACCGGACTGACCCCGTCCACACGCAATCTGCCATCGTGTAGTTCGTTGTTTATAAACACGTAGCTTGTGACGTAGAATAAATCCCTCCCTTCCACTCTCTCTTGAGCTAAGTAAAGTAATTCTCATTTCAGCATGGGGCAATTTGTTTTGTTCTGCCTGTTGCAGCAGTCGCTTGAGTTGATTTTGTGCGGAGATAGTGAATGAAGAGCGTGCAGTGTTATCAGAGCAAAGAAACAGTGTTTGTGATAAGTAGCGTGTGATAGTAGTTTTCCTACCTACACAACGGGCTATCAATCACACTGTCGGTAAGTCAAGCCTAGTTTAAAATACTGTCATCTTGCGAAACAAAGAAGAAAATATAATACAATTATCACAATAGAGCAGCCAAATTGTAAGAAATATTGGCTGAGCATTGCATTTCAAAACTTTGTAAGGTTCTCCAAACATAATATAGGCTTATACTACAGCGTTTTCCCTTTTTATATTTTGTTTCTTGCATAGCAAAAATATTACACAAATTTAAATTTGCATAGGAAGTTTCATATAATATTTTCTACAGCAAAACAACATTATTATTATTATTATTATTATTATTATTATTATTATTATTACAGTAGACACTCGACTACTCGGCCTAATTTGTCGAAAAAAAAAGTAACTTCCTACCCACCGACACTATTTTCATACCTGATATTCATATTTTCTGATATCTGAGGTAAGTATTTATAAATATTTCTTGACTAGCCTACTGTACTCTACGTTTTAAAAATTTACTAGAAAAAAAATGTCTAAGAAAAAAGTACTGCCAAATTTTTAAGATAATTTTTACAATGTCTAAACTTAATTAGAGGAAACATAAAATGATGTACGTATAGTATACAAGCCTCAATTTTAAAATTATCTAAGCATTAACGTTAAACGTAGAACTAATTCTTTTTTTTTTTAATGATTTAAACTTATTTTACTGTTCGTTGAGAAAAGATTCCACAATGTAACAAAGCAGGCCAAACAAAAGAAAATCGAAAATCACAGATTTTAGTGTTTAAGAAAGTTCTTGGTAGATGACTGTTTTTCCTCGGCAAAGTCGCACTTTCATGAATGCGTTAGAAGTTATCTAAATCGTTCAAACATATTCCTCACTCTACTACGGAGATTCTTTTTCTTTTCTTTCTTTCTTTCTTTCTTTCTTTCTTTTTTTTTTTTTTGAACTAGGCCTGCTAGTCGAAACTCTGCTTTAACTAGTTTATATATATATATATATATATATATATATATATATATATACGAGGTATGGCAATTAAATAACGAGACTGGTGTCATAAATGTGATGTATTGCAAAGAAAGTTACAATTGATTGTTATCCCCTTCAATATACTCCCATCCCCTATCTATACACCGCTGCATACGCAGGCGCGGATCCAGGACCGACTTCTGGGGGGGGGGAGATGTCATACTGCTACTTTTAAGGGCTTCAAACTCTGGGATGGGTTTTATATATATATATATATATATAATATAAGAAAGTTTCGTCTTCTGGAGGGACGATCGCCCCCCTGGATCCTCCCCTGTGCATACGTGCCTTCCATTGTTCAAAGCAATGTTGTAGGTCATAAGACGTCACCCTGTTCAACAACTCTGCCGTTTTTCGTTTCACCTCTTCCACAGACTGAAAATGTGTTCCCTTCAATGCACTTTACACTTTTGGGAATAGATAAAAATCACAGGGAGCCAGATCTGGGGAATACGGAGGATGGTCTAGCACAGGAATGCGCTTGGCTGCTAAAAATTGCTTCACAGAAAAGGCATTATGGGCAGGCGCATTGTCTTGGTGGAGGATCCATGCATCGTTCTTCCACAAATCCGCGGTCTCTTCTTCCTTATTCTTTCCCTAAGCTTGATTAGGACTTCTTTGTAGTAGGTCTGATTTACCGTTTGACCCTGAGGCACCCATTCCGTCATGATGATACCCCTGATATCGAAAAAAAAAAAAAACGATGAGCATTGTCTTCACTTTCGACTTGCTCATTCGTGCTTTTTTCATTCTTGGCGATGTGGGAGTCTTGCAGTGCATGGATTGACGCTTGGTCTCGGGGTCATATTGGAAAATCCATGTTTCATCACATGTGATGACACGTATTAGCAAATCTGGTTCTGCTTTGAGTCGTTCCATGACGTCACAGCAAATGGTCTTTCGAATGTGTTTTTGTTACTGAGAGAGATTTTTCGGGACAATTTTTGGACAAACTTTTGTCATGTTTAAGTTATCATGCAAAATTTGTCTTACTGCCTCTTTGTTAATGTTCGTCATGTCTGTGATCATCCGAATGCTCAGAAGTCTGTCTTTCCGCACGAGTTCATTAATTTTTTTGAACATTTTCGTCCGTTCTTGAACTCAAAGGGCGGCCGGGTAGTTCATCATCTTCAACCTCCAACCTACCTTCTGAAAATCGTTTGTGCCATTCGAAAACTCGCGCACGTGACAGCATTATCATCATACACCTCTTTTAACATTGCACAACATTCCGCCGTGTGTGTGTGTTTTTTTAATTTCACCAGAAATTTAATGTTAATGCGCTGCTCAACTTAAATGTTCACCATGATTCCAGCACTACTACAGAACACTGTCCTCTTCATGCAAGCCTGCAAAGAAAAGAAAAGCTTTCAAAATCATGAAACAAGTGGTGGTTGCTCAGGAAGATTCAAGATCAACAATACATCATTAGATACCTCCCCCCCACGATCCTGCATGACAGTAGGTGGGCAGTTTCGATATTTAATTGTCACACCTTATATATATATATGAGTGTTTTATGTGGACACGCAATGAAATAAAAACGTTTTGCACGTCACGAACAATTACAGAATGGCCACAACATCCCATCACCTTTATCATACACCATAGTGCATTATCACGTAAGGTCTGGGCTTCGTGGTGGCCACGTAACTGGCGCTGGCAACACTGGTGACCGAAGACCAGTCCAGAGCCTACAAAACGCCTCATGAAGATAATGCATACTCTAACGGCACAACGACAGTTGCCCTTTCTTGTTTCTTGCTAAAGCCAACGTGTTTTCTTAATTCCATGCTCTTCTAAGAGGAGGACAAACCGATTTCGCGACATATCTAGATACCACGGTTGGTTCAGAACAATGTTAAAGAGGAACGGCTCAAATAGGCGTCTCCTGTGCATGGGGGGGGGGGGGTATCATTACATGTGAGGGTTAATTTGCAACTCTTCGTAGAAAAGTTGATTTCCTTTGCTTTTCTTTAGAAACATCCATGATTGAGAACTCCGGAAGATCAAAAACTAATCTGAAAAGATCATTTTACCACGTCTTGGTATTGTGTAGAACACTTCAAGGAGAGCTGGTAGTATCCCCTTCCTTCGACCCATGTCGTTATCAAATAATTCTTGAACAAGTGTAAGAGGATGTGCAGGTGCCTGTGCATTGTCGATCGGAGTATATTAAATTCAACAGATGATTTATGTGTCCAGTGTGTTGGCGATTGGTGTACGGACAGTCAACACTGCATGTTTCTCTTCTGGTGGAAGGTCCTTTTCTTATTCTTGACGTCACTTGTAGAGAAGACTTGTGTTCCCATTTCAAGAGCATTTGTATCGAGCACGGTGGCTCAGTGGTAAAGCGCTTACGTCTGGTGCATGGGATCTCTGGTTCGATCCTCGACCAAGTAAGCTGTGATGGACAACATCGTATTCGTGGGTTTTCTGGCGGTGTTCCCGTTTCCTCCCACATTCTCATTCCACAAATTCTTCCATCATTCACATCCGTGTCTCTGAGTCTAAAGGGAGCAATCGTAGGACGTTAAGCTGGAACATTTGATTTCATTTCATTTTCAAAAGGATTTATTTCGGATCCGGTTGAAACCACGACACAAAGTCACTAACTTACACGCACTTCTGACATAGAGTAGATTTTTAGTTTAATATCCCTTTCAGCAGCGAGGCTATATAAGACAGGATCTACTGATTAACGTGAAATCCCAACCACATGAGTTTCCGCCGCGAATCAGTGTTTTCTGTTTGATTTCTCTCACGCACCCAACAACTCACAATAAAACGTTCTTCAATAGTGTAAGTGAACAGTTCAACCATTGTTTTCTTCATAGGATTTTTATGTAACCAAAAAATATCGTGTATTTAGGACTAATGAGACTTTAAGTCTGGCTTGTATGATGATGAAAATCCAATTAGAGAAAAGGTAATTACAATTTTATTTTTGAAAGGAAGTAATAACTTTGAAATTACATATTCCATGAAATGACCCCTTTGTTTTTATGACAAAAAAACACAACTTAATTTCACATGAATATTCAACTCATATTGCAGACAAATAGATTTGCATACAAAATCTCCCCACCTGAACTTCGCACTCAGAATCTTGTTTGGCCTAAACCTCTCTGTCGAAAATCTCGCGGTACAAATGATAGAACGTCGTGGAACGTTTGTTTTTACAAACAAGCTGCAACCATGGGGAGGGGAACAGCAGGTCCGAAGTCTCAAAACTTCGTAACTCAACATACATTTGCACACTTTGTAAATAAAACTATTCTTTTTTAACAAGGAAATGATTGTTTTTTGTAAGTGAAAGAATACAGATGAACCGTAAAATCAAATTTTAATGCTATTTCAATCTACTTCTATTATATTATTTTGAAAATGTAGGTGGAAGTACTTTATATTTATTTATCGTGTTTTCCGGTGCTGAATGATACCGTTCAGTACTCTGGTACTTGTACCAATTATGGCCCGGGTCCCTAATATGGCCCACCAACCATATTTCTGGAGATTTACGTTGGTGCTACAAGATGACAATATAAAATATGTCCTCTGAGCCGCACAAATATGTATACGCTTTTCTTGAGGACATAGTTTGTATTGTCATCTAATAGCACCAACGTAAAACTGCAGAGATATGGTGGGTGGGCCATATTAAGGACCCGGGCCATAATCGGTACAAGTACCATAGATAGGCATAGTGGCTTGTAGTATTGCACCCCCCAAAGCTTTGGACCCCTCCCAACAAAAAATTCCGGGTGCTCACTTGCTTACGACAATATTTCGTACGGACAAAATATCGGCATAGTGATGTGTTTATGTAGAATGTTCAAAATATTACCGTATGTAGATTAAAAAATAATAAACATTAAAATATACTAAAAATTAACACATTTATATTAAAATAACTTCAAAAGAAATTTTCAACGTACACGTGGAAAATAATATTACAATAAATGGCCAGACATGAAAGATAGTAAGTAATTTTACTAATGTTAAGATAATGACAAGAAAGATTCCTTAACAGTTACTTCCCCGTCTAGATTAATTACTCCCTTAAAAAAACAAGAAAAAAAAGAAGTATGCAGTAGACGTGAACAAATAATTTAACTGAAGTAGATACGATTACCCCTAATTTGTATTTATTTTACAATTATACATACATCTAATTATTTTAAACTTGCAAATATTTTATGCTAGTAAGTATTTCTGGTACTTTATTATTATTATTATTATTATTATTATTATTATTATTATTATTATTATTATTATTATTATTATTATTATTATTATTATTATTACTTCAGAAACTCATTGCATACCTCGTATACATATGTTTTTTTGTCTTGATTTTTAAACTACTACATGAAGCTCAAACTTTGAAATGATGTTTTTTTTTTTTTACTTTAACGTCCCACACTTATAGCCTTTAGGAGAAAAGAGACGAATGACTCATAAATGTAAATGATTGTGAATTTTGTACTGTCTCACCGGGAATCGAATTCAGGACCACGTTCAAAAAAGGCGCGCGCGCTAATCATTAAATCAGCGGGGAGCGACCAATAAAATTCAGAGAAAATTTCTACGATACAAATAACAACACGAGGAAATTGTTTGGCATATTCTAAAATACCGCCAGATTACCAGTATATCTTTCAAATGATAGTACGTGAAATTATTACCATATTTTGCAACGATATTTAGCTATAGGACAATAAGGAAAATAGTTCGTACCTTATGATAACAAAGCTTGTGGTCAAACTTGTTTAAACTTGTTTCATTTATGCTGTTAAAGATATAATAAAGTGAGGAAACATAAGTGATTGAAGTGTACTTTTAATTTCTGCAAAATGAATGATAAGTATTAAAGTACAAAGTTTAAAACTAACGAAAATAGTTTAATTTATTGAAATAACTGTCGTGATGAGTTTTGATGATTATTAAAGTAATTTTAATCGAACTGGGACCACAATATTTAATTATATATATGTGTGTTACACAGGGGTGGATCCAGGACCGACTTCTGGGGGGGGCGGTGGGTTGTCATACTGCTACTTTTAAGGGCTCTAAACTTTGCGATGGGTTTTATTTATATAGCGTATGTAAAATAAGAAACTTTCCTCTTCTGGAAGGGGGCGATTGCCTCGATCGCCCCCTTCGGATCTGCCCCTGGTGTTACAATTCCTAATCAACAGGGCCCGGATCTTGTTGACAAGTCAACTTTTTTCTGTTACGCATAGGACAAGGCAAGTTCAAATAAAAACGTTATCCATCAACTCTAGGTTCTAAAAATATAGTTTTTTAGGGTCAACTTTTGGTCACTTTTTGCTGTTTTGAAATTTCAGGTCATTTTTTAATATTTTAAGGTAACTTTTAGGTCACTTATGGTCTTTTTATTCTTTTTTTCTACATAAGGAAATCTTTAAATGAACACGGTTTACGGATGTGGAAAGGACGAAGTTGAATAATCTCTTTTCTTACCCCCTGACTATTTGAGTGGAAAAACTGCATTCTTAACAAGCTAATGAAAACTAAAGTGTAGCTGGTTAACAAAAGGTGGGGGTTGGTAGGTGGCTAAACAGATAGTTTTGGGTTATTGACCACAAAGAATGTGATGACGTGAATAACTAAAAATGCATTAGAAGGTTTTTATCTATTATTTTTATGTAGTCTAAACTTGCAAAGTTTCATTGTTTAAGAGTGCTTCCTAGTTTCAACTCGGGAGTGAATTGCTTTCAATACTTACAATACCGTACAATGGACTGATCAATAGAAATGATCAATGGACTGCAACTAAGTAAAACAATACTTTTTGAATATGAGTGAGAAATGTTAATTAAAAATCCAATGGATATTAAAAAATGTCAATGTTTAATGAAATAAAAGTTTGAGAAAACGTAAGTTTTAAGGTCAATTTTTGTGATTTTTAGGGTCATTTTACAGGAATTTAATGTCATTTTATAGGTCACTTTTTAATTTTTTTTAGGTCAACAATCCGGGTCCTGCTAATCAATATAGTAAGAAAAAAAAGTCGAAATATGCCTGCAAGTATGCATTAAAAATTGTGAGAATGCACGCTAAAGATTATGTATTAAAATATGCAGCATATAAGTAAATATCCAATAATTGTGCTCTAGCTTTCCTTCAACAAATCTATTATATCTTCCACTGTAAATGGCCATGTTCAATGTGTGAAGTAGAACTGTCCCTTTGTGCTAAAATAACGATTGAAAGCACAAATTTATAATCACAATTGCTGAGTTGCTATACAGAACTACCTATCTTTATTATTATTATTATTATTATTATTATTATTATTATTATTATTATTATTATTATTATTATTATTATTATTATTATTATTATTCACTTTACTTAACATAATCTTGTACACAGAAAATATTATTCCTATATCACAAGTTTTCAGTGAGCAATTTTTCATGTGCTGAAATATCACTTGTTTAAAAAAAAAAAAAAAAATCCAAAGTTTTTGAGTGACCCCGCGTAGCGTAGTTGCTAACATTCTCGCCTTTCGTTCGAGCGGTCACCTCTTCAATTTTTGGGTGGGGATATTCGGTCGAAAAAGTGTAAAAGGTTTTTCAGGCCAGCAATCCTGAGTGAACTTTTTCATGGGTTTCCGTCATTTACACTAGGGAAATGCCGGGATGGTACTTAACATAATGGTCCCAGGACACTTCCTTTCTTCATCTATCATCAGCCATAGATGTCGAAATCCCAGAAATCTAATTCCTAGTTCGAAATTCTTGATTTGTTGTTCCTTGAAACTTCTGTCTGATACAAATTTCAGCCCTCCTTAATCGCAGCAATTGACTCTGTCTTTGTATGAATGCTTCTCGAATTGCCCTGGAATTTGCGTTGTTACTGATCGGTGGAGAGTTGTAAGTTACATTCTTCCTATTCTGTTCTTTGCTTCGGAAATTAATTCAAGTGAACTTTGAAAACTGTAGATCTAAGGTGACGTTTGATACTCCGTACATTGCAAGCTATCAGTGCTTTGTGAATCCACTTAAGTTGTTTGGAATCCAAGCAATTCAGTGTCTAAAATGTAAAAAGCTATTACGACAAGTATTTCAGAGTTTATGAGGCATGACTTAATGTTTACAGCGTTGTCATTTTGGGAGCGCAGCATTCATTGCTGCTCCAAGTTTGAGTAATATATTTATATTAATTAATTGTATATTAATATAATAATAAAAAGACATGTAACTCATGTGTCAGTGGAGAACCTTTCCTCTCCTCTCCCCTGCCCCAAAGCAAAATCTGAAATAACGTTCCTGATTGTTTATCATCTGATCTGCGATGTTTATCGCGACACGTTGACTTTGAATGCATATTTCTTGACGATGGAGAAATTTCCTAACAAGAACAATTTCAGCCAATATTGTTTGTAAGCAATTTTTTTATGGGCGAAGAAATTGAGCGATTTTGGATAGAGAGGAGACACGATCAATCGTCTTGGGCTTTCGGAATTTGGATTCTGTTAACAAAATACATGGAACCCATAACCTTTGGGTTCGCTGCACACAACTTTTAGTTGTGTGTGTGTGTGTGTGTGGCTATGAATCAATTGCCAAGAAGGTGTTACGTAATATTAGACCATCTCCTGAAGTTAGGCCTAATGATTTGAAAAATCTGAAGGATTTACAATTTCCAACTAAATAAATGTGATGATTTATCTGTTTGCTTTAGGACATATTTGTTTAATTTTTAAAATCTTGCACTTAGCTCAGAAATGATATGTGATCATCATAAGATATAGATTAAGGTGTATATAATTGACGTGACATACACATAGTGTTGACGTAATCCGAAATGTCACCAGTCATCATATGATCTCATAGCGAGAGAGCTTCGATTCCTTCCCCTTTTTTTTGCGCGGAATCGAAAATAAGATATCCATGTTGTTTCCTTTAGTAAAGATTATCTGAAATAGAGAGAACCGTGATCGTTGGTCTATTAGCTAGCACGTTGCTGGGTACGATTCCTTGTGAGAAAGCATTTAAATTTTAGCAGTTGTTTGCATTTTACGTTTAATTGTAGCTCCACATCTCATGTAGTCTTGGTGTTCAGAATGAACGCTAAACTTTCAACAACAATTTAAAGAAAGAGATTGAAAATTTTAAAATGGAGATGTGGAGAAGGGATTTGGGAGTTGGAAACAATTAATAACGGCAATGAGCAGTGCAGATGATGTCACTGAACACGTATTATGTACAGTACTTACATGTATACAGCTGAACAGTGTCCCATCATGTTCATTTATATGCACATCAGCCGAGGGACATCGTAGGGGTATTCAGTATTGAGTTTTATGTACTGACTCTCGGAAGGTTTCAATGTTGAAAAACCTAAAAAGATTACATAATTTTTATTGATGGCACAACTTTGGAAAGTATTCATCTAATACTAAAAAATTATAGTAGCCTATATCTATTCTTAGCTCAAGAAGCAGCTAAGTTGTAATGTACACCACGTGAAGGAGACTGGTTTTTGATAACAACCTAGCAAGTTAAATTTTACCAAGCCTATTTTACATCAAATTAAATAAAGATTTTTAAAAAATAAATTAACATTTGAAAATATAAAATATTTAAGTCTTTATATCTGTCGACTAGAAAGTCTTTAAATTCCATTCAGAATTGTATTTCACGATTAGTATTCCACAGATTACTATTTTCCATCCTGAGTATTATACGAACTCGCAGATCTCAAAAGCACTGTGTGTAGTCTGGCAGGATGATACACATAATTGAGGCGATCTACGTAAAAAGGGCCAATATGTAAGTTTGCATATTCTTGTTTTCTTATGTCAAAAGGTTCAATAGTGCCAGTTTCATGTGAATACCTTAAAAAATGAGGGTGGTATATTCTTCTGATGCCACAAGTAGTCAAAAGTTTTCTGACGACTAAGTACTGTGCAACGGTTTATGATAAGGATGCGCTTCAACATTTTCCGGTCCAGAGGACATAGCTTCTCCCACTGCGACCGACACTTTGGTCTGATCAGAAAGAAAAAAATTGCAAAAAAGTGATTGGTAATTCAAACTCTCATCTAACGTGGTGTTGTGGAGGGAAAATCAATCAAATCTTACGTAGACCGCCTCAATTACTTCAATATGGAGACATGAAGAAGCTAATTTTTATCACCTCCATCAATGCATTTGGTTTCTAACTATTGATCGTCTAGATCGTGGCCAAAATTAATTCTGATCCATTTAATGGTTGTTGAGATTCTTTTGTCTTCTGGAAGGACAGACAGAGTCAGTATGTTTAAAAGTTTTTGGTAAATCCAAGTGCTTAAAATCTCGCATACAAGTGATTTTCTTAATTTATTGAGAATATATAAACCAATAGTAGTGTAACATTAAAATGGAATAGAAAGTTGTTTATAGGGGAAGAAATGTGTGTAGTATGGAAAGGAAAGCTTATAGAATAGGTAACATTAGCATATTGAAAATATCCAGTAAAGGGGATAGGGACTCCGAAACTATTGGTTGTTGGTGGCCAGCGAAATGCTACAAATGATACAATAACTGAACCACGAACTATCGCTGCTTAATAGGATATCTATTTTCTACTCTGCACAAGGCATTCAAGGAATCTGCTGCATACAGGAAATTTTACAATTTTAGTTGCTGGTAATTGTAAAGGACAGGGGCGGATCCAGGGGGGCAATCGCCCCGATCGGCCCCCCCAGAAGAGGAAACTTTCTTATTTTACATATATAAATAAAACCGATCCCAAAGTTTGGAGCCCTTAAAAGAAGCAGTATGACAACCCCCCCCAGAAGTCAGTCCTGGATCCGCCCCTGGTAAAGGATATGTAAAATCCAAAAGACTAAGCGCATCCATACTCGGCTTTGTTAGTATAATTTAAATACTATAATATATGAGTAACCAAATTAGTATATCTTGATATGTACTTCCAAGAAATGAATACCCTCCAGAAATCCTGGGGAGCAACTGTCCTTTGCCTCCCGCTGTAGGCGACCATATATACTACGCATGTGATTTATTCTCCATGTTTAGTGATTATTCCTTCTTCGACCCACAGGTGTGTTTCTTTCATTCTCTAAGCATATTAATTTCTTTTCTTTGCAATACACTGTTATTGATAATATTTGCAATTTTTCTCAAATACCATATTAATTTTTAGTCTTAGCATTTACAAGTAGAGTGTGCACAACCAAGTTTAAAAGCAATTTGCTTTCCAATTAATTTATGAAATTTGACGAAACGTAATATGTTAATTACACATTATCTGCACTTTTGCTTTCAATTAGTTTTTTTTTTTCCTTCAAATATTTGCATACGGCAACGTAGAAAGATGACAGTGCGTAAAATCGTCGAAGTTAAAGGAGAAAATATTGTGCATATTGTACTCGTAAACAGCAGGATGTGTAGCCCAAATTAAAAATTTAAACGAGGTCTCTATGTTTTATTTCATTTTGTGGTTATTTATATTTTAATCTGGTGCAGGTGCGCACTCAGAAATTTTTGTTGGGGGGGGGTCCAAGCTTTACGGAGCTCCGAGCTTTGGGAAGGGGGGGCAATACTACAAGTCACTACGTCTGTCTAGTATTGAACGGGTATTATCCTGGACCCGAAAAGATTATAAGTAATTTAAAATATTTCCACCTATATTTTCAGGAAAAAAAAGTTATAGAATGTTTTCTAAGAGAAAGAGTACATATGAAGTGTAAGAACAAATGTTCATGCAACATCAATCATTTCCCTGTTAAACAATTATAGGGTTATTGGGAAAGTGTACAAATATATGTTGAGCTAGGAAGTTTGAGGGAGGGGTTCGGACCCGGTGATCCCCGTGATTACGCCCCTGATCTCGTTATGCCTTACTCTGTATAAATTAATTACCACTTTCAACCCTATTTAGGAAAAAAGAGAATGTATATATATATATATATATATATATATATATATATATATATATATATATATATATATATATAATCGCGAACCGTGACACCTACAAGACACGTGGCGTCACCCAACTCAAAACGCTAAGCGCGCGATTGGGCTGTGTGTTATTCTAATACCTTGACTAGTACACATTTGGTCGTAATGAAAAGACAAAATAAATTTGCCTTATTTCGTTATTCAAATTTCATGGAGTGGATGACCTTAAAAAGAGTCTCAAGGCTTGTTGATAGTGAAAGTGGTTTTGCAGATTTAGAAAGCAAAAGAAAGTTCCCACTTGGCACACGTTTCATGGAGGTCAAAGCCGATATGCAAAGGAAATGTTCATTTCAAGAGAAAGGGTTTCAACAGAGGCGTGCTATCTTCAGAGGCACTTACTTTGTTTTCCGGGTTCTATTTCGCTTTAAAAGTATCTTTATCATTCAGAAAGTTACGCTCATGAACGAAGATTTATAGAATCGAACAACACACTTCGTTCTGTAAAAGAGGCCTAAAAAATTCCACCATTCATTGATCGGAGTTTGACAAACTTTTCGTCATAGAGGCTGTGTGGGACAAGACCTAGCCTAGAAGTGGCATGCAACTATAACGAGTAAAACTTTTACTTTTAAGGAGCCATAGTGGCCCAGTGCTTGAGTCCTCATCTATGGTACGTGGGTTCCTGGTTCGATCCCCGTGCAAGTAAGTATTCCCGTTTCCTCCCACATTCTTATTCCACAAATTCATCCATCATCGTCTCCCTTTGCCTCAAGGGCATAAACGTGGGACGGGAAACTGAAAGTTCTCATTTTTTTTCACTTTATGCTATAATGCTGATTTTCCCTTTTAGCTATCATAGCATTATAGGGTTTTTTCACTTTATAATAGCATTATAAGGTTTTTCACTTTATGCTATAATTCTGATTTAATAGCTAGTACGCGCGGCTTTCATGCACAGAGTATCGGGTTCGATTCACAGTAGGAGAGCATTGTGCGCATTACGGTGGTTCGGCTTCCATTTCAAACTGTAGATCCACGTCTCTTTAGCCTTGGTTCTGAAACGAAACACGAAACTTCAATAACCAGGCAAACAAAAACTATAACTTCGATTTTCATGCAAAACTTTGAACCGCTACCGAAACCGACTCTTCATCACACTCACAGAAAGGCGTGTAATTAAGTCAGATTCTGTGAGTCTATATTGAACACTCTGCTGCTGTAAAATATGAGCAAGAATAATGTACAGGAATGCGAAACTCGTACATAAAATTAAAAAAAATAAAAAAAAAGAAAGAAAGAAAGAAAGGTACCGGTGTACATGAACGCCTTTGTTTTAGAATGGAGAGGTTCCGTGTTTGAAAACTGGACAAGGTATCATAACAGAGGACTCTAAACAGGTTTTAGTCAGTCGTACCAGGTGGATTGATTGCATTGGAGCAGTGTTCGTAGTTTGAGGAAAATTTCTCCAATCTAGGGAAATTTCGTAGGTAAATTTAGTAAAAAGGGGAAAAGAGATTTTTTTTTCTTTAGATAAAGCATGGGAATCCACTGAAATTCTCGCGCAGATTAGTTGACCAATACAAATGTTTAAACTTTTCTTTGTTTTTCAGGAATGAACGAATGCAATAGCAATAGCGTGTACGTGTGTGGGTGTATCTTTTGAAAGTAGCGTAATTTGTACCGATTCTTGGCTGGGTGTATTTCTATGTATTTTTTTTTCTTAAAAAATGAAAGAAAAAGAAACAGAAACCAAAAAATGTGATTGGCACTTCCTTTAATATAGCTAAATTAATCTTATCAGATAACTTCTATCATAGGAGTTAGACACTCAATAAACTAGGGAAAAATTTGTCAGTCGAGGGAAATCTTTTAAGGAATCCTATGAACAATGCAACGGAGTTCAGCGTCTATTTTCAATATTCCATACAAAATATTTTATGAGTTGAGTTGAGTTTATGAGCTGAGTTTTTATGAGTTGAGTTGAGTTGAGTTTTTTTCAACTCCTTATTCAAGGTTCCACAAAATAGTATTTTCTTTCTCCTAAACGCTTGTCTCACAATTCCTATCTTTGATTTTATTTCACGTTCGCACTTCATATCATCACTAATAATACCACCCAGGTATCGAAAACTAGACACCTGTTCTATTTTCTCCCCTTCTCCTCTTATATTTGACACTGACCGCTTCGTTCCAGTCACCATGGCTTTTGTCTTTCTAACATTTATTCTCATCCGATATTCTTCACAGCCTTTCCTCAAGTTTTCTACTTAACATCTTATTGATTTTCTTTTCAGATTCCGCAATAATTAAGCTTCAATAAGTTTTACTAAGTCTCTATAAAGTGGGGGCGAGTGTAGCTAAGAGCTAAACCAACAGTCTGTCAAAAGTCGTGTTTTCTGTATTCTCAACGAACTTAAAAAGTTTGTTACTGATTCTCAATGTCTGTGTGCCTGTTATTTGCGAATTTTTCAATTTTGAGCCCTCCATTTGATACAGCATCAAAAACTATCTGAAAAAGTGGTAGAATTTTCCGTTCCGGAGATATTGGCCAAAATAGTTTCTATTCCAGGAGATTTAAGGTAAGTGTAAGTCAAAGATAGATGGTATTTTGCGAATTCTTCACTCTTGAACCCTCCATTTTGAGCATGTATCTTGTAAAATAACATATCGTAGAATGTTTTAACAGAACTTAAATAAAACATGGAAAAAGATTAGTAATCAAGAAAATTATAAATGCATAGATATATTACAAACAAGAATTATTTAATGACTATAATAATATAGTACATAGAACAATTTGTATAAAGCCTGTAGAAATTAATAAGAAAAAAATAATTCTTTTTAAGTTTGTTCTGGCAATGCTGTTGGAGTATTCTCAACTGTTTCTTCCTGATATCAAGCATGAATTATGAGCACAAACTGTTGCAACGGAATTTTAAAAATACTCTGTTTGTGTACTTTATTATTCCCTGTTTCTGCGTGAATTCCGCTGAGACAAGGCTTCCAAATGCATGCAATGTTCATGCGACATCGCATGTCTTTTATGTATAACATTGCATGTGTTTGAAAGCATTGACTGAGTGACATTGGCGTACAAAATGAAACCAATGTTGGATTATATAATTGTTATTCCTTTGTTAAAGGATCTGCTTTCTTGACACTGTAGGAAATGGAACCGCCATTATATCGAACGAATGTGCATACTTACCTGACATCAACTAAATAATTACTTTTCCTATAGACAGAGTCCAGTGCAGTGGTTCTCAAACTTTTGTGACTGACGGCACACTTTACTGAACGCGACACATTTGTTTCATACTTTTATTATAAATAATAATAATAATAATAATAATAATAATAATAATAATAATAATAATAATAATAATAATAATAATAATAATAATAATAATAATAATAATATCTATTATAGTAGTGAAACCAATTAGTTTTTATAATGACACTATATAGCACTGAACATTATTGCTACCACTGGAGGTGTTGACTGGTACAATCTGTTTCGGTTTTAAATAATTACTATTAAGTTCTTCATGATTTTTAAATTTTAAAATTTCGCGACACACCTTAGGAGGCTGCGTGACATATCGGTTGAGAACCACTGGTCTACTGATTTGGTGTTAGTAGGTTTCGCGTATGAGGAGAGCCTAGAAGTGTCCCAACATGAAAATATTCTGTAAGTATTAGGAATCTCAAATACCGATTTTTACTTCTGAATAACATTCATCATCTTGTTCATTCATTGTTCACTTCTATGAAGCATTAATTTAATACTAAAATTTGAAGGCAAATCAAGTTTCGACTTTAGTAACGTGATCACCTGAAATGTCTTCTTGACATAGTTCTTCAAATCACGGGAAGCAAGTGCGAAATCGAGTGAATAAGATGGATGCAATTCATAGTTACAACGGTAAGGGAATAACTAGTTCTGTAATACTGTTGCCAGCTACTGGAAACACTCCTTGATGGCATTCTATGTCTCCCGAAAAAAAACTGTCATTATAGACTATTTCTTTCTCTCTTTTTGAGTAGCCAGTTAGTATCACAATCTTGAGATCTCAGAGCTCAGAAAACATGGTCAAGCTTCAAAATCATTCTCCCTATTTTTTTCTTTTTAGAACAGCTGATGAGATATGTTTTCGTGTTATTTTCTTTTCTTCTTTCAGGATCAAATAGCTAAACCCATATTATTCCATCGTCACAACCCTATTTCTTTATAAATCTTTTTGGTATATTTTCAGAATTGTTTGGGCACGTAGTTGTTTATGTAAAGGTGTCAGCAACCTAGAAACCCACCTTGTTTATATACAAGATTGTACGGTTCCTCCTACTAATAATCACTCCCTAGCTAAGAAATTAACCATCATACATCTATCTTCAAGAACATTGCTTCATTTTTGGAAGCACATTCGGTTCTGAGGCTGTAGCTCAGTTATTCCTTAATGAGCAATGTATGACGTAGAAAAGACTGAGGGGGGGGGGGAGGTGAATAAAACAAATATTGGCAGCGTACAAGAATTAATGAAGTCAAAAGTAGGGATGGCCGGAACCGGTTCCTGGTGGAATCGGTTTTCGGTTCTGAAAGGATCCGGTTTTAGGAGATTCGGTTCCGGAACCGGGTTTTCGGATCCATGTCTGGAACCGACTCCAGAACCAAGTTTTTCGGATGCAAGTCTGGAACCGGTTCTGAAATCCAGATCTTCGAGAACCGGTTCCGCCGGAACCGGAACTTTGTGGTCATCCCTAGTCACGAATAACGTTTCTACAAGCTCTTCCGTTCAGTTTTCAACTTCAGTTGATTCTGCATGGTTTACTCAGAATAAGAGCAACAGACTGTGACGTTACAGAGGTCCAATTGGAAATGACGGTTGTAGGTGAATCCGCTTCTCCTACCAGCTCAGATCTTAATTATGTCTTCTTCCTTCATTTGCTCCACCATTCACATCTCAGATTTCTTCATGGATCGTTCCTGAAGACAGAGGAATCTGATCACAATTTCATCAAACGACTCCTAATCTTATGGATCTACGTAGTTCAATCGAAATTGGGATGCTGTTATAACAACCTACAATTTTGTAATTTCAGAATTTAACAATTCCGGATCATTGTCGCGGGGACAACATTTTGGACTCCCCTATAGCATTCATAATCACGATTCCTAAATTACCAGTCTATCCTTACGTTCTGGCCATATTCAGAGATCCCTACGGGCGGTTTTAGGGTGCAGTTGGGTCCATGAGATTATTTGTGGGGGACATAATTTTTGATTCAAAATGGTACAATTAAACTGGGGAATGTTAAATTTGAAGGGAGAAAGGTAAATTTGGGGGGAGGAGTACAACAATGATAAATTTGAGTAGCGGAATGAGAATTTTGGGATTGCGCCCAGACATTTGTGGAGGATGGCCCTGGTCACACTACCTCTGTTGCACTCGTTTAGCTTCTCTAGGTTCGCTGGCTAAAGCTCATTGCAGTAGCTATTTGTAAAACAAAATCTTCATTTATGAGTAGCGAGCTACGATGACTGAAAGATGGTGTCTCCATTTCTTAACCCTTTATGGTTGTTTGTGGAGTGAGACACGGCGTAACGCAATTTTGTTGAAGGCAGTCTGATGTGCAGTCACACTTACCGTGCATTTTGTAGTTGACTTCGTCCAATGGCAATGATTACTTCCTTCACTTTCAACCCTGGTTTAATAAATTGTGTTAATCCAGTAGGATTTTTTGAGAACCTAATATTTAAAAAAATATATATGAAAACGCTGTAACGTAGCAAATTAATTTAAAGCTTTGAGACAAAGTCGGGATATATACAAGAACTGGAAGAGTTAACTTGAGAAACACAATGGTGTAACTTCCAACCTAAGTGGATATAGTTTACATCTCCTTCTTTTACCTTGTAATCACTCATTGGTTTAAACAAGCGACGCTAGCCACTGAGGCCTGCACAATCATTCCCCATTACGAATGTTTGCATAATGGAGCTTATAAGTAGCAATTGTGTTGTTGGCTAAGACCACGAATGACCTTGGGTAATAAACGTGAGAGCAGCAGCAATAGCTATTTCAAAATTCCTCCGAGGAATCAGTTCTCAGGGTTAATTTATTTCATTTCCTTTAAACGAGTCCTAGTAACTATTTTTGGCATTTTACACTGCACTTTTTCTATGTACGACAATTACAATCATAATAAATTGAATGAAATGTTATGTTGAATATAAATTATTGAAACAAATTTTTAATTTCCTATGCAACGTCTTTGAAAGGTTTGATTTGATTTGATTTGAGTTTACAGAGCCTTTCAGCAATCGCAAAATCTTTTCACCTAGTGTTTTATTGCCAAATTACAAATGAAAACGAGACATACACAATATTCTACAGACCTTGTCTTTTTTTTTTTTTTTTTGACTTAATCACCATATCTGTTAAGACACTTGTTCCACCTTACCACAAGTTTCTCGGTGCCTCTGCGTAGAAAGCGGCAGGCTGATCATGTAGGCAACACGAACAACGTTCTGCTCCTCGGTGTCGTTCTAAGCCTCTTTTGCCAGGAACTTCTTCAATGACCAAAAAGATTGCAACTACTGCGACAAGGCCTCTGCTGTAAGGGGGATGCTTCATAATCTCCAATCCTCAAAAGTGAAGTTTTGGCAATTGTTTTGTTCAGTGTCAGCAATGAATGAGGTCGGCCCTGCACATGTTCTCGTCCATTTTTAAGCTCCTTGCATCACCACTGCACACTTCGATTGCTAAACACTCGTCACGGTTCACCGATATCATACTTTTTCCAGAAATTTAACCTCCTAGGTTGAAAAATAAATTTTATTTGACAATTCGAAATGTGTATGCATTTTTGACAAACCCGGTAGTAAGTGGGCTTATTATTATTATTATTGTGGTGTTTGGTTCGGTGTTGATGATTTAAAATATAAGTTAATTAATGACAGTTATTATTATTATTATTATTATTATTATTATTATTATTATTATTATTATTATTATTATTATTATTATTATTATTATTATTATTATTATTATTATTATTATTGGGGACTTGGTAGCTCAGTGGTGGAGCGCCCAGCTCTGGTGCTAGAGGTTTCTGGTTCGATCTTAGGCCATATCAATTTGCGATGGACCACATTATGGGTTTTGTCGGGATTCTTCCGTTTCCTTCCACCAGTTCTTTGATAATGATCTATTTGCTTTATCCTAAAGGGTATAACTGTAGGACATCAAACTATAAATTTAATTTTATTATTAATATTTGCTGTTGCTATAGAAGAATTACGATATTAACCCTAAATGGCATTTTGATGCCAATTGGCATCACAGTGGAACAATAACAACAACAACAATAATAATGATATTCTTAAAATGTGTACATTAGCGAATAACGCACGCCAATGCCATGTGGCACCAATGGAGTTAAGATTTCTACTACACACTTTTCGTCTAGTGGCATAGGTCGGACAGAGAGTGTCAGAGAGCGCCAAAAAGCATATAGAAAGCACAAAACGTGAACATTTGTTACTTGTTTTCTTTTTTCACAAAACCTTTTCTTGTTCTTTTAACATTAAAAAAATAACTGTTTCACAATGTTCCATACCACATGGTTTCTGCTGATATCGACACTAAATTCTGTTTTCAGCAGTGTAATACAACCATGACATCTATTCTGTAACTTGATACCCCAGAAGTAAAAACATAAAAGAAAAACATATTATTGGATATTATTTACATTTATCTACGTAATTCATAAAGAAAGGAAGAAGAAAAATAATTTCAAAATTAATTCGTGCAATAAAGGGTTAAATATTTTTTCGTTGTACTTTTTACCGACATGCCTTCCGTCAAGGGCTACCATAGATAAATACCAATGATACTAGTAACAGTGGCTATGATGAAGCCAGAGCAAGATAAAATTTGCATTTGTGACAGGAAACTAAACATATTGTTACAGAACGAACTTCTTTGTGTTTTGATAAAATTATATTTCCATTGATGAAAATGATGCAGAAAATTGGAGCCATGTCTTAATTTTCTCATTAAAAGCTGGAAGAATAGTTGATTCTCAAAGATAGTACTAGAAAATTATTACCTTCCTTGAGACTCAGTGTAGAGTCAGAGAAACAATTCTAACAACCAGTTCTTCGAACTTCCCAGCTGAATGTTACCACTGATTACAACTACCAAAACTGTTACTGTCATCTTATTCTTAAATGAAAGTAAGGGAATATGCGTTTCTGTGTTTTCTAAAATTCTACTCCTAAAACTGCTTGTTGATGATAAAAGAAAGCTTGAATAAGAGTCTTGTTCAAGACCATTCCAGACTATTTGATGAAAAAGACTTCAGCACTGACGCCATTTTTGTCTTGAACTCAATAATTTCGTTCAAGAAATTTCATTTCGGTACTGTTCTAAACAATCCAATTCAAGAACGTTCAATAGCCAATCAGCGCTCGAGTTGAGTGCAGGAAAATACGAAAGAACTTTGATGGCGTCGTGACAGAACGGCAGTTGTTGAATAAATATCTTTTCATTACTCTCTTCCATAATTATCTGATGTTCAAAGTGTGCTTGTAATACGAGGGTTGTACCAAAAGTAAGGTTCCCATATTTTCTACCAATAGAAAACATTGTTTACTGTTGTCTATTTTTCAACCTAGTCTCCATTTTTTCAGGTTCCTCAGTGTTCGCTTGGCAGCCGTCAGAGATGGAAGTGTTGATCGCCGCTCCTGCCAAGTTCGAGCAGTAATCCGGTTTCTCCACGCAAGGACGTTACCACCCGTGGAGACTCATCGGCAACTGACTGAGGTTTATGGTGAAGAGTGCATGTCCGTGCAGCACGTCTGCAAATGGTGCAGAACTTTTGCTGAGGGTCGCACCGAAGTTCACGATGAAGAACAAAGTGGAAGACCGCCAGTGTCGGATGCGATTGTCCATAAGATCAACAGTGAGCTGCTTAAAGATCGAAAGGTCACTATCCTTAAACTTGTCCTTTCCTCTTCCCCAAGCTAAAGGAACACTTAGGTGACAAACGCTTCAAGAGTGACGATGAAGTCCGAGCAGAGGTTACCCAGGAGCGTCATTTCAGATTTTCCTTGGGGGGGAGGGGCAAGACCCTTGATATGAGTAAAATTTCGCGTTTATCACTGATTTATTACTATTTTGTTGGCAAAATCTATATAAATCTTAAACTCAGAGGGCAATTACCCCTCCCTGGCTTCCCTAAATGACGCCCCTGGGTCACACGGTTCCTCAACGGATTGGCGGGAGACTTCTTCGACTTAGGAATACAAAAGCTGGAGCACCGTCTTCAAAAGTGTGTTGAAAAAAATCGAGACCATGTTGAAAAATAGACAACAGTGTAAGCTTTCAAACGATGTATAAATTAATAACAATAAACAATGTTTTCTATTGGTAAAAAATATGGGAACCGTACTTTTGGTACAACTCTTGTAATAAACGAAGTATAATATCTGCGCTGAAAGATATTGTTAGTATTTTTGTTGATAATATACACGGTTTATGTAGTTACAGTGCTTGCATGCCCATAACAATTGTTACATTTTGTGGCAATGATATAAGTGTTAATTTGAGAATTTAATATACAAGAATATCGGGTATAGATTGAGAAAGAAGAGTCCATCAAGTAAAAAACATATATCTGACTTTTCTTGCTTTAATCAGACGTTTTGTACTGTTATTAATCTGGGACAATTAAAAAAGAAATAATTGCGTACAGATTGATTATATGCTCGCAAACTGAAGTACCGTGGAAATTATTATATGTTATCCTATTATAAGATTAAAATTATTTTATTACGGAATTCACATGTAGCGTTTCAGAAGTTATTTCTTAATATAGGATTTGCTTTCATGCGTGCAGATTAATTTTACGAGGACTTTCCCGTAAGGTACAAATGCGCATCCAGACATATGCCACATATACGAAAGTGAAAAAGAAAAACACTAAATTACAGAATGCTATTTAACAGAACCAGGGTAGGAACATAGAGAACGGCCCACGCGAGAGTACGACCGTAGGGAGCAGGCGCGTCATCGACAGAGGTTATACTGCAAGAAACATAAGAATAAGAATAGTGCAACAAATCCTTTACATCGTATTCACTCATTTGACTTAACTACAGCCCTTGTAATGATTTGATACTGGTCACATTAAACTTCTAAACATAAAATACTTGTTTCCTACATTATACAGGCATGTTCCGACAGTGGAAATTATTATCCCAAACAGTCCTCTTTCATACACACTCACACATTTTAACAGTAAAATTACTATTTTTTGACGGGTTATTCTTAACCACTACCAAATATGGGATAGGTTTGTGAAGAAAGTGTGATGCAGATATGGGCGGTAAGTCCTGTGACTGAAAAAATATGTTATCATTGCTCCGTTTGGTTTTTGTGCGTTTTCAGCCTTTTCTCTAAACAGTCTTGGATGCCATAGCATAAATAACATCTAAAAGTAGTCATTGCCTTGTGATACAATTTTGGGAAACAGTTCGACTGTTTTTTTTTTTGTTTTTTTTGAGTGTGATTCTGCCATCAGTACGCCATTTGAAGAATCAGATTTTAAAAAGCTTAGTACAGGGATTTTATATCTAAGCAGCACTTTACTGTTTTAACTTAAGCTAACCTAACCCGCATTTAATGTAAAAGGAGCAAATACTTAGTGAAAATTCGAAGAGTGTTGCTACAAAATGAATTGACCTGCTTTCTAAATTATTTAATATACCGGTAATCTGTTAAATTCCAAATGCTTGCAGAAAATTAGGAAAGATATGTTAATATTATAGCTATTCATGTGTAGGTCTGAACTACATCAGAACGCAGTTTCGCTTTCAATTGTTTTCATAGTTTCAGTCACTTGATTTGGACTACCACCTATCAACAAGTATATAAAACATGATTCAATACATCTATGATCGTCTAAAAGTTGTTTCAAGACCATTCGAGATTCTCGTTCAAGTGTCTTGAACAATACTCCTTTGAACGTGTAAATTTGAGGTATTGAATGATCTTGTTCAAGCTTTCTTGGTTCGTCTACAAGCAGCATAAGAGGGAAAACTAGGGTCGATTTCTTAACAACCAAATTTCCTTTTCTTTCTTGAGAAACTGCCGATTTTGACGATTTGCTTAAGTTGGAGATGTAAAAATTTGTACGTAAACTATTGAATGAAAATAAGTTAATTAAATACATATTTCAGCGTCTGTGAAAATTCCGCTTCTATAGAGGGTAAGAAGGATAATTTCAGTAATATTAAGATTTCCCATTATTCATTCAGAAAATACGTAATGCAAAAATTGACTTAAGTTGCAGATGTGGAATTGCTTATATTAACTATTAATTAAAATAAAGGAAACACGTATTTTCGAAAATTCCGCTCCTGGAAGGGGAAGGATAATATGTACGATTACATGGAAAAGTGAAAAATGACTCACTGAAAATTCAGGCAATATTAATATATCTAGAAACGTGAAGTTGGACAGAAAACTACCGTATTTCTTCGAATACAAGGCGCCATCGAATCTAAGGCACACCTGAAATTTCACCTCATTTAAAACTCATTTTTAAAAAAGCTTCGAATCTAAGGCGCAGAAATAATGTAAAAATTCACTCCTATCTCGATAAGCATTTTCTTATCAGTAAAACGCAATGTTCATTGTTCGTGAGCGATTACCATCTTTGTGCAGTCTGTCATTAATTTTAAGCAAATTATTTGTAACTACCAGTATTAAAGACTGCAGTAGATTCTATGCTGTAACCTACGTGCAATGAATAAATATGTAAATTGCAGTATATATATCGAATCCAAGACGTCATCGGATCTAAGGCGCATCTGAATTTTGGAGTCTGAAAGCTGACAAAAAGATGCGCCTTATATTCGAAGAAATACGATATTTTTTTACAAGAATAATGAACAAGAAAAAAATGTATGCCCAGGGAGGTAAAAGCGATGCAAATGTTTTGCCCAGATTTGATTTAATTTGAATTTAGCGTCCCCTTGAGGAGCGAGTCTATATGAGATGTGGACCTACAGCTTAACAAGAGATGTGAATCACATGAGCTCCCGTAAGGAATCGAACCTGAGTCTGCCACGCCAAATGCACGTATGCTAATCGCTTGGCCACGAGGGAGATACAGTATATATTTTGCCCAGAATAACTACCACTTAAAATTCCTGAAGTTAGGGAGGTGAAACTAGGTAGAAATATTCCGGATTAAAAATAAGCGGACACGTGTTGGCACGTTTAAAAAGAGGAAAGAAGCCATTTGTATTATTTTGCCTTTCAACATTGAAACCGATATTGTGTGATCATGATGGGAAAATGGCTGAAAGACTTCAAAATTAATTTTGGAACATACAAAGTATCTACCTCGAGCTAAGTTTGAATCATCGATTTCATTAAAGGGTGTACCCTAAACAGTGGTGCCCACCCCCCTTATGTCCATGGTGCACCCCCAATTGTCTATCCATAGGTGTTCTTCCATGAAAAAAAAAAATTTTCGATTAATTTTTATACCCCCTCAAACATATTTATATAGAGTTTAGCCCCACCCAAATATTTCAATGACGCAGTTTGCGTCATAACCCCCCTTTGTGGGCACCCCTGCCCTAAAAGAATATGGGGTTCAAAATTAATGAAAATGAGCCCCTCAAACTAGGAAGGTAAAAATCTGTATGTAAACTCTTCATTACATATAAGCAAGCACGTGACCCCAGCATTTTCCGAAATTCCGGTTTTAAGGGAAAAAGGAGCAATTTCGGTATTTTTTTTCTTCGCCAGATTGGAATGGACGGTCTGTTTTTGTGATCACATTACGGAAAACCTAAGTTTAGTTTCTACCTCAAGGTTTTCATCGTGTCATATTGATTAACGGTCATTCTGAAGGGGAAGGGAAGTTCAAAATTTATGCCAAAATTTGTGTATGTTATGGACTTTTATAATTACATTTTTTATTAAAATGCGTATGCTAAGGAGGAAAAGGGTTTAAATATTTTTCATAAACTTAGTTGCTCCGTACGAGGAGCGGGCATTTTAGTCAATCAACGAATCAATCAATAGTTATATACAGAGTGAGCCACGCGAAATTCGGCACTTAAGTGTGGCAATACTGCCAAACTGAAGCGCATAATGGTCCTAGTTGCCATGTCCTCTACGTCACAAAGGTCTACTATTTAGTTTACCATAAGTCGCTGGCCAGTGTACGTGTGTGTTAAACAGTGGAAGCCTTTGTTCGCGGGAAGAGTATAATTTCTGTTCAGCGGGAGCGGCCTTTCTTTCGATTTTCGGTTCGGAAGGTGGTCAAAAGTTGTGTATGTTCCTTCTCTGGTTGTTTCTATGAACTCCTTCTCTGCAGATAACCCACACTGCTTCTTTGTTCTACGGGCTTATATAACAGCCGAGGATAAATACCAGGCAGTGGAATAAAGAATTTTGTTTCCCTCTCCTTTTATCCAGGTTCTACATTGGGATTGGCAATAATGAGAAGGGGCGGATCAGAGCTACTTTTAAGAGCTCCAAACTCTAGGATGAGTTTTATTTATATATAAAATAATAAAGTTTCTTCTTCTGGGGGGTGACGATTGCCTCGATCTCCCTCCCGGATTCGCCCCTGATAATGAGTAATTAAGATAGTAAATAAATAAATAAAACTGGGACCTTCCGAAGAGTCTAAAAGTCTCACTAATAAAATTTCAGATTTGCTTCGCATTCGGCGAATGATGACTCAGCTCGTATACTTCTATGTCTATCACATGAAGGTCGTTTTCAACAATTCTGAAGATCATATGAAGCCCATTTTCTTTCAAAATCCACAATTGTTTAATTTCTATTGAAAGCCGCAGAGTGATTACTTGAAAGACCCTTGTACATCAGGAGCTAAGCGGTTGCTGACGTAGATACTCTTAATAGTAAGATGAAGAAAGAGCCTTCTGTAAACACTCATCACTCGTTGTTCAATTGTTTGATGTAAGTCGTATTTAATGGACGTGAAACAAAAGAATGATTTAACAGAATGCCACAATATCACGTGAAAACATCATGAAAAACATTAAATATATATATATATATATATATGATAAATAAATACAATCTTAACTGATTTCTTTGCTGCACAATCTGAAGTGGAAAGTAGTAAGTTTAAATATATCCTAAAACTAAATACGTACTTCCAAGTAATGAAATAAATAACCATTCGTTTTCTATTAACTTCTCTCTGCACTAAAAGACAATTGGCCTACTTATTTCCGCAGAAACCATTTCTGTATGGAGATAAGTATTGTGATCCGCACAAAGAAGCTTGGTAGTAAGAACTGTTCTGAAAGCTCCTTCTCCAATTCGGTGTCAAATAGATTTTAGAAAATTTCTACTCGCTGTTAGTATTTCTTTAAAATCTTCTATTGCTGATTCTTATACAGATCAATCCTAAATACAGTTTTGAAGTATTATCTTCCCGACGCGACGGTTAGTTCTGTTTGAGAACATAATGCACAATCACGTATGACGTCAAACGTCTGCTGAAGGAAAATGCTTTTCGTTGAACTCATGCATCTTGCAATCTTCATTACTGCCCAATGTAAACTTCACATTCAGATAGTATTTTAGAAATTTCTGAAGTTCTTAGCATGATGCTTTCTTGACTGGTCAAATGTTTGCTTATTTTGTAAATACATTACGTACAACTCTCTGATCTAATATTGCCCTGACTCACTTTTTCCTACTATCCATGCGCGCCGACTACGTGCGTGGTGGGTGTTCCGGGGCTTCAGCACCCACACAAATAATTTGTGGGTGCACCGCACTCACAAGATTTTTAGTTTGATAGAACTAAAATAAAATAAGTATTTCTTACTTGCCATTATCAAAAATTAATAAGCAACTACAACATTAAGATGCAAGTTAAAATTTCTAACCTCTAAAACATTACTGTTTGTTTCAAATGTGTTTGTGCAAAAGCAACTAAGCAACCCACTTAAGTTAGTGATTTTGTTGTTTATGTTCACAACAAAATCCTTGCAGAGTTCCTTCTGCAGTACTATTAAAATTATTTCCTTTTATGAAGATTTATTTCATTTTAATTTGTATCAATGTGGTATATTCTTTTAGTAACGTGTTGATAATATGATTACGTCTTGCAATCATTGTGCATCATGTAAGTTATTTAAAGTAGACTATGACTATACACTTAATGTTACTATTACAGTAACTTATCTTAACCTTGGACCCGGATTTGAACCCGTTTCTCTTGCGTTTAAGTCAGTCGTGTTACCGACTGAGCTAGGACAGCCCCAACTTATCCTTCCTTATATTACCGGTATATTTTACTTTATCACAGCACAACCCTTTACGACAGTGTTCTTAAAATGTTTTAACTAAAAGGAAATCAATCAATATACATATCGAGACTCCTCTGAAAACATATAACACGTTCCGCCCTTGATAGCACCCACATAAATTTTGGAAAGTCGGCGCCGTTGGTTGTTACTGTGTGTGTTTTTAATATTACTTTATGGTGCTGCTTATCGTTACTCTTAAGATGCATTGATTCATATGATAGCAAGGCGAACTGAACGAAAGTTACAAAATTTCAGTTAAAATGGAGTAGTATAGCAAGCTGCTCTATTCATGCCAGTTCCTTTTTCTCTTTGAAAATACCGTTTTTAAAATAAACGGAGGATTATTTGGACCGTTCAGAGCGAATTTTCAAGGGAAAACTTTTATGGGGTTGACTGTTACTAACCACCTAACCACGATTATCTAAACTTTATGCTTAGGAAAACTCAAACTAAATACTGAGATTTTATTCTTCCACTCTTATTGTGCTTAGTACAAGTAATATTGGCTAAACAAATAGACAATAAATATTACAAGTATAATGGTTACAAACAAACTTCTAAAACATCTAACAATAATTTGAAAGAAAAGTGAAAATGATCCAACTGTCCCACAATTGCATACAATTAGTTTAAATAAACCCTTTGTTCGGTTTTGAAAATAAAACACACACAGTAAGAAAAGGATATCAAACTCCAAATTATTATTATTATTATTATTATTATTATTATTATTATTATTATTATTATTATTATTATTATTATTATTATTATTATTATTATTATTATTATTATTATTATTATTATTATTATAGTATTTCGGGTTTATTCTTTTATTTTAAGCGTTCCGACTATTGACTCAAGTCTCTTTAAAGCGGTGCTCTAGTTTCTGTATTCAAGAAATTACAACCATGGAAGGGTAAAAGATAATTATAAAATATATAAGGTACGGTATATTTATCAAATATCACATCATGAATTCTCTCTTACTTTGCGAAAGTACATAAAGGTATTATTAGTAAATATATAATATTGCTGAAATATTTGATAGTGTATATTTCAATTTTGGGGCACCACAAATTTACAGAATTACAAGCTCATTTGTCCAGTGCTACTCGGACATTTATTTCTCCCAATCTTCTATTACATAGAAAAAATAATTTATATTGATTTGGACTCTTTAATCAACGACCTATGGATTAGACACTCCGGTAGTATCGGTCGTTTCCGATATTTTCACATGTCATATTTTCCCATATATTGTATGTAACAAGTTTGGTTAAAATTACTCTAGGTGTACTGGGCTAGAACATAACCACATACACAAACACACTCCACACACACACACACACACACACACACACACACATATATATATATATATATATATATATATATATATATATATATATATATATATATATATATATATATATATATACTGTATATACGTAAAACACACGCATCCATATTATTGCAGCCACCAACACTTGCTTCCTTCCCCAACACCCATCCGGCAGTTTGCCGCGTATATGTGAAGAGCTTCATTGCTTGTAATGTCCCGCTTGGCTATACACGGCGATTTGCCGCGCCGGATTCTAGCAGGGAGATCCGGCTGTTTTTACTCGCCGGATAAATGTTCGGTGACCGCCGCACATATGTGAAGAGCTTCATTGGTTGCAATGTCTTTCTACCTTGTCCGGCAATTCGCCGGAAACAGATCCGGCAAATCGCCGGATAATGTGAAAGGGCGGTAAGTCTACTTGATGGATAACAATAAGAAATGATATGAAATGCAATAAGTTGATCAGTACGGTGCTGTATATCTACTTTTGGGCCAGCCCGTATATTGGGTAATAATATGTTGTTTTTTTTCCAAATTTCGGTAAACTTTAGAGCACATGCGCGACCGAAAGATATAAATCGATTTTATTTCTTTTCTTCACTTCTTTTTGGTCTCCCAAATTTAAAACTTTTCCGCGGTATTACGAGTTGAAAGGGTTGATTTTTTTCGGGCCACCCTATAGGGTTTACGTTATATTCTTTAAAACGGTCGACCGTATACCCACCAGAAATTGTTGGATTATATCACTGCCATTGCGTTGTTTTCTCATAAATCAATATTTAAAAAGTCAAGTATTACTGTAACAATATTTTAAATATCGCTAAAGTTCGAACCCGTTTTCGTAATTACGTTGTTCGTTACACACTGTTTCTATCTATTCTCGCATTAATATTTTCAACTCAAATGAATGGTTCTGTTGATAATGACATATCTTTAAATAACCTTTTATCATTATCTTCAAATGATTCAAATAACCTTCCATCATTCTCTTCAGATGAAAGTTGGGCTAAATATTTTTGTCACTCGATATTCTTTGTACTTCATGTAAGTTGCAGATGTGTCTGCGTTGTGTTTGCGAAATCTACTTGTAAGTAAGTCAATATTCAGATGGAATATTTGGGATATCTCGTCGTCCTTGATCTTTGACACGTTGTAACATTGATCTGATTTCTTTGCGTAGCATGTGAATGGCTTTTATTGTGTTTACTGAATAGCAGAGCTATTTTATTAAGACTATTATGAATGGAGGAAATGAGTGCACATTTTTACTTGACCCTTGGAATATTTTCTTTGGATTTCTTTTATCTCTTCCCTTTTCGTATAACCATTTTGGAAAATTCAGATTTTCAATTAATCTTACATATTGGTTGTTGGTGATTATTATCCGATAGGATGATAGCCTATGTGACAATTTCACAATTTTGCTCTATCGTGATCAACGTTTAAACAGCAAACTGTTAATTTGTACCGCTTCTGGTGGATAGATGACGTGCAACAAAGAACTCGATTCCTAAGCTCTGGTCTTCTGCATCTTGCATAATATTGATGGTAATCCATCAAATGATTCTTCAGATTGTTTTGAGCAGAAAAGGTAAATATACAAGGAAGTTCTAGTAAACCAAAGTCCTTAGTAAGTCATTACAGAGAGCGCTTAGTAAACAATTCTAATCTAGAACAATACAAGAGACTCGTTGGTTATTATCTTTCAATATTCTGCTATTTCCCTCCTTTTTTGTATAACTGTCAAACCAAACATGGGTCTGAGAAACCCCCTTAAAATTTCAATCACATTTTGTGTCATGTTTCCTTCCATCTTTTCCTTTGTGGGTATCCATGGTTTTTGAAACTCTAGAAATTAAACAAATGAAATCGCGGATGGAAAATGCAAATTGCTGTCTAATGCCAATCATCATAGATATGTTTCCGAAAATTGTGTTGGCTGGCTTACATAATTATCATGAAAGTTCAAAAGAAAGTTCGAAGTGAGTTTTGTGTTTGATATTTATATTTGTAGTAAACAGAACAATTAAAACGAGCTGCCTCCTTTTACGTTTCCTTTGATGTCTCATGTATCGGTGATCCCCTTACAACTGGCTTTTGCATTAGAAATTCTGCTTTACAGCGCTCGTTGTGTCCTGATAACTGCTGAAACCTACAACTTTCTTCTTCATGAAGGTACCAATCATGTAAAACTCTTTAGGAAATCATAGTCGCCTACTCCATTTCAAAACATTTAACTTAAGTGATTAAGGTAATTTTATTTATTTGATATTATTTTTAATAGATATGAAGCGAATTACGGTACATTAGACAATAGTACCGCTTCTTAAACATTCCTAACTGAAGTAGTTGTAGTTTGTTTTTTTAAGTTCTGTACGCTGTTAATTTTATCCCAAATTAACTGCTGTATGCACCACAAGAAAATAATTGGCGAAAGGCATCGCTAGCTTTATTGACGAAAACATGAATTATCATTTTGCCGAAAATATTGCACCCGAAACAATTTCCTCAATAGATGTCTATCGTTCATCAGATATACAAGTAATAAATGTACCACGCAGTGTTTCAATAATACAGTTAACATAATGTAAAATATAAAGCATGTTATCTAATTTATTATTCTTAACGCCTTATCTGGCTACTGTTACAAATGAATATGAGAGATTGCGGAGTATTTGACGATACAGGCGTATTCCCGGTTCCCACATATACACACATATTACACACTTTTATGACAAATAATTTTAAGATGATTGACCGTGATGTCACAATTCAGAATGATGACTTGTGTCTAATGAATTTCCTTTGCACCCAGGGGTATACCTAAAAGTGAGGAGGAATACGGGGGACGCCGTACCCCACTTCCAAAAAAATTCTATGGCGTCCCTCCACTTCCTAAAATATTACAATGGGCAAAGATAGGCATTACGCCATGCGTCCTCCTACCTTTTCACATACACTTTTACTCCTGTTCGCAGCACGATTTGAACTTGCATTCTATATTTCTGTAGCTGTCGGTGAAGAACTCCATATATAATTGAAAGTGTAATTCCATATTCACTTACTGATTACCACAAAAACTTTAAACAGGCAATAAAAAGAAGAGAACCTAATATAGATATCAAAATGTCAATATTGCTACAACAGGTGTCCCACATTTTGTGATTTTCTTACCTAAAAGGTTATTCCTGGTAAATTCTTCTCGCTTTTGTTTGTACACTGCTTAACCTGCACAGGTACTGTTATCATTATGAATGCAGTAGCAAACTTTAAATCTATTTATATTACAAAATCAACTTTAAATCTACTAATTCCTAATGGTCAATGATCGCCACATTGCATGAAAAAATCATTTCTGGCTATGTTCGGGAGGTGTTTAAACTCTTTTTGAGTTGCGTGGTATTTAATCAGATTTATATTAGCTTTGTATCTTGTATTTTCTAATTACAACAAATGATAGAAATTCTTAAACGGTTTGCGTCATGGAGTAATTAAACTAGGTATAATAATCTTACTATGTATTTATGACTTGACTCATACTGTGGCTGATTCCCGGTCGAAAAAGCGTAAAAGCTTTTTCAGGCTAGCCGTTCTGAGAGACGTTCTCCTGGATTTACCTCATTCACATCGGCCCAATACCGGGATGGTACCTAACGTATAGGCCACTTTCTTCCTTCCCTTTCCTTGGATAGGGACGCAGACAAGGTTGGACGACGACAAGCCTGGACACTTAATTTTGGTCGCTCCCGACAAGGTTGGACAACGACAAGGTTGGACGACGACAAGCTTGGACAATGACAAGCTTGGACACTTCTCAATTTATCCTCTTGCGCCAGACTCGAACGAATTCCTGAGGTGTCCAAGCTTGTCGTGGTCGATCCCGACAAGCCTGGACACATCTCATTTTGGGTCGCTGACGACAAGGTTGGTCGACGACAAGCCTGGACACATTCCTGAGGTGTCCAGGCTTGTCGGGATCGATTTTGGATCGCTGACGAAAAGGTTGGCCAACGACAAGCCTGGACACTTAATAAATAAATGGATATATAGTTGTGTTCGTCATATCCTTCAATATTGGACAACTAACCATCACTTGTGGTCACTTGGTGGGTGAATACGAAAGGTCTCGAAGATCCTTGGAATTAATCCACTAAGCAACCAGATGTTCGTTTTCTAAATTAAATGATCTGACAAATACAACCGTTTATTCACTTGTACGGGTGTACAAGGGCAGTTAGTGTTATCAATGTACTAGGGCAACTGTTCTCTCTGATTATACTGCAGTGTTATTTTTATACCACCGTGATATTCATAAAAATCGTAAGAAGTACCACAGGCATGATTATTCAATTACAATATCATGTATCGATACTGAAAAATAAAAACCCGGTTTAAAATTTAAAAAACGAGGATTAAAACTCAAAAATGCCTAGGGATCAAACCTATTCAAGCCATAGGGCATGTATGTATGAACTGGAAACGCCTTAACTGATAGAGTTTGTTGGAACAGACATTTCAAATTGGGTCGTTGACGACAAGCCTGGACACATTCCTGGGGTGTCCAAGCTTGTCGCGGTCGATCCCGTCAAGCCTGGACACATCTCATTTTGAGTCGTTGACGACAAGGTTGGACGACGACAAGCCTGGACACATTCCTGGGGTGTCCAACCTTGTCGTGGTCGATCACGACAAGCCTGGACACATCTCATTTTGGGTCGCTGACGACAAGGTTGGCCAACGACAAGCCTGGACACATTCCTGAAGGTGTCCAGGCTTGTCGGGATCGACCCCGAGATGCTTTGACATATCTCATTGTGGGTCACTGACGACAAGGTTGGCCAACGACAAGCTTGGACACAAAAAGTGTCCAGGCTTGTCGTCGTCCAACCTTGGCGCGGTCCCCTTGGATAGTGTGGTCACCGAGGGACATCATCCCTCCTACGTAACGGGCTAACATGCCCATAGATACCGAAAGCCCAGAAACCTAATTCCTAATCCTAATCATACTGTGGTCTTGGGGTCTCATTTAGTACGAGTTTGCGTCAACGCAGCCCTAATTATTCGTTGTAGAGTTTCATAATCGGTATAGCAATTACAATTACTTGTACCAACTTTTGGGTGTCGTTATAGACCCCAAATTTTACGAAGACTGGTGCGTACTGGGGCCTCTGGTCTGTATTGGTGGCTTATTTGGGAAGGAGAGTAGTAGTTACCCCCCCTGAATTTCAGAAATACTTACTTTTTACTCAACCCTATTGTAAAAATACGAATAAATAAACTTGGAACTCTTATATCGGTGATAATCTCCCGTTTCTTCCCAAAACGAAATATGAAATGATGCTGGTCGTCTGTACGCATTTTGGTGTAGATCAAATTGCACCCTCGACATGGAATTATGTGCATTTTTCACAACAATAACATTTAAATATTCAGTAAACCTTTTAAAATTCGTTCCTTTTTTATTTCAAGCAGTAACGCAGTGACTCAAAATTATTTTTAAAAATCAACATTCAATAGACAAAAGGAAAGATATCGATAATCAATATTGGCAGAGTAATAAGGGAACCATTGTAGTAATGTATGATTTGAAACACATGACTAGCTAAGAATTATATAATGCATTACTTCTGGCGAAAATGAGGACAGCAGACAATTATCATTGGGTTCCTGTAACCAGTTTAGCGTCAACATGGTCAATACAATTTTAACCTAAGCTGCCTTCAAAATTATGAAATAAAATCTGGCTCTTTAATGGAGACAAACATTTTCTGAAAGCGCGCGTTTCTTCTTTTAGACTTTACCTTAGTTTAACGTCCCACGATTATGCATCGAAGCTAAGGAACACTATGATGAGAAGATGCATGATAATTGTGGACTTATCATGCATCTTATCATCATAGTGTTCTCAAGGTGAGAGAAAACGAGACAAACCGGAGAAAACTCATGCACACGGTGTTTGTCCACCATGAAGTTAACATAAATCATGCTGGGATTGAACCAGGTCAGAATTCTAAGCACCAGAAGCAGTCGTTCTTTCAGAAAAAGTGTTCCGGGGGGGCACACGTAGTATTCGGGGGGCACTACTGGTACTATTTTATTTATTATTATATAATAGACGTATTATTTTGGTCTCGTCCGGGGAACACTCTCATAGCTCCGGGGGTCAGTGCCCCTCCAAAAAAACATGTCTGGAAGAAATACTGACCAGAAGGAAGCATTCTGCTAATGAGCCACTACGGCCCCTTGAAGAATGTCTGCATATAATAATTTACATAGAGTAACAGAGATATGAGCATATCCTCTATATTATACGGTAACATTCTTGTGTCACTTACGCAGTCCTAACCCAATACGCAAGCAATTGAAAGGTACGTGGAAAGAAGGGGCAAATTGACATTTTAGCTTTTTGTCAGGAGAAGCAATTTAAAATGTTAATAGGCGCCTTGTTTTCTTGTATGGCCGTTGTTCTTGTGTAAGTTTCTCTGCAACGAGTCACTTTTTTTCACAATATTCGTAGTGCACTTAGAAGTATCGTACAAACTAGCACCAATATGTGGTGTGTGTATATCGGCTTTTTCGCAAAAATTGCAATAAGTCCTTTTTTCCGTGTACCATTTAATTGTTTAGTTTATAGTATTGAAGAATGGAGCGATGAGAAAACCCAGAAAGGCAATAGTTGCGGCGATACGAGTATCTGAAGGTTTTGTCTGTTTATTGCCAACCTTCAACTGTTGTGACGTTTCCCTGCAAATAAAAAAAGATAAGCTGATATTAGATAGGCTAGTGTTGGTAGTCTGACGTAAGGGAAGATGAAGCTCCTTTCAATCTATATTGGATAATGACTTATTCATTAGATAAACAGCAGCTTCAAATACGCTATACAACCGGTAGTAGCTAACAATAGCTGTAGCAAGCTTATAGCTAACAGAATTTAACATTAAAATGCACAAAATATTCCACGAGTTTAATGTGGACCATAGCGGAATGAGCCAGTTTGACCTTGTACTTACAGTGGATCACAGCGTAGGGGAGAGGAACCCACATCGATACCAATTTTACTATGAGCGAGATTTGAGAGCATACTGTCAGCTTCAGAATTGTGCTTTTCTTCCCTACTTTAATCTTTGAAACTTAAATGAAATCTTTTAGTTTAACGTCCTACGAGTATGCTGCTAGGCTAAGGAGACGGATCATTAGGGGAAAGTGGTCGAATTCTGCGCACTTAAGGGAAAATCGTTATTTCTCCGTTGTTTTTGTAAGCATAACGACATAAATTTGCACAGCCATTGTTTGCTATGTAGTAGACAAGATAAAAACAAAGTTTGAATAAAACCTCACACGAGTACTCGACAAAAGACAAAAAATCTGAACTATACATTTGCGCAGAATTATCCAACTATGTGGGTTATACTGCGCGTAATATGGGATAATTTTGCGCGAAGCGAATATATATGTTTAAAGCAAGAAAACATTTTCATAACAAATAACATACTTAGATATATATCTAGATTTAGTCCGTGTTTCCTCCAGGCATGTTTTTGAGGGGCATTGCCCTTCCGGGGCTCTGAGAGTGCCCCCCGGAGGAGACCAATATATCACGTCTATAATGTAATAATAAATAGAATAGTGCAAACAGTGACCCCCAGAATACTAAGTGTCTTCCCGGGACGTTGTTTCTGAAAGAAACACTGGAAGGAGTGAGTTCAGAAAAAGAACGATAAGAGGAGCCACAAATTTTACTATGTACTTTATTGTCTACTTGTTTTATAACTGAAAAAATACATATTTTTGAGTGCATTGAAGCAATATGGGTATGACGATAAGGGATTTCAAAAGCAGAGAGCATTGTTTTCAGTGGTGCGTAGAAAGGAATGTCGAATGGCTGAAGCCTATGAGATGTATGGTAATATTATGGTATTATTTTCTCAACAAGAGATGTAAATTAGGAGTGAAATATGGCTAGCATGGTTGTCAAGTATTAGAAGTACTGGACCAGTCGTAGATGGGCGCAAAACATTTCTGAAGTTATAAATCTATTGCATCAACAATCTTCATTAATCCATCGGCCATTCCACGTAAATATGAGCCTAAGGGCAGAAAATTGTTTTAAATATATTTTGCTCGTTGTTTATATAAAAATGACCAGAAAAGTTCAAAATTTACTATGCAGATCGATTTCTTGTTAAAACGTTTTAGTTTTTGTATTTTTGAGCGATTGAAATTCTATGTTGTACGAAGCCAGTCGAAGGAATAATTTACCAACAATATTGGACACCCCTAAACAACACATGATAAGCATTTGATTCAGTTGCACTGCGATGTAGACAAGCACGTACACCTTAGGAACTGAAGCTCAGAAGTTTTAAAGCTGTTAGTATATTAAGTAGTCTACTATTTGACTACTTTTGGTACCAATGTAATTATGTAACGCCCGTTACAAAAAAGATATATTTTTTTCTATACAACTTGTACTAAAAGTCAGAAGTAGTCTATCTTTTGCAAAAGTAAAAATGAGCACATGGGCAATACAACAAGAAAATGAATATCATTATATTTATAATTTAATAGGCAAAAACTGCGTAACGGGTGTTACATTGCCAATGTAACGGGTGTTACACATGAATTGTTAGCTTGGTTTAACAGTGATATTTTGTGCACTTAGGCTAGCTCTATGGCTCTAAATAGGGAATTTGAAGTTAGTAAAGTTATAGAGGGTACTCTTCTGAAGACATAAATTATGGTAAGGTTGAGCAGTGGGCGAAATTAGGGGACATTATACCGGATGTGATGAAATGCACTCCAGAGAATATAATATCTAGGAGATATCGTACGATGGGGGACTCCCTCTCATTCCTCCGGTAAGTCGCATACTCAGGGTAGTGATTAAATAGCATAAAAGTGCCGTATTTTAATTGAGTACTCATTATCTACCAGAAATCTACTTCTTTATCAGAAGCCCAATACAGTGCTATTGAAAGTCTTCATTTAGCAAATCATTAGATGCTGCAGCGCGACAGATTTTCATTAAGAAACCAGAAAAACCCTACACTACAAGAATACATACACAGACTCCGAAAGAAGTTGTGATCAGCCCTTTGCGGAAAGATGTTTGTGTTGGAATGTTGTCTTGCTGGCAATGAAAGATGAAATAAGTAACAAAGACTATCGTCAAGTTGGAATCTATCAAGGACTTGTGGACGAAAATGGTGATATTAGTTATGTTCTTGAAATCTTGTGGCGAAAAGGAATTCGAACTACGCCGAAGTTTAGAAAATATACTAGTGACGTGCCGTAAGAGGGGGGGGGGCAATGGCCCCGGGCGCCGAAGTAAGGGGGCGAAAAATTCGGTAGGAAAAGAAAAGGAAAGAAAAAAGAGGAAAAAATACTTCACATATCAGTACAAATTAGTATCCACTTAAATCCTCTTCCTGTTTTAGAATTGGTCCTATAATGTTACTCATGTTAGGAAAATACATATGCACATACTGTATATAAAATGGAAGGAAAAAAGTAATAAAAAATCCTCGAAATCAAGAAAAAGCTTCTTATTTTGGAAAAGTTTTTTATGGTTTGCCCCAACCATAGTGTAGAGACCTGCACGGGCCGAATTTTTCGGCCCGAGCCCAATCCAGCCCGAACATACCTAGGCCCGGCCCAGCCCGGGCCCGAAAAGTGTAGGAGATTTTCGGCCCGAGCCCGGCCCGGCCCGGCCCGATAAGTTTTTTTAAAATTCTTGGCCCAAGCCCGGCCCGGGCCCGATAAATTTTAAAAAGTTTTTGGCCCGACCCCGGCCCGATAATTTTTTTAAAAAATTAGCTCGAGCCCCAGTCTTTCTCAAAATTTAGTACTAAATTTGACCTAACCTCAGAAACCTTTTCTAAACTCTGGTTTACAATCTGACGCTTGCCTCCCGAATGGTACCATTGCCTCCTAGAACTTTGCCTGTCATCGAGAGAACAAAAACTCCATTCCCTGTAACAAAAATCTAACTTAATTGATTTTTAGCATAAAGTGAAGATGGCAATATTGTTTAGCGACAGGCAAACCATTCCCACCCCTTTCTTGTTATATTTTGAGTTCAGTGAAGGTCAAGGTCAGAGCTCAATTTACCGCATAATGCCTGCAATCCTCTATAGTGAAAGTGGAGCCGCTAAGCAACACAAACTGTAAATAGCTATTGCATTCTTTGTAACATTTTCACGGACACGCTTCTTCAACGTTTGGCTCTATTCCAATTATCGTTTAACAAAAGTCAATGATTATTAAAGAATTGCAATTGATCGGCCCCAGCCCAGCCCGCCCTGAAGAGAAATCAGTGTCGGCCAGCCCAAGCCCGGCCCGGCCCAAAGAAATAACAGAGTCGGCCCGTGCAGGTCTCTACCATAGTGTCGCTTCGCTGCTGGTCTGTCGACCTCACTAATATGTACTGGGGCGCCGTCGTATACTCTCGCCCCGGGTGCTGATTTTCCCAGCACGGCACAATATAATTCATTTTCATGACGTGATTAGAAAACTGCCAAATCCGATTATGAAAATTAAAGTATAACAAAGTTGTGTAGCAGTTTAGTTCCAGAGTTAATGTCACTGAAGCATAAGAAGAATAGACTTTTGTTGATGATCAGTGTATCAACAGACCTACATATTTAATACTGAAACTTCCTACATTCTTCTGATTTATATGCTTATTATTTTGTGTTTTTATTTCTTACATTGTACTACATGTGTATTTTTTTATCTATTAACATTGTAATATTTTGTTCTTTACATAATATGTTCATTAAAAGCGACGTTGGTTTAAGTTCATTCGCACTGTGTAACACCCGTTACAATTTGTGTAACACCCGTTACGGTATTGAACATTTTTAAAAATAAATGTAATTACACTTATGGAATTTCTGATTGTAATATTCACAACATCATACTTTCAGAGAAGTGCACACATAATTGGAAACAAATTCGGATCTGGACATTCGCAGAGTTTGGCTTAACTTTGCATGCATCTGAAAGTGCATGTCCAATTGCTGTAACACCCTTTACGCCACATTTTTCACTCTCACTGAGTTGTGGTATCATGTATATGTAACAAAATTAAGTGTTTACTAAAATACACAGACAAACGGTGATGTTTCGAGGCAGTTTAATATATCTTGACTCAGTAAGGACATTTCTATAACAATTTCTATTCGTCCAAATGTAACACCCGTTACGATGGAATGGCCGCCATCCATTGTTACTGCAGAAATAGATTGCACTTATTGGAACTCTTTTTTAATTGTTGTGACACGCGACACCGTGGCAATATAAACATGGGAGGGACGAAGATTCCACAGGCACACGCAACAGTGACTGTCTTTCCACGCTCGTACGAAATAGCAATTCCTACCTGTTTCTGACCTTTAGGTGTTAAAATTCGCACATGTTTTTATACGTTCGAAATACACGTTTCTTTCACATTGAAAATTCTACTTAGGGGAAAATGGTGCTTTTTCGTTACTGTTTCCAAGTTATTGAAGAATAGTGTCACGGCTTATTCATTGAATCTCTTTATCCTATTCAAACTTACTCCCTCAGGTTTCAGGCTTATTCGTGGATTTCTTTAAAGAAACAGTTTTAACTAGTCCATACTAGCAACTTCGGTATTTCCATCAAAATTATGGGCAATTCGATTTTCTTCAGAAATTCGTATGCCAAACGCCAATGGTCTGTAGATGTGATAGCAAATGATAAATTTGCAACGATAATCACATAGTCCACCAATTCGCGTTCTTGTTCTCGTGAGAACAGTGATTTCCTTCCGAGACTAGCACCGTATTTCCAGTTTTCATGCGTAGACTAAAATCATATCCTACTGTTCCGTACAATCTTCCAACTTCTCGAACCGCACACCCACTTTTAACAGCACTGACAACTTCTCTTAGTTGTTCCTCTGCATAACGACCTCTCGCAGTTGTTCTTTCTCTTCCTTTCGGCATCTGTAATGAGAGAGTGAGGATATTTTGCTGATCTATTATGTACGCTTGTAATTAACATAAACACTCTTGAGGTGCAATTCTGCGCACTGCGCAGAATATTCCATCGATTTTGCGCAGAATAACCCCACTCTGCCATTTAACAAAAAACACGAAAATACGACATATTAAATATTGATTAGCATTACGAATTGCCATGATTATAATGTCCATTGTACAATATAAATGGACCATAAAAGTAACTACCTAGAAATATATAGAGTATAGAACGTACCTCTTAATTTATTTCAAGAAAATTTAACATTAACAAGAAAGAAATAATTCAATGGCCACTTATAGCCTAAACATTTGACATAATGGCTTCTCTCCTTTAATGTTAGTTACTAGTAATGGTTCCTTCGTGGTAGCAGCAATCAATCTGTCGTAAAGGATCTCCAAGTTCAAAAAACACATGTGCGCAGAATTATCCGCCGCGCAGAATTCGACTACCTTCCCCTAAGACAAGTGAATGATGATGGAAGAATTGCTGGAATCAGAATTTGGGAAAAACGGGAGAATCCCGAGAAAGTTCACGGACACGATTATGTCCATGGCAAGTTAAAAGCTAAGAGAAGGAATATTGTGAGAAAAATGTTTAAAAAAGCGGACACTGAAATCTGGCAGAAGCATTTTTTGTAGTACGAGTAGTTCTTTCTTTCAGCCTCAGAAAAGTTTAAAAGAGAAAAAACTAAAGCAAAGGAAGTATTCATAACACGATAAAGTATTCTGCTACCGGATTTCATTACATAGTAGACTAAAAACAAGAAAATACAGGTCACAATATCAAAGAGCAGCATTAGTCTGCTCGTGTAGAAATCAACTAATAAAATAATTTACTTTATCGTGCTACAACTGGTTTCCTTGTTTTCGTTTTTTTCTCTTAAGACATTTCCTTTCCTTATCTTTTCAAACAGGAAAAGTATGTATATACAAAGTATAACAGTGGTTTCAAAAGTCCAATCTACTTACTTAAAAAAGGCTCGGGACCACTTTGTTGGTCTGCAGAACAACCTATGATTCGTCCTAGAATGTACGCAAAGAAATTATTAATTATTCTATTACTAACACAGTGCAGCAGTGAAGATGGAAGAGGGTATCTGCTCCGGAGTTTGAGCTCCAGAACTGACCACATGTATTCAATAGTGTTGAGGTCTGGAGATTGTGTGGGTAGGAGAAATTTACAATTCACTTCGGTGTTGGTTTAAGGTTAGTGTAAAGGGACAAGTTTTGCCGATAGATGTCGCTACAGTCTTCGTATCTCTCCCATGTAATTTTTACCTTTCACGAAAATTTACAATTTCTCTTATAAATTTCAACCTAGAGACTTCAAATTTTTAGAGAAGGAACTTCATAACCTATTAAAGGCAACAATCCGTGCTGATTTTTTATTTAGAATTTTCTTCATTGTTGAAGCAGTTCCATTGTTAAAGGTTTGGGTATCCATTTCAACAATGAAGAAAATTCTAAATAAAAAGTCGGCACGGATTGTTCTCTTTAATAGGTTAAGAAGTTCCTTTTCTAAAAATTTGAAGTCTCTAGGTTGAAATTTGTAAGAGAAATTGTAAATTTTCGTGAAAGGTAAAAAATACATAGGAGAGATACGAAGACTGTAGTGCCATCTATCAGCAAAACATGTCCCTTTAAACCAACCTTAACCACGTCTCAGCAACTCCAGCTGCACGCCTTGGTTAACAAGGTACATTCACGAAGAGTCCCGTCGGGACTTGTTTAAAATTGATTCAAATGCAAAGTTCTCCGCGGTCCAATGTGTATTGTACTAATTTTAGCGGCCCATACCGGTAATTTCCATATTTATGGGTTTTCATATATCCGAAATTCAATCATACACACCACTATAACGCTCGAATAAAATTGCTTTTAGTTTCTTTATGGAACTGGATATGAATGTGGGCATATGCAAAACAAAAAGGATTAAATAGATACTGCTCCTCTGACGTTACCCACCATAGCCGCCATCTTGGATCCACCATATTCTATTCAACTTTAGATTTTTCAAATGGAAATAACTGCATGTGATACATCAAATTCATGTACAATTTTCTTGGAAATTTATTGGTGTAGTGAATTTTACCATAGCTTGTACCGTTTACAAGGTATTGCATCTTAAATGTGAGGCACTTCACGAATATTGAACCAAATAGAAAGTTGTGCAGGGCCCCGTGTGTATATGTAATCTTTTACGTGATTTATCGTTGACGAAATATTAGCAGAACGTACATACATACAAACACATATCAATACGGAAATGGTAGGTTTTCATCCAAATCTGGTCGTATCTAGATTTACATTAGGCATTTCGACCGTAATACAATACTTCTTTGTTATAGTATAACATGGAAGTAATAACAGCCACTCACAGAAATGTAATAAGATTATGACACCAACTACAATGATTAGATGTTGATTATGCAATTTCTGGTATCTAATACAAAAACCTTGTATTATTTTCAAGATCTATGTGGAATTCTTTGTGAAAATTCTGTAGAAGGACTTTGGCTTCCTTCAATCGCATATTTCTTACATACTTGGACTATCGTTTCTCTTCTGATGAACTAATCTTCTGCGACGGAGGATTGGTTATTCAGCAGCCCTTCCTCCAGTGACGTTACGACATTTCGAAGAGGGAAGCAATTGCAGACCTTGAAAATTACATCGCATATTCACACACTACTTTTTGTTCTTCTTGGTCTCCGTGACGTCACTTACTTCAATTAATGTTTCTTTTTTCTTTTTGTTTCTTCTTACGTAACGTTATAAAGCTATGGTAATATAGCGAAGACCTTTCTCCTGTATTCTGTATTTGAAAACGTGATTGAACACGTGACCTCTCAAGAACTGATAGACGGTAATTGACACGAACTTCATATACATTTCATGTCAACTTTCTACTTCCGAAGTTTCCATCCGGCATTGCAGCGACTCAATTTCAACGGTATCAACTCACAAGTAGGCTACAGAGCGGATTTTAAGGTGCAGGACCTTTCTAGAAATGTAGCTCCTGCCATCTCCAGACTTCAACATACGTATTTTGAGGTATGAAGTGAAGCGAAATGGATAGAAGTTGTTGCATCTTATTTTGTGAGATTGAAACATTTTCCCTTTTCTCACCTCGTTGTTTCATCAGCATCTTTATCCTCATTTTTCTCTCTATGTTTTTAAATGGAAATAAATTGTTTAAACTTTATTTAAGTAGCTACGCTAAATTCCAAGGCTTATTTTGTAACAAGAGCTATAAAATGGTAATATTTAATCGCAACGTTAGGCGATAGATTGCGAAGTTTGAAATTACGAGAAAAAGTAATAGAAAATTTGGACAGTGAATTTCAGTATTATTTCACCTCATAGGCGGAGCTAGGAATTCTCTGCTGGAGGGGCAGTGCGACCTTTTGGTCGGTCTCGGAGGTCTTGGTAGGTGGCCATTTTATAGGTCACATTTTTATTTTTTTTTTCAAAAAGTTCGGGGGGCAATACTCCCCAAGCCCCCCATAACTTCGCCCATACTTCACCTACCAAAATTTCCTGTCATAACCAAATGGAGTAACTGGATAAGATGTACAATTTTATTGTGACCATTAATATAGAGGAAAAACTCCTTTTTTATATTTGAATTCAGTTTCCATCTTTGATTCTATTCCTGTATTGGAACCGGAAGTGGTACATATATACTATCACTTCCGGTTGCAATAATCATTACCATAAAGGGAAAGCGGTAGTAGAACACGAGAAACAGTTTTTTTTTTTTTTTTTAAATTTAAGTTCGGGACCTTAAAGAATAGCTTTCATCTTAGCTTATTCTTGTAGTGAAACCGGAAATACTAAAAATTACTTCAATTTCCGGTTTCAACATTGATTCCTGTATAGTAATTACTGTTGCTCTTCCAATACAAACAGCTTTCAAGGCAGGGACGCTGCTCCGATGCAGAGTAAATTAGAAACACTTGCATTTAAAGATGAAGTTAAAATAAAAAGCGTAGCCTACTTCTAACTTACAATAGAAATGTTCAAAATTAAAAGATTATTCATTCATAAATAAAAATTCATAATTTCATATCAGTTTTGTGTTTATAGATACTTAAATTGTGTTCTTTGGTTCTCTTGTCTGCCATCTAGCGCTCCAGTACAGGTCAATTGGGCACTACAGCAATTCTATTTCAACTGTGCCCCTTCTGACGCTGCTGTCAATATGTGATTCCCCGTACTTCTCTCAAAAGAGGACGAACAAGTCGCCGCGGCAGAGATCTTTTAATTGTTGGATACGGGAGCGTTGCCACAATTAATTATTTCACGGATTTCGCTGTGCTCTGTCTTGTTAGCCATTCTAAGTAGCCTACGATCTTCACTCATTAAGACCAAATGACTAAATGACAATTTGGCAACACAGCTGAGGTTATTCACTTCTTTTCCCTAAGCAAACACAGGATTTCATTTGTTAGAGGGTTGGCGGGGGTGGAGTTGAAGCATTTTTCACATGTTTTCGAGGGCACACCTGAAATAGACAGGTTCTAAAACCCTGGCCTTAACAAAAGTCATAGGCTACCACAGCCAAGTGAATGAAGGAACGCCATAACCCTGTTCTTGCTTATGCAAGTAATACATCAAGTAGAAAAGATTTCTTTTTTTTAGCTTATTGCAGCAATAAAACTCTAATTCTTACTGATGTAACTTACTTTAAGAGCCGCCACTGCGCCTTAGATCATGAGCGAATGTAATATTTCTGCTGCAGGAAAAAAAGTCTCAAACTGATTGGTTGTACTAAAGTTTAACGTCCCTTTCAGCAATGAGGCTATATGTTAATGTGAGATCCGAACCACCTGAGCTAACAGTGGGAATCGAACTCCAGTCTCCTACGTCAAAGGTATCAGCAAATAATAATAATAATAATAATAATAATAATAATAATAATAATAATAATAATAATAATAATAATAATAATAATAATAATAATAATAGTTTCTACGATTGTCAATATCTGATAACTTAACCTTAGTCGTAGATAGTAAAATTGAATATTTATTTTATGTTTTAAATTAAGAAACGTCTCTTCGAGAGACTGACATGATGGAAGCACATAAGAAAAAATCGATAGTGTATTTTGAGGTCATGTCATATGTTTTCCAAGTAATTCTGATCATGAAAGAAAGCGCGGGAAGTCACGCGAAAGATGGATATCAAGAGCTGGACACCGAGCGACTTCTCGAAAGAAACTCGTTTGAGATTTCACCTTCTGTGTAGGCGTCCAGCGCTAATGTAATATCACTTCACAATTTATAAACTGTGTTAATAATAAACTTTAGTATAAATATCAAAACTTTTGTTAGCAATTCTATTTTAATTTATGTATTGCACTATATTTATTAGGGTTACTAACTGTAGGATGCTCACACTATACGTTAGGTGATTTTATATTTTACCGATACTTATTGGATCATTCGCAACATTTCGGGAAAACATTATTTCCTAAATGCACTGCAGTGTTAGGAATTAGAAACAGTGAATACTAGTTACCATATTTCTATATCGTGTTCAGTAAAACATGCTTTTCTTGTGACAATACAACCCTGCAGTGTTTTAATTTCAATTTCACGACATTCACGCAATATACAGAACAAACTGTTTGCCATAACATGATCAGGTCTTGCTTTATCTGTAATGTATATACAAACCTTTTGCTGCAATGTGGTAAATAGCTATTGGCAGGTCCTGGGAATAATGAGTTTTTTTTTCTTCTTAATTTTCAGTTTTTTTCTTCCATGTTTCTCGATTTTCAGCTTCCTCTTTTAACTCCCAAGAAGAAAATACTGGAAAAAGAGCTTCTAAGATTAATTGTTGAGTAATTTACTTGACAGTTTTGTGTGACGACAGGATATAAGAAAATATGGTGATCGACTCTGGTCATGAAAGGAATCGAGTTTGATATTTCCACGAGTTTGAAATGTCATGGTTCCTACATGTCGAAAAGGAGATCTTCGGACGTCTGTTCGTGTTGATATATTGAGCTCCGTCGTGGTTAAGCGATTACGGTACGCGCCTTTGGCGTGGAAGACCCAGATTCGATTCCCGGTGGAAGCTCATGTGGTTCAGATCTTGTTAAGTGTAGATTCATGTTTCATATAGCCTCGCTGCTGAAAAAGACGCTAAACTAAAAATCAAATCATATCAAATCAAAATCGTGTGGATTCATGTACACTGAAGACATCATAGTTTAAGCGCGTCCTTCCAAACCATATTTTATACTGAAGAGCCTGCCATACTAAAAATAATACAAAATTTATCATTTTTCTTTTGCTTGTTTTTCATAAGTGAAAGGAGATAATGAAATGCAACTTACCATAATCATACATAATGTTATTCCACAACAGAAAATATTAACCTGAAGAAAGTTCAGTGTTGCCATGCATAGAAATTACAGTTTTGCCGAATAATAACGCTCCTAAAATCTAAGTTAAGGCAGAGAATAGAAGAATGAACTCAACTGCATTTGATTACGTATCATGTTATTTTGGTATCCTCTGAACTACTTTTTTTCTAAAAAAAATAACATTATTATTTAGTTTTAATAACTGTATGTTAAAACTAGTATTCTTTTTTTTTTTTTTTAAAAAAAATACAACTATTATTTAAAAAGTAGTCCACAGGGTTCTAAGACAAAATCAAATGCAGTTGAGTTCATTCCTCTAGTCGCTGCCTTAAGTTAGATTTTGGGGAAATTGTTATTCTGGCAACACTGTAATATCTATAGATGGCAACACTGCATATTCTTGAGGTTCATATTTTATGTTGTGGAATAACATTTTCTAGGATTGTGGTACAAAATTTGTTCTGGAGGCATATAGAACGGGTACTATATTTTTAGACTTTTTTCCGCAAAACTGCTCAAGATATTTTGTTTATATTTCATAAATAAATATTTCAATAACCGAACTCTAATATATGCCATAAGTATAATAGTTTGTCATTTAAAAAAAATACTAATCTGGAAGGGATAGTTTATTCTTGGACGTGAGCTTTCTTCTAAGTTTGTTTTTCAAAACGCCTCTTATAATTTTCTTCATATTTCATAAACAAATGTACACTCATGTCCAAAATTTTTGTCGCATGTCCATAAATATGTTTTTGTAGGAATATAATTTGATACGAATTCGCCCGGTATTTCTTATAACGTTAGTAAGTGTATAATCGGCAAAGACATGTGTGTGGCAAATTTTATGTCAAAAGAGCAGTAAATAAGAACAATAAAACGAAAACAAAACTTTCTTGTCCATTTAGCAACATTTTGTTTTACTCATTCTAATTTTCGTATTTATAATTCTTTTCCTATGAAATTTACCACAAATTTAAATTTCCTGATTATACACATAATATCAGTATTTAAAGTACCCTTCAAAATAATTATCAAATTATATTCTTACAAGAAGACAGTTATAGATATGCGACAATCATTTTGGACATGAGTGTACATATGTAATATTTCAGTAACAATTGCAGCCTGACTATTTAATTTAAGAAGTGGAAATGACGAAGTTCAGTGTGATGGTTCGTACTTTCATTTTTTCTTTACCATTGCTAATATATTTTAATTTATAATTTACAATATACATAATAGAAAGTTAAAAAACGAAAGTATTCCTGAAAAGTTCAACAAAGAGGGTTCGGTAGTTCAGTGGTAGAGTTGACACGTTTGTGTGAAGGGTCCCCTGTTTGATCCTAGTCTATGTAAAGCCCCTTATTCTTCATAGCCCCTATTAATGTAGAATTCACCAAGGAGGAGTTGCAAGGTGTCATGAAGCTCTTCTTCCTAAAGAAATCAATAGGCATTTTGTGTATTTTGCCCTTCATACCCCAGTGTGTGAAGAAATGGTGCTCAAACATTAAGCATGATGTTTTTTCAACAGGGAGGCCAATATCAGTGTGAACTCTGAAAAAAGTGGATCAGGTTCATGACCTGATTTTGAATAAAAGACGAATTTCACATCAAGAAATAGCTGAGACCTAGCACACATCCTAAGAATGCGTCTGGTTAATAATCCATGATCAGTTATCACATACACAAACTTTCCGCGAAATGGGTGCCGAAACGTTTGAATGCTGATAAGAAACGCATGGGTATGACATCTTCTCAGTTGATTTTGCGAACTCTCAAGGACATTTTTCTTAAAAAATCGGCTTGTTACTAAAGATGAAAGTTAGTCCCACTACTTTGATCCTGAGACAAATAGCAGTCATACGGCTAAGGTCCGCAGGTAAAGTGCTTGCCTCAATATTCTGGGATAAGAATGATTTTTTTTTTAAAATCAAACTATCGTTGAAAGAAACAAGCCATAACACCAGAGTATTGCTGCAGTCTTCTGGTTAAGTTAGATGACACTATTAAGGAAAAGCGTCGAATAAAGTTGAGAAGAAGCTTTTGCAGGACAATGTTGGAAGAACAGTGGATTTTCTGAATCATCTAGGGTTTCAGTTCATTAACCACCGACCTCACTCACCAGACTTTGCGTCCTCTGATTATTATGTCTTCCCTAGACTAAAAAGCTTCTGAAAGGACGTATACATAGCAGCTGAAGAACTTTTTTTTTTTATTTTTATTTTTATTTATTTATTTTTTTTTTTTTTAGATTATGATTTTCTGTTTTTGTTAGAGAAATTGGAACAAGTGTGTTCACCTTCGGGGAGAATACGTTGAATAGCCTGAAACTTTTGGGCCTGTAGCTAAAATCCTTCTGATCGGCCTCAGAACTTACCAGCCCTCCTTCGTATAATATCTTTTCAGTAGGTTGAAATAAGCTCCGATGTCCAATAACCCTGGAACTAAAGGTCTGCACATAATAAAATATATGTATTAAAAGCCTGTCAAGCTCAAATAGTTTGGTCAAAATCAGATCAGCTTTATCGATCACTACTATATCCTCCTTGCGACTTATTTAAAAAAAAAAGACAAATGAAGGATGAAAGAATCAATTTTTAAAAAAATGAAATCCTGCTTACTTACTCGTGTGACCAACAACATATTTAAGATATATATGAATATTTCTCAATTTTGTGTTTAATTAGTAAAGATGAGAGTTGGAACAAGATTCCAATAATAATAATAATAATAATAATAATAATAATAATAATAATAATAATAATAATAATAATAATAATAATAATAATAATAATAATAATAATCTCTTATTTTTCTTTTATTGGGAAATAGAAGTTGGTTGAAATAACCTTTCAAATACAGTATAATTTACGAAAGAAGTTTGGCCTATCTATCTTGGAATATATTAGATTTATACGCGAATAGACCATTTATCTCCACTCAACAGCTTCTATGATAACAAAACATCCGGTTCAGTGAGCTTCTAAATTATTTCAAATATATTTGTTTTTATCTTTTTATGTTATGTTAACAGATAACAAATAAAAATAAGACTGTCGTTAGATATCTCATAATTCTATTCATGTGATGAGTATAAGAGTGTTTGCAAAGTGCACAACATTTTCCAGGAGTTATCTTCCTCTTTATCAAACACTTAGAACAGTATCAATGTTGGTCGGATTTTACAATGCAGTGTCCGTTGAAATTTGTTTACAAAGTTTTCAGAATAAATTGATTTGAGGTGAAACAAGCAATTATAGGAGAATCAGAATGGTGGAAAAATCAAAATCATTCCCCAGTTTCTGCAATTGCTATTGACTCTTCTGCAATGGACTCCTTCAGATTAGTCCCACAGCAAGAGAGAGACACAGGTCTAGACTTTCATACTGGCCACTAATGAAGAGTGACGACCCAACTATATCTCACTCGCCATTTAACATCTTCAGTTGTCTTCTGCCACTAGAAATATAATTTTATCTTACAATTACGTATGTACCGAACTTAAGAATTATTATATTTTATTTTATGAAAATCGATTGACGTTTACAAAACATATATACCAAATTTTCATTTCTTAAACTCCATATTATTTTATAATTCCTACTGTATTTAATGCTAGTTGAGTATTCTTTGCACGGGAAGACCCCCCTTTTGGACACCCCTTTCCCCTTAGAATGCATTAAATAACCTGAAACTTTCGTGCCTTAATAGAGTCCTTGTGTGTCGGACTGAGTACTTATCGCCCTCCCCCTGTCGTATAATATTTTTTCACTAAGTTCAAATTAGCTCCAATGCGCAATAACTCATGAACATCCCAAAATACGCTGTATGTGTACAGAGCTTGTCAAGCTCAAAACAAAGTTTGCTCAAGATCGGATCAGGTTTATCGCTCACTACGATTCATATACTACCCTCCTTACGACTGATTTTTTTTAAAGACAAATGAAGGACGAAAGAATACATTTTTTAAAAAAGAAAACCTGCCTACTCAATTTCAATCAAATTGAAATGATAGTCCAGCTCGATTCAAATGCAAATTTTGTTCTAAAATTCGTTAGAAAAGATGCAACGTGAGAATTGAATAAGACGACATTCAATACAGTTAGTGTTGCCACGAGACGAGACGAGACGAGACTTCAGGCTGTCTCGTCTCGTCTCGTTCAAAGCATGTCTCGTCTCGTGTCTCGTCTCGAAAAAACGTGCTCGTCCCGTCTCGTGTCTCGTCTCGAGAGGTTCTGTCCCGTCCCGTCTCGTCTCGTCTCGTTTGTCTCGTTTTGTCTCGTCTTGTCTCGTAAAAAAATATAGCAGCATACCATGGGAACGAAAGTAAAATGTACCAGGCTGCACCATGCTAATCAAGATACAACTAAGTTATTACCCAGAACAAACAAGACAAGAAATGTCACGGTCAGAGTTGGCGTGGGTCAATGAAAACTTGACCCACGACCCACTGACCCACCACCAACCTGACCCACGACCCACTGACCCACCACCCACCATGACCCACTCTGACTCACCATGACCCATCACCCACGGTGACCCACTCTGACCCACCACCCACCGTGACCCACCACCCACCATGAACCACTCTCATCCACTTTGATTTAGTCTGACTCACCAAAATCTATCGTCATGAAGTCTGAACACGATCCACGGCCTCTTCTGAACTGACTAAAGAGTTTACACTTGTAATAAAACAAGACTGACATTGTCACTAATCGGAGTTTGAATTTCTAGTCAATCGCTCAAGCACCACTCTGTTACAATAACGGTGGATCTGACCTTTACGATATAAAAAGGTAAAGTGTTTGTCAGTGAGGAAACAGTTTGAGGTGGGGGGAAATTAGTGTGTGCCTAAAATATACTTGTACTAAGAGAGTATTGTTGCTATTCTTGCTAAGAGAGTATTCGTTAAATTTAAGTTACAAATATGCATAATTACAATTATTATGAATATTTATTGAAACGTAGTTTACCTAAACCAAAGAAGAGAGTTACTAAAAAGTAGGTACAAAGTTGAATAACACAAATAAGCCATTAGTAATACAAGTATACATTTTCCGTAACTCGTAATTTTCCACCTTAAAACAAATCTGAAATATGATTTATTTCCTGTTGGTAAATTTCTGGCGGTAAATCATCCGCAGTGGAATGATGTTCATCCTTCAGCCAAGAAATAACTAGCTCGTCTACTTTGAGCTTGTCTAGCGGTGGGCCATTAACATTGATGAGCAACAAGTTAGACAATGTTTGAGCACAATCTATTTCTAATATCAGTCATCTGTAAATTCATAAGGGGAAATCCCCGTTCGCACTCTGTCGTGGAAATTGATAATACTTCTACCCGATTTCTGCAACTTCTCATCGACAATCTACTTGTTAGACTTAAGTCTGATAACGATTTTTCTCGGTCAGTTTTGAAATACTCAGCAAGAAGTATCATGTCTCTATCACCATACAACATCTTTTCCATATCGACCATGTCAGTTGGCACTGTCAACCCATGTAGAACAGAAACTTCATATACCACGCCTTTGATGGGGAATCTTGTGAATAAATTATCAATTAAAGCCTGATAAACTGATGATTTCTTATTTGTTTATAAATGTATTTTTTGTAATTACACATGAAGGTTTGATACCATTACCAAGTTCGTTCCCCCGTCTAGAAAGCGAAAGGGAACGAGGTTTCTGGAAAGTATTCAGAGGTGAATGGGAATTTCCCTCCTTCTTCAACTTCAATTACCACACTGCTGTTTGCTATGTGCCAAATTACGATGAGTTTCAGTTAAATTATCATAGTATAATTATTTCCTTGTTGAATTATCAATACTTCTCAGTGGAAAAAGGATGAAATTTCGAAGTTCCAAATCAAAGTAAGTAGACCAACGTAAAGGGAAGAAAGTAAAATTTTCCATACAATTATGCGTACAATCCAAATTTCAAATTTCCATGTAATTAAGCTTACACTACAAATTTTATGCCTATTTTTCTCACAACTTTATGGGTTGATTACCCTGTGCTTTGAGCGCTCCATATAATAAACATAAGCTTCAGCAATTATTATAGCAGAAAACAATTTATATATGAAGCCAAGCACTGTATTTTTTGTTTCTGATTTTTTTTCTGAAATAACATCGATCGTTTTCGATCCTTTTTACAAACCAATTCACTACCAATTTTCCATGTATAGAAAGTGCGCCCCCCTCCCCACATAAAGGAGCATTTTAAAAAATGCTAGGACACATTCTGTTTATTTTCAATAAAGAGTTAATACACTTAATTTCAGCTCCGTAAGTTTAACGGCTTGCGAGATACTCATTTTGTTTCGCAAAAATTCGGATCCTCACTACCTCCTTAGGATATTATGCATTATAATAAAAGCAATATAACATCCTAATTTGGATTAAGGCCTAACTATATACCAAAAGTAATTTCATTTGACTTTGCAATTTGACCGTGATGATCAGGCACACATAGTTACATTCATTTTTTTTATAAATAATTTATATATTACAGTGATTCAAAAGTGATTTTTTCCAGTAGTTAGCTCTAAAAACCCACAGGTCTTGAAAGCCAAGTTGTAGTGTAAGTCCTATTGCTATTATTACTATTAAAATATTAATATCCAAAAGTGCCCGAAGTTCTTTTTTCACTTGGTTAGATATACTCACCTTAGGGAAGTAGACAGAAACAAGTGGAAAAGAAAGGGAAATGAAGGTCTTGAAAGTAAAACGGAGACAAATTTACCAGTCTTCAGAAGATACTCTCTACAATGCAGTGAGCAGAGAGGGTCGGTAGATCATACTGAGTCGGTAGGTTGCAGTGGGTCACGGTGGGTGGTGGGTCGCAGTGGGCCATGGTGGGTGGTGGGTCGCAGTGGGTCACGGTGGGTGGTGGGTCACAGTGGGCCATGGTGGGTGGTGGGTGGCAGTGGGTCACGGTGGGTGGTGGGTCACAGTGGGTCATGGTGGGTGGTGGGTCGCATGCTGTTGACCCACGACCCACTGATCCATTTAGAAAACTTGACCCACTTGACCCATTGATCCACTCCATCTCTGGTCACGGTAGCTACACCGTGAAGCATTTACCTCTGGTGTGTGTGGTAGTCGGTTCGATCTCGGTTAGTGCCATGTGAGCTTTGTGGTGGACAAAGATGGAGTGTGTGTGTGTGTGTTTTCTCGAAGTTGTCTTGTATCCTATCACTTTCTTCATTCCACTAATTTCCCCATCATCATCTATTCGGAGTTGGCCAAAGTTGCCTGAAGGTCTTAAAAATAAATTCAAATAAGCTGACAAGGTAAGGGCAAATAGTTTACAAGATAATATATCTCTGCTGTTAGTTGTCTGAGGCTTCTCGACCCTGGCCTTTTTTTTTTTTTTTTTTTTTTTTTAACATTTTGAAACATTGAAATTTGTTTTACCAGTTTCAATACACGAATGTATAGTAAATTGCTCATAGGTACGTGGAAGATGAAGATACTAATGTCAAATGATGTTTTCACGACAAGCAAAGTCCGATGTAAAGGTGTCACCATCCCCGACACTACCGTATACTACCAACCACCATATAGAGGCCCACTTGCTTTATAGTGTCGGTATATATATATATATATATATATATTAGATAGATAGATAGATAGATGTGTGTGTACACTTTGATTTCATATATTCCAGCCTTTAGGTTTCACAGTGTTAACCCATACAAATCCAAAAACTACTTTCCATTTTAGCATGTTTAGATTTGTTGCAATTATTATATATATATATATATATATATATATATATATATATATATATATATATATATATATATATATATATATATATATATATATATATATATATATTTTAAAAAGGCTTGGAACCAAATAATTTTATTGAGTAATGGAAAGTATTTGATTGAAATTTTATAGGTTACTGCACAGTAAGCTCTATTTGACACATCGGAGGAAAGAATGCTTGGGGCCAGTCTACACCTCCATGGTACAAATCTCTTCCCATACCCGCGGGGTGTGTGCCCCTATATGGTGGTTGCCCCGTTTGTGTAACAAACTCATGACAGTATACGCAGATTAGCTTGTGGTCTAAAAAAAGGATTTTTGGGTGGCCATTTTGGATTAAAGTTTCTTATATTGTCGTGATCTATTCGTAATCATACAACGTACATCTTCATACCAAACCGAGCAGTCTGCGGTGATAGACCATCGGCTTGAAGGCCACGGGTTGAGTCCCGGAAGGGTCATGTGTATGGATTTTAACAGCATTTGTTTTTCCGTATTGTGTCAGGGGGCGAAATCGTACGGAATAAACGGATTTCAGTCTGAAAAATTTGGAGAGAATATCCTGGCCAGGTTACTTTCATGGGAGGACGGAATTAGTAAAAATATAGGATATACATTTTATAGCAGGGTTAAAAATATGGTTTGGATATCCTATTTCTTTTCTGTTAATTATGTTCTTCAATGTTCGAATTTTGATCATTGTCATAATATTTTCTGCTTTCAACGGAGTTCCATGAATATCATACCAAATGTTCTTTACATTTATTAAGTTCGAAAGGCTTAATGCGCCTGTAAGAAAACATTTTTGAAGATAATTCAGGTCCTAATGAATATTTTTCACTAGGAAAGTGAAGTATTCTTCTCCTCCCAACATAGAAGCAGAGGGCAATTTCGCACTCTGGTCAGATAAAACATTTCCGCGTAACAAAAGGAAGGCCCCCCTGTAAAACCTCTTCAGCTCCAGGGTTATTGTTACTATAGGGGTACCATAAATTTGCTGAAAGCAAACAATTTGAAGGGTTCGTCGACAATATGTTTGCTTTCTGTGTCCTTCGCCGGCTTCCAAACGAAGATGTGAATTTTTCAACATGACTGCTGTAAGCGGGCGATTGGTAAAACGGTAAAAGTGTATTTTTAAGTGTGTGTGTGTGTGAGGGAGGGAGGGGGGAGGGAGAGAGAGAGGACAAAATTTTAGTTGCAAGATGTACTTCAATTGCCGTTTTCAGTTCATTTAGTAAAAAGAATACCGCCGCGCCACCAGGGAATAAAGACAAGTGTTGTCTGTTTCTTTTTGCCACCTCAGCCAGAACTTTCAACTACAGCCTGTGATGAGTGTAGACCTTACCCAGTTTTCAAATTGAATAGCTGGTGGTGGTAGTTCGGTTTCTTGACCTTGTAAAAATCTTCTCTGTCTTTGTTTCGTTTGTCATCATTCCAGCCAGAAATGAAAAAAAAATGAGAAATCCTTGGTTTACAGCAAGGAGAATTTGGGACAAGAGATTAAGGATGATATTCCTGGAAGCTCACGTATCACGATTGTTTCATTCAATAGACAGAGGACAGTTTTCTATGAAGGCTTTTCAACATGTTTTCTCACAAAGGGGATTTTCCTTTTGCAATCTATATGACCACTGGCAATTTCAATCTTGTCCATTCCCGCCAGCGTTTTGATTTTCGAGACACGAGACGAGACGAGACATTTCACGAGACGTCCCGTCTCGTCTCGTGTCTCGTCTCGTTTTCGAGACGAGAAAAGTAGTCTGTCTCGTCTCGTGTCTCGTCTAAAAGGGTTCTGTCTCGTCTCGTGTCTCGTCTCGTTTACGAGACGAGACGAGACGAGACACGAGAAATGTCTCGTCTCGTGGCAACACTAAATACAGTCCCGGTCTCGTTTCGGTTGACAAATAGCAGCCTCAGTCTGGGTCTGGTCGTGATCAACAGATGCCTATCTCGATGATCAAGTCTCAATCTCGTCTTGGTCCCGTGACGATAATCTCGAAATAAATAAAATTAAAAATGTACAAGAATTATAATCTTACAGTCTGTTGTTTCACCTTTTTATTTTTTCACTCCATCCTTGACTATAGAATTTGTAAGCTGCGTATCCCTTCGCAGATAAGTGTGTTGTGTTTTCTCCATCTGTATTCACGGATTCAATATTCGGTGAGTGAGTTAAGCCTTGGATAAAACGCGAACAGTGATTCAGATCCTACTTTAATCGGTATATCTTGTATAGCCTTGATACTGAAAAAGTATATTGTAAGGATCCCCACATCACGACAGACGCACGTGTCAACTCAACACGTGCTATTGATCATAAACAACCTAGCAGAAAAGAAGCCGACACGAAAGACACCGAGGAACGCCGAAAGAAGACGGACCTCACGGAAGGACCCGAAGAGGACAAATAAAAGGAGGACCACCGAGGGACTCAGTATCAGTCGTCCAACTGATCGAATCACCTACACCGCCCTGAGGTCGCACTGGACTAGGGGTCCTTTCTACAACCAAGCCTCGCGAAGCTGCCTTGACCTGAGGGGCCTATCCTTCCAGACTCACCGGAACCGGCAGGTGCCTTGGAGACTGCCGGTGTAGGGGATAAATCTCGGTCCATTATTGACTCTACCAAAATCATTACAATATTAATTCTAGCCAATAAACTACAGTTCAATCCCACAACAGATAATACGGCAGATAGCAGCAAGACTGTATTTAATAGAATGGTAATATAAATTTTACGAGCCTTCATTTATGATCCACAGCATTAGTCTTGGACTGACGAGTTTACTTCAGAAAATCACGCTCATTATCTTAACAAATATTAATAAATCACTACCAGGCCCTAAAATATGTTTTCATCCAAATGAATAGAATTCTTTATTACCATTTTATTTAAAGATTCACATTATTTTTATAGCACAGGCTTTCTGCAACTTTATGGTCAACTTAATTCTTCACAGGCAACTGCTTACGCCACTCACCGTTGCAGTGTACGGTATAGTCCGAGGATGAATGAAGAAATGGGTTAAATCTAAACTCGGATGTTTCGCGTACTTCGGATCCTACTTTAACTACATTTCATTTTTTATATTTGTTTCTAAGGTTCAAATGCATTCTAGAGGCACATATTGACATATTTATCAATTTAGTGGTAATACCCCCCCAAAATTAGGACTTACCACATTACTATGGCGTTGGACCACCTTTTAAATTTGTGAACAGCTCTAATGGAGTCATAGAGGTCGTGAATGGAAGCAAGTGAAGTATCAGACCATTCCACGTGCGGCGCCTCACTCAGTTTCGTGACAGAGGATGGAGGCAAAAATCTACGCTGGAAACGGGTAATAAATGTTTAATTATCTTCTTGTCCGGGGATTGAGAGGGTGGTCAACTTCGTCTCGATGTTCCTTAAACCTAGGCTCAACAGCTGGCGTCATTACCCGGAAACAATATCTGGATCATTCGATGTACATGTCTTCTAAGATTCCAACATAATTACGGGCAGTGACCTGGCCGGTAACAATCAGCACAGGCAGTGAGGATTTCAGGGAGTGTCTGGGAGAATTTTCTCTCTGGAGCTATGAAGCTCCCCCCCCCCCACCAGGGACAATGCTTAACAAGAGCTTCCAGTATTTTCAAAGTATTAATTTAACCCGCTTACAGACTCTCCAACATATTGACGCCAAATTTGAAACTTGAGGTTTTTAGAAGATTCCCTCGAAGTTCTTTAAATGCTTCTCTTATTCATGTCATGAGGTAGTATGTGCCACTGTGCTACTCAGACCCTGTCTCTATGAAAGTTGAAAGCATATCGACCAATGATATCAGTTTTATCATAGCCTAAACATAGGAAGTTCACATAGTGTTATTATTATTACTATTATGATTTTATTATTATCTATTTATTATAATTATTAGTATTGATTCCAATTATACTAGTAATAGTGACTGGGATTAATAAGTATGCAGTATGCTTGCATTAACACTTTGTTGGCAAAGCTCATCAAGTATTGCGAAAGGCTTAGAATTAAGGAGGAGAACACAAGGCTAGTTGATAATTTAGAACATTCGGGGATTGTTTTATCTTAACCCGAAAATTTTGGCTTAACTACGATTTCACTAATGACGTTGCATTCCGTTAAGCGCGTACTTAGAAATTTTTGTTCGAAGGGATTCAAAGGTTAGAGGAAGGTCCAAAGTTTGCGGGACGGAATTTCAATATTACAAAACACAGTCTATGTAGTATATATTGAATCTGTGTTATTCTCCATCTCAAAAGGACTGGCAACCATGTTCTCAGAAAATATAATGTAAATAGATCGTTTTTATAAGAGAAGAAACAGGAACAGTTAACAGTGAAGTGTAAGATTAAATTTTAAAGCTACATCAATAATTTCTCTGTTAAACAAGTATAGTTTCATTAAGAAATTGTGTAATTGTATATTTAGTCACTTAAAAAGTATTTGAGGGGTCCAGGCCAGGGGGATGTTCCCGTACCTTCCGTTTCTCTAAAGACTTTCCTTGAGATTTACCGACGAGTGTTGCCCACGAGACATTTTTTCGTCTCTCTTCGAAAACTTAACGAAACAAGACACAAGTACGTTTTTAAATTCGAGGAGAGAAGAGAAATTTCTCGAATCTTGTGCACAACAATAGCTCACTCAATTCTAGAGGTGGCTCGTAGATCAAAATAAGTTGTTTTTCGCTTAAAACTAAAAGAAGAAAGCTCTCTTAATGTACTAATTGTTTTAAACAACAATTAATATATTAAATAACCTCTATTCCCTTAGTTTAAAGCTTAGTTTAATTTTTACCAGCGTCATTTCCCTCACGAGTAGTGTTGCCACGAGACGAGACGAGACGAGACTTCAGGCTGTCTCATCTCGTCTCGTGCAAAGCATGTCTCGTCTCGAAAAAATATGCTCGTCCCGTCTCGAGAGGTTCTGTCCCGTCTCGTCTCGTCTCGTCTCGTTTGTCTCGTAAAAAATATAGCAGCATACCATGGGAACGAAAGTAAAATGTAGCAGGCTGCACCATGCTAATCAAGATACAACTAAGTTACAAGTATTACCCAGAACACACAAGACAAGAAATGTCACGGTAGCTACACCGTGAAGTCTTCACCTCTAGTGAATGTGGTAGTCGGTTCGATCTCGGTTAGTGCCATGTGAGCTTTGTGATGGACAAACATTGAATGTGTGTGGGGACCGCGGTGGCTCTGTGGTAGAGAGTTCACCTCTATTGCTTGGGGTCTCGGGTTCGATCACAGCCCCGCCAAGTGAACTTTTTGGTGGACAAACACCGTGTGCGTGGGTTTTCTCAGGGTTCTCCCGTTTCCTCCCACTTTTTTCATTCCACCATTTCATTCATTACTCATCATCACTGTCTCCTTTAGCCTAACAGGCATAACCGTGGGACGTAAAACTCAAAGATTTCATTTCATTTCATTTTTCGAATGTGTGTGTTTTCTCGAAGTTGTCTAGTATCCTACCACTTTCTTCATTCCACTAATTTTCCCATCATCATCCATTCGGCCAAAGTTGCCTAAAGGTCTTAAAAATAAATTCAAATAAGCTCACAAGGCAAGGACAAATAGTTTACAAGATAATATATCTCTGCTGTTAGTTGTCTGAGGCTTCTCGACCCTGGCATATTTATTTTTTTTACATTCTGAAACATTGAAATTTGTTTCACCAGTTTCAATACACGAATATACAGTAAATTGCTCATAGGTACGTCGAAGATGAAGACACTAATGTCAAATAATGTTTACTCAACAAGCAAAGTTCGATGTAAAGGTGTCACCATCCCCGACACTATCGTATACTATCAACCCACTTGCTTTATAGTGTCTGTATATATATGATATGTGATATATATGATATGTGTGTACACTTTGATTTCATATATTCCAGCCTTTAGGTTTCACAGTGTTAACCCATAACAATCCAAAAACTAGTTTCCATTTTAGCATGTTTAGATTTGTTGCAATTATTATTTTTTTTTTTAAAAAAAAAAAAGCTCGGAACCAAATAATTTTATTGAGTAATGGAAAGTATTTGATTGAAATTTTATATGTTACTGCACAGTAAGCTCTACTTAAAGTGCCATAGTAATGGACACATCGGACGAAAGAATGCTTGGGGCCAGTCTTCACCTCCATGGTTCAAATCTGTTCCCATAACCGCGGGGTGTGTGCTACTATGTGGTGGTTGCCCCGTTTGTGTAACAAACTCATGACAGTACACCCAGATTAGCTAGTGGCTAAAAAAAAAAAAGTTGATTTTTGGGTGGCCATTTTGGATTAAAGTTTCTTATATTGTCCTGATCTATTCGCAATCATACAACGTACATCTTCATACCAAGCCGAGCGGTCTGCGGCGATAGACCATGGCTTGAAGGCCCCGGGTTGAGTCCTGGAAGGGTCATGTGTACAGCATTTGTTTTTTCGTATTGTGTCAGGGGGCGAAATCGTACGATAAAAGGATTTCAGTCTGAAAAAATTGGAGAGAATATACTCCCCAGGATACTTTCATAAGAGTAAGGAATTAGTAAAAATATAGGATATACATTTTATAGCAGGTAGCAGGTTTAAAAATATGGTTTGGGTATCCTATTTCTTTTCTGTTAATTATGTTCTCCAATGTTCGAATTTTGACCATTCTCATGATATTTTCTGCTTTCAACGGAGTTCCAGGAATATTATATCAAATGTTCTTTAAACTTATCAAGTTCGAGAGGTTTTATATGCCTGTAAGAAACAATTTCTGAAGATAATTCAGGTCCTAATGAATATTATTCACTAGTAAAGGGAAGTATTTCCCTCCTCTCAACATAGAAGCAGAGGGCAATTTCGCACTCTGGTCAGATCAAACATTTCCGCGTAACAAAACGAAGGTCCCCCTGTAAAACCTCTTCACCTAAAGTGTTATTGTTAGTATCCCCATGAGCAATTGTCCGCCGCACGTTAGTCGGGCTGATCGCTACTATGGCGGTATATAAGCGTTTTTCGAGCGGGAACGAGGCGGGACATCGAGTCGGTTGGGTAACTGCAACCACTGGCGGACCGATGACGGTTTTGTCGGGGTACCAGCGAAGGCGGTACTGCGACGGATGTAGCCTTCGGACCATACGCTGATCGTGGCGATTGTCCCTGCTTACGGTCGTGTTTCGGGAATGGATCGGCTTTGCGTTACCCACAATTCTTCACTCTTCGCGTGGTGAACGTCATTTGTTCTAGTTTTTATATGAACAGAAGAGAACTCGGTAACTATTGTCAGACAGTTCGTTGGCTTACAAAACTATTTTCGTGACAGGTTACAGCAGAACATGTTATCTTATTTGTTACTTGGCAAAATGTCAAATATACTGCCTAAAGCTTTGCTCATTGCAAACAATCAACTCCAAAATTACAATTCTCACTCACAATTACGAGATAGTAGTTCAGATATGCTTGGAAGGTATTGCCTTCTACAACCAACCCATCCCCGGATGGGAATGGATTTCTTGAAAAAAAAAAATGGTGCCAAATCTTTGTTTTTTAACCATGTATTGGTATAAAAGTTTCAGCGCTTATGTGCCAATACGTTGTTGCTAAGATTAAGAGTAGATGATTAAAGGCGACATGAAGAGAAATTTTGGGGGGCAATCCGCCGTGGTTTGCGGTAGATCCGATTACGTCTTGCACATGGGGAAATACGTGGAGGGATTTCAGCGGCTGGGTATCGGCTAAAGGCGGGGGAGCAGCGGGATTATGGAGGATACCCCGCCGGCGGGACGAAGGCGTAATTAGTGTAATCGAGCAGGTGGCCCGACGGTGGCGTCCGCCAGCGGCCCGCCATTGGCACGTCAATGGGCCTACGGCGGCCCGCTGGCGGAATGCTTATGGGGATCATAAATTTGCTGAAAGCAAACAATTTCAAGGGTTCGTCGATAATATCTTTGCTTTCTTTGTCCTTCGCCCGCCTTCCAAACGAAGAGGTGAATTTTACAACATGACTGCTGTATAATAAGCGAGCGATTGGTAAAATGGTAAAAGTATGTTTTTATGTGTATGTGTATGTAGGTGCGTGTGTGTGTGTGTGTGTGTGTGTGAGAGAGAGAGAGAGAGAGAAGACAAAATTTTAGTTGCAAGATGACATAGGCCTACTTCAATTGCCGTTTTCGGTTCATATAGCAAAAAGAATACCGCCACCAGAGAATAAAGACAAGTGTGGTCTGTTTTGTTCTCTTCCGCCATCTCAGCCAGAACTTTCAACTACAGCCTGTAATGAGTGTAGACCTTACCCAGTTTTCAAATTGAAGAGATGGTGGTGGTAGTTCGGTTCTTGACCTTGTAAAAATCGTCCTTGTCTTTGATTTTGTTTGTCATCATTCCAGCCAGAAATAAAAAAATGAGAATTCCTCAGTTTACAGCAAGGGTAATTGGGGACAAGACATTAAGGATGATATTCCTGGAAGATCATATATCACGATTGTTTCATTCAACAGACAGAGGACACTTTTCTATGAAGGCTTTTCAACATGTTTTCTCACAAAGGGGATTTTCCTTTTGCAATCTATATGACCACTGGCAATTTCAATCTTGGCCATTCCCGCCAGCGTTTTCATTTTCGAGACGGGACAAGTAGTCTGTCTCGTCTCGTGTCTCGTCTAAAAGGGTTCTGTCCCGTCTCGCGTCTCGTCTCGTTTACGAGACGAGACGAGACGATACACGAGAAATGTCTCGTCTCGTGCCAACACTACTCACGAGCTGATTTTAAGTTAGAACTCAAACACTGTTTTGGTGTTACTGTTTCATAGTGTAAAAGCAATAAAGTGATTGTCATTGTACGGACACTATCAAGAGCATTTCTTAACGTATTAAAGACGCATAAATCATCATACAATATAGGTTACTCCAATAACAAATATCCTTCATATGCTGTTGTATCACACTGCTCGTGAAGCGGTACAATTCTGATCATTTTTAGATAAAATATATATTTCATTAGAAACAAAGTTTTCTTCTTTTATCTTGCCTCCTGGCCAATACTCGTATTTCTGACAAAATAATAATAATAATAATAATAATAATAATAATAATAATAATAATAATAATAATAATAATAATAATAATAATAATAATAATAATAATAATAACAATTGCATGTTGCAGAAAGACACTGAGTCTTCACATTTTAAAAATGTGCTTCATTGATGAGTTGACATAGACTAGAGCAGTGGCACGGTGGCCCAGTGATAGACCCTTCACCTCTGATGTTTGGGATCCCTTGTTCGATCCCAGCTCGCACCAAGTGGACGTTGTTGTGAGTTTTCTCGGTGTTTTCCCGTTTCCTTCTACTTTATTCATTCCACCATTCAATTCCTTTCTCATCATCACCCTCTCCTTTAGCCTAACCGGCTAAATCGTGGGACGTAAAATTGAAAGAATTCATTTCATTTCATTTCTCAACTGCACCATATTTTAATTGCCTATTTAAAACCTGAAAAGGAAAAAAAATATTTCCAAAAATTGAATTGATTTTCAGTTTAACGTCGCTTTCAAGAGCGAGGCTATATGAGACGGGGCCTACTAATTAACGTAAAACCTGAACCAGATGATCTCCCACCAGGAATTGAACCCGGTCTCCCACGCCAAAGGCGAGTACATATCCACGAACTACCTCTAGATTTTCAAAATATAGTAGTAGAGAAATACATATAGTTTTCGTAAGTACTATATGTAGAGATGCTTAGAGATCATTTTAAAACCGGTTCCTGGAAACAAGAACTTTAACGACCGGTTACGGCGAACCGTCTGACTAACGCCACTGATGTCGACAGTCTAATATAAAATGGTATATTGATACTGATGTGTTATATTTGCATTCCTAGGCAAAATCTTATAAAAACGTACTACCCATTCAAATTTCCCAATTGGAACAATAATTTTACGCCTAAGGAATAACAGGAAATGGAATAAAATCTTTGGCCCTTATGCAGAATCGTTTTGGCGTATGATTAGCATGATACTAAAGGCCTGACTACTGCAGGAAACATATGTTAGTCGAAGTCTTTAGTATGGCAATAATCACACGCAGAGGCGTGAGGGAGTGGCTATCGGGCCCAAGCCACCTCCTGAAACAAATTTGTTCCAATGCATAGCTTCAGTAAAATGTCTGCACCCAAAAGAAAAATATAAATGGTTATTCACGGGTTGTGCATAGCCCCCCCCCGAAACAAAATTCTAAATATGCCACTGATTACGCGTCAAAACGACTCTGCATAAGGCCCTTTAAGTTTTATGTCCCACGGTTATTACGGCGAGACTAAAGGAGATGGCGATGATGACAAGTGAATGAAATAGGCCTCGTAGAATGGAGAAAGTGGGAGAACCCCGAGGAAAACCCTCACACGGTGTTTATGCACCACAAAGCTCACTTGACGCGAGCTGGGATCGAACCAAAGATTCCCCATGCACCAGAGTCACCGCGGCCATACGGTAATAGGATATCATCCTATGACCAGTGGCGCATTTAGGAGGGGGCTTCCGGGCTTAAGCCACCTCCCCGAAATGTTACTTACTATAGTAAAGAATATGAAATATCTTGCTGAATTTTCACATTTTCAGGCAAAGCCCCCCCGAAACAAAGTCGTAAGTACGCCACTGCCTATCACAAATAGCCTACTCATTCATTTGTCTTTCCGTTTTCAAATATCCAATAGAGACAGGATTGCTCAGTGGCACAGCGCTCACATCTGGTGCGAAGAGTCCCTGGTTCCACCTTAGACAAAGTGAATTTGTAGAGTTATCTGTGCTTGACGCCAATAGATGTCGTTAGCGGAACGCAATTTGCCGATTTAAAACGGTTGTGATACTTTAATTGCAACTTAAGAGTCTATATCACTGCGAAATTAAAATTCCACTAATTTTACAGTAATTATGTGATATCTTCAAATAGATAAAAGATAATCGAAAAGTGGATCAAGACCTTCCTAGACGATGCTATTTTGCATGAGGTAACGTTTTCACGAGTCACCTAGTAGCTTTTCGTTTGCTGTTATTTAGAAACGCGAAAATAAATGCCGATTTTCTAAATGGCTGGAAATCGAAAGCAGATAAATGAGTAGTGATAACAGTATCTCACGTATAATAATAGGGTCTACTGTCTAGGGAGGTCTTGTTCCACTTTTCAATTATCTTGTATCTATTTGAAGATATCACATAATTACTGTCAAATTAGCGGTATTTTAATTTCACAGTGATGAGGCTTCTTAAAACCTGTAACGTTTCAATTCCATTATTTCAAAATACGACAACAACTGTAGCGTTAATGCCCATCTAACTCCATGTAAACCATTACAGCTTTAAGTCAAACCCGATTTCACGTATAGTGTGTATAGCAGGCCGGATTTCAGACGGAACAACTTAATTTAAAAACTGGACTAAAAAAAAAAGTTGATTGTGCTATTGTATTATCTCAACTTGATCTGTACATAGATAACAGCCAGCTTTAGTGTTTAGTGGAAGTTCCTAAGTAAATTTTTGGTAACGCCACTGAATTGGACTCTGAATGAGTCGAATCCAAAATGATCGCAACTATATAAGCATTCTTGCAATCCAACGTTGAAGTTTTTATATAGCGTGTAGGAAATGAATTCATCAGTACATCGTAGGAGCAATAGCATAACGCTTAACTTTGAAATTTATGCAGTCAAGGATTGGATCTTGTAGGCCTATAGTATTACACGCAGAATTAAGGATGCTTTAAAAATATTTTATATATCTATATCCGATCCAAGGGGGGCTAAGGGGCTATAGCCCCCCCCTTGACGATCAGGTTTACACTGGATAAAAGGGGCTTCATTTTTCTGCTTTACACTGGATAAAACGGCAAATTATGGTTTAGCCCTTCCCTTGATCATATCCTGGATCCGCCACTATATATATATATATATATCAGGGGTGGACTGGCTATGTAAAAAGGGCGCGGTCACATACTCTGAGAGAGCGCCGTCCATCTGAGGCTTTTGCTTGTATGGAATACCCCCTCGTAATAAAAGAAAGTGCCGGGGGGCTTCCCCCGGAAAATTAGTACACAAAAAACAACAAAAGATTAAGTAGCTATTGCAGTTAATCACGATAGAATTACACAAATTCAATATTTTCATAAACAAACAAAGAGACTTTGAGTACTAAATACGAGACGTGTTTTTTAAGTAAGGTCCGTTTTGTTGTAGACACTAGTAGTTCGCGCGCATACCGCAACTAGCGTGTTCGGTTCATCGACAGATTTGCAAAGTGTACGGTGATACTGTTATGAGTGCAAGCAAAGTGGGTACGAGAATTCAAAAATGGCCGTGACAACGTCCATGATGAGGACCGCTCCGGTCGCTCTTCTTCGATTACAGGTGATTTGGTGGCTTCAGTTGAAGCGAGGGTTCGTGAGAACAGGCGCTTCACAATAACAGGTCTCTCAAACGAATTTCCTGACGTGTCGAGATCAGTGCTTTACAAAATTGTTTCTGAACACCTAAAGTTTAGGAAACTGTGCTCCCATTGGGTCCCGAAACTCCTAAAGAGGACAACAAAAACCAAAGATTTGAGTGTGCCATGAAGTTCTTCACTCGTTATCACGAAGAAGTTGACGGCTTCTTGAGTCAGATCGTAACTGGAGACGAAACATTGGTTTCGCATATCACGTCCAAATCGAAGCAACAGAGCATGGCATAGAGACACACACACTCGCCTGTAAAGGTGAAGGCCAAACAGACTCTGTCCCAGCGCAAAATCATGGTGTCGGTGTTTTGGGATAGGCATGGTGTTTTGTTGGTCGACTTCATGCAACGAGGAACCACTATCAATGCAGAAGCATACTGCCAAACCCTGTAAAAGCTATGCAGAGCGATTCAAAACAAACGACGCGGCATGCTGACAAAGGGCATTGTTCTTCTCCATGACAATGCAAGACCTCACACGGCAGGTCAGACATGCGATTTGTTGGACAGTTTTGGCTGGGAAGTTTTAGACCACCCACCCTACAGTCCTGATCTTGCGCCGAGCGATTACCATCTGTTCCTCTACCTCAAACAACACCTCAGTGGCAACCGTTACAATGATGCCGATGTGAAAATGGCAGTGAACTCTTGGTTATCGGAGCAGGCGGCAAGTTTTTCTGAAGAGGGTATTTTGAAATTGGTTGAGAGGCATGATAAATGTTTGAACAAACTTGGCAACTATGTTGAAAAATAGAGTAAAGTATGTACTTTCTGAAAATACATTTACTTTTTTGAAATAACCTTTCGTTGTGTACTTATGTTCAAACGGCCTTACTTAAAAAAACACGCCTCGTATATTAGGCCTATATAAATCTGCACACTTTAACTGAGACTACAAAAATCACACCAGTTGTTTAAATTCTTCGGCTACATTTGTTAACAGCCTAATTATAACTGAAGATTTGAGTTAAGTTTGGGGCTTATGCTATTTTTCATAATTCTGTCCTTTTAAAGCTATGTTCATCGTAACATTAACTTATTTTTCATCTGTTTTTAAAACCGTTAATAAAAAGTATACATGAAACATTTACTACAAATTAACAAAAGTAAACTTAGAATTATATACCTACCAAGCGAAAAAAGAAATTCAAAAACAAAACTGGAAAATGAAAGTAAAGTTACTGCTTTATGCTTGAAGGAGCCTTCGCATCTCCTTGCTTTTTTCACACTTTTGTCAATAATAAGATTGTTGTCTATTTTGGTCAGAATGTCTCTTTCTGAGTTCATCAAGAACAATGATTCCAGATGTTCATCTGTAAGTCTTGAACGGAGTCTTGTTTTCATGTAACGCCACTAGCGCCTATATTGGCGGAAGTGGGAAGGAGAGACATGTAAAAATGATCCAAAATGACCGAGATTAGAGTCAAGCCAATATATTTCGAAGTGGCTGAGATCATTAATGGTACCACCAAAGCCTAAAACAGAAAGGACAAGGCCGTAGGCCGAGTAAAGACGGGATCTGGGGGCGGAGCAATGGGGGTGGGGGGGTTGATATATAAAAATCATCCAAAATTACCGATATTAGAGTCAAATCTATAAATTTTAGGGTCCCTAAGATCATTATAATAACATTCCCAAAGCCAAAAACAGAAAGCGCGAGGCCGCAGGCCGAGCAAATACTGGGATTTGGGGTGGAGCGTGGAGTTGGTAAGGATGATATGTAAAAATCGTCCAAAATGACCGATATTAGAGTCAAATCTATATATTTAGGGGTAAATCTAATATTAATAGCATTCCCACGCCGAAAACAGAAAGAGCGAGGCCGCAGGCCGAGCAAATACCGGGGTCTGGGGTGGAACCCTAGCTGGCCAAAGACTAGCAAATTTATAAAATAATTATATAGCTTTGTTTTTTTTTTAAAACAATGTGTTCAGAGAGGAAACTGTGCGCCTTCCCGAGGCTAAGACGGGTCTTAGCCCCTCCCGAGGAGGGCGCAAAGGCACTGATGTGAGGAGGGCGCAGCGGCCATCGGGCCGGTACTTGATTATGGCCAGTCCACCCCTGATATATATATATATATATATATATATATATATATATATATATATATATATATATATGAATATTAATTTCTCATGGTCACCGTTTCCTCCTCTAACCTAGGCGGCATCAGCATGGGACGTAAAACAAATTATATATTATTATTAATATTCCACTGGTTTCGAAATACTGTTCGTTCACATTTACCAGAGTGCTACAACTATTAAAATCTGGTTTTTATTCAATTCACTCTTCAATTACTACCTAATTAGCAAGTGAGTGTGATTTAAAGATATTTTTTAAAAAAACAGCCATACTGTAAGCGATTTTAGATCCAGGAAAATCGTAATTAACAAAAGTAATTCTTCGTGTGAGACATTTTATGAATGTTTTATTCCTTTTTCCTTTGTATATATTTGTATAACACAACCAGCGAACGAGTGCGGGCGGCCGATTTTGGAACTAAAATGCAAGCAGCAGTGTTTCTAACCGGACTACTTGTAATCAATCTATCACAGTTCTGTAATCAATCTATCACAGTTCTTTCTGTCTTGTTCGTAATAAACCACTTCACGCATATGCTCAAGTCAGGGGCGGAGCGATCGGGGTCTTGAGTAAGAAAATTCTTTTGCATTGACATCATATTCGGATGTACTTCAAAAGTTTGGTGAGAGAGAGAACTGATAATCTTTCACCGCCACACTCCTAACCGTCTCCCCAAGGGTCCTGGGTACACCCCTGATTGTGATGGTACATAAAGATAATTTTGTTTAATCTCTGTCATTATTTAGCATGGTTTAGTAATTTAAAAAAAGATATTTCTGCCACATTTTGAAAACTTTCAAATAAAGTTTTCAAAATGTGGCAGAAATATCGTTTTTTAAAAAATACTAAACCAAATGTTACTTAGTCCTCCCAATACTAAACTGAATGTTACTTCTGAAATTGATTAGAGCGAATATGTATTTGAATAACAAAACCACTTTCATGAGTTTTTCAAAGTGTCAAGTTTGAAAAGAACGAGGTTTATCTTCCATTGTCATCTCATTGCTCAAAGATACCGGTGATGAAGTAATTGGCTGGAAATCAATCGGCCGTTTCTTACATCAATTTATAAAGAAGATGAGTGCCAATGTTAGATATGTCAGTTCAGGATTTTAAAAAAAGCCACCCAACCTCTTGCAACCATGCGTAGCGCGTTTTAATACTTACACTTGAAATAAAAATACAACTGAATAAAGACGATTGACTTTGCCTTTGAATTTCATATGTGAATAACAATATAGGACTTTTAAGATAGAGGACAGGGAGGAGCAGGTTTTATTAAACAAGACCGTACATCTGATATGTTTGAACTATAGGCAACTTGTGTTTACGGGCTAAACTCAGTCCTCTGATATCAATCGACAAATACCTTTACGATGTTCAACAGAATAAACGTATCAGCATTATTATATACTACAGACACAAATATAACACTAGGCTCCCAAGTTTCAAAATGATATTGTGTGTGAAAACAGTTAGTAGATTTAATTCTTTGTGACCTGATAGCTAAAACCTGAGAGAAATACAGAGTTAGTCCAGAGGTAATTTCTTTCCTCATAAATAAAATTTATTGTGTGCTGAATGATACTTACTCTTACACTACCCATACGCTGATGTTTTATCAATACTTTTATTCGAACTCTACCAAAGAGTTGGATTTCTATAATGATCCTAAAAGAAGGGTGCACTGAACCAAATTGTGCAAATCAATCCCTAAAGGCAAGCTATCCAATCCCATAAATCTTTAAAAAAATGAAGGAAAAAGTTCTTCACCTCCTTTTCCCTCTAAGGGTTCACATTTCTCGAACAAAAAAATGAAATTTCTTTATTTTAACGTCCCATGATTATGTTGTTTATGCTAGAGGAGACAGTTGATTAATGAAAGGGAAGGATTGTAAAATTAAATTCTGTTCTATCAGTGGGAATCAAACCCAGAACCACATACATTAAAAGCACATGCACTGGCCAATAGACCAGCGGAAAGAACTTTCACAGTTCTCGAGAGGAAACGTTTCGAGATTTCTTCCTGGCTAAAACTCGAAAAAAATAATTTATTTGTCAATCGATAAACATACACTTAAACAGCAGCATCATGAGCCTTAACCTTAGCTTGATTTAAACTTACAGTTACAAGATATTGTGCAAAACTCTACGCTATCAACCCAAAATTAATCTTTTAGTCACTGACATTGTCATTCCTGCGTTTTACAGGCTGCTACTGTTTTACAATGAAATCGAATAAAACGTAATCAATTTTTATACAATCTGCTTAATACACGGTAGAAGCTCACTGAATTGTCAACTGTGCTATGTTGTTCTTAAATTGGTAATTTCCATTCATAAATTACTATTCACAATACATCTGCATTACTTCAGGAATGGTTCAGTACAATACATACATAAGTTACGACGTTTTTTATTAAGCGTAAAGAAATTAGACTATGCATAACATCTAAACTGCAACTTTAAAAAACCGTTGGATACACTGCAAAGTGAAACTCTCCGCTCCCCTGTCCCACCGCGCTTGCCAAGAAACTGATGTAAACACAACAGCAGCGCCATCCTCCCAAAACCGCACAGCTATCCTGGTCAGGTTATACTGCGGGGAAACACACAGTATAGCTATGTGCGAACCAAATGACAACAAAACCGCAGGTTACATACACTTACAACTGTTAGGTTTTCTGGTCGGTACCTTTTATCTATTTTACATTTTACTATTATATAATTATTATAATTTACATGCATTATGAATTTAAAATTATGAACATAATTGACATATGGAACTTGTTTTTCTGGAATGTATAAAGTGAACCTTTTTCTGCGCAAGCGTTAAATCCAAATCATTTTTCACTGTAGTAGTTGAGAGTGCCATGACTGTTGTGTATACTATGAGTTGAATACGTAATGGAAGGAAGTGCAATGAGTGCAGACAAGAAATGAGAACACGAAGGAAAATATGAGAAAATAAACTCGGATGGATAGGTAGAGTGAAAACTCAATTCTTTGTGGTTTGAGTAATTCAAATTATAAGTGATTCGTGTTATGAGTGATACTAATTCAGGTAATTATAGCTATATGAAAGTGTTTATGTGAAGTGGAGGTCGTCTGTACGAAGTGTAGACGATTTTCCCAATCAGCTGTGCAGGAAGTCGATCTCTGATTGTCTATAGTGGCAAATGCGACGTAGTGTGAATGAAGTTACGTGATAATTACACGTAATTTGTCTTGCTTACAATATATTGTTTATTTAAGTAATAAATATGAATGTTTTATTGGTCGAATTTGATATATTTTAGTATATGCGTGCTAAGATGGCGGATATTCATTCTATGGGGGATAAAAGTAATGAAAATTCTTTTCTTATTATTATGTTTTTATTCATGTATGAGAATAAATAGGAGAAACAGTTCTGTACGATTAAGTTTTGAACATTAATCTGCATTTTTAAAGACTTTATGGCAGTGCCTATTATATAATTACATAACGAGTTTATTTTTGTTCTATAGCTCAGAGATGAAAAGGTAGGCCATAATTCTATCTATTTTTGAAATAAGTGTAGAGTTGCATTCGATAGTATAATCTCACTTACGAAGTATTTTTGCTAATAACATGGTTAAATATTGAATTTAAGCTCTGCAAAGTTGTGAAAGACGTTGTTTAATTAATTCTGTGAGATTCTTCAAATCGAAGTTGAGATAATACTGATCTTTGCCTAATGAAAGTTTGTAGTTCAAGGGCAAAGCACAAATTACCATATGCACCTTCTTTCAGTATTTTTTCTGAAAGAATGTATCTTCAGTCATTTGAATTCTCGTCGGATTGAGTATAGCCCGCTCCCCCCAGTGATTTTTAACGAATCATAGTGAATCTAACGATTCACAGTAGTTCATAATGAATCGGAATCGCATGTTATAAAGATTTAAAATGTAAATCTTGCGGTAAGGAAGCTTTAGAATAAGTATTAGTAGTAGTAGTAGTAGTAGCAGTAGTAGTAGCAGTAAGTAGCAATAGAAGTAGTAGTAGTGGTAGTTAGTAGCAATAGTAGTAGTAGTAGTAGGAACGGGTTAGAAGCCCCGCAGGGGTTTGTTGGGTTCTGTTCTCGATATAAGTAGTAGTAGCAGTTTTAGGAGTAGCAGTAGTAGTAGTAGTAGTAGTAGTATTAGCAGTAGCAGTTCCGGTGACAAAGAACTGGGGGGAGCGGGCTATACACAAGCCTTCTCGTCTTCGAAACACCTGATAACTTTTTTTCTTTCTTTCTTTTTAACAGCCTGCACGTTGATTGGCAAAGTAATGCCATGAAAATATTACGGAATTACATATTAAGGGAGATTTGTGACTTCTTTCAGTGCAGATACCTCATCAATCAAATTATACATGTATATAATCGAATAACTGAAAGCATCACACATTTGGTGCATATTGTTGTCTTGAGTTCAGTTCCCCGAAGGTCCAGCTTCGATTGGTTCATATAGGCAAAATTATAGAAAGTGGAACTGAATAGTTCTTACAACAGGTTTCTGTATGAAGAACGGGTTATATGGAAGTTCGTGAGGTTCATGTTTGGAAATTTACGAATTAAATCCTTTCTTTACGAATACCAAGAATTTTATTTGTGCTCGCAGCATATTTGTAACTAAAATAATACTTGCCATTACTCGAGCAGACAGTTCTACCAAGCTTTGACAGATTTACATTTTTAAGGTTAGGCTAGAGCTTTGCATTTCAATTAGCAGATACTGCACTAAATGAGGAGCTCCATTACTAGGACTACTTGTAGATTGACTTTAAGAGTGCTCCTCTAAAGGCACAGTGGACGTATGGCATACAATCTACAGTGCATAAAGCACGAACCAACTTGTGCTAGATGGCCACTAAAAGGTACGAATGCTATATTATCGAGGGGTTAAGTTTAGAGTTACCCCTCCGCTTTTTATAAAAATCAGGAAAATTTACAGGAGAAATGAGGTAAGAAACGATAATTTGATGTTTAGGAATGTAAGTTCGGCAGGAGAGTTATGTTTAATACGAGAAAAGATATGTGGAAGTTAGTACTATTTGCCGGATGCGGAAGCATTGCGGAAGGTTTCAGCAGCATGGTAGTTGTAAAATATGGCGAATATGGCAAACAGGTGTAACAGATGCGCAAAAATAATGAAGAAAACCTTTTAAATTTTTGTGAATCACACGGAGTACTGAAGTTAAGTAAAATGTAACAGTTTTTAATACTTTAAGCACTGTTTTTTGTATGTTGTAAAGTGCAAGGGTACCTTCAGGCTGGAGGGACAACTCTAAACTTAAGCCTTATCGAGTTAGGGCAGGAGAGCAGCAGGGAATCCCGAGTGGTAGCAAGGGATGCATCCGTAGGGAGTAGGCGCGTCAATGATGGTAATAGCCTATACGTATTAACGAGGATATTGAAAGAGAACACTTATATACACAATTCTTTCACTATCATTCACAATTCATTTCAGTATGCTGTGCACTGACAGTACCTAATTATATTCACGCACTCATTCCTTCACGAAAAGTATTTCACATTTTATTTTACCTCTAAATTTTCTATTTGGTAGAACCGCCTGCTCGAGTGAACCCTTTGAAACTGCGTTTGCCCTAAACAAATTTGCAGTAATTTAAGCAAACAAATTATAGGGAATACAAGTTGATTCCGAAGAGGAATGAAGTACGCAACCTTAAGGCAGTGGCGTACGCATAATTTCATCAAGGGGGCTTAAGTATTCACTCATATATCGTTTCAGGACAAGTAATTCTGCGTATACAGGCTTATATCTTACTATATAAAATGTTCATTTTTTCATAATATCGTGCTCAAGGAGGAGGAGGAGGGGGTTAATCCTCGAAACTTCCTTCTTGTGTTCGCCATTGGCTCAAGGTAAAATAGTTAGTATAATTTCATTTTTGAATTGTGACTATTATTTTTCTTTATTATTTTTAGAATTGTGACTATTTATTCACTTGCTGTGTTAGTCGCTTGTAATCGCTAGCTCAGGGTTCATACTTCCCAGTTGGTTTGAAAACTATACTTAATGTACGCGCATGTCTAGTAAAGCTGGAAAAATGCTACTAAAATAAAAGTTGAGCACGAGAACAGTATAGAGATCACTAATGCTATTCTGGGAACAATTTAAAGTATAAACATTATTAGAAATATTTCTGTACTTTGATGTAACAAGACTTAAAGATTTTCAGTTGTCGATTTTACACGTACAGTCGTTATCTTCATGCATCTCTAGTGTCAATGAGTACATAGGAATGAGGTTAATAAATTTTAAAAGCTCCAAAGACGTAAGGAGGGGAAATCTTATTATGTTTGTGCTGTGCTTGTTTTAAGCTCTATGGAAACATTTAAATTTCCTATTCAAAAGAGGTCTCTGTGGATTCCACGTTTTCTTAAGAAGTACCGAGGATAGTTCAAAAATTAACTACCAATGCCGGCGCAAATTGATTGGTTGATTTTTTAGTTATTTTTAGGACCGGGCTTATATGAGATAATGGACCTAGAGTTTAACTGAAATCCGAACTTCCACAGGAAATTTAGACCGAGTGTCTCGCACCGATTCCTCATAGACTAACTATATATTCGCGAGGCAACTTTCGTAATGTATTTCACCATGAAAAGGATAATATCACTTATAAAATCCGTCAATTTGGAAAGACTTATGGATGGAGGAGTTTATTTATGTAGACGGCGCTTCATGTTTGAATACTCTAACATAACTATGCTGGGGATCCCAAGACTTGTTAGTCGCGGCTTCGAATCCTGCTCAGGACATGGGTGTTACGAATTTTTCTTCCATCATTCATTCTTATCCCACCCTTAAACCTAAAGGACATAACGTGGAGCATAAATCTTAAAAAAAAAAAAAAAAAAAAAAAAAAGAGAAAAAATATGTATGTGGGATAACCATAACTGAAATAACAACGTGAGCGTGGGCCACAGGAGCAGCATGTATCTTCGATGCACGGTAAAAACATCTTAAGACACTTTTGTTCGTTTTCAGAATGTGATACATTATAGAGCTGGAAAACACAATTTTTCATTTGTTTTGTGTTGGTGCAATGATCAATATTTCTTAAACAATATTTTATAAGATTTGGTTGGAATTAGGGCTTACGTAGACCTATTTTGAAGATTGTTTTGGCTCTTCTGAAAAAGTAATTTTTAACTTACAGAAATCTGTATAAGTAAATAAATGCACCTTAAAATATAGATCGAAGTCTTACATAAGCCTCGTGTTGAAAAACACGCTTAACTAAAACCAATGTGTCAGATAAGATAGCTTTGTTTCATTATACTCTCTTGGTATGAACCCTAAATTTTGAAATTGCCTTTTGTTCAGATAAATATAAATAATCTGTTTCTTCACATAAAGGTTAGCCATATCCACTGGTCTAGTGGCTAGCGCGTGCGCCCTTGGTGTACGTAGTCTAAGGTTCGATTCCCGGTGGGAGAACATAAATTTAATTTTACGGTCATTCAGTTTCATTAATCATCCCTCCCTTAGCTTAAAAGAGCATAACCGTTGGACGTTAAACTAAAGTAATTCATCGTAAAGTTTCTAACTCTTATTTCCTTCGACTCCTTTAAAACTTTTACTAGACGTACTTGTGCGTGGGGATTTCTTTCGTAGCACAGAGGGGAGAGTAAATTATGGAGCTAAGAAGGCTGGCGAATGCTAATCAGAGTTAGAGCGTTGAACGCTTACGAGTCATGTTCTCTTTGAAAATTGTGCCACATTAATAGTACATACATCAAGTAGGCTGTTCGAGGGTTAGCAGAGTGTTTGATGCTTCTTTTAGCTTCTCTTATATTTTACGTGTGGTAATGACGTTTATATGGTGAAGTATGTCTGCTAAACTTTCTGTATGAAGTAATACATTTCGGCTTGCAATTCTGGTTCTATACCTTGTTTTTACAGGTGTTTATATATACTACAGTATTAGTTACTCTTATAATCTACGATATATAAATAAAAATGATAGTGGCTATGTTTGCGATTTCGCACCGCTTGAACCACCCGACCAATTTCTATCAATTTGCCACATAGATGAGGTCGGGCCTGCGAGTGTTTTTATTATTTCACTTTAATGGTACAACATAGTGGAGATATATAAAACTTTATAACTCTTGAGCCACGAGACCAATCTGGATCAAATTTGCCACATAAATGAGGTTGAGGCATGGGATTGTTTTAATCATTCATTTTGACGATGCAACTTGTGGCAGTGGGAGGGGGAGAGAAAGAAAAATACATAAAAATGAAAGTGTCTATTTTTGTGACTTAATAACTCGTGAACCATCCGATCCATCTCGATCAAATTTTTTAAACATAGATGAGGTTCCCGGTTGGGAGTATTTTTATCGTTTTACTTTGGTAGTACAACTTAGCGGAGTGGGAGGGGGGGGGATTCGTAAAAATGACCGATATTAGTGTCGAATCCATCGTTTTCGGGCTCGCTGAGTAGCATGTAACACTTTCGATGCTGTTTACATCCCAATTCAGCCCACAATAGTACTATTTAATTTTTACTGTCATTTCCACTAAACATACGACGCAACGAGTTGTGCATTTAAAGTTTTTATTTCGATCCAACGAAGCGGGCGACCAACGCTAGTAGTAATAGAAAATGAACTACGACTATTTACCTTAGAGTTGCCCTTTGCTCTATTTGTGTCAATTTTTGAAGCTAATATTTCGCAGGGAACAGTGAATCATGAAAGGCTTATTCTAATATTGGAGATGAACAAATCATTTAAATGCTTTCTCTCAAAGGTGTGGTGTGAAAGTTAGCAAAGCGCCCCCCAAACAAAATCGTAAATACGCCACTGCCTATGACAAATAACCTACTCATTCATTTGTCTTTCCTTTTTCAAATATCCAATAGAGACAGGATTGCTCAGTGAATTGTGGGTATTCAATAGAAAGAAAATGGAAATTAGAAGGAAGATGTAGGAAAATTGTGCTCATCTGCAATAAAAAGTCTTAAGCCCTGACGATGTTCGCAAGGTATTAAACAGACCAGATACCAATAATTTTAGGAGTGATAAAAAAAATCGAAAGATCGCGTTCTTGGCTAATAATTAGTTTTTGGATCAGGGGCTACAAAATTTTTGAACGGTCCCTAAATCGAGTTTTTGTATTTTTTACGGAATAAGCACATCATATCGAGTTAAGTGATAGTTTGGGTTTGGCTACACTATATGTGGTTCTCCAAATATAAGGCCTACAAGAAAATTTTTAATTGATCCAAAGATGGGTAAAGTAAGTAGTTTTATTTTATTTTATACTAGTATAAGTCACGTAAAATAAAATAAAATCAATAATAGTGTACAAGAGAAGTCATTACTCTACCCAATGGAATAAAGACAGATGGAGTAGATTTCACATTTTGTTTGTAGTTTACAAATGTAATGAATGTTCATACTGAGTTTAGTTAACTTTGGTTCGTGTTTTCTTTACAGATGCCAAGTATATGTTTTTTGTGAAATATTTGGACCTCACAAGTGTATTAAGTGACGGGATTCATCTAAATTGAGTGTGATCATTGTGTTAGCAATGAGCGACTATGAAGATGCCGTGGAAAGCATTGGGGATCAGTCTCCTCTGGACACGAACATAGGACTGCGGAGGAGAGGTATCCCTTGGGATCCCGAACATGATTCCCTTGGGAGTGATGTGGATATCCCTGGTCTACAGGAAGTGACGCAACTGCTCGGAGAAGACGATGCAAGTGTCGTTGGAGAAGAGGAGGGCGGATGTCCTTTGCCCAGCACTCCGGAGGAGGATCAGCTGCTGGATTGCGAAGGGGTAAGTTCATTCCCATCTTTAAATAATAAATAATAGAGTGGGACATTAACCTTCGTCTTTTATTTTTAACGTAGCGTTTCGAGAATTACAAGGAAGACAGTCGGCAATTTTTTTTTTTTCTTTCATTGGAAATCCTGTATTTTCTGTTAGCAAATTGCCGTCGGTGTGCTGTGATACCAAACAATCTATTAATTTATATTGTTGGCCTAAATTTAGAAATAATTTTCGTTGTATTTGGAAGTAGTCTTTCAATAATCATCTTTCATAAGAGATAACTTTGTATTCAAGTAATGTTGCTGTGTGCTTATGTTGGAAAACAGATTTCATTTTATATACGAGGAAAAATCGAAAAGTCTTTGCGTGTATATCTTTGCGAGCGTGTAATACATTTTAGTACAAAATCGAGGATACGACCGATTCAATAGGCTTTTCTTGGAACGGTCCCAATGCAAATTCCAATTTCTTACATCGCACCGCGCTGTTATCAGTTGCCAAAGATAGCTCAAGTGCTCAGACGTGAACTCCATATAAGCAACGAAGTGTTATTCGTTTTCTATGGTGCAAGAGACATAGAACCACAGAGAAATGGAAACAAGTGTTTAGTAGTACAAAGTGTTCTGTGGTGGGGCAAGGAGTTTGAAAATGGACGAGAAAATGTCCAGCACAATGACTGATTGAACCGACCTTGTTCCACGCCGACACAGGACATTACGTGTGTTGAGGAAATGGTGAAAACAGATCGACGTGTTCATGTGAAGGATATTAGCAGAGTCCTATGGTAGTCTTTATGATATTGTCCACGATTATCTGGGATACCGCAAGGTGTCACGTCGGTGGGTTCCTACGCTTCTTACTGATAAGAAAAAGAGCAAGCGATTGGTCGTGTCAGTAAACGTTACGTTAAGGAGGACGATAGTTCCCTGTAGGCCTATCTTATTTTCACTGGCGACGAAACGGAATACTCCATTAAACCTGGAATCAAAACAACAGACCATAATATGGAAACGTTCCACCTCGCCGGTAAAAGAGAAAATTCCGAACAACACCATCGACCAGTAAATTGATCCTCACAATATTTTGAGGACCATTCCAGGTTTATTTCCAGCCAAGAGGTGGAATTATCAAAGCAGAACGTCACTGTCACCCACGCTCCCATCTGCGAATAACCATTACGATAAAGTGTTAGAGTATTCGGGATGTTGAAGATGTGGTTTTAGTACATGATAACGGAAAACTACATGTGGCGAACACAACAATCGCCAAACTTCAATCTTAGGGCTGGAATATTATGGAGCATACCTCTCACAATCTAGACCTTGCCCCCAGTGATTACCCAGTAAATAGTCCCTTGAATATTGTTTCCAGTATGTGATATTGATCAACTTTGTGACGCATATGGAGTTTTCTAAAGCACATTTCGTTTCGTTCGTTTCTCAGAAAATATAATTTGTGTTGAGGGTGGTTGTAGTTGACGGGCGCTGGTTAATGGAGAAGGGGCTAATGGAAATACTTTCTCTACGTCTGAATGAGGTTCGATCCTTCGTGTGTGAAGGGGGGATACTGACTGCAGAGTAGTGGTTCGGACTCGACTCTGTAGAGCCTCAGGGTTGCAAGGGGACGTTAAACGCTACTCAGTCAATTTAGATTACAGGACAAGTGATTGTTCAGTTGTAATTGTATCTGCTTCTAATTAAAACATTAAGTAATTCAGGTAAAAAAGAAAATACGTATTAATGCTTATTAAATCGATGTTATAACTGATTTGCAGTGATTAGCACAAATTCTACAAAACTAGTTCTACATTATATTTGTCGTTACAAAGGGTCTGATGCAAAATGTTTATATAATAAAAGAAGACGTGTTGGGGTATCTCATAGTTGTTCAATTGGACAAACTGACAAGAGACAAAAATTACATGTGAGCTATTCGGAGCTACTGATGAAGGCAACATAGTTTGCCGAAACAGTATATTACAATAATAGTATAATTTAGATGCAAGTATTTTTTTTAACGAATTTTTGGATGTTTTTCAGTATGTGAAGAGACTTACAGAATGCCACATTGTTACAAGTGTTGAAAACAAGTTTTAAAGTTAAAATTTTTATAGGTTACCACATAAGGGGCAAAATATTCTCGCTATTCCAGAAAATAAGTTCTTTTTCTTTCTTAGAGGCTGAAGAAAGAAAAAAAAAAATGATCTCCGAAATAGCGTTAACGTACATTACTCGGAAACAGTGAGACCATAATCATACCACTGAAAGAAGTAAATTATAAGGGCTTTTGCAACAGCGATTCCTAAAATGAAGCAGCAAGGTGGCTCAGTGGTAGAGCGCTCACCTTTAGTGTGAAAGGTCTGTGGTTCGATCTTAGGGTTGTAAATTTGTTGTGGATTACTCTCCTCATGTCTCTGGGAGCTGGGATGGTTTTGGCTAAGGAAGTTTAAATTACAAGATTTTACAATATCTTGCAGTACTAAATTGTGCTAATAAGGTTGAAGGAATATTCCGGGTTGGTGAGTGCATTGGAAACATTACTTACATCTACAAATCAAACTGCTTTTGTCAAAATTCTAAAGACTTTTCTTTAAAAAGTAAATATATTATTTCTAGTTGCTATCAGGACGTTAAAAGTACAGCATTTTAGCGTGAAAGAAATCGTCATTCACTGGCTATTGCTTGGCCGCATAGCGAAACATGCCGCGATCTGCGATGTGATCGCAGAAAATTTGCCGCGCCTGTGCAGAAAAATTGCCAGAGAAAAAAAATAGCCAAGAGAAAAGTATAAAAACATGCCTGCTATTTGTAGATATCTTAAATGCACGAACGACTCGCATAAATATAGTTTGAATTGTTTTTTACGTCGCGTAAAGCATATTTTTAACAATCACAAGTGTTCCTTCTGCAGAAATTTTTTGCAGAATTCCTGCAGAAAATTTTTTACTTATAAAAGCTCATCGCAGAAAGACAAAGAAAGAAAGTTCTGCCATCGGGTTGCTTGGTAAGATGCTGAAAGCAAGTTGAAATTATGTCCTAAGTAGTTGTCTTTTATTTATCTTGTATTGTATTACATTTTTATTTATTTTTGAGATCTGTTTAAACTTATGTGTTGAATACATAATTAAATTTTTAGTGAGCTATAAAATACAGTTTATAAGAAGTGAAAATCATTCCAAACATAATTTATTAAGAAAAAGAATCATTTGTGGTGTTTAAACCGCCAGCTATACGAATCTAGCATGATTTCCTATATGATAAGAAGCAAAACGTAATGATTTGAAGATATTGTGTATCCACGATGCATTGTTGTTCCAGAAATAACGTTTGGAAAGAGCTCAAATCTACTTTGATAGCTGTGTTGTTGGGTCTGCCAGATGAACTCGGTGGAATGTTCTTCACATCTTATGACCCTTCATCAGCTGATAGCAGGCAGAGGACCAAAGGTCTTTAAATGACGAACTCTGTTTTTCTCTTTTTCTAATGGAATGACGTTATCCGTTGTACTTTATGACTCACCAATTACATGAGAAGAACGTTTGGAGAAATGAAAGCATGTCAATGGAGGATTCGTGGTTCGGTCCAACTTCCGTGTTTATTTAGTTTTCGGCATAAGTTCTCTGAAGCCTTAGTATGTCACACACGTGAGGAATGGCATCATTTAGACAGCACATTATGAGGAACTAAATCTTCTGAGATAACTTCTGGATAATGGAACTTTCGAATAGCAGTTATACTACAAACTATAGTGTTGATATCCTTAAGAATATAAATTTTTAAGTGTAGGTGCGACTAACTAGGTTAAGTCTTTCGGGGTAATATTTCAGTGGTATACACTACTGATGTAATCAGACGGTAATAGGCTAGTGGCTAGCGCTCGTGCTTTTTAGCCAGGATGTTCAGGATTGAAAACACCGCTGTGCCCATCCTGACTGATGTGTCTCCGGTGCCGTACACCCTAACAAATTACCGATGAATTTCTACTGAGGTACCTTTCTGATGCAAAAATTTGATTGCACTTTGCACTTCCACATTTAACAATATTTTCATGGACACAGCCACTTTCTGACTCGTATTGCGAGGCTCTGATGCAACATACACACCATCTATGGTCACCTGCTATGACAGGATAGGGTTACATTCAGGATAAGTGAAAATAATGGATATAATATTAGATCTATTGAGCAAAAGCAACTAAAAATGAGTACTGCTGCGAAGAAAGAAAGAAAAAAAAAAGAAATCGAAATTCTGTATTTTTGAAAATAGTTTTTGAGAATAAAAACATTTACAGGTGAAAGAAAAAATGTTTATCCGTCATATATCGTATCAATGTGATAACTTCGTCGATCGTTGTATATTTTCTTTTATTATACACGAAATATTGAAATACAAGTTAATATAAAAACATATCGTAGTCAAATTTTGCAATATTAAAATCAGCGTGATGAAAGTCTAAAATGATGTAAGCTGCGATTTTGTAATCTTGCAGCAAAATTGTCGTACATAAGATTTTCGTGTTTTTTCCTCGTTGACCATGTGAAGTGTTGATGGGAATCCTAAAGAAGGAACCGAATGATCCAACAAGAGCCAGAAAAGAGGATGTCACTTCTCGGTAATTCTGTATTACCAACGTTATTTGATACCTATCTATACAAGTGTTAGTGAATAAAGGTCTTCATATACGCGTATTGTCAAAGATGATAATATTACGGTAGGAAGTAGACAGGGTAACACAACATAAAATTAATAATGTATGATGGTACAAAACTCAAGGAAAAGCTTCGAATGATATGGCATGGAAATAAATACTAGCAAGACCAAAGTAATCATGGTAGATCGCCATGTGGCTATCGATGATGATGATGATTCTGTACAAAACTAAAGTAGGGTTGCCAACTTGTAAACATAAAGACGACTTTGCTAGACCTTACGGCTATATATGAATGAACAAAAAATGGTTATATTTTAAAATAATTATTACATAAAAAAAACTATAAAATAATTGTAGAGTACAGAGGTTCTTATTTAAAGTTATCTAAAGGCAGCAGCTTCAGCTTTTTAATTTTTCCTTACATAATCTACCTAGTTATATGCTAAATACTGTCACAAAGTTTGGAGTGGCGCTGTAGGCATCCGGAGTGGACAGTGCTGCCATCTGTGCATAAAGCGGAAGATGCATGCAGTGTGTGTTAGACTGTTCTTGACATACGTTGATATTGTACTGAGTTCTGATGGAGTGGGGCGATTACGAAAATCGTGTAACAGTAATTGCACTACATAAGGTCGGGAAGACAGCAGGTGAGATTTTCAACCTCCTGAAACCCCTACAAGTCAGCAAGAGATTCGTGTATTGCGCCATACAGTGATACACCGAGACTGGGACGGCAGCTGACCGCGCAAGGAGTGGCAGACCACGAACGGTACGAACTTGCAGGCCCAGAAAGCAGTCGCAGCAAGAATTCGAAGAAATCCTGTTCGAACACAAAGTGTGATGGCTGCTGACATGAGCATCAGCAGAAATTCCATGTCTCGTGTGCTCAGGAGTAACCTACATCTCCGGGCGTATAAGAGGCGGACTGGTCACTTTCTGACCCATACATTAATGTCGCAGAGGGTCCTTAAATCAAAGAGTGTTGCAGCGTTACGCCAACAATCTGCACAGAAAGATTCTATTCACTGACGGAAAGGTGTTTACAATTGAGAGCCTACAACGCCCAAAATGACCGTGGGTATGTCACGTCATCTACTGCAGCTGCTGAGGCAGCTCCAAGGGTTCAGAGGGCACATCATCTGCCTCAGTGATGGTTTGGTAGGGAGTGAGCTACTCAGGCACAACCCAGCTGCATTTTTGCGAACAAGGTATTAAAATATCTGCCAACGTGTGCCAGGACACAGTGCTAACCCCTATAGTGAAATCACTGTCTGCTACCATGTTCCCTAGAGAAAGGTGTACCTTCCAGCAGGATTCCGCTCCAGGCCACAAAGCGAAAACAACCCAGGACTGGCTGGCACGGAACGTCCCCGACTTCGTTTCTACCGCTGATTGGCCTTCTAGCAGCCCGGACCGTAACCCGTTGGACTACAAACTTTGGGCAGTCCTTCAGACAAAGGTCTGCTATAAACGGCATCCATTTGTTGACAGTGTGAAACAATCCTTGACCCGAGCAGTGAACAATTTTCCCATGGACGTGGTGCGTAATGCCATTGACAAGTGGCCGGACAGACTTCGTGCCTGCATCAAGGCCAAGGGGGGACATTTCGAAAAATGATCCGTGCGTCAGGTGTACAACATACCAATGTAAAACATGACCAAAATAAATTGCCTTGGTGTTAATACTCTGTGTTATTCACATTCAAACTTGTGACAGTATTTATGATATAAGTAGGTATAAATTCTCTTCAGTGTGGTCAAGATTCTTTGTGATTTCTAATTGAGCTATGGTTAAATCTAAAGTACATCGACTCCTGTCATCAAAGCATTAGATACTGGAACTTTAAAAAAAAAAAAAAAAAAAAAAAAAAAAAAAAAAAAAAAAAAAAAAAAAAAAAAAACATTACCATCAGTGGAAATTTTCTATTAGGAAACAAAATTCGTGATAACAGATTATCTCCATTTATGTCAAGGTCAAGATGTATAAGAATTGATAATGCAAGGGCACAGTGATCTTAACATTAAAATATACCTCTGTATGCAAGAATTACGCAAATTATTTCTTCAAAAATTAAGCAGCAGGTTCAGATTACATTCCGATTTTTAAAGTACGGTAGGTATGAACTCCGGCATTAAATCAAATCGCAGGGAGAGAAAGTTTGAAACTTCATGCGAAATACGTGTGCAATTCTAAACTAAAGTTAGTGAAAAGAAATGATATCCGTACTTAGTTCCTAGTTCGTACAGATTAAGAGGAATCATTGAAACGTTAAGTTATGTACGTTCTATTTTTAAGTACTTTAATATGGTTTTCGTACTGATAAGAGTTCCTGTTTCACTTGTAATGGTTTCATACTAGTAATGCTGTAATTGTAAGCAAAACACAGCTTCCTTACACTGTGCAGAAACAACTCACCGGCGGATAATAATAAATAATACAATTCTCTTTCATACAGAGTCACTGATGTTAATCGTACTATAACAGTTGTTATGGTTTGAGATTAGTTGAATTGAATTGAATTTCTCTTTATTTCAGCGGGCGAGGTTCAGCCGGAGGCTGCTCTGCCACCTAATTCTTGTTAACCCTACACTTGCAAACATAAAATACAACTTTACTACATTGTGCTGAAGTACTCTGCCGGCGGAAATCAATGTCAGATACAGCCCCTTTTAGTATGAACTTAATTATTTTAACCGTAAATTTACCATTTGTATGACGATCTATTCTCAATCTGCACATGTCTTTGTTTTCAATACAGATACCATATTTGCATTTGTTCAGTAGCCATTTTCTTCCATACGTTCCTTAGCATCACCTTATTCTGGTAGTTTTTATGCTGTTTGTTTCATATTATGGGATAATTATTAAAAATTCACGTTATCAAATTTCAAACCTCAAGATTGCATTCAGTTTACAACTGAAAAAATCTCAGCAACCAATTACCTTTCTAACTTGCAGTAAAGAGAACACCTACAGCCCTGTTTTCTTAGACGTCATTCAGCAAACAGAACTAGTGTGTGTGTGTGTATGTTTGTGTGTTGCCAATCAACGCGCTGTACACTTGATCGTCCACTGGAAATAATAAACACGTTTGCATCTTGAAAAAGGCAAGGAGACATGAAAATTGATTGAGAATGCGATATAACCAGGTTCTATTTAAAACAATATGTTTGTGCTGCTTTTTCCGTCCCATTGGTGGAGAAAAGGGAAGGATGGAAAATGAGAATTCGCTATAACCCCGCCCTTAGAGAACACGTACTAAGGATGATGGCAGTAGTTATTGAAATGTATGCATCGAAGTACATTTTCTGATTGATTCATCACGTCATTAAGTATTTGCGACGAGTTCAAACAGGATTAGTAAAACCTTTTTTACGCCTCTAAGAAAAATGTATTCTTTTTCGTGCATAATCTTTCGTTTTCATGTTACGTTATTAATATAGCTAAACTTAGAGACACTTCACACGTTTCTGTGTTTTTCTGCAGCGTTCATTTATTTATCTGAACATAGTTTCTTTATCGTGCTTTCCGTAACTGCGGAGCTGTAAAGTAAAATACTTCACTTTAACCATGTAAATTTCATCCCGAGTCTTCAAGCCTCTGTCAGGGACTGAACCCATAATCCGAATCACATATATTGGAAATACATGTCTGGCACTGCACTATTGAAAAACACTTTGCATTTAATAAAAACATGACTGATTTAAAGAGTATTTCTGCTGTATGAAAATTAGGGTATGATTTCAAAATGTTGTTTCCAGAATAGAACTGTGGCACACTTCTTCAAAAGTGAATGATCATAACCAAAAGTTTATTTTTCTTAAAACTTGCCTTTATTTTCACAAAATATTCTATTCTGTCGGTTCTCTTGTTCTCAGTTTACGTTAATAGTGTCAAGTATTTAAAATATATACTGTTTTTAATTAATCTTTTTTATTATGTACATTAAATGTTTTTTCCTGGCTGCCAAACTTTTCAAGTTGTTAAATACATAGTTGTTTTGTCAACTTCAGAAAAGCAACTATTTAAGTCGTCAGTTCCTCTAAAATTAATACAAGAGTCGTCTCTCACCAGCTTAGTATTAGTCAACCTTGTTTGTTATGGTGGTTTTTCATTATTGGTGACAGCGTTTTTCAGGTACCCATTTCCACATTTGTTCGTGAATCATTGTAGGCAGAGATGTGTTGCACAGTTATAGTTTTACTTTCGTTGATACGTTACCTTGTCAACAACTTTTCTCCGTAAGAAGCTGTCTTAACGAACATCGCAGGTTGCACGTGACTGCTTTTGTATAGTGGCCGCAACAACAAGATGGCCTTAGTGGGTGGTAATCGGAACTGTCCGAACAGTCGTATCCTCTTACTAGTGACATTGTAACTTAATATGTGTCCAACGACGTTGCCATAATTTTTGTCCCCGTAACACTGTGATTAATGACTTACACATGTAAATTCATTCTTTCTTTCTATATAGAGAAGGGTGAAATGAACATTGACCACTTGCCTGCATATATGGGTCGTTTCTTCTCAACGGAAGAAGAAATATTCTGTTGAAAGCAGGTTGAAAATGTCAAATAACAAAGCAACACCAAGCAACGCCACTTACTCATGTAACGGAGAAGATCAGCTTTTACTCGTCGAGAGCTGAAGTCCAGTTGGAATTTTGTTAGCAACATCGGATTTCGGAGAAAATATCTGTTTCACTACCATGTAGTGGGAGAAGGGTAATAGGTAAATTTTCTATACCACCCACTAAGGCTTTTAAGCTCTTGCCTGAAGAATAAGCTCTGTATAATCTTCGAAGTATTTACTTCGTGAAAGTAATAATATTGTAACCTGACATCACATATTACAAAAGAATAGATTGCATTAAACGGGATGGTTTCACACCTCCAACGATATCTAAGAGGGAAGATTTAATATATTGATCCGCAATTCCTCATCTAGCAATCCATTATGTTAATTTGCTTGGATTGAAGAAATTTGTGTGTTCGTTTTCGTAATTTTGTTTACTTATTTGGTAATTAGTTATTAGGTAATTTGGTTTGGTTTCTTGATTAATTAAGCATTTTTACGAAAATGAGAAGGAATCTTGAGAATTTTCTGCCTTTCCGTTAGTTCAAGTCTTAAGCTTTACTGAGTCCTTATTGTAACATTAAAGTAACCAGGAGATTTTGGCTTTGGAGGAGTGGAGTAAATGTAAATAATAAAATTAAATTCATAAAGATGGCCTACTTGTAGTTGAGGTGTTTTCATGTTAGTATTTATCTTTGGAGTTTGTAGCTGATTCTTGTTCCCCTCCCGTTTGCTTAGAAATTGAGTTGGAATCAATTATCAAGGCGTTGTATTTTCAGGTGTGGCTCACCGCCAAAATGATTGCTCTGAGTGCAGAACTAGCCGGTCTCAAGGTATCAGTGCTACACTGAAGTTTCGAGTGTGGTGCTTGTGATTGATTAGCCATTTTGCCCTTTTTAGAAGCTGCTCATCCCTTTACCTTAAGATTTGAAAATAACTTCTCTGCATAGATCATAGAATAAACCGTTCCCCCTGTTCTCTTTTATCCTTAAATGTTAAAGTAAAACACTTGCTTTGCTGTAGTTTATCTACTATCTCACTCTGAATGCAAATAAACAAACAAAAAGATCGAAAAGTTTAAATTTTAAGAGAACGGAGTTGCTATGTGTAGATGTTGATGCTTAAGCTTGAAGGTAGAATAAAATACGAAGCAGTGAATGCAAGTGTTAAACTTGCTTTTTGTCTGTTGCATTCAGGGTTGAAATGATTAATGATAAACTAAAAGCGGGAAAGCCTTTACTTTAGCACTAAAAGGTTTGGTTTTGTGTGTATTTTTGCAGTAGTGCCATTATAGAGGGTGTTTCTGTATTGCATGCTCAAGAAAGGGAAAAATAAGTTCCGTATCCTATAGTCTTATATACCTATGAGTTCTCGGATCTTCTGCAGTGATGTCTTGTTCACGTCATTAATACATTGAACGATAATTTCACTGGAGACAATATATTGTATGAATACCAATAACATGTTGTGTTCTTAGCAGTCAGACTAAAACTAAAAAGAATAGTTTTTTAAGCTGACGCACCATCCAGTTGAAGTTGCATCGTCTGAACGGGTTGCAGTGGCAGGGAAGTTGTCCCACTGAAGAAAGTAGAATTTTCACATGAGTACTTCAGTGGCCTGCAGGAAGCAGTTACTAGAGTGCTGCTGTTTGAAGAATGCATGATGAATGACTAGCAGAGACCTCCATCCTTTTCTGTCTGAAGTAGTGCGGATAAAAAGGACCAGCAATGACAGAGGCTAACTTAAAAGAAATGACCTTTCACAATTAACTTCACAAATTCCACTGAAGGGAATGCTATGCAGATAGACAGCTCCGTAAGGTCTTAGTACCATCATATTTAACTGTATTACAGTAGTGTTCGTGTTGACTCGTGGCTAGGATTGCCACCTGTCCGGTTACGTGTCAAAACCTGACGCTTAATGCAAGCCTTTTTCGCATGCTCTTTTCAGACGAAGTAAATTTTTGTTGAAGGAAAGGAAAGAACAGAATCAGTGACAGTTCTTTTAGTTTCAACGGGGCAGTCTGACTCTCAATTATCTGCCAGCCTCAGAAAAACTATCTTTTGTAAAATGAAAAATAAATCTACACTTCTCTCATCGTATGTGACAGATCTAGAAAAGTGCTTTGCTTTTGAAAACTTCTTTTCATTATTTTTCTGTATTTGACCCCATAAAACTATCTTCATTAGATCTTGTGCTCGTGGTAGAAATTCTCAACATTGAGTTTGGTGATAACGCCACGTGTTTTTGAAATTTAGTGTTTTATAATTAGTAGAACGACGCGTTGATACGTCATTATTAGTAGAGAAAATATAACTGAGTCTTTTCTTTGAAAGTGATGCTGCTCCAAACACACTGAAACTACTTCGAGCTGTGTTATCAGTTCCAGTTAGTAATCCCTTTCCATAACGAATTTTCAGTTTGGTGAACAAAAGCTAAGACTCGTATGAACACAACTTTAGTTAGAGCTAAACTCTGTGCGAAGATCAACTGTGCAATACGTTTTGCTGAATTCATAGAATATGTGAAAACTAAACCTAAACTGCAGACAATGCAAAACCATGCTCAGGAATTCTATCATTCTTTCTACAGATTCCTATAATTCCTGAATTTCCTTTAAACTTCCAAGCTTTCGACTGTTCCCTGGAGTCTTGGTCACGAAGGTTAAAACCAGGAAAACAAAGAATAGAAACATCAAGGAATAAAAATGGAACGGACTTACCAAATGAAGAGCTGTGTTGTATGGAAACACGTTGTCAGATGAAGATGATGCGAAATATGTTTTATTAGAAAAGTCGAGCTTTCGAGGAGGGTCTGGACCCTCACCCCTTGGATACGTTCCTAATTTTATAACACTATGTTGTAAAACGACGTGTTCTCTTTAAATTTAAGCTTTTCTCGTCCTTGAAACTGTTAGTTAGATAAGGCGATACTCGCTTTTATTGAAAACTCTACAATCAGTTGTCTCCGTATAGGATATTTCTACCTATGTCTATATATATTAAATTATAATAAAAGTCAAAATATATGAGGTTCCAAAAATTATGACACCCCTGCTTTTGGACTAGGACAACGCGCACTAAATAGCCACGTAATCTTCATCTGGTAATTACGTACTTGACAACGTGTTTCCGTAGAACACAGCTCTTTCCTTGTTAAGTTCGTTCCATTTTTATTCCGTGATGTTTCTATTCTTTTCGTTCTATTTTTAACCTTCATTACCCAGACTCCAGGGGAGGGTCGAAAGCTTGGAAGTTTAAAGAAAGTAGAATGATAAACTGTTGAATGCTGCTCATGAAAACCAGAAATATGATTTTAAATTTATAATAAGCTAGGCTTGAGTTTTGTACATTAATAATTCCCATTGATGGCTTTACATACAAAAATTAAGTATAAACTGTTCTGCACAAGTGGTGGCAACCCAACGCATGGCGGATTGTGGCTGAATAGCGTGTATTTTTAGTTGTGCTTGTGTGCGCGAGTTGTTAAAAATATTTGAGCTGGAATTAGAGCAGTGAGCAATGGTTAAATTTCTTGTTAAATTGGACAAGAATAAAAGTAAGTACAGGAATATATTAAATTTAAAGTTATAGGAATAATGCCATGGAGAAACCAGCGGTGTCTATATGAATTAAACATTTTTCTGAAGTGAGAGAGATCGTCGCTAATTAAGAGACAGATCTGGGTAACTGGTAGCGAGCAGAACAGACAAAATCATCGCTAAAATTCGTCAAATTATACATGAAAATTACGAACTGACAGTAAGAAGTGTAGCAGATCAATTGGACAGTGATAAAGAAACAGTTAAGAAAATTCTAATTGATAATCTTGCCAAGACAAAAGTGCTTTAATATGCGTCTCAAAGCTCTCACGGAACTGTCTGTAAAGACATAAGTATATTGGAGCATCCTCCCTAGTTACCTGATTTGACTGTCAGACTTCTTGGTTTGCCCCGGAAAGAAAGGAAACATTGAAAGAAGCACATTTTAATGAAGTTCTGAACATCAAGAGTAGTGCAGCAATTCTTATGGCAGTTTCTAATATCAAAATTTCTTTGACGAATCTAGTAGGAACTGGCGCTGGTCATAGCTTCCAAAGGGAAGTACTTTGAAGACCACGGTAGTGATGTTGAGCAATTATGTGTGTTGCAGTTTTTCTAAGATGGGTGAGCGAACTTAATTGTCAGACCTCCAAATGACGTACCATTAATAGCTTAACAGTTTATTGCTTTTAAAAGGTCAATAGACTAAGTTTCATGTAATGAGAGGTTGAAATGACATTAGTTCGTGGATCCCACACCGCAATGGTGATACGGGTGCGGTGGGTGAACACTAAAAGATATACTTCGCAACACCCTTTGGTTCCATCACAATTTAAAAGTGAATACTTACGCTAATGCAGTTGAGAAGTTCGAGAATGAGGTCGAATCTAATGCGAATCACAAACTAATCTACATGAATTTTCTGGTGCACCTGTTCTGTAAAAGTTCTGTGAGGGACTTATTGTGGCACTGTGAGGATAAGTACGTGGAGTACTGATTACAAGGAAGACAGAGCCACTATTATATTAGTGTCATGAATTGGCTACAGGAGACGAAGTCGGCTTGTGCCATGTCGAGGTAGTTCCAAACAAATAGTCTGTGTAGGAAGAATTCTCCACTTTCTGAGTTATTTCGAAAATACCAAATACACAATTTTCTGCTGTAATATTTTGCCAGAAAAGGACTTGTACAAGGCAAAACTATACTTTTCTTTCGTTGACACGATGCCTCAGTTACAGATCCTTCATGTGTAGTACAACAGGTCCCTGATTCGATCCCTAGTCATGGGAGATTATGGTGGGCCATACCGTGTCCATGTGTTTTCTCGAGGTTTTCCCACATTCTCATTCCAGTAATTATTTCACGACGACTCATTTCCTTTAATGACCCTTCTTCTCAGGCTATTTGGCATAACCGTGGAAACTAGAATGTACTTCCGTTTTCTCGTATTTTCTTTCTTCCTTTCTACAATAGTGGAATGGTGCCTTCTCGTGATGATCGTATTTCAGTTGGAGACAGACCACACTACGGACGACCTATGTCTGCTGGGTATTTATGCTTCTGATCCTACTTTAATATGCGTTTTGCATGACCTCGGTGCTGGAAAGAAACGCCGAACTCAAAAACTTAGCACCATCTAATTCGGTATAAACAGATATTACATTTCGTTCGAGCGCTTTGTAAAGTCCAATATTTTTCTCCAACTTCTTTCTGGAACAAGGATTTCCAAAATGAGAGGAAATTAAAAAAGCTTTCAGCTCAACACTATAATAATGTGATTTTTATTTGATATGGGACATTTATATCTAACGGACGACATTTGCGAAGGCCGAACAGGACTCTTTTGTAGCTAAGTGGCTAACGCGTGGTTCCGGGTTTGACTCCTAATGGAACTGCTTGCTTTGTACACACTCATTTGGTGGTTCGAATCCTGCTTTCAGCACTAGGCCCTTTCTCATATAGACGTCGTGCTGAAAGGGACGTTAAATTAAATTGATCAATCAGGAGACTGAGCGCTGTCCGGTTGCAACACCGTTTTTTTCGTTCTAGGGATAAAATTTTGCATGACGGAAACGTCCTAATATGATTTTGTCACGGTAGACGAAAAATCTTTTTTTTCTAATATTTTTATTTTGAAGACTTCTGTAAGAAACACAAAACTGTAATTGCTGCTTGTTCCGATTTTTATCCCAGTCTACTGTAAACAGCAGACTCTTATCGCAGAGAGCTGAGAGAGTTGCACTTGCCATCTCAGCCACCAATATTGCTGCTGGACTCTCGAGTGGTTGATGGGCGCTCACTACAATTGAGATAGTTGTGCTGATGTGTGTCTCCAGTATTTGTTTTATTTATTTGTGTTGCGTTCAACAAAAGCTTTAAAAAACGGAAACAAAATATAAAGCGTAAAACAAACCTTCACATCTTTTAGAAATTATTACTTCCTTTGTACTGGTGGGACATTACTTGGTTATTTCATATTCTTTTGTTGATGGAAATGCCATTACCCTTCATCACGTTGATTTGGGCACTACACGCTTGTTTTTTCTTTCTTTCTTCCTTCAGTGTGCCTTTTATATATATGGGCGAATCTCTCGGAATTTTCCGAGGCTCCACTTTCCCTGAAACAACTGCAAATCCCAATCCGGAGAGCCCACAAGAAGACGATCAGGATATTCTTGAAGATAGTGTGGAAATGTAAGCGTTGCTGCTCTGGTAATTCGGTATCTTGTAATTAAGTACAAGGATAAAGTGGAAGCTACTAACAGCGTGGCCCCCCGTCCGAACGGAATCAAGAACTTGTTTTCTTTCGTTATTAAATTAATTGATCATACTACCGGGCAGGTGGAAGATGAAAAACTAAAGATGAGTTGGTAGAAACTGTCAATAAAAAACAGGCAGAGGAGCTACGTAAGTTAAACAGCATGGGCCACTTAGCATTAGAACCGCGTCGTCTGCTTAACGTTATCCGTGGAATACTTTCATGTTGGAATCTCCTGAACGCAACCGACGAAAGATTAAATCAGAGCCAGAGGAACGTTTTGTTAAAGTAGCTCGAAGTCAGATGACTGGCTTGGAAGACAGTCATTGATTCTTACCTTGCTAATTACGCGCTCGCATTTATAAAGACAAGTTATTATTGTTTTAAAGTTCGACCAAACATGCCGTATCCTGTTCGCGTCACACTTCGAACACACGAACACGTCGTATAATGCGATGGCTGTTGTTCGTTCTTGTTTTTAGGAAGAGTCAATGTGCGGAACCCTGTAGAGCGATCAAGCCTTCTAGTGTTAATTATAAGGGTGATCATTCTGCTTGGTCTATGTACTGTCCAGCTTTTCAGAGAGCTGATGATTCTTCAAAATATTGCCGCTACTGCAAAACGTCCTATCAGACAGAGTACATCGACTCGCCTCCTGTTTTCATCTATCATTGACCACTTCTCGAAAATTTGTTTCCATCCAAACAATTGCTGGATAAACTATGTTGAACAACAAATCCAATCGCTGCCTAGTCTTAGTGCTCAACTCACGATTCCGCGTGTTGTTCGTAGCAGTGGCCCAAAGCTAATGCCACTCACCGTGTCAGCATATATGACGCCGTCCTTATAACCTAGTCTCTCTCAGAGGAAAACGAAACTTCTATATATTCGCAAGCCACCTTCGATTTCACTGAAATCTGATATGGTGCAAGGCGAACTGATGGATAGTGAGTGAGTGGACGGCGATTGGTTCGCGAGACGAGGTTAGTCTTAAGTGGTGATATTTTTATTTTGAAATTTGGTGCTGGTTCAATAGAACGTTAACGGCTTCAACAGTCATCATGAGGAATTAAGACAACTGTCTCTGATCATTTGCCGAGAGTCATCTTGTCACAGAAAGCTCATATTCAGCCTACAAAGTCTTGTACAAAGTGCATTATCTTACTACACAGTCTACGGATGTGATAAACACAATGAGGCGCTGTTGGCGGCGTAGCCATCGGTACATTCGACGGTTTTTATTCTCGGCGTTTTCACATAGTTTCTTGCTTGTAAGCAGAAGCTTCAGAATCGAATTGAGCCACCCATATTGATTGGCGGACACAACTGACAGTTATGGCCATTCCTTGAAGAGTGTATGAGGTTCGTTCCTCATTACGGTTCTTCTCGTCACTTGTGAACTGGCCCCGATACCTACCATATCTCTAATACAGTTTCTTTGTGGTAGGAATAATTTTCCTGTGAACGTTTCATCTTCCAACTTGAAGCACTCTAATTGACCCAACATTTTGAGAGCTCACTGAGTTCAAAGCACCACTTCCTTTTCCTGTATTTACGGTTGTAGAGCTATTGGAGCAAACCGTTATGGACACTGCCCGTAATTCCATTTGGGGATGCGAAGGTGCATGTACTGTAATTTTCCGCAAAAATTCCTGTACTGATCGTTGTGCTCTTACCAGTTACAAGCAGCACCTTCTGATCACTTCTGTCCAATATCTTATTGAATCTTCAAAAAGCCAAAAGCTGCGTCCGTCAGTAGTCAACTTCTCGGAGCATACGTCCCTGGTATATTTATACTCACTGGAGTCCCATCACGAATAAATTTGTCTCTTTGCTACACGTTTGCGGTGTTCCACCATGGTTGTTCACTCCGCCTTCGGTTGCCATCACAACACACCTGAAATACCAATAGAAGTTGGAAGCGTAACGAGACCAGTATTCCGGCTTTAATATATTGTCCACGGACGGTTCCAAATAGGAGAAATCTGATGGCTGTGCCTTCGTCACGGACGAGGGTAGCTCAGAATATCGTCTGCCCCGTCCCTTCCCCCTATGTTGAGTATTCACTTCTGAATTAACAGTAGTAAACTTGCCATCAGCCATGCATTTCACCTTTCGGTATCTCTCATTCTTATATGCATTGACCGCAAATCGTTATTAGAAGACTGCTAAATATTTTTAGTAAACACATTTTTGTACAAGACGTGCTCATGAGATACATCTATAATAATAAGGTTCTGTCGTCGTTGTCTCGTGTGTGCTGATACATTTGGTGTTCAGGGAAGCGAAGTAGCCAAGCTTGCTGTGTTGGTAGGTGTTTCATTCGACAACTCTCTCCGGTAGCCATGTCTCCAATGGATGCAATTTCACTGGCAACATGCCAGGAAAATAATCTCTATTATATATGTTGGGCAATTGATAGGCGACGTCGGATGATGTACATTTCACACATGCTAGTTTCATACATTATTTAGTGCGTGTCGCCAACTGTTCGTATTGTAAAGATTGCGTTATGCCGTTGAGTATTCGATGCGTTCTTGAAGAATGTCTAGAGTTCTCAGCTCTCAGAGAATGTTTAGGACTGCTTAACAATCGTAATCTGGTTTTGGGTAATAACGCTATTTTAGTGACCAAGTCTCGCTTTTATTCGTCGCATTGAAATAGTTAGCTTTGTCTCAGGCTTTTCCTCTTCTATTATTATTATTATTATTATTATTATTATTATTATTATTATTTTAGTTATTTATTTTCTGTTTGTTATTAATTACTTTATTTTCAATATATTGTTTTGGTTTATTTAGTCTTTAATAATTATTTATTTTGCCTTCTTCTATATATACGCTTAAGTTATTTTCCTATGGTTTTACGTTTTTGTTCAACTCTCTATATTTGTAATCTCTCTTTCTATGTCTGGCATGCATTAATCATTAATCCTCTCGTGACTGGGACATAACAGCATTGGTGCTCACGGCCCCCTCCCCCCATTAAACAATCGAGTAAGCCAATCTAAAGTTCAATCAAATGTTGCATTGAACCCTTCACGTATTATCTGAGATATAAGAATGCATGTGACCAGGTGTTATCATTCTGAAATATTTCACCGGAGCTAGCTGGTTGCTGGTGATATTACCCTTGATGCATAGTAGCTGAGATCACGCATGGTTCTCAATGGCACCCCACCCATTCCACCTGCTGTTCAGCTGCTATGACGCTCGATAGTGCATGTTGCAGATTGTGCTCGAATGCATATACGGCCATCACTGTAGGATAGATCGCAGCAGGACGTGTTTGTCACGCAGCATGCCAGCGACAGCGCTTATACTTATCTTTGCTTCAGCGGTATCTTCGTCTGAAGCGTTTGTGTTTGGGGCTCAGAGAAGAGACGACATAGAGGCATACGAGTCTCCAGTCCAGCATTCAGTAGACACCATTGAAGCGTCAACGCAGATAAGTCCATACTCGTTGCTCCAGTGTCCATCTGATACTCTGGACGACGGCCATGTTCACTAAATGTCTGTTATCCGTGATGTGATCACATTGCGTAGTCCTTTCTCTGATTGTTTCTGCGCATGGTTCTCTCTTGTCCTCTGTTTGTACACTCGCGCCACTTTTAAAGTAGAAGGCACCATCCCTTCTGCCTGCTTTTGGCCTATTTCAATCACATTCGTTTGTTACATTGGACCCTTTGATGTCGACGTGCCATAGTGAAGTTTTATCTTTGCCTGTCCACATCCATTACCTAAGTGATGAGTAAACCTCTCTTTCGCATTACTGCTCCGAACACTGAACCGAGGATGCTGTTAGAACAAAGCTTGCCCCATCCCGGTGAAGTTGTAATTATTCGTACATCATACCCCGCCGTACAAAGCCTCAGAGTTGGGAACCATTTTTATCATTTCTTAGTGTTTCAACTTTGGCGAACAGGAGTACGTATAAATTAGTATTATGATTTCTATATGAAACTTTTTCTATCTAGTCGCTTTACACCTTCCTGGCTTTTCTCAATACGATATCACAGCCGATTTTGTCAAAGCACTTTGATGAGTAGTAAAGACTAGAAGTGGCAAATTTTTCACCTGTGTTTCATCTCTTCCTAAATTGTATTGTTTGACTTGTTTTTCTTAAGAGGCTTGTGTGTAAGGTGCAACAAAAAAGTCAGGGGATTTAAGAAATAAAGAAGGAATAGGATAACGTGTCATTTGATATTCATCTGAATTAAATAAAAAGTTTTAACACGAGAAGGTGATCGCAAATTAAAGCTTTTGGAAAATTTGAATGTTTTTTCATATACAATTGAACATGTTCTTCTAGAGTATTTGCAGGACCTTTCCGTGTTTCGTGAGCTGAAATCAGCAATAATGTGTCATATATGTATTTTCGTGCATATTATGGAAAAATCTCTTGTAGGGAAGTGAAACAATATGACAGCAATACAGGCATATTTTGCTAGTAAACTGTACAAATAGACAGTTCTCAAAATAATTTTACATATGTAAACCACGGAGTTCCGCAAGGAATTGGGTTGGGTCTAATATTGCTAATTTGTGATACTAATTTTTGCAGTTTAAAATTAGACTGAAACATATAATCATGACAACGACACTTCACTTGTATGTACATGGACAGAGGCATTTATGGAAATTGAAAATTGAATAAAATAAGAAAATGGCTTATTGGCCATCAGGTAGTACTAAATGCGGAGAAGAAAAGAGGTATATAACGTTTTAACCACTTTAATAGGACAACCAAGAAACATAAGATTGAAACTATTACTGTTAAAATATTGAAATTCTAATTGTAATCGTCTTGCTAATGAAAATAAAATACTCAGGCATAACTGTTGATAAACACACAAAATTGACTTCTCACATTAAACAGATCACTACAGTTTTAAGACAATTATCATATAAATTCGTACTGTTAACTAATGTTGTAGCTTAAAAATTTTACTTATTGAATAGTATCATGCTTTTAGGATTATTGTATTTATAGCTGCTGATTTACTCTATACATTTAAAACCAGTGATATTCCAACATAACATAGGAATGATATAAGATGTTAAAGATCTCATTTTTATGCAAATTGTATAATAAAAAATATTTAATCATGTTGTAAAAATGTGACAGTAGACTAGATTGTGGATGAAGCATTTCAGTGTCTCCCTTTCAAAACTATATTCACAATCTGTAATAATACATGCTAGACAGAATATTTTTTTTTGCTTAACGTCCCATGATTATCCATCGAAGCTAAGGGAGACGTTAATGATGAGTAGAATGAACAAAAGTGGGAGAACATCGAGAAAGCCCACGCACACGGTATCACCACTGCCTCCAAAAGGAATAGAAATAAATGAGGTGAAATTACACCCGAACGGTATAACATAGAAAAATTAAGTTCTAAGAACCTGAAAATATATAACAATCAAGTCTATTACAGATCTTAAACTTCCAAACAAACATTTACAGTAATTTCAATCTTATTTTTTTTTTTTTTAAAAAAAAAAAGGAAAACAAAAACATACGAAACTTTAACTTTACGATGGATAAAAGAATCCAGATTAATAATAATAATAATAATAATAATAATAATTTAACTTATTGACACAACAGCATTCAGCCACTAGTGGGTCAAGAGAATAAAGTGCGTATGCAATCTTGATTATATGATAATACTATACATAGGATAGTACATAGTAAAATAAGGATACAAATAAACTACAAGTATTAGAAATACAATAAAGAAAAACAATACATAAATGAAAAAAAAAAAAAACCAGATAATTACTGAATGTCAAGTTGAAAAGAAAAAAACAACAGACTAAACTATTGTTCCATAACTCTTACGAAAATGAAACCACGCATAGAAAAGCTTTACAGAAGGTGACCTTTAGCAAGACCAGATGTTAAAAAAAGAGGGTAAAAATAAACAAAGAAACGTGTGTATTTGTTCAGAATTTAAAAAATATAGGGTTCGTACAAATAATTAAAAAAGATAGTACTATATATATATAGTACAAATACAAACAATAACTAATAAAAAATACAAAAAAAATTAAAGATAATCAATTACAAACATAAAAGTACTAGGAAATTTCATACTTTATTTAAAAATTAAAAAAATAATTTACGCACCTTCTTGAAACTCATATAAAACACATCAAGAACAGGGTGAAAATTATTAGCTGTTACCATACTTCTGTATATTGAAGACCTAATTGAATATTTACTTATAAACGGAACAAAATTCCTAATGTTTCTGTCAGGAATTATTATCGAGAAAAAGTTCTCCAGAGCAAAATCTGCATGCAGAATTACATGAAAAAAATTCAAGTCAAGGAGCCGACGCCTGTCAGAGAGAAGGGTAAGATTAAGATCCGTCCCTCTTACTTCTTTAAATTTCCATTTTAACCAGGCCAAGAACGAATTTTGAACTGATTCAATAGAACTAAAATATCTAATAATAATAATAATAATAATAATAATAATAATAATAATAATAATAATAATAATAATAATAATAATAATAATAATAAAAGTTGCCTAAATGGTAAGAATTTTGAATATATTTAAAGTAGATTAGTATAAAATACAATACGAGACTTTGACACTCACAGAACTATCTGCTTATGTGACCCCTCTTTCCGTCAATCAATTTTATTAATATAATATTAAGTGAAAAAGAAGTGTCAGGACATTGTAACTTATGGAATTCCGAAGATGATCATCTATGGAGTAGAAGAAGCCCCATAAATGTTTTATTATCCTGTTGTGCGTATTTTGCTTGTTTCGTTTTCTATCTTAAGGTAATTGTTTTTCTTTTCTCTTGAACATTTCCTCTGGGTGTTCAATATTTATTATTGATAGTTTTTGGGAGAAATGCAGTATGGCGTTCTGAACCGCCAGGGTGATGTGCCCTGGATTTCCGAAGAGCATCAACCCTGGAATGGGGGGACGCCTTATGTGAATATAGTACGTATACTTTCCATCTTTCATTGATTTGTTTTACATTTGAGTTTAGTAGCATCATACATTGTAGATCTAAGGTATATAGTATTGTTAATAATAAAATAATGAAACTACTACGTCAAGTGTGTATATAAGTTATAATCCTCGGCGATATCTCGTGATCGGGTATCTGACAAACAGGTGTTCCCTCAGGTTGCATCCTTGTTTTTCTTCTACAGTGCGGAAAGAAGATAATTACAACTTGAGAGATGAGTGTGTAAATAGTAATATTGGTGGACTGTAAAGAACGAAACAACCAACCAATGGTAGCTGCTATATTAATTTTTGAATTTGTAATGTTGCCATATCCAGTACTGTTGTTGACTTCGATGATTTATGACCATTACTGACTAAATTTGTTCGAAAATTTTGGTGTCAAAGGGCCTATTCGGTTCGCCATAAGGACTAGACTGTCACGTGATCAGGTTAAAAGTCACGTTGCGTGCTAATTCGAGTCTGGAGATTCCAAATGCAGATGTGAGATATTTTAAGCACATAATCTCTGCGTGGGTCGCACTGGGTAATTTATCAGTATTATTGATTTTACTCAAACAACTTTACTTCTGACAATGTTCTGTCAATATTTACCTTACGTATTGTACATTATTTTGTCCTTGCAATAAGCTTTTAATTAGCCATCTCCTTATTATAGTTCTTGATTTATATGGACGACTTTATTTATTTATTTTTTCATTGATTTTCCATTGTTCATCCATTTTAGAACAAATCACTTTTGGAATTTAGAATGTACATAGACTCTTCTACATTTGAGTTGAATTTCAGCCATCTCGCCAAAATCTGTTCACATCATCGCAGCGGGATAAGCCCTTATGTCAGGGATGTATACGTTTATTGTAGTTAATAATATGATCCCATGGCTTATCTAAAATACCAAAGATGTCCATTATCTAAGATGTATTTGAGAAAGATATCTGAGACAAGCAATGGGATCATATTATAAGCTACAATAAACATAACGCATTCCTGAAATATTTTGACATCGAAATTTCGGAAGTTTAGTTAGTAATGGTCATAAATAATCGAAGTCAACAACAGTACTGGATATGGCAACATTATAAGTTCAAAAATTAATATGGCATCTACCATTGGTTGGTTGTTTCCTTCTTCACAGTCAACCAATATTACTATTTACACACTCATCTCTCAAGTTGGAATTATCTTCTTTCCGCACTGTAGAAGAAAAACAAGGATGCAACGTTCATTTTATTCTGAGGAAATATCTGTTTGATGATGTTATCAGGTACCTGATCACGAAATATCGCAGAGGATTATAACTTACGTACACACTTGAGGTAACAGTCTTATTATTAAGCAGATATGCATACTTAAAACATTTCACTTGTTCTTTAATAACAATAAGGAATAGTGTCCTAGCAAGAGACGAAACATGGGCAAAACAATTGACAGTTTTTTTCTGTATTATTGTGACAGCGTTGGGAAGAACTGACTAGAGTTTATACTGAAGCCAGGAAGGTAGTTGTTACAACAGATTATGTATAGAAGCACACGTACAAATATAGTTTTGTTATAAAGAAGAAAAATTGAGGACGATTATTTTTTTGTCTCTGAAGGCACTTGTAAGACTGTGATACCTAACTTTTATCTAAATAACAAGTTTCGTGACAGTGTAACTTGTAACGTATCACCGCTCGTATAACAGCTACAACAAACTTTGTTCTCGGCAGGGATACTATGTTTACAAGTTACACTTCATACAGAAGTGACTGCTGAGTTTCCTGAAACAAAACAAATTCGTTGAGACATAATACATTGAGGTAGAAACGCTTTTGTTGTGGGGATAAGCTAAGCTAATAGATCATGTTTTGATAATTATTTAGTAACAACACCTTTAATAAGTTTATTTAGCTTAATGTATTGGGGCTTTGCAACACAGTCTTGTCTAGAAATATAATAAAAAGATAATCCAATTCCCATTGTTTCCCTGAACAGATCCGCGATGTTCTCAAGGGCGGCGTACTAGAGGACGGCAGCGAAGAGCTGGACCTTGGAGCGTTGGCGCAGAACGCGGCTGAGCAAGCAGAGGAGTTCGTTAGAAAAGTGTGGGAGGCTTCTTGGAAAGTCTGTCACTTTCACAACCTCCCGAAGTGGCTGCAAGACAACGACTACTTGCACGCAGGACACCGACCGCCACTGAATTCCTTCTACGCTTGTTTCAAAAGCATCTTCAGAATCCACACAGAAACAGGAAACATTTGGACTCATCTTCTAGGTACGTTGAAATTTATTTGCTAAATGGTAAAGATTCTGTTGTACGCAGCACGCAAAATTAAACTGGACTGTATTATTGTTTTCCACAATAAAACCTTACATAAACTAATAGAATAAATGCCAATTCATGTGCTAAAATACGAGGGGCCGGGGAAAGATCCAAATTCCCCGCTGCTGCGCTACTCACTACTCTCTGTGTGATGTTTCGATTCCGTATTTGAGCTCGATGTTGATGTTCTATCAGAACAACAGGTCTTTTTGCCATTTCTCGTATGTATATGTAATTCAGTTGTTATAGTTCGATTGTGCCCATTAACGTAGATAGTGGGTTGTTCAATGGGGCGGCGGTGGTTCAGAACTAGAGCACTTACCTCTGATGTGTGGTGTCCCTGATTAGATCGGAGTTTCCATCTAGCGAACTTGATAGTTGACAAATGGGTATCTTCTGGGTTCTTCGGTTTCCTCCAATCTTCAGTTTCAGTATTATCATCCATCTCATCAGTACCATCTTCCTTAGCCTCGGTGCATAATCGTAGGACGTCAAATTAAAAAGGTTGTCCAAGCACAACGGATGCAAGTAGTGATGGACGCAGACCTTAAAAGCTGGAAGTGGAAACGAGGTAAATCAGCGAAAAAGCTGGGCACCGTAGTGGTTAGCTTATGAGGACGGTGAAGTGAAGACCATAATTTGATTCCACGCTTAATTGCATTTGACCCGCCCTCATATATATATATATATATATATATATATATATATATATATATATATATATATATATATATATATATGGTGATCAGAAAAATGGAAACACCTGTAGTTGGCAACACGTCAGATGTATGGGTTGGCAGTGGCGTCGTGGCGCCCGCAGCGCCGGACCGCTGGTGGTGGTGTGTTAGGTTGGTCTCCATACTACGTCAGGCGCAGTGGAACAGCAGTGTCCAGTGGCTGCAGCAGACGGAGGTAGTGTAAAATGGGAGACCTCTCAGAGTTTCAAAGAGGGCAAATTGTTGGTGCGCGGTAATGTGGAGTGAGTATGACGGCAGTGGCTACTGTGTTAGGTGTGTTGCGTGGGACAGTGTCGAAGGTGATGACGGCCTATACAACACACGGGAAAACCACATCGGGGAAGCGGAACAGTGGGCGGAAGAAAATCATGAGTGACAGGTCACGCCGGGTATTAACGCGCATTGTCACGCAGAACCGTCGTGCCACTGCGGAGCAAGTGACGGAGGAACTCAAACAGCAACTCCCCCACCCTGTTTCGACTATCACAGTCCGCCGCGAATTACATGACATGAACTTACGTTATCGTGTTGCACGGGCCAAACCGCTCATCAGGGACCATAACGCTTTCGCACGCCGCAAATGGTGCCGCGACCATGAAACTTGGACTGTTGAGGACTGGAAACGTGTGATATGGTCGGTTGAGTCATCCTTCACCCTATTCCGAACCACAGGCCGTGTTTGTGTGTGGAGAACGCTCAAAGAAGCTTATGATCTGCAATGTCTCTGCCCAACTGTGAAACATGGCGGCGGCACGGTGATGCTGTGGGCCGCCATATCATGGTTTTCATTGGGTCCTGTGGTCACACTTAGCGGACGAATCACTGCCAACGATTATGTCGCAATTTTAGGAGACCACTTGTATCCTAGGTCCGGATGTTGTTCCCGGACAATGACGCCATCTTCCAGGATGATAATGCACCCTTTCATACAGCCGGCGTTGTTGCAGCGTGGATTGAGGAACATCGGGATGAAGTTCAACACCTCCCCTGGCCCGCCCGATTCCCAGATCTCAACATAATTGAACATCTGTGGTCCGTCTTGGAAACACGACTCCGGCGACGATTTCCACCTCCATCCTCTCTCACAGAACTGGCCGATGCCCTACACAGGAATGGTGTAAAATTCCACTTGCTACCATTCACGACCTCTATGCCTCCATCCCACGTCGCATCAAGGCTGTTCTGAAGGCGAAAGGTGGCCCGACACCATATTAATCTGGTAAGTTGCAATTTCGTTCAGGTGTTTCCATTTTTCTGATCACCATCTGTGACTACCACTTTAGGGTGTTACTTGTGTGTGACCCACAAGGACATCGCCTTCCGAGCATATCAGAAATAACAAATAATAGTCAGTGAGAAATTAGATTGGATTTTATTGTTTGCTATAAGCAAACCTTTATGCAGTATATTTGACATTTATGCCAATTAACGAATAACGTACTATGTTTTCTGTAATCGGCCACGAAAATAGTTTTGTAAGCCTATTAATTGTCTGACAGCAGTTACATTAGTAGCAGTTCTGTCATCTGTTGTTCTTATCTGTCTGTCTTATGTGCTACTATATAAGAACAATAGATGGCTGCACTGCCATTCATGTAGCAGTTGTCAGACCATAGGCTTACAAAACTGACCAATTACAGCAGAACATGTTACGTAATCCGTTACTTGGCATAAATGTCAAATATATTGCGTAAAGCTTTGCTCATTGCAAGCAATAAAACCCAATTCAAATTCTGACTGATAATTACTAGTTACTTCTTATGTGCTCGGAAGGCAATGTCTTCGGTATTAAATTAACACACACGTAACACGCTAAAGTGATAGTGATTTTGTGTTGTTTTAACACATCATTTTTTTCTGTATAGGCTTAGTTGCATACTTTTATCCGTTCAATTTAATCTACATTTGTAGAGGACTTGAAATACCAAATATTTTCTCGTATTGAGCGCTAACAAATAATTAGTTGATTTTACAGAGTTATATTCAGTAATACTAAAGAGGGGAAAATTAAAAGAATGAAATTTATGTTCACGAACCTTTTAATGAACTCAGAACCACTGAAATGTGCCGCCACGCGTTTACTCAGTGCTCCCGTTCCCACCAAACCTTCAACAACGTCACGAATGACACCGTGGATAGCAGTTTTGGTTCGCCTTCGTAACTCTGTCAGTGTCTGAAAGCAGAGGGACATAAATATTGTTTTTTAACAAACTAGGATGATGCATCTGTCGTGAAGGAAAGGTTACACAGTCCATTGTTATAAATTCTTTCATCTTCAGACTTAGTCACCAAGTTTAAAGTATAGTATAAGAACTCAGGAAGTATACTTATAAGCATTTTCGGATCAGGTGCGAGGAGAAGTAGAGAATAGAAACCGGATGCGTCCAGGGGGCGCCATCATTGAATGCATCATATGATAATGTAGGATTGAAAGCACTCAGTTCGATTCCCATCTTATTTTTACTATCGTTCTCCATAAATGTTTCTTATTCTCTATTATTTCTCATTATTTCGTATTTTCATTTTTTTAAATTTTCATTTATAATCAATTTTGTTTTTCAAAATTATTTTTTCATAGCGTTCTTTTTTCCACTGTTCTTACTGACCGAAGCATGGCATTAACGTTCTTTCCCCCATCTCTCACATTCTACTTTGAATCTTGAAACATTGTCATGTGGCTGCATTCCAAAATGGCGCTCACCTGAACACTTTGCAGCTACTTTCTATTTCCTCTTCTCTATATGATGTTTATGATTAGTGGTTGTATTTCTAGCGTTCTGTGATGTTTCCACTATTTTCTGGTAAGTAATTAGTTTTAGTTTTAGTTATATTCCTCTGTTTTAGTTATATAATAAATCAAAGTAGAAATGGAAGTAGTAAAGACGAACTCAACAAAGGCTTGTTTCCTGAAAATGCACGGTGAACGTTCAAAATAATCATCTACTTATTTTATAACTAACTTGGAAGGGAAAGAGGAACGACTTGTACAGACTACCTGGCACACAACAGTTTGGTGTTACCACTCGAACACCTCAAGTATAATTTCGGAGCGTTCATATTGCACGGAACTTGTGTTGAATTTGCCGTTACTACCCGGAATGTCTCATTTGATGCTTTTGAACAAACTAAAAATGGACAATTAGCTTTCGAGACTCCTGGCTTTGCCAAGAGAAACAAGTGTCAGAGGTCTGAGATAACATATTTATTCAACGTATTCCCTATTGAGAGCAATGCACTTTTGACAGAATTGAAGTTTTTCTAGTCCATGAAAAAAAAAGTCCCTCAAACCAGCTCTCAACAGCTTGTGTGACTTCAGAAATGTCCTCAGAACGGTGACCCTTCAGATGTTTTTCCAGGTTGTGAAATAGAAAATAATCAGAAGGGGCCAGATCTGGAGAGTAAGGTGGGTGGTGGACCAATTAAAATCCCAGTGGGCCAATTTGGCAGCAACAGTGTTAGACTTGTGTACTGGCGCATTATCATGCAACATCGTGATCCCTTTTGTAAGCTTTCCACGGCGTTTCCTCTTAATTATCTCTTTCAGCTGGTCTAGAATATTAGCATAATATTCTGCGGTGATAAAGGCGCCATTCGGTAGGTAGTCCACCATTACAATATCAGCTTTGTCCCAGAAAACGGACCGGACGCCAGGACTATTTTTTTTAAGCTGATTTCTGGGTACTAAACTTTTTTTTTGTTGAGGGGGGGGGGCACTGTGGCACCATTCCTTTGACCTTTCCTTGGTTTTGTGATCATAAATATGGAGCCAAGTTTCATCCTCTGTCACTTGCCTAGCCAAAAAAATTATTTGTCTTTTTAAAATAATGCAAGGTGGCTTTGGATGTTTCGACACGTTCTTTTGGATCCTACTCAAAAGTTTCGGCACCCATTTCGCTGAAAGCTTGCGCATGTTTAGGACTGTGATAATATAACCAACTCGCTCTCTGAAGATGTTCAGTTTCTGGGCAGTCTTCCTGGCGGGTATTCGACGGTCTCTAAGAATCAGCACGTGGAGAGCATCGTATGTTTTCTGGTCTGGTGAGGTTGACGGGCGTCCACTGCGGGGCTCATGTTCCATCGTGAAATGGCCAGTCTTAAAATGTAATATCCAGGTTTTTACACAGCTGTATGAAAAACATTTTTCCCCAAGTATTTGGCACATCTGCATATGAATTCCCTTTGCAGACTTCCCTGGAGCCATAAGAACTTCGTAACGGTCCTCAGCTCCGACGACGTGAAACTTCCTTGTGCCTCTTCCATTTCACAGTCTACCTGCAATGACATGTTTACAATTAAGATTCAATTGCTTTTAACACAGTTACATATTAAGATATGAGGCTTTCATATGCCTCATAACAATTTTATTTGTCTACTTCAGTTTAAAGAGAACAAAACCAGGAACTTTTCAGGCCCTCCTCCCCTCGTAGCTTATCATTATCTCTATATTGAATGATACGTTTTAGAGTTATATAGTAAGATACAGATAGTTATTAAAATAATGTAAACATCATAAAATACATCTTACTCAGCAAAATGAAACTTACCTGATTAACATCTTAATTCTGTAGTACAGCGTATAATCCTCGGGAAATTGAGATCCATAACTCGTGAATCGTTTCTAGAGAAGCATGGAACAATTCTAAATACTTATACACAACTTTATGTTTCTCCTTTTACTGAGGGCGTCCCCTGTTCTTCTTTTTCGATATCTTGCCACTAGAATACATCACCTCCAACTAACTGCGGAAACACAATTTATTCTTCTTGAAAATGAGATAGATGTTCCCTTTACACCATCAATGTCTGGCCTATTGTACACACGCATGCGTGGTATATCGCCTCGCATATTACTCATTATAAGCCAGCTCAGCACTAACAGAAGACAACGATAGCTCACGCATGTTTAATGTTACTAGCCCTCAAAGATTACGTATTGCAGCACGTAGGCGTTTCCATTATTTTGATAAGCATTTGTACATTTATGCAATGTAGCGTATAGTATACACTACTTATGTTGTATTTGTTGCAGGTTGTGTGGCGTTCATAGGCGTTGCTACTTATTTCCTGACGAGGCCTTCGGTGGAGATCCAGTTGCAGGAGAAACTAGTGTTCGCTGCGTTCTTCGCCGGAGCAATTGTGTGCCTCGGAATGTCTTTTGCCTTCCATACCGTGCACTGCCATTCCGAGTGCGTCGGCAAACTCTTCAGCAAGTACGTTCTGTTTCTTTTATTTGTTCAAAACACAGTTCTTGTGACAAAAGGAAACAGTATATCTTACATACAGGCTGATGTATACTTTTTCCTTTTGTCGATAACTGCTATGGTATTACAATATTTTAAACAAGTAATCTATGAATAATCAGAGTTACGCGTGTGCAATAAACATGAAAGTCGCACTTCAGCGCTCATAATATATATATTTTTTGCACATTAAATATTACTAGACCTATAGGGTCTATAGGTCCCTGGTGGATCAGAAAATTCTTGTCTCAAACTGAATTATTACATCTGGCTTAACAATTTTGGAAGGTATAATTTAGGTCTGCTTATTCGTTGAAGTTTGCCGTCGAGGCTATTTGAGTCATAGACCTACAGTTGGAGACCACATGTACCAAAAATACATGGCTACCCACTAGACCAGCAAGTAAGGCACTATAAATATGTTTAATTGCATAGTTTTTGGACTAACGTAGAGGTGTTGTTATTTCTAGGCCTTGTGAACTTTCTCGTTCGAGGTGGATCACAACCACTTCTGTAGAAGAATCGTTGTAGCTCCTTTTTTAAGTTGTTTAGCCTAAGAAATAGCACTTGTGAGTCGTAGATGTCTCGTTTTCAAGCAGGCCTCCAGGGTTAAATTATTCAACTGAACTGGATATTGGTGGGGTGTTGGTTGTTTAACCATATTACAGTAAAACCTGTCTTTAGCGGAATCGAACGGCACTCGCAAAGGTTTTTGGTTAACGAAGGTAGACCTATTTAAAAAAGCATATAATGGACATAATCAGATAAAGTAAGATGCAGTACATACCTTACTCAATTTACGGTATTTATTCGTACTATGAATTAATACACAAACTTTCAATGAACGGAAAAAAATACTGTACACACTTTAACTTAATTTTTCAATAGTCATGGAAGGTTTTCTGTACACACCGATGCTTGTCTGCTGTACTTCCTACACAGATTTTAGCCTGAGAAACCATATTAAGTATATCATTGTTACTTCGACGTAATGCAAACGTTGCAGTTCCTTCAAGCATTTTACAAAATCTTGTTAAGACTTTAGCCTACACTCTTCAAACTCAATGCCATATTTCTCTTCTTCCTCTATCTTATCTTCTTCTTTCAGGCTTTCCATATAATTCTCAATTAAAGCATGTATATCCGTCGTGTCTGCTTCGGTTTCCACATCACTTTCTATTTTTGCTGGTTCGATCCCAGCTCGCGCCGTGTGGACTTTGTGGCGGGCAAACACCCAGCTCGTGGGTTTTTTCGGGGTTTTCCCGTTTCCTTCCATTTTCTTCATAGCATCATTTCATTCATCTCTCATCATCACCGTCTCCTGTAGCCTAACCGGCATAACCATGGGACGTAAAACTTAAAGATTTCATTTCATTTTTTCTAAACAGCATTTCTGAGAGCTCTGCTTCACTGTATTGATATTGATGGGTAAAAGTTGTGTAGAAATGACTCAAGAAATCACTCAGAACAACCATTGAGAATTTCCCGTAATTTTTTGCTACTTTGCTAATAAAATCATCTGTTAGCGAGAATATGCACTAATAAAATTAACGAACATTCTCTAGGGCTGTTGGCAGTGGTTTCTTGAGTGTCATTTTTAGTCTCTTTCAATCAATACCGTAATATATGCAATTTTAGGACTACAAGCTAAATTGTTTGTTACCTGTCTGAGAAACAGTAAACTAGGAATGCCAGGCAAGAGATTACTTTTTTAAAAGGAAATTAGAACCTGTAGAAAGCTGTCAGCAGCAAACAGAGCGAAGTATTGGGGAGAACAAAGGATAGCAAATAACACTAGTGAGCTAAGTAAAGTCTTTATTTAATTAATAATAAAGTACGTGCGTGAAACGTGAAATTTTCAAGTCTAAATATTGGTTCTATTCTCGGAATTAAAAACATGAAGTGATGTTTTTGACTTGTAAGAATAACACGTCAGCAGATGTTTATTCACAAAAATGCTTCTTTCTTTACTATCCTGTTATTTTGTCAATCTGTTAAAATAGCCGAGTAACGTAAAAACAAATTTTAAAAACATCTGTCTATACAAAATGGAATATAAAACTGTTTAAAGGCTAACTCGTCCTGTAGACCGCTGGACCTATTTTGATGATCTGTGGTAGTGAGTGGACTATGGCCTATCTACGTTTTAATCACAAGCGTAGCGTAGTCGCTAACGCTCTCGTCTTTGGTGTAAGCGGTCCCGATGAGGGATACTCGATTGAAAGAATGTAAAAGCTTTTTCAGGTTAGCCATCCTGAATGAGATTTTCCTCATTCACTCCACGCAAATGATGGGATGGTACCTAACATACAGGTTCCAAGCCATCTAATTCCTAATTTTAATCCTAGTTTTTTCAGAAGGTTCAAAATCTTATGGCAAAATTAACAATGTCTTATGAGGCCGTGAAGCTACGTAGAAAGGTGAAACTTCGTATGTAAATTTTTCATAAACATAAGGGGACAGTTCCACCAGCATTTATGAACGAGGAGAAGGGAGCATTTTCTATATAAATAAAACTAAATGTAACAATATATATTACTAAAAGGAGGAAACAACCGATTTAAATTTATTTTTACACACCAAATCTTCTGGAGGCGCGAATTCAATAACATATAAAGAGGGAAAATGTGATTGATTGGACCGGGATGGGACCGCGGTGGCTCAGTGACAAAGCGTTCACCTCTGGTGCATGGGGTCCTTGGTTCGATCCCAGCTCATGCCAAGTGAACTTTGCAATGGACAAACACCGTGTGCGTGGGTTTTGTCGGAGTTCTTCCGTTTCCTCCCACTTTCTTCATTCCACCATTTCATTCATTTCTTATCACCGTCTCCTTTAGCCTAGCCGGCGTAAACGTGGGACGTAAAACTTAAAAGACTTTCATTTCGAATCCGGGGTTTTTGGCATACCATGCCGATGTATTAATCACTACGCCACTGGCTTTAAATCGATTGTTACATTCTTTCATTAATATATGAAATTACAACCGTCAAAAGATGTTCTCAATATATGTCCAAGCATAGCAGGTAGGCTGTGGTCTGAGTGGAGGGCCGACTAAGGGAGTGAGAGTGTGTTGGGCTGTTGTGGGAAGCGAATTGCGTAGCGTAATGGTTAGCGCATCGGCACGGATATCGGAGATCCCAGGTTCGAGCCCCGGTTCAGTCAATCACTTTTTCACTCTTTGTATGTTATAAATGTACAGCGGCCAACTCTTCCTAAACCGCTGCACAGAATTTGATGATTTTTAATAGATGAGTGGGCCATGGCCTAACATACCGGTGAGAGAGTTATGTAAAAATAATGTAAAATGACCGATGCTAATGTGTAATCCATAGTTTTGGAGGTCGCTGAGATGAATTGTGACACTCTCGATGCCGGTTTGGTTTGGCGCTTCAAGTTACGAAGATGAAACTTGTAAAATAAACTTCTTATTAAAAAGAATTGCACACATGTCACATCGTTTTCAGAAATTCCATTTCTAAAGGGGAGGGAGAAAAGAAGTATTATATGTATTTTTCTCTGTCTCATTATCACGAGAAAACGACTTAACCGTTTGAAACTAATTTTTCTAACATATCACTTGGATCGAGGCGGTCAGGTTACTTTCATAAAAAAAATTATCTTAAAGGAGGAGGAGAGGCTTGAAAGATATGTTAAAGATAGAATATTTCACAAGCTCCACATGTTACCAAGAGGAATCTTGGTATAGTATAAACTCACTATTAAAAATAAGTGCATGTGTCGCAGGTTTTTGAAAATTCTGCTTCTAAGTGGAAAAGGAAGCACTTTCTGTAACATTTCTCTTAGTATATAAAAATAATCCCAATATAGCTTTCAAAAACCTATTCTGTCCGTGCGGGAAACGGATATTTCAGTTTAGTGGGATATAAATACTTGCAGTCCTAAAAGTAAAATGTGACTTCGCTCCTAAAATATCTAGGCAACTGAAGAACTGTTCGTTCAAATTGTGAATGGTCATTCAACTATTGCATTGTCAGTACCATAATTACTGACACGATAATCAATCTTCTGAAATGTTTTTGTGGTTGAATCTCTGCGAATTCCACAGACTATTGTTTGGAACTAGAGAGCCCTTCTTGTTGTTCGAAAATTGAAATGAAATCTTTTAAGTTTTACGTCCCACGATTATGGTGGCTAGGCTAAAGAAGACTGTGGTGATGAGAAATGAATGAAATGGTGGAATGAAGAAAGTGGGAGGAAACGGGAGAAGCCCGAAAAAAAAACACACACGGTGTTTGTCCACCACAAAGCTTACTTGGTGCGAGCTGGGATTGAATCCAGGACCTCATGCCCCAGAGGTGAACGCTCTATCACTGAGCCACCGCGACCCGGTTCTTGCTGTTCGAGTATTTGGCGCACCTGTCTTCTGTACACGAGGTCCCGGGTTCGATGCTGGTTCAAGAGTATCGAACGCAGTATAAAGAACGTAAATACAAAGCAGTCAATCGAAGGGAGAACCTTTCCTTCCCTCTGGAATGAGTATTTTCTTTCATTGTTGAAAATATTTAATTTCTCTTCTTTAAAATGCAAGAATCCCATTTTATGTTTGTTACAATTAGAAAAGAAAGGTGTTTCCAATTTAAATTGAAATTTTCAAGCAATAAAAAAAAAAAAATAATAATGTACTTTAACAGTTACTGACAAATGTACATTAAATTGCAATATAGTTCAAATTTTATATTCCAGTTCGGCGTTTCTCAACTTCTTTTTCCTTTGGGGCTCGCCAAAGTACGTTTCAAACTTTCACAACACCCCTGCATGTGATTTTTTCCCCCTAGATAAAAAAAAAAAAAAAAAAAAAAAAAAAAACAAGCACATAAAAATATACATTTTTTTTAAAAAAATATGGAAGGACTGTGAAATACAAATCTCAGAAGCAAATTACGTAAGACTCTTGAATAGAAACATATTAACCTAAAAGAAACTTATGACTTTTAAGCAGGAATATGAAAAACAAATTTTACCATTAGAAATATAGGAATTAATTATGGAATGACTATGAGATACAAATCTCAGAAGCAAATTATGTAAAACTCTTGAATAGAAACATATTTACCTAAAAGAAACTTACGACTTTTAAGCAGGAATATGAGAAAGAAATATTACCATTAGAAATATAAAAAACATCAAACATAAAATCTCGAAACACACCAATGTGTCGCGACACAGCGATTGATAAATGCTGCTCTAGTTAAACATATCATTAGGATTTCAGAAAAAATAAACAAACGACATTAAGTATATATGTTAATTCAAGAAAATGTTAATATTTTTAAGGAACACACGTAAGTTTTTCACTCATCTCAACCTGCCTAAACAGTGCAATATTTCAGAAAATGCTTGATTTTCTTTTTTCAGCATAAGACGTTGCTAGTTTTTTCATGTGTTCCCATTTCTTACATATTTTATTGTTAAAATTTCGTAGATGTGTGCATCTTTTATAAAACATCTTCAAAAATTTATAACTTAGAACATAATTTTGATGAAACCGAGTCTATAAAGTATACTTAGTTTTTCGGTGATATTGCCTCAATTGAATTTAAACAGGTTTTCTCTTTTTAAGTACACCTAAATAACCCATTGCTTTTTACACTTTATTTATATATTAAAATGCCACATTTTGTATATGTTTGTGATCAAGAAAAGTTTATATGTTCGTGGACAATTCTTTCGACAGTGAGTTCTCGGGAATCATAAGCTCTAGAAAGATGCCATTTACACTAATCGATTGTAAATTTCCTGTTGATTGTTCAGTTCTAATTGAATATTTTTAAAAAATGGCCACTATGTCTTTACATTTTTTAGGGGTACATTGGAAGTGTTTAAATTTAAAAAAAATCACATCCTACGAATTATACATTCCAACACCACATATTTGCATGCAGGGGTTGCATATCTCTCAGGCGTTTTGCTTCATGACCAAATGCTAATGAAAAACGAAGCATAACCATATCTCCAGTCTAAGATGAATCTTTATCGTGTAGGGTGTTTTGCCCAATGAACACCATATATCACTGACATTATAATTAATTGTGTAAGTAATGTATTTGCTTATTACATACTGCATGCAAGAAAAAAGAAAACACTGATCATACATGAATTAAAAACTCCAACCAGAAGTAAGCTAAAATCTTGCAAACGGTGCAAGATATTGAAACAAATAATGAAAAAAATCTCCCATTTTTGGTACTCCTTGCCGATTTTTATCGAGACGTCTTTGACTTGTGTCTGTAAAGGGACATGTACACATGTTGTGAGAAATGACAAGGAGATTCATGCTCATATGTGAATGATACGTTGTGTAGAGAACGCAGGTACAAAACATTTTGTTTATTTTTCATGAATGTAATTAGTGATTCACTTCGTTTAACTCCTGTGTATTGCAAGTTATAGTAGTTAATTTCTTTATTTTGTTTCAGGTTAGACTATTGTGGTATTGCAATGCTTATCATGGGTTCGTTTGTCCCGTGGTTGTATTACGGATTCTACTGTGATTTCCAGCCGAAGTTAATTTATTTAAGCATTGTGATTGTTCTGGGCATCGCCTCCATTGTCGTTTCCTTGTTTGACAGATTCAGCGAACCTAAATATCGATCAGTCAGAGCAGGTGAGTTCTTTAGCTTTCTAAGCAGTGTGGGTAACGTGTAAAGGTTAATTCATGCTCTCTGCTTCCATAATTGAAACATGTTCCTAAATTTGAGAAGTTTATCCTTGACCTAAGCTGTTAATCAAGTGCTTTCTCTGTCGAGTTTTGTTCATATCTTCCTAAGGCCAATGCTCCTGTAATAGTAAATACTCATATTTCTTTCATTTCTCAAACTAGCTGATTTATTCTTGAGTTTGAGATGTTATACCAGATTAATTTTCAATTCTTTCAAAAGATTATGGATTTTAAGGAAATAAATAAGAGTTAAGATAGGATCGAAACGAGATTTATGTTTCAAGTTATCTTGGGTTCAGTTCTCGTCCTATTTTCTCGTGAAATTTTGAAGCAAGTGTTTTATATAATGTTTTCATTGAATGCTTATGTTTTTAGGTGTATTTATGGGTTTTGGACTGAGTGGCGTGATCCCTGCTGTACATTACGCAGTGGCCGAAGGATGGTTCAATGCCATCTCCCAGGCGTCACTCGGATGGCTTATTCTTATGGGCTGCCTCTACATCCTCGGAGCCATTCTCTATGCACTCAGAGTCCCAGAAAGATTCTTCCCTGGAAAATGTGACATTTGGGTGAGTACAACGTTCAATTTGACATTATTATTCATCTCTATTATCTGTTAACTCAGTTCCAAACAAATACGAGGGCTGTCTAGAAAGTAAACAGACGTTTTGAAATTTAAAAAAAGTAACAATGAACAAAATAAAATTGTACCTTTCAAATTATACATTTGAAAGGTACACTCTTAAGCTGTATTTCCACATAATCGAAATGCAAATTAAGGCATTTATCATACTATGGCATAACTTTTATCAATATCATCGCGGTTAGAAATGTGCCGCCTGCGATTTCAACCACTGCCTCACACCAGCATGTAGTTCGGCGTCAGTAGCAAAGCGTTGCGTAGCGAGCCATGTCTTCATCGCTGTGAACAGGTGGTAGTTGCTCGGCGCCAAAGCCGTTCTATGAATCACTATACTCTTCTCCCTTTCGAAAGTAAAAGCTTAAGCATATAGTAAAAGCAATATACATTATATTTTAAAATTAGTATTAATCAGTGGCGTATTTAAGGGGGACTATCGGGCTCAAGCCACCCTCAAAATAAATTTATTACTTTTTCGCATTTCACGTATAACAATAATTCTTCTTACCATTTCTAAGAATTTTATTTTACGTTCTTTGTTCAGAAATAATACTGTATTTGTGAAATTTCATTCCGTGTAAGAACCGCGTTCTTCTTTTCTTTCTGTGGGGCCGCTGTGGTTCAAACCCTGCTCCCGCCAAGTGAATTTTGTGGTGGACAAACACTGTGCGTAGGTTCCTCGGGATTCTCCCGTTTCCTCCCGCTTTCTTCATTCCACCATTTCATTCATTTTTCATCATCACAATCTCATTTAGCATAGCCGGCATAAGCGTGGAACGCAAAACTTAAATATTTCATAAAGGTTTACGTACATTATTAATAAGAGTTACCTTAGTGATTTAGGTGAGATCTGGGCTCAAGGCATCACTGAATACACAGAAATTTTTGCTCGCAATGAATTAAGAGCCTAAAAGATTATCTCTGAATATCAACAAAATATTTTTAAATATATGAAAGTTACAACGCGATTACAAGGAAATGTTAATGAAATCTTTCTGCAAATATGGTTCTCTTATTTGATTATCTATTTTAACTTGTTTTGTGTGTTTTATTTAGCGGTTTCCGTAAATGTATCTAAATGTTAAAGAAAAACATAAGTAAAAAAAAACTAGTATTCATCGCAAACCAAAGTATTCTTTAAATAACGCTTTCGGAAAACCTGGTTCCCATCTTCAGCTTAAAACAGTTCGAAGTGAATTTGAAATATGGAAAAGAAATATGGGTAGGTAAATAAATGGTTAAAAAAGAAATTAAAAAAAAAAATACGTGAAGCATACAACTTCTTGTCACATAAAGGTCAACACATGTTACTGGCCACTCGCTGATCACTGTTCATTGTTTTTCACTTTGAACTGGATATCGCCAGTCCCTCCATCAACGAATAACAGATGTTGGGGCTGACAAAAGGATTGGTGTCTCTTTGGTTCCACGCATCTCTGCTAAGATTAGGAAAATATTACAGAAATATATCAAGGTTTCAGAAGTTCCCCCTAAGTCCATAGAAAAATATATAACAAATTTTAAAGCATATTTTACAGACCCTCGTCAGTAGTGGTATTTATCGTACTAAGTGTCATTGTAGGCCAAACGAAGAGGAATATTTATATGAGAATTGGCAAGCACATTCGTACATCAAAGTCTAGTAATTCACAGCAGTTGTCCGGATTGGCAGCGTACTTCAAAGAGAACAATCACAATATTGCTGATTTATGTTTGGTACACAGGGCAAAAACAATGACAGAACGCAAAATTATAGAAGCGTACTATATTCAGAGAGACCTGCACTTAAGAGGTCCTATCACAGCTAAATTAAAATACCACTAACTTTGCAGTAATTATGTGATATCTTCAAATAGATAAAAGATAATCGAAATGTGGAACAAGAGCACGCTAGACAATATTATTTTGCATGACGTACCGTTGTCAAGAGTCACCTAGTAGTTTCCTGTTCGCAGCCATTTATAAACGCGAAAATAAATTCCGATTTTCTAAGTGGCTGGAAATCGAAAGCAGATAAGTGAGCCGTGATAATGGTATCTCATGTAAAATAATATTGTCTAAGGAGCTCTTGTTCCACTTTTCGGTTATCTTGTATCTATTTGAAGATATCACATAATTACTGTAAACTTAGCGGTATTTCAATTTCCCCGTGATGGGGCCTCTTAATTTAGACAGAGGAAACACAAATGCAATTTGGAATGGGCTTTTTATCACGTATTTCCGCCGGTTGGAAGAAAGCACACACACACACACACACACACACACACACACACACACACACAAAAAAAAAAAGTGAAGAATAATGACCAGTGACTGGCTAGTAACAGGTGATGATCTGTGTGTGACAAGGAATTGTGCGTTTCACATATTTTTTAAAATTCTTTTTTTTAACTCATCCATATTTCTTTTCCATGTTTTAAGTCACTTCGAACGGTTTTAAGCTAAAGAGGGGAAACCAGGTTTTCCGAAAGCGCTACTTAAAGAGTACTTCGGTTGCGGTGAATACTATAGCAGGGCCAACAAGAGATGGTCTCTGAAGTTTCTTACCACACGAGGAGAGAAAATGCAGCCCCTACTTTGATGCTACTGTTATCAATCACGGTCACCTTGTATCACACCATTAATTAATTTGCCATTATAGATGCACCGAAAAAAGCCTTGACATGTGAGTAATTAATAACGGCGCTGCAGCTGTCAGAGTCCGTCTCTTGCTGGCTCCACTATAGCTTCTTAAATGTTTCTCTAAATGTAATCACCGCTCGCAATACACAGCGGTATTTAAATGCTATACAATTTCTTTATAATTTATTGTTAAACATTATACTGCACATGATTAACAGACTAAAATAGTGTAGTTATAAGAAAATATTTGTGTGTTGAACGTTATTAGAATATGTGGATATATTATATTGTTTTCTTCTGCGTATGTTATAAACCTTCGTTTTCTTTCAGTTTCAGAGCCATCAGATATTCCATGTCCTAGTAATCGCAGCTGCCTTTGTCCATTACCACGGTATTTCGGAGATGGCAATGTACAGAATGACCATCGGGGAGTGTGATGCACAAAACCCGCCAATCACGTTTTGAAGAAGCGAGGAGAAAGAAAATTACCAGTATTTCTTGAGAAGCCACTGGTTAATGATAATCGATCAGTAGTTTCATGTTCTACAAGTTTTTTTTAGACGATTATTTAAGAATAAAATAAACGATGAAATATTTATTTAAAAAAATTAAAAAAAAAAAGAGGGGCCAAAAATACAAACGAAGTGAGGTACTATCGTAATCTATGAGCTAAGCGTTCAGTGTTGTCAAAGTTTCGGATTTCACACATGGCATAATATCATGTGTTATTTTGTAAGGAAAAAGGAAAAGCTAATTGTAATCATGTAAGAGGCACTTGTTTTGATTCCAGAGTTTTTTTTTTTTTTTTTTTTTTTTTTTTTTTTGCATAATGATGTAGCAGTTTTCCTTTTATACACCAACAGATATAAGCACTAATCGAAACTTCTTCGACTTTCATATGAACAGAAAACAATTTGTGATAGAAACGAATAATTGACATATTATCAGTCTTTTTGTGGTTTTCTGAAAGTTCAGTTGAAGCATATGTATTTAAATACAATGTACGGGGGAAGTCAAATTAAAATTTGACTCAGATTGAGGAATCTTGCTTTGTTTCAATGATAGGATGGTTTGAAGAGTGGCAGACGCAGCGTGTTGTTCCTTCTTTGAGTAGGAGGGTATCTAAACTCACCGAAATCCATCGAATTGTAAAAAAGTACAGCAGCCAATGTACGATTTGTGTCAGAAGACCCCAAAGAAAACACTTCCGCACTCGAATAGAGCCCGAAAGTACTGCTGCCACCTGTCGATTACTATGAAAACTTTGTTCCAAACTTTGAGAAAATTCATGGTCTGTTTCTAAACTTTACGTTTTTCATTTGACTTCGCCGTAGTGTGAACTGATATAAATCACAAGTTCTTCGGTTTTAGAATCGCTATAAATTGTATTAATTTGTTAGGGGCTTATAATGGTTCGACATCACATGACTAAGAACCATGAGGTCATATGAACACAGCCTTTCATATGGAACATAGCAAGTTTAATTTAAAACCATTCCATTTGGAATGTTATTTTTGTCGGAAAAGAGAAACTTCGAAGCGAGAAATGAGGGGTTGCATTTTCAGAATTTTATTTGTACATATAAAACTGATCTTTAACACTAGTTAGTGTAAGAAAAATAAATATTTCTAATGGCAGTATATTATTTATTTTGTCACAAGTGTTACTTTTAAGCATAATACATAAATAATAAAATAATTTAGTATATCAATGTTTTTTAAACTTTGATTTTGTGCAAACACACGACTTGGATCACAACGGCTAATTGTTACTCAAAGAATAGGCCACTGACCTGGAAAAGCTGGAAAGATTAAAGAATTCAGCTTACCTGTAAAAAGTCCTGGAAAAGTCAGGGAATTTCATGAAAAGCTGAAAAAGCTTGAAAAAGTACGGAGGTTTACCACCCAGAACCTATTTCTTTGTTTGCCATACGCGGCTATTTGCCGGAAGATATTTTATAAAATAAATTGCTTGGTTTTGCAAAGTCTCCATCTACCTATACACACACACTATATTCATGTACTTGCATATTGGATAAAGAAACCCCTGTTTTTTGAATACACTATATATAGATCCGGAAATTTGTAAATCGTGACCTGGGGAAACCTGGAAAAGTCAGGCAAATTCGTGCTCGCCAGATGAGTGGGATCTCTGTAAAGTTAAGTTTGAATCACGTTAATCGTTCGAAGAATATTTACAGGGTTTGCCACTGGAAAGTGTTGACAGGTAATCGAACTCAGTATTTCATTGTGAATATTTATGGACACTTTTTAACAGTAGGAACGACAAGCTCTTCTGTAGATTTTTTTTTTTTTTTTTTTAATTATGGAAATAACTGTAATTCGTATAAGTCAACTTTACCCATAAATTTAGAATCATATAACTAAAAGCAATTGTAATGACTTTCTACTACTGTTATACTTGGTCGGAAAATCGTTGTGCCAAGGTAAAATGGACGTTAAATTGTATGTATTTGACAACTACGCTGAAAATACATGAACTACTGAAAACTAATTGAAGTATATAAGAAGAGGCTACTGAAAAGTATAAATATTCAATGTAGCCTTTTTCTGTTTTCTAATACGTGTCTCCTAAGGTTTGATTTATGCCTCTATATTTGTAAGGGGATCAAAACAATGACTGGAGACCTCATATAGATACGATAGTTAGGAGGTAAAACTTGTAAAGGATGAATTGAGACATTTGAAAAGAGGTTACTGACAGATTATTCTCAGTGATTATTGTTCGACTTTCTTTCAGGTTACTATTATGTAATTCAAGTGGATTAAAGAACACCTAATCTGTCGGTATATTTCTGTAACGTGACACTCTACTACGATGTCATAGGTGGTCAACCATTTAAAAAATGGCCCACCGTTATCAAAAAGTTTGAGTTAAATGCAGTTCCAATACAGTTCTGACTAATTGAAACGAAATATTTTAATTATAGTTGAACTGCGTAGCTGACATACGTAAACAAATAGTGTAAAGTTTTCTGCGAGTGTGGTGCTGAAGAGAGTGACATTCTCTTCATAAAATCTCCATAACAGTGCATAATATATAATTCAATGTTTTTGGGAAAGTGAGACAAGATTACTTTGCCAAGCTCTAAAGCTCGACAGTGTCCATCGACTAATCCTGTTATTTAGGTTGCGTATGAATAAATTTTTGTTCTATTTTTGTTAAGCAGTTGTCAAAGGTAAGGCTAATTGTGAGGTTGTGGATGTTTTTGTGCTGACGTTGCTTGCGTGCAGCGAGACAGCTTGAAACTAAAAATATTCCTAGGATATTTGTTTCTTTAATCCTGGAAACCCTGAGAGTGGAAATGTACTTATTTTGTTTAAATTTTGATCCCTGTGTGTACCATGTTTGAGAATCCGAAACTTTGTCCAATGATCTCACTTGTGGTCAAAGGGAATGGGAAGGGGTTGTTGACTGTTGAGAGTTTATAGCTGCTGCCTGCGAGGATTTGAAAGTGGTTTCGTTACTTTTGCCACAAAACAAAAGGACAGACAAACACATTCAAATAGATCTGAGTTAGTTTGAGAAACCTGTAAATCCTGCACGCTGTACCACTGATTCTTGTTGAAGATTGTTTTATTAAAATAAAAATAACAGCTATTCTATATTATAACATGTGGCTATTTTTATTTATCCTAACATACCCTTCCTAGAAACTTTCTAAACAAGTTTACAGTTTGTGCAACTCATTTTTACAGGTGTTTCAAAATGAACTATCGGATTTCAAGTGTCTGTAAACATGGAATTTGTACAGGCTCAATTCTTATCGACTATAGTTTAACGAAATAGTCATCCCTAAATGGTGTGTGAGACTTCTTTTAGTAACATGGACTAGTTGTGTTGTTGTCATATTCACTCCAGGAAACTCGTTACTGATTTCAGGGTCGTGATGATGCAGGTTTCCATGAAGGTGGGAAGCAAAATGCGTCCGTAATGTACAAGGTAACCAAAAAAGTTCTTGCCGTTTTTGACGTCCTAATTAATCATGCGCTCTCAGAGAGGAAACGAAATGACGCAGGCACCTGCCAAGCGGTCGAGAGTTAGTCTGACCATCGACTTTGAGTAATTCAGGCACGTTCCACTCAGAGTAGTCATAGCTTGTCGAGTATCGAGGATAAATTGAGGTATCGAAGCAGCTTGTTCGCGTCTTTTTGTTGTGTGACTTTAAATTGAGCCTGTCTAATGTAACATCATTTCGCTACATATGCCAGGGATTTAGGGAGAATGCCGTGAACGAACGCACCGCCAGGCATTGGTTCCAGAAATTCCTTTCGGGAGATATGAACCTTTCGAATGAACCTCACAGTGGTTGATCAAATGTGTTGCATGACGAAGCACTAAAAGCAGCCATCCAGGAGGACAGTGGACTAACGTGCGAATGAATTTGTAGATAGGCTCCATGTTTCCGCTGAAAATGTCAGACTGAACCTGCATGGAATAGACAAGTATAACAAGTTAAGGAAGTGAGTACCCCACACATTGTCAGCAGGCAACAAGGAACAAGAACCTGAACACACTCATATTTGATCGCTTGCTCAGTGGTGACGAAAAGTGGGTCCTTCGTGACACTACCAAGCGTGCCAGATATTGGTTGTCACGTGACCCTGTTCTTCACACCTCAAGACACCTCTGCGCCCACGAAATGTTATACTCTTTCTATGGTGGAATTTTCAGCAAGTAGTGCATACGAGCTCCTTCCAGCTGGTCAAACCATCCCTACTGACCTCTACTCCCAACAGTTGCAAAAGGTACACAGTACATTGCGGTGGAAGGAGACATTGCTGAATCGCAAGGGTGTTATGCTCCTGCACGATAATGCCAAGCCACATATGGCAAAGAGGACCCGGGAGACCCTTCCAGCAACTTGGCTGGGAGACTGTGCCATGCACCATATTCACCAGATCTTGTATCAACAGATTACCACCTGTTTCATTCCCTCGGCAACTACCTCCGTGGGAGAGCCTTCGCAAATGAGGGGAAACCTGCGGAAGGCACTTACGGACTACTTTGCATGTACAATCTCCGAATTTTATCACGAAGGTATTGTGCAGCTGTAAGAACGTTGGCAAGGGGTGTTGGATGATGATGGAGATTATTTCGAAACCTAAAGGTAAGTACTGACCACTGTATTATTACTGCTCTAGAACGGCATGAACTTTTTAGTTACCTTGTATTTCCAGAGTTAATAATAATGATAATAATAGTATTAAGTCAGTTGACCTAAAAGTCTCTTGTAGAACACAGTCATGGGATTCGCTGTGACTAATGTGGAATACATAGATTTTCGTTGAGGTAATGGGGAACACCTCTATACCAAGAAGATGGTGTTCCATCGTCTTAAAAATTGCAATTGCCAGAATCTTTGACCATAAAACAGCTAATTCTAAAGAGGATAATGACACGAATACTAAGTCAATGTGTTTTCAGTGGGAAGGAATGGCTGTAAGAGTTTGCTCGAAAAATGATACAGAAGACGTTGTCTGGAGTTTTAGGCTTATGCACAATGGTTTCATGTGTAATTTGGAGTCTTCACATGCGAATAAGATGCCGATTCATTTTTCCATTTAAATGAGATATAACTTATTGTACACAAACCGCAGAGTGAAAGTGTCGTATTTTACGTGTTTCCGCTGTAACTGACCTTGTGAGTTTGCAATCCATATGGGTTCGTACGTACTCGATGTTGAAGAGATAGCACAGAATAGTTGTGTAGGTGCAGTGCATTGACATCCAAGTCCTACGTTGAAAACTTCCTTTCTAATAGAGTCTTAAGTCACACAAGATCGTTGTGTGCTTTTGCTTCTGCACGAACACCCTGTTGCTTGGCATCGTGTGTATCACCCACAGTTGTTACGGTAGTTCGGTGAAGTCCCTCCATAGCCTTCACTACTGATACCTCTTCTGATTCATCCCTTTCTCTTATAAACGTTAGTGTTAGTACTGTGTAGTTGTAATCTTTAGAAACTGATTCCCTCTGTCATGTGGTCTGCTAATTAAATGTAAGGTTTAAATGCTGTAAACAACAACAGATACCATCTACTTACGTTGTATATATTGTTATATATAATATACTGCCGGTCAAAAGTTTCCGGACAGGCGCTTTAATTATATTTCAATAAAATATTATATTTTTGTGTAGCTCTCTGTAATGTCTCAGAATAATAAATGTATCTTGCTTTTCTAAACTGATATTTACACCTAGCAAAGAAGAAAGATTATTGCGATGTCAGTTTTTTTTTTTTTTTTTTTTTTTTTTAAGTGAAATTAACGGTAAAGTTCATGTAATAACTTTGCTCGATCGAAGTAGGGAATATTCTTTGGTCAAAAGGAAATATTGCTCCTCCAAATGGGAATAACCTTCCTTTTTTTAAAAAAAAGAAAAAGAAGAAGAAGAAAGTATAAGGGAGAGTGCAGTGAATAACAGTGTTTCTGTACACTTTTTCTCCCTGTTTCTGAGTACCGTTGCTATGATTGTTGGAAAACATGTGTAGAGGTAAGATCTTAAGGTAGGTTCCTACTGAAGTCATTGCGCTTCCTGGGACTTTTCTATTTGCGAAATAGCTTCCAAACTGAAGTTAGTTCCTCCTGCTGTTGGCGATACCATCAAACGTTTTCAGCAAATAAAGAATGCGGATAGAACTAGGACGTTTCATATCATGTCACGTGTGAGAGATCGCACTACTGTAGTGTCCAGTACAATAAACGGGAAGCTTACTACACTGGAACTCCAATAGGAATTTAATGATGGTTATCCTACAAAAATTTCAAATAGCATTGTGCAACGATGATTCGAGTAGCTGGATTCTGGGACAGAGTTGCTGTGCGGAAACCATTGTTGCCAGGTGCAGCAGTACGTTCCAGTAAGTCCGTTACATGTTCAATGGGCTTACAGTCTGGTGAGTTCAGAAGTCATAGGGTAGTGTTGTCAACTCAAGTTGTGAGGCTTCATCGATTCTGTAGTGATCGTAGCCCGATGACATATTGAGTTAACCTGCTAGAATAGTGTACTGTTATAAGCAGTGATGTAATGCTAATTTTTTTAGCTGGGTATACGCTCCATTCCTTGTTATATAGATAAATAGATACATACATAGATGGATAGGATGTTTCAAAATTACTATTACAGCGATTGAGGGTTGAAAGTAGACAGGGAAACATGCAGAAACAAGTTTATTACACCGAACTCGAAAGCGGTGTCCTTTCCGACTTATGAGTGCGGAAAAGTTCTAAAAAAAATGAACTTTGAGCATTAATAGCGGAAAGACTAATAGACAGTGTTTTATCCAGTCCCCTCGGTTTTGGGGTGAATCTGAAGTTCTGGGGAGAGCCCATTAAAAATGTGGAAAGTTACCGTGAACCTTATACACATTTTTAATAAACCAACGTATTTTACATTTTAAGTTTTAAAAGAAAGCAGTGCAATTCTTATCTAAGAAGTGGTCAGTTTAAACGAGATACTATCTGGTTTTGCCGTACTGAATGGTATCCTGTTTTGTCCGACTCTGTAATGATTTAGACAATATGGCATCACAGCTTTGCTTATAGGAGAAAGTAACACCCATACAAATTCTCATTGTTAGTTCTTAGATACTTCTGATATAAGTAGCTTATAAGGGTATTACATAAGAAATACCCGGATGTTAGTGCAAACTAGCCAAGTCGTGCGCGTTTTCATTTCCTTTAAAATCGTGTTTTCCGCAAGGAAAAATAAACTTTTGGTGAAAAATAAACTTTTCCGTACCAACATAAACATTACGGGAACCATTTGTTAACTCTAGTTCAGTACACAGTGCTATGATAGTGCAGTGGAGTGCATAGTTTATGTTCAGTAGGTCGTGTGTGCATGTCGTATGCTGCATGCAACAAGGGACAAAGCACTCCCCACACCCACGCCACGCACTGACGCTCAAAACCTAGTGATCAAAGAGCGCGGACGAAAACGAAAGCGCCTTCACCTGACTGGCTGGGCCAGCTCTAGCCCTCTCATACAGGGAGTAATCTACACCCCTCCAAATTTCTTTACACACACCCCTGGATGGAAAAGGAATACTCCCCCAAATCCAATTGTATCAATCAGTATCATATAAGTTATTTATTGCATCAAGTTAAAAAAGGTTTAGCATTTGGGAAACAAGGCAATATTCTTATTTATTTATTTCACTTCAAAATACCAAGCGACCTCGTTCTCATGTACGGCTTCGAGAACCACATGACCTCATTGTTTCGGAGAGTGTTTCGATCGAAACAATTGACAAAACACGCCGCTGATACCTAGGACGCAGACAAGGTTGGACGACGACAAGCCTGGACACTTAATTTTGGTCGCTCCCGACAAGGTTGGACGACGACAAGCTTGGACACTTCTCAATTTATCCTCTTGCGCCAGACTCGACCGAATTCCTGAGGTGTCCAAGCTTGTCGTGGTCGATCCCGACAAGCCTGGACACATCTCATTTTGGGTCGCTGACGACAAGGTTGGTCGACGACAAGCCTGGACACATTCCTGGGGTGTCCAGGCTTGTCGTGGTCCACCCCGACAAACCTGGACACATCTAATTTTGGGTCGCTGACGACAAGGTTGACCAACGACAAGCCTGGACACATAGTGTTATCAATGTATTATCTGTCAGGAAAATAAATGTACACCTATTTTTCGAGTCTGGCATTCCTGCGCTCCATCCGTGGAGAGTATGAGAATTAAATCAATCAAATATTTACTGAGGGGCAAAAAGAAAAGTTTAATCTGAATAAGACATTGCAGAGGGGTACAAGCTCTGAATACGAATAGTGCATAGTGTAAATAAAGGACGACACCGAAAGAGAAAGCCAGAAACAGCTGTTAAACTTAGAAAAAAGAGTAAAAATTTTCGAAGTGGGAACATAAAACACAAATACAACAAATACGCCAACAACTCAACGTTCAGCATGCCATGATCTTGGTGTAGTGGCTAACGTGCTGGCTTACAAGTGCAAAGGTCGTCAGTTCGAGTCCCCGTGAAGGACATTTTTAAAATTTTTGTTGATAATGCATACAGCTCATGAGAGGGTAAAAGAGGTCGTATTTAGTTTTTCGTAGCAATTATTCTTGGTAATGTTTAGTACTGATAATACTTTTTTTGTCTTTGCGTATTGCTTTTATTCTTTTCTTCATTTCGAAAGAGAAGAATATCCGAACAAATGCCACCAAAATTTCTCTTATTTTGAATGTAAACGCCATTTGCGATCAGTGAAGAATAAAAATTGAACGTTCCAAAGTAGCTGCAAAAATTAAAAAGAAAAACATGGAAATGAACCATACTCATGGTTACTAAAAATACAATTTCTACATGCCTTACACCTCCCGACCATATTTCTACGTTAGCAAGTAAGAGGCTTGTGTTTAGGTTAGGCTGGTCAATACGTTTTGCAAAGGGGCCTGGTTTAGCTCTGACGCACCACAGGTGCGAGAAGGGAGCAAAACACTTTTTCTCTGTATGTGTGTGTGTCTATTTATCTTTCTATTTGTATATATATAACGCTATTTGTGAATGCCATAACCACCTTAATTTTCAGCGGATTGAGACGAAACTTGGCACAAACATTAATTATTGAAATATCTTGATGCGTTCGTTAACCACAATAATCAGATGAAAATGTTCAAAATGGCGGCCCTTCAAGCTCTTAAAAAGTTCCAAGCGAACCAAATTTCGCCCATAAATAGGTATTCAGAAAGCTTGAATAACTTTTCCTCTTTTACTGAAATATTTGTGTGCAAGGCTTATCCTCTTTTATTGAAATATTGGACCCGATTAATCGCCTAAATAGGGATGGTATCGAGACGAGACGAGACGAGACTTTGTACAGTCTCGGTCTCGTCTCGGTTTAAAAATAGCTGTCTCGGTCTCGGTCTCGTCTCGAGTCAAAAATCGCCGTCTCGGTCTCGGTCTCGTCTCGGTCAACAAATGCTTGTCTCGATCTCGGTCTCGGTCTCGAGGGCCAAATCTCGGTCTCGTCTCGAAAGTCTCGAAATAAATAGGTGAAATTAAAATTGTAAAAGTATTATTATTGTAAAGTCTGTCGTTTCTGCTTCTTATTTTTGGCCTTATTCTTGACTTAAAATTATAGTATGGTGTACTTCTTCAGAGCTAATTTGCTAGCGCTGATGCCTTCCATGTGTGTGTTCCAGTTTCAATCATCAGTGGGTATATCATATCTGGGATAAAATTCTAATAGTAACCCATATTTCACTTTCAGCAAAAGACTTTCTCATATGGTCTATACAATTAAACTCTATTTCAGTACTGTGGGAGACCCGGGTTCGATTCCCGGCGGGAGCTCATGTGGTTCGGATTCCACGTTAATCAGTAGGTCCACGTCTCATATAGCCTCGCTGCTGAAAGGGACGCTAAACTAAAATCAACTCAACTCTATTTCAGTACTATACAGTAGTTTATTTCCTTCCTTAGAATAAGAATTGTTCAATACATTCTAACTTATAACGCAACACATAGCACCATGAATGTATTTAATCGTACCGAAATTGAAATTTTACAATTTCTCATTTATTATCCAATACATTCTGTTTTGACTGTCATTTTAAAAGCATAATATAACGTTCATTATCTGAACAAATAGGGTAAATTATTACTACAATATATTTAGTTTAAAATTGATCAAATGCTTTATTACCGTATCACATCTACGTGTTTAATTGACACCTTATAACACGAAATTCCTGAACTTTGTGATGGGAGCTACGGCACTCATCTTTGCTATGTGTGGCCTACGGTTGCATCACGAAACAAGTTAGATTCAAAGTCAGATGTTTCGCATAGTTCGCGTCTAAATTTAAGTACATTCTGTTTCTTATACAAGTTCCTAATGTTGTAATGCATTACATACGCATACGTATATCCACTGCCGTAACATAGATTAAGCTTATTCCTGAGCTCTTAGCGGTGCATGTGATCTTTATTCGAGAAAACCAATTGTGCGTTCATTACGTTGAAATTTTATATTGATTGAAAATTACTTGCGAAACATGAACATACATATTATATAAGTATATAGGTAATTCGAGCTAGCTGTATCTATTTTCTCTCTCTCGCCAAAACAAGTGATTTTAACTTTCTAGTTTTCTTTTGTATTCATTTTCGTAGTTTTGCAGCAACATGAAGTATTAAATAGTCAAAAATATATTTTTTCGCTGTATGACTTTCGTTTACTTTTGGATCCAATTTTATCCCACCTTACCTAGTAAATTTATACAGTATATATATATATATATATATATATATATATATATATATATATATATATATATATATATATATATATATATATATATATATTAGTGGTAGACTATGTTAAGTCAGTTTTTGGTCAAATTGAGTTAGAATACTTTTTTAATAGACTATGTTCTTTCTAGTGGTGTAATAATGTAAGTCTAAAGTCATCTTAATACTTTGTAACTACTTAGTATAGTTTGAAAAACAGTATTATAGGTCTTAGTTAAGGAACCGGTTTTTCGCTTCTCCTGTAAAATTACGAAATTATGACTTGGTTTAGTTTACCTCTGAGGTCTTGATATAAAATCATCACCATCATCATAATCAAGCATTATCAATCCCCTGCTGGATGAAGTCTTCCCAAGTTTTCTCTACAACTATCTATCTTGGGTAATTCTTTTCCATGTTACTCCCCAGTGGTTCCTGATTTTGTCACAATTTCTTGTATGCGGACATTTCCTAGGCTGTTTTTGTCACGTGGTATACAATCTAAAATTGTTTTCGTCTATCGATCATAATTTCGTATTGCAATATGTCCATAACATTTTCCGATCTATTTTAAACATTATTTCATTAGTACCAGTCATTAGTTGCCAAATAATTCATTTCTATATATTTGGGCTACAAATAGTTCATATCCTCTACTTTTGGGAGCACAGAAACGCTACTTTTTGATCTTCGGATCTGGCAACACTGACTCAATTATTTAAATCAACACAATGTAAGAATCCCCATTTGCTGTAATGGCTAGTACGCTTGATTTTGGTTCGCATGGTCCCGAGTTCGATTCCCGGTGGCGGTAATGTTCAACGACCGAAGTTTTTCGGATTCCACTATGATCAATAACTCCACGTCTCCTTTAGCCGCCCTAGCATAATCGTGAGACGTTAAACTAAAACAAAACAAACCAAAAATCAACACAATGTGTATTACTAACTGTAGTCTTTGAATAATTGCATATAACTATATGATATGCATCGAGTTTGAGGTGGTCGGTGGTCAAACTATAACAAATGAAATGCAGTTAGGATGTAATTAAAATTTTAATAAAGCAGTGTTTTAATCTAAAAAATACACCAGGCCTAAGGCTTAGGGAGAACAACTAGTGCTACTGAAAAGTTGTCAGTTACGCTTAATTTCAGTTACAATTTGCTTTTACATGTATTGCTGGAACGAAAACTTTGACATTAACATTATAAGTAGCCCAAAGACTATGAAAAACATCGTGTTTTGAAAACATTTTTGCACCATAAAACAAATTACGAGTAATTTTAAAATATTTTGCACTTTAGCTACATTATTTGCACTATATTTATAATAATATTTAGCAATTTATTTAAGTTCGCAACACTGCTTAAAATAATGTAACTGCGACTTGTTGTAATTAAAACTACTGAACATTAATGTTATAATGTTCCTGCCATTTGAGTTATTAGAGATCTCCAAAATGTTGATGTTAGTGATATGTATTGTCCTTTGTTACACTGAATAAGATATGTGCTTTTGTGGTTTAATTTAATATCTAAATTAGAAATATGTAGAGCTCTTTCGTGGCTAAGCAGTATAGCGTGAGAGACCAGGGTTAGATTCCCGGCGGGAGCTCATGTGGTTTAGATTCAACATTAATCAATAGGTTCAGTCTCATACAACCTCGCTGCTGAAAGAGGCGTTAAACTCAATTAAAAAATGAAATAAAATTTTTGAGTTTTACGTCCCACGATTATTCCGGTTAGGCTAAAGGAGACTGTGATGACGAGAGATGAATGAAATGCTGGAATGATGAAAGTGGGAGGAAACGAGAGAACCCCGAAAAAACTCACGCACTAAACTAAATTAACTGAACAGAAATATGTAATATCAAACGTAGTGCAATTCGAGAAATTACAACTTTATGTTGCGTTGGCAACATTGCTTGTTTATCTAGTGGTATTGCAGAGTATCTGGAAGAATTTCCCCTTCCATATTTCACACAGCATGTTACAAAAAATTCAGCATTTTTAATATATAGAACTAGATGAAATAACCATTTTTCGCATGGGACCAGTATTTGCAAGTCAAGGCCTGTGGGAGTATCACTATCTCAGCAACCGCGAAAACTACTGTGTGTATTTGACACTAATATCGGTCATTTTGTATTATTTTTACATGTCTGGGTACCCCCTCCCCAGCAGGTGAACCCCTTCCCGCATGCGCTGGTAGCTGAATTTGAAAGTCGTCGCTAATGGAAGTATCATCATTGATCTCAGCGCCTGCAAAAACTATGTATTCGACATTAATATCGGTCACTTTCTACCCTCCTGATAAAAAAAAAACAAACAAAAAAAAAAAAAAACCGCTTCTTTGTCTGAGGCCTGGGACATGATACTTGTCACCCAAATTGCGTAACTCTTGGACTCTCGTCTGGTCCCCAGGCCGCACACAGCACAGGCAATCAGAAAGACAGACACGCAGACATACAGACAAACAAACTCTTCCTTTTACTTATATTAGATATGATATACAGGCGAGGATCCAAGGGGAGTGTTAAAGGGGTTATACCTCCCCTTGACGCTCAGCTGTACACTGTATAAAATGGGCTTCAATCCTACTTCTTTCTTTACACTGGATAAAATGTCAAACTATGGTTTAGCCCCTCCCTCGATCGTATCCTGGATCCGCTAGTATTATATATATATATATATATATATATATATATATATATATATATATATATATATATATATATATATATATATATATATATATATATATATATAATGTGTGTGTGTGTGTTGAGAGAGGGAGAGAGAAACAGAGATGACTATACACATCAGCAGTGGATTTTGTTTCGGGAGAGGCTTGAGAACGAGTAAGAAATATTTGAGTTGTACGTGCAATGCGAAAAAATGATCACAAATCTATTTCGAGAGGGGCTTTAGTCCGATAGCCATCCCCTAAATACGCCACTGAAAATTAGTCAACCGTTCCCATATTACCTAATACAGCAACGAAAGAAATTTTGAGTAAAGGTCAATCTTAATAGTTGTCTATATCAATATTCGAGACGAGACCGAGACTTTCGAGACTGACCTAAGTCTCGTCTCGGTCTCGTCTCGATTTATAGAGGTCCGTCTCGGTCTCGGTCTCGTCTCGGTAGATAAAAGACCGTCTCGGTCTCGGTCTCGTCTCGGTATATAAAAGGCCGTCTCGGTCTCGGTCTCGTCTCGATAATTCGAGACGATACTGAGACGAGACCGAGACTAGTCTTGGTCTCGGTACCATCCCTACGCCTAAAGAAAGTTCACGCCCTTTCGCTACGGTCAGGCTTTTTTTTTTTTTTTTTTTTTGCAGGAGGAGGTTATTTCCTATCGGAACAAGATGATTATTAGTGATGATATGGAATTACACATTGAAAGTGAAGTAACTTGTGAAACGTGATATTTGAAAGAATAATATAATAAATGTGCTTTCTTCTAACACAGAGAACTGTAAAGGGAGCGTGAATGGCGAGGAGTGTTATTTGAATTGCTTTTTAGTAACACTTTGCAATGGAAATAAAGGTAGGCAACATTAGTGGTAAGTAAATAATAATAATAATAATAATAATAATAATAATAATAATAATAATAATAATAATGAGTGTTGTTTGTGGCAAGGCAATATCTTCCTCAATTCTTCTTCAAACGTATTGATTATAACGCCATATCTCCCTTGCAAACAAAATATTAGCAATTTATATCGAGAGAACGGGAAATTGTATAGTGATGGGAGCAACGTTGGACAGTATGCACTCATAGTACTCAGAAGAATAAGCGATTTCAATGCAAAACGAACGAAGAGTCATTGTCATGGGGAGTCGTGGGGCCACGGCAGAGCCCTCTTTAGGCAAAATGTCTATAACTTATATCGAGAGAACAGGACGTGGTGGGATGGGACCAACGTTGGACACCGTGTATCTATAAGGCGCATCGAAAAAATTTGGGGGGCGGACGCCAGCGAGCCTTACTTCTTTCCACATAATAATATAAAATTATATTGTCGAAATACACACACGAGTTAGCTACTAATATTTCATATTATTATTATTATTATTATTATTATTATTATTATTATTATTATTATTATTATTATTATTATTATTATTATTATCGACAGCGTCTATTCATTACGTGTGCATGTTTGACATGAAACCAAAGAGCAGATCCATCATTCGTATAAAGAATAAGAATAGCCAGTTACTTTAACTGTGAGCGACAGCGAAAAATACGAAAAAAGTGACTACCTTAGCGAAAAGGAACAATACTTTCATTCAAATGGATAAAAAATCAAGCCGAGATAGATTCGAATTTGCATGGACGGCGCGAAAAGCCAGTGCTTTGTCCACCTTTTTTTTAACTGACTCACCGAACGTGTTTCAGTAACTTACTTATTGCTAATTTTACTTGCTTCACTCGTTTAACTTGCTTTTTCTAATAACTTATAACGACAGGGACACGAACACAGGAACATCGAGAACAGTTAAAAATCATAGATTCTCTCCCGCCGGGAATCGAACCCGGGACACCATACACCAAAAGCGCACGTGCTAGACACTAGACCAGCAGGGAGGGCATAGCTCAGTCTCTGTGTCGTTAGGGATTACGATCACTGTATTGCCAGCTATCACTTCTGTAGGTTGTATACTATATTCACATGTTTCTTCTTTGCTGGAAGAGTTAAACCTACATTCTACGTAATACATGAGGTATTTAGACCTACATGCTCTTCATATAATGTAATAAAAGGATCATGCTGGGAATAAAAAAAAAGAACATTCCTTGGACAAAACGGAAACTATTGGCATCAGAAATATTTATCTACGAGGCATGCGCAGTAGTATATTTCAGAATAGTTACTGTTTAGTTCAGTAAACGAAGAAAGGGGTATAAAAAGCAAATATGTCGCGTCAACGAGATCGGCCAGTGTTGACAGAGGCGGAAGCAGATGTGTAGTAATACAACAACTTGGTTAAATTGATAATTGGTTCTTTATTCTGTAGTAGATCGTATCACAACTTTACGGGAGAGCAGAGAAAGACTTACTGACGCTATAATAGAGTAAGCTTTAGTAACACGATCATATAGACACAAATGGATGTAACTGTGAGTACTACAACTTGGATTTAACGAAAGCCGTTTAGATATTCAGTGGTGTGCAGGGTTGTATAAGACACAATACAATTCTTCATACCTCAGCTTCCAGTAGCTAGATACATGCAATTTCTGGTTAGATACTGAAACTGCTGTCGGAGTTTAATACATGACGTATTGCAGGATACAAAATGCTTTGCATTACTTGTTTGTTTGTAGACAGCTACTAGCTTAGTGTTCTGAAAGGTTGTGTATAAACTAGAGATAGCCAATTCCGGACTCCCGTAAGTAGACCCGGACAAATTCCGGAATTCGGATAATTCCGATTTTGGAATAATTCCGGAATTCGGAAAAATCCGGAATTTAGAAATTTCTGATTTCGTTAACATTCCGGATATTTTCCGGAGTTTAACTGAATTCCATAATTTTCCGAAATCCGGAATGTGAAAGTTCCGCTTCCGAAAAATAAATTTATTTTGGTTAATATGAATCGTGGTGGAAATAAATCTTTGACCAGGTAATGGCGACTGTTTTGAAAGAAATGGAGAGTATGAGAATTCAATCTGTTATATTTGTAGTTTCGTGTGGAGAAAAAACAAACTTGTGAACCAACGGTTCAAGAACAACTCAAGTTATTAATGTAAACTTTGCCGACTTCATAAAAGAAATGCGAACGACGTTTTGAATCGAAGAAATATAACATACAAGTTTGCAAGCGGAGACAAAGAAACCTAACGTAACCAGACTAAAAACGAATCGTTTACCGCGTAGCGATCGCAGTTCAGTGGTCGAGGTGCTTGTGCGAATGCACGTTGTATTTTTTTTTTTTTTTAACTTTAGGATTTTTGATGGCGATTGATAATAGTAGTAGTTATTATTATCTCGTAGAAGATTAAAAGCTAGGAGCTAATTATCGCTCAGGTCATACCATTACAATCCGAAACGTGCATTTGGAAAGAATATTTCGGTTTGGTTTAATGTTGCTCACGACAAGAGGATTTTCTCATCTTGTTTCTAAAATAAATAAAATAACATGAGAATTAACATTTTACATTCGAGACGGGTTAAGGCTAACTCAAAATTTTCGTCTTTGTTTGGAGATGAGAATCGAGACGAGATGAAAAGTATCGTAAACATTTCCCGTCTTGTCTCGATTCTCGAAATAGTGTATGTCCATTCTTTAACTAACAATTGCTCTGTAGACTGAATCTCATAGGCTATTTCGTTACATTCTATTTCAGAGCTCATTGAATTATACTGTGTGTAGGTATTTTGTAGCAAAGCTTTTATATTTACCTCTGCATATCCTAAAAATTAGTTTATCATATGCCTTACTGTTGCGTGATATTCAGTTATATTTATTACAGTTATTTTCCTTAAAACATACACTAGAATACTTTCTACATGAAACTTCAATGGAACGTTCTTGTTAAAAATGTTGGTAGTTGCAGAGGTGTGTCTTGAAGGTACGGAACCCTTTCCCCGAAATCTCTACTTTTAAGTAAGTTTTGCCAAATTTCAGGGCAAGTTTAAAACTTTTATTATTATTATTATTATTATTATTATTATTATTATTATTATTATTATTATTATTATTATTATTATTATTATTATTATTATTATTATATCAACACCGTGTATAATTTTTAAAAGATATACGGTTTGTATCTGAATAGTATAAGCTAATTGACTGCCGATCTCGGCGTCAAGAAGTCTTCAGGAGGCAAGGACATCGGTCACGTTGTGGGTTTGAGTTCGGAAGGGGCAAGTATTCGGGCTCCAGCCAAAAGTTGTTAAAAGTTATAGGCTTCAGCCAATATCATTACATGAACATGTTTGGAACGAACCAATAATGTTTCTGTAATGATATTTCCACCAAAGTGCATGTCGTAGTTAATTTATTCGTTGATCTAGAGACAATTTAGTGCCCATTAATAAACTAAATAACATACAATGGAGTAAAATTACAGAAATAATATAGTATTATACAGTAATTTCGCCGTGCAAGTTCAATAGTATAATAATAATAATAATAATAATAATAATAATAATAATAATAATAATAATAATAATAATAATAATAATAATAATAATAATAATAATAATAATAAATTTTCATCGGTCCGGCGCGGAAAGTGAGAATTAAATCAATCACACTTTTAGTCAAGGTAAGGAGAAAAGCCTAAACTGAATAAGACATTGAAGCGGGTCACAAGCTGGGAATAAGAATAGTGCATGGTCTAAATAAAGACGACACCGAAAGAGGAATCCAGAAACAGCAGGTAAACGGAGAAGAAAGGATAGAAATTGTTGAAGTGGAAACATAAAATACAAATACGGATAGGGATGAACACGAGTCGAGCCAAAATTCGACTCGACTCGAGTTCAATTCGAGTCGAGTCAAAGGTAATTTTTTGAGTTGAGTCGGAGCCAAGTCGCTCTTTTCGAGATCGAGTTTCGAGTTGAGTTGAGTTTGATAATGGCTCGCTCGCTCGTTCAGCTCGTTTTAACTCGTTTTGAAATAATGGCCTGATTAGACTGGAAAGCGAAAGCCATGAGAAATGTAAGCAGTAACGTGGAATACTTTTAGTGTTGCTCACGACAGGGGTACGTCTCGTCTCGTAATTTTAATGCATCTCGTGGGACAATTTTAGTGTATCTCGTCTCGTCTAGATAACGAGAAGACAAGAGTTTTTTTTATTATTACGAGACAGCCTCAAATGTCGTAATCACCAATATAAGTATATACTGTAGTTCTTAAAATCAAGGCTGAGACCTGCACGGTCGTATTCTTGAGCCCAAGCAGAAGACCAACTCGGGTAGTGATATCAACCAGCTCGGCTCGTATCAACTGAGCGAACAGCTCCAGTCGGATCGGCCCAATTGAACCGATAACCTGAGCCGGCTCAGTTGGAACGAGCCATCGACTCAGCTTAATTAAACCGATGGCTCGAGCTTTCTCGGTTGGGATGGGTCACCTACTCGGCTCATGAGAACCGGTTCGAGTCAGCTAAGTTGAAACTAGTCCATCGGCACGGTTCGACTCAGCTCAACTAATCCGATGGCTCAAAATTGGCTCGGTTGGGTGAGCTGTTGGCTCGGCTCATTTTTCGGTTCGGTTCGATAGTGAATGAGCTGTAAGCCGAGCCGCTCGAGCCGTTGAGAAGCCTAAACCCGGTCCCAGCTGTTTTGAACATGTTTGGCTGAAGCCTATAACTTCTAACAATTTTTGGCTCGAGCCCAAATACTTGCCCCTTCGGAACTCAAACCCAGAACGTGACCGATGTCCTTGCCTCCTGAAGACTTCTCGACGACCGAGATCGACAGTCACTTAGCTTATACTATTCAGATACAAACCGCATATCTTTTAAAGATTATACACGGTGTTGATATAATAATAATAATAATAATAATAATAATAATAATAATAATAATAATAAAAGTTTTAAACTTGCTCTGAAATTTGGCAAAACTTACTTAAAAGTAGAGATTTCGGGGAAAGGGTTCCGTACCTTCAAGACACACCTCTGCAACTACCAACATTTTTAACAAGAACGTTCCATTGAAGTTTCATGTAGAAAGTATTCTAGTGTATGTTTTAAGGAAAATAACTGTAATAAATATAACTGAATATCACGCAACAGTAAGGCATATGATAAACTAATTTTTAGGATATGCAGAGGTAAATATAAAAGCTTTGCTACAAAATACCTATACAGAGCATAATTCAATGAGCTCTGAAATAGAATGTAACGAAATAGCCTATGAGATTCAGTCTACAGAGCAATTGTTAGTTAAAGAATGGACATAAACTATTTCGAGAATCGAGACAAAACGGGAAATGTTTACGATTCTTTTCGTCTCGTCTCGATTCTCATCTCCAAAGAGAGACGAAAATTTTGAGTTAGCCTTGACCTGTCTCGAATGTAAAATGTTAATTCTCATGATATTTTATTTATTTTAGAAACAAGATGAGAAATTCCTCTTGTCGTGAGCAACATTAAACCAAACCGATATATTCTTTCCAAATGTCACGTTTCTGCTTGTAATGGTATGACCTGAGCGATAATTAGCTCCTAGCTTTTAATCTTCTACGAAATAATAATAATAATAATTATTACTATTATTATTCCCGAAGATTTGATAGTTCAAGTATTGAAACATCCGAGTATTCAAATATCTGAATATAATAAAACGTATGTTATCGCTGATCAATCGCCATTAAAATTCCTAAAGTTAAAAAAAATCCAAAGTGTATTCATACAGGCATCTCGACAACTGAACCGCGATCGCTACGCGGTAAACACTTCGCTTTTATTCTGGTTACGTTAGGTTTCTTTGTCTCCGCTTGCAAACTTGTATGTTATATTTCTTCGATTCAAAATGTCTTTCGTATTTCTTTTATGATGTCGGCAAAGTTTACATTAATAACTTGAGTTGTTCCTAAACCGTTGGTTCACAAGTTTTCGGAAGCGGAACTTTCACTTTCCGGATTTCGGAAAATTATGGAATTCAGTCAAACTCCCTAATTCAGAAGAATTCCGGAACTCGGGAAGAATCCGGAATTTAGAAAATTCCGGAATTGAGAAAAACTCCGGATTTCGAAAGAAATCCGGATTTTTTTCGAATTCCGGAATTGAGAATAACTCCGGATTTCGAAAGAAATCCGGATTTTTTTGAATTCCGGAATATTAACGAAATCAGAAATTTCTAATTTCCGGATTTTTCTGAATTCCGGAATTATTCCAAAATCGGAATTTTCCGAATTCCGGAATTTGTCCGGTTTTACTTTCGGGAGTCCGGAAAGTAATAATTCCGGAATTGGCTATCCTTAGTTTGTACACAACCTTTCAGAACCCTAAGCTAATAGCTGTCTACAAACAAACAAGTAATGCAAAGCATTTTGTATCCTGCAATACGTCATGTATTAAACTCCGACAGCAGTTTCAGTATCTAACCAGAAATTGCATGTGTCTAGCTACTGGAAGGCGGAAGCTGAGGTATGAAGAATTGTATTGTGTCTTATACAACCCTGCAAATCACTGAATATCTAAACGGTTTTCGTTAAATCCAACATCCATTTGTGTCTATATGATCGTGTTACTAAAGCTTACTATATTATAGCGTCAGTAAGTCTCTGCTCTCCCGTAAAGTTGTGATACAATCTACTACAGAATAAAGAACCAATTATCAATTTAACCAAGTTGTTGTATTACTACACATCTGCTTCCGCCTCTGTCAACTCTAGTCGATCTCGTTGACGCGACATATTTGCTTTTTTATACCCCTTTCTTCGTTTACTGAACTAAACAGTAAGTATTCTGAAATATACTACTGCGCATGCCTCGTAGATAAATATTTCTGATGCCAATAGTTTCCGTTTTGTCCAAGGAATGTTCTTTTTTTATTCCCAGCTTGATCCTTTTATTACATTATATGAAGAGCATGTAAGTCTAAACACCTCATGTATTACATAGAATGTAGGTTTAACTCTTCCAGCAAAGAAGGAACATGTGATCATAGTATACAACCCACAGAAGTGATAGCCGGCAATACAGTGGTCGTAATTCCTAATCGGGCGGTGCCCTCCCTGCTGGTCTAGTGGCTAGCACGTGCGCCTTAGGTGTATGGTGTCCGGGGTTCGATTCCCGGCGGGAGAGAATCTATGATTTTTAACTGTTCTCGATGTTTCTGTGTTCGTGTCCCTGTCGTTATAAGTTATTAGAAAAATCAACTTAAATGAGTGAAGCAAGTAAAATTAGCAATAAGTAAGTTACTGAAACACGTTCGGTGAGTCAGTTAAAAAAAAAGTGGACAAAGCACTGGCTTTTCGCGCCGTCCATGCAAATTCGAATCTATCTCGGCTTGATTTTTTATCCATTTGAATGAAAGTATTGTTCCTTTTCGCTAAGGTAGTCACTTTTTTCGTATTTTTCGCTGTCGCTCACAGTTAAAGTAACTGGCTATTCTTATTCTTTATACGAATGATGGATCTGCTCTTCGGTTTTATGTCAAACATGCTCACGTAATGAAAAGACGCTGTCGATAATAATAATAATAATAATAATAATAATAATAATAATAATAATAATAATAATAATAATAATAATAATATGAAATATTAGTAGCTAACTCGTGTGTGTATTTCGACAATATAATTTTATATTATTATATGGAAAGAAGTAAGGCTCGCTGGCGTCCGCCCTTCAAATTTTTTCGATGCGCCTTATAGGTCCACGGTGTCCAACGTTAATCCCATACCACCACGTCCTGTTCTCTCGATATAAGTTATAGACATTTTGCCTAAAGAGGGCTCTGCCGTTTCCCCACGACTCCCCATGACAATGACTCCTCGTTCATTTTGCATTGAAATCGCTTATTTTTCTGAGTACTATGAGTGCATACTGTCCAACGTTGCTCCCATCACTATACAATTTCCCGTTCTCTCGATATAAATTGCTAATATTTTGTTTGTAAGGGAGATATGGCGTTACAACCATTACGTTTGAAGAAGAATTGAGGAAGTGTTTTACTTACCACTAATGTTGCCTACCTTTATTTGCATTGCAATGTGTTACTATAAGGCAAATCAAATAACACTCCTCGCCTTTCACGCTCCCGAACTCGAAATACATGAGGCCCGGATTCGATTCCCGGCGGGAGCTCATGTGGTTCGGATTCTACGTTAATCAGTAGGTCCACGTCTCATATAGCCTCGCTGCTGAAAAGGGATGTTAAACTCAAAATCAACTCAACTCAACTCGAAATACATGATTTACAGTTCTCTGTGTTAGAGGAAAGCGCATTTATTATATTATTCTTTCAAATACCACGTTTCACAAGTTACTTCACTTTCAATGTGTAATTTCATATCATCACTAACAATCATCTTGTTCCGATACGAATATAACCCCCTCCTGCAAAAAAAAAAAAAAAAAAAAAAAAAAAGCCTGACCATAGCGAAAGGGCGTGAACCTTCTTTAGGCGATTAATCGGGTCCAATATTTCAATAAAAGATGATAAGCCTTGCACACAAATATTTCAGTAAAAGAGGAAAAGTTATTCAAGCTTTCTGAATACCTCTTTATGGGCGAAATTTGGTTCGCTTGGAACTTTTTAAGAGTTTGAAGGGCCGTCATTTTGAATATTTACATCTGATTATTGTTGTTAACGAACGCATCCAGATATTTCAACAATTAATGTTTGTGCCAAGTTCCGTCTCAATCCGCTGAAAATTAGGGTGGTTATGGCATTCACAAATAGCGTTATATATATACAGATAGATAGATAAATAGACACACACACATACAGAGAAAAAGTGTTTTGCTCCCTTCTCGCACCTGTGGTGCGTCAGAGCTAAACCGGCCCCCTTTGCAAAACGTATTGACCAGCCTAACCGAAACACAAGCCTCTTACTTGCTAACGTAGAAACGTGGTCGGGAGGTGTAAGGCATGTAGAAATTGTATTTTTAGTAACCATGAGTATGGTTCATTTCCATGTTTTTCTTTTTAATTTTTGCAGCTACTTCGGAACGTTCAATTTTTATTCTTCACTGATCGCAAATGGCGTTTACATTCAAAATAAGAGAAATTTTGGTGGCATTTGTTCGGATATTCTTCTCTTTCGAAATGAAGAAAAGAATAAAAGCAATACGCAAAGACAAAAAATATAATCAGTACTAGAAATTAACAATAATAGTTGCTACGAAAAACTAAATACGACCTCTTTTACCCTCTCATGAGCTGTATGCATTATCAACAAAAATTTTAAGAATGTCCTTCACGGGGACTCGAACTGACGACCTTTGCATTTGTAAGCTAGCACCTTAACCACTACACCACGATCATGGCATGATGAACGTTGGGTTGTTGGCGTATTTGTTGTATTTGTGTTTTATGTTCCCACTTCGAAAATTTTTACTCTTTTTTCTAAGTTTAACAGCTGTTTCTGGCTTTCTCTTTCGGTGTCGTCCTTTATTTACATTATGCACTATTCGTATTCAGAGCTTGTGCCCCTCTGCACTGTCTTATTCAGATTAAACTTTTCTTTTTGCCCCTCAGTAATTATTTGATTGATTTAATTCTCATACTCTCCACGGATGGAGCGCAGGAATGCCAGACTCGAAAAATAGGTGTACATTTACTTTCCTGACAGATAATACAAGGGCAACTGTTCTCTCTGATTGTACTGCAGTGTTATTTTTATAACACCGTGATATTCATAAAAATTGTAAGAAGTACCACAGACATAATTATTCAATTACAATATCATATATCAATACTGAAAAATAAAACCCGGTTTAAAATTTAAAAAAAAAAAAAAAACGAGGACTAAAACCCAAAAATGCCTAGGGTTCAAACCTATTCGAGCCATCAGGCTTTGGGGCCGCTACGTTTCGACAACACCGTTTCGGCGCCAGCTCAGTTCGGCGAAAAGTTTATGTACAAGGGCACACATCCCATTTGATTAACATAAGCGCCGAGCTGAAACGGTGGCGCCGAACTGAGCGGGTCCGTCAGGCTTTAACGCAGCACCTAGTCACAATTAACTGCACATGCATTTAATACAAAAGAGAACGCTAAGACTGCGGCTATTCGCCGTGAAAAGCAATCGCAGAAACTTTAAACGTGTTCACCTCTAGTGTTTGTGATTGTATTACGTGGTGAACTTTTTGAAGTTCTAATTCAAAATAGAATCAATTTCCAACTAACGTATTCATTGATTTTTCGCGTCTGAAATGTAGAATGGCGACGGTTTTCTACATGCTTTCAATTTATGCTTTAAATCATGTTCACTTTCACACGCGATCACCTAAGAAAATGCAATGTTACGCATTTGATTTGCAAGATATCTTGATCAAAAGTTAATACATTCTCCTATCCTTCGACAATAAGGATATAAAACTAAACTATGATCACTGTGGCGGTTTCATATACAATTTTTGTCCGTGCGCATCTCAGAACGTTTAGTTCCTAGACCCGGGCTTAGTAGGCCTATTGGGAAATCCGTATCTGCAGGAACAGATAATGAAATCTAATTGGAAACTTTCGAAATGTTGACATAGAGAGAAAGGTAAATTATCAGGTAAAATATATAATGAAAGAGAGCAGAAGAAATTAAGTGCTGTAACAGCAATATTAAAAAGATGGAATTAAAGAGAAGTAGAATGGGTGAGACTACGCACTAACTGAAGAATGCGATAGGCCAGGCTGAGCGAGAAAGAAGCTTAGTATTAATGCAGACTCTTCAGATCAAATCTGTAACACTTGTACGAAAACCAAGTATCAGCATTTAGCTGCCCGTCTCTCATTTTCCTTGGATTAGAGTCATAAAACTATCCACTCTTTCATACACTGATATGAAGCAAGAGAGTTCCACACAGAATTTTCTCTATCATTCAAGACTACATCTGTATAGCTCAAACGATTGATTCAATTCTAACATTGCAGTTTGGAAACCCACACTTGTAACATTGTTCTCCATCGAGATGGCGTCCGTAGAAAAACACACTGCGCGATATTGGAATATTCTTGGTTTATATTTCAAAATTGCTCATGTTCTCATAGTCCGAAAATAACAACAAGATTAGCACAAATACTTGTTGTCCCAGCCTAATGCTGCTATGACACTGTTAGTTTCCTTTATTGTAGTTACTGGTTTAAGTAAAATACAGTGATGCACCTATGAAAATATCCTAAATATGGTTTATACCCTCCTCAAAATATTGTAAATATGGCCTATACCCTCCTCAAACCAATCTTGGATACGGCCCTCTTTAAGACGAACCCCATTCTCAGCTTTTGAACATCTTACTAAGAGGCACGCAAACAAAAATGCTCTACATGGTCATAGATCATGATTTTTTTAGATATTCCTTGCTCTATCAGATAGTCTTCCAGCAACCAGATATAATTAATTTGCTTACGATTGCTCACCAGATAATCTCCCCAAATAACTCACTTCCATAATTGTTCATCAAAAAAGTCCAAATTTGTTTGCGAAGTGTAGGCCTACTCACGCTAATAATTGATTCACCTCCCGTAACGAAATAAGCGTTTTCACGAAAAGAATTTCATAACACTAGGCATTTAACCTGATCAAAGAAAGCATTTAACCTCATCGATGTTTAAGAACGCGCCCCTAGAGTTAGCGGTGCATGAAAACGTGGCTTTCACGGCAGAGTCGCACGGTCCGTACTTATCATGATTTTTTGGCGGAAATATTGCAACGATTGCTAAATACTGCTTGTAATTTTTTAAATAAAACGAAAATGTTGTAAATAATAATAATCTCTTTTAATAAAAGATAAATAAATTTTTAAAAAATTCGCAAATCCTCTAGTAGAGGGCAGTAGCTGACTGGCGAGAAACAGCCAATAGCGATATAGACGCGAGCCATGCAACTCTATATTGAAGGGCATGTATGTAAGAACTGGAAACGCCTTAAAAGGTAGAGTTTGTTGGAACAGACATTTCAAATTGGGTCGTTGACGACAAGCCTGGACACATTACTCAAGTGTCCAGGTTTGTCGCGGTCGATCCCGACAAGCCTGGACACATCTCATTTTGGGTCGTTGACGACAAGGTTGGACGACGACAAGTCTGGACACATTCCTGGGGTGTCCAAGCTTGTCGTGGTCAACCCCGACAAACCTGGACACATCTAATTTTGGGTCGCTGACGACAAGGTTGGCTAACGACAAACCTGGACACATTTCTGAAGGTGTCCAGTCTTGTCGGGATCGACCCCGAGATGCTTTGACATATCTCATTTTGGGTCGCTGACGACAAGGTTGGCCAACGACAAGCTTGGACACAAAAAGTGTCCAGGCTTGTCGTTGTCCAACCTTGTCGTCGTCCAACCTTGGCGCGGTCCCTGATACCTACTACCCTGGGCTCCGCGGTCGTTTCCGAGAAAAGAGATTGATGGACAGATGCAGATGGCTGAAATTGGCAACGTCTTGAGCTGTTATTCACCTACCTCCTCTTCAATAAGCAAAAATGTGACAATATAGTAATAAGCCTATACCAGATTCAGTTGGTAAGTGCTACTCTGCAACAGGCTCGTAACCAGAGGGGGGCTAGGCAGGGGCGTCATTTAGAGGGGCAGGAGGGGGAAATTGTCCCCCCAAGAGTTTGAGGAACGCATATACTTTAATCAATTGTATACTAATATACTAGTACAAAACATGAAAGTTTTATGTCGGTGGTGCTCTTGCCCCCCCAAGCGAAGTCTGAAATGACGCCCCTGGGGCTAGGGAGGGCAAATTTTCATGTCCCCTCCAGACCTCAATAGAAAATGCACAATTTATATTTGTAAGAGAATTAATGACTTGGCCCCTCCTAGGGATGCGCACGAGTCGAGACATGTCTCGAATCTCGACTCGACTCGACTCGAGATTCGAGTCGAGACACACTTTGTAAAATTCGAGACGAGTCGAGACAAACGTATTTCTCGACTCGAATTTTCGAGTCGAGACACGAGTCGAGTCAAGACAGCTCCTAAAAATCTCGACTCGACTCGAATGTCTCGAAAATCTTTCTATAACTTTTAATATTATTTTGAAGAAAGTACTCAATCAGAAACAATCGGCACGAGAATTTCGGAAACTGCCGGATTTGTTAGGTGTTCGAGGAGTGTTGTGGTGAGTGTCTTCAACAAGTGGCGAAACTGTGGGGAAACGACGTCCAAACGTCGAGGGGTTGGGCGCCCCCCACCTCATTACATTTGTCCGACGTCGTAGGCTGGGCAGACTGGTAAAACAGGACTTGCAGCGAACTGCGTCGGAACAAACACCAGAGTTTAATTAATGCTGGACAAAATACAAGTGTGTCTGAACTAGTGTTGTAAAATTTCCGGAAATTTTGAACATGTTGGTAAGAAACTTTTTTTATTTCTTTCTTGAAAAATTGGAAAAATTGAAAAAATAAAAATATTTGTATTAGATTAATTTTACTAGTAATCATATCTTTTTTCTTCAAACGCGTAAGTTCAAAAATTTCTATATTGCCAATATTAAAAAATAGCACTCGAAAATAAAACTATTCCAATCATTATCTATATATTAAAATACTAGATTTACGCGTATATGTTTGTCCCCACAGAAAAGTTTATATGTTTGTCTCCAGTCCTTTCGACAATGAGATCTTGAACCCACAAGTGCTAGAAACGTGCCGTTTTCATTGGTCGATTCCAAAATTTTGTGTAAATTGCCCAGTTCTAATTGAATATTTAAAAACAAAAACAACATGGCCATTAGTTCTTTATTATATTTTTAGGGGTACAGTGGAAGTATTGAATTTTTTGTAAAAGTAAAGCATCAATTCTATGAGTTATATATTCCAACGCTGCATAGTTGTATATTGGGGTTGTATATCTCTCAGGGGTTTGTTTAATGACCAAAGTATAAGAAAACGAAGGATAACCGTTTCTTCAGTCTAAGATGAATCTTCATTGTTTGGGGAGTTTTTTCACAATGAACTCCGTATATCTCTGACATAATTAATTATGTGTGTAATTTATTTATTTATTACATAATGCATGCAAAAAGAAAGGAAACACTGGTCATGAATTAGAAATTCCAACTACAAGTGGGCTCAAATCTTGCAAACGGTGCGAAATATTGAAAAAAAAAATAATCGAAAAGATTTCTCGTTTATGATACCCCTTGCCGATTTTTATGAAGGCGTACTTCACTTGTATCTGTAAAGGGACATGTACAGATATGAGGAATGACAAGGAGATTCATGCTCATATGTGAATGATGCGCTGTGTAGAGAGCGCAGATTCACCTAGTTGAAAATTAATAGTCTGCACTTATTTCTATTATGCCATTTATTCGTGGATGTGCGTTAATTACAGAACTTTTACTGTTACATACAAGCCTACCAACATGAAGTGCTTCTGTTGCAACAAATAGGTCTCTTGAATGAAACTGAGTTCTTAATATGCTCTTTGATCTAGTCAAATTTGTTAATTTTAACCAAATCACTTCTTAAGAGAAACAGCAGTAGGCAAACTTCACTAATACTCATGCACTAAAACATATAATTACTATTATTTAATATTTTAATATAGACACTTATATAAACTTTATGTACAAAATCCTGTATGTAGAGGTCTGCGCGGATGCGGATATATACCTCTTTTCTGTGCGGATAGCGGATAATGTTTCCTACATTTTTTGTACCAAAAAAAATGCTGTGAATTTTCTGATAATGGTGGAAAGAGCATTAGAAACGTTCGTTTTGAATTAAAAGTTTTAAAACCAGTTGAAAATACTAAAATTTAAAAAAAATGTGTGTTTGAAGCTTGTGACTTAGTGACAGCAAAAGGACAAAAAATGACACGAGAGAGTTGTCCTTTTATTGCTGTTTTCAATATTTTTAGCAGCCGTTTTGTAGGTGAATGACATCTCTGACCTAAACAGAAAGAAACGACAGGCCCCATCGCTACTCCTCAAGTACCGCTATTTGCTGTAAAAAAAAAAAAGAAAAATAATTGCCGCCAAAGCCCTCTGATAAAGCTGAAAATTTTCAGACCATTCGCCTTGAAGAGGAAGAAATGTCTTCAAAAAAAATTTTTCTAGCCTGAGAGGTCAGGAACCAAAACCCTAATTTAAAACACCGCATCCCCTTCCATAAACTGAAAACTGGTCTGCAGAATTATCTTTGCCTTTTGTGACAAACTGCAGAAGCGCGTAGGTCACCGAAATAGTAAAATAATCAAATCATACGCTCATCTTTCTCTCTCCTTCTCTCTTAAAAAAAAAAGAAAAAATCTTCTTCACTGTTTCCTTTGAAGTACAGCAGATACTGAATGCACGTTTGCGATCCCACAGATTTCTCTCTTCGGAGAGGTGCCACGGACCTCATTGAACATTCCGAGAGATTGGAGTTTTATAACAGCAATAGTTTTCTCTCTCTTTCTTCTTGTGTGTATGTGTATATATATGTATGTTCTGGGCCTCTGGTAAAGAAAGAAAGAACAACCAATGCGTTGTTCTCCTACCCTAAATGTGTCCAACAATGAGTGGGGGCTGCAAAGAAAAGCAGTAAATTCTAAACTTCCTCTATTGCCTCTTCCCGAAATTAACGGTATAGACTTCCTATTTGTATTCGAAGTTATTTTCACTTCTAGTTTCAATAAAAGCGTGGTCGTGAAAGCTTGAGTTGATTTTGAGTTTAGCGTCCCGTTCAGCAGCGAGGCTATATGAGACGTGGACCTACCGATTAACGTGGAATCCGAACCACATGAGCTCCCGCCGCGAATTGAACCCGGGTCTCCCACGCCAAAAGCGTCTACGCTAACCGCTTAGCCACGGAGGAGCTTGGTCGTGAAAGCATGCATTGTATTGCATTGTTAATTTCGTCACTTATTATTTTTTTTTCTAAATTTAGTGCAATTACTGGTGTCAGTGTCAGTTCGGGATATGTGGATGTGTTTGCAGTCCTGTGATTAATTTTTATTTCTTAATAACGATTATCCTATTTCGCCTTTGTGTTTAGAACAAATGCCTCTTTTTCTTTATGAGTAATGATGGTTTAAAAACTTAGTGACGTGTTCTAAAATTAGTCGATTGAGGGGATATTACCTACATGGCATTATTTTGGTCCGATACCTGCATTTGAAGATCTTGGGTAAGTACATAAATCGTTCATTAATTTCTAATTTGTATCTGCAGGGTTTATATTGCATTTTATTTATCGTAGTTGGTACTTAATCACGAGGAAACTAATATAATATTTTGTTTTGTTTGATTCAGAAAACTACGTGTATTATAGAATATCTAAGTTGTATATATATTTGTTATCTCATTATCTGCGGATGAGGATGCGGGTGCGGATAGAGATGTTGCGGATGCGGATAGAGATGCTGCGGATGCGGATGCAATATTTTGTATCCGCGCAGACCTCTACCTGTATGTAAACAAACACATGTTTTCTAGTGCGACAGATTATCTATTACAACAAAAATGAAAGTGACTATGTTTCTAACTTAATAACTCCTAAATCATCAGACCGACCTCGATAAAATTTTCAACATTGAGGTTCGGGATGGTTGGTTTTTATCATTTCACTTTGAAGGTGAACTTGAGGGAAGGGGAGAGGGGAAAATGGCAGATATTAGTGTCGAATCCATAATTTTCGTGGTCGCTGAAATGAACAATGACACTTCCGATGCCGTTTAAATCAAAATTTGGCCCCACAACTTGGAGGAGGAAGAAGATATATAAAATTATTGAAAATGACCGATATTAGTATCGAATCCATAATTTTCGGGGTTGCAGAGATGAACAGTGACTCTTCCGGCAGTTTACATCCAAATTCATATATATATATATATATATATATATATATATATATATATATATATATATATATATAGAGAGAGAGAGAGAGAGAGAGAGAGACAGCCTCTGAGATGAACAGAAGATGCGTTTAAATCCACAAATTCAGCCCCATTAGTACTCCTAAGGGTGAACGGGAACATGTAAAGGTAATTGAAAATTACCGACAGTAGTGTCGAATTCATAATTTTGGGGCTCTATAAGTTCATTGGTGATAGTTTTGGTGTCATTTATGTCCAAAATGAAACGTATTCTCCCCGTGCAAGCTATTCGGCTAGTCTGTAATAATAACGAACGGAAGTTTCACATATTCAACCCTTTAAAATATTTGTCGCTGCTCAAATTTACTCACTTGTGCGGTATATGTGTAAATAAGTTCATTTCTTTTTTAAGTTATTCGAAAAACATACAAATAATAAAGAAGGAAGATTTTACCAGAAATTAGGAAAGTAAAAAGTAAAATTAAAACCTGTTGCTTTAAGTATTTTTCTTGTTAGCAAAATACATTGTATATATGCTGCAAACATGTTACGGCAAATAAGATTGCTAGCATCAGACGAATAAGAGTTTTTAAATTATATTTTCCGGTTTTTGCTAATATTCCCGAACATTTTTTTAATTAATAGGTTCAAATTTTTAGGAAATTTTACCGACCTTGATAAAATTTTCAATATAAATGAGGTTCGGGATACTTTTTATTATTTCACTTTGAAGATGCAACTTGAGGGAAAGGGAGGGGGAAAGACAGATATTAGTGTCGAATCCATAATTTTCGGGGTCGCTGAAATGAACAATGACACTTCCGATGCCCTTTAAATCAAAATTCGGCCCCACAACTTGGAGGAGGGAGAAGATATATAAAAATTATTGAAAATGACGGATATTAGTGTTGAATCATAGTTTTCGGGGTCGCTGAGATGAACAGTGACACTTCCGGCCGTTTAAATCGAAATTCAGTCCCATTAGTACTCTAAGGGGAGATGGTGACATGTAAAGATAATTGAAAATTACGGATATTAATGTCGAATTCATAGTATTGGGGCTCCATAAGTTCATTGGTGACAGTTTTGTGCCCTTAGTGTCCAAAATGAAATGTATTCTTCCCGTGCAAAGAACGGGTATTCTGCTAGTCTGTAATAATAACGAACGGAAGTTTCACATACTCAACCCTTTAATATATTTCTCGCTGCTCAAATTCACTCACTTGTGCGGTATATGTGTTTATGTGTAAATAAGATCCTCTCTCTTTTTGGGTTATTTGAAAAATATACAAAGAATAAAGAGGAATTTTACCAGAAATCAGAAAACTTAAAAGTAGAATTAAATCTTGTTGCTTTAAGTATTTTTCCGTTAGCGAAATACATTGTATATACAGTAGGACGTCGATAATCCGAACGTCAAAAATCCGAACGCGGTCCCTAGAAGCTTTTTACATTTTGTCTTAATATAACGCTAGCGATAAACAAACAATAGTGTGTCCGTCGACGTTGTGTAAAGTCAGTGTTTTTACAAAAGTTCATTCATATGTAATTGCTTGTCATACATATTTTTATTTTCTCTTAGGCCTATAAGTTTTAAGTGTGACTTAGAAGATCAGTGTAATTTAGTGTACGAGCAGGCTCTTCAGAAACATTAAATGTAAGTAGCCTTTTGTACTGTATTGTAATTACTGTATGTACTGAATAACCACTGTATCGATAGAAGAACATACCGTACAGTATATGTAAGCCTAAATGGCATTTTTTGTCATTTTAGAAAATGCGAACTACCTGTGGTCCCAATTAGTTCGGATTTTCGACTTCCTACTGTATATGCTGCAGACATGTTACAGCATTAAGATTACTAGCATCAGGCCAAAAAATAGTTTTAAACTATATTTTCCTGTTTTTGCTCATATTTCCGAACAAATTATTTTTTCTAATGGATTCAAAATTTCCGGAAATTTTACATAGAACATATCTCTATAAAATATGTCTGATTTAACATATTAACTAGAAACTATTTGGTCTAGGAATTAATTCGTGCGGGTGGACAAGAGATGGCACAACGAACGGAGCGTCCCACAGTTCCGTGTATCCACACATGTGTTGCAAACCCCTGTCATCGCGTATCGTTCGTAGTATAGGGCAGTGGATTAAAGCGTCAACAACACCAGTTTGTAGTTAAGTGAACATGGCGCAATTTGTGCCTGATAAAGTGTTTTTGCGGGGTGTCCTGCTGCATTACTTTAACATGCAGAAAAGTGCGACTGAAAGTCATCGTATTTTGGTGGAAGTGTATGGTGACCATGCTCTAGCTGAGCGAACGTGTCAGAAGTGGTTTGCACGGTTTTGAATTGGTGATTTCGGCTTGGCAGACCAAGAGCGAGCTGGACAGCCAAAAAAATTTCAAGACGAAGAATTGACAGCATTGCTCGAGCAGGATTCGTGTCAAACGCAGGAAAAACTTGCAGCAGCATTAGGCGTTGATCAAACAACAGTCTCCAAACGCTTGAAAGCCATGGGAATGATTCAAAAGATGTCACATTGGGTTACACATGAATTGAAAGACAGAGACGTTGAAAGACGAAAAACCATTTGCGAATTGCTGCTTCAACGACAGAGCAGAAAGGGGTTTCTGCATCGAATTATTACGGGTGATGAGAAGTGGATCCATTACGAGAACCCTAAACGAAAAAAGGCCTGGGTGAAACCAGGTGAACCAGGTCCATCACAACCAAAACGAGATATTCACTGTGCAAAGGTTATGCTGTGCATATGGTGGGATATGAAAGGTGTGGTGTACTATGAGCTGCTGCAACCGGGTGAAACTATGAATGGAGAACGTTATCGACGACAATTAATGCGTTTGAAGCAAGCTCTGGCCAGAACACGACCAGAATGGGAGAACAGACATGATAAACTTATTGTTCAACATGATAACGCTCGCCCACATGTCGCAAAACCGGTCAAAACCTATTTAGAAAATGTCGGATGGGAAGTTTTACCCCACCCGCCGTATTCACCAGACGTTGCTCCTTCGGACTACTACTTGTTCGATTGCATGAACAACGATTTGATTGGACAGCGGTTTACTTCTTCAGAAGATATCGAAACATGGGTCTCTGACTGGATCGCTTCCAAGGATGAGGACTTCTTTCGCCACGGAATCCGTACATTGCCTGACAGATGGGCGAAAGTGGTGGCTAGCGATGGACAATATTTTTCTTAAGGTATTTATGTATTTTGTGTTTGTACTACAGCTTCAATGTGTGCGTACCAACCGCACGAATTAATTTCTAGACCAAATAGTAAATACAAAACACTTTTAATTTTGAAAGCATAATATAATAAAATATTCGAAAATTTCAATTTTACTCAAATTTTCCGTTTTTTTCAAGCTCGGGAGAACCGTGAAAAAACTGTTCTTTTAAACCCAACATTTCCGTTTTTTCCCAGACTTTCACTACACTAGTCTGAACATACCTTGCATTGCACCGAACACTCCTAACGATGGACGTCCGCAGTCGATGACCCATTCATGTGCGAATGTTAACAACACGACATCGGCAGCTACGACTGAAATGAACACGTGACCATCGCCACTGGACCTTGGCACAGTGGCAGAGCGTTGCATTGTCTGATGAATTCCGATGCCTTCTTCATCATGACGATGGGAGTGTGCGAATCCGTCGTATTCCAAAGGAACAGCTCCTTGACACTTCTAGTGCGAGACGGAGACAAGCGGGCTGTGGCTTAATTATTACCTGGGGAACATTCACGTAAGCATCCATGTGTCTAGTGGAGCTCGAAGAAGGCACCATGACGGCCGAAGCGTATCGCACACTGCTTGCAGACTACGGACACCCCTTCATGATGATCATGTTTCCCACCGATAGTAGGATTTTTCGACAAGATAATGTACCATGTTACAAGGCCAGGAATGTGATGGAGTAGTTCTAGGAACACAGGAGCGAGTTCCAACTGATGTGCTGCTCCCCCGACTCGCCGGATATGACCCCAATCTTACACATCTGGAACAGTGACGACGCCAGAGGGGGGGCAAGGGGGGCGAGCGCTCCCCTGGTGGCTACTCCTGCCCCCCTAACTGCCATCCAGACTGTCCCCCCAGACTCCTACAATCATAAAAAAATATTGTCAGATCGTACTATCTATACATTTACTGTGTGGCACATTAGTCCTCAAGCATTCTTCTTTGAGCGTCTGGGTATGCACACATATTTCAGTTTTCTAATTAAGCGCCTTTTCCGATAAATTTTAGTTACAGTTCTTTCTTATGAATTTTAATTACTATGCCTAGCGAACAATAGTAGATTTGGTCGACTTGTTTTCTTCTCATTGGATCAACTTCGATTAGAAACAAAAGAAAGGTAAAACCAATTAATTGAAATGTTCTATACTTCTGTTTCCTGAAACATTATTCTCGGCTTTCAATATTCGGAGGATGGGCTTATAACAGCTTGATTTGCGACTACCAGGGCTTAATTTTTTGAAGGAAAAAAACGTTGTGTTTTCCCTTCCTGCAAATGGTAATAATAATAAATGTGTGGAATTAAATCGATTATTTATTTAGCTCCCAATAAAACGTATTATTAGAGTGTTGATCTTTAGTTAGTAATTGGTATGCACTAGTGCTCCCTTACTTATTTTGTTTCAAAGTACTTACATGACGTCTACCATATTGACTAGAAATGTACGTGGAGCTACTGAAAATTCGTAGCCCAACCCAGGAGTGCACGTGGGATGGTGAAGTTTTACTTCTTCTACACTTCCCCCGAGAGTCAATATACTACCTTGTACAGTGCTCCAGTTTTGCAGAAGTTAAAAAAATCTGGAGACTTCCTCGCACCACTGTTCGTAACACTACCCTATTAGATCTAAAGTTCAATCAGATCTAAGTTTGGGAAATAAATACAGGCAATAGTTAGACGGAGTTAAATCTGGGGAATAAGGATGATGATCTAGACATTGAAATCCTAGATTATGCAATGCTAATTATGTTCGTAGGGGTTCGATGGACGGGTGTATTCTCTTAAAGGAACACAATTCCTTTCTTTTCATTTTCCGCGGTGTTGAACTTTGAATTTTTCTTTCAGTTTTGTGAGTAACGTAGAGATTCTGAATTAAATATCTGACCGTTGCGGAGGTATTCTATGAGTACGACTCTATACTTATCCCAGAAGAATGTTGCAAACAGTTTTTCAACCTACTTCTGTGTCTTGAACTTCTTGGGGCGAGGGAGAAATGAGTGCTACTACTCCATTGACTGTTGATTCGTTTCAGGATCATAGTGGTATAAACATATATCATCTATGGTTACTATTCGTGAGCGAAATGATCTGCATTAGGGTCAAATTGGAAGAAGACTTCTCTTAATGCCGTCTCTCTTTTATTCTCCTGACAGATTTTTTGGGAACCCATTGTGTCAAGAGCTTGCGGACACCCAAGCCATTCTGAACTATACTGCCGACGCGTTCCAAAGAAATGCCCACAATCTCTGACACAAGTTTTACTGAGACGGTAAAAACTGGGGAAGGGGGTTGCAGCCAGACCTCAGACTATAATAAGTATATCGTGAGTTTACTATACACTTTAAAAAGTGTATAAATAATAGCGTAAATTCTTTTTGTAAGTCAAAAACTAGGGTGGCGTAGGAACCCCGGCCCCAGGTTATATCTAGTGGCTGAAATGCTGCTATTTTCAAGAATAATGTTACAAATTGCATCCATGATTTCGCGAACAGTCACTGGATGTAAAGCATAATTTGTTGAGAAACCGCCACGTTTGAACTAAGCCATCACTTCTTCACCACTGTATATAATGGAGCAGAGTCCCGTAGTGTTTCACTGATTTTCTCATTAATTTACTTTGGTGACTATCCTTGGTGGAACAAAAATGTTATAATAATTGTGATCTGGATGTTCATGAAATTCGCTGTTTGGGCACACATAATCACTTCAGAGGCCTGAGAAAGCAATAAGAATTTCATTATTAATATGAAAATTTGTTGAAAACATGTTTTTCAAAACTACAGTTTCATCTTTGTACCTAGTACCTACACTCCTTCTGGGTTGGATTACGAGATTTTCAGCAGCCCCTCGTAAATTATATATATATATATCATATAATACTAGACGAATTTGTTACTTGTAGCAAACGCGAAAGTAATTCAATTTAGGTTTCAAAAGGTGCATTTGCATTGAAAAATATTTCATGTGCAGACGTTACTTATTTGTTAGTTACAAATTTTACTTGAAATAAGTTTACCATATAGACCTAATATAAAAACAACAACGAAATACACAATGTAAAGTAAGTCAAACATAATAAATGTCATTTTTGGTGTGGAAAATAGCCGCCTCCTCGAAAATGTATCTGCCCCTCCTTTGCCCCCCTAGGAACTTACAGCTGGCGTCGTCACTGATCTGGAATGTGATTGAACGTGACGTCACGGCGCATCGCCCCCTCTCCGGAATTTACGGGAATTAGGTGACCTGTGTGTGCATATGTGGTGTAACTCTCCGGCGACCTACCAAGGATCATTGCGTCCATGCCAAAACACGTCGCCGTTGTTATCCGTTCCAAAGGTCGACATACTGATAATTAGGTAGGTAGTCATAATGGTCTGGCTGATGTGTGCGTATATTTTAACTCGTGCATTTTGTCTCGACTCGAATTTCGAGACGTCTCGACTCGAATTCGAGTCGAGTCGAGACAGAGACTGTCGAGTCGAGACAGCAACATATTTTCGAGTCGAGACAACATTTTCTCGAGACGAGTCGAGACAGGCTTAAATCTCGACTCGACTGGACTCGTGCGCATCCCTAGCCCCTCCTAACATATTCATGGACCCCAAAGCTCTGGGCCTGCTCTGCAAGTGGTGTATCAACGGACGGACGTTAGAAGGGTGTAGTCAAAACGTTTTTAGTAATGAAGAGATCGATCGAATTAAGAATTATATATTTTTTAGACTGAGTCTAGTGTTATCAAGGAACGCATTTGGCGCTTGCTTAATTTTTGTCAAGTATATTTTTATTCACGTAAATTCATTGAGCGGAGCAGGGCTCATAGCGAGTCACTTTTTTAAAAATAAAATTTACTTTTTTCAACTTGGTCACTAAAAGTTACTCTTTTTTTATTTTTTTTTCAAATTTGTCACTAAAAGTTACTTTTTGAGAGGTAAAGTGACTTTATCGTGTGATTTATGTTTTGGATTGACAGTTTTCTAAGAAAAATAAAAAAAAAAAAAAAAAAAATGGAAAAAGGCAGAAACTTGTTACTCATTACTCTTCTGAAAGCTTCAGTACTTGCTGCCACACGAGAAACAGTCAGCTTTATTCTCACTTCAGCTTTTATTCTTTCTAAAGCACAGTGGATGGTTGGTGGATGTTTAAGCTCTCAAGGTGGGGTTGAGAACCCTTCTGTGTCTCTTCTTTCTTTTATCATAATAGTCTTTTAGTTTTCTCTCGTAATCTGGCGTAGGGGGGGCCCAGAGGGGCCGCCCCCCAAAGAGGTCCGACAATGTATTCTGGTATTTTGACGTTTGTAATTTTTTATATATTCTTATGTTTATATATTCTTTTGTTTGTAATGTTTCTATATGTACCTATAACAGCACTTATCCCCCCCCCCAAACACACATCCTGGCTACGCTACTGCTCGTAATAGTTAACGCTCCGTTCAACGTTGTGTGTGTGTGTTTGTGTGGTTCATCATGTTCGTCTTGTGTTATGCTTCTTGTATGTTATTCTTAAGAGTTGGTGATGAATTTGAATATTTCACGTTTTTGAGAACTCTTAATGGGAAGTTAAATATAATGTCTGGGATGAAGGAATTCGGAAATAGGCCAGAACTGGTTCCACTTACTCAGAAGCTTTTTACATCTGCTAAGTCTGCTTACCGTAACTACAAAGCATACTTTCAAAATCTAAGAAAGGAGGAAGCTCGAAAAGAAGAAGTAAAGAAGAAACAAAAGAAGAAACAGAGAGGTAATGGAAAAATTGACAAAGGAAAAAAGGGGCATGATGAGATTTTGGTCACTTTTTCGTGTGCTTTTGGCCATTTTTTGTCACTTTTCAACTATTTACAAGAGATCAGACCACTATGAGCCCTGGGATTATTAAAATTAGGGTATATTAAAGAAGACAAAACAGAAAGATATAACATATTTGTAAATTGAAAAACTGAATTTCTGGAAAACAACTAAATTAATGAATAATTTTCTTATGAAAGATATTCAGAGCAATAACATAGCCAGGAAGGGGCAGGAACGGAGATTAGGAGATCAAATAATATTACAACAATTAACGTTAACAACAGGGTTAGAATATTAAAATAATGAAATTGGAACTATGTACAGTATTAATTACTAAACGAATGTGATTTCAGCATGGGACGAGGGAATTTTTTCCCAATTATAATATTTTGAAAAAAAAAAAATCACCCACTAAAACTTGCTGGGATGAATAAATTGAAATAATAGCAGAATTTTGCAAAATGATTACAATAATTCGTATGTAATCAATTCACATGTAATTACTGGGTAAAATAGTGGAGGTTAATTCCTAATACAGTGAAACTTCTCTTAACGGGCATCTCTCAATAGTGAACATCTTCGTAAGAGGACAAACTTTCTTATTCTTCCATGTCATAAATATGTGTGGTGTGGTGTTATGAGAGAGAGCCCTTCCTTTTAGGGACACCTCTAATTTACGGACAAATAATCGGTTCCACCGATGTCCATTTTAAGAGGTTTCAGTGTGTTACTTAGTTTAATAATAATAATAAATGCTCAAATATGTGAACTAGGGATGGTATCGAGACGAGACGAGACGAGACTTTGTACAGTCTCGGTCTCGTCTCGGTTTAAAAATAGCTGTCTCGGTCTCGGTCTCGTCTCGAGTCAAAAATCGCCGTCTCGGTCTCGGTCTCGTCTCGGTCAACAAATGCTTGTCTCGATCTCGGTCTCGGTCTCGAGGGCCAAATCTCGGTCTCGTCTCGAAAGTCTCGAAATAAATAGGTGAAATTAAAATTGTAAAAGTATTATTATTGTAAAGTCTGTCGTTTCTGCTTCTTATTTTTGGCCTTATTCTTGACTTAAAATTATAGTATGGTGTACTTCTTCAGAGCTAATTTGCTAGCGCTGATGCCTTCCATGTGTGTGTTCCAGTTTCAATCATCAGTGGGTATATCATATCTGGGATAAAATTCTAATAGTAACCCATATTTCACTTTCAGCAAAAGACTTTCTCATATGGCCTATACAATTAAACTCTATTTCAGTACTGTGGGAGACCCGGGTTCGATTCCCGGCGGGAGCTCATGTGGTTCGGATTCCACGTTAATCAGTAGGTCCACGTATCATATAGCCTCGCTGCTGAAAGGGACGCTAAACTAAAATCAACTCAACTATATTTCAGTACTATACAGTAGTTTATTTCCTTCCTTAGAATAAGAATTGTTCAATACATTCTAACTTATAACGCAACACATAGCACCATGAATGTATTTAATCGTACCGAAATTGAAATTTTACAATTTCTCATTTATTATCCAATACATTCTGTTTTGACTGTCATTTTAAAAGCATAATATAACGTTCATTATCTGAACAAATAGGGTAAATTATTACTACAATATATTTAGTTTAAAATTGATCAAATGCTTTATTACCGTATCACATCTACGTGTTTAATTGACACCTTATAACACGAAATTCCTGAACTTTGTGATGGGAGCTACGGCACTCATCTTTGCTATGTGTGGCCTACGGTTGCATCACGAAACAAGTTAGATTCAAAGTCAGATGTTTCGCATAGTTCGCGTCTAAATTTAAGTACATTCTGTTTCTTATACAAGTTCCTAATGTTGTAATGCATTACATACGCATACGTATATCCACTGCCGTAACATAGATTAAGCTTATTCCTGAGCTCTTAGCGGTGCATGTGATCTTTATTCGAGAAAACCAATTGTGCGTTCATTACGTTGAAATTTTATATTGATTGAAAATTACTTGCGAAACATGAACATACATATTATATAAGTATATAGGTAATTCGAGCTAGCTGTATCTATTTTCTCTCTCTCGCCAAAACAAGTGATTTTAACTTTCTAGTTTTCTTTTGTATTCATTTTCGTAGTTTTGCAGCAACATGAAGTATTAAATAGTCAAAAATATATTTTTTCGCTGTATGACTTTCGTTTACTTTTGGATCCAATTTTATCCCACCTTACCTAGTAAATTTATACAGTATATATATATATATATATATATATATATATATATATATATATATATATATATATATATATATATATATATATATATATATATATATATATTAGTGGTAGACTATGTTAAGTCAGCTTTTGGTCAAATTGAGTTAGAATACTTTTTTAATAGACTATGTTCTTTCTAGTGGTGTAATAATGTAAGTCTAAAGTCATCTTAATACTTTGTAACTACTTAGTATAGTTTGAAAAACAGTATTATAGGTCTTAGTTAAGGAACCGGTTTTTCGCTTCTCCTGTAAAATTACGAAATTATGACTTGGTTTAGTTTACCTCTGAGGTCTTGATATAAAATCATCACCATCATCATAATCAAGCATTATCAATCCCCTGCTGGATGAAGTCTTCCCAAGTTTTCTCTACAACTATCTATCTTGGGTAATTCTTTTCCATGTTACTCCCCAGTGGTTCCTGATTTTGTCACAATTTCTTGTATGCGGACATTTCCTAGGCTGTTTTTGTCACGTGGTATACAATCTAAAATTGTTTTCGTCTATCGATCATAATTTCGTATTGCAATATGTCCATAACATTTTCCGATCTATTTTAAACATTATTTCATTAGTACCAGTCATTAGTTGCCAAATAATTCATTTCTATATATTTGGGCTACAAATAGTTCATATCCTCTACTTTTGGGAGCACAGAAACGCTACTTTTTGATCTTCGGATCTGGCAACACTGACTCAATTATTTAAATCAACACAATGTAAGAATCCCCATTTGCTGTAATGGCTAGTACGCTTGATTTTGGTTCGCATGGTCCCGAGTTCGATTCCCGGTGGCGGTAATGTTCAACGACCGAAGTTTTTCGGATTCCACTATGATCAATAACTCCACGTCTCCTTTAGCCGCCCTAGCATAATCGTGAGACGTTAAACTAAAACAAAACAAACCAAAAATCAACACAATGTGTATTACTAACTGTAGTCTTTGAATAATTGCATATAACTATATGATATGCATCGAGTTTGAGGTGGTCGGTGGTCAAACTATAACAAATGAAATGCAGTTAGGATGTAATTAAAATTTTAATAAAGCAGTGTTTTAATCTAAAAAATACACCAGGCCTAAGGCTTAGGGAGAACAACTAGTGCTACTGAAAAGTTGTCAGTTACGCTTAATTTCAGTTACAATTTGCTTTTACATGTATTGCTGGAACGAAAACTTTGACATTAACATTATAAGTAGCCCAAAGACTATGAAAAACATCGTGTTTTGAAAACATTTTTGCACCATAAAACAAATTACGAGTAATTTTAAAATATTTTGCACTTTAGCTACATTATTTGCACTATATTTATAATAATATTTAGCAATTTATTTAAGTTCGCAACACTGCTTAAAATAATGTAACTGCGACTTGTTGTAATTAAAACTACTGAACATTAATGTTATAATGTTCCTGCCATTTGAGTTATTAGAGATCTCCAAAATGTTGATGTTAGTGATATGTATTGTCCTTTGTTACACTGAATAAGATATGTGCTTTTGTGGTTTAATTTAATATCTAAATTAGAAATATGTAGAGCTCTTTCGTGGCTAAGCAGTATAGCGTGAGAGACCAGGGTTAGATTCCCGGCGGGAGCTCATGTGGTTTAGATTCAACATTAATCAATAGGTTCAGTCTCATACAACCTCGCTGCTGAAAGAGGCGTTAAACTCAATTAAAAAATGAAATAAAATTTTTGAGTTTTACGTCCCACGATTATTCCGGTTAGGCTAAAGGAGACTGTGATGACGAGAGATGAATGAAATGCTGGAATGATGAAAGTGGGAGGAAACGAGAGAACCCCGAAAAAACTCACGCACTAAACTAAATTAACTGAACAGAAATATGTAATATCAAACGTAGTGCAATTCGAGAAATTACAACTTTATGTTGCGTTGGCAACATTGCTTGTTTATCTAGTGGTATTGCAGAGTATCTGGAAGAATTTCCCCTTCCATATTTCACACAGCATGTTACAAAAAATTCAGCATTTTTAATATATAGAACTAGATGAAATAACCATTTTTCGCATGGGACCAGTATTTGCAAGTCAAGGCCTGTGGGAGTATCACTATCTCAGCAACCGCGAAAACTACTGTGTGTATTTGACACTAATATCGGTCATTTTGTATTATTTTTACATGTCTGGGTACCCCCTCCCCAGCAGGTGAACCCCTTCCCGCATGCGCTGGTAGCTGAATTTGAAAGTCGTCGCTAATGGAAGTATCATCATTGATCTCAGCGCCTGCAAAAACTATGTATTCGACATTAATATCGGTCACTTTCTACCCTCCTGATAAAAAAAAAACAAACAAAAAAAAAAACCGCTTCTTTGTCTGAGGCCTGGGACATGATACTTGTCACCCAAATTGCGTAACTCTTGGACTCTCGTCTGGTCCCCAGGCCGCACACAGCACAGGCAATCAGAAAGACAGACACGCAGACATACAGACAAACAAACTCTTCCTTTTACTTATATTAGATATGATATACAGGCGAGGATCCAAGGGGAGTGTTAAAGGGGTTATACCTCCCCTTGACGCTCAGCTGTACACTGTATAAAATGGGCTTCAATCCTACTTCTTTCTTTACACTGGATAAAATGTCAAACTATGGTTTAGCCCCTCCCTCGATCGTATCCTGGATCCGCTAGTATTATATATATATATATATATATATATATATATATATATATATATATATATATATATATATATATATATATATATATATATATATATATATATGTGTGTGTGTGTGTTGAGAGAGGGAGAGAGAAACAGAGATGACTATACACATCAGCAGTGGATTTTGTTTCGGGAGAGGCTTGAGAACGAGTAAGAAATATTTGAGTTGTACGTGCAATGCGAAAAAATGATCACAAATCTATTTCGAGAGGGGCTTTAGTCCGATAGCCATCCCCTAAATACGCCACTGAAAATTAGTCAACCGTTCCCATATTACCTAATACAGCAACGAAAGAAATTTTGAGTAAAGGTCAATCTTAATAGTTGTCTATATCAATATTCGAGACGAGACCGAGACTTTCGAGACTGACCTAAGTCTCGTCTCGGTCTCGTCTCGATTTATAGAGGTCCGTCTCGGTCTCGGTCTCGTCTCGGTAGATAAAAGACCGTCTCGGTCTCGGTCTCGTCTCGGTATATAAAAGGCCGTCTCGGTCTCGGTCTCGTCTCGATAATTCGAGACGATACTGAGACGAGACCGAGACTAGTCTCGGTCTCGGTACCATCCCTAATGTGAACTTACTTTATTGAACCTACCACTGCAAAGAGCTGATATTATTATTATTATTATTATTATTATTATTATTATTATTATTATTAGTAGTAGTAGTAGTAGTAGTAGTAGTAGTAGTAGTAGTAGTGTAATAGTTGCGTAAAAATATACTGTTTTGTTGTTTGAGTTCGTTTAAAAATTATATCACTATTCTGAGATCACCCCCCTTTTATTTTGAACACCCCCCCAAGTAAAAATTTCTGGCGTTTTTTCTGCTCTCATATACAAGCAGATTCCACCGTATATCTGTGTATAGTGCGCTACGATCAGACGGCAGGGTGTGTTAGAACAAAATGGATGCTTGAACATTAAGTGATAGTATCCCCATATGCATAAAGACTGACTATATTGACTCAGGAATACAAGGCGAAAAGACACATTCTGCCTGTCCGAGCAGGTCTAATACGCTCGTGACCAGTGTTAGAACAATAGGAACCAACAAATTACTACCGACGATACCAATAGAGTACTGTTCAGGTCCCTTTAATTATCACTTAGACCCGTCACTACGCGGTCTTATTCTGAACCAATATACATTCTACCAGTACATATAATGTTCACGCCACCCAAGTGCAGGAAAGCCCCCCGGGCCAGACAAAGGAAGTTAAAAAGAAGTTCATGGGACTGCGATACACAGCACTCGGCACCGGCCCCCGCCAGCGAGTACCCCTCCCCGCTAGCAAGCTAGACAAGTGGAGCCAAGAAGTGCTAGAAGACATCCAGAACACGGAGCTGTATGCTCCAGTTGATCGCACTGCACAAAAAGTTACCATAGCGTCCCCCTCTGAAGAGTACTCTTCTGCTAGCGACCCCAGTTCCAGCTCCCCATTGGATCTCTCGACACTGAACATCGACGACCTGGTGGTGGTGGTGGACATGGACGACGCCACAGGCCAGGCCCCAGATCCCCCCTGGATTTCAATATCCCAGAAAGACGGCGCGACCTCCAACAGAGGGCCCCATCTCCTCCCTAATGCAGTTTAGAAACATGTTTTCTCCCCTGAGTGTCAATGTTCAGAGTGATGAAAATGCAGCCTCCACGTCGACAGCGCCTCCACCGGTAGCAGCAGCCAAGAAGATCCCCCCGATCTACATCTATAACATCACCAACAGGTTTGCCTTCGTGAAATCCGTAGTCAAGACCCTATCTGCCCCTCCCAAACTGGAGCAGCGTCGCGACTATGTCAGGTTTCAATGCTTCAGTGCTTCCGCTGCCAGCGCCTCGGTCACTCCCAACTGACGTGCCGAGCGGACGCCCGGTGCGTAAAATGCAGCGGCTAGCACCATACGTCGGAATGCCCCAAGAATACCCGTGAATCGCCAGCGTCGTGTGTCAACTGCGGCGGCAATCACCCCGCCAACTACCAAGGATGTGAATATATCAAAACGGCTAAGAGCAGAAGAGCAGCCAACCAACAAGAGTCCAACACCTGCGCAGAACAACCTGCTGCAGCACCCAACAAGAAAACTCAAACTGATTCCAGCCCTTCAACGGCCCCCAAATTTAGTCCACACCCGCCAACAAGACCACCTCCCAACCATCCAAAACTGCCCCGCAGCAACCACATAAGAACAGTGACAGTAAAACTAGTGATAGTGCAACCAGTGACAGTGCTAAGATTACAAGAAAACACTCAGTCAGTGCGACCCACGGATGCCACCGCCAAGCACTCCCGTACTATCCAACAGACCACGCCTCCACCTGCAGAAACCAATCCAGCCAACGAACCCTCGCTAGCAGCCTCTATCAAAGAACTTCTAGATCTCTTCAAGGAACTGAATCTCACATCAATCATCGAGAAACTGAAGAAAGGTTTAAGAAAGATAGTTGCAGCCACAGATCCCATCACCAAAATGACTACTGTCCTGGAAGTAGCCGCAGACCTTTTGGATGATGGATGATGGGACGCAATAAATTTGATATTACCCGCAATCTGATAGTGGCGTGCTGGAACACTGCCGGCATAGCCAACCAACGTGAGGAACCTCATCTGCGAAACTCACCTGAAGTCCGACAAGGACTTATGGGCGGTATGGCCATTCCCATAGAGTCGCACATTGCCCACAACCCTCTCCCCACGCCGGTACTAACCTCACTTGAAACAATAGGAGTCACGGTCCACTCCCAGGACGGCCCACTGCAGCTGATCTCCGCCTACAAACCTCATAATGGGCCTTTTCACCCACCAGACCTCACTCTTCTCAGGAGGCTGGGACACCGAGTGTTAGTTGGTGGAGACTTAAACAGCAAACACCCACTCTGGAACTCAAGAACCTCCAACCGAAATGGACGCATTCTCTATCAGGCTCTCCGTGGCGTCGACTTTCTGCCTTCCGCGCCCACGGAACCCACGCACTTTCCCCGGGATGGCGGACAGCCCGATATCTTCGACATGGTGCTCAGCGCAAACATCGCCTTGACGGACGGCTCCATTATCATTCCGGAACTCAGCTCAGACCATATCCCCATCAAGCTAACAGTGGCCCTCCGCACACACGTTCCTGCAAGGCAACTACCTACACTGCGACAGACCAACTGGCAGCAATACACGGACCTTCTGGCAGCGTTGGTGGACCCTCGTCTCCCTTTACGCACCTCTGAAGACATCAACGCAGCAGTAGCATCCTTAACCCCCAACATCCTCACTGCGATGGATGTGACACCACCAACAACAATCCATCTCACCAGCAGCAACCAGACCCGGCAGAGGCCCGCACATCCTCACTCATCCACCTCAAACGAACAGCACGAAAACTTTGGCAGCGAACACGACACCCAGAATACAAGCGTGTATGGAACTCCCTTTCCATAAGAATAAAGAAGAGGCTGTACGCAAGCATCTGCAGAAGTGGAATAACACTCTACAGGAGATGGACACAACTTCACGTCACTTTTGACGACTAGTCAGAACACGCCCGACCAACTGGCCACCACGTGCGCAACACCTCAGAGGTCCACAAGGATTGGTGTACAAACCGGAAGAGCAAGCCACCCTCTTTGTGGACTACCTGGAAGGTACCTTTCAACCGAATGATATACAATCTGACGCCTGGACGCCGGAGGCAGTTCAGCACTCCATCCACACTGCCAAGCAATTTCAACTGTTAAACCTCTCCCCACTGGTACGCCCAAGAGAAGTGGAACAAATTGTAAAGCATCTCCCGACCCACCGTGCGGCTGGACCGGATCGCATCCCACCCCAAGTGCTCAAACATGCATCAAGGGAAGTCATAGTGCTCCTTTGCCGTTTGATCAACGCCATCTTCAACATCAGGCCACTTCCTTCCAGCCTGGAAGGACGCAAGAGTCATACTCATCACTAAGACGCTGGGAACAGATCAAACTCAAAAACCACCGCCTCATCAGTTTGTTATCTCACCTCAGCAAACTTGTAGAAAGGGTCATCCAACGGCGGCTGCTGCAGCATATCACGGCGCAGGACTTCCTCCCGCCGCATCAATTTGTTTTTTTGACCAGGACATGGCACGACAGTCCAACTAGTGCGAGTAGCAGATGACATCATTTTCAGATTTAACGAACGTGGGCACACTTTAGGCCTTTTCTTGGACATAGAAAAGGCCTTTGAGAAAGTGTGGCACGAAGGTCTCATTCATAAGCTCATGCAAGCGAGTTTCCCAACCTACCTCGTGAATCTTACACAACTATATGCAAAACAGGAGTTTCCATGTACACCATGCAGGCCATACCACCACGTCAAGAAGTATTCGAGCGGGAGTTCCGCAGGGTTCATGCCTCTCCCCCATTCTCTACAATGTATACACCAGCGACATCCCTCAGACCGCCAACACCACCACTGCCACATATGCAAATGACACCGCACTGTTTGCCAGCCATCTGAATCACCGGTATGCAAAAGTCTATTTGCAGCGACACATACATATGTTGGAAAACTGGACACGGAATTGGCGCATCAAGATAAATCACAACAAGACCACCCTGGTGGACTTTACAAAAAACAGGAAGCAGAGACCCATCCACCTCTCCCTACAAGGAACCAACCTCCCACTCAGTCCCCAAGCAAAGTACCTCGGAGTCATCCTCGACAAGAAACTTTCCTTCATCCAGCACCTCTCCATGACAGCGAAGAAGGCGACACAACGCTTCCGAGCTCTCCTTCCGCTCTTCCTGAGCCCCCAAATCACCCATGAAACCAAGCTTCACGTCTACAAGATGTGCATCAGATCGGTACTGCTGTACGCCCACCAAACCTGGGGCCACGTACCACACACACATCTCTGCCAGCTGCAAGTGGTTCAGAACAAAGCTGCCAGAGCAATCACATGACACTCGTTGGACACCAGTGTGGCTCAACTTCATGAAGATCTCAACTTGGCGACGCTGAATGAGGTCAGATAACAACCAGCTTCCTTCTGGCGCCAGGTCAGAAGTTCTGCATACCCACACATTGAGAACATCGCTAGCAAAGAACCAAGAAGACATTTGTACAGGATGCCTCGTCCCTGAACACCCCAGATCACCAGCACGGAGCCAGCGACAGTTGCGGCCCCGAAGAACAGTTACGCCACTCAAAACAAGCCACACCGCAACAAACATGGAAGGCAAGGGTTCAAGCCCGTCACTTCATCACTCAACAACTGCCACGACTGACTGACTGACTACATTAGAAGAGTCTCTCATCACCTTGATGTACCATACGTCACAAGCTGTCTTTTGTACCTAGCCTAGCTGGGAAGTGTTAACGTGCCTTCTAGAATATTACGTTGCATACGCTCTCACTGGGTTTGTCAGTGCTGGAGGGTGCAACGTATCATCATCGTTACATACTGTTTGATCAAATCACACATCTATAGGCGTAACACATCTTTTCATTTGGGCATCAGCCAAGGAACGGATATTTCGATGGCGGACTCACGATTAAGCACTGGCAAAACGACAAAAGGCAAACATAAGGGATTACCTCAAGTTCTTGTTGAACCATTCGAGAGTCCTAGGAAGACTTAGCATCGTAAGGATCCCAGACAATGCCATTCATCCACCAGTAAATCACAGCAACTCCGAGGTTCCCAAACTTCAATTACCTCTGCATCTTCCATTGTATCATCTGATTCCATCCGCAGCCGATCACCACAACCACCACTAGCGCCGACAGATAGCTATTCCGAACGCCTTCAGCAATTTCCACCACCAAAGAAACATCTTGCATCTACATTGGATCCAGATCAGATTCCAATGGACACAACTGTATCTACAAGCGATAACAACGCGCATCCTTTGTCTTCTATTTATTCCATGCTGCTCACAAATTTCGATACGAAATTCAGCAACGCGAAGTTCGTCGCAATTCAATTACGTACATATCTTCCTAGTGCTGCGATTACATAAATCGTGCATACTAGAAATGTCATCATTCGATAAACATCTAATCCAACTCTCCTAACTACCATTAAAAACAAGGTGCCTATTGATACCTTTGGTCGGGACGCCAAGATTCAAGCACTCACTTCATCCACTCGCAAGCAGCCTCCACCTCCCAAACGCTCACCATTACTATCTGTAGTCATCCATGGGGTTGACCCATCTTATACACATGACGAAATACAAGAGCTCAAGCTGGGGGGGGGTCATACCATCCAGGGCCGTGCCGTGGGGGGCGAGCGGGGCGACGGCCCCGGGTACCGAAGTAAGGGGGCGAAAAATTCGGTAGGAAAAAGGAAAAAATATAGGAAAAATTGCTTGGAATATATGTATGGGGGTGCCGTCGTATACTCTTGCCCCGGGCGCTGATTTTCCACGCCACGGCCCTGATACCATCACTAAAGTCTTGCGAATTCGAAATAACCAAGGACTTACATACATGGTTCGTGTCCTAACTACGCATCAAGACACTATTGATGAGTTATTAGCAACAGCTGCTTACATTTACAATCATAAATACCGTGTTGAACCAACGAGGACACCTGTGCTAGTTCGGTGTGAACGGTGTCAAGTCTATAATGCTCATCATACACCCGATTGCCAAAGCACAAGTAAATGTGGATATTGTGCGGGCCCGCATACCCCCCCCCCCGAACTTGTAGCAACTTACAGTTACCACCTAAATGTGCCACTTGTAACGATCAGCACCCGGTATATAGCTACAAGTGTAAAGCAAAACCAAAAGTTATTCAGGACCACCCAGAACTCGTAGTTCCACTACGACCACCACAAGCACATACCAATCCACATCAGATAGATGCACTTGTCTCGTTAGATCAACTCTTGACTTTCCCGACTTTAGGTTTACAGAACATCCATCCCTTGATAAAGCCCCACATACTCGAGCAAATCATTCTTACGGCAAAAACAACTTTTCATGTTAATTTCACAGCCACTTATTCAGGAAATACAGTTCATTTTCACAAATCCCATACAACCTCTTGACTAGTTTACTCGATAATATGGTTGTCACTTTTCTGTTTCTAAATATCCGGTTTTTAACCAAAAACAAAATCTTATTCGAACAGCTCCTTCTTGAAGAAGGTGTCACAGTGTTCTTACTAAATGAAACTTTCCTCACAAAATCACGGACATGTCGTTTACCACGATACACTATGTTGCACGCTGAAAATCCTATACCTGCACTCCGAGCCAATGGGGGGAGTGGCCATTGGATTTTCTCTTTATATACCATTTCGTCAATATCATTATACAACGACACCTCTTCCGGAATAACTCCTCGCCACTGTCTGTTTCAAAAACGTAATCATCACGCTGGGAACAGTATACGTCAGACCCAAGCATCCTCTACCAGAGGATTTCGTACAATACATTTCTAATACTTATAAGACGTACATTATCATGGCTGATTTTAATATGCATAGCCGTAGCGATGGCGAGAGGACAAATTTGTTAACTTCATTACGACTAATAACACTGGAATCATACTAGATCTTCCACAAGCAACTCGTCCCATTTCCAGTGTTGGGTAAGTTACTTGTAAAAATGTAACGCGTTACAAGTTACTTTACTTTCTCTTAAAATGTAACGCGTTACTTGCCCCCAAAAAGTAACTGTTGCTTTACTTCGAAAGTAACGCGTTACTAACGCGTTACTTTTAGGTCCGAAACCTTAAAAATATGAAAAAAATTATGACTTCAATTTTCCGTACTACTATTACTACCGCTATTATTATTATTATTATTATTATTATTATTATTATTATTATTATTATTATTATTATTATTATTATTATTATTATTATTATTATTATAACACTATATAAAAAGCAAGGTAGGCGGTTTGTATTTGAATACTAAAAAGATAGTTGATTGCTAACCTCGGTAGTCGTGAAGCCTAGGAGTCAAGGACATTGTTCACGAGCTTCTGAATTTGGGTTGAGGGTCTAGGTTGAGTATTCGGGCTCGAGCCGAACACTGTTAAAAGTTATAGGGCACTGGACAAATAACTTCAAAACTGCTCGGCCCGGGTTTAGAATTGTCAACGACTCGAGCAGCTCGGCTCACAGCTTATTCACTATCGACCAGAACCGAGAAGTAAGCTGAGCCAACAGCTCACCCAACCGACTTGGCCAGAGCCCTCGGCTCATTGAGCCGAACCGAGCAAATGGCTCATCCCTACCAAGCCGAGCCAGCTCGAGCCATCTTCTCAGTTGAGCCGAGTCGAGCTGAGCTTGTTATAAAAAAAATCTCTTGTGGTCTCGTTATCGAGACGAGACGAGATTCAAGTAGTGTCCCATCTCGTGAGCAACACTAAAAGTATTCCATATTACTGTTTAGCTTACATTTCTCATGGCTTTCGTTTTCCAGTGTAATCAGGCCATGATTTCAAGACGACTTAAAACAAACGAGCCATTTATCAAACTCGACTTGACTCGAAACTCGACTTGAATTCGAGTCGAGTCGAATTTTAGCTTGACTCATGCTCATCCCTATACGTTAGGAAAAATGGTTGCTTATAATTATTCTGATAAAGTAATTATGTAATAATAACAATGTTGTTATGTAAAATTAAAGAATATAGAGAAACATTACACTACTCTATAATCAACGGGACTCTAGGATAAGCAAACTTATCTGAAAGAACTCCAATATTACATATCATCAGCAAACTATTGTCTAGTAATAAAGTAGGTCTGCTCATCAAAACAGTTTATTCATATTAACCCCTTACTGTAAATCGTTAATTATGGCACCCTAGTTGTTGATAAATATTTTCCACCGGGGCACTTCAGAGACTTTACTTTTAAATTCTGTCCACCATCATTCTTAGCTGTTAAGAAAAAGGTATTCTTTCAAATGTTCAAACAGTAAAATATTTTCGTTCTCCATCTTTATAAAAACAACACCAATTAAAGTAAAATAGACTACTGGTATCATTGCACTCCTAGTTCACTCACTGAATGCATTGATTTGGAGCTGTCAAAATCTACGACAAAATCTTCCAGGTGCTTGCAATCAGTACACGTGATTTCCCAAAGGCTGTCCTCATCTTCAAAAAACAGCAAGTGGCACTACAAATTTATCTGTTTCTCTGTGTGTCTGTGATTGTCGGTCACTGACATACGTAGTTCATGCTCGATTGTTTCATTCTGAGAAATTCACTTACAGGAAAGAAACATTTGTTTCCGAAAAAAATATACATATATTGTAGTTACTCATCCGAAATGTAACGCGAAAAAAGTAACGCAACCTAGGTACGTTACTTAAAAATCTGTAACGCGTTACCGTTACAGTTACTTTGGAAAAAATGTAACGCGTTACTAGGAAACGTTACTTAAAAAGTAACAAGTTACAAGTAACGCGTTACTTGTGTTACGTTACTTCCCAACACTGCCCATTTCCAACACAAAGCCTCATATAGTCATAACTTCCGCAAACCTCGTATCACATTGCACGCTAGATATTCTGGGAAGTGACCATGCTCCAATTAAACTCACCTATCAGCCAAATACCACCACCAGGCATAGTTCAACTCCACCACTCCGCTTAAGCGTCCGTTACGATAAGGCCAACTGGGATAAATATCGCACACATATCTCTCACCTCACAGATCATCTTACTGAACCCAATACAGGTGCAGATTTAACTGATGTCGTTGATACTATTACCTCAGCTATTCAAGAGGCCAGTCATTTATATATTCCAACTACCAAATCTCGTCCATATCAGCCTAAATTTCCGCCGCATATCTCACACTAATCCAACGCTCACGCCAGTTCTATAGAGAATATCTTCGTACCCGCAACCCTGAAGCACTCCGTCATCAACACCAACTACAACGCAAAGTTCACAATTACAGTAAAGCGTATAAATTTCGTAAATGGGTAAACACATGCAATAATGTATCCAAGACTTCTCATCCAACCAAATTCTGGAGTCGTTTCAATGCATTATATGGCAAATTTTCTAGCACACCTTATCCGATTCTCCAAGGCCACACGCCTGTTTCCACCGATAATGATAAGGCAAACGATTTCGCAGATCACTTACAAGAGATTTTCACGGCGTCATCTGGCAGTGCTCCAGTCGTTGCAGATAGGCTTAACACGTCCACACCGCACCTTCAACAAAACGCCGATCATCTTTTACCACCAGACACAGCCATATCTCACCCTATTAGTGTTCACGAGATCTCACAAGTTCTCCACAATAAACGCAATACTGCACCCGGTCTAGATAGTATAACATACCGCCACATCAAAGAATGTCCTGCTTTGTTATTACTCCTTCTCGCTAATATTTATCTTGCGCACAGGTTTCTTTCTTTTAACATGGAAAACCTCTAAGACACACATGTTTCTAAAACCACATAAACCACCTCAGATCGTTTCATCATATCGACCTATTCAGCTAAGATCCTGGAGCGTATCCTGGTAAAACGACTCCATATCTACCTAAACGATCGCAAGTTAATTCCTATCACAAGCCGGATTCAGGACCCTCATATTCTATTAACGATCAGCTTTTAAGACTTACATCACTTATTACTCAACTCTACAATTCTTCAAAACCATCCTGTCTAGTCCTATTTGACTTAGAAAAGGCATTTGATAAAGTCTGGCACCAAGAGCTAATATACAAACTTCTTCAGTTTCGACTCCCATTTGCTACATCCACCTAATTTACAATTTCATTACCAACCGTCTCGCCTACATATCCATTCATGACTGTTCATCGCATCCGATCTTTCTACTTACTGGATTGCCACAAGGATCTGCATTATCTCCTTTACTCTACCTCTTGAACGTCGCTGACATGCCCAGATTACCTGATAATGTTCATCTTTTTTATATGCTGATGACACGGCTTTCCTTGGACTCGGAAAGTCTATCCAACAGATGAATACTTCTCCAGCTTGCTATCGAGCGATTCAGTACTTGTGTAATCACTGGAGACTTACTATTAACGCAACCATCACACAAGTCATGGTCTTCTTACCTCCACGACGCACTTCGAGAGTTCGCAGAAACGCACGTGGCTTATCTCTCTATGTTGTTCAAATGTCCCTTAAGGCCAAAAAAACAGTAACGTATCTGGGAATTACCTTTGATCGCCATCTTACTTGGTCGCAACATCTGAAAACAATCACTACTAATGCTTATAATCGCATCAATCTTTTGGAACGTCTTACTGCTACTGCTACTACCTCCCACCTGTTTTGACATATCGCTTCACTGCCTGGATAGCCGCCCGACCTCAGTACTATCATAAACTTTTCATCTTAGAACGCAACGCTTTCCGTACAGCTTATTGCATTAAGCTCCCTAGCCCTACGCAGAAACTTTACCGCCATATTACTTTTCCAATTCTGAAATTTCACCTTGAAAACCTACAGCTAACATATATCTTCAAACGCTTTCAAACTCGCCAGCTGTTACTCCAAGATATAATGCATTATTTAGCAGTTCATTCCACACCTTACACCTATTATTATCCACCACTTTCTCTACCGTTTACATTATATCACTTCACGCTACAACCACCAGATCCAACTTTATAATTCATATAAGAATATGTTTTTCACGACCATCTTCTTCTCATCCGTCCATCATTTCCCATACAGTGACTACCTTTGTTTATTAACTTGGGCTCCCCATGTTCTCATCAGTGGCTAAAGCAGCCCCTAGACTGAAGAATAAGATCATCTGTCTCACTAACATCACCTAAAGTGTTGTATTGGGTATTGCACTTCGCCTCATCTTTTACGCCCATTGAAATATTTTGAAATGTTTTGTATTATTATTTTTATTCTTATATTTCACGCGCATTTTTCAATGCACGTTTTCATTTACTTCTAATCATTATATCATTTTGTATATTTGTCTTTTCACCTCACCAAATGTTAAGGATCAAAGTTCCTTAAGATTCCTGTGCCCTTCCCCTTATCCGAGCACTTCGCCTTTTCGCCACCAGATGCTCACTTTTTCATTTAGCAATCACTGCTGGCACCTCTACTGGGAAGAATTGAAAGATCGTACCGCTCAGTTTGAATGTGTCCAGGATATCCACACTTGAAGTGCGCGGGGAGAGGAATCCAACAGTTTTTTTTTCGTGCACCTGCAGTCAGTCAGAGTCTATTTTTACAAGCCGTGTTGTTCGGCCACAGGGCAAAACCTCAACCATTGATGGGTAACATAAATCTTTTCTTTTTGCAGGTAGCAATAGAGTTTTTATACGAAAAACGGGATTTAGGTTGCAGAGAACGTCATTGACAAATTTTCTTTCGTCCATTTATCACATGGAACTCTTTTCTTTTTTTTTTTGTTCATTATTACCAGAATATGAGATAAAAAAAACTAAATGGTTCTTTGTATACAGAAAACAAACAAACAATACTAATATTTTCTTACATATCAGTATTATATGTTTTTTTTTTTCTGAAGTGTATAATGCATGAAAAATTGACAGAATGAATTTTGACTTTTCTTCTTGTCCCTATCCTTCTGAGTAGAGAGAATGCTGTGGCGCAACTAAAGGGCCTGCAGGGCCCGCAACATTGAGAGGCCCATTTCAGTTTCGAAGTTAAACCTTTTAATGTTAAGATGTTAAAAATTATGTAATGTTCGAACTATATCTCATTTTTACCTATGAGGACGGTAACACCTGAGCGATCACGTAACACGTTTAGTAAATTAAATGCCAACAAAACCTTTACTGACCAGCGAAAACATTATGACCACTCGCTACTTTTTGAACGAAATCATCGGGCTGAGATAAGAGCTACAAGGCATATCATAACCGCGCGCCAAACACGACAAGAATCTCACTCGATTAGTCAGTGTGGTGCTTGTGCCTTGAATGGGGAAGGACGACGATATATCAGGGTGACTAAATGGCTGGGAGCTTCATTTCAGAAACAGCGCGACTTGTCGAGTTTTCGCGATCTGCCGTGCTTATGTATTTCAAAGATGGGAAAAGGACAGTGAAACCAGCATCAAACCAAACAACAAAAAGTGGGACGACTACACCTCATTAAAAATGTCGGATGTCGTACTCTCGAAGTTGGTACAGCAGAACAGACGAAAACTATAGCACAATATAATAATAATAATAATAATAATAATAATAATAATAATAATAATAATAATAATAATAATAATAATAATAATAATAATGTGCATTTTTTGCATATGAGCAAGTTGTGAGTCACTAGATAGAACATAGAAAGTCAAAACTGTTCTCTGTAAATTTTACGTGGCTCATGAATGCGGAAAGAGGGGGTCCGTTTAACATTTTTGCGGGAAGGCCCATTCGTCATTACTTGTGCTACTGAGAGAATGTAAGGTAAAATAATAACACCCCCCCCCACATATATATACATATATATATATATATATATATATATATATATATATATATATATATATATATATATATATAAACTCCTGGCGCAACAGTCCCTTGTCATCTGAGTCTGCAGCGGGCTTATGTTAGTGGTAAGCACAACTACACCCAACGTCGCCGGCTGTCTAGATTGAAGTCCCTATCTTTTAGTTTCCCAACTTTTCTCTCGATATTTGGTCAACACAGGAATGTTTGAGTGCCACACCGGGAATTAAACCCTGGACGACGCACACCGTATCACTTTCGCTAATCATTTGGTAAAATTCAGGTTAGGGTGGTACTGAATTATTTTTGGAATATGCCATTTCTCATAAGGTAAAGTTCAAAAGTATTGTGACATAATTAAAAACTCATTATCAACCACGTATTCTTGCCTATAATATCTCTAAAAGTTTTCGAGTTATGTGTCAAAAATGGTCGAAACACTTGAATTTAGTTTAGTAACTTGAAGAAGATAGTGGACTTATACATACATGATTAGAATTGCTCCAATTTTTATTTTTATTCTTCTTTCTCTTAAAGAAATACAAAATCATAATTTCAACCATTTTGGTACCATTTTCATAATTTGAAGCGCGAACAGCCGGTTTCTTTCCTTACGTTTTGAACTTGGAATTTATATTCTCCTTGTCACTTATCGTGAAAGTCATATAATGACATGGGTCCCAAAGCTAGAATATATTATGCGACAGAGGTAATGACATTTTTTTTTCATTTCATCTCTCAAGATCTGTTAAATTTGACATTTATTGAATGATATCGGTTTTATAATACGAATAAATTTTTCGCAATAAGGTGCGTATAGTGGTCGTAAGAAATGACAAAAGCTACCACTGACATTTATAGTTTGACTCATGCTTTTTCGATCATGATATTCCCCTTAAATTTTGTAAAGGACGGTATCATTTTAATTATCTTAACCTAATTTCCTAAAGGATCTCATTCGTACGCTAAAAGAAAGATTTCTATTTTTTATGTATAAGAATTCAGGGAATGCAAATTTATTCAAAATTCTTTTATAATTAAAGTCGCCTAAGCAGATATTCCTTCGAGATTTCTGTATTTTGAAAACAAATTCACGATTTCAGTTCTTTGTATTTACTTGTTTCCATGTTTTTTTATATCAATGCTGTATGATCAGTTCCCAGAATTATTTTAGTTCCCCGGTAAATCCATTTATAACAAGCTCTAAATACTGCTACAATTTTAATGTGGTTTCAGGAGAATCTGCATATCTCATCCTTTTGTTACTTTCTATATATTCATCTACTACGTAAACAAACACCAGTGAAAGAAAGAGGCTGAGAGCTAACATGTGCTCCGTGAGGAACGTTGTCATTCCTTTCACTGATATATCTAGAGAGTCTAGTGTTGCCACGAGACGAAACGAGACAAGACGAGACTTCTGGCTGTGTCGTCTCGTCTAGAAAAGATGTGCCCGTCTCGTCTCGTATCGAATGGTTCTGTCTCGTCTCGTGGCAACACCAGAAAGGCTGAGGCCCACAAAAAGAGCTGTTATACCAAGTGGTTAAAATTACAACATTTAACCAAGTTTGGTTAACAGAACACAACACACAACACGACTGCAATCTTTCAGCATCGACTGCTTAGTTTCGACTGAACCCGTAATTACTTCGATAGGAACATTTGTGAATACCGTCAGTACAGTCGAAAGGCAAGATTTCCCCATTTATTCTGATATCCTTTTTTCAGAACCCCTGGCGCCACTTCAACAAATAAGAAGGCCTATGTACCTTTCCCATTTAAAAAAATGATTTATCTTCGAATAACATCATTAAAGGATAAAAAAAAATAAATTTTATTGTCAAATCAGAATCTTTTCAAAACTCAGTATCGAGGAAGGCTGACACGTTTCTGTCTTGGTTCGGAACGAGAAAGACCATGAAACAATAGTTAGTTACTGATAAAATTGCCACGTCTACGCGTACTTGTACTTCTATAACAGGATTTTTATACGTAGATATCTCCACCAGCCCCCGGAATAAAATCTTCTGAACCACTGATCTCAATGAACGCTTTACATTGTATTTGAATCCGGAGCACTATCACAAAATAATTAAACTTGAGTCGATTGAAAAATGGAAGTGAAAGCTGTTTGTAAGAATCATTTTTAAAAAATGCGTTAGGCATTCCCTGTTCTTTGTAGGATTTGAAACATTGAATCATTTGGATCATTTGAAATAATAAAAGATGGTATACATTTCGAAGGCAAATAATTTATTCCGAGTTAATATTTTTTAAAGCAAAATCAGAAACTGTGTTTGTATTTTTCGAGACACGAGACGAGACATTTCACGAAACGTTTCGTATTGTATCGTGTCTCGCTTCAAAGAGTCCTGTCTCGTCTCGTTGGAACACTAAGAGAGTCTTACGCATTCTCTTTCCAAGAAAATGAGCTAGAAACTTGAAGAGCACATTCAGTCAATTGTTATCATATAATATACTATGGGCATAGCCACTGATGTGTAGAAGGTGACACAGACGGAATTTGTTTTTGGCGAGTTGGAGCCGTGGGGCTCTATTATTTGGATTGGAAACATTGGTTCAAAAATATTTTACATTTAGCATACATACATATACACACATATATATACGTACACACACACACACACATGTACATGTGTGTTACATATACTTTAATTAATGTGTGGACCTACGGGCAAGGTCCGGTTCGCCTGCCCAAAAAACCGCCTCTGGGAGGTGGGTTGGAAGCGCACCCCTGAAACATAGAATTATGCTAATCGTATTCTTCTGAGATAGACTACCCCCCGAGGAATAAGTAAATAAATAAATAAATAAATAAATAAATAAAAATAGTTTCGTAATGTTAATCTTCCGTATACGAGTAATTGCAAAATTTTAGTGTCTCAACAATGAGAGCCGTATACAGGTGATCCTGCGTTCCTGGCGGAACTTCCCTAGTTGCGGACAAAATTTCACACTATACCCTCTTTCGGCTCTCTCCCCCACGGTAGTTTTAAGAATTTTTATCTATTATCTACTCCCTTGCAGTAACTGTTGCTCTGTACTTTCACGGGCTTGCAACCGTCAGAATGAATATCTTGGCTGCTTTTCCAGCTACCCATTCAGCATGCAATAGATACATGCAATAACAATCAAATCCCACACAAAATACTCTACCCATCAAATATTTTTAACATGGAAAGTTCTTTTACGCAACGTATTTCGTTTATTTAAAATGGAATAGACCTAAATACAACTTTTTTTTTTAATGTTCTTCTGGAGATTCGATAGCGAGATCGCTCACATAAAAATGAGAGAATTAGTGCTCTGACAATCTGGTAGAAATACAACATGCCATATATACATTACTGTGATTACTTTGCTATTTATTCAATAATTATTTTGCTTAGAACTTTCTTACTCTCCAGGGTACTCTTCACGGGTATACAATTATTCTTCACTTATGTCGCGAAAAAATATTCAGCTTGTAAATTTATTTCGAGAACTTCTCATTCCCTAATACATGTTTATTCTCTCAATTTGTACGTACAACCGACAAACTTACATAGAATCTCAACAGAGTTCAAATGTGAGGTGTCTCCTGTGAAACACAGGTCAGTTATATGGGAGGGGCTTTTAGAGTGCAATTCTAGGAACACTGTTGACTTTTAGAGTGTAATTCTAGGAACGCTGTAGGGGGCTATCCCGCTCCACCTGAGACAAAAAAGAAAGAAAAGAAAGAAAAAAAGAAAAGAAATCTGGCGGCACACAACTAATTCACACTGGTTACAAAGCAGGCACAACAAAGTTCTGAATGAAATATGTTTATTTATTTTTTTTTGCACTATTCCATTTTCCGAAAAATAACATTTACCGATGTCTTGTTAGCACCTCCACCACAGCCACCATGAAAACAAATTCAATCGGAATTTGGCCAGCTCGTTTGATTACGAATAATTGTCGTTTGATCCCAACGCATAATGACGTATTACACACAATTTGGCTAGGGCTTGTTAGTCCTTCATAATCGACATGTACCATTCCCTAGATATCTCAATGTTAAATGGGTGTGCAAAGTTTCTTCACTTTCTGGTAGAAAGTACGGCAGATAAAGTTGATTGTTTACTTAACAACGGTGGCCTCTAACAATTAAACTAACAACAATATGTGAAATCGGCACGAACCATTCCATTGATATTTCAATCGTAAATGACTGTGCTAAGTTTGGTTAGTTTGTGGCAGAAAATATGACAGATAAAGTTGACTGTATATTTAATAATGGAGAAATCCAACGATTGTGTATTTAACAATGGTGGCCTTCAACAATAAAACTAACAACAATATGTGGAATCCACACGTATCATTGCCTAGATATTTTAATCTTAAATGGGTGTGCAAAGTTTGGCCAGTTTCTGTTAGAAAATATGGCAGATAAAGTTGATTGTTCATTTAACAATCGTGGCCTCTAACAATGAAAGTAACAACAATAAGTAAAATCAACACGTACCATTCCATAGATATCTCAATCGTAAATGTATGTGCCAAGTTTGGTTAGTTTGTGGTAGAAAATATGGCAGATAAAGTTGACTGTATATTTAACAAAGGAGAAATCCAACGATTGTTTATTTAACAATGGTAGCCTTCAGTAATGAAACTAACAACAATATGTGAAATCGACACATAGCATTCCCATGATATTTCAACTTTAAATGGTTGTGCAAAGTTTGGTCATTTGTGGTAGAAAGTATGGCCGTTAAAGTTGATTGTTTAGTTAACAATGGTGGTCTCTAACAATGAAACTAACAACAATATGTGGAATCGACACGTATCATTCCCTAGATATTTCAATCTTAAATGAGTGCGCCAAATTTGGTTAGTTTGTGGTAGAAAGAGTGTAAGATAAAGTTGATTGTTTATTTAACAAAGGAGAAATCCAACAATTGTTTATTAAACAATGGTGGTCTTCAACAATGAAAGAACAACAACATGTGAAATCGACACATACCATTCCATAGATATCTCAATCGTTTATGAATGTGCAAAGTTTGGTTAGTTTGTGGTAGAAAGTATGGCAGAAAAAGTTGATCGTTTATTTGACAATGTAGAAATCCAACGATTGTGTATTTAACAATGGTGGTCTTCAACAATGAAACTAACAAAATATGACAAATCCATACATATCTTTTCCTAGATATTTCAATCTTAAATGGGTGTGCAAGATTTGGTCAGTTTTTGGTAGAACGTATGGCAGATAAAGTTGATTGTTTATTTAACAATGGTGGCCTCTACAATGAAACTATCAACAATAAGTGAAATCGACACGTACCGTTCCATAGATATCTCAATCGTAAATGAGTACGCGAAATTTGATTAGTTTGTGGTAGAAAGAGTGTAAGATAAAGTTGATTGTTTATTTAACAATGGAGAAATCCAACGATTGTTTATTTAACAATGGTGGCCTCTAACAATGAAACTAACATCAATATGTGAAATCGAAACATACCATTCCATAGATATCTCTGTGCTAATCCGATGGGTGTGCCAAGTTTGGTCAGCTTGTGGTAGAAAGTACGGCAGATAAAGTTGATTGTTTACTTAACAATGGTGACCTCTAACAATGAAACTAATAACAATAGGTGAAATCGACACGTACCATTCCCTAGATTTTGTAACGTCCATTAACCAGATTATATCCGTTTTTGCTTAATTTTTGAATTGTTTATTTTATTTTTGATTGTTTTAATTTTATTAGTTGTATATGTTAACATTGGTGACGGTGGCGCCATCTATCGTTTTAGACAAACTATTTGGACGTCATGAATAACCTTAAGTCACCATGTTACAGAGGCATAAATAAGGTCCCCGCGGACCCCGCATTGCGGGGAGCCTCAAACCATCAGGGGGCCCCAAATCGTGAAGTGGGACGTAGAGAAGGTGCCCCACTCCACACTGTCTGCGCGGAAGCCCCGAAGCCTTTAGTTACGCCACTGCCATGCTTCTTTCTTTCTGACAATTTGAAGTTAATAAATATTTAATGCAACACTTAGCCCAACAACAGTAACCTTAACCTATCCTATCATTGCACCTCATTCCTAACAGAGAACATAACCCTCTTAAAGGTGGCTAGCCCTTCTGGCTAGCATGTAAAAATATTATATAAGCACGACTTTCTCATCAGGTCGGACGTACCATACGTCACAAGCTGTTTTGACGAAGGGCAGCCTAGCTGGGAAGTGTTAACACGGCTTCGACGACATTGTGTTGCATACGCTATCACTGGGTTTGACAGTACTTTTCAGTGCTGGAGGGTGAAACCTCTCATCACCCTGTCTGATCATCTCACCTTATTTGGATATTTGTCAGTTTGACCGCTCTTATTCTCTTCTCATCCTGCTTACATCTAACGCATTGTACTGGCTTCGGCCATATCGCTGTCTTCAAGATTCGTGGGTATTTCCCCTCTGAACTCGATGGAGTCCAAGGGACCAAACCCGAAACGGGTCCCAATCCTCAAAAACGATCAGGTGATGCACTAGCTATAAATGCCACCAAAACCCTGCTCCACCAATTGACAAACCTGAACTATCAGTTCCAATCCGCACTACCGATTCTGCTACAAATCTTGCAAACTCTTTAAGAGAACCCGTAACAGTAGAAGACTTGCTTTGCTTCACGACGCTCATTCTACAAAATATCCATCCCTTGCTTACAACCTTCTGCCACTCATTCAGGTCCACATGCTCACTTTTCTATAACATCTACCAAAACACATCCATAATGGCCATCTCTGTAAATACAAAACCCATCCAAACAACCTTTCTCATGTTATCAATCAACATGGAAGTCACCTTCCTCTTTCTTAACGTTCAATCTCTTGTCACTCCCAAAGCAGTTTTTGAACAGCTTCTCAATTACAAAAATGGTTTACTTTGCACGGTTTAAAAGTAAATACAGAAAAATCGGTGGCCCTGAACTTTCACCATTAACGAAACAAACATACTCATGACATAAATGTATCAATCATGAATTCTGACTTAAAGTATGTAACTTCAACAAAATTCTTAGGTCTTCATATAAGTAACACCCTTACTTGGGATACCCACAAAATGTCGTTAGCACAAAAACTTAATAATGTTTTCTATGCCTTGAAAGCTATTAAAAACATTTTGGATGTAAATAGCTGTAGAAACATTTATTTTTGTATTTTTCAATCCTTGTTAATATACGGCATCATCTTCTGGAGAAATGATTCAAGAGGCAAATTAATATTGCGTATTTAACAAAAGGTTGTTAGAGTATTAGCCAATGCGAGAGTAAACGAACTATGTATGATAATTTTTTTTATAAGACTACAAATATTACTTCTGAGTTACATTTATTAATTTTCACGCGCCAAAATCTTAATACATTCTGTGCCAATAAAGGAAACTTTCGCTGTCATAACACTAGATATAGGGAAAATCTTCATATTCAAGATCACCGTACAGTATTGTTTCAAAGCGGTCCCAAATACTTAGGTCCAACATTATATAATAATCTCCCTAAAGATATTCGTAACATTGAATCAATGAATGTATTTAAATCAGTTACAAAGAAGTATCTATTGGAAAATTGTTTCTATTCAATAGATGAATACCTGTCTGCTAAATGCAGCTTCTAGATTGTATAGTGTAATTTTGTCTCATATAACACCATAACATTATTGTTTATAGTATGTAATAACTATTTCTTTGTATCTATTTATTGACGTATCCGATTCATACGCTCGTCTTCCTTCGAGGTTCATGTATGACTTATGCATGAAAATAAAATAAAATCAATGAATTTATGTAAAATGGAGCATAGGTGTGTTATTTGCACCAAACCTGTGGAAAGTAATAATGAAGACATAACTAGTGTCTCTTCTACAATAACTGGTTTATAAATATAATATTTGCTTTTTAAAAGATGTAACGGAAGTTATATGTCTTAAATTGACACTAACTCAATGTTACCTCCGTTACACAAAAGAATTATGCAAATTAATGTACAATCAAAACAATAGATTTCTTAGTTACATAAAACCTTCAGAACGTAATAATAAACCCACACAAATTAATTCTGCACAAGAATTCTTTGAACATGTTATTAATTTGTCTAAAACTGTTAACGTGCTTTTTGTATCTAAAGCTGATGTTGAAGAAACAGGTCGCCTCCTCCTGAACAAACTTGGGTATTAGCTACTGATATAATTGAAATACGGAACTTCCACCACTTTGAGAAAATAGGTGAAAATAATATTTTAGTTGGTTTTACCGCAACGTTCAACTTAATCAAAATACAAATTTTTTCGAAGTCAACCAACCATACAAAGTATCTCAAAGGCGTTTAAAGTATAGTTATGGTTACACGACGACGATGATGATAGTAGCACATTGTCTAGCTACAGACGAGCTATTCTGAGGTTCCTGGGCCATCAGTTGAAAATCCTGTATCGGAATTTGAACTCTCAGCACATAATATTAAGGCAGGAACTTAGTTCTGATTGTTTTCAAGTGGCGCTACAAGTAAAGTTGTCTACAAGTATGCAGGCATCTGCCACACTGGATGTGAAGATGAAGTTCGGGTGGTATTTCTAAAATTGTGTGGCAGTGACGCTACATTGTTTCAGCTTGATGAACAGTGGAAAGTATGTTAGCTACGAACAAATAGACAACTAAAGATAATACGCAACAAAATACTGTACACATTTCCGCATCCAGTTGATGTATTATGAAGAGTGAATATTGGATTAAAATTAGACAAAGTACCCGATCTTCTAGAATCAAACTTTAAAACTTGATGGAATATTTTATTTCTGTTAATTATTTTACACAAGTAATAGTTTCATTTGTCTTTTTTCCGTTACGTGAAGTTATTCTGTACCTTACGTTCTTTAGTTTTAATACTTCCCAGTTTCACTGCACAATAGTTTGTATTACTCTGGAATGGAAATCCTGAGCTTGGTATCATTTATAAATAGATTGGCTCTCTTATTTGTGCTATGTAATGTACTTTTTTCTTTGCACCCACGTTTATGACAATACAGGGTTATATCCTTTACGTTCCGAACGTCTCTTTTAGTCTTTAATAGCAATTCGGAGCTTTTACAAAAGCCGACCATATAACCCCTCGACAGTACGGTTCAGAGTTCGGGTCAGAACATTCTGGGAAATTGACATAAATACTGATTCCAATTGTATCTCTAATGCCAATACAATTTAGTAATACGATTATTATTATGTTGTATAGGCATTGATTATTTATGCTGGAAAGAAAAAGTAAATTAAATTCTCTTAAATTCTAAAACATAAATTTAGATCATGATGATTATTTTGGAAAAGAATACGTACGATTTTTTTCACTTTAATTAACAGGCACTTTGATTCAAATAATTAAATATGATAATGCAATTTTACACTTGGCCCAATTATTTTTACTGCGAGCGCGGATGACGCGGGAGTCGCGGGTTACCGGTTGAACTTTCCTACATCATTTGTTTCCATTATTTTGCACTTTCACTGGTCGCTCGCAATTACACGATGAAAGAGGATTCCTGGGTGGTTCCGTGGATATGTACTTGAAGTCGGAGATGGGATTTCCTCCTCTTTCCATTTCATATCTTCTTTTGCGCTGGATTTGTAGAAGTTCCTCCATTGCATAGTTGGTTCCTCAAAGTTGGAATGACTTCATAAGTAACGTTTTGCAATCACTAATTTTATAGCTGACTTTTCTTTTCTTTATAACGATTCACTGTAAAGATTGATTACTATTATCGTAATTATACCCATTTTGAAGTTAGAATCTATTCCGTAGGTCGTTCGTCGTATCAAACACTATAATTGATTGCATTTCGAATGTAACATTGTTCGCGCAATGTTGTTCGTTCTCATCTTTAAGTCAGACTGACTTGGCTTTTCTTCTCATCTCCCCGTGCTTTTACCAAGCAAAGGGGCTCGCAATGCAATCTGTTGATGTCAGAGCTAAAATAATTATGACAATGTATAGGCAGGAATGCTTGGAGACGAATTTTGCTTTCTACGTTAGATTCTTGCAGCTTATTTGGGGAAGCGAACGTCACAAGAGCACACACACACACATACACATATTTGTTTGTTGGGGTAGAGAAAAAATCTTGGAATCGCTCTTATACGAGGTTCACATAGAAAGTTAAAAATTTTGCACTAAATTCCTATGGGATTGCCAACAATGACATAAACTTAAAGAATTTTTGTTGGTGCCTCTCAGCGATTTAGGTTGCAATCAGAACCTGCTGCTATTATCCCGAACAATTTCTTAAACAAACAGAACTACAAGAAATTTGAAACAGCTTTCGTAAAATTGAATGAAAATGTGAATATATTCGAATTAGGCATTCAGGCGTTTAATTATTATTGTGAAGTGGATACATAATTCTTTTCTCCTTTTTCATATATGTCGCAAGAATAAGAAACGAATATGTTTAATCACATCTTATCATGACAGAAAAAATAGCATAGCTGCTGACGTCCCCATTGACTATCCACCAATTAATCAATCAACTGGTTACCATACACGCTCGAAAGGCGAAAAGAGGTGTACTTGGATCTCTCTTCGCGATCCTGACATTGAAAATGAAATCTTCGAGCTTTACGTCCCATGGTTATGCCAGCTAGGCTAAAGGAGACGATGATTATGAGAAATGAATAAAATGGCGGAATGAATAAAGTGGGAGGAAACGGGAGAACCTCGAGAAAACCCACGTACACGGTGTTTGTCCACCACAAAGTTCACTTGGCGGGGGCTGGGATCGAATCCGGGACCCCAAGAACCACTGAGCCACCGCTGCCCCTCCTGACATTGATCAAGAAATGTCAGAACGTTGATATTTGGAGCCTTGTTATTCAATTTTTCTTTTCCTTTCTTTTTTTAGCATTACAATTGTTAGAGGTCTGCGTGGATACAAAATATCGCATCCGCAGCATCTCTATCCGCAACATCTCTATCCGCACCCGCATCCGCAGATAATTACATATTCTATAATACACGTAGTTTTCTGAATGAAACGAAACAATATATTACATCAGTTTCCTCGTGATCAAATACGAACTACAATAAATAAAATACAATATAAACCGCGCAGATAACGATTTATTTACTTACCCAAGATCTTCAAATGCAGATATCGGACCAAAATAATGCCACATAGGTAATATCCCCTCAGTCGACAAATTTTAGAACACGTCACTAAGTTTTTAAACTTCATCATTATTCATTAAAAAAAAAAAGGGACATTTGTTCTAAACACAAAGGCAAAATAGAAATAATCGTTATTAAGAAATAAACATTAGTCACAGCACCGCAAACACATCCACATATCCCGAACTGACACTAGCACCAATTATTGCACTAAATTAAAAAGAATAAGTGACGAAACTAACAACGCAATACAATGCATGCTTTCACGACTAAGCTCCTTCGTGGCTAAGCGGTTAGCGTACGCGCCTTTGGCGTGGGAGACCCCGGGTTCAATTCCCGGCGGGAACTCATGTAGTTCGGGTTCCACGTTAATCAGTAGGTCCACGTCTCATATAGCCTCGCTGCTGAACGGGACGTTAACTCAAAATCAACTCAAGCTTTCACGATCACGCTTTTACTGAAACTAGAAGTGAAAATAACTTCGAATACAAATAGGAAGTCTATACCGTTAATTTCGGGAAGAGGCAATAGAGGAGGTTGAGAATTTACTGCTCTTCTTTGCAGCCCCCACTCATTGTTGGACACATTTAGGGTAGGAGAAACAACGCATTGATTGTTCTTTCTTTCTTTACCAGAGGCCCAGAACATACATACATATACCAGTGGTGCCCACCCCCCCTTATGTCCATGACGCACCCCCCAATTGTCTACCCGTAGGTGTTCTTCCATGAAAAAATCTTTTCGATTAAATTTTACACTCCCTCAAACATATTTATACAGATTTTTACCCCCCCCCCAAATATTTCAATGACGCATTTTGCGTCATAGCCCCCCCTTGTGGGCACCCCTGCATATACACATACACACAAGAAGAAAGAGAGAAAGTGAGAAACAATTGCTGTTATAAAACTCCAACCCCTCGGAATGTTCATTGAGGTCCGTGGCACCTTTCCGAAAAGAGAAATCTGTGGGGTCGCAAATGTGCATTCAGTATGTGCTGTACTTCAAAGGAAACAGTGAAGAAGATTTTTCTTTTTTTTCTTTCTTTCTTTTTTTTTTAAGAGAGAGGGAGAGAGAAAGATGAGCGTCAGCGTACGATGTGATTTGTTTACTATTTCGGTGACCTACGCGCTTCTCCAGTTTGTCACAAAAGGCAAAGATAATCCTGCTGACCAGTTTTCAGTTTATGGAAGGAGATACGGTGTTTTAAATTAGGGTTTTGGTTCCTGACCTCTCAGGCTAGAAAAACTTTATTTGAAGACACTTCTTCCTCTTCAAGGCGAATGGTCTGAAAATTTTCAGCTTTATCAAACGGGCTTTGGCGGCAATTATTTTTCTTTTCTTTTCTTTCTTTTTTTCTTTTCTTTCTTTTTTTCTTTTTCTTTCTTTTTTTTTTTATAGCAAATAGCGGTACTTGAGGAGTAGCGATGGGGCCTGTCGTTTCTTTCTGTTTAGGTCAGAGATGTCATTCACCTATAAAACGGCTGCTAAAAATATTGAAAACAGCAATAAAAGGACAACTCTCTCGTGTCATTTTTTGTCCTTTTGCTGTCACTGAGTCACAAGCTTCAAACACACTTGTATTTTGATTTTAGTATGTTTCAACTGGTTTTAAAGCTTTTAATTCAAAACGAACGTTTCTGTTGCTCTTTCCATTATCAGAAAATTCGCAGCATTTTTTTTTTAGGTAGGAAAAATGTAGGAAACATTATCCGCAACTTTATCCTCTATCCGCACAGAAAAGAGATATATATCCGCAAATACCCATTTTGATGCGGATATCCGCATCCGCGCAGACCTCTAACAATTGTGCATCTTCAGAAAACATATGTTTATTAAATTTATTGAGATGAGTAATTTTACAAATTGAAATCAACAGGTCACCTTAATCCGATCTATTCCCTTTCCTCATGCCTGCATTTAGAATTCTTTTTTAAATGAAAAACTGAAAAAAAAGATAGATTTTGGTTATCTATTGTTGTAATTGGATAGAATATGGCGGTTACTTTACATTTTTTTATGTATGATGTTAGGTACTACTGACACTTGGCATACATCTGTTTTTATAATCTGTGTCAGAAAGCAGTGTTAATTCTGAAAGGTAATTTTAATTTTCGTTTGTATTTATTTGATTATTTACTTACAGATTTATATTATTATAAATTGTTAATCGAGTACAACTATCTCATAATACAAAAGTAAAGAAAGAGAATCAGATAATTAATTTTGTATTTATTTTACATATTGTCAACATCATCTTCAAATTAGGGGAAATTTGCAATCGAGCCCCTCTTCTGTGGTATAACTCTTTGTGACGAACATTTATCATTGTAAAACGTATTTAATCACAAATTAGGCTTTGTATTACTATCAACGGTTTTTTACTCTATGATATTAGTGCAACATAAACATTATAGATAAACTAGTAATGGAACGCCGTGGGTATGGTGCTATCCTAGTTTACATATGCTCACATTTGTAAATTTGCGGAAGAAATATATGATGATCTTTTCAGAAGAGCAATGTATAATAATTACAATATATAGAAACCCGTGACGGCAAGTCTTTACTTTGACTCCAACTGTGACTTTAATCGGTTCTTATAGGTTTAGTAACATTGTGGCCCTTGTACTTATAGTATAATTCTTAACTTCGTATAGTAACATTGTGGCCCTTGTACTTATAGTATAATTCTTAACATCGTATAGTAACATTGTGGCCCTTGTACTTATAGTATAATTCTTAACAGAAGTCACAGTTGGAGTCAAAGTAAAAATTTGCCCCTGTGACGCATAATATTACAAAACGTAGTGCAATCTGTGCGCTTCTAACCATGTAATTCTACATAATGAAGCTATGATTAACTCAAGTTCTATCTGAAAACAATGTTGGTCGACCACAATGTTCTTTATTTCGGGTTAACTTTACAACGGTCGCTTCAACAGGTATACTCACTCAGAAACTAGAAATTACACTAATAATTTTATGAAAATTGATCAAAACTTACTTAACCTTAAGTTAACCCGTTCCTAACCCCTATCCTATTTATTTATATCTTACTCTACTCTACTATACTTTTTATAAAGGCCATACTTATCGATGCGCAGCTGGAGCATGTCTTAAAAAGTTTACCCTTAATTTGTTTTTACATGGGATAGTTGTTCTTAAGATGTACGGAAGAAACATGTAAAGTGTTCTTTGGTGATATCTTTTACGCATATACCTACCATCACTAATATATCTGCTCGCTATAGTCGCACTCCCTTTAGCTGGGTTCACCTGCTTCACCCCTGTACTGACTCGGTTAGATGTAATTCGTAATTTTTAGTGTCAATGTGGCACAAGTTGGTGGTGTTTTTCTTGTACTAGCTTTTACAGCAAATGTCTGGACGTATTTATACACGTAATCCCTCCTAAAGTCAGTCTGCACCGAGCGCACCCTGGAAAGCAACTCCTCCTATAAGATATCAGGTAGGGGGTATGTTTAATACAAGGGGTCCAGAAGCACGTAAAAAACACAAAATTTACAGGAGAAATGAGTGATGCAAGTACTTAGATGTAACATAACGTAACCAAATCTAACCTAACCTAACATAAACTAACGTAAGTTAACCTAAAGTAACCTAAACTAACGCTATATCAGTAGAAATAAGCGAAATTCTATCATTTTTTTTAAAGAAAATTATGCGGGACTCCTACACTAATATAACATATGAGACGGTCCCTTTCCGCTCATGTATAATTGTTTATATTAGTATGAGATCGTTGGGACCTGAGGACCCAAAATGGCGCCCTTCGAGTTCGATCCAAAGCCACATCAAGTGTTTGTTTATAGTCCTCGCTGTGCGCGAATGTGCTGCCACCAAGTGAGAAAAGCTAGAATAAAAACAAACAAATATCAAGTATTTTTTTAAGAAGAGAAAATTTAAAATTTCAAACTAGATTTATTCAAGTAAGTAGTTGTAATTTAAATATTTTTTACTTTAATCGTAATTATTTTACCACATTTAATAGGTGGATAAGCATGTTAAAATTTAAAAAAAAAAATCTCCCGGTAGGAAATCTACCAATTGAAAAATAAGGGGGGCGAAGTGAAGCTATCCTCGCCGGTAGGGGATAGCGTCCTTTTTTTACGCGTCATCATGAAGTGGTGAGAGCTTCTTAGCCAACTCAGGGAGAAATTTCTGACAAAATCCACTTAACCGCAGTGTAATATGTAAGTCAAACTTATTAGTGAAACCAAAACCGGTTGGTGGGAGAAAACCTGAAGGACAGCTATGGATTGAGTGTAATAATTCGATCAACTACGACAAAATTGACAACTCCCTCTTGCATGGTGAGGATGCACGTGCTTCACCCATAATGGATTAGTTTGCAGTGGATAAGGTTTGAACGTTAGTTTCCAGGATTACAAGGTAACATCAATGCTTTTTTTTTTTATTTATAATGCGGCTGGAGTAAATCTAGAAGATAAATTGTAAATCCGGAAGGGTCATGCGACTCGGAAGATTCCAGGCGTAGGGGAAGTGACTGCTGCCGTCTAAATTTAGTTTCGGACGAATTGGCTGATGTTTTATAAACCGTGACAAACCTTTGAAATTTGAACTATGAACTAAATTCTCAGTTTTCGAAAATTTATATTTTTTTATATATCAGATAAAAAGGGGGGAGCAAAGATAAATTAATATATACGCCTGCTTATTGTAAATTGTTTCTACAAGGATAAAAATAACATTATATGAGTTTCTTTAGAGTAATGGAATTTAGAAACATGATTGTTTAAAGTAAATCTTTCCGGTCAAGCATGGGTCCCCAGTCGCCTGGGTGATAGAATTCGTCCTTCCTCTCCCTTCATTTCCACTTCCACTTGTCTCTGTTGGAACTTCAAATATCGAAAATCTACGCTTAGCTCAGCACCTCTCCATATCAAATCTTCGTTCAAATCTCTTTCGTTTTGTGTGAATTTATTTTCTTTGTTTGTTAGTTATAGTAGTTAGGTTAGTTTTAGTATTGTTAACTATTGTGTACCAAAATCTGAAATTGGCTCTGTTGTTTGTGGTTAATAGGACTCTTCTAGTAAACTTTAAATATGGAATTATAAACCGAGGGTGATGTTTAGAACGTTCACTGCTTTCTCTCTCTATCCTGCTGGCATGTTGTTAACATAAATGCTTGTGATAATGGAATTACCTGAAGCTTGTCCGCTCGCCCTGTAACTTAAAGAAATTTTTGGCAGATACGATCAGTAGTTAAAAATTTGTGCTACACAAAAGTGACACTAGAGAAGTTGAGATTTAATGAGCCATGGGCAAAGAAATAGTTAAATATATGAAGAAAGTGTGTATTTAGAGACGTGTTGCGCCTGAGATAGACAGGTTGCCCGCTCGAAGGCAGATAATATTTTATTTCTTCAGTGCGTTTATGTAGGCCCGGCCATTCTCTATCTCCACCGCTGCCACTTTCATAGGGTGTTCAGCCATTAGTAAAGCTGTTGGGTGAAAATAGTATTCAGTTTGTGAACCGAGTTAATAAGTATGCCGTAAACCTTTTGTAATAGTTACTTTGTATTCCTGATGTATGTCAGCAGGCGAAAGAGATGTTACCACCCCCCCTTCCTTTCGAATGATGTAATAGTGCTTAAAAACGATTGTAAAATTTAATACTAATTTGTGACGAAATTGAATTCAGGCAACATAACAATTTATTTTTTTTTTTACCGATATAAACAGAACTTGTAATTTTGTACTATGTAATTCTAAATCTCCAAAATGCAAAAAAATGTACTTGCACTAAGAATCGGATTGACGAAACAGAGTTTATATTGTATGAAACTAACTATAACCTGAACTAAATTTTATTTGGAACTTAAGAGGTGCATTAAAATAAATGTTTTGTTCGCGTAGATATGGTTGTAAAGGCAAGTTTGGTGAAGACAAAATTTGGAATTAAGAACATAATTTGGGACTAAATTTTCAAACCTAATTATTTTTTTTTTTCCCACTTGCAATGTATTTCAGTCTTTTTCCTCTCCGTGCGGGAAGGAGAGCTCTGTCATTGTAGTTTTATTTTTTTTTTTTTTTCTTCTTTCTGTTCTAACAATAAATTTAGTTTGTACTGTCCGAAGTAGTCGTCATTGTGTTTATGAGATCTGAATATCCCTTAGTTATAAGCTGAATTAACAATATTGGCAAGTGGTCTTCAGAATGAAAGAATTAAACTTTATGGATATTATCAACGGTTACAGTGCTTCTCGCAGTGGTCTCAACAGGAGAAAAGATCCTGATTCAAAGTATAGTTTAATTTTATTTATTTATTTTTTTTTAAATCTTCCTTTCTTCATTATTGCAGATGTTATTTTATTTCTCTTTTATATTTTAACTTAAGTTCTTTTTCTCGTTGTGCAAATAGAATTTAAGTTACGGTTGGATAGCCTGGAGTACCTTCAGTACCCAGGAGAATATTCAACCTAGGCCAAATTCTGAGGAAAGGAAGAAAGCGAAATAAATCGTTACACATAAACTAAACTAACCTAACGTAACCTAACCTAAACTAACTTAAACTGACAAACCCTAACCTAAACTAACCGAATGTGAACAGAAATTACCAAAATTGTAACATCTTTTAGAGAAAAGAACTGGACCGCTTCTGCTAAACATAGGCCTCATGTAGTACTGGCAGTGCATTTGCTGCTAAAATAACTACATAAATAATGAAATCATGTATGTATACCTAAAATAGGATTGCAATCCATGAGGTGTTTATTAAAAATCAAGCAGCAAAAAGAGGATCATCAAAAATGGCTCTGATTAAGAATACCCCAGTATAACAATGAGAATTTTACGGCAAGGTTCTAGATTACTGGTTCCCTTCCCATTTGGCAGTAATAATGACAGAAAACAACGTGCCCGGTGGGGCTCTAACCCGCCTTCACTCGCTAACGCTCGCTCGGCAATACTGTGTAAATTCAATGCATAACCTTTATTATAGAAAGAAACCAACCCAGCTACTAACCTGCATGGGGGACCATTAATTTAGAACCTTCCCGAATTTTACACGCAAAATTTATCACTTCACAAGGAAAGACAAAGAACTCGACCATGCAAGAGGTATATCTATAACTGTAGTAATAAAGTAAGTAATGCAAACATAAGCCTTCTTAGCAAAAGTATTAGAAACCCTATAAAATCACGAACTATTTTATGGAATTTTTAAGGTATTTTAAGCCTCAGTTGCACGGTTGGATAGTAACTTATAGGCACATTTTGTGGTGCCAGGTAATTTTGTAGTAATGAAGATGATGAAAGTTTGTTGCAGGGTTGGCAAAAACCATGGTTTTTATTAAAAAAAACAAAAAAAACCGTTTTTTTTTCTGGTTTAAACCAGGTCTTTATGGTTTAAATAATTTGCTGTGTATATTCATATCATATATGGACAGAAGTAAGTTTGTTTCGCCTTGATGTTATTATGCAACAACCGGGTTATGCTGGAAGGGGTCACATAAGCTTAAAGCGGAATAAAAACCGCTTCTCGAGTTACATCCGAGAGAAATTGTCCTCCATTTGAACTCGGAACCAGGACTAATTGGCCACAAATACGATACGTCTGCCGACTCACTCACGAAGGAATCCTGATAAAAATACGTTGTACTGATCTTTACATGCTTCTTAATATAACTGTCAAGAGTCATTTCAAAAGGACAAAAAGATAAGAAGTTGCAAAAGTGAAACCATTATACAGAGTTACATATGGACAATTTCAAAGTACTACGGAGTACAGAAGAACTAATTTAGTTCTAGTTAGTTAACAACGACCTTTATTGGTCCAGATTAAAGAAATACGACGACTTAATTTGCTTATCAGTAAGAAAAGTGAATAAAGATACGAATTATTTGAGTCCACTTTAGCTCAGACTCATTTATACATAAATAGATACCAAAGACACTTCTCATTTCACTAAATGCCTCTCGTGGGGTCTGTATGACCCCCTCCCCCATACACACAAAGTACGGCATTTCGATGTATTTTATCAATAGTAAACACTGAAACGAAACAATATTTAGAATTTTTCTTCGATTGCAATTACATAACAATAATAACTACAGAAAATCACAAAATAAACATTTATAAACTTTTTTTAAAAAAAGTTGCTTTTGTAGTATAATCTTTCTGAGTAATGAATGGGGAATTTAGGTCTGAATATAATATGAATAATATACAGGAGTGAAACGTGATAACCCACAAATGTGTGTTCATCAAGATTTTACAAACACTTACACTTTTGCGAACATTTTTTGTTTTTTGGTTTAAACCAGCCAACCCTGGTTTGTTGTCAGGTAAATATGGAGATCTGTATATAGAGAAACCCCTCATGGGTAATTAAAAGAATAATTATATGATTGACATGGTTCAAGTGTAGATAATTGTCGGAAGGACAACAATTTCATACGAAATGTATTAAGGAAGAAATGTATTATGCAGAATTAATCAACGGTGTGCATTTGGAAGCTATTCTAATTGTTTTTAAATGTGCATATACAGTTTAGTTAATAACATTTTCTATTGTGAATCTACAACATCAGTGACTTCAAAAGACGCTCATGCTTATGTCTTCGTTGCCCTTATAGTTAACAGGGTTAGGTACACTCATGTGCAAAATTATTGTCGCATGTCTATAACTGTCTTCTTGTAAGAATACAACTTGATAATGATTTTGCAGGGTAGTTTTAATACTGATGCCATGTGTATAATCAGGAAATGTATATTTGTGGTAAATTTCATAGGAAAAGAATTATAAATACGAAAATTATAATGAGTAAAATATAATTTTGCTAAATGGACAAGAAAATTTTATTTTCGTTTATTGTTCTTATTTACTGCTCTTTTGACATTAAATTTGCCACATGGATGTCTTTGCCAATTATACACATACTAACATTATAAGAAGTACCGGGCGAATTCGTTATCAAATTATATTCCTAGAACAACATATTTATAGACATGCGACAATAATTTTGGACATGAGTGTACATACTCTTCCAGGTTTCGAAACAAAACTTAGGCAAGAGCTCATCGGTGGCTAAGCGGTTAGCGTATGCGCCTTTGGCGTGGGAGGCCCGGGTTCGATTCCCGGTGTGAGCTCATGTGGTTCGAATTCCGTGTTAATCAGTAGGTCCCGTCTCATATAGCTACTGAAGTGACGTTAAACTGAAAGTCAACTCAACTCAAAAGTTAGGCAACGTAGCGAAATGGAAATTCGCAGATAGGCTAAGTGTATTTAAGGTACAAAGAGAGGCATTAGTGTTGTATCAAAGGACCACACGACAAAAAAGAATATTAATTAGTTTCTCCCCCAAATTAGTAGGTTGTGATTATTGTTCGAAATTCAGTGTGAACGTATGGCATAAAAATTAGTACATAAAACACGAACCAACGAATGCTATCGAACCGAGTCCGGTCAGGAGTGCATCAAACCTTTGCCCCCTGTTTCTTTAGTTACTGGCAGGGTTGGCAATTGGTTTAAACCAGGTTTTTTTGGTTTAAACCAGGTTTTTATGGTTTAAATAATTTCCTTTATATATTCATATCATATATGGACAGAAATAAGTTTGTTTCGCCTTGATGTTATTATGCAACAACCGGGTTATGCTGGAAGGGGTCACATAAGCTTAAAGCGGAATAAAAACCGCTTCTCGAGTTACATCCGAGAGAAATTGTCCTCCATTTGAACTCGGAACCAGGACTAATTGGCCACAAATGCGATACGTCTGCCGACTCACTCACGAAGGAATCCTGATTAAAAAAATACGTTGTACTGATCTTTACATGCTTCTTAATATAACTGTCAAGAGTCATTTCAGAAGGACAAAAAGATAAACAGTTGCACAAGTGAAACCATTACACAGAATTACATATGAACAATTTCAAAGTACTACGGAGTACAGAAGAACTAATTTAGTTCAAGTTAGTTAACAACGACTTTTATTGGTCCAAATTAAAGAAATACACCGACTTAATCTGCATATCAATAAGAAAAGTGAATAAAAATACGAATTATTTGAGTCCACTTTGACTCAGACTCATTTATACATAAATAGATACCAAAGATACTTATTTCACTAAATGCCTCTCGTAGGGTCTGTATGACCCCCCCCCCACACACACACACAAAGTACGGCATTTTCGATGTATTTTATCAATAGTAAACACTGAAACGAAACAATATTTAGAATTTTTCTTCGATTGCAATTACATAACAATAATAACAACTACAAAAAATCACAAAATAAACATTTATAAACTTATAAAAAAAAAAGTTGCTTTTGTAGTATAATCTTTTTGAGTAATGAATGGGGAATTTAGGTCTGAATATAATACGAATAATATACGGGAGTGAAACGTGATAACCCACAAATGTGTGTTCATCAAGATTTTACAAACACTTACACTTTTACGAACATTTTTTTGTTTTTTGGTTTAAACCAGCCAACCCTGGTTACTGGTGCAGCTCAAGAAGAATAAATACGTAAGATACGAATATAACTACAGTCGACACCATGAGAGGCAAGCCCATAACACAAACAGGACACTTCTGCAAATAGATGCCAAAGACATTGAACTTAACGGAAACCCAGAACAGAATGTGTATTTATTACAGGATCAGGGTGTCTATCGGTCACGAAAGTCACGAAATTTAGCTTTTGGTCCTTTTTTTTTTGTTTTTCTTTTCTTCTTTTTTTTTTTTTTTATCTGTGCAAATATAAGTAGAGATTGGAAAATTTTGTTCTATAAACCGTAAAAATTCACCGCCAAAAATGGCTATGGTCGACTTTAGACGCTACCAAGTTGCAAATGAAGCACGCTTCTATCACATGCATGAAAATTCGGCCTAGTTCGCTCTTGATTGTCCTTCAGATGGCATCATTGAGCAGTGGCGATACAAATCGCCGAGACCACCTACGCTTCTAACGAGTTTATTGAATTGTGAGAAGACACCAAGTGTTTATCGCTCCAGGGAGCAGCTTTGAAAGTAGAGTAGCTTTTGAATGTTACGAAATTTTATGCTTTTGTAAAGAAAAGGTCATGAAAAAGTTACGAAATTTCATTTTGGAATTTTAGTAGATCTTGATTTAGGAAGCTACGGACTCAGTGCAATTATTTAACTCGAAAGTAACCAGGACTAGCGCATATTTGGTCTCTTCCCATCATAAAAAGAAGAGCATAAGAGAGAGAGAGAAAAAAAAAGAAAGTCAAAGACAGAACAAGAAGCAAGCAAAGTCCAAAGCAAAGTCTTTCTAGTGATGCACAATTATTCTTAAACTTAAATCAGTTGGTTAATTAATAATTAACTATTTGAGTGAAAAGAAAGCAAGAAAAGAAAACGAGAAACCAGAAAGCTGTAAACAAGTGCAAGGTCGCGGACAATTTCGGATAGGTGAAATTACAGTGTTGCATCATATGTTGTCACACCTTGCTAGCGATACCCGTTAACGGGAACGAAAGGTGTAGGCGCAAGAAGGCGGGAGTAACATCCACTCTCTGAAAGCTGAGTGGATCAGCTCAATTGTTTTATATAGTCAGTCGGCTGAAAAGCCGCGCTGTGAGGTGCGATTACTGAACGATCGTACCGTCAGTCTGAATTCTTTTCGCAGAGAACACCACGACAGCAAATTGGTCTCCGGTAAGAACCATGTAGGTTTACCGTAAACAGCAGTGTATAAAGTATTGTCTTATGATAATTGACCGCTGTTTAGTTATGGATGATTAATGGAAGTGAATGATTATGGGGAAATTGGTTTAAACGATATTGTGGGAAGAAATTGAAGAAACTCGAGAAAACTTGCGGACACTCTGTCGTCTATCACAAACTACTGGATTTTCGATGGCCTAAAATCGAATCAGGGACTTGTTGCACCACTCGCAAGTTCTTTACGATAGGATATTCGTTGAAAATTGTGTAGTTTTTAGTTTCTCTCAAGTATTGTATCAATATTTCGTATGCGTCAGTGTCGAACCTCAAAGCAGAAATTTTTTTAACTTTCTGGGAGGACTTACGAAAAATACAAAAAGCTTTCTGCAAGGATTTTTATTTATGGCAGATATACAGGGAACTTAGAGGGCTGTGTAATAACTGAATAACTAACAAATCAAGAAATTTACATATATATTTACTCAAAAAGAATTATAGAGTGGGGGGTGGGGGGTATCCCAACTCGCGCCGTGTGGACTTTGTGGTGGACAAACTGTGCTCGTGGGTTTTCTCGCGGTTCTCCCGTTTCCTCACACTTGCATTTCACCATTTCATTCATTTTTTATCATCACCGTCTCCTTTAAATTAACCGGCATAAACGTGGGACGTAAAACTTAAAGATTTCACTTCATTTAAAGATTTCAAAAAGAATTACAGGCACGTCTTTTTGTGTTTTTTAATCTTAAAAGATAACGATGAATTGTTTAACTTTCCTTGAATCCTTCTTACAACTGAATATGACCTGTTTAGACATTAATTTATATCCACAAATGGGCTTGAAGTTGTAATATTGATTACCACATTTCTTACATAATGCGATTTTAAAAAATCCTGTTTCCCTTGTAACCAGCAGATTGTCCATTTATCTGAATAGAAGCGAACATATTAGTTGTGGCAATCTCGTCAAACGAAAAATCACTGGCTGCAGGGCGGTTAGTCATAATACTGCTAATTAGAGACCCTCAGCTTTCACAAATCGTCCTGAGGTAGCCATTCTCTAGGTATCAGAATCACGTTATAACCTCCACGGCAGCTCTACCAAGCAATGCGCAATGGCTCAGCAAGCATCCCGCCATCGGACACCTGTCTGCTAGGGTCTCAGTTTAGCTGCGCGTACTGTAGCGCTGATGTTGGCGACTACGTACCACTTCTCTTCTCTTTTGCTCCTCTCAAGTTTATCCTATAGGAGTCATAATAGTCATAGATATTATGACTATTAAACATTGAACTGTTCTGAATCGTGTTTTATTTGTGGAGAACAAAATCTTTTTGCAATCGTAATCTTTATTTATAGAGTAGACAATCTTTCTGAGGCAGTAATTTTCGTCTAGAGGTAGCCAATCATTTTGCAGCTTACATTTTCTTTCTGTGACCTTGTCGCACTGTCGCCTGTTGTTCTGCTTTAGGGGTGATGCTGGAAATAAACTTATTTAATTCAGTAAGATATTATTTGCAATAAATGAGTGCAACACGCTTGAATAAATTTAAAAGCAATACTTAAAAAAAGGGTTGTGGAACCATGACAGTTTCTAATGTAAAGTTAAACTTATTATTTTTTTTTTTTTAATTTTTTTTATTTCCTAACTTGACCGACACAAGCGTGCATGGAATGTGTTTTCCAGAGTTGAGTAATTAGATTAATCTGTGACTGAATTCAGGTTCTGAAATAAACGACCAGTGCTGGTATAAAAGAAACGAGTAACATAAATTCTGGTTCTAATTGAAAATGAATTATGTCTTCATTCAATAGCCTTTTACTAATTTTTTGGAACTCTTTTGCAGGTGCATTACAAGTGATTGAAGAAGCATGTCGGATAGTGAAGCTAGCAATTACTCGGACAATGAAAGTGAAGACAAAAGCTTCAAAGGAAATGATAGCGAAGTAAGTGGATTTGTTGAGTTGCGCAAAAGTATACTGTTTTTAATATTGTCCGAAATACATAATTGTAATATCATAAGCAGATCAACGCAAAAACATAAAAAAAAATTTAGACATGTTGCTACCCTGAACATGATTTTGGTTATGTAAGTCCGCGCCTCTATTGCTTTGGAATGCGATTGCGAATTAAGTTGCAATGCCTCTTTCAAAGCTTCAATGTGAAATATTTTTGCTTGAATATATTAATGTTCGTGTATTAATTAAATCTTCATATTTTAAAAACAAAATAAAGAAAATTATACATACCTTCCACTCCAAGTTCCTTGCTTATATCTGCCCATAATTTGCTCACATGTAGTTTGTGGTAATCTGGATGAGCTTGGTTCCACAATGGAACTTTATCAAAAACACAATTTACTAAAGCATCAACATCTATTTCCATCCTTATATTTATTTTATTTATTTATCTATTTATTTATTTATTTATTTATTTATTTATTTATTTATTTTATCTCCGCACTTTGCAACGTCGTCTGCTTTCACACAAAACAAACTTCATTCTCTCACGTAGCGCTCAATTCCTCTGCAGACGACTCTCCATTCGGACGAACAATCCCAGCAGGTTGGGATCGTTCACATTCGCATCTTTTCGTCGGTTTTCGCAATTCGCAGGTGGGAACTAGTCGAGGCACTCCAATTTATTTACACGTGCTGGGAAATTCGTAATCGCATTCGGAAGCAATGGAGATGCGACCTAAGGGTCCAGATAAAACTAGTTTTTAAAAGCAAAAGAAAGTATTATTCTTGGAAAACATAACAGACTAACAATTAACTATTAAAAGTCTAATTAATGTATCCAAGAATGAAATTTATTTTTATTTTCAGCGACAATAAAAAGCCAGGTTCTTTTTAATCCTCGGGATGCCAACATTGGGTCATTGTTTACCCATGTTTATATATATATGCAACAAATGAGTTGTTCTCCAAATAGAGGCAACATCACTACAAGTCATAATAGTTTAGATAGCATTACACGCTTACTTCTACTGACTCATGGCAAGTTGGTGCGGCTTTGTAATTTGTTACAGCAAAGTACAGGGATCAGAAATGACCAATCTTGACATTTCGAGATTGAAGAGTAAAAAATTTTCTTAACCTATTCCCAAGTTTCAGACTCAAGAATTTAAAGATATAAGTGCAGTTCCGTGAGGAGCAGGGCAACAATTGAAAAAGGATACAGTATCTGAAGTTTAAAGGTTTCATGGTCAGTGCAAATGTGAATTACTTCAATTCATCGTTTGCTTCAGCTAATGTTATTTAGTGTTAATGTTCAGTATGTATCGGTGCAGCTTATGTTGAGTTACTGCGTAATTACCATGTACGGAGGATGTAGGCTACTGCATGAATCAAGCTTTACTCTATCGATCGTTTTGATGACGCTCTTTCCAATTTGCAGCTCGTGCTTAATTCCAACCCAGGACATTCATCAGTTCATAACGTATATTATCACAATAGTCAATTATCTGAAAGGTCTTTCCAGATCTTCTGTTCCATTAACTAACTGACAACAATATACATCACGTTTATCTTATACTTAACTCATCACTGTCGACACGACAGAATTTGTGCTGCTTCGCAAAACACCTTCCGCCTTCAATTGAATCCCATACTCAGCACTCAAGAGAAGCTTTTCCGCGTTTGCATTCTAAAAGAATGTGTCTTGCAGAAGAGAATAGTGAGCAGGGTGTCTATCGGTCACGAAAAAGTCATGAAATCAGAAAATGGTCATGGAAGTCACGAAATTTTGCCTTTGGGTCACGATTTTTTTGAACTGTTCAAATGTAAGTACAGATTGTAAAATTTCGTTGTATAAAACGCCAAAATTCACCACCAAAAATGTCTATACTCGGCTTTAGACGCTACCAAATCGCAAGCAAAGTAAGTTTCTATCGCATGGATGAAAATTCGGCCTAATTCGCACCCAAATTCGCTCTTGAAAATATTAGAAAATTTTATGGTTTCGTAAAGAAAAGGTCACGAAAAAGTCACGAAATTTCATTTTGGGATTTTAGTAGACACCCTGTTGAGGCTTACGTAGAAATAAAAATTAATCAACCTTCACATTAAGAGACTGGTTGCTCACCTCTCACTTAAGACGTAAACCAATTTCTGATTTAAAATGTTGATCTCTCTCACTTTCCTCGCTCCGAATTGCAAAGTTGATAACAGCTTCCTCTGTTTTACTCTGTCACCACTTTTGTTGTTTCATATAGTAGTGCCACACTTAATGATAGAAAAGTTGACTTGAGTTGATTTTAACGTCCCTTTCAGCAGCGAGGCTATGTAAGACGGGGCCAAGTCATTAACGTGGAATCCGAACCACATGTACACTAACCACTTAGCCACGAAGGAGCTCTATTAATGGCTAGAGGATTAAGTGTCAAAACAACAAACTCATCACAACACCTGAGGCTGAGGAAATAACATAGCACTTCAGAGGAAAGTGTAAATATTTATTTTTTCAGAAAGATACATTCGTCTTTTCATGGAGAATTAATATGTATTGCTATTTCTTGCAAATGACATTCCGTAAGTGTCCATTGAAAAGCGCTGGCGGAAGTACAATTCCTTCTTGACAGTGTACGCGTATATAGAGTAAATCTGAATTCTCGAGGAAGCACTATTATATAGTGAAATACTATAGCACAAAACTCTTGGTTAAAACTGTATAAGTAACTCTGCTGAAGTTGGGTGTTATGATTAATGATATTTTATTTTATGTTGCTGTCATGAATCTGAAGTAACCAACATTGATGTATTTGTTGTTTGTAGGCTGATGACAAATCGGATGCAGGAGACGATAAGTCTGACGCCGATGATCGTTCAGACGCGGGTTCAGACGCCGGAGACAACCGTTCCGATGCGGGCTCGGACGTTGGGGATAACCGCTCTGATGCTGGCTCGGACGCTGGGGACAACCGCTCGGATGCAGGCTCGGAGGCTGGAGACAACCGCTCGGAAGATGAAAAATCAATAGCGGATGATGAGGCAGAGGAAGCGGCGCCAGGTGATGAGGACGAGGCCCAGGAGGACGAAGAGGAACCTGAGGGGGAAGATCTAGGCTCTGAAGATGTAAGTGTTACTATATTTTTGGCCAGGGGTTTAAAGATTAAAGTATGCATTTTCTCTTACAGACTTGTATATTAGTGTATAATTGATTAAAATAAAATACTACGTGTTCATAAAAATACTAATCACAGTTTAAAGTGGTATTACGTCACTTTGGATAATCGTATGTAAATGAAATTGGTGACATTTCAAAGAAAAACTCAGAATTTTTTTACTATACCTCAAAGACATTGAATGTCGGCCCCACGAGCGGCAATACAGACATCAAGACGATATTTCCATTCACGCCACACGCGCTCCAACATATCTAATGAAATGGACTGGATGGCAACACTGATACGAATTTGCACTTCTTGCAGGTTTTGAGGCAGTGGTGATACATAGACACAATCCTTTACGTAACCTCATAAAAATATGTTACAGATCGTCAAATCAGGCGACCTCGGTGGCCATTTGTTCCACAATTCCGGCATTAATAGATGGTCTCCCTGAATGTTCTTTCCTTTGCTGACATGCAGCCACGACCCACAAAATCACGGTACCGCTTCAAAATTGACGTGTGGAGCCTGATGCCTGAAAGCATACTGAACCTGCACCAGACTCTGCGTATTGTGATATTCCAAAACACACCAACTTCTTTCTTGTGGGGTTGCCATAACTCTTTAAAACTTATTCTTTAATAACAAAAGAACACAACAAAAGGAAATAAATTTGCGTTAGCACATTAAGGCATAACAACACAAACAAAAGCTTCCCAGGTGACTTTCAACAGAAACAGCAACTACCTGCTAAATATCCAACAATGAACCCATATCGTCTAATCACAAAGTAAATATGAGTAAATTTAGTTGTTCTGTGTTTGATCCCATCTATTATTGACGTTGTTGTTCATTGTCAATTGTTGACATGCATAAATATAATTGAGTTTTTCTTTCAAATGTGAGGTATTTCATTTAAATACAATTATCCAAAGCGACATAATAATACGATTTAAAGTATGATAGTATTTTTATGGACACCTTCGTACGTGTTCTTTTCTTCACGATATTTTAAGGATAATTGATTCGAAGGAAACAGAGCTTCTTCTGTATTAATCTTTTATTTATTTTCCCCAACCTCGTTGTCCAGTTTCGTCTTTTACGGTTTTCTTATATTCCTTAGCTGGTCTTTCTTTTAAATTCCTATAAAATGTCTATTAAATGTCTGCAGAAATTATATCAAGAAGCTAATAAATATGATTAATGTTTTGAGGAATAAATTCCACTATTCACAACCTATTTGTTACGTGTTCATTTATTTCAATGTTTCCAGTTCCTAAGTCTAAGAATAGAACTTATTTTTTCGACACCTTAAATAGAATAAGTTGCATTTAGGAATTAGCAACACTAAAAGAAATAGATGTGTATCAAAAGAAGTTGTATGCAATGAAAGTTTTTGCAGACATTTTATAGGAAATTGAAAGAAAAACCCGTTAAGGTATGTAGGGAAACCGTAACACAGGAAGTTGGTCGGAGGGATGTGGAAAAAAAAAAAAAACATAGTAGAAGCCCTCAGTTTTCTTCAAATCATCAACTCTTGATAAAAGTAATAGTCAAGAGCTAGTGCAATATCGGGACAATAAGAAAACAACATGTGTCAGGGTAAATATTTTACAGTAAAACCTGTCTTTAGCGAAACCGAACAGGACTAGCAAAAAGGTTAGTTAAGATAGGTTGCTGGTTAACGAAGGTAGACCTATGATGAAAAAAAAAAAAAAAAGCATATACGTATCTTCGTCAATTTCCAATATTTAGTTCTACTATGAATTAATACACGCAAAACTTAAAATGAACAGGAAAATACTGTACACACGTTAACTTATTTTTTCCAATAGTCAACGAAGGAGAGTTTTCTATAGACATTGATACTTGTCTGCTCAAATTGACACAATGACTTTAGCCTAAGAAACCGCACTAAGCATATCAGTGTCATTTGGACGTAAGACAAATGTAGTTCCTTTAAACTTTTGACAGAATTTTGATAAGTCTTTAGTTTACACTCTTCCTCTAACTCAGTGCCAATTCCTCTTCTTCCACTTCCTCTTCTTTCAGACTTGTATAATTCTTAATTAAAGCATGTATATCCATTGTATCTACTTCGATCTGCACATCACAGTGTGTTTTGCTAAAAAATATATCTAACCTCTTATAAGATACGTAAATACTTTCTAAATGTTGCATTCCGAAACTTGAAATTTTCCGTTAACTCCTTCCACTACGATTTATTATCTGAATTTCCTGGCCCTTCTTCCGTTCCATCAAATTTCTTGAAGTGTAAGGTATAAAAGTGTATTATAGATGGTTTATCATTATATAACTCTAAAAACATCAATATAGTAACCGTACGTGATCCTACAATAGTTTAAATTTTATGACGAGTGTAGCTCGTCATTGTGTGATTTGGCAGCGGGAGGTCATGACGAGCTAGACTCATCATTTCAGTGCAAGGGGTTAATAGGCTTATTTTCAGTTCCGTTAAATTCATGAAGGGAATTTAACATGATTTTCGTCAGTAAATTCATGGAACCGTGAAATATTTCCGTTTAACGCAAGTTTCCGTTTAATAAAGGGTCAGTTCAAAATAGTTTTTACTGTATTTTATTTTATTGTACATAGCGGTTTGTTTTGACAGCATCATTGAAAGAACACTGAACGAATGTTATATATTTTTTCTTGATAACATGTCAGGTCTCATATGTTCTTTATTATTTTACTTTGGTCATCGAATTAATATCACATGAGACAATTGCCAAACAAAATGTTCAGTCATTGTTGCCCTCAGAAAAATGATAGAACCAGCTATTGTCGCAGGAAGTTTTCAAGGCGAGAGAGAGAGAGAGAGAGTGTATGTACAGAGAGTAAGATTCCTTTAAGTTGACTACAGTTTCCGGATGGGATTTCTTACTAACCTTAGCTAAGAAAGTGTTACACCTTTGAAATAACTGTTCAGGTATTGATGACAACTGGCATCAATCAATGAAAAGGCGGTATCTAATTTTACGTAATGCAATCTTGAATTTGTGTAAGAGCAATGTAGTTTAAGGTGTATTATTTTCAGACTTCTTATTGAGTTTGTCAAGTTGTATCAAGGGATCAAACTCATTTATATAGCTTTCATGTTAATGTTTCCGTTAAAAAAAAGTTTTATGTATACTACGAGGAGTTTGTCCATATGTTCTGTACAGTATATACTAAATAAAATATATCTATAAATAAAATTGAAAGCAACTACTGGACCGCTGCACCAATTTAGAGGATTTTTGCTATGTGAGTAAATCATGACCTAACTTATGATTTATCGTGTTACTTCGATGGAAATACCTATCCTAAAGGAAAAGCGGGGCGGTGAAAACGGATGGAAAAAGTTTAGCACCTTACGATCCTGTCAGGTTAGAAAGATGAAACTTAGTATAAAAACTCACCATTGAAAATAGAGTATTTGTGTCCCAGTGTTTTGAACAGTTCCCATTTTAACGAAAGAAGGGAGCATGTATATATGTATGTACGTTTGTTCCAGCATAACTTTGGAAAGCCTGTATCAATTTCAATCAAACTTAGTACACACATAATTTGCAAGCTTCCGATGCCATTTAAGTCCAAGTTTTGCTCCCATTATCACTCCTCGAAGGGGTGACGTAAAAATAATCGAAAAAGACAAATAGTATCGAACCAGTAGTTTTCTGGGTCGCTAAGCTGAATGGTGACTGTCTCAGTGACATTGTCCTTTTCGTCGAGGGGCTAAGACACCCCTAGTACCCCTAGGTGTGACGGTAAGAAGGATCAGACATGTAAAAAAAAAAATCAAAAAGGAAATATATTAGTGTTGAATCCATAGTTTTCAGGGTCATTGGGATGAATAGTGACACTCCAGATACGCCTCGTCAGTATGCAGGATGGAAAGAGATCGGTCGAGATTAGATTTGAATCGAGCTCCCTCGTGGCTAAGTCTTTGGAGACCGACCCGAGTTTTTCATAGTTTTCGTGGTGCTAAGCTGATTGGTAACAGTTCCCATGACATTTAAGCCCAAGTTTAAGCAACAAAGGTATGTCAGCAAAGCCCTCAGCGTTGTTCTTCGTTAATTATTTCACTCGTTTCTTTGTTTTCTAATTGCATAAACTTTATTCAAGGTGGTAACAGATTTTGGAGACCAGGAAAAATGAGGGAATTTGAGAAGACAGGGAATTCTTCTAAGAATCAGATAATTTGGATTTGCTAAAATTGAGATTTTAAAATCATTTGAAATGAAAATTTTAAGATGATTTCAGCTTTGGTTGAGTGCGTGTTTTTTAATTGACAGCTTCGAACTTAGAAACTTACCTGTGTATTCCGAAGAGATGTAATGTAACAGACTTATGTTCTGTGGTTATACGCATTACCTTTCACTTTCTATTGTGCAGTGGAATGTCAGATATCATATTCGTGAATTATCCACAAAATACAGTCGGATCAGCGGTCCATGAGAAATTTATTTTTGACGCACACACAATTCCAACTTTTTTTTCTTTTTTGTTCACCTAATTTCGATTTTATCGAAATGTTCTGTTCTGTATAACTTACGACACAAATTAAAAGATTTTTGGCTTCTGTGTTTTTATTGTAATGTATTTTAATTCGGAAAAAGGTTTATTTCGGAAGTTCTTATGAGTTTACAAAAATACCTGATAAAGTTCCACATCAGATTGTACGTTGGGTCAATACTCAATAGATAGCCAGACTAATTTCATCGGGTTCTTGGGATATCCTTTCTACTTTGGGCTTATAATTCAATATTCATTCTTATGCATTTTTAGGTACATGCTAATCATTTTCCATCAATAATTATACATTTCTAATGATTTAATTACGATGATTTATCTGACTATGTTTATTCTTATTTTTAAATTATTCTAACATTGAAAACGATGCAGTAATTTGCGAATAAAATTTGTGGTACATGACCCTAAATAAACTTTCAGTTTTTCTTTTTTCTGCTTTTAGTCATATAGTACCAATACGGAATGTTCAAAGCTTTATAGAACAAGATTTTTTCAGATAAAACTAATAATAATAATAATATAATATAATATAATATAATATAATAATAATTGGTTCGTTGCCTGTTTTTCATGTGTCCATTGTCATTACTTGGGTCTTCCACGTTTGTTTCCTGTAGTTGTGATCTCTGTTATAGTATTAGCAGCAGATGCTTTCAATTCCAACAAGGGCATCACTCTTTAGCAACACTTTTATATAAACACCACGCATTAATTATTGGTATATTGTTAAAGTGGAAGAAAATGCGCAGATAAAACTTCTTACTTTTGAAAGCATTGGGATAATGAGCTACTATTCTATCCGTGATATCAACACCCATATATTGATTGTATCTCCCAACAATACGAGGTCATTCAATTTCTATATAAGCATGATTATTTTTGTCCCATCGTTTTGCTATATCCACAGGATCACTCGCAAATGTCGGTACAAGTCACCTCTCAGCTCCCTGTAAACGATTCACCCTTATAGTAGAATGAAGAGATTGGTAGAATCCTTTCTCAAGGTCTGTGGTGAGGGTGTAGGTTGATGTTCAACACTGTTGGAGCCAGCCTGGGATATTACTACCTTTGAAGTTCCAAGTTGATCACTACTTGCTATGAAAGAATCCACTCTTTCACTTACGGTATATCATTGTAGGCAGGGTAAAAAAATCATGATTTAAAAAAAAAAAAAAAAAAAAAAAAAAAAAATTGCTGATTTTTTTTTATTTAAATTGATTTTTTTGATTTAGATCAAATCTTTCTTCTCACGTAATACAAGTCACGAACTGAAGATAAAACATTAGGAATTAATATTAAATATTAATTATGCCATTTATGTGAAAGTATTGGGCTTGAATTTTGAATTGATTGCCAGTCGTTAACTTATTTTAATCCCAAAATAGAGGTGCAAGGGTTCGACAAAAAAGTTTATTTTTGGGGGGGGGGGGGGGACTCGGTTTTTTCTGCTTCGCTTGGGAAATTTTGGGCTTTTTTCCAAATTCCGCTTTAAATTGATAAAGGAGGTTTTGTTAAGCTTCTCTACAATACAAAAACTCATTTAAGTAGTAGTGGATGAAGATAATAATACATAACCTCGAAAATAAACAAATTTCGAAAACATATTTCAAACAGTTTTAACTCTTAACACATTTTTATTATGAATTCCAAAAAATTAGTACATATATATAATAAGTTGCAGTTAAGCTTTAACTTTCATATGCATTATAAGCAATTTTTTTTATTGTGAATTAAAAATACAAAAACAAGGAAAAAGTGTTACAAGACATACAGAATTTATTGTACTATGTGTGTGAGTTCAAACAAATAACACATCGGGAAGATAATATATTTATTGAACAATCGCAGCACAAAACAAATTTAAGTTTCGACACCGTAGCCTTCTCAAAAATAACATGTTCTTCTCTTTGTTCATTACGTATATCAAGTGGCTCAAGTGGTACAACGTTGCCTTCGCATTCGGGAGGTCATGGGTTCCATTCCCGCTGCCCACCATCCTGACTGGGGTTTTCCAGTGTTTCCTTCAGTACTACCAGGCAAATTCCGGGATGGTACCTACTAAAACAGGCCCTGGCCGAACCTTCCCAAATCCTTTCCATGTTGTTAGATATCCAGTATAAAATAGCCTCTGAGCTGCATCTGGTGATTGTTAAATAAATAAATAAATATCATTCCTTTGTCAATCAGTTATAGCCTATAAGTTTATTATGTCTGACTTCCGAGACTTTCATAAACATTCGTACTAGAGTAACAATGAAAAACAATCATTGTTTTATTACAATTCAACGTATTACTTTAAAAGACTGAAAAAAATGCAATCTTTGTATGGGACGCTAAAAAATCATCTAATTTGTTAATGCACCTCTTGCTTCCTCCTTTGCTGTCCCTACAAGAACTTGTTTGAAATGGAACAGAAATGTTGAAAATGTATTTTCTATTCATTTATTACGTAGGTAATAATCTGTTACCACCTATCAGGTGCTTCGGACCTGCAAAATCGGTAAAGTCCCAAATTCTGTAATGCACAAACTGTTCCTTAAGCTTGTTTAGAGTCAGAAAAGTACTGAATTTTCTGTTCATGGATCATATGCGTAATACCGTTCATCTGAGCGTTTGGTTTTTAAGGCTCTGGAATATATAACCACCATCACGGTTTACCCAGTCCTGAAGGTTTCTGAATTTTTAACAAGAATTCAACATGTCATTACGGAACTTTCCCTTTTTTTTTAAAAAAAAAGAGAAAAAGAAAGAAAAAAATACGAAATACATTTAAGTCAAGCACAACAAACATGAGTGAGTGGTTAGCTTTTCCGCTTCTATTGGGAAATCCGGGATTCAGTCCCGCATTCGACCATTTCAACAAAAGTTCTTAATTCCATCTGTGAATGTAGAGATAGTGCGTGTACTGTGATTCCTGGTTGATTTTATTTCTTATGTTTTACATTGTTGTTATTACTAATTACCAGCAATGACGGATTTGCGAAAGGGGTTAGGGTGGGGTGTCTTTCGGACTGAAGCCTGTTCTCCGAAATTACGGAATTTCTAAAATACGAAATTTTAGTTATGTCTTTACTCATAAACTTCAAGCTCCACTCAGATGAAAATCACGCATTTAAAAAAAAAAAAAAAAAAAAAAAACTAACCATCAATAAGAAAAAAACCCTTCCAAAACACTTTTCTAAATCCATACTGATTATTTGTATAAATGGTATTCCAGGTTGCATCCGGAAGTATATTGCTACATCATTACACAACTACAATATAACAGAAATGTGGAAGTATGCTCTGACGGATATATTGAAAGACATAAGTTTAACTATGTGCTAGAAACTAGAGTACTAAGCTCTAAGAAATGAAACACGAATAACTAAAAATGAAAAGATCTAAAGAGGAAAAAATGTCGATAACTCAGAAGTTAAAATAAAGTTATATAGCCTCTAAAATTGCTCTCAAATACTACGTACTTAATATTTAATTCATAAAACATGTGCTCCATCCATCCTGATGGTGAATTCTAGAGGGAAATATGGCATTTAGGTCACGAAATCTTATTTAACTATAGAGTATACTATAAGAAAGCTATTTAGATGGAAAAATCATGAAAATGAAAAAAGCCAAAACTTCCATTTTTTCCCTAAAAAGCCGGCTTTTTATGTTAAAAATAACATCAATTCAAAAAAGCTGGCTATTTTGCATCTCTGATCCCAAACAATGTTTCTTAAGGACTAAGGAAAAAGTACGGCGATGTTTATCAACATGATACTTTTTTTTTTTTTTCACGAAAGTTACATATAAAATACGCAAATTTCGCCTAAAGTTATAAAATTAAAAAGTTTTAGAGAGGGAATCGAGCCCCTTTATAAATACGCCCCTTTTATCTGGGAACAAACAGACACGCACACAAAAGAATTTTCGTCTTAAATGTCCATGGTGATTTTCTCGTTGGAATAGTTAACGATTTAAAAACTTATGTTACGAAGATAAATAAGAAAGCAGAATTCCTCCGTTACCTGTTCAAAACGGAATTTTCCCTAATCATCCTCTGTATGAAACATTCGTTTTCATACTGTGCTGTATATACATTTGCATCTTACTGTATTATGATTATCTTCCATAATTGAAATAACACACCAGAGACTGGATTTTACTTATTTACACTTTAAATTAATTTATTTGGGAATTTGATTTAAATCAACGATTTTAATTTTAAAAAATCAAGTGATTTAAATCTCGATTTAAATCGTGATTTAAATCAGTCCACCATGATTGTAGGTATCATCATCCAAATGGTCCATCAGAGTTCCAGATTCACTCACTTCTTCACTTGCAATCAAATCCAAATCAGAGCTATTAGGATCGTCAACACAATTTAGAATTTTTAGATTATCTTTCTTTCCTAACTTTCTACCTTCTGAACATTTTGCAACAACAAAAAAATCCAGAGAAACTAATGACTGAACGTATATCAGCGTCTTTTCACACAATTGTATTCACTGTATGTGGGTAGGGGGGCGCGATGGCTCAGTGGTGGAGCGTTCACCTCCGGTGCTTGGGGTCCCTGGGTCGATCCCAGCTCGCGCCGTGTGGTGGACAAACACCATGCTCGTGGGTTTTCTCGGGGTTCTCCCGTTTTCTCCCACTTTCTTCATTCCACCATTTCACTCATCTCCCATCATCACCGTCTCCTTTAGCCTAACCGGCATAACCGTGGGACGTAAAACTTAAAGATTTCATTTTCACTGTATGTGGGACAAGATAGATTTCCCTAATGCGCTTTGTACACAAATGTGTACGTTTCAAAACACCCTGGTTGCAACGCACGTAGACACGATATTGGATACACAACAGTTTAAACTAGAATAAAACACTGTATTCGATGTTAGTAAAAGTTCTAGCCAGAAAAAAACTGCCAACAACAATCACTAGAAGAAGAAGAATAAGCAACTTTTATAAAGAAACTCTATGTTGCATCCTCTCATGGTCTATGCACCCTTCTCTGTAACAGCAAATCTAAGGCATACTGAAAATAAAACAAGTGCAGGCAGAAAATACAATGCTAAAGGCAACAATCGTGAAAGTTGAGCAAATGACCGTTAAAATAGCATTCAAATTAATGACAACATATGTGTCAAGCTTCCTGAAGAGGTTAAAAAAATCATTGCAGTAGGTGCTGGAATTTTGCTGATTGTTATACTGAATATACTAGAAATATACTGGAATGTTTGAAATTGAAACTCAGTAGACACCTTGTGTATGTTAAAACTGTTTTGCTTATTACAAACTAAATACAACTATTATTTAAAAAGTAGTTTACAGGATTCCAAGACAACATGATACGTAATCAAGTGCAGTTGTGTTCCTCTAGTCGCTGCCTTAGCTTAGATTTTTGGGGAAATGTTATTCTGGCAACACTGAAAATTCTTGAGGTTCATATTTTCTCATTATAGAATAACATTATATATGATTGTGGTAAGTTGCATCTTATTATCTCTTTTTACTTATGAATAAACAATCAAAAGAAAAATGGTAAATTTTGTATTATTTAAAGTAAGACAGGCTTTTAATGAAAGTAAACGATTATAAATAATTGGTGGAATAACGATGTGGGAGGAAACCCATGGATACGACGTTGTCGATCACAAACTCGCTTGGCTTAGCACGGAATTCAAGAGTGTGAGAGGATGTATGGTTGTTCAGGGAGCGAACTGAGTAGCAGTGCCTGAGCCGAAGACCCGGACTGAAATCCTGGCTCAGTCACTCTTTGTATTATTAAATTCGCATCTATAGAGGAATTGATGTAAAACAAGATCTGTTACTTTCTCAGTTCATGAAATAAAATGCTCCTTGATTCTGTGTTAAGTTCTTGTACAATTAAAGGTTTATTTTGGGTTTGTGTGAGAGTTTGAGCTCAGGATTATCGACTGTTGGAAATGTGCTCCGACATTTTTGTGTTTCCATAATGTTGAGTGGTTGTTGTTCTGTTTCTTAGGAGGACGAATATGATGATGAGGAGGACGAGGACGACGACGACCGTCCTCGGAAGAAGAAGAAGAAGGATCCTCTGAAAAGTTTCTTCCTGGAGGAAGCTGAGGTAGACGATGAGGTTGAGGATGATGAGGAATGGGAGGAAGGAGCCCATGAGTACGCGGTTGTTAACAATGACATGGAAGAGAAGGGACTCACCGCCAGGGACATCGAAGGAAGGAACAGGAGAGCTCTCTGGGAGTAAGTAGAAAGATTTCAATATTTTATTGTTATTATTCTTTGTCCAGGTTTAAGAGTATACGATTGCTTACGAGAATGACACAAATACGAAACAAAAATTGTCCTAGCTATCACTGTAGAGAAAGTTGTCAAAGTAGAATAAATATTGGATGTTGATTGAAAAAATATACACCAGAAAGTATTCTTACTTTCTTACGGATTGTTTGGAAAGAACGGGATTTTATATTTATGTTGTAAATGTTTCTGGATGTATCATTTACCACCGAATCGACGGTCCTATCGAGTTCCGAAGTTACTTGCTTCAGAACCACTGTGAATGCACTACTAGTCACGATACAAACGCAAATATGCAAAGAGAAAACATATAAGGTTGTTCTTCGGTTGGTAGCAGAGTTGCAGAGGTTAAATACATGTATCCTCCGAGAGCGGCCGGCCTCACGGCTGCGTGGCAAGTCCGCACAAGTCGGCAGAGCTCAGTCTTATTCTTCAACATAGGCCTGGGGTAAGTGCCGGAGGCTTTGTGACTCCTAGTTAATAAAAATATATAAACCCTAATATACGGAAAGAAATCATGCAAAGGTGGTTCTTCGGTTGATAACAGAGTTGCAAATGTTAAATGAGAGGCCGGTCTTATTTTTTGACAAAGGCCAGGGATATGCTGCCGTAGGGTCTGTAACTTATAGTCAGCATACAAACCCAAATATACGAAAAAAAAAAAAAAAAAAAAAAAAGAAAAACCATGCCAAGATGGTTCTCCGGCTAGTAGCAGAGTTGCAAGTTCAAATTACTTGTGTCCTTCGTGACCGTGGAGGCTTCATAGCTGCGTGCAAATCCACACAAGTCGACAGAAGTCATTGTCACTCTTCAACAAGAGCCTGGGATATCTGTCGAAGGGTTTGTAATACAACAGAGAATCTATGACCGTATCTGTTAAGCATAAATATGAAACCATTGCAAGACGTTTGGTGATTCCATGACATTATGCTCGTGATAGAAGATATCATTTGATCCGTTATGATCTGAAACTGAAAAAAAAGTTTCATTTTACTTTACTACCAACAGTTGATTTTTAAGATGCAAAGAAAATAGATTCTATATTAAAAATATTCTATATTTAATCATAATTTTATGTTGTTAATTTCATACGAAAATTATCGTAGAAGAGATGTATTGTGTTATATGGCGAAAGGGAGAACCTTACATCATATTATTATTATTATTAATAATAAAAATAATAATAATCTCTCTGATTTTATTTAAAATAAAAGAAAAATATTTTTTTTTTTTCAAAAATATAACAATACGTTTCCGAAGTATAATTTGCTTTTACTTCTTTTTATGTGTAATTATTTTGTTTCGTATCCTCAGGATATTATTTGTGGGATACCAGGCTTCAAATTAAATGCATAACAAGAAAATTGAAACTGTAATTATGATTAACTAACTAACTCTATAGCTTATGAACTATAGATAAACAGAAGAGTTTAAAAATTAGTTTTACATTGTTCCTGTGTTTGTTTGTCCACAGTCTGTCCCAACGTGAAGAGGAGATTGAAGATTACTATAGAAAGAAGTACGCTGATGATACGGCTGCCGCACGACGCTTTGGAGATGGAGGCGAGGAAATGTCGGATGAAATCACCCAACAGACATTGCTGCCAGGCGTCAAGTAAGTTTTCCAGTTCTATTCTTCTAGTATTGTGGTAATTGAACAGAAAGTACGCTACAGCACAGCTGTACGCTACATAAATCTGAAATAAGTTATTTCTTAAGATAAAGTATAAGCGGAACTTTGGTATTTCGGACATCAAATACAGACAGTGCTCGAGTTACGTATTTACGAAAAAAATTTCCGACATAAGTAAAATTTACAAACAGTAGCTAAAATGTGAAGTAAGAATTAGTATTAAATTTCTAAATTCTAATTTGAGATCTTTGTAGTGATTGAGGTATGAACTAATTAGGTAATTAAGTATTGTCGTAGTGTTCTAAATTAGTTTTTCTTACCATTGGCTTTGTGAGAATATAAGTTTCTGTAGTTTATAGAGCACATTACGAAATAATTTTTGCATTGTACTATTTTCTAGATTTTTTTTTTTTTTTTTTTTTTTTTGGTATTTTTATACATGTTTGCGAGAAATCGTAGGATATTTTGAAAAATCGACTTACAAGAAGAGTCGGGTAGCGATTTATTTACATAAGTGGAGGACTGTCTGTAATAATAAGAATTTTTTAACGTATGTAACAGTAGAATTTATGCTGTTGTAATTTATATGCAAGGAACCCACAAGCTAAGACTATTTCGAACTCGTATTTGTTAAAATTCTTTTACCGTATTTGCTCGAATATAGCCCGCACTTTTACCCTACATTTTGGCTTGAAAAATCATGGTGCGGCTTATAATTGAGATTTTCCCACTCAGTTCATAAATCGTCAGTTTCAAAATGACTTATACACGTATTATTTTCCAGTCTTCAATTTGAATTATTTCAGTTCTAACATCATATCCACACTTCCTGTTTTAATCTTCAAAATCAAGCAAATCTTTCTCCACATCTGGATATTTGTACTTTTGCCTTTGAAATGAGCACCGACTTCTCAAACTATTTAAGAGTCCCTCTTCTTCTGCACACCACCGACGGACGTCTTTTTCATCAATATCAAATCTTCGTCCAGCTTCCCGCTTTCCGTGTTCCTTTGCACAGCTGATAACTTGAAGCTAAAATTTTGTTGTGCAACAAGTATGCTCCTTTCCCTTCGTCATTCACAAACCAACTTTGAACTTCGTTATGCTGTCGCTTAGTCATGTCACCAGACCTCCCAATGTGGAAAACCTGTCCGGTTGGTGATGAGTTGAAGAAGGGGAAGGAGAGAGGTGTAACTTAAAGTAATGTCTGATTGTACTTTGTCATAAAAATAGTAGTACGGCCTATATTCGAGATTTACTTTTTTCTATAATCTCGTCTTAAAAGTTTAGGAGCGGCCTATGTTCGCACAAGTACGGCACTTCAATAGCGAGCACTAGGAACAGGAGTAGCACGTAAAGTTATTTGAATATTTATCCTACTCGTGTATCAAATTGTCATGTTCTTACGAGTTACAATCAGATCGGCTTAGGAAGGATCCAATTGTAAAGGTATGAAGATAGCTTGGTTCGTAGTCTTTAGCATGAGGACTCTAAATGGTGGCAACACTGTGAGAAATCATAAACTGATTGAAGCGAAATAGCATGTGGCATATATGGGAACATGACGACATAATCTATTCTGTAAAGGAGAGAAAGAGTATTTTGTACTTGGTACCATTATTTGGTACTTCCCTTATGGCCACAACCATGAGTTTGTTATGCCCGGTCATCGATTGTCCAACGTTTCTCTTCGCATTGAAGATGCTTCCGATGATGAGGATGTTTCTGATTGAGTTTCATAAACTAAAGTGCCACGTCGAACTTAATCTCGATGCTAGCCATCTCGTGACATCCCACGCCTTTGGAAGGCGATATCTCAGGAACGGTGCATCTGACGACTCTGGTTCCTTCACAGGCGTGTTCTGCGCATCGGAAGCTTTCGATTGCAGTCACGTTCGGCCAAATTCATGGGGAGATGAAATTGGGGCTAAACTTCTCACTCTTTATGCAAATTGTTGATCTGTTAAAGTGTAAGAAAAGCCAGTAGGATAATTTGCTTACATTACCAACGAGGGATGTAATCAGATTCGGGATTCAGATCTGAGCTACGAAAGTATGCAGTTTTCTAGATCCCACTCGATATAATCTGCGAAGAATTAGTCTTCGAGTGATGATGATCGAATAACGGTTATCCAATCCACTCCATGTTAACATTTGTGAGCCTACTATCCGATTCCATGTTCCCAGTTTGTGTTGGTTCTATATTCCACGTGAATAGAACTTTTTTGAGTGTTGGTTGTAGATGGTTATAAAAATCAACCTATCGATTTATATCACATCCATTCTTTGATGCTTTAAATGCCATTGTGAGCAAATAATGTAATCCAAGAAAATTGTGTGCAGTTAGAATTTGGAAAAGAATAATGAAATAGGAAAAACTCAGATTTCTATATCGCAGCAGGAAGAACAAAAGACATAGTGAACAGATTTTGTGCATCTTCAAACAGGATTTGGTCTCGGCTTGTATTTCGTGAAATATTGACAAAGCACTTTCTGGTGTACATGAGCAGTCCTTACGCGCTTAGGATAACCTTTTCTTTCGCTTAACATTATGGCGCTTTTTTTTTTTTTTTTTTTTTTTTTTTTTTTTCAAAGCGGGAAAAAGATTTTTCCAGATCATTATATAGGTAATACCAACGAGGGTCTTTCAGCAGTAGGACTCTATAGTTTGGAAACAAGGTTTTTTGTTTTTCTAATATCTAACTCTGTCACCACTATTTTATGCATAATTCTTGTCGTTTCTTTAAACTTGCATTATATCGACAGTGAGCGTAGGAATTGGCTTACAGGCTGGCCAACGTAAATTCTTAAAGCAAGTAATCTCATACATATTTTTATAAATTAAATTTGAATGGAAAGAATCGTTGAAATATGAAATTTTATGGAACATCAAAATGGACACCATTTATAACAACTACAAAATAGAGACATGACATGCATTTTTCGATATTGCTCTTTAGTAAGTCTTCCTTCCCTTCCCCCCTAATGTTCCAAATTTCTGCATTAGCTTTGCACATGTTTTGAAGAAATCGAAAATTATATTCCTCCAGGAATCATATAGGAGAGCCGTTCAATAAATACCCTGTCCATTGAATCTTTCAGGTTTCGTTGGAGTACAATCCTGAAAACGTGCTTTGCATTCGTTATGGACTGTTTCAGGGGTAAAAGTGGATCTGAAAAGATAGGGGGATGTCACACCGTCTCCCTTGTCTATCTTTGCCCATTGTAATTTTGGGGTAACGCCATCGATATTTTATGGAAGTGGGGGGGAGGACGTCCCCCCGCGTTGCCCCACACTTTTAGCCCTGCTAAGTTTCATACCATATGTTACGTGACGTGTCAACTCATTCGCCAAGAAAGGGGCCGCGGTGGCTGAGTGGTAGAGCGTTCACCTCTGGTGCTTGAGGTCCCGGGTTCGATCCCAGCCTCCGCCAAGTGAACTTTGTGGTGGACAAACACCGTGTGCGTGGGTTTTCTCGGGGTTCTCCCGTTTCCTCCTACTTTCTTCATTCCACCACTTCATTCATTACTCATCATCACCGTCTCCTTTAGCCTAATCGGCATAACCGTGGGACGTAAAACTCAACGATTTCATTTCATTTCATTTCATTCGCCAAGAACGTTAGATGATGTGTTCAGTTGTAACTTCAACACTTACCTCAATAAAGAGTGACGATAAAAACTCGATTTTTTAAAATATATTTCACTTTAAGAGGAAGTTGATTTCCTAGAAATCAAAAAATATAAATTTTTATTTCGAAGATTTCCTTTATTTAAAGCATCTATCGAAGCTTTCCTTTATTTAGTTTTTTTGCAAAGAGTGAAAAACAGTGAGACTCCAAACTATCCTATGCACAAGTATAGAAAGTCTTAAGAAAGAGTTCCGTCTGTCCACAGCTATATATATATATATATATATATATATATATATATAAAAGGTGCAAGCTATGAATTCCGTACGTTACGAATACGTTCTATCTGCCTTAATAAGCTATTCAACCGGAAGTCCTAGGAATCTACCATCTCCGGTTTCAGTATTGATCACCGTAGAGCAAAAGCTGTAAGACAGTGCGAGAAATTGTTTGAAATACAGGGTTATTACAAATGATTGACCCGATTTAAAAAATTCACTGTAATTCTATTATTGGACATATTGTTACAAAACTTGAAGACGTATTGAAAAACTCCAAAAGTTTTGTTTTTAGTGACATTCACAAAAAATGTTGCTTCATCAGTGAAGATGAGTTTCTCACAGAACCCATCTTCTTCCGTAAGCTGTTGAATCTGTGCTGAAAATTGAAAGTCTCTGACTTTGTCATCAGGCGTCAGGACTTCTGCCAATTGCAAATAGTAAGGCTTTTGCTTCAATCATTTCCGTAAGATCTTCCAAACGATAGGTTGTGAAATGTTCAGCTGTCTGCGAGCTCTGTTCGTCAATTTCTGTGGGCTACACGCAAAACTCGCTCGCACGTGCTGAACCATTTCTCACTGTAAACCGACCAGTTGGTTTTCCCTAACAAAGGCATCCTGAAGCTGTAAACTATGCATACCATCGCCGAATGGACTTATCAGTTGGTCGAGCACAACATAAGCTTTCTCTGCTCCAGTCGCCATCTTGAATAAATGCTCACTGCTGCACTCTCGTAGGAGAAATCAAAATCGAATAAAAAAACATTTTCAATACGTCTGGAAGATTTTGTGACAATAGGTTCAATAATAAAGCTACAGTGAATTTATGAAATCGGGTCAACCATTTGTAATAACTCTGTATGGATTCAACGTACATACGTAGAGTACTCTTATAAACAAATAGGAATAAAGTTTGATCTACTAAAAAATGAAAAGATGCCCTTACTTTTTGTGAATACTTTTGGCCACCTTATGTTTTTGTTTGGTGGTAAACTAATAATTGCAGACGTGAGAGAGCGTACACTTAGAAATAGCATGTACTATATCTCCTTTGTAGAGACCCTAACTTGTGGATGGTGAAATGTCGCATTGGCGAAGAGAAGAGCACGGTGCTTCTGCTGATGAGAAAGTTCATCGCCTACCAGTTCTCCAATGAGCCTCTGCAGATCAAGTCTGTGGTGGCTCCGGAGGGAGTCAAAGGTTACATCTACATCGAGGCATACAAGCAGACACACGTGAAACAGGCCATTCAGAACATTGGCAACCTGCGGATGGGCATTTGGTCGCAGCAGATGGTCCCCATCAAAGAAATGACGGATGTCCTCCGAGTGGTAAAGGAACAGGTTGGGCTGAAGCCAGGCCAGTGGGTGCGTCTCAAGCGAGGTAAGTCTCATTGTAGTCGCTCGTAACAAAACGGTAGAGGCAGAAGCTTCCTCTTATTTAACATGTATATATCAGAGTATATTTTAGTAGCAGATTAGAAGGGTTAAGTCTATTTACTCTGCAGATCATATGACTTTTATAGTGGTCTGAAACGAAAATTAACTGAATGATGAAAATGGGGGAGATTTCTGTATAGATAATTAAGCAGGGATGATTGACTGAAGGGAGTTGTGTGAACAGGGTGGGAAGTAGAAGAATTCGGTAGTTGTAGGGACTGAAGCATAGTAAACATCCAGCTTATGCCAATTCACAGTTACGTCATAAATATCCAAAATTCCTATTACTAGAATGTATGAATTCTACAAGATGAATATACAAGATGATTCAAAGAAACGGGAAATTTTGAAATTTGTGTTGGCAACAGTGAGAATTTGGTAACACTGAATAACGTACGCCAGCCTGTCAACAACATCCTGTCATTTAGTTATCGTGAATGCTTGGAGTGGCCCAATACTTTCGCGATCAGAGCTTTTTATAAGAACAATGCCGATGTAAAGGGGTCATGTAGAGAATTCCGCCGTCATTTTAATTTAGGACGCCACGGGCACAAGAATCTATGGAGCTACACTAACGTCCATTGCACCGCAAACAAAGTTACTGTGTGGTGTGTTGTGTCTTCATACGGTGTGATGGGCTTTTATTATTTTGAAGACGAGAATGGCCATGTGATTAATTACATCGAATCGTTACCTCGTCATGCATGAAACCTTTGTTGTGCAACATCTGCAGAGATTTTCACATTATTGATACAGCGTGGTTTCAACAAGAAGGATCAACGTCCTACACAGCACGAATATCGATGGCTGCTGTACACCAATTGATTGGGGAACGTGTAAAATGGTGACATTCAATGGCTTCCCAGATCCCCTGATTTGTAAGCTTGTGATTTCTTTTTGTGTATTCTAAAATGGCATTATTTTTACTATTAAATGAAATAAGAAAAATAATTAAAAAAAAATTTGTTTCTATGAAATTATTTAATCTTCACATTTCCCGATTTTTTGAATCACCCTGTATTTGGGACTTTGACATCCCTTGCAGTATGGAACAATTTACGTATTTTTTAAAATACTTTCGTAGTTAATATTCAAGTAAGTACTATTGCATGATGTTTCCTCTATAAAATAATATTGTATACGTACTCGTATAATAATAAATATTGTAGTAATACGTAAGGAACTTACAAATTCTACTTACGTAAAGGTTTACATGACGTATTAGTTATGTAAGTCGGTGGGTAACTGTAGTTATTAGTGAAGGCCTGAAATGGGAACAGGAAATACAAACAAGGCTAGCAGTGATGTAAGAAGTTTTAGATAGAACGAAAGCATCTTTTGTGAGTACTGAAATAAAAAATAATAAAGACTGATTGCAAGAATGGTTGTTCACAGTTGAAATAAGAGATTACGAACTCACCATTCAAATTAGCAAGGGGCTGTGGTGGCTCAGTGTAGAGCGTTCACCTCTGGTGCGTAGGGTCCTTGGTTCGATCCCAGCTCGCGCCAGGTCATCTTTGGGGTGGACAAACACCGTGTGCTTGGGTTCTCCCATTTCGTCCCACTTTCTTCATTGCACCATTTTATTCATTTCTTGTCATTACCGTCTCCTTTAGCCTAGCCTGCATAACTATGGGACGTAAAACTTAGATTTCATTTCATTTTCTTACGCCACGCTGTTGTTCCTTAGTAAAGTAGCAAATACTGTGCGTAGTATTTAAGTGTGGTAGCGTAAATAGCGAGTAGTTGAAATGTTCTTGAAGAAAATATTCTATTTTTCTTTGTGTTTTTGTTTTTTTGATTTTGATGTTCTTTTGTAGAAGAGAATAAGTTAGAATTTTATCTTTATTTATGTTCAGGTAGAGGATCGTAATGCTGACGTGCTAGTCAACGATGAAAACTTCATGAAAATCTTCTATAATCATTTCTATCAGGTTGAAATTCTTAAAATGATCTAAAATGCTGTAAATTACTTGAATTATTTGATTTTGAAATCTTAAGTAAAATTGGATAAACAACCGAATATATATATATATATATATATATATATATATATATATATATATATATATATATATATATATATATATATATATATATATATATATATATATTTGTATACGAATGGGATAAAATATTATCAAAAGATTTTTTTTGGACTGTTTAATGTTTGATTTAATTTGCGATAAGTGAATATGCAGTGTAGAGAAACGGTTTTTAGTGACGAATACCTGGATTTTGTGTATACTTTATGAAACTATTTTTGTTTCGTAGGTGTATATAAGGATGACATCGCTCAAGTGGATTACGTGGATCTTGCTCAAAACCAGGTTCATCTGAAGTTGCTGCCGAGGATTGACTACACACGGCCTCGAGGGGCGCTGCGGACGTCACAAACGGTAAGTGCGAGTTTTTTGTCAATGTCTTTTTTAACATATCGTCTTCTAATAACAAACTGATTCTCTCACCGACGATAACGACATATTTAGACTGAAAAAAGAACAAGATGTATTTTATTAAACAAAACACTGGTTACTTACCAATAAATCCTCCGCGGGAGAACTAAATATACTCCAAACGTATCGGAGCAATAAGGTAGTTCTGTCTTCTGTGGTGAGGGAACAAGGACAAAAACGGATAAGAGAAATATGGTATGAAAAAGAATACATACCACCATTAAAAGTTATTTAGTTGGTCCACTAAATAGGTCAGGCATTTATTGTGCTCAATATGAATGTGACTCTTCATATATAGGTCAAACTAAATACAATATTAACATTCGAATTAAAAACACATTAGACAATTGCAAAAATTACAAGAGAAGGGTTTGTCGGGATGGCATTTTTTTTTTTTTTAATCGTTCTTTATTCGTAAATGTAAACCGGCGTTAAATCTGGATTTTGACAACATTGATAACATCTGGGTACGTACCTTTGCTGTATATTTTGGATCTGGCAATAGTAACGTAACATAGACACCGCACTATCTTCAAGCTCATGGTTTTAGTATCCATCTCTCACGTTATATTTATTTGATGGTATGTATTCCTTTTTCCAAACCATATTTTTCTCATCCATTTTTATCCCTGTGACTTTACCACAACACGGAACTACCATATTGTTCCGATATGTTTGAAGAATATTTAGTTTCGCTACGGAAAGATATATTGATAGATAGCCAATTTTTTGTTAATCTGTAGTAACCCAGTTACTCAACTTGATCTTGGGTGGGTTAAGATTACGTTATTTTCTTAACCCACCCAAGACGCTAAAAAGTACAGGTAGTATATCCCGACACTCAAATGTCAATGACATTATAATGAGAGCACTCATTTCAGCAGGTATACCGGCAATAAGGGAGCCAAATAGATATAGTACAACGGATGGTAAAAGACCAGATGGGATGATGACCTTAATACCTTGGAAGAGAGGCACATCATTTATTTGGGATTTTACATGCACAGATACTTTCGCTCCTTCCAACCTTCCTTTCTCCTCACTCCAAGCGGGCAATGTAGCCAGTCGAAGGAAACAGAAAAAAGAAAATACAGTAACCTAACAGAGAAGTACCAATTTGTGCCCATTGCCATTGAATCTAGTGGATCCTGGGGCAAAGAAGGCCTCAGCTTTATAAACGAAGTAGATAAACACATCACTAAAGTATCTGGTGATGATAGAGCAAGCACCTTCCTAATTCAGAGAATAAGTATGGCAGTGCAAAGAGGTAATGTAACCTCTATATTAGGAACCATACCACCAAGTAAAGAGCTAGAGGAGATTTTTCTTCTTTAAAACACCTTTCTTTATGTTATCTGATTTTTTTATGCTAGAAGAAGAAATTTGATTTTGTATATAAAGTTATCTCTACTATGTGATTTGCTTTAGGATTGTTCTGTTTCTGTACATGTTATTTATTCTAGTAATTGTTAAATTAAATATTTTCTTTGTTTTTTTTTTTTCTGATTTCTTAAATTACTCTGTTATCCATTTTCATGAATAATATTGGAAACTAATTTTTCTTATAATATGTTTTGTGTTTATTATTAGGACAATGACTTGAAGCGAAAGAAGAAACGTCGCCCTCCTGCGAAACCTTTCGACCCCGAGGCCATCCGAGCGATCGGAGGGGAAGTCACCAGCGATGGAGACTTCCTCATCTTCGAGGGAAACAGATATTCCAGGAAGGGCTTCCTCTACAAGAACTTTACTATGAGTGCCATTATTGCAGAAGGTACTTTATTATTTCCCCTTATGTAAGTTTTGGATTGTGTCGTTAAGGTCAATACATATATCAGTGTTTTATTTAAGTGGTACCACAATGTAGTTTGCTACGCGAAGTCATAGAATACGATGCAGACGATAAATAGAATATCAAAATTCGATACTTCTTTCACATTTGATGGAAATGGTGTAAAAGCCTTTTGAGACTTGTCATTCTGACAGATTTTTTTTCTGGTTTTTCCTCATTCGCACCAGGCAAATGCCAAAATAGTATCCAACATAAAAGGTTCCAGGCAACTTCCTTCACTATTTCGGATAGTGCGATCGCCGAAGGACGTTATCCCTTAGACGTGATGGGCTTAAAAGCTCATATGTACCGGTGATGCCTAGAAATACAATTTCAATGCTAATTGATTCATCTTCCTTGAGAACTGCTATCTTTCTTTCTTGCATGTAGTTAGTGTTGGGTGATAAATGTTCTGTCGAAAACGGACGGTTCCCTTTAGGTGCCATTTCGCATCACCACTGTCTTCCCACTTCAACACACGCCTTCGTTCTGTCCTGACGTACTGCAGATGATCCTCTAACACATCACTAACAACGGCTAAGTAGTGAACACATTCTGAGTGTTACCACTTCACCAGTGATGCCTATGCTTCCCCCAGCAAGGCTTGAGTGCAATCCCTAAAATAAATCATTCTCCCGAAATGTGCCTTTCCTCTCCAAATTTACCTTTTCCAGTTTCTTCGTAGCGTTTTCAAATATTCTCATGGGCATATCCTGCGGATTCCCCCTCCGTCTCACATCTTACGTATTGGAAACTACAACTGTTGTCATTATTTTGATCATAGTATGAATATAAAGAGCTATTTTTAGACTGATTTTGGCGCAGCAAGCTGGGAAGCGAATTGAAATTTGAATAGGAATTTTTAAACCTGTAACATTTGAACATTTCCGGCAGCGAAGCAAAATATTAATATTACAGATTGTGTAAGCTAGTAGTTGGATTTCAATGTGTACATATAGAACTATTTATAAAAGTCTTGAATCCATAATATTGTCAAGAAATGGGAAATCGGCATTACTCAGTCCACGAAATGAACTTCCAGATTTATGACGAAAATACAGTTTTACACAAATGTTCGTTTTCTAATTCATATTGTAAGCAAATGGCACGCAAATCCAGTGAATTTTTTCACTTTTTTACTTTAGAGCGATGATAGAAGGAAAGAAAGTACGGTGACTGTGAAAACAATCGAATTCCACATTTCAGCAGATTCACACGTACTGCAGATACACATGTAGAGCAGCAGATAGCCCATACGTGGTGGAAAAGAAGGTTCTTGAATGTTGGACTGTCCGTTCATTCTTCCCGATGTATCAGTGGTAAAGCGTTCATCTGTCGTGCGTGGTGTCCTTGGTTCGATCCCAGCTCGCGGCAAGTGAGCTTTGTGGTAGACAAACACCGTGTGCTTGGATTTTCTCTGAGTTCTCCCGTTTTCTCCTACTTTCTTGATTCCACAATTTCATATATTTCTCAATAGGACCATCTCCTTTAGCCAAGCCGGCATAAGCGTGGGACGAAACTCAAAGACTTCTTCCCAATGTATGTACACTCGCCTAGAAGCGATACTGTTGTCAACGTATCCGCACCAAATTTTAAAGCAAAGGTTTTTATAAGATTTCTTAAGTTTACTGGATGTTGAAAATTAGAAAAACATGGCTCTAACGATTTTGTTACATTGCATTAATAACCCTATACAAAGGTGTAATTTCTGTGGAAAAAATCTAAAAGTAGTTTATACGTGGAAGTGAGCTTTTTCCGAACGATTTTTGATGTTCACTTCATAAATAAATGTTTCATTAATGACTCTACAAAATGAGATAAATACTTTTTTCATGAAAAGAATCCAGTGTCTTAATTTATAAAAACAAATCAGGCAATCGCCTTGCGTAAATCAGTCGGAAAGAAAGAAAGAAAGATAAAAATAGAAGATTACTCTTCAGACTGAGTTTCTTCTCTTTGCTTCTGACAATTTCCTCAAATACTACTCTGTGGGATTTTATTGGTATTTCAGAAACAAATATTTCAAATCCATTGAGATGTTTCATTTACAGATGCACTAAAGTGTGAAACTGATCTCACTGTCATTGGTTCTATGACCAGTTCCTATATTATTATGCCTGGTACGTAGTGGGCTGATTTCTTGACATTAAAAACCTAAGATTCACCTAAATGAAAAGATCGGGTTTTTAATGGAACCAGTTACCGAATTTCTACTCTCGTATATGTGAGATTGAGAGAGGACCGACCTGAAAGGAAGTAAAAACAACGATAAACTTTTTTTTTTTCTAAATCTCAGAAATAACTCTTAGGTAATATATAATGATCATACATGTACTGCATTTTTGCATTTTTATACTAAATTTTTCGTTTGTATCGCATTTCTATGATTGTGAGCAAATTGCGATAAGATACTGCTTTTGGAAAAAAAAAAAAATGCTAATAGCAGTTCTTAAATTTTGTATAGCAGTTTCAGCAGGAAAGGAAAATAGCTATTATTATTATGTATTTGACTGTTTTACGTAGACATATAGTTAAAATAAACAACTTTCGTATATTAGAAATTAGAAAAAAGTACAATAATAAAAAGCGAAGTAGTGAAGAAGCAGTAACAAAATAACAATTATATGAGGATTAGTGCAATAGTCATAAAAAAAGTTTCATTACGTTGACTGTGTAGTGGATTCTTTCGGAGGCTACTTCAAGGGACTCTTAACATACCACGGGTATATGTTTCTTCCCTGTATTCATAAGTGCAATACATGTAATCTGTAATGTCATACGTAGTTTGTGATGATGTGTTTTACAGTAAAACACATATGAAACATTTTCCCCCTCATTTTTCTCATGCTATATCCTGATGGTGATGTCTGTTCATCCAACTTCATACATGTAACGTTTACATATGGACTAACGTTCCATTTCCATGTTTCAAATTTTTTTATCCGTTACCATTTTCGAAAAAGAACTTTTGCCATGACTTTTGCGGTAACCCTCGTATATACTTTTAGAAATCATATTTTTGTTATTCTACAGTTATCTACGCTGGTTTTGAATGAGTCCATATGGAACTGTTTTTAAAGTCCTGAATCCGTAATGATGTAAAGAAACAGAAATTGGCGTTACGCAGTCAACGAAGTAAATCTTCATTATTGTGAGAAAAGCTTAATTTTATGTACATGCTCATTTTCTAACTATGTTGTAGCCAAAGGATATGCGGATGGAATTGATTACATTTTTTAAAAACGTTCTAAACGAAACACTAAGGATGTAACAAATATTTTTGGAAATAAGGTGTGTTCTTACGGGAGCTTAAAGCAACTGTGAAATGACTGAAGGGCAGAAAGGGGATGGTTGGCTTACATAGTTAGAAAATGTGTTGCTTCGATTGAAGTTCGTGGTCTTGTAGGACAGACAGTTGAGCTTAGCAAGCAAAACTCTTAATGATCCATTGTTGCGTTTTCGTTAGTGAATTCATCGTAAGAAGCTTTTAGGGGAATCTTCACTAAATGTTTTCTGTGTTAGATGTCCGGTTAAAGTGTCAGCTGAGTCATTTTAGAACATTATGTTATATATATAAATGTAATCAAAAAAGTTTACTAAAAAGGTAAAATAAAAATTTGCAGTTTTCTTCAAAAACGGCTCTAACGATTTTGTTTATATTTCATACAATAATATTTCATTAGCAATTCCACAGTGTGGTATAAGTAGTTTCTCCGGGAAAAATCGGGAACTTACTCTTAAAGGTAAATTTTACTTAGATGTTTTTTTTTTTTTTTTTTTTTTTTCAAAAACGACTTTTCAAAAACGGCAATTTGTTGATATTTCATTGATAAATATTTATTAATAACGTGAGAATATGACATGACTCATTTATTCTGAAAAAATCCACAAAGGGTAGTTTACTCTTTCGGGTGTGAGCTTTTTCTGGACGATTTTCTCAAAAGCGACTCAGATCATTTTGGTCGTACTTAATAAATAAATCTTTCATTCTGGCATAACTCATTGTCTTGAAAAAATCACAAGGGGTAGTTTACTCATAGGGTGATTTTTTTTTCGGTCGGTTTTCTCAAAAATGGCACAAATGATTTTGTCTATATTTCATAAATAAATACCTCATTAACATGAATGACAATATGGGATAACTGATTTGTCCTAAAAGAAAAAAAAAATCTACAAAGGTAGTTTACTTTTGTGATGGTGAGTTTTTTTGAGGGCGATTTTCTGGAAACGTTTCAGTCGATTTTGTTGATATTTTATTAATAACCTCACAATACGGCATCAGTCGTTTCTCATGAAATAATCCACAAGCAATAGTTCACTCGTGGGGGAAGTTTTTTTCCGAAACGATTCATGCGATTCCGTTCGTATGTCATGAATCAATATTTCGTTAATAACTTACAATGTTGCTTAAATCACTTTTTGTAAAAATATCTGCAAAGGGGGAATTTTCTTCAGACGAAGTTTCCAAATAACGTCTTATTATTTATTCGAATTTCACAAATAAATGTTTTATTAATAACTGCAGCATAACGTGATTTGTTTTTAAAAATTCGAACGGTGGTCTGTAGGTTGTGTTAATTTTCTACATCTTTGAAATCTGATAATCAAGGAAAATAGGAGGACAGAGCGTATGACGTGGCATGAAATGAAAGTAAGTAATGCTTGAACACTGGAATCTCTTTCCTATCATTTTGCTTGTTTTGTAGGAGTGAAGCCCATTCTGTCGGAGTTGGAGAAGTTCGAGGAGGCGCCCGAAGGTATTGACATAGAGTTGGCTCCTACGGCGTCGAAGGACGAGGTGACCCACAGCTTCTCCACAGGAGACAACGTCGAAGTGTGCGAAGGTGAATTGGTCAACTTGCAAGGAAAGATCTTGGCCATCGATGGAAATAAAATTACCGTCCTTCCCAAACACGAAGATTTGAAGGTAATAGACTTACGTCATTCTTCCTAGTGCATTGCGTTACGCGATTACTAATACAGCTTTTGTCTGTTTCCTTTTAATCGTATACGGTATTTATAGAGGTAGTTCATGCGGATCGTAGTGACCATTACTAGCTTCAGATTTTGTTGTTTCAGTTTTGATTAAAATAATGTATTTTCTTAAAGACGTCAGGTATTTTAGGTTTGTTTATTCTTTTAGTGTTTGGGCATTTATAGCTTTACTTCAGTCTCGTGTGTGAAGTTGTAGAGAGAAATACTTTCTGTTTGCCATAAATACAAATAATGAATTGTTTTAGAACTAAAATCTTACATAAAAATTCTGCCATACCAATGTATCTCTGGCGATATTAGTATTATAGCTGAGTACTTGTCACAGAAACTGATAACATGAACTGGAAATTTTACAGGAACCGCTGGAGTTCCAGGCGTCTGAATTGCGAAAGCACTTCCGCATGGGTGACCACGTGAAGGTGATTCACGGAAGATACGAAGGTGATACAGGACTGATCGTCCGAGTGGAGGAAAACCGTGTCGTCCTTTTCTCTGATCTCACGATGCATGAGTTAGAAGTATTGCCGAGGGACTTACAGCTCTGCTCCGACATGGCTACGGGCGTAGACTCCCTCGGCCAGTTCCAGTGGGGTGATCTTGTTCAAATCGAGTAAGTTTATTTATTTCAGAGTAGATAGAAGGCTCTGTTTGAAAATCCTTTTGAAGCATTTTCTGATGGAACCATTGTACTGTCGATCACTGATGGTTTGGTTGTAATGAAAGTTTTCAAGGCTTTTCAGATGAAGCTGTATGTTCGTGACTTTTGAACATTGCACAATATTTCAGCTTTACTTAGAACAAATGTATCCCGAAACGGACATTGAAGACTTACTGTTTACCAGAAAATAGTCAAAACATTATCACACAATAATCATTGCATTGAGATAAAAAACAATTGAACAACTAAGAAAGAACATGCAGTTGGAGAGTTATTCTTTAACTCGCACTGCTTCTTCTTTCATCGAATGAAGCGTTAGGACTTAGCTTATAATTATTTTATTTATTTCTTTATTTAATAGTTTTTTGTGTTGTGGGATAGTGTGGCTGTGTAATGGTACTGTGAGGTACCAACAGCTCAATGGTTAGGTTTAATGTGCCTAGCTGTAATATAGTTGCAGGAACCGGCTTATAATGATAAATTCTCCTTTCGATAATTAACAATTTATTATAACAAACAAAAACTGAATTCTACAAGAGTTAAATATGAAACAATTAACATTAAATACAAATATATCGAAAGGGATTAGCGAAATCTTTGCTGGATCAATTTTACCGTGTATACGTTGCACGTGGTGAATTTATTACGATCTAATTTCCAATAGTAAATTTTGAGGAGGTTATTCCGAAAATACAATTTAACATTACAAACTAATCTCACTACTATGATTGATAGGCAATCAGTAATTAGCCTTATGTTGAAACAATAAGAAATATAAAGTAACAAATTACTACAAAAAAAAAAAGGGTAAAATAAAAACTACAATAGAAATAAATTTCTACATACGGTAAACTCCTGATTCTCTATCTACCATTTACAAACCAAAACGTTATATTTTTTCCTCCATTATACGTAAATCACCGCAACTGATTTCCAACAAAAATTTGACTTCCTTTCACTATGATATTACCTTCCATACTGTAAGGAGTTCTATGCTGCAATATTTTACGTAACTGTCCATAGATGGCAGCACAAAATAGAGCATTAATTACAAATACAAGGAAACCTGACATCTATCATGAGTTTTTGAACTTCAAAGATAATGTTCATTTCTCTATATCGAGATGAAAACCTTTTTTTTTTTTTTTTTTTTTTTTTGAACATCACTGTTACATATATCGCCCTGCTCGGGTCAAAAAATTTCTAAACAGGATATTAAATGTTCAAAAAAAATAAACTATTATACTTGATTGAGTTTCGGAAGAATCACACATGCACAATAAATTGTTTCGAACTCACCACCATGTAGTTCCAACTATCTTACTTGATCGTGACAAAGTTCGGGCCCACCAGATTCAGAACACACCATTGGCTGGAGCTTCGATTCACAACCTTAAATGCTGTAGCATAGAAGTTGTTGATTGGTAGCATGGATGATTTCCTGGCTTAACTCGCTTAGAAGTCAGATTTCCCATACAAATGACAGGTACCATTTCCAAATCCCTTTTCAGACGTTGTGACAAACGACGACAGAAACAGATACTCCGGACATCTCGGACATTTAGGACATTTGGCACATCCTGCAGGAATACAAATACAAACACACAGTATACAAATATAACAAATATGAGTCATACACTAACTACGTATTTTACCTTTAAATAGTTCTGTACAATATCTTTATGAAATGAACGTCAATACTAATTCATACTACATTACTTCATGAAGTTATCGTTTACAAGCAATGAAAGTAAGTTATGACACAGTTCTTCGAGGATAATATTTCTTAACAAATGAAACATGCCGTTTAATCTTTACATTATTATCCTTCATTGACATTAACCATACGGTATTTGGTGTCGGATAAGAAAGGATCTGGTAAGGACCATCATATATCTCTGACATACGAGGCATAACCCTTTTTTCAATAGATGCCTTCAAGACCTTCTTAACTAATACCTGTTCACCTACAGGTAAAGTAATAGGAACATGTTTCTTATTGTAAATCACTTCCTTTCTCTTCCACGCCTTTTCTATATTATTCACTATCGTGGAAGTTACTTGTTCCTTATTTTGAGAACTGTCTAATATACCTAGGTCTACAATCCAACGGATATCTAATGGATTTAATAAATGACGACCAAGGAAAATCTCTGCTGGCGTTTTCCTAGTCTCAGCATTCTCGCTGGCATTTAAGGTATATTGGACCTTGTAAATATGATCGGCCCACTTCGTCTGATTTTTGCTAATATATGCTTTCAAAACCAGCTTTATATTACGATTTTGACGTTCCGTACGGTTGCTAGACGGTGAGTAAGGTGCCGTACAAATGTTCTGAATACCGAGACTGAATAAATAATGCTTAAAGTAATCTGAAGCGAAATAAGACGCATTGTCATGCAAAAGCTTATGACAATAGCCGTACATATAAAAGATCTTATCAAGCTTCTTACATATTATTTTAGAAGTTACAGTTCTCAACGGTTCAATAATTACGAACCGACTATAGGCATCTGTTACTACAAGTATGTATTTGAATCCATTACTAGGTAACCATGGACCAGCTATGTCTACGTGATAGCAGCTATTCGCGAAAGAATCCTTCTCAGAATAATATTTACCGTATAAAGGGCGATTTCTGTCCTTTATACGTTGACAGGTCTCACAACTGCGAATATATTCGGACACCTGGCGGTACATATCGTTCCACGTAAATCGGGAAGCTAGCTTACTATAAGTGCGGGCTCGCCCAGCGTGTCCCCCTCCCACTATCTCATCGTGGAAGAATTTAATCACGGAATATTGTAAGGATTCTGGTATTACAGCTCTCAGTCCACCATATACTTTCCCATACGTACGTTTTAACAATACATTATCTTTCAATAAATATGGTTCAACTTTCTTATTTTGTTCTAACTCGGCAATAATTTGTCTTAATTTAGGATCTTGCCTCTGCAAATCACCTAAAGGAGAATTAAACAAAGGTAATTTCCAAAAATTAACAAATGACAAATGAACTCTTTGCTTATTCACCTTATCAATTTCCTTAATCTCACTATCTGGTGGTTCAAAATCAACATAACTATACATTCGGCTGACAAAGTCTGCTAAAAAATTACTCCTAGACCGTACAAAAATTATATTAAAGTTATATTTACTTATTTTCTCTATTAAAGTTCCATATTTTTTCTGTCTCTTGTGATTCTTCAATATCCAGATTAAACTAGAGTTATCACAATAAACCGTGAACTTATTGTGTAAATACATATCAAATTTCTCTAACGCTAAGACTAAGCTTGTCATTTCCAAGGCGAAGATATTCTTGGACCAGTCAGATTCAGGAATAACTTTACTGAAGAAATATACTGGTCTCAAAAACCCAGAAGCATCATATTGTGATAAGATAGCGCTATAGCATCTGGAACTGGAATCAACGTGAATCACAAAGGGACTAGAAAAATCCGGAACTTTCAAAACAATATGGTTTACAATGGCTTCTTTGATCCTTTCCAATAATCGATCTTCTTCTTTACCCCACACAAAGGGAGTTTTATCACTCTTTAATTTATACAATGGACCAAGTAATTCAGCATAATCTTTTACAAATCGAAGATAATATCCTAGAAATCCCAATAATTTATTCAACGCTCTTCTATTCTTTGGGCGTGGTAAATTTCGAATTACCTTTACTCTATCCTCATCTATACTCATATTTCCGTCTGAAAATTCGTACCCCAAGATTTTAATTTTCCTTTTACATAATTTAATCTTATGTTTCGAGACAGTAACTCCATATTCTCGCAAACGTTGTAATACCTTCTCTAAAATTTCATTATGTTTCTCTATAGTGTCAGCATGAATTATTATATCGTCTGCAAAAATGTCTAAATATTCTCCCACTAAATCTCTTAACATTTTATGCATCAGACTCGCTAACACAAACCCGGAATTTACAAAACCCATCGGGATCCTTTTAAACATTAATAGACGAGTAGGAGTAGCAAAGGTAGTATAAATTCTAGAGTCTGGATGAAGGGATATTTGATAGAAGGCATTTTTTGCATCTAAACAACTAAAGATACGATGTTTCCCTATGTTTGCAATAGTCGAATCTATATGTGGAGCTGGAAACCCTGTTATAATCACGCGTTTATTGATTTGACCGTAATTTATCACTAATCTCCTAGAACCGTCGTTATTTGTAACCAAAAAGCAAGGGGAAATAAAGGGAGAACTCTCAACTTCAGTAACAATATCACGTTCTATCAAAGAATCTATAAATGAGTCTAATTCTCTAAGCTTATGCTTTGGAATTTGATACGGTTGTGTTATACAAGGACTATTATCAATAAGCTGTATTTTATGTTGATAACCACGTATCTCACCAAGTTCTTCATTGATTACATCATTATATTGCTGTAAGAGATTATTTACATAAGATATTAAGGAAGGAGAAAAAATATCATTAGTATTATGCACCGTACCTTGATCCATATTTGGTCCATCCTGATTTCTCTGGTCAAACTCATGTCGAACAGGATTTTCGACTGGAACACCAGCTGGACTCGTTTCATAAACCCCTACTGGACGTTGAACTGCGTTATGACGGCTGGTATGATACGCCCCTAAAGATGTACTGGAACACGCAGTAGACTTGTGGCCAACTTCTTGTGACACCCTCGGAATGGCTGGTCTTGACCGTGAAGTGCCTCCACAATCACATTCACCATGGAAGGTAGATGGTCGGGATGCAGAAGGTTGAAGCCTCACGTCTCCCTCTCTTTGGACCTCCAAACGACTATTAATAGGTGGGTTGGTGTAACTCGCCCCTAAGGAATGGTTAGAATCATCTGCACAAACCTCATCTCGATCTTCCGACGTTGATGGTTGTACCAAACTGGCCGCCGAAATCCGCCTCATGTGGTTGGTCCCTAAGAATTTTCCTCTGGATCGGTTCTTCTGCCGAGATGTAGTACTCATCGTAGTTCGTGGTACATTATGAATGCTGTTTTGGACACCCCTAGCTTCATTAGGTTGCTTTGAGGTAGACTGGACGACTTCCCTCTGGAACCGCCACTGACAAGACCGCCCCCGCGGTGGTCTTCTCGCTCCATTACTTCTCCTCACAGTGTCTTCGCCATAGTCAGGTTGATTCTCAAAATAATTACGCTGTCCACCATCCTCAAATTTCGATCCATATACAGGCCTAGGCCCCTGCACTTCCCCCACACCACTGGCGCCTAACGGTGCGGAGTCCACACAAGGAGACCTGCAATGAGAGTTCAAAGGCGACAGATCACTGAGAACAGGTGAACTATTGTTCCAATCACTTAAATTAACCAGTTGTTTTAGTTTTTGGAAAAATAAGGTTTTATTGGGAATGTCCAAATGCGCATGATTTTCACGCAGAAAATTTAAGCCTAATAATATTTTAAGCACGGGATGCTCAATCACACCAAACCAAGTCACGAACCGGGTCCCATGAACAAAAAACATTAACTGAACCATTTCACCAATGTGAACCGATTCATTGTTCATGACCACTACTCTGTGATTCACAGTTTTAGACGATGGCTTACACTTAGTACGTATTTTATCTAAAACCTTTCTCTCAACGAGATTCAAACTCGATCCAGTATCAATAATAGCGGGAAACATATCGTGACAAATAGATATCGGCATCTGGAGCAAACACGTACTCTCCTCATCACGTGATCCACAGTACATATTATCAGATTCTCTCTTGTTTTTATTTTTATGAGGACAAAAACGCCATGTATGTGATGACAATCCACAAGACGTACAAGCGCGCTGAATATTCTGATACTTATTTCTCCCCATTAATATCTTATTACACAAGTTTTGTTTACCTAGGATCTGGTAATATTCACTATCATATTGATAATTAAGCTCGTAACATTCCGCAAATTCCATGAGCTCCGCCCATGTCACCGGTAACTTAGTTAACAACATGGTATTTCTAATATCAGGTCTAACCAAATTCATTACTAATCGACAAAACTCGAGATCTTCCATTTCTTTACCTAAGATACGCAATACAGCACTCTTTTCAATAATGAAACCCACTAATGATTCATTCTCTGTCATTAAACGAAAAAATTTACTCTTATAAAATTCCAGACTAACAAGACGTGTTACAAATTTCTCAAAAATCCTTTCTACGATATAATCCCAATCTGTAGTGGTTGAAAGTAGCCGTTGCATTTCTTCATATACTCTACCATTACACCTTTCTAATGAAGCTACCAAAATTACATCAATGGGTGCTATCTTTCTATTTATCATAATATCTAAACGAAGAAGAAATTCACATAATAGAAAACCATTATTTCCATTTACAACAGGTAATTCTTTAACTTGTAATCTCAAGGAGTTAAATATGTTTTCTGAAAAGAGCCGAGTGAAATTACATTTTATCGGTGGTCGTAACACACCAGCTGACGGATGACCTTGCGCCAGGTGCTGGGTAGTGGACTCAATCGAGCGTGAATTATCAAGTTCTCGAATGACACCACCATCCAACTCACGTGACACGTCATCATGACGATCCTCCCGGGAGCCCGAGCCGGTGGCCCCCGGTGGGCCGTTACTTAAGCGTGACCAAAACTCGTCTACCTCGGAAAAATCAACCAAATCATTATTCTCCATTTTTGATGAGGTAGATAATTTCTAATTAAATAACCAAATAAATATAGGTCACGTTCACGCCTTGGCATCTACGTCTTAACTACGTAGTTGAACCTTACAAACTTTAACTTTATTACAAACTTCCCATTAGATTCTGCGTAATACTTAACTTTCATTTTCCATAAAATCCCTTTTAATACAGACGTTCATTATTTTTACAGTTCCTTTTATCCTTATTTGCAACTATATTATTACCAGCCTTTAAGTAATGACATAGCACGCAGTGCATGACAGCCAATGCACGGCAGTCAATGCAGACAGTATGGAAGGTAACTTAAATATGTGGCTGTGTAATGGTACTGTGAGGTACCAACAGCTCAATGGTTAGGTTTAATGTGCCTAGCTGTAATATAGTTGCAGGAACCGGCTTATAATGATAAATTCTCCTTTCGATAATTAACAATTTATTATAACAAACAAAAACTGAATTCTACAAGAGTTAAATATGAAACAATTAACATTAAATACAAATATATCGAAAGGGATTAGCGAAATCTTTGCTGGATCAATTTTACCGTGTATACGTTGCACGTGGTGAATTTATTACGATCTAATTTCCAATAGTAAATTTTGAGGAGGTTATTCCGAAAATACAATTTAACATTACAAACTAATCTCACTACTATGATTGATAGGCAATCAGTAATTAGCCTTATGTTGAAACAATAAGAAATATAAAGTAACAAATTACTACAAAAAAAAGGGTAAAATAAAAACTACAATAGAAATAAATTTCTACATACGGTAAACTCCTGATTCTCTATCTACCATTTACAAACCAAAACGTTATATTTTTTCCTCCATTATACGTAAATCACCGCAACTGATTTCCAACAAAAATTTGACTTCCTTTCACTATGATATTACCTTCCATACTGTAAGGAGTTCTATGCTGCAATATTTTACGTAACTGTCCATAGATGGCAGCACAAAATAGAGCATTAATTACAAATACAAGGAAACCTGACATCTATCATGAGTTTTTGAACTTCAAAGATAATGTTCATTTCTCTATATCGAGATGAAAACCTTTTTTTTTTTTTTTTTTTGAACATCACTGTTACAGATAGTTTCACGACTATTTTCCGTTAATTTATTTTTGTTCCAAAGTAACTTACAGTATTTTTCTTGCCTTTTAAATCGGCTGCAGCAAGGCTTCTAGTTCTGGTATAAATTAAAATAAATTTAATGAAGGCAATGTATCTGTAGAATATGGTGTCCAAAGTACCGTGGATAATAATAAATACGAAAATTATTTTACAACCTTCGTTAGATGGCAAAGAGTACACCAAGTAGTAGGAAGTGAAGCTGAAGATATTCATTTTCTGTAGGTACGAGGGCATAATGCAGTGGACATATATCGTAGAATAAATCGTGTATATGATCAAAACATTTGAGTGAAGATGTTGTGTAGAAAATCTAAAGATGGTCGAACTGTTGTTCGTGATGGGAAGTCAAGGACGGAAATCCATTGCAACTGACTTACCCAGCGAGAGATCAAGTGGCACGCGAGAGGAGGAGGATTATAATCGCTAAATTGTCTTCAGACTTTACAAAAATTTCAAGATCGCTCTGTATAAGATCTAATTTTAATGATATTTTAAAAATAATTTATGAGATGTTGAAGTTAGTAAATTAAATCAGAAATTTGGCTACAGACTCTTGAGAATATTGAAAATTAAGCCCTAAGTACTCAGAGTGAAGCGTGGCGCTGTACGGATCAGAGACGGGGACATTAAAATATCCAAGCTGCAAGCATTTGAAATGTGATGTTGACGCAGAATACTGCGCATATCATGGACCGAAAGGAAAAGGAATGAAGACGTACTAAAGGAAGTTAATGAAGGACGACAGATCATAAAGATAATAGGAAAAAGAAGCAGCAACATGCTTGGCCATTTTATTCGGCACTCCGATTGGATCACCGTGTTGATAGAGGGAAAGGCAGAAGGAAAACGAGGAAGAGGAAGACTAAGGATAGAATATCTACATGCAATTACGAAGAAGAAACCTTATCAAAGTATAAAGCAACTCTCCTAAGGGAGAAAGAGCTTTTAAAATTTCCATGTTGCCCACCAACGTATGGTTGATGTGAGAAAGAACCCGCCCAAAGTTAGGATGATTGCCCACAAATCTTTGAAAAATAACCATAGTTAGCAAGGAGAATTTTTATGACCCTGTTTTATGCACTAACACAATATATAATATAATAGGATATAATATTGTCTGTTATAAGAAATTTGAATTCAAATTCCTCCTTTTCCATAGAGAAGATCCTTCTTGTTTGTAGGGAAATACTTTGTGTAAATGAATTTAATAAATAAAAAGCGTTGCTTTTCGTTACACTTTAAGTATGTAAGAACGTACATCATATTCTTTATTATAATAAACGTTGAACTAAGAATTGATTTTCAGGGTTGGGCCATTTATGGTGATACGCGTTTAAACTAGACAGAAAACTGAAATTTTGTGTCATGCAAACTGGAAAGGGGACTGGTTTGGCATACTCTTTGATACCACAAAGTTAGCAGTGTTGCGAACCAAACATAAAGTTCTATTTTTTCAAATAGCAGTACGTCAGGTTATTAAATATTTGAAATCAACATCTTAAACTTACGCTTACAATGTTAATTTTATTATTTACTGTTGCAAAGTAAGGACGCTACAGGAGCACAAACATTCAAATTTTGCGGCTTCGTTAGCAGTAATAACGGAAATGAAAGAGACAAGGGAATGCACGTGTAAAGGATTTTCATACTATGATAACGGATTTCCAATGAATAGAAGGTTACAGGGGATTGACAATTTGACTTTTGCTCAAAAGTCTTTATTTCGAAGAACTACTTAGATAAGTAGCTCATCCAGTTAGTTGTTTTCAATAGATGTGAAGATCACAATGTTATTTATTGTAATGCGATATCTCAAACTGTTCTGGAGATATAGTAAAATCTGTTAAAGTTTGCAACACTTCTTAAAATTATGTGATTGCGGGAAGTTCTTATAATTACATATTATTAAAGCTACTGTTATAATCTCGTAGAAGCAAAATAAATCAAAGATTATTTTAAAAAGTCCCACAGATATGTCATTTTATGCATTCGAGTGTGGGATATTCGAAGAGATCTTCTGTATTGCAACATTTAGATACGACGAAGTATAAAAGAAATGTGTGTAGGAAGAAAGCGAAATCACAAATGCTACTTCAACATGTGACATCGTCTCAGAGCAATCGAATGTTCTCTTTCTCCAAGGACCTGTGTAAAGCATTTATCGCATCTGATATCCATCTTTGGAAGTTGGAAAACGCTAATCTTCGTGAGTTTTTGGAGAAGTACTGCGACAAGGAAATCCCTTACGAATCCACACTTAGGAAGGTCTATAAGAAAAATGTCTATAGTGAAACTGTGTAACATCCGTCAGAAACTGAAAAAATAAAAATTTCTGGTTGTTAGTGGACGAAAGGACAGACTGTTCCGGACATTATACAGCCAATGTTGTGCTTGGTATTTTGGAACCGGAACAGGCTGGAGAAATTTTTCTTGTGCGTGTTCAGCAGTTGGAGAAGTTTAACCAGTCTACAATCGCTAGCTATATTGAAAACGCAATGCAGGTGGTTTTTACTGTATGCGTTCCTCGTGACAGGCTTCTCGTACTTGTAACGGATGCAGCTAGTTGTATGGTGAAAGCAGGAAAAGCCTTGAAAGTTCTATATCCCAAAATGATTCACATTACCTGTTTGGCACACGGAGTCCACAGACTATCTGAAGAAATTAGAGCAAAATACACCAACGTAGGTTGCTTTGTGTCAAATATGAAGAAAATTTTCTTGAAGTGTCCATCACGACGCCAGGCCCTAAAAGAGGCTGTCCTGGATATTGCTTTGCCACCAAAGCCGGTGGTGACATGGTGGGGAACATGGCTTAAAGCAATTCAATATTACTGCGCCAATCTGCCTATTCTTGCCGAAATAGTTACTGAATTTCAAACTGAAGATGCAACATGTGTTGTTCAGAAATTGCTTAATGATATTAAATTAAAAGATGTGTACATTTCTGCAAATTTTGGGTTTCTGGTGTCATCCATTGAGCGATTGGAGACAAATGGTCTCAGTGTGCAAGACTGACTTGAAACCGTAGGAGATGTTAGAACAAAGTTGTCAACGGCAAAGGGACCAAGAGCAGATTTGGTGAAAGACAAGTTCACTGCCATCCTGAACAATAATCCTGGATATGGCACTTTCACCAACATCGCCGCTGTTCTGAGTGGTGACGGAGAATTAACTCTCAATAATGTTGAAGAAGATTTAATAGCTGCAGATACAGTACCGGTATGTTTGAGGTTTGCTTCTTTGATTTCGAGCTATGTGGAACTTACATTCTCACGCTACAAGTCGCTGCTTGTAGATAACAGGCAAAGTTTCACAGAAGAGAACCTGAAGAAGGTTTTCGTGTCACAATGTAATGTTTAAAATTAGTTTTACCTATTGATTTGTCCGATCTTTTTTCATTTTCAATTGTATAGCATAGTACACTCTGTCTCAAACAGAATATACGTATTTCGAATGCATATATTTATTAAACTTTAATACATACGAATATGAAATTTTACACACATATTTACGAACCTCTCAAGTTCAAATTACAGTTCAAAGTTCAAATTACAGATGTTCAATATGTCCTCCATCAGCGACACGAACAATATCACATGGATACTCAAATTCCTCCCATACTCGGGCAAGCATGTCCTGCGTCACTGATGTTATGGCAGTACGGATCCGGTTCTTCAACTCTTTCAGGTTCTGTGGGAGTGGTGGTACATAAACGTTGTCTTTAACGAAACCCCACAGGAAGAAGTCACAGGGTGGCAAATCCGGTGACCGTGGAGGCCAGCTGAGACATGCTAAGTCGCCAGCTCCTTAACGACCAATCCAACGGTTCGGTAGAGTTTCATTCAGATATTCACGCACTTGGCGACTCTAGTGAGGGGGGATGCCCCGTCTTGTTGAAGAATGAAGTTGTCTCCGTGCAGCCTCGGAAACAACCAGTTTTGTAACATAGCGAGATACTGCGAGATACTGCTGACCGTGTTTCCATTAAAGAAGACTGGGCCGTAAACAGATGATCGGGATATCACACAAAACACATTGACTTTGGGCGAATCTCGTACATGTTTAATGACTGCATGTGGGTTCTGTAGGCCCCAAATTCAAACATTTTGTTTGTTTACCTGACCACTAACACGGAAAGTCGCTTCATCACTGAACACGATGCGTTGTGCAAAAGTGTTATCATTGTCAATAGTATCCAGAATCTCTTTACAAAATGCCACACGTTTACGTTTGTCATCAGGACGCAGGGTTTGTAACAGCTGTAACTTGTACGGCTTCATAACCAACCGACGTCTCAAAACACGCCAAATTGTTGTTGTCGGCATTTGTAACTCCCGACTGGCACGTCGAGTTGATTTTGAAGGACTCAGTTGGAAAGCAGTTTGAATTCGTGCAACATTTCTTCAGGAACACGAGGGCTGCCAGGATTCTTTCCTTTACGTACACATCCTGTATCTACAAACTGTCGATACCATCTGCGAATGTTCCACCCATTCGAAGGATCAATTTGGTACCTCAACCTGAAATGTCTTTGCACTGTAATCACGGAATTGCACTTCGCAAACTCGAGAACACAAAATGATTTCTGTTGCGGAGTAGGCATTTTAAACATATGACGGTTACCAAGCAAAACAGAAGACAACTGACATCTAGCGGCTATTAATATAAACTAAACTATGTATTCGTTTCTCCAATAGCCGAGCCGAGGCAAAATAATTCTTCGTAATACGTATATTCTTTTTGAAACAGGGTGTATGATATTGAAATACATACACTCTCTCCATTTGTGTGTGTGTTCAACTAAAAGAAACTGAAATCACAAGTTCTAGACATTCCTTACAAGCTGTTCAAATTAGCACGAAAAATCATCTATAATTGTTTTATTGAAAAATGTTCTTTTGTAACCATAAGCTAAATAAAATAAAACATTAAAAAAAACAATAGAACTTTCCTTAAAAATTTTGTTTAGAAACACAATTGGAAAGTTGTTCCTTTTGTGGCTGTCAACTAAGTTCAAATAAAACATTTTAAAAAATACAAAAAAATGAAACCACAAAATGTTTCCTAAAAATGAGTTTGTAAATTAAGTACTCATATTCTAATTTTTTTTTTTTTTTTTTTTTTGTGTGTTTTAGGAAGATGACATTTTTTGACTCTTTTGAAATTTTCGTGACATTTTTTAAAGTTTTTATGACATATTTAGATACATATTTTACAGTTTTATAGGGCATAAAGTCCCGGGCCCTAGTTATCACTGTTGTTTAACCCTCCAAACTTTGATTATTTTTCGATGTTGGTGATATTGTAGCGTCCTTATTTGCAACATAGCATGACAAGTGTGGTATTGTTTGTTTTCTGTTTAGATGTAGATTTGAAATATGTAATAACGTAACCAAATGCCATTTGAAAAACGACGTTCTTTATGTTTCGTTGGAAAAACTGTTAAATATGTGGTATCACAGAACATGCCAAACAGTGTTTCCCTCCGAATATTTGCATGGAACAAAATTTCAGCGCTTTTTGTTCATTAGTTCAAAAGTCACTAGAGCGTATCAAGATAAATGGTCCACCCTGTATAGGACTAATGTTCCTCATACAACTACGTAACTACCAAATATTTTAAAAAGTTAAATTAAAAATGTATATTTTAGTTGATAATTTGTTTTCCAATGTCATGTAATTTTAATTTTATTTTTATTCATTATGGGTTTTGTGTGAAAACAGATTAATTTTCCCAACACCTTTAATTTTATCAATTAAATTACACGTTAGCTTTCAGTAATATCAACATTTCGCATTGCATAATAGTAAAAATTGTCATTTTTAATTTTAATATATTAATTTAGAAACAAATATTAATTTTAATCGTTACTTTTTTGACATTAATGTAATCAATTGTTTTTTTCGCAACGTTAATTTTTAATTTTAATCAGTTAAATTTTTCATAAATTTTTCCAACTCCGCTTATCCCAACTGGTTCGAGGGTATACAATATCCAGTGTAATTGGTGCATAGATTTTTAAATGTAATTTTTTTCTTTTGAGAGAGGGAAGTGTGATTAGGGAATTACACCCTCTATCCTTCGGTATTGATACAAGTTGGCCTTACATAGTTGAAATCAACGACCATAGCATTGAAGATACGGAACAGAATTGATGCTTTCATATGGAAGAATACATCCAGTACATTGAAAAATTGTCTTCTACAGTGCTTCCATTGATTATGGTATGGAGTCTTCATTATTATGTATTGTATAATTTGTTTTAAAAAATGATGCTTAATACGAATATATATCTGGTGAAATTTTGAGAAAATGAATATTTCTTTAGTTCTGTGGTAATTGCCAATATATAGACCCTAAATACTTGATTGTTTAATGCTGTGTTGAAAACCTTTCTTCTATTGAGAACGTGTTTTACTCAATTAGATGAATAAGTGCCGTCTGTATTAAGTTTGTGTTTTATGTAGTCCTCAGACGGTGGGAGTGATAGTTCGTCTGGAGCGTGAGAACTTCCACATCCTGAACATGCATGGTCGTGTGGTGGAGCGAAAGCCTCAGGCGCTGCAGAAGAAGAAGGAGTCGAGGTATACGGTCGCCTTGGACTCCGAACAGAATAGCATTCAGAAGAGAGACATCGTCAAGGTCATCGATGGACCACATTCCGTAAGAATCGCTTTGTTTTTTAACTTCATTAAATACAGTACTTCAATAGACTTTGTTTTACGGGAAATTAAGTTCTGTTTTATCCTAATATGTAAAAACTGTTCTATGCAAAGATTTATGGACTCGTATTATCAATTCGTAAGTAATTCCTTTGCATTCTTTGCAACATGTTAAATACTCTCAAAATTATTCTCTTTGAAGCTTTCAGGTTCCTGCAATCAATCTTTCTTCAAAGCGAGTGCATCTTTATGATAGATGATCTTGTACACCTACCAACGGATTGAATATTGCGGCGTGATTCGGAGGTTACGTAAATAGTAGGCGCTATCGATAAAGCAAAGTGTATCAACTAATGTCGTCTAAGTCTTAGCGAAAGAGAGAGAATGAATAAATGAATAAGTGAGTGAGTTAGTGAATGAATGAGTGAGTGAGTGTAAGTAAGGGAACAGAGTGTCTGCAACACTCTTCGTGATCACCATCGAGGGTGACCTTAAAAGACAAGCCTTACACTTATGACCAACCAGGATGCATGTGTATGGAGTATTTATAATGGACTTCAAAAGAAAAATTCCCTTAGTTATACCCATATAATTCCTCACTCCTTTTTGTTATTAGCGTCCTAGCGAGTAGAGGCCTACCACCGTATACAGTAATGGCTCCTGAGGATTATAAGGCAAGCTCGTCTTCCCTTCGGAGCCCCAAGTTACCGAATCCCACGGTATGATCACAACCCGGCAGAGTCCGACCTTATCCAGGAGTTCCTATGCGAGGCTCGGATCCTAGCTCTGCCTATGTTCTTGTTCAACGAGCGCCAGGAGGTACCATAGATGGCACCTAAACTACTACCTCCTGGATCCAAGGGCACGCCGTAGTCGCTTATTTGGGTGGTATCCCTAGGGTTTCTCTTCCCCAATAGGGATGACAGGGTTACTCTCATTTTATAAAAGAGGTACTGGGTGATGTAATCCATCTTCACTAGGGGGCACTGATCTCTCCCTTCGATAGATGAGCCTACAACAAGTTTGTCCCACCAATATCCGTGATGTGGTACCACGCGCACTCCTTTGGCCCAGTGGTTTGGGAGGCTGACAGTCTCTTCTGGCTTGTTGCCTCTCCTAGTAGGGGAAGAGAGAGATGCAGTACGAAGGTTATGAAAGACGGGACTTAGTATTAGCGTATCTTGAACCCCGTGTAGTTGGGTCATCATGGAAGGTAAACCGTCACGGTATAGGCAGTTCCCAACATACTATCTCGCCTCGAAGAATATTGGATTTCTCTCTGCTTCTGTATTTAAATCTCGCTCTATATCGTCCACCACGAATTTTGATTCAACACATATGTTTAGTAACTATAGGGAGTAACTTATGTTTCTTCTCGAGTTTATACTCCAGGTAATGCTGTTTTTTTGAGAAGAATCCTGCTTTGATCGGAAACAGTTTCTCAAACGTGACAAAATAATTTTATATTTAGTTAAGGTGTTAATCTGATGAACACATGAAACCTATCGAGGCGAATTTCTGTCTCAGTGGAAGGAGTATATTATGTCACGGCAGCAATGAGTTGACGAAGACTGTTTTAGATTAGGTAAAGGGATCGGGAGAAATTGAAAACCAGACGTTACTAATCACTCAACGGTATAAGTTGGGTTGCCTATGCAGCTGCAAAACAATGTGTTGTAGCAATTTCAGTGGCAAAGTTTTGCATCAATTTCTATGGAACGATCTGTCCTAACCTGTCAGTTTTAAGTTTACATTATGGGCATCAACAATAAGGAATTGTGTAATACATTTGTAATGGCTAGTGAAAGCTTCGTAACTGTTGATAGCTTGTTCTGTGCAGTAAAGCCAAGTTGTTATGAATATATCATAAAAAAGTTAATGGAAACTTAAGATTGGAAACATTACTTTAGGAACTATCCTTACGAGTCCTTTCCCGCATAACACCGAATACCCACCGATTCCATCGTGCCCGTCCTAAGTTGATAATTATCGAGAAGCCTCTTTTCTTACAGAATATCGGACTGTTATAATCATTTAACAACTGATGTGGACATTTTTTCGAGCTACCCGGTATTTGAAAGAGCAATTAACGAGTTTTGACGAAATAATATTACTTTTACACTATTTGTTAACAATGTCTTTCTTTCTGTTACATTTCCCTGTGTAAAATGGCAAAGTTATGCTGTATCTGGGAATTTGTTCAATAAATAAATAAATGAAATAAATGTAGGAATCACGTTAGAATGACACAGATAATAATATACGCGATAATAGTACCTTACATCATAAAGAACCTGAGCAACTATTTAGAATCTCATTCTCCAAACAACTGTATTTTGTTTTTATTGTTTTTTTTTGACTGATATAAATACGTTCTCCTTATTTTATACTGCATTTTATACATTAAGTATTCGTTGCTTTTCACAGGGTCGCAGTGGAGAAATAAAGCATTTATATAGGAATTTTGCGTTCTTGCATTCACGCATGATGTTAGAGAATGGAGGAATCTTCGTTTGTAAAACAAGGCATCTTCAATTGGCCGGTGGCTCCAAGGTGAGTGCTTTTAAAATCTGTTTCTCTAATAAAGTGAACTGAGTGGAAATGATCCTATAAAGGTGAGAAACAAGTTAACAAAAATTGATTTGGGAATCAGTTCTAATTGAAGAAAAAAAAGCAAACGGGCTCTTCTCGTAAATTTTAGAATGTGCCAGTGTGTTACTTAAAATTACTGTGAAAAGGCAAATGTTTAATTGAAGAATTGCTAGTAAATTCGAAAATCTTATCCATGCAACTAGTTAACGAAATAAAGTTCTATAACTATATAATCCAGAAAGCCTTCAAATGAACTAGTCAAGAAAATTGAACTGAATTCTACATGCTTTGAGAGGACTAAAGAATACGTTATCGTCAAAAATGCAAACGCATTTAAAGCAATTCGCTTTTTCGTACAACGTAGTAATAATATAGAAAAACACAAATAATAATGATAATAATAATGTACTTGAGCTATATGCTTACTTTTCTACTGTAGAGGTTATACAGCATGGCTCCAGACACAAGGACAATGAAGATAATTTAACTACCGGCTGTAAGCACGCATCGTTGCCAGGTCTTAATTGAGAACCTGCATAGGAAGAGAGACGGAGAAAAAGAGTGTCTTTAAAGGAATATTCCCACAAATATTCCATTGGCCGAGTATTTATCCTGTCCTGTTTATGTAAGCCCGCACACCTAAGATATCATGTTGGTTTTATATAGGCAAGGTGTTCCACAATATATTAAATTCGTAAATTTTCCACCAGAAAAAAAAAAATCTCCTTAATTTTTGACAACCTGGACCCTCACTTTCTTTCCCTAGCGGAACATAAATTAAAAAATAAGCCTTTGTACGCGATTAGCTCTTGTCAACATCTATCTGTGTACAAAATGTGGTGGCTTAAGGTGACTCCTTTCACTCAAGAGGAAGTGTTAATGACAGGCACACACACACACACACTATGTATTGTTATTAAAGATATGTCTATCGAGAGGGGGAAAGAAAGATAATGAAGGCTAAAAAATAGCTAGAAGTTTCAGTTCAAAACTTTTATGTACCTATATGTAAATTTGATACTTCGAATTGATCTCTTGAAATACCATATGAACTACTGTTAAATATATACGTTAACGTGGCTCTTGCGCACCGAGGCGCTATGAGATGTGGACTTAGGTTAGGCGGATCCAGGACGGACTTCGGGGGGGGGGAGGGGATGTTTGTAATACTGTTACTTAGAGCTACTTTTAAGAGCCGCAAATTGTGGGATGGGTTTTATTTATACATAAAATAAAAAAGTTTCCTCTTCTTGGGAGGGGGCGGAGGGGCGATCGGGGGCCTCTGGATCTGTCCGTGCCTAGAACTTAACATGGGATTCCAACTACATGACTTCTCACCGGAAATTCTAATTTAGCCACAACTGACTTCTGTGCATGTGAGTAACTCGTATTGGGTGGAAGGACAAAAGAATAATTAGAAGTATAGTGTACATTTTCAAGAGAGCACTTTTCTCTTGTGCATAGAGTTTATTATTATTATTATTATTATTATTATTATTATTATTATTATTATTATTATTATTATTATTATTATTATTATTATTATTATTTACCATATTTTTGGAGTATGTGAAACGGCATACTAAAGCTTTGACTTCACTTCATTTAATTGAAACAAGCTAATCAGTAACCCACAATTGTTAGCTGTTTCGCATCAAAATGTTCATTTTGTGGCTCTCACATTTCCAGGTGAGAGATGCATTTCTTTCGATTATAACATTATGAATTTTGTGTTTTTCAGTCGTCTGGTGGGAACACATTAGGAGGCGGCTTTGGCTTTATGTCTCCTCGGATCTCTTCTCCAGCTCACCCTGGCGGTGGAGGAATGGGCCGAGGCAAAGGAGGAGGCGGAGGAATTCGTAGAGACCGAGAGCTCATTGGACAGACAATCAAAATCACAGGAGGACCCTACAAAGGTACAATCGTACTTTACTATTATTTTTGTACTGACAGCTACGAAAACTAAAAGAAGAAGACTGTTTTTTTTTGGATTTTGAAAACAAAATAAAATATATAAAGTTTGGTTATTCTTATAATAAAGTGGAAGGTGGTAAGGTGGAATACTCTCTTGAGTGGATGTTGGTAATAGCTGTAGAGCTTTGGACCGATAGTTTAAGTAATTTGTGACCGTTGTGTTGGAGTCCTTTTCTGCATCCCGGGTGTTGATGGTGAGGTTATAATGTAGCAAGTGTAATATTATTGTGTGCCTCGAGGGTATTTGAGAAATTAGGGTGACCAGCTTGTTTGGAAATGAGTCAGAAATGAATGTACGGATTTTGAGATGATGGAGCATCATTAAGATTAATCTAGTTCAGCTGACCAATCACCTGCTTGCATAGATTATGGGAAAGGAAAGGAAATTAGTGCACTTTTTCTGACAGAAATCCAGTTCACTGTACATTTTATTCATGAGAAATGCTTCTAAACTTTACAGTTTTTACTGTTTTACAGTTTCTTCTTCCTATTTCCTTCTTCGTCATGTAATTAAAAGCTTTAGCGAAAGAGCCCCCAGACTGTATATTTTAGTGTATGTGTTTATGTTTTCATTATTTTCTGATATTGTTTATGTCATTCTTGGAGAGAACGATTCATTAAAGTTCTACTATATTTCGTGTGAGTACGTTGCTCTGTCTTGGTCTTGCCACCCTATCTAAATTCCGTATTCTTTAGTCTACTGCCGGGTTTAATGGTAGAAAGCTGCTGAATTCAACCTAGAGAAACCCACTTCTTAAAGAGACGATAGTTATTCTTGATTGGATCTCTGCCCAACACCAATCGTCTGAGGTGTGGGAGAGTTTGATCCATCGACCACCAGAAGAAACGAAGGGCTAGACATGAACAAAGGGGAAAGTAAGTACTAGAAATATCTGTTGGTATGATGTTACTTTTACCAAAGACCAGTAGACACTTTTGCTATTGAAATAAATCGTATGGACAGAGTGAAAACTAAATATGATCTCCCGTCTCCTTTAGCCTAACCGGCATAACCGTGGAACGTAAAACTCAATGATTTCATTTCATTTTTACTAGATATGATCTTTTCATTTAGACAGATGCTATTTGGATGCACATCCCTAACTCAACCTAACCTCTCGAATAGTTCCTGTTCTGGGGGGCCGCAGTGGCTCAGTGGTAGAGAGTTCACCTCTGGTGCATGGGCTCCTTGGTTCAATTCCAGTTCGCGCCAAGTGAACTTTGTCATGGACAAACACCGTATGCATGGGTTTTCTCGTCGTTCTCTCGTTTCCTCCCACTTTCTTCATTCCACCATTTCATTCATTTTTCATCATCACCGTCTCCTTTAGCCTAACCGGTATCACCGTGGGATATAAAACTTAACGATTTTATTTCATTTTCATTAATTCCTGTTCTGATCGCAGATAAGTAATATATATAATAGTTATAACGTTCACAATATTATCTATATATATAAAAGAGAACGTACAATTTTTTGTCCGCTCATCACGCTAATACGGCTGAACCAATTTCTTTCATTTTTGGGGGGTTATTAGGATTTGGACCCTAGATGGTTTTTATCATATCACTTTAATTTTTAATTACCAGTGTCTTGAGATAATTGACCATTCAGGTGTCCATAACGTACAAATCCTTTGTTATTAGTTCATCATAGGTAAAAATAAACGTATTTATATGCAACCCGCATGACCGTGTCACTCGGCGGGTTAACATAAATGACAGGCGATATACAGCGGAAAATAGCTTGAATCTTCTGTTTAAAATTTTTTAATTGATTTGCTTATTTTTACAGACACTTTTACAATATGCCAGCACCGGGATGACCGCAGCGAAGCGGGGCGGGTTAACATAAATGACAGGCGATATAATGTTAAGATTTACTGCAATCTTCTATGGTTTTTATCATATCACTTGAAAGCGAAAAAGTAAAAATTATCTAAGTAACAAAGTTTATTGCGTTCCGGGGTGACCGCAGCGAAGCGGGGTGAACGCTGCTAGTTTGGTATAATTGTCAAATCTCTTAACAGAAAGCAGTTGCTCAATAATATCCCAATCGGACATCAGATGATGCTTTACGTCATAACGAGATACATTCTAGTAACTGTCTGAAGTTTTCTTGACGGAGTTTTAATATTTTCATTTCTTCCAGAGAAAGTTGAAAGGAGTATTTAAGTAACGGTAGGTTCAGTCACATTTGTAATGCATCGCAACTTACAAAATCCCATTAATGCAACACTTTATTTGTTTCTTTATTTTCGTAGGCAACGTGGGTATAGTGAAGGACGCGACGGAATCTACAGCCAGAGTAGAGCTTCATTCCACCTGCCAAACTATTTCAGTTGATCGATCCCATATCGCAGTGGTTGGACAACCAACGAAGGTTAGTCGCTTTATTATAATATATCACAATTGCTACTACATAGAGATTTTATTTTTGAAAACAACTAAGTTACTGATTAGAACATGGCAAAATGGAACTTCTTCCTGTAAAGGAAATAGATGAGTTTCTTTTTTTCTTACTCGTTTTTATTATGAAAAATGTCACTTTCAATACTGTACAGTACGAAATTCGAAGGGTTGATCATTCCTGGTGTAAAGTTTCTGATGATTGGAGATTTTCGAACTGTGGAAAATTATATATTTATTAACAGTTTGGCGTACAGGTGAAACATCATTCAATATTAAAACAATAATATGGGAAAATGGAAATCCTAATTTGGAAGGAACAGTATCAACTACTTACCACCCATGCTCAGTAAATTGCACTCTGTAAATTATGCTGATGAAATTATGCTTTGATAACCTATGCAACACTAACCACATATGATATTAGATTCACTGCTTGCTTAGAAGCATTTATGGAATAATATGGAATCAGCCTCTGGAGGTAACCTCAAGTACCTGCCATAGTATATAGGGTTGGATCGTTTGGCAAATTTTTGTTTCTCGGTTGCCGACATTGTTTTGTATTGTTGCGCTATAAGTAAAAAAGTTTATAAACAGAACGCTGCAGCCTAGCTATTGCGCACCTAATCCTACATTTCCCCACTCCCTTCTCCGCGACGATGATGTTTTGCAGTGTTGCAATCTGCAGGGAGCGGAATGGTCTGAGGATTTCCTACGACATTTGAGTGTAAAACCTGTATATTGACTGTGCCAGTTCGTACCAATGAAAAAATAATAACAAAAAGAGAAATTTTCCTTTCAGAAGGCGTGAAGGGATCGCCCCGTCGGAAAGCTCACTGCTTACAGTGTATCCATGAGGTAGTCTGCACGGGCCCGGCCCGTGAATTAATAATATGAGGCCCGACCCGAGTTAGAAATATGTTTTAGCATTTAGGCCAGGCCCCATGTGATAATCAAATGAGCCCCAAATACGCCCGAATTACAAAAACGTAACAATTAAGGCAAAAGTGTATTTTTTTTTATTTGCAACAATTAAATGTTTAATTTTGCAGTTTAAAAGTTTTCATGATTCAGAGACTACAAGGAAATAAAGGATATCCTTTACATTTAGTTAACTATGAATTCTCTTAAAAAAAGAAGTCATTATATAAATTCTCATATAATATAAACTGACATTGACTTGAAGAAAAAACCAAGACACGTTGTTCCCAATGCTCTTGTTCCTTTAATTCAGTGTAAGAAGCAGTATTTTCACTCAGACAAGCTAAGCATATTTATTTCTGTTACTTTTAGTTTTTTTTTTTTTTTTTTTCTCTATTACACAACTTTTCTCTCAATTGCACAGTGTGGGCGTCTCAAGTTACAAATTTAGGTGTGCGTAAAAAGTTCTCCAGAAAATATCGTTGTATTATGCCCGAAAAGGTCCAGACAAATATTATTGTTTATTTAAAAATTTACGTCCCGGGCCCAGCCCTAGGCCCGAGCTCGTGCAGACCTCTACCATGAGGTTACTTACCTACTGAAAAAAAAAAGTAAGATTCGGACTTTAAACATTTTAGCAGGTGATATTTGTTATAACATAAGTTTGCTGAGTTAGTATCACTGGAACTTACAAAGCCAGACCAGTGGAAGGAAGAGTAGTGGGGAGGACGGCGGAATACGAAGTGCTCCGCAGCGATCTGCGCATCTTGGTTTGAAACTTGTCGAGTTATACCTACAAATATTCCGATTGTCGCCTTACTCTGAATTTCTCGCATTTCTTCAGTCTATATCTAGGCATGGAGCAGTTTACTATAGCGCAACGTGTGCTAATTGTGAAAACTTTTTATCAGAACGGAAAGAGTTATGCAGCAACTGTCAGGCGACTTCGCGCTGTGCTAGGCGAAATGAGGCACCGAATGAATCAACAGTTCGCAGTTATGAAAAAGTTCGTTGAAACGGGTTCAACAGTGAACATTAAAAGTCCTGGCCATCGTCGTAGTGCTCGTTCTGAGCAAAACATTGGGGTGGTTCGTGACAGTGTGGCTGTTAATCAGGCGCTTATAGCGAATTTAACCAACAGAGTTATTGCATGGCAGCACAGTAGAGGAGGTCATATGCCCGACGTCATTTAACATACCTGAAATCGGACTATGAATTTTGTTAGTGTGTTTTGAAGAAATTCAATGTCGACTAAAAGCAGGAAATTCATGTTACTATTCTGTTCAAAATCTCTTGTCGTCGCGAATTCTGTCGAGGAATCTGAAGCTTAAAATATATAAAACGATAATCATGCCTGTTGTTCTGTATGGCTGCGAAACATGGTCACTTACTCTGAGGGAAGGACATAGACTGCAAGTATTTGAGAACAAGATCCTAAGGCGAATATTCGGACCCAAGAGGAACGGGAATGGGGAATGGCGGAAACTTCATAACGAGGAACTACATAATTTATATGGTTCACCCAACATTGTTAGGGTCGTCAAGTCTAGGAGGCTTAGGTGGGCGGGTCATGTAGCTAGAATGGAAGAAAGTAGAAACGCTTTCAAAGTCTTGACTGGAAGACTAACGGAAAACGACCATTAGGAAGACCTAGGGAGGACAATATTAAGATGGATCTCGCAGAGATTGGAATACAAAGTAGAAACTGGATGCAGTTAGCTAAGGATAGAAGTCAGTGGAGAGCTTTTGTGAACGCGGCATTGAACCTCCGGGTTCCATACGCCATAGAGTTAGTTAGTTAGTTTTGAAGAAATAAATAAATAAATAAATAAATTAATAAATAATAATAATAATAATAATAATAATAATAATAATAATAATAATAATAATAATCATCATCATCATCATCAATCATCAATCATCATCATCATCATCATCATTATTATTATTATTATTATTATTATTTGATGTAACAAAAGCGGCGCTCTTTTTGAATTACCTTGTATTTCAGGTGCAATGTTTTGAATATAGTTGATGTAATACCTGGTGCAGGAACCTTCAAAGCACTTTCAGTAAATGGAAATAGAATTCTTTCATAGAAATCCCATTTGCGTTGTAAAGAAGGATAATACATATTTTCATCCTACAGTTATTTCAGTAAAGACGATTTAATTTCGAGAAGGTTTATGTTAATGTTGTTTTCGAAATATTAATAAAATTTTATTTTTTTCACTGCAGGGTGGTTCATTTTCCTCATACAGCCGCACCCCAGCCTATGGTGGAGGACAGACACCTATGTACGCCGGTGGAAAGACGCCTATGTATGGTTCCCAGACTCCCATGTACGACGGTGAGTTAATAATTATTTTAATAGCAAGTCAGTGGAATTGGCGTCAGTTTACGTTTCTGAAGCAGCTGTGGAACTGTCTAAAACAAAGTACTATGGAATACAGTGGTGAAAGGTTTTAATTAGTTTATAGTGCTGAGAAATGAGATATGATAATACTATGATGCCATCAAAGTCATCAGCTATAATAATGCCCGAAACATTCTATTTAACAGCTACGTGATTCAGATCTTAACATTGCCTCTTCCATTTGTTTTGAGAAATCTAAACTAGCGGAGAACGATTTTTAAATCCGATGTCTATATTTTCAGAGAATCAAGGCCTGGTCAACGAGTAACTGTTATAATCAACTGAACTCTTAGCTCTTCTTTACACACTTATCGGTTTATTGAAAAGTTCATCAATTGTAGAATTTTCTCTGCCTTTAGTATGAGCATTGGCAAGTGGAAGTAAGAAAAAATCAGTTAAGCGCAGGTACGATAAATGAAAGTTATCAGACGCAACAAGTATGTACATGGGGCCGCGGTGGCTCAGTGGTAGAGCGTTCATTTTTGATGCGTGGGGCCGCTGGTTCAATCCCAGCTCGCGCCAAGTGAACTTTGTGGTGGACAAAAACCGTGTGTGTGGGTTTTCCAGAGGTTCTCCCCCATTTTATTCATTCTACCATTCATTTCATTTCTTATCGTCACCGTCTACTTTAGCCTATACGGCTTATCGTGGGACGTAAAACTGAAAAATTTAACTTTGAACAAGTAGGTACATAACACATTTTTTAAGTTGTGAACTTAAACATTGTGAGGTTTTCCACAGTGCAAAAGTCTTTGATATTGCGTTATTTGCTTTGTTGTTGGTGACGATGCTGAAGGATCCCAACTTCAACACCTTTGAGTTTACTTATAAGACAGCTCTTCACACAGTTTGAGATTTACAAAGAAACTGTTGTGTTTTGGTATTAATTTTATAGTAGAAAATATTGTTCTCGGTTATTTCTCAGTCGTATTGTCATATTGGGTTAAACTATTGCTTTCAGAGGTATAATGTTACTGGCAACACAGTGGATAGGAGTGTGTGTAAGTGCAGTGATATTTACCAGGCAGTAGTCTCTATATTCGTGTAATTAATTTTATATTTTAAAGGTGGAAGTTTATGAAGGCGGATATCAAAAAGACTACGTTACGAATAACCGTTATGAAACGATTAATAGTTTACTAAAAATAGGTTGAGTAGTCGAACTTAATCCTTCGATATTTATGTTAAAAAATTTGAATGAATTAAATGGGAGCTACGCAAATCACTCTAGTAATGGTTGGTAAGAAACACAATACAATTGCCATCTCCTGTGTATTCTCTTTTGTAAACAAGACAATTGACTGTTAGGTAGCAAAACTTCTCAGAATTTTTCGATCGTTTTTATATTCACCGGAGATGAACGTGTTTGGAGTAAATATGTCGTCTGAAACAGATGGCTAAGACTTCTGGCAGTGAAGTATTAATCACAGAGTATTAAAACCAATCCATAGCACTCGGCGTAACAGCTTTTGTGAACCTGAGCTTCTCCAACGCCATCTGTTACCTATCAGCTGAACTACGTCCAGCCAAGCAACTAACACATGGTCGTCCTGTCTCTTAAGAGGCGTCTTAGGAGCTTTCTAGACTTATGTCTTTTACTCACGACGCTGAGTGGACGCCGAAAATTGGGAAACGAGGACGGCGCGGATGAGAATCCATTATTCTAACCACTAAAATACAGAGTATTAAGCTGATGTTTATTATGATGCTCTTTCTGTTCTTCCTCTGACGCCTCCTGATTTAGTTTTTTCTTTGTATTGTTTATTCTGAAGGTGCTACGAGTTTAACTTAACAAAAATTTGAGTATAACATATTCATGGCAGTTTCCAAAGGATCATTCAACTTTAAGGTCTTTCTATTGTAATAGCTTCAGCTGCACCAATCAATATCCCTGTCTGAATAATTTTTAGCTATGTCACTGTTATGTTCTAACTGTATAGTTCACTTTAATAAGGTTTGTCGTATAGTGATTGGTCGCATTTGTTGGTACTTATGCAGTATTAACCTTATTTCTACGTTACTTTATAATACTGACCTTAGGCGTATAGTTATAAATTATTCAGACTAGGATATTCCGGTTCAAAGCAACCTGGCAATTGTAATGTAAGTGAAAAGGGAAGATGAATCAACAAGACAAGCAAAGAAAGCAGAGAATGCTGCATCAAATCACAACTGAAGACAAGGATATGATTTGGTTCACATTTATATAATTCTAAGAAAGTGTAAGAACTTTTCCGTCGGAATTCATATCATTGCACTAAACTGTTCTTATTTTTGTCAGTAGTTCTGGGAAACGAAAAAGTTTTTCTTTCATGCCACTTCTCAGAATTTCATTTCCGACTTTCTTTGCGTGACCAGTTGAAAAATGGCGGTTTTTAAACTCTTGTTAATGGAAAACTCTTGTACTCGGCTGAACGATCTACTACTGCAAGAGTTTTGCACTAGAACTTCTTTTATAATGACATATGTAATGTAAAACTAGTTCTGGAGAATTGTGTTCACCATTGCAAAAGAAGAAGAATAATAATACATAAAAAATAATAACAATAAAAACTCGATGTATTAATGTAGGTTATCCCTAACCATACTTAACTAAACCGATATTCATCAAACTTCAAACCGTGACTCAGAAGAAGGTACGAGTGCAAGTAACTAAAAGGTAAACCTAAAAGAAGATCAGGACATATAACTGAAAGAATAAATAAAACTGAAATAGTGTGTCCTTTTTGCACAACATTGCAAAGTATTCTTAATGTTAAATGTACTAACAAACGCAGTATTTCTTATTCCATGTTGGGCTTTGTTACAGGTTCGAGAACTCCTCATTATGGGAGCATGACCCCGTCCCACGATGGATCAAGAACTCCAGGGCAGTCCGGAGCTTGGGATCCTAACATCACCAACACTCCTGCTCGGACCTCCGAGTTCGAAGACTACTCCTTTGACGAAGCGTCACCCTCTCCAGGATATAACCCAAGTAAGTAGAAAGGAAGTGTGATTAGGGAAAGGTAAATGAAGCCAATCGACTTGTTTTCTTCATAAGCATAAACAAAATGAGTTTCACTGTTGTCACGTAAGTATTCAGCAGCATCTCCGAATAAAATAGTGAAGCGGGAAAATGATAGTGTAAAGGGGGAAATTATTTGTTGTATTGTAATTAGATTTAGTCTACAACACTATGATATGAAACGTATATTTATATACGATGTGGTTTGGAAAAGTATTGTGTTGATGCATTACTGTGTACGACGATGCCAAATAAATCAATCACAGTGCGAGAGGGCCTTTAAGTTGAAACTTTTTTTTTTTTTTTTTTTAAAAAAAGAAGTAACGCACAAAAAAAAAAAAAAAAAAAAAAAAGCAAACCTAAACCTAGACATTTCGGTTTGCTTTCGGAAAGTTTATGTCTTCGACATACTAAATTCTTATGATTTTTTAAATTCCAATAGCTACTTTCTTTATTGAGGGTTCATACTGACCTTGAAAGTCACTGAAAGTGAGGGAAATTAAAGTAAGTTAACGAAAGTGAGGAAAATAGTTCAAAATGTGTCGAGATTTAAGGAGATCTGCTGTATTTCATAGAACAGCCAAAGATTTTTTTTTTTGCAAAGAATCAAAGCAGATTCAAAAAGAAGATATAATAATAATAATAATAATAATAATAATAATAATAATAATAATAATAATAATAATAATAATAATAATAATAATAACAACAATAATAGTAGTTTTTTCCTCTTAAAATGTGAATATTTGGAAACACTACAACACGTGTCCGTCAGCTTATTTGTAATGAGTTTATATGCCGAGTTTCATCTTAGTAGTGTTGAAATTGTCCTCCTTCCCCCATTAGGAGCGAAATTTTTATTTTTACGAAGAGTTTATATATAGAATTTCACATCTTCACCTCAAGTCACATTGGACACTTCGAGTTCCTTCGTGGCTAAGCGGTTAGCATACGCGCCTTTGGCGTGGGAGACCCGGGTTCGATTCCCGGCGGGAGCTTACGTAGTTCGGATTCCACGTTAATCAGTAAGTCTCATATAGCCTCACTGCTGAAAGAAACGTTAAACTTAAAATCAACTGAGCTCAACATTGGGCACATTGGATACTTCCTTACTTTAAAAAAAAATAAATAAATAAAATCCTGTCTAGAAACGTAAATTTTGAATGCGTCTGAAACACATATTCTGGTATTTTTATTCAAGAGTTCGTGTACCGAAATTTATATCTCCAGCTTAAGCGAATTGAGACACTTGGCACTTGGTGAATAAATAAAGGGAAATTTCGATATGATTGAAATTGCCCTCTATTTTTTTTCTTTGCTGCAGTATGATCAAAAACGCTGAAATACGTGTTCCCTTATTTTTAAGTCTATATGCAGAGCCTCAGATCTCCAACTTAAGTGAATCCTCACGTTCTTATTATCTGATTAAATGAAGGGAAATTTGAGTATTTTATAAATGTCCTTTTTCTCCCTCTCCCTTTGGAGTGGAATTTTGAAAATCTGAAACACGTGTTTCCTTATTTTTAATAGACATTCATGTGCCGAGGTTCATTAGATAAACTATTCTTGGGAGGAATTTGGAACCTTCCTTTATTACAAAAACCCTTCTCATACTTTCATGAGAAACGGAGTATTCTCTCTAAATTTCACTCCCATACCTATAGTTGTGTGATCAGTCACTCACTTCTACTCTGTTATGTAATAGTGTAGATAAGTGTATTTTTGGTAGTTTCTTTATATTTTATTAGAATTATAATAAACCTACCTGTATAACTTGATCCCACGATTTGTTTATGTTGCAGGTACTCCAGGATATCAACCCGAGACTCCGCAGGGCCCTTACACACCGCAGACACCTGGCACTATGTATGGCTCTGATCATTCCTATTCACCTTATCAGCCATCGCCATCACCAGCAGGGTATCAGGGTAAGCATCTCTTCATTGCTTAAGAGAAAACAACCCCTTTTTATTATCTTACGTTGTGTTTTTCTATCGTCATATTTTCCGCAGGTGAAATTTGAGTGATATTCGAAACATGAAGAAGTGGGACGCAACTGGGAATCCATTGTAGTAGTTCCATGCATTGACCATTCTCAATTTTGATCTTAAAATAGGGCTTCGTGGAGTTCATGGTCGATTGTTTCCTCCATTTCTAATATAATGTCTAATGCATTGAACCGAGTTTAGTTGTCGTAAGTGTTCATTGATTTATCGTGTATGGTAAGAGCTAGATATGGAGTTATCTAGAATAGAAAAATTCAGTTTCTTCAGCTCTTGGCGAAGACACTTGTCAGTTTGGAGTCGGTGATCCGCTCAAATGGGAGGTGCTGCTTTCGAGATATCGCCGACTCGAGGTTTTCAGGTTGTGGTTTGAGTGGCTGAGCATAGACCTGTTACTGCTTGAATTTGATCACTCAATTTTCAGTGTCCTCCCACTTTCTTCATTCCACCATTTCACTCATTTCTCATTATCACCGTCTCCTTTAGCCTAACCGGCATAACCGTGGGACGTTAAACTTAAAGATTTTATTTCATTTTTCAATTTTCAGTGTTTCCGCAATGTAATCTTTTTTTGTTGTAGACGTGGAAAGTTTCTCGTTTCTTGTCATTAGCAATTTTTCCTACACACTTAAAGCTTTTTTGGGGACCACAGTGGGTCAGTGGTAGAGCGTTCACCTCTGGTGCATGGGGTATTTGCTTCGATCCCAGCTCGCACGAAGTGAACTTTGTAGTGGGCAAATACCCGGGGTTCTCCTGTTTCCTCCCACTTTATTCATTCTACCATTTCCTTCATTTCTCATGATCACCGTCTCCTTTAGCCTAGCAGGCATAACTGTGGGACGTAAAACTTAAAAGATAAGGTTAAAGCTTTGGTATCCATAATTGTGGTAAGTGTTATAGAACGGCGATGTTCGTCGTCGACAGGTATCAGAGCAAGAACGATAAGAAATAACAAGAAACTTTTCTTCTTCTTCTTCTTCACATGCATTCTTCTGTGTTCCAAGAATATGTTCCGTCTCCTCCCTTGACCTTCAATTCAAACCGGAAATGAGCAGTAACTCCAGTTTCAACGTTAATCACCGTAGAACGAGAACGGTCAGAAATAGCCAGAAATGACTTTTTAATACGGAGTTAGCATCACAAGCACAAGTTTCTTGCTCCAAGTGGGGTTTGTGGTGGACAAACACGGTGTGTGTATTTCTCCTCGAGCTTCTTTCGTTTCTTCCCACGTGCTTCATTCCATCAATTTTTTATTATTATTCTAATTATCACCGTCTTCTGTAGCCTCAGAGCTAATCATGGGACATTAAATTAGAAAAAGTTTTCTCTGTTGTAACCGGAAGTCGCGGATCTGTTTCTTCCGATTTCATTATTAAGTCCCTAGAGTTTGGAAGTGTGTCGTTGTTTCATAATTACAATGCAATTACCGTGTGTTATAAATCACAGGTTAAAATTAAAACCAGTGTCATTAGTTTGGAAGTCAATTGCCTTATACGCGTAAACATCAATATTTGTTCGGAGGTTCTGTCCGATCTATAGTGACCATTTCGAGATGGATCAACTTTAGCACTCATGGTCTATTTACTGGTTTTGTATTCTGGTTATCGGTCAGCATCGAAGTTTGTATCGAAGAAGGCTAGCAAGCAGTGTAGGGCATGTCTAGTCGCCACAGGTTGTCAATGGTCTGAAGTCTCTGCTCTGCCAAGACCCGTTTAAGAAGGACCATAGGCACAGTATTCCGTTGGTGAGTCATTCAAAGATTTCACTCGATGGTGAAGGTAATGTCAGGATGCCAGTTTTTATCTGCCATTTTTTGAAGGAAGAGGACAATGAAGTGAGAGCAATGGCTGGATCCTATGTCTTGGTGCAGTTATTCGGGATTTGTTTCCCTCCTATATAGACGAGCAATGTCATGACAAATGATTTGAGTTAGGGCGTTAGTCTGATAATAATTGGAATTCAGCTAGCCATTTTTGATGACACGTCGTATCTTTAATTTCCCATTGTAACAACAGCCAGCAATGATCACATATTTCTCACCAAAATATTCCTTACATTCTCGATATTTCTTTAAAAGTCTTTAACACCACATTCTCTGCAAGAAATTGCGTGCTGCTTCTTAAAGTCATTGTGAGGTACACATGTTCCTTATACAGTGTGGTATCAGTATTTTTGCGCTTGCTATTAGAGCCATGCTCGCAGAGCCATCAACAGTTGGTGTCATATTCTATAATGCGTTTCTGAACATCTCCTTCGACATTTCTCCAATCCCAGATCATAATGAGTTTGAAAAGTCTTTGGGGACGCTTCAGCATCGTTTCTCTTTCACCACGGAGGTTGCTTTGTCTCTGCTCTACATGAATATTCCTCAGCCTTCTGCCACTTTTAACACACATTCTATGTCATTCTTCGACGTTCATTGTACATCTTGATTATGGCACTATAACTTTATTTGGCTGTGATCTCGGATTGAATCTTTGGTAGCAGTCTTCAACACGAATGATTACCACACGTGTTGCAATGCATGTATTCGACTTGTAATATTCACTTTGTGCAGCTATCGTTTGTAGAAATCGTCATTAGATATGCAAAAGAACCTTTGTGTAAAAGTCGGACCTAGAATTTAACGTTGGATCCGAATCACAAAAGCTCCCTCCTTGGGTATATCAACTATATAATCAATGACGTATATATATATATATATATATATATATATATATATATATATATATATAGATAGATAGATAGATAGATATAGATATATATATAAGATATGGAGAGAGAGATAGTAAATAGATAGCTAGATAGATATAACTCTCTTAGGAAACAAACCATACAAAGTAGGAAACACTTTTTTTCTTCTGGATTTCACAAATGACAAATAGAGAACTATACAGCATCTTAATACAAATGCTGCGAATATCTTGGAAACGAATTATCCAAGATAGATGCTTGTCAGAAGTATTGGAAAGGCCTTAATCCAACAATGGATCAACAATTGTTGATAATGGTATGTATGCGTTTCAAATATAAAAATCCTTCACCACTGTACTTATGTGATCCGAGTTTTCATTTTTGTTATCTGAGCATTTGAGATTAAGAAATAAACGTTTATACCTTGTTCTCAGAGATTATAGGTCTTATGCAGAGTCCTTCTGACAAGTGATTAGTGCCATACTAAAGAGTTCGACTAACATGTTTCCTACACAGTCAGGCCTTTAGTATGACGCTAATCATACGTCAAAACGACTCTGCATTGTATGTATGCGTTTCAAATATAAATAACCCTCACCACTACACTCATGTGATCCGAGTTCTCATTTTTGTTATCTGAGCATTTGAGATTAAGAAATAAACGCTTATACCTTGTTCTCAGAGGAGACCCGGGTTCGATTCCCGGCGGGAGCTCATGTGGTTCGGATTCCACGTTAATCAGTAGGTCCACGTCTCATATAGCCTCGCTGCTAAACGGGACGCTAAACTAAAAATCAATCAATCAATCAAACCTTGTTCTCAGAGATTATAGGTCTTATGCAGAGTCCTTCTGCCGCGTGATTAGTGCCATACTAAAGAGTTCGACTAACATGTTTCCTACACAGTCAGGCCTTTAGTATGACGCTAATCATACGTCAAAACGACTCTGCATTGTATGTATGCGTTTCAAATATAAATAACCCTCACCACTACACTCATGTGATCCGAGTTCTCATTTTTGTTATCTGAGCATTTGAGATTAAGAAATAAACGCTTATACCTTGTTCTCAGAGGAGACCCGGGTTCGATTCCCGGCGGGAGCTCATGTGGTTCGGATTCCACGTTAATCAGTAGGTCCACGTCTCATATAGCCTCGCTGCTAAACGGGACGCTAAACTAAAAATCAATCAATCAATCAAACCTTGTTCTCAGAGATTATAGGTCTTATGCAGAGTCCTTCTGACAAGTGATTAGTGCCATACTAAAGAGTTCGACTAACATGTTTCCTACACAGTCAGGCCTTTAGTATGACGCTAATCATACGTCAAAACGACTCTGCATTGTATGTATGCGTTTCAAATATAAATAACCCTCACCACTACACTCATGTGATCCGAGTTCTCATTTTTGTTATCTGAGCATTTGAGATTAAGAAATAAACGCTTATACCTTGTTCTCAGAGGAGACCCGGGTTCGATTCCCGGCGGGAGCTCATGTGGTTCGGATTCCACGTTAATCAGTAGGTCCACGTCTCATATAGCCTCGCTGCTAAACGGGACGCTAAACTAAAAATCAATCAATCAATCAAACCTTGTTCTCAGAGATTATAGGTCTTATGCAGAGTCCTTCTGCCGCGTGATTAGTGCCATACTAAAGTTCGATAACATGTTTCCTACAGTAGTCAGGCCTTTAGTATGACGCTAATCATACGTCAAAACGACTCTGCATTGTATGTATGCGTTTCAAATATAAATAACCCTCACCACTACACTCATGTGATCCGAGTTCTCATTTTTGTTATCTGAGCATTTGAGATTAAGAAATAAACGTTTATACCTTGTTCTGAGAGATCACACGATTTAACCCTGCACCTGTAAGAATTTCTAAAAACAAAGTTAGTTAAACTAAAATTTAATGTTCTTGAGCATAACTGGGCAAAATTTACTATTGTACCTTGGTATAACTAACTGTTCTGCGAACTCGAAATATTTTAACAACTGGTTCTAACGAACCGGTGCGAACCGGCTGAATAACACCACTGCGTACAGAGTACAGCCACCAACAAAATGTTTTTCTATCTCCTACATGGTAACAAAAGAGAAACTGATATAGACATATCCTCTCCTGGGCGTGTTCCTTTGACAGTTGGAAACGTATTGATCAATTTAAATAGTTTTCTTTGATCCCCGAAAAGAAGATTTGGGAACAAGATGTTTTGCTGGCCACCACCTGAACTTTTCTTACTTCAGCTGAGAAAACATTATAACCATGTGGATCATATGAATGTAGTAGTTCTTATATTTCCTTGATTTCGTTCTTTCCCTGGCTTGTCTGTGCTAGATTCTTCCTATAAAATGAATTGGGGGATTTCATGCAGTACAGAAGCAGCTTGTTGAAACTTGAAGAGAAATTTGAGGAAGAAAGAAAGAAAATAATCAATGTTAATTCACTGTACATGTGGCACAGTTAAAAGTAGCCCACGTCCCCTTTGAATGCGAATACAATAATTCGACTCTTGAAATTGAGTAAACTTCTACAACAATGGACAGTTTATGCAATTATCGATTGTTATTTCTTCAATAATCGATAATATACAATAATCGGCATTCAAGATTTATCGATTCTTAGCATTTTTGTTAGCATTCTTCGGTCAACATTTCAGTTCCTAGTGAAGTAGGACGTTTTTCTTTGTGGTTTGCAAAATGACTTTCTCGATAGAAGAAACAATTGAAATTGTGGGAGCATATATGAAAACAGGTTCGATTAAGGAAACTGTCGAAATTTTCGGGATCAAGTATCCGGATAGAGGATTACCAGCAAAGAGAGCAATAGAGAGGCTGTATAAAAATTGGCGCATCTACGGATCTGTGCAAAATGTAAAACGACAAAGAATTGCTTCAGTTTGCACGCCAGAAGTTATTGTAGACACTCGCTGAAGAATTATTCAGAGCCCAAAGAAGTCTACATGTATTCAGCTCTTCGTTTCTGTTATTTCAGTGCATTTCCTTTGTTGTTACATGGGCTACTTCTATCTGCGCCATCCTGTATATATACATATATAAAACCGTAGAGGTAATTTTGTTTAAATTAGAAACCGGTAGATTAGATTGTTACAGAAATGTTTGCATGGGACAATCTGCAGTGTTATGATTGGAAGTATGAGACTGTATTTTCCATCAATAAGTGTTAAGCATAGCTGTGTAATTGCGTAATTGGTGATTACGTAAATGTGTCTTAGTGAAATATAATGAGATTAAAAAATAAATAGAAAATAATAAATTAGGTGCTAGTTGTGATTGGAAATTTAACGTTAATCATTCCATTTCAGGAACTCCCAGCCCCACTGCGTACGTGACCACTCCTAGTCCTGGAAGTGGCTATCAACCGAGTCCGTCTCCAAGCAACGCGTACGCCACTCCTTCTCCCATTGGCTACAGTCCAATGACTCCTGGAGGAACTCCATCGCCATACAATCCACAGACGCCAGGATCAGGTGAGTGATTACAAAATACAGCAGTCATTAAATATATTTGAAGATCTTAAGGATTTAAGTCTCGTCATAGTTTTATCATACTAGAACACGCAAGTATACAACAAATTGTGTATTCGCTATTGTCAGCGTCTAAAGAAATTGGTCTCAATGAGAACGTAGTGGATCGAAGTACAGTCTTGTTCAAAATCTGACCACGCACCCCTCTTAGAATAGTCTTGAATTCTTATCCACAAATAAAATTAAATCATTAGATATAAAACTTATTTTTCGCAAATTGAAATTTCTCGTAACAAGACTGTTGGTGGCAGTTATGATTTCAGATTTTCTCCTGGGATAGGGGCAGGAAGTGGTTCTAATAAAGAGTGATGAAAGTAGTATTCCAAAAGTACTGACACCCAAGTGAACCCAGAGAAATTTCATAGCTCCCGTCGGCCACCGTCTTTAAATCATTGCTGGTTGACGGCTATGTTTGAGGCAGTAATCACAGAACCAATGGAGGTATAGCAGTTACGAATAATAATAGTAAAATAGGAAAGTAAATATGTAGATGTAAGAAAAAAAGAAATTGACGAGAAAATTAAATGTAGTTACTACTTCTAAATGTCGCTACTATTACGGAAAAAAAGTAAAAAGGTACAAAAGTACATTACTGTATGGTTTACTGTGTTGATGTGAAAGTTCGTTATTTACTTGTAAAGAAGAACGAACATAGCTTGAGAGATGCGAAGATAAAATTTTGAAGGAAATTCTACAAAAGGACTCGCACGAGTGACAAAAGGTTAGAAACCCTATAGGAAAGAGGTCTATGGAGAGGCTGAGGGTGGATCTTAGGGCAGGTAGAATTGATTTGGGACATGACAGTATTCACTGATGAGCTTTTCCACATACTGTTATTTAGTTATATCATCGTATATTTCGTTTTCAGTATGCAAGTTATTTCGTAGCGGTGGAATACGTAGACATTTTTCTTTCTTTCTTTCTTTTTTGGGGGAGATTGGTTTTAAGAAAAACTGTTGAAGAGAGCAGTATAGCAAGTGTGATACGAGTACTTCCAGCCAGCTCACAATGATCACAAATAGCCACAGTGATGGCAGATACAAATTTTTATCAAAATAACGGGAACGACTGAAGAAAATGCAATTTACCTTATTAATAAGGCATGTGACCGCATTAGCGTGTAGAAAAACTGTAATACGTCATAGAATTGAAGGCATTTAAATCATTAGTGATTTTGTACTAATCCACGTGGCTGAGTTCCGTCAGCGAGGGTGGGAGGGTTGGGGTCAGGAAATATGTTGTACATACCGATGTTCATGAAAGCACGCCTCAACAACTCCAGCAGTGTGGATTGTCGAATTACCATCTTGAATAATGCTTCATTGGTGGGGAACAACCTTTCGACCGTAGATACCCGTCACCGTAATTAATGCAGTGATGCGTTAAGAAAGAACTTTTTTTCTGTTCTTTGTTCTTTCTTAGATAAATCCGCTGTTCTTTGATTTACAATGAAAGTTTTGCTTCTAGATTAGAATTGTACAGATAACACTACTGTAGTGATCGCAAGGAATTGTGAAGCTTGACGTACATTTACCAATAAAACGCCAGAATATGTTCCGGTCGTGAACATCTATCCATGAAATTTTAACAGTATCATGCTCACACTATACAGAGAGCATCTCCTGACGGTTCACTGTTGGCACATTGCTGCTAAGTTTTACTTTGTTAATTGCTTTTTGTTTTATAGTTTCGTTGTTATTGTTCGCGTTATTGTTACTAATTCGAATAATTGTTGCCGTTTGTGTTGTAATTATTTACAGTGCTGTTTTTTTTTTTTTTAAATCCATTGTGCCTTGAAAGTTTGGGAGCATTGTTGAATTGTATTAAAAATGTGCTGTTTGCCGTTTTCTCAAATGTGCGTTCAGAAGATAGCTCCACGAATCGTACCGAAATTTTCCGATGTATCGGACGTGAAGCAAAACATTTCTGTGGTTGGTGTAGAGCACAAGCTTCAGGAGTTGTTGCGGTCTCTAAATGCTGGTACAACGGTGGCATGTCAAATGACATAACATGGTAGGGCAGTTACTAATCTCATTTGTACAGAACACAATGTATTCAGGCACGAGAACGGTTTTGTGTTACAGTTTTAATTCCATGTGCGTGAAGCAAGTGATTGTTCAATATTTATGACATATCACTTAAATTTGGAAATCTGAAACCGTTTACAATATTATGTATCTTGTTTGAAATCAAATGTACTTTTCTGAGTATAGATGTTGGTTATTTTGTTTTTCAGGCATTGACCAAGCTCCCATGCAAGAGTGGCATACGACAGAGATAGAAGTGAGAATAAGGGATACGCATGATGACCCAGGCCTCATTGCACAGACAGGAACCATTAAAGGCATCTCGGTGAGTTTTAGGGTTGCAGTCATGATTCGTTGTCTATGAAATACTCAGCAATAGTTCTATGATTTTAATGTAAGATACAGTCCTATTTTATATTTAGGCGTGATATTTCGTTTTAAAAGATCTGAAATATGTTAAAATACATTGCGAGAAGACCAATTTTCCGCTATACCTAAAACTGTTATTTACCAAAATGATTCCTTTTAGACTTTTATGTAAAAATTATACTCTAGTCAAGAATTTTTGAGTATATTTTTGGATCAAAAGATCCAATATATTTCAGCCAAAAAAATTCTTGTAAGCCTTATATCTGGAGAACTACATATAGTGTAGTGAAACCCAAACTATCACTTAACTCAGTATGATGTGTTTATTCCGAAATAAATAAACGAAAACTCGATTTAGGGTCCGTTCAAAAATTTCGTGGCCCCTGATCTAAAAACTGATTATTGGCCAAGATCGCAATCTTTTGATGCATTTTTTTTTGTTTCTTTAAAAGATTTGCCGCTGTTTTGTGTTTGAATTTAATGATCCCTCATTATAAGTAGCCATTAGATCATTGTCACAATTGTGAATCTCACTTTTTCCATTCGTCTACAATTTCGTATTCCTTAGATATCAGGGAAAGGGGTCATGCTTGTTTGTGGTGGACAACATCGTGTCTGTGTGTTTCTTCGAGTTCTCCCGTTTCTCTTCACATTCTTGTTCCGAGATTTCTTTCCCAGTCATTCAGTTACAATATTGATCCCTTTTCCTTAGCCTACAGGACGTTGAACTAGAAATTCCGTTCACTTTTCTCTTATATTCTTCTGTACATTTGCTCCAACCATCCTTTCTCCTCATATTATTACGTCTTCTATTGAAATTTCATATTTTCTTAATATAAACCATTGATTCTTCAAATTAGTTTAATTTCAGTAACTATTTGTTTTTTTTAAAACATTCTACATTCTCTTCAAGCTGTGTGGATGAATATTAATATGTCCATTTTCATTATTATCTGCGCAGCCAATGCAGAGCATAAAATTTTAAACACCGTCATTATTTTTGATCGACACACACTCATAGTCAACGTCTTGCGAATAAAATTAGAAAAAATAAACACACTGCTGAACAAGACTGCACTTATTTAATATAAAAACACATTTACACGTGACGTTTCGATCTTCTAGCCAAGATCCTCATCAGACGTACAGTGAGTGATACAAAAAATTACTCAAGTATATATACACAATTCATCTCTCTATCTGCTCTCTCATTGGCCCGTTCAAACAGACAATCAGAAGCGTGGAAATCTATCTGAACTACATTCATAACATAACATTCTACCAGAAAGAAACAACAAGGAGCAAGCAACCATTGAATACATTAATTCATATACATTTTTCTGAATTTATCAATAATATTTCTCCATTCTTTATTAATGCTGATACCTTTGGTCCAATTCATTAATTTTACATCCTCTTCCTTTTCTATCCACCAGGCCTCTTTCCACTTTCTCGGCCACAATCTTTTTTCCCGTTCCAGCACAATAACTTCTTCCCGGTTCACATCATGTCCCTTTTATTTTACATGTTTAAAGATTGCGTTTGTTTCTCTGCCATATTTCACATCACTTTTATGTTGTTTAATTCTTTCTTTCAATAATTTCCCTGTCTCACCAATATATTTCATATCACAATCCTTACAATTTATACAATAAATGACACCTTTCTGATCTCTCTCTTTTTTCTTCCCTTTGCTTTTGACCATGTCCAACAACGTTCTGCTACCTTTTCTATACACCTTGACCCCTTGCTTTCTTAACATCTTTTTTAAAATCTCGGTATCTTCTCCTAACCCTATAATGCCTTTCCATACCTCCCCACTTTTACCTTTCCCCGAGACCACAGATGCTTTAACGATATCCCTTTTACTATAACCATTCTTATACAGCTGTTCTTTAAAGATTTCCACATTCTCTTCTACATTCACGTTACAAATTTTGGTAATTCTTTCTAACATATTTCTTATGAAATTAACTTTCGTGCTTCTATCTACATTACTTCTCTTATTACAATAAATACCAGCACTACATTCTTTTTGATACCATTGAGTCTTAATTCTTTTCCCTTCCTTACTCATTAAAATGTCAAGATAACATAATACACCTCCCTGCTCTGTCTCTAGTTCTAATTCTATTCCCTTCTCCTTATCTTCAATACTGCCAACGAACTCTATCAACTCTTCTTTTGATCCTTTCCATATCCCAAAACAATCATCAACGTATCTACATAAAAATCGAAACTTTTCTTTCCCCTTTTCTATCACATCCTTCTCCCACACATTCATTCTTCGTTGATAGAGTTCGTTGGTAGTATTAAAGATAAGGAGAAGGGAATAGAATTAGAACTAGAGACAGAGCAGGGAGGTGTATTATGTTATCTTGACATTTTAATGAGTAAGGAAGGGAAAAGAATTAAGACTCAATGGTATCAAAAAGAATGTAGTGCTGGTATTTATTGTAATAAGAGAAGTAATGTAGATAGAAGCACGAAAGTTAATTTCATAAGAAATATGTTAGAAAGAATTACCAAAATTTGTAACGTGAATGTAGAAGAGAATGTGGAAATCTTTAAAGAACAGCTGTATAAGAATGGTTATAGTAAAAGGGATATCGTTAAAGCATCTGTGGTCTCGGGGAAAGGTAAAAGTGGGGAGGTATGGAAAGGCATTATAGGGTTAGGAGAAGATACCGAGATTTTAAAAAAGATGTTAAGAAAGCAAGGGGTCAAGGTGTATAGAAAAGGTAGCAGAACGTTGTTGGACATGGTCAAAAGCAAAGGGAAGAAAAAAGAGAGAGATCAGAAAGGTGTCATTTATTGTATAAATTGTAAGGATTGTGATATGAAATATATTGGTGAGACAGGGAAATTATTGAAAGAAAGAATTAAACAACATAAAAGTGATGTGAAATATGGCAGAGAAACAAACGCAATCTTTAAACATGTAAAATAAAAGGGACATGATGTGAACCGGGAAGAAGTTATTGTGCTGGAACGGGAAAAAAGATTGTGGCCGAGAAAGTGGAAAGAGGCCTGGTGGATAGAAAAGGAAGAGGATGTAAAATTAATGAATTGGACCAAAGGTATCAGCATTAATAAAGAATGGAGAAATATTATTGATAAATTCAGAAAAATGTATATGAATTAATGTATTCAATGGTTGCTTGCTCCTTGTTGTTTCTTTCTGGTAGAATGTTATGTTATGAATGTAGTTCAGATAGATTTCCACGCTTCTGATTGTCTGTTTGAACGGGCCAATGAGAGAGCAGATAGAGAGATGAATTGTGTATATATACTTGAGTAATTTTTTGCATCACTCACTGTACGTCTGATGAGGATCTTGGCTAGAAGATCGAAACGTCATGTGTAAATGTGTTTTTATATTAAATAAGTGCAGTCTTGTTCAGCAGTGTTTATTTTTTCTATTCTTGATCGATATGATGTACGAAAGATATTTCCCATATATGGACGGAAAGACTGGTATACAATTGCTTCTTTATACAGTCAAGTCGTATTTGTTCAACATTGTAGTCTCCGCAGATCAATATGATTTAGTCTTTCTGCAAGTATAGCTGTATTTTTATCTGCTTCTTGAATATATATTAGGGTGGAGTGAAAAGAGGCCAAAAAAATTTTTTTTCGAAATTCGATTTTGGATAGGGGGCAAAAGTTGCATCATATTATAGTACTTCACCATGGAAAATTTCAATTCTCAAAAATAATTTTTAGCCGGGGCGCAATGGGCCTAAAGTTTGGAAGATTATGCAAATAAGTGAAAAGAGGCCATTTAAAAAAAATAATTCAAATTTGGATATGTTGCAAAAGATGCATCATATCGTAGTACTTTACCATGGAAAATTTCAATTCTCTAAAATATTTTTAGCCGGGGCTCCATGGCCTTAAGTTTCGTAGATTTTGTAAACGAATACATGTTTGTTGTGTATTTGTGTAATTATTAAACAGCCTTTCGCTTGAAGTAGACTGTAATTTGAAGGTGTTAAGATTCGTTGTCGCGACGAGATGAATTTCTAAAGCTACCGAGATTCATATTCTATGTTACAGGCTACATCAACCCAAAATTTATCATTAAGAGGTGACTGCTGTCGAGTTCAATCCCACCCACCCGCCAACATTAGATTGAATTTTTCATAAGTTGCGTTCACGTCTTCCTGCAAAATACTGCGACTGTCTCAAAAGTAGGCATTGTTTTTCTCGAGTTAATTTTGGAACGAATAGAGAAAACGCTCTCTCGTGCCCCAGATACTGAAAGAAGTTTCACTAATTAATTTCACTAATCAATCTTTCCTCTACTTGCGTATGACATTTGAACTCAGGGATATCAACACATGTATTTTCTGAAGCGCGAATTTCTTGCAATTTTTCGTGTGTCTCATGAGTCAGTATTAGCGTTCTGTTATATTACACTCATTCCAGTTAATCATTTCTGTGTAATTATTAGTCTCGAAGTTTAATACTGGCACTTCGAAGGAACGAATTTCAGAAGGTTTACACTGCTTTCTGGATTAGAATATTTTATCTGCAGCAAGGATTCGTGTAGCTGATCTGTTTTCACCAATCATGGCAATGAGAATGTTTTAAGGATTCGCATAGAATGCATTTCTGGAGATTACTTTATTGACTGGAGTCTTGTATGGTTCTTGTAAACATCGCGAAAGTTTTATGGTCAGGAACAAATGTTTAGCTCCGTATATGACAAGAGGTTTTGAGTTTGATTTTGAACCACACTTTTACCACGAACTTTGATGTAGTTTTGAGCTCCTCTGAAGGATTTGGCATTGATATATACACCTATAGACGCAAAAGTCTGTAAGCCACTGTTAACCAGCGAACATGCCCAAGTTTCCCAGGTTTCTTAATCTGCTAGGCTTTTATCAGTCTAATCTTATGACAGATTGGAGTATTTCACCCAAGTACCTCTGATCATAACTGAGATCACGCACATTTAGGAGTGTAGGAGGTTCTGAAGAAATCTTTTCGAAGCCGTACACTGAATTTGTTTCACAATACACTAATGATCTACCAATAGAGCCAGAGAAAGTGTAAGGGCCAGCACTTATACCATCGATTTCTTTTAGTAAATGACGAAGTGGTAGTTCAATGAAATGCAACAAGCATATCATCACTGCAAGGGCCTAACATTAATATTAGTGCCATCGCAGCCGATAGCTACTAGATCTAATAAGTCCACATTATTTTCTTGTAATTCGCTGCAGATGAAACTAGCAATATTCTTTGCTGATGCTGATCCGGTCAAAGCATTTCCGGTATAGCCGAGAAATTTGTTATCTGTTTCTACACGGATAGAATAATGTTCTTCCATCTTCATCTTCCGGACATCGTGAGCGTTTGGTCTTTCTTCCAATCAAAATAGATGGCACGAGGTTTCACTTTATTAACAGTCTCTTAGTTTTTACACTTATACCATTTTTCACAACCGCTCTTTGAGTTTTACTTCTGTCAATTATGTTTTGCGACTGCTCTAGACTCACATATTTAAAGTCTTCCAAAACCGCAGTAGCAATTGCTGCAATTTTTCTTCTAGTCACGCCGGTTTTCTCCTTCACTTTTGCTAATGTTGGGACGAATTTTCTAATTTGCGTGCATCCAATCTGTGCTTGCTCTCTTGTCTTCTTCAAAGGATATTTCCAACTAAAATATTATCTCCTCCAGCTTCAGTGTGTTCTTTATTGCCTTCCTATCTTGTTTCCGAAGATGACAAGTAGTCTGAAGATTCGATAATGTAACTATAGTAAAGTATAATACTTTTTGGGTGAAAGCTTCACCGTAAGATCGCTTTTTGGCTTTCCTTCCCTCTCTTTTCTTGAATTTCTTTGTCCAAGTAATATAAATAATACCGAATATCATTTTTTACTTACCACCCAGCGACACAACTAGGCTAGTTATCGTCCGGGGCAAGAACTCGCCTTATCCCCCCCCCCCCCCCCCCCCGACTAACCAAACCAAAAGGCTCCGCAACTATATCTGATATTGGCATCAGACAGTAGTTCTCCTATTCCATTCGTTCTTCAAGTGATAACGCTTGGTTTCAAAATTGTAGTACATATTTTAATTTTTAGTACAAGATAAAACACTAAACTACTTTGTAACTGATTGATAACTGAGAGTAGCATGCTTGACACATTCTTACAGTCTTAACGAAATAACTGCAAATCGCAATGTTTTGGGAATTATATTGGGATGTGGATATGTGTAGAATGAATCAACATCTTTTGCTTTTGAATAGAATGTTTAATTATGAAAAACAATATAGCTGTTGTCTGGAGTATTATACTCGGACATTTTACAAATCTTTTAAATCGATGTAACTTAAATGAAAACACAAAAAGCTGGAACTAAAATTTAACCTTACGGCTTCTTTTGGATGCAAAGGTTTTACAAAGTCCTCAAAAGATAGCTTGAAGCCAACATAAGCTCTATGGATATGATCCTAAGGTTGGTGAATCGTTGTTATCCTGTTAAGTTTCTGAGGTATTTTTTTAAAAATAATATTTAGTTTGCTAAAACTCCTTTCCTTGCTTTATAGTGAAAATAATTATATGCCCGGTTTCGCGGCCTCCAATTCGACGCCCGGGGCACAAGCCCCGTTCCCCCCCTAATTACACCACTGTCACCACCAACCAAACTATTGTACTATTAACAATACTGCCTAAAGTTCATTGTAGGATATCAGAAGTCTTATTAAATAGCAAAGAGCTTCTTTATGACAGACTCGCAAAATGCTTATAGTTGATCACTTTTCGTCTTATTATTCCCAAATTTCAGGACCATTGCGCCCCGGCTAAAAATAATTTTAGAGAATTAAAGATTCATGTTGTTATCTATTGACAAAGGATACATCTTTTGCCCTCTATCCACAATATAAATTAAAGTCTACTTTCAGCGAACATTTGCTAAATGGTTACATAGTAAACGGAAATTGATTTACAAAATTTCAAATTTAAAGGCCCTTGCGCCCCGGCTAAAAATTATTTTAGAGAATTGAAATTTTCTATGGTAAAATACTACGATATGATGCAACTTTTGCCCCCTATCCAAATTCGAATTTCAAAAAAAATTTTTTTCGCTCCACCCTAATATATATATATCACCCATTCCATTTCAAATCGTCCAGGCAAACCACAATTGGTCCCCATCATAGTATCAGATTTCATTTATTTTTTTTATATGGGATCTACATGCAATATTATTAGACCCATATTTTTTTTTCTTTTTGCTCAAAAAAAAAAAAAAAAAAAAAATCCTTCGATATGCAGCCTTCCAAAATGGCTGCCCTCCTCTCGGATTGCTCTAAAAACTGAAAAAACTGAAAAAGAAAACAGGTCAAATTAAAAGTTTTGTTGTAGAGGTACGAGTGTACTTAGTAACATAATCGCAATAGCAGGAAGAATATAAAGTTGTATGTTTCGGTGGAGGGCCAAAATTCGTCTATTGGTCCAATAGGAATCGTGCAATTCACTCGCAATGTTGCCAACTTTGGTGAAATTTTTGCTAACTTCAAACATTTTTTTCTGTCCTCACGAGCAGTATCAACCATCTGCTTCTAGCATCGAAATCTAGTCCATAAGGTCTCTTGAAAATGCAAAGGACTTACGTTTCTGACTACATCCCACGTTATAGCATTATGAAAAGCTGAAAATTTCATTAAGACGCCATGTTTGGATGCTATTTTCTCAAAAGCCCCACCTTTTAAAAATCTGATTTTTTTTTACATGTATTGGAGAAGTACCTAAGTATTTAATATCCGTTAACCGTTCATGCGGCTGCAGCCCCTAACATTCGCAATTAATTATTGAAATTTCGATTTTTGTACTTGAAATTAAATATTCTGTATGGGCATTTAGATCCTATACACAAGGTGATTTGAAAGGGAGTATGTAAATTTTGAGAGATGAATCCTAACATCAAATCCAGTAGAAAAGTACCTATAAACATGAGTCGAATTCCCTTTCGTTTTCGAGTTACAGGGTTTCTAACTCAGGACCCAAAATCGGCTCGCGACAATGGAAAATAAAATATAAATTTCGCGTTAAATCAGAACTGTGTGTTAAAGTTATGATGAAGTTCAGAAAGTTGATTTGTATCAATATGATAATTTTTACGTGTGTGTTGCAATTCGGTTGGCAGGGTTGCCAACTTGGTAGAACTTTTATTTGTTTCCAAATGACACTATGTGGCTTTTATTTGATATTTGGTATTCATTAATGATTGTAAACATCACATGAAGCACAATTTTCCCCACATCACCACAGTTTTCGAAAACTTACATGTATTTTATTAAAAGGTTTATCTCGTGCGCTATTGATAGTTTGCAACATTAAGTGTGGTTTTGCCATCATTAATAAAATCAAAATGTCGAATAAAAACTACGTCTGTGTAAATTGTAATAATAATAATAATGTTTAAATGTTTAAATGTTTATTAATAATAATAATAATAATAATACAAAGAAGAAGAAAGTTTATCTTTTATTATTGCAAAACCTCTCGTAACTCCACGCATCAAGTTCGAACTTGTTCAAGAAGTTCCGCTGCAACCACGAAAACTGTTTTCACTGGTAACATAATATTGTAGTGCACTAGTTACAGTGTTTGTGTGAATAACAATGGAAAAGTCCTATTACAGTAAGGACCGTATTAAATGTGTTGATTATTCTAAAAGGCATAAGAGGATTGTGTACAGAAAGAATTCTTGACAAAAATTTTATCTTGCGGTAAAATATATGTACAGCGCATCTGCCAAAACGTAGTATTAGCAGAGAATGATTATTTGTGCAAACGGTGCTTTGAATATTTACCGTGAACAACATGAATGTGTGTGAGATATTGGTGACTACGAAAGAAGGTGTAAATATGAAATTATGCACCAGCAAGATAAAGAATTTGTTCCTCTGAATGTAGATTTGGAAACCATCAACCAGACAGTTAACATGCCAAACATGAATGTGTCGCCATTAAAAACAGCCGTTATCGGTGAAACCTAGACTTCGGTGAAGGATTCACCTCTCAAAATTTTTCATACTACCTTTCAAATCGCGTTGTGTACAGGACACAAATAATCATTCTCCCCTAATAGTACGTTTTGTCAGACACGCTGTACGCGATCCATATATTTTACCGCAAGATAAAATTTTTGTCTAGAATTCTTTCTGTGCACAATCCTCTTATGGCATTTACAATAATCAACACATTTAATACGGCCCGTACTGTAATAGGACTTCCCCATTGTTATTCACACAAACACTTAACTAGTGCACTACAATGTCAAGCTACCAGTGAAAATTTTCATGGTTGCAGAGAACACTAGGACGATGTTCACGACACCGAATCTCACAAACTATCAATAACGCACGAGATAAAACCTTTTAATGAAATACATGTAAGTTTTCGAAATACTGTGTTAGGAACGATATGGCTCAAGATAGAAATAGTTGGAGGATGGAGGCGACTGCAGCTGACTCGAAAAAGGATTAGAAGAAGAATTATGCATTTTAATTTATTTGGTTTGCTTACTGCTTACTTTGATTGAACCCGAAATCATGGGCCATACATAATTTTTAGTCCGAGCCAATGCCATTAATGATCTGAAAAGAAAAGAGAGAAAATATGTACTGCATGGTAAATGTGTGAGATTTACACATAAGCCAGATTACTTTACTTTTGGGAAATAGAAGAAGTTAATCCACGAAAATAGCAGAAGCAATAAATCTGCTAATAAACCAGAAAACCTGGTAAAGCGGTAATTTAATTTAACTTGAGTAAACAGATTGCTTGTAAAGTTCGGAATTGGTATAATAGTTGATACGAACAATATGGATTGCTAATTTAGTCAGGACCCTTCTTGTCCTGATATCACTTGGAATCATAGCGATGTCAACATTATAGATTTAATCATACATGCCTCAAAATCCCAGAGAAAATCCAAATCACCAGAAAGTTTTCTTGGAAGTGGTGTATGGATATTCTTGTTAGTGATTGCAGCAGTATGATTTCTGATTTAACCCCTTATCATCTGGAAGAAATTAAACAATTGTTAATCAAGGAATACAAGCAATTGGATATGAGTAAAATAAGTAAGTAAAGATTTAGTAAGATTTCTGGAACTAATGAATAAATAGGCGAAATTCTTATGCATTTTTGTATTTATCTAAGGTGACGTATAATTTATTCAAATAATATGTACATAGAGAAGAATAAGGATGCTACTATAAAAATGAGAGAGCTCCTTCGTGGCTAAGCGGTTAGCGAATGTGCCTTTGGTGTTGGAGACCTGGGTTCGATGCTTGGCGGGAGCTCATGTGGTTCGGTTCCACATTAATCACTAGGTTCCGTCTCATAGAGCCTTGCTGCTAAAAGGGACGTTAAACTCAAAATTAACATCAACTATAAAAATGAGCTATCAGCAAGACTCATGTACTTGCTAATCATACCTATCCTAACACTTATCTAAGATAGTTACCTGTATCCCTAATCTTCTTAACCTTCGCTTTGTACTTACCTGTTTATCATAGTGTCCTCCAGCGTCAAGGGCGTCCTTCTTGGAGCAGGCGACATTCTTCTAGGAAATAATTAAACAATCCTGTAAAAAAAAATCTCTTCTGTATTTGGTAATTTATGTCTTACCAGTAGTAATAATCAATCATACTTTCTTTTGCAGCTTTTATTCAATGTCTTTGTGTGTTTACTTAAATCTCGGGAAATTAATGTCTATGTATAACGTTGTCTGTTGAGTAACTCGTGGATGAGATATTTTGGTCTTAAGAGCGTGGAATATACAAAACATCAGACACATTATCCTATTAATTCATAATTTCGTTTTGGTGGTAACCAGACACGTGTTGCTGCCATGTCGCTGCAGTTTCAGGAACAGTAAGATGTCATAATCTTATTTTGCGCACTTGCGGCTTGAATATCTTACATCCCGGAGAAGTAGGAATGAGTGTCGACTATCCCAGAATACAATACAAGCTATATAACTGAATCTATCCTAGAGGACTCTTACGGGAGCTTAGATGATTATCTCAAACATACAATTTTTAAACCTAGTTTTGCTTGGGTGGCTATTGACATTGATTAACTGATAAATCCTGGTCGCGTAGCCAAATTCCGTTAAGTTTCTAACGTATATTTCTGAAGACGTTCTGGCCTTCGTCTGAAATATGTCAATGTCCGATTGTCCTTCTTATTCCAACCAATCACTGACGATCAGGTAATCTAGGTTAGTAATATTGGACTACGACCAAGGTTTTATAGTTGGCTTCCGATCCTGTAACTTGAAGTATCTCATTTGTGTCTATTCTCTTCACCAGGGAGGAATGTGCACCGTGTTTCTGCCGGAGGAAGACCGTGTGGTGAACATCTTAGCTGAGCATCTGGAGCCAGTGGTGCCTTCGCACGGTGACCAGGTGAAGGTGATCATGGGAGACGAGCGGGAGGCCGTGGGGACGTTGCTCTCCATCGACAACATGGAGGGCGTCGTGAAGCTCAGCCAGGGTGACGTCAAAATGGTTCAGTTGCGATACTTGTGTAAAATGAGGTCCTAGAATTTTTTTAAGAAAAATAGAAAATATTAGCAAGTCGAAGCGTGTTATTGTATTGGACCTATTCCAATGTATAATTTAACTATTTTAACTGTTTGTGGTCCAAAAAGCACTTTGTACAGTTCACTGTAAATCACTATCTATGTTCCTTTATTATTCTGTATTGGAAATAAACACTTAAGGATAAAAAGTTATTTTCATTGGAAGTCTTAATATGTTGGGAGTTTTAACCGTTCACCGCACATTATAATTGATCTACTCAAAAAGCCGATACGTCCCTTCATCATATGCTTCAAGAGTATGAGGGTTGTTACATCGAGTCAGGGTTGGCTGGTTTAAACCAAGGTGGTTTAAACCATGGTTTAAACCAAACAAAAAAAGAACGAAAAATGCTTTAAATCGTGTGAACTTCATGGTGACGTCTCCACATATGAAACCATCTGCATTACGTTTATGTACTTTTCACCTTTTAATCAAGGGGTCCCGTGTTCAATTCTCGGTCGACCACAACCCATCTTTCAAGTGTAAACCAATTAGCGATTCTATGTGTAAGCGAAAGTCTTCTCCGTGATAACCTTGGTATTTCATAACGATGTTAAGCCTAAACATACGAAACGAAACGAAATTATATATTTCTACTTGCCTGAATGCCTATTGTTTTATAAAGAAGCCAAGGTTGCTTAAATATATTGATAGAAATTGGCAAAATTTATCAACTGCTTACACAGCTTCCAACATCAGCTTGGATTTGACTTTGTTTTAATTTTATTGAATGATATCTACATACCAAATTTGTAATTTAATACCTCAGTTTTAGCGTAGTGATTGTGATACGTTGACCTTAAAATTTTATATACAAATACATTTAAAGTAACAGGATTTTCCCAATGGCTAAGGCGGGAGTTTCCCGATTTATATATAATTGTATAATGTTTTTACTTGTGTAACTGTTTATCTTTTTGTCCTTCTGAAATGACTCTTGACAATTATATTAACAACTAGGTCTATGGAAAGATCAGTACAACGAATTTTTATCAGGAGTCCTTCGTGAGTGAGTTAGCAATCACATTTGTGACCAATTAGTCCCGGTTTCGTGTCGAAATGGACAATTTTTCTTGAATGAAGCCGAGAAGTGGTTTGGATTCCGCTTTAAGCTTATGTGACCTCATCCAGCATAACCTTGTTGTTGCATAATAACACCAAGGCGAAACAAACTAATTTCTGTCCATAAATAATATAAATACATAGAGTAAATTATTTAAACCAAAAAAACCGGGTTTAAACCAAAAAAAAAACGGGTTTAAACCAAAAAAAAAAAACGGGTTTAAACCAAAAAACCGGGTTTAAACAAAAAAGCTGTTTTTTTTTGGTTTTTTTGGTTTTTTCAATAAAAACCATGGTTTTTGCCAACCCTGCATCGAGTCTAGGCCTAACCAAGAAATACTTGAACTAAACATGCAATACTTTTAGGCCGTATTTATTGAATCTTCTATAATATCATACCAAATTTGGTAGTAGTATTGACTTTTATTTCGTTGTTACAGGTCCAGAAAGACAGAAGAGTGAGCAAAGTGTGACCAAGTGGAGAATTTGAAGGCGATAGCTGTTATTAAATATCTCCACAGGAAAGCCTTAAAGCTGCAGGAGATCCACGCCAACATGGCTGCTACTTTAGGTGATAGTGATTGTACGCCTTCGTATGTCACAGAAGAAATGCTCAGCCGAATTTAAGAGGGGAAAACCACCTGGTATCAATATCGGTTACTTTGTTAATGAATATTCAGACAGCACATCTCAACACACTATTAATACTTTTGCCTCTAGATCAAAAGCTCTGTTTCGATCACATATATTAACGTAGTATTGCCGTATGTCCTTAAATCACAACTATAATACTGTTACTAATCTCATAAAACAAACTGGTAGATCAACAGAACAAAACAATTTAATAACTTTCTTCCTTTGCTAATGTAGCACTCGTTATCCCAATGAACCCTGAAAGTTATTGAATATCTCCACAGGAAAAGCTTAAAGCTACAGGAGATCCACGCTAACATGGCTGCTACTTTAGGTGATAGTGATTGTACCCCTTCGTATGTCACAGAAGAAATGCTCAGCCGAATTTAAGAGAGGGAGAACGTCCTGGTATCAATATCGGTTACTTTGTTAGTGAATATTCAGACAGTACCTCTCAACACACTACTAATACTGTTGCCTCTAGATCAAAAGCTCTGTTTCTTCGATCACATATATCAACGTAGTATTGCCGTATGTCCTTAAATCACAACTATAATACAGTTACTAATCTCATAAATCAAACTGGTAGATCAACAGAACAAAACAAATTAATAACTTTCTTCCTTTGCCCATGTAGCACTCGTTATCCCAATGAAGCGTGGAAGTTTATAGGTGAACTCAGCCCACAAGATCTTCTGATTCTTTTTCTATATTCGATTCAATCTGTAAAGAATAATTATTTGATGATTCATGTGAGCTTCTTTTCTTTAGTTCCGAAATCTATGTTCACTCATGTCCAAAGTGATTGTCGCATATCTATAACTGTCTTCTTGTAAGAATATAATTTGATAATGATTTTGCAGGGTACTTTTAATACTGATACTATGTGTATAATCGGGAAATGTATATTTGTAGTAAATTTCATAGGAAAAGAATTATAAATACGAAAATTAGAATGAGTAAAACAAAATGTTGCCAAATGGTCAAGAAAGTTTTATTTTCGTTTTATTATTCTTATTTACTTCTCTTTTGACATGAAAGGGTCTTTCCTAGTAAGATAGTGAAATCGGCCCTTGATCCAAATTCGGTCGCTATTGACCTAAAAGGTTACCCTTGATCTAAAACTACATCAAAAGAATTTTTGACCCCCTATCCCCTCGCCTTACCATATTATTATACCATACATACTCAAAATTGAATATTTTTAAAATTTTGGTGGGCTTCGTTGAAAATTTTTGAGTTTCACAGATTTAGATACTGTCTAGATGTAAATGTGAATTTTTTTCAAAAGCATCGATGCGTATTTTCTTTATTTTTTTGCGTGTTGAAACTTTCAAAAAGTTGTAGAATTTTTTTTTTCGGGGGACATGTCGTTGATTTTTTTGGTTAAAGAATTTGCTATACCCTTAGGTACAACATATATTTTTTTCGGGGCTTGAAAGTGATGGCAACATTGTCGAAAAGAAATAAAACTGAAAACGAACGTGTTTTTTGCACAATTTTTCTACCATTTTAGGGCCCTCAAGGTGAGGGCCCCTTCAAACAATCCTTTGTCAGAGTTCACAATCTTCCTTTCTCTTGCCTCCCTTCCGCTTATTTCGTTCTTCCGCTGCTTCGATTGTGTCCATTTCGGAATAGAAACACCAAATACATCTCCGTAACAGTGCTTCCACTTCAAGCAACTCTTGCACAACCAAGTTATACACAGAGCTCGCGGTAGAGAGCGCCACTATGTGTGGCCACTGAAACAAGCACTGATAGATACGCGGAGCCGACGCGAGGTGTGTAACTTGGTTGTGCAAGAGTTGCTTGAAGTGGAAGCACTGTTACGGAGATGTATTTGGTGTTTCTATTCCGAAATGGACACAATCGAAGCAGCGGAAGAACGAAATAAGCGGAAGGGAGGCAAGAGAAAGGAAGATTGTGAACTCTGACAAAGGATTGTTTGAAGGGGCCCTCACCTTGAGGGCCCTAAAATGGTAGAAAAATTGTGCAAAAAACACGTTCGTTTTCAGTTTTTTTCTTTTTGACGATGTTGCCATCACTTTCAAGCCCCGAAAAAAAAAATATATGTTGTACCTAAGGGTATAACAAATTCTTTAACCAAAAAATCAACGACGTGTCCCACCCAAATTTTTTTTCTACAATTTTTTTGAAAATTTCGACACCCAAAAAAATAAAGAAAATATACATCGATGTTTTTGAAAAAAAATGTACATTTACATCTAGGTAGTATCTACAATCTGTGAAACTTTCAAAATTTTTCGATCACCCCCACCAAAATAAAAAAAAAAAAAAATTTTGAGCATGTATGATACGATAATTCGGTAAGGGGAGGGGTCAAAATTCTTTTGATATAGTTTTAGGTCAAGGGTAACCTTTTGGGTCAACAGCGACCGAATTTGGATCAAGGGCCGATTTCACTATCTTACTAGGAAAAACCCTTTGTCACATCCATGTCTTTGCCGATTATATACATACTAACATTGTAAGAAATACCGGTAGAATTCGTTATCAAATTATATTCCTACAACAACATATTTATAGACATTTGACAATAATTTTGGACCTGAGTGTACATACATAACAGCTATATCTAGAAGCATACACTGACGTATCTCATGATTAGTCAACTGAAGTTGACTGCGATTACAAATAAGCGATATGAGACGTGAACTTCATTAGTTGCAAAGGAGGTATAGCCAAGCCACGTAGTTTTCCAAATACTTTGTGAGTAACATAGTAAAGTTAGAAAACTTAATTTCATATATTTGGTCTAGGAATTAATTCGTGCGGGTGGACAAGAGATGGCGCAACGAACGGAGCGTCCCACAGTTCCGTGTATCCACACATGTGTTGCAAACCCCTGTCATCGCGTATCGTTCGTAGTATAGGGCAGTGGATTAAAGCGTCAACACCAGTTTGTAGTTAAGTGAACATGGCGCAATTTGTGCCTGATAAAGTGTTTTTGCGGGGTGTCCTGCTGCATTACTTTAACATGCAGAAAAGTGCGACTGAAAGTCATCGTATTTTGGTGGAAGTGCATGGTGACCATGCTCTAGCTGAGCGAACGTGTCAGAAGTGGTTTGCACGGTTTAGAAGTGGTGATTTCGGCTTGGCAGACCAAGAGCGAGCTGGACAGCCAAAAAAATTTCAAGACGAAGAATTGACAGCATTGCTCGAGCAGGATTCGTGTCAAACGCAGGAACAACTTGCAGCAGCATTAGGCGTTGATCAAACAACAGTCTCCAAACGCTTGAAAGCCATGGGAATGATTCAAAAGATGTCACATTGGGTTCCACATGAATTGAAAGACAGAGACGTTGAAAGACGAAAAACCATTTGCGAATTGCTGCTTCAACGACAAAGCAGAAAGGGGTTTCTGCATCGAATTATTACGGGTGATGTGAAGTGGATCCATTACGAGAACCCTAAACGAAAAAAGGCCTGGGTGAAACCAGGTGAACCAGGTCCATCACAACCAAAACGAGATATTCACTGTGCAAAGGTTATGCTGTGCATATGGTGGGATATGAAAGGTGTGGTGTACTATGAGCTGCTGCAACCGGGTTAAACTATGAATGGAGAACGTTATCGACGACAATTAATGCGTTTGAAGCAAGCTCTGGCCAGAACACGACCAGAATGGGAGAACAGACATGATAAACTTATTGTTCAACATGATAACGCTCGCCCACATGTCGCAAAACCGGTCAAAACCTATTTAGAAAATGTCGGATGGGAAGTTTTACCCCACCCGCCGTATTCAACAGACGTTGCTCCTTCGGACTACTACTTGTTCGATTGCATGAACAACGATTTGATTGGATAGCAGTTTACTTCTTCAGAAGATATCGAAACATGGGTCTCTGACTGGATCGCTTCCAAGGATGAGGACTTCTTTCGCCACGGAATCCGTACATTGCCTGACAGATGGGCGAAAGTGGTGGCTAGCGATGGACAATATTTTTCTTAAGGTATTTATGTATTTTGTGTTTGTACTACAGCTTCAATGTGTGCGTACCAACCGCACGAATTAATTCCTAGACCAAATAGGTTAACGAGAAAATTGATTTGAAAGTTTGCCGTAATATCTTACGAATGAAGACATCTAAAGTAGGACTTAAAGTTTAAAATTCAGCTGACAATAGCTTGAAATTGAAAATCGTGAGTCTCTGCAGTTTGCAATGCCAAAATTCTAATATGGCTGTAATAAATGTCAATTCATGTTTCGTGTGCGTTCAAAAATCTACTACTGTGTTTCCTCTACATGTTTCTTAGATATTCATGTGGTCACCAGTTTTCTTGAGTTGATTATTGAAATCGTTTGGCTGTTTCACACGCAGGAAGTAACCTTTCTTTTGATTTTGTGCCAGGATCTTTTTAGCTCCTTCCATTCAACGTCAATATACCACGGCGTGCTTTCTTCCGTCCGTAATTTTGACATCAGGTACCTCATTGTCAGGAGGAAATGGTGCACAGCTTGAGCGCCTTGATTGGTGAATTGAGGGTTGGCTTGTTTCATTTTCGAATCCTTCTCGATGTGACTCCTGTTTCCATTCTGAAAATTACATAAAGTGTAATTGACGATTTTTCGTTAGTTATTACATTTCTTCGTAAAGTTGAATTCTTACTGCGTGCAGCGCTTTTCGCAGCAATAGAAGGGAAAGAAAAATGCAATTCGATTATACAAAGAAAACTTCTGATGTAAAAGTTACATCTTGCTATTTATCCGTAGTATGCATTCTTAGGTTTAAAGATATTGTCTGGCAAACGTATTTGTTTCTGAATCAATATTTTCTAATGGAAAGGGGATGAACATAACGTATTCGTGAATTTGGAAGTAACGAACTATGATCATAAAATCTCTATTTTGTGTTCATGTAAAGGAAGCGAGTCTCCTTTGAGTCACCTATTTGTGCACCGCATCGAATCTCACTCCAGAAGCAATAAGTTTTATTAACGTAAGATAGTTTCATAACAATAAAACAGGAAATTCTGGGGTATACTTCTAAAATTGACTATAACATTTCTTTGATAAAACAATTTTGCTTACCACAATAATTACAGAAAAAACTCTGCTTTGTACAATAGACTACTTGCCTGCATTTGAACAACGGCAGTCTTATGCTGTTAATCCGTGTTTGAAGTGGAAAAAGAAAGCAGAGACTGTGTGTTTTATTTCGATTTTGACTTGACATACTGGCTATCTAAATGTTGAAAAACAATGAGGATATGTTGCCTAAAGATTGAGTTTCTATTTACATAATGAGTAAAAACCATTGAAGAGTTTCCTTATAGTTACGTGGGGGAGAGACATGGAGAGACTTCTCCGGCAACAACTGTCTGAAAAAATAAAACATATCACCTTACGTTGTATTATAAAGAAGTATACACGAAAATCCTCAAAAACCGAGGTTTTATATTAACAGTTTTCTGCGACCCCCCTCCACTCGACTGATGGATATTTCAAGTCCCCGGAAGATCGCTTCCACAACAAACAACCCCTAATTTCGTCCATGCTCAAAACACGACATTTATATTCATATGGATATAAATACATTTATATGCATTTATATTCAAGGCAAGAAGACACACACGTACATGAGAAACAATTCGATATTTGGGGAATAGAAAAATACTATTAAATAGTAATTTAAGCTTGACATGCTTATGTTATATTTTACATCAAAATATAAACTAGATGAACTTCTCTGAAGACACCTCGTTTTAAAAACAAAAGATAGGAAAAACAACAATAATGTCGGTGTTGTCAACTTAGAAATTATTTCTACATAAATAAAATCTTTTTGTTTGCAAAGCTATTCATCAATTATGTACTGTGTAGAAAACTGGATTTATTATCTACTCTTCACTGACGGTATAACTTGATCACTGAAAAACCAGAGGCGGTATGGCATACCACCGCATACCGTCTCATTTCGACCACTGCTATTAATGTTAAATTTACTTCTGGTGTATGTTGGACACCTGAACATCCGAGAGTGAGGATAATTGTCTTCATTTCTTACAAGTCCTTGCAAAACGTATTTTACAGTTTGATTCCCGGTGGGAGCTCATTTAGTTCGAATCCCATGTTGAGCTGTAGGTCAACGTCTCCCATAGCCTCGCTGCTGAACTCGAATGAAACAACAAACAGTTTTGGGAGGTCAATGAAACCAAGCAAGAAACGGGGAAACCTTGTCTATTCAAACCAACTCTGCTAAAAATACGGAAGCTGTCGTACTTGATTACTTTATATGAGGGCTGTCGGCAAGTGTATGGAGACACGCCTTTCCATTCATACTCTTTTTTTTTTTTTTTTTTTTTTTTTTTTTAAATTGCAACATTTGTTTGTCTAGACTAGATGAACTAGCCTTTATTGTCTGGGAAACTTGCAGGAAATTTATGACAAATAATGAACTCATTCATGTATAGCAAAGTGAAAGAAAACAAAGTTAACAACGCAAATTCTTGCTGATTACCACAGGATCAGTGTAGGCAGCGGTCTGTAAATTCACAACGATAGCCTGATTTTCAGGTTTCATTGAAGATGGTACGGACGTCTCGATTTGCTAACAACTCTCAATCTTACCTGCATCTATCGTCATAAGTGAAAGAAATAAAACAATTATAAAGTGTACCGTAACTTTTCGAAGGAAATAAACTTACATAAATTACATTTAGATCAAGATGTGTGTAGCGACGCAACTGGGCTAGTTGTCACCCGGGGCAAGAATTCGTCTTAGCGCCCGCCCCTAATCAACCAAACCAAAACGCTCCTCGACTACACCTAATATTGGCATCACCCAATAATTCTTCTATTCTATTTTTAATTCAAGGCAGGGGCGCGGTGGCTCAGTGGTAGAGCGTTCAGCTCCGGTGCTTGGGGTACCTGCTTCGATCCCAGCTCCCGCCAAGTGAACTTTGTGGTGGACAAAAACCGTGCTCGTGGGTTTTCTCGGGGTTCTCCCGTTTCCTCCCACTCTTCATTCCACCATTTCATTCATTTCTCATTATCACCGTCTCTTTTAGCCTAACCGGCATAACCGTGAGACGTAAAACTCACAGATTTCATTTCATTTCATTTCTAAAATTCAAGTGGTACGTAAAGGTTCATTTCAAAATTGTAGGTACATAATTTAATTTTTAGTACAAGATAAAACATCAAAGTAATTAGTATTTCATTGCCAAATAATCTGAAAGTAGCATGCTTAACATATTCTTATCATAATAACTGCAAATCACAATGTTGTTGGAATTAAATCGGGACGTGCATATGTGTAGAATGAATCAACAGTCTGTTGCTTTAGAATAGAATATTTAATTATGACAAACAGTCAAGCTGTTGTCTTGAGTATCATACTCGAACATTTCGCGAATCTCCTAAATCGGTGTAAGTTAAATGAAAAGACAAAAAATTGGAACTGAAATTTAACTTTGTTGGCTCTTTTGGGTGCAAAGATATTCTGAAAAGGTAGCTTTGAAGCTAACTTATGCTCTATGCATATGATCCTAAGGTTTTGGCGAATCGTTGTTGTCCTGTTAAATTTCTGGTGTATTTTTTTTTTTTTATGGATTTGAGTTTTTTAAACTCTTTTCCTTGCTTTATAGAGAAAATAAATATTTGCCCAATTTTGTGCCCTTTCAACCCGGCGTCCGGGGTACAAGTCCCGTTTGTCACACCTTAGTTACATCACTGGATGTGTGAATAGCACACGTAGACACTTATTACATGCAGAAATTTTATATTGCAGAAGCAACATTTATTATACAAATTGTCGATAAATGTTTATCGTGATTAAAAGCAACTCTTGATTGTGTACAGTTAACGAATTATGGATTGAACCTCAAATGCATCAACTCTCGAAGTTCATTATTACATTCTAAGTACTAAACTTCCACATGCACTCCTGGCACAACGCAAAGTATCCAAGCGGCATTCAATTTCACGCCACGTATTCAACATTTCTGGAGGAGATTGTGTGAATGACGTATGTGACGCTGTCGCAAGATCAGAACATTAGGAGCTGTTGCATGCTACACAATATCTTTAATATGCTCCATAGATAGAAATTATGGGGTTATGTCAGGAGATCAGGGGGTTAATGGAATGGACTATCCAATGTTTTGGAAAAGTTCGATTAAGATAATTACCCAATGACGGGGAGCGCCATCTTGTTAAAAGACAACAACCGTCTGATGTTGTGTACTGAGGAATGGCATAGTTGATCAATGTATCTAGGTACACAATTGCAGTTACTGCATTTTCAAGGAAGAATGGGCCAATTACTCGACCACACCACATATTTACCTTTGGACTATCCAAATGTGTTCGTGTATGACATGTAGATTTTCGGATCCCCAGATCTTTACATTACAGTTAATAACTAATCCACTCACATGAAAAGTAGCCTCTCATCGGGAAAACACACATGGTTCAAGAATTCATTGTCTTCATCAAATCAGGTCAGCATTAGGTTCGCAAAATGTTCCTCTGATAGAGGATCGTTCGGCTTGGTTACCTGTTCAATTCGAACCTTGTACCCGTACAATCTGAGACCACTTTATGCACTGTACTCCGTCGCACTCGAAGTTGGCGCGAAGCGTGTCTAATAGTTTGCTGTGGCGAACTGCTCACACAATCTAGTCAGAAACTGATGATCCGCAACTGCTTGTGCCCTTCATAGAATCAAAAATAAATGTTATTATTCCTAGGCAATTCTGTAAGTGAAAATAGGACGAGCTGCTTCTGAGAGAGACTTTGTTACGGACATAACAATCGTGATTTATCGTGAACCATGTTGAATTCACTATAAAATAGAGTCGCAGAAGCTCGATGTAATGCCGATTGACTAGATGACAAGTTACTGAAAATGTTGAGTTTTACAGAGTAAGTAGTGAATTATTCAGAACTTACAATATTTTACTATTGTTAGCCTGGCTTACTCTAATTGTATTTGTGTATAGGGATAGTAGCAATTGAGTAAAAACCAGATCAAACTAGAGAAATATCTGAAATTTCTCTTTCAAAAATGCTCCTAAAACTTGAGCAGGAATTGTATAAATTGCAAGCAAATCTTAGAGTGATGATTATTAAAGCTGATACGGGAAATAATAGTCTTTCTGTTCACGTTAATTCGATTTATTAGATACAGGATCGTACAAAATTAAGGTTTCAAGAAATTTAGATTGTTCGTGGTTTGCTATTTGGAATTCGTGAAGGATAATGATAAAGGAATTTGGTCAAAATAAGAATGTCGTACCTGTTGCGCCACTGGTTCCTCGCCGTCAAAAGATCCTTATCCACAGTTCTGTCCTCAGCTGATATAAAATATCCTCAAAAATTATTAAGTTCGTTGGTCAGTGCACATAACAAAAATGTCTTCCTTGAATCCTTCAAACGCTATTCAAACACAAATAATATCGAAATGATAATTTACAATTCGCACACTGCGAGGCGCGTAATACTTCAAAGATGTGACTCATGAAACGATTTAACTATGCTCAGAAGTTACTCCGAGATTTTACGTTGGTGACTCGATTAGCGTCTAAGTCCGCGTCTCTCGTTTCTCTCTTCTACACTTTCTGAAATTTTGAAGAAAACGTTTTATATGACCGAAAAAACATGAGATTGCAGATTTTCAAAGAAGTTTCCAGACGGCAACGGCCTCAGCCAGTACGGCGGATCTCAGTTGAGAAAGAACATTCTGCAGACCAAAAACCTTTAACATTTTCAGGACACAAAATTCCAGATATTTTAAATTCTGGCAATCCAAGAAATTACTGAAAAAGATGAGTACAAAGATTTTACAATATTACAAACATTCGCTGATACAATTTTGAAGTTAAAATACTGATTTAGTGACAGTTATTTAACAGTTTCGTTATGTAAGTTAGTAGTATTTGCGTCACCTGAGGACAACTTTTGGCCCCTGGGTCCCTGCCTCAGGACCAATGGTCCCTGGCCGGGGTCAATGACCTAGGGGTACATAGGACAATCCCCTCTAAATTTTGGCAGGGGTACCATGGCCCACCCCATAAATTTTGGCAGGGGTACATAGGACCACCCCCCTTAAATTTTGGAAATTGCCAAATCTAAAAATTTGATGTGGTAGCCTAGGACCATAGTATGTACCTCTATCAGTATTGGGTGTCTATGTCGTTCCCTTTCATGGGTAAAAAATTGCCAAAAAGTCAAATTTCGGGGGTTTTTGACCTAATTTATCCCCTTTGATGAGGTGTTCTTATCCTATATGGTTATATGGGCGTATACAGGGGTCCATTCCCTTTTATAAGACATGGGTATATTAATGCACCCCTTGAAAAATTTGGGAGGGGTACCTTGGCCCACCCCTTAAATTTTGGAAATTGACAAATTTAAACATTGGGTATTATAGTACAGGACCCTAATATGTATTATGATAAATTTGGAATGATAATAGATCGTTCCCTTCTAGGGGTACAAAATTGCCAAAATATAAACGTAAGCAATACGTAGTACCACGTGTTTGGTTTTTGGTCGATTTTATCCCCTTTGATGAGGTGTTATTATCCTATATAGTTATATGGTCATGTATAGGGGTCCATTACCTTTCATAAGATATGGGTATATTTGTGCACTCCTTTAAAAATTTGGGAGGGGTACTTTGGCCCACCCCTTAAATTTTGGAAATTGCTCATTTTATATATTTGGTATTATAGTATTGGACCCTAACATGTATTATAATAAATTTGGGTGGTCCACCTCGTTCCCTTCTAGGGGTACAAAATTGCCAAAATATAAATGTAAGCAATACGTTGTACCACGTGTTTGTTCTTTTGGCCCAATTTATCCTCTTGGATGAGGTTCTATTACTTTATATGGTTATATGGTTATGTATAGGGGTCTATTCCCTATCATAAGACATAGGTACATTTGTGCACTCCTTTAAAAAATTGGGAGGGGTACTTTGGCCCACCCCTTAAATTTTAGAAATTGCTCATTTTATATATTTGGTATTATAGTACTGGACCCTAACATGTATTATGATAAATTTGGGTGGTCCACCTCGTTCCCTTTTAGGGGTACAAAATTGCCAAAATATAAACGTAAGCAATACGTTGTACCACGTGTTTGGTTTTGACCTAAGTTATCCCCTTGGATGAGGTCCTATTACCTTATATGGTTATGTATAGGGGTCTATTCCCTATCATAAGACATAGGTACATTTGTGCACTCCTTTAAAAAATTGGGAGGGGTACTTTGGCCCACCCCTTAAATTTTAGAAATTGCTCATTTTATATATTTGGTATTATAGTACTGGACCCTAATATGTATTATGATAAATTTGGGTGGTCCACCTCGTTCCCTTTTAGGGGTACAAAATTGCCAAAATATAAACGTAAGCAATACGTTGTACCACGTGTTTGGTTTTGACCTAAGTTATCCCCTTGGATGAGGTCCTATTACCTTATATGGTTATGTATAGGGGTCTATTCCCTATCATAAGACATAGGTACATTTGTGCACTCCTTTAAAAAATTGGGAGGGGTACTTTGGCCCACCCCTTAAATTTTAGAAATTGCTCATTTTATATATTTGGTATTATAGTACTGGACCCTAACATGTATTATGATAAATTTGGGTGGTCCACCTCGTTCCCTTTTAGGGGTACAAAATTGCCAAAATATAAACGTAAGCAATACGTTGTACCACGTGTTTGGTTTTGACCTAAGTTATCCCCTTGGATGAGGTCCTATTACCTTATATGGTTATGTATAGGGGTCTATTCCCTATCATAAGACATAGGTACATTTGTGCACTCCTTTAAAAATTTGTGAGGGGTACTTTGGCCCACCCCTTAAATTTTAGAAATTGCTCATTTTATATATTTGGTATTATAGTACTGGACCCTAACATGTATTATGATAAATTTGGGTGGTCCACCTCGTTCCCTTTTAGGGGTACAAAATTGTCAAAATATAAACGTAAGTAATACGTTGTACCACGTGTTTGTTTTTGCTCAATTTATCCCCTTGGATGAGGTTCTATTACCTTATATGATTATATGGTTATGTATATTGGTCCATTCCCTATTATAAGACATGGGTATATTGATGCACCCCGGGAGGGGTACCTTGGCCCACCTCTTTATTTTGGAAATTGCCCAATTTAAACATTTGGTATAATAGTATAAGACCCTAATATATATATATATATATATATATATATATATATATATATATTACTATAAATTTGGGTGGTCCATCTCGTTCCCTTTCATGGGTACGAAATTGCCAAATTTTAGTACAACCACGTGTTTCGTTTTTGACCTAATTTATTCACTTGGATGAGGTCCTATTACCTAATATGATTATATGGTCATGTATAGGGGCCCATTTTCTATCATAAGACATAGGTACATTGATGCACCCCGGGAGGGGTACCATACCCAATCCCTTAAATTTTGGAAATTTTTCAATTTAAGCATTCGCTATCATAGTACATGACCTCAATATGTATCATGATAAATTTGGGTGGTCCACCTTCTTCCCTTTCATGAGAAAAAAATGCCAAAATATAAACATAAGCAATATGTTGTATCACGTGTTTGGTTTTTGGCCCAATTTATCCCGTTTGATGCGGTCTTATACTGTATATGGTCATATGGTCATGTATATAGGTTCATTTCCTATCATAAGACATGAGTACATTGATGCACCCTTTAAAAATTTGGGAGGGGTATCTTGACTCATCCACTCAGTTTTAGAAATTGTTTAATATAAGCATTTGGTATCTTCGTACAGGTCTTCAATATGTACCACTATAAATTTGGATCGTCCACATCGTTCCCTTTCATGGGTAAAGAACTACCAGAAATCAAATTTCGGAGGTTATTGACCCCTATTTAACACGTTATATGGTTTATTACCTTTATATGTTTATGTTCTCTTTTAAATTTGGGAATTATAAAATAACATAATTTGGTAAACGTTTTCTAGGACCCATTGGTGTTCCTCTTATGGCCAAATATTCAAAAGTTAAAGGTTATTGACCGGCTTTATTATTGAATAACTACAGGATTTATTACTTTTTCATAAGACACAGGTGTATTTGTGTACCAATCTTAAATTTTGGGAGGGGTACATTTCTTATTGTCATATCAATAATTGGTAATTGTTCTTAAAATTGGATAGTATCTCATTCATTGGGTAAATCATTATGATCACGTGATCAGTTATTGACCTATGATGGGATTAGGAGTCCAGGACATTGGTACATTTAAACTTTGTAGGATAATTTGAGAATGCGTCATTGTTATTGATTATTACAGCCAAATATAAACGTAAGCAATACGATGTACCACGTGATTGACCTTGATGAGGTAGTGTACAGGGATACATAGCTAACCTTATTGAATCTTATGACTCATAGTCTTAAGGGAATACATGCTACAACACTGGCAAAGTTATTGTTGATGCAATTTGATTGGTTGATCACTATCTTTCGTGCAATCTGAATGGCTGATCAATATCTTTCGTGCAATCTGATTGGTTGCTGATTTTCAAATCTGCTGCAATCAGTTTTAAGTTTTGTTTAACATTTAAAAATCTTGGTTTCGTTCAACATTTTGCACTCTCTGATAAATCTGATCAAAACCGTTTTTATTTGTTAATCGAATAGTTAAAACCGGATAGTTTGACGGTTAACCGTGAAACGTGAAATTTTTTTGTTTGAAAAAATTTTTTTTGAAAGTTTTTGTTTGAAAATTTGTTTGAATTTTTTTGTTTTGAAATTTATGTTTCAAAATTTTTTGTTTGAAATTTTTTTGTTTGAAAATTTTTAATTATTTTGTTGCAAAAATTTTGTTTGAAAATTTTTTGTTTAAAATTTTTTGTTCGAAATTTTTGTTTTGAAATTTTTCGTTTCCAAATTTTTTTGTTTAAATTTTTTTGTTTCGAATTTTTTTTCAAAATTTTGTTTGAAAATTTTTTTCGTTTTAAAATTTTGTTTGAATTTTTCGTTTCCAAATTTTTTCGTTTCAAAAATTTTGTTTTGAAAGTTTGGTTTGACATTTTTAAAAGTTTGTGCACTCATTAGTAAAGAACCGGAACTGTTTAGAACTAAAACCTCTGGCAACATTGTGGTGCAATAGTACACATCAGAATATGGGGTTGTACTTGAAATGAAAAAACACAATTCATTGAAATGGATCATTTTATTACACTCCACATACATCCATACTAGATAGTGGTTCTGGATATTGTCGATACAATGTATTTTGAACTTCTTGCACTAGTTTGTCTTTAGCGTATAATTTTAATTCCAATTGAAGTCTTTTAAGGTCTATTGCGATATCAATTGGTGGAAACTCAATGTCCATTTGATCACAAATAAACTGTTTATCAATACAGGTATGCACCCACGAACGATGTTGACAACCATCACAATATCTAGGTACATGTTGTACAATATGCATAACACATTTTTCAAAATAGTACTTTTTTAGAAATATACTTGTTTTGTTGCACACTTCCACTGCATGTTTAACACACTGAAATACGCTGATGAATTTGTTCCATTCCGTTTGCGTTAGATACACCATGTTGCGAGGGACATGGAATATACTCTTTTTACGTAACAGCACCATCTTCTCTTCGAGGACTGTACGCAGCACCACTTCATGATTTGAGCCTAATGATTTGACTATGGTCACATTTAGCTCATCATGAAAATAATCGTTCATTTGGTCGATTCGTGAACATAATATTTGCCATTCTTCAAAGGTCAGTTGTACACCAAATTGTTCTGCTTTGCCCAATCGAATTACTGGTTCAAATGTTCTAGCACTGATACCAATCATCACATGTTTTGTTTGAAATATATTTATTGGATAATAGCTTGCGAAGATGAACTCTTTATCGTTAGAAGTACACATCTTTCCTCCTGAAAAGCACTTGCTCAAATGATTTCGTGGGATGACAGTGTATTGGTTGATTTATAGAACTACGGCTGACGTCATTGGAAAGGAATGTGCTGACGTTTGAATTCATGGTTTCATCACAGTTGCTGACGTCATGCTGACCAACCAAATTTATACAACCATGTCTGACGTAAAGGAATGTGCTGACGTTTGAATTCATGATTTCATCACATTTTCTGACGAATCTGGCTGTGTACTAAATTCAAATTGATGACTTCGACCCAAGAATCCTTTGTAACATAAAGATACAGATCCAGTATTTAAGAAACGCAGCAGTTCTTCTTGTTTTGATGCTTCCATGGGAAAATATCTTGCTGGTAAAATTATATTCTTATAATTTTCAAGCTACACTACGATTCTTAATCCAAACTTTGTAGGGATCATTTGGCTAGCTAAGATTCTATAAGGCACATACTGTTGTAAATTAGTAATCTTGGTAAATGATTTCATCACATCACGTGTGTTTAGAAACTGCAAACAAGTAGCCATGATGATGTTATCATGAATACTAACTCGAACGATACTTATATATGATGCAAAACTGATGACGTTGCATTATCATGTTCTGACGTGTACTATTGCACCACAATGTTGCCAGAGGTTCTGTTCTAAACAGTTTCGGTTCTTTACTAACGAGTGCACAAACTTAAAAATTTTAAACAAAAAAATTTGGAAACGAAAAATTTCAAAACAAAAATTTCGAACAAAAAATTTTAAACAAAAAATTTTCAAACAAAATTTTTGCAACAAAAAATTTAAAAATTTAAACGAAAAAAATTTCAAACAAAATTTTGAAAAAAATTTCAAAACAAAAAATTTCAAACAAAATTTTCAAACAAAAATTTTGAAACAAAATTTTTGCAACAAAATTTCGAAACAAATTTTTCAAACTAAAAATTTCAAACGAAAAAATTTCAAACCAAAGTTTCAAACAAACAATTTTGAAAAAAAATTTCAAACAAAAATTTCGAAACAAAAATTTTCAAACTAAAAATATCAAACGAAAACAAATGTCCAACCAAAGTTTCAAACAAAAAAAAAATTTCAAAAACTTTTTAAAATGTTAAACAAAACTTAAAACTGATTGCAGCAAAGATTTGAAAATCAGCAACCAATCAGATTGCACGAAAGATAGTGATCAGCCATTCAGATTGCACGAAAGATAGTGATCAACCAATCAAATTGCATCAACAATAACTTTGCCAGTGTTGTAGCATGTATTCCCTTAAGACTATGAGTCATAAGATTCAATAAGGTTAGCTATGTATCCCTGTACACTACCTCATCAAGGTCAATCACGTGGTACATCGTATTGCTTACGTTTATATTTGGCTGTAATAATCAATAACAATGACGCATTCTCAAATTATCCTACAAAGATTAAATGTACCAATGTCCTGGACTCCTAATCCCATCATAGGTCAATAACTGATCACGTGATCATAATGATTTACCCAATGAATGAGATACTATCCAATTTTAAGAACAATTACCAATTATTGATATGACAATAAGAAATGTACCCCTCCCAAAATTTAAGATTGGTACACAAATACACCTGTGTCTTATGAAAAAGTAATAAATCTTGTAGTTATTCAATAATAAAGCCGGTCAATAACCTTTAACTTTTGAATATTTGGCCATAAGAGGAACACCAATGGGTCCTAGAAAACGTTTACCAAATTATGTTATTTTATAATTCCCAAATTTAAAAGAGAACATAAACATATAAAGGTAATAAACCATATAACGTGTTAAATAGGGGTCAATAACCTCCGAAATTTGATTTCTGGTAGTTCTTTACCCATGAAAGGGAACGATGTGGACGATCCAAATTTATAGTGGTACATATTGAAGACCTGTACGAAGATACCAAATGCTTATATTAAACAATTTCTAAAACTGAGTGAATGAGCCAAGATACCCCTCTTAAATTTTAAATGGTGCATCAATGTACCCATGTCTTATGATAGGAAATGAATCTATATACATGACCATATAACCATATACGGTAATAAGACCGCATCAAACGGGATAAATTGGGCCAAAAACCAAACACGTGGTACAACATATTGCTTATGTTTATATTTTGGCAATTTTTTTTACCTATGAAAGGGAACGATGTGGACCACCCAAATTTATCATGATACATATTGAGGTCATGTACTATGATAGCGCATGCTTAAATAGGAAAAATTCCAAAATTTAAGGGATTGGCTATGGTACCCATTCCGGTGTGCATCAATCTACCTATGTCCTATGATAGGAAATGGATCCATATACATGACCATATAATCATATAAGGTAATAGGACCTCATCCAAGTGAATAAATTAGGTCAAAAACGAAACACGTGGTTATACTAAAGTTTGGCAATTTCGTACCCATGAAAGGGGACGAGATGGACCACCCAAATTTATAGTAATATATATATATATTAGGGTCTTATACTATTATACCAAATGTTTATATTGGGCAATTTCCAAAATAAAGAGGTGGGCCAAGGTACCCCTCCCGGGGTGCATCAATATACCCATGTCTTATAATAGGGAATGGACCAATATACATAATCATATAATCATATAAGCAGGGGTGTAGCCAGCAGGTTTATGTAGGGGGGCCGTCGTTTTTGAGGGGGGGCCAGCTACAAAGCCAAAAGAAATTATGTTGCAGCTAGTGTTTTTGAGGCATGAAAAAACCGGCAAATTTTGGTTTCCAGCTTCTTCTTCTTCTTCTTCTTCTTCTTCTTCTTATTATTATTATTATTATTATTATTATTATTATTATTATTATTATTATTATTATTTGCTTTTTGTGCATAAATTATATTCCAGGTAGTTTTATTATGTTTAACCAATAATCACTGTCCCGGACCAAATTCCTTACCGGACCCGGAATATACCTTTTGCATAACTAGTTTAAGCCCTTGTACGCAGAACCTATCTACATAAGGCTAATTTTCTTTGAAATTTCACTTATTTTCTTTAAGATTTCCTGACAAAAATAATTATTTATTATTCGTGACTAAAAAAACATAATTATTTTATTAACATCTACAGTACTGGCACAATTATTATGGATTTTTCATAAAGACAAAACTTTTGTGCAAAAATGTCTTGCAAACAATTTTATTAACTAATATTTTATTTACTTTACCACACCAGTACCAAACAAATATTTATTAGTTATTTTAGGTTGGTTTTACAGTCTTATACGGGAGTGTCTGGCAATACAGAGAGAAAATGTCTGACAACCCTGACACAATCACTGCATTGTCTGGACAGAGCTCAGTAATAGTCTGGCATTTGCGTGGAGAAATGTGTGTTTATTGCATTGTCCGCCTGCCATTTGCATGTTATCACTTTAGTTTTGTGTGCTTGTGCATTCAAGTTTAATACCAACTTTTTTCCCCAGATTTTCTAATGTGTTTATGCAATTGAGCAGACATGGGCAAAGTTCGTGATTTGAGTTCTCGCAAAGTTTGACAGATTAGTGTTTTATTGAAAGAAACCACCTTAAAACAGAAAGAAATAGGGAAGAAACTTAAAGTTTCAACTCAAACCGTCAGTAATATCAAGAAGAAATTGGAATATGGCCACAGTTTGGCATCAAATAGGGTTGGAAAATGTGGTAGACCTAAGAAAACAACACCGAGAATGGACAGAAAAATAATTAAAATGGCAATTAACAACAGAAGAGCATCTTGCAGAATGATTTCCAACTAACTTGAAGCAGAGGGCACTACCATTGCTCGCAGAACAGTAAATAAGAGACTATTGGAAGGTGGACTAAAAGCATATCGTCTCAGAAAAAAGCCTCGCCTTACTGATAAGATGAAACAGGCTCGCAAGGCCTGGGCAGAGGCTCACGTTGACTGGACATCTGAGCAAGGGGAGAAAGAAAGAGTTTAAAATATTCATGTAAAAACGTTAATAACACAAATAATTAAAATTATGCAAAATATTAAACTTAACTTCCAATTTTAAGCCTTGCAGACTTTCACGTCATTAAGCTTACTCGTTATTCAATTGCTTCCATCACTTTCATCAGCTGTTCAACGCCTTATTTTGTGGCCTGTATTGTTGCAGATTGTGTTCTGTGACGAGTCTATCGTTGCAGTGCTTAACGACCGTGTGCAGACTGTAACAGGCGATCAGGTGAGCAATTTACACCGGAATGGTTAAAGAAGACTGTAAAATTCCCTCAGAAGGTCATGGTCTGGGGAGCCATTTCTGTGCATGGAACAATTCGTTTGGAGATTGTTGATGGCACCATGGACCAGTATAAGTACAAAGAAGTACTACAAAGACGTTTGCTACCTCAAACAAGGGACTGGTTTGACGATAGACCTTGGATTTTTCAACAGGACTCTGCCCCGTGTCATACGGCAAGGTCAGTGAAGACCTGGTTTGAAGAAAATGGTGTAGAAGTGCTCTCATGGCCTGGAAATTCCCCGGATATGAATCCGATTGAGAGTTTATGGTCTGTATTGAAAGATGAAATAAGTTCCCGTAACGACCAAAGCAGAGCTCATACAACGTCTTATCAAAGTATGTATTCATTCAGGTAGAATCAGGGAATTGTGCAGGAAGTTGATCACTGGAACACCCAGACGTGTTAAAGCACTTGTTAATGCAAAGGGTGAACAAACTAAATATTAAAATAGTTGTTTACAATTGACGTACTCACTATTTGTGAATAAAATTGATTTGCATTATTATTTGTTTGCTTAAATGTCGTTTTTGTAGAAAAATTATGTTTTGTCCAAAAATCCATAATAATTGTGCCAGTACTGTATGTCTTATTTCCTGTTCTAGGGGCCGTCCACATATTACGTAACGCTATTTTTGACCAATTTTACCCCACCCTCCTGCTTGTCACACTTCGTAACGCAAGGCCGAACCCCACCTCTTTGTTACGTAACACTTTTTGATCTTTATTTTTTCATTATTTTGATTATTTTAGGGGTTATTACAATAAAAACTATTTTTAATGGTAGAACTTTTTATTAGAAAATGCTTATATTATTGTGAATATATTTATAGCGTTTTTCGCCAACAAATCAAAGTATTAGAAAATGGTAGACTCGTAATAATCTTTTATCCCCATAAGGTTGTTTAATTAACCAAGGAGGTCGCACCCATCATTTTAGGTCACTGGTGATTGGCAAGAAGAAAGTACTGCGGAAGATGCAGTTAAAACAGGATTTAAAGAAATAACATCGACCTCTTCTTCCGAGATACACGGTGCTTCGTGCATTTGAAGTTCGCCAGTGTTAACGATGCAGAGTTCTGTTCCTCGTCGACCACAGATTCAAAGTGGCTGCACACGTGAAGGAGCAGGGACATCTCGTTTGTAAACAAGCTTTCGAGCATCTTCTTTGCACTTCGGACTTCAGTTTACCACTATACAAATTCTTTAAAAAAAAAAAAAAAAATAGTACGAGAATGCGAATAAACTCGATTTCTTCAGAAATATTCAAGTCCAAAAATAATAATAATAAAGTAGTACGACAATAATATCCGATGAATTAGGTTTTTAATATCTTTAGGTCTACAAATCGTGCATTGTTCCGTCAAAAAATGTTTCAAGAAAAAGAAAAGTTTCTTCTGTTTCACATGCGAAACTTCTTCGAAGGAAAGAGTGGGTAATGATTCGAATCAGAAGTTTTAAATAATATTCTCAGAAATAGCGATACAAGTGGGAACGCGAAGGAATTTTAAAGCGGTGGTTACGATCACTAACAACTAACTCCAGAAAATCGTGTGACGTAAATGCAATGCTGCGATAGCCGCAAAACCGAGTTTTATTGTATTGTGATACACACAGATTTCTTCACCAGTCATGCTGGTGTCTAGTGCGTCTTCGAATAACTTCTGTATGATTCAATTTATATAGGCTATAGTTCGAAACTTTCCGAAATAATGTAATTATTTATTTATCTATCTATATATACAGGGTGAACGGTAACTACGTGGACGAACTTGGACGGGTGATATTATATCTTTAAAAAAGCAAAGATGTTCTAGTGAACATGGGGGAAATTCCGTTCCGTTTAGGAATGACAGAGTGTTGAAGGCATGGGAACATGTACTTCAGTGGCCAACAGCTTAAAAACAATACATCGTGGAGAGTGCGGTTAAAAACGTCACTTAGAAAGTCATACCTACTCTATTGAAAAATCCATATTTAAAAACGCAGCTACATGTGCGCACGGGATTAACAACATATCCACACTTCTTTCCTTTACAGCATATCCGGGAATCCCTCCGTTCCTTTGGGGAATTCCGTGCGCACGCATAGCTGTGTTTCCAAACATGCATTTTTCAACAGAGTAGGTATGACTTTCTAAGTGACATTTTTAACCGCACTCTCTATGATGTATTGCTTTCGACACTCTGTCAGTCCTAAACGGGATGGAATTTCCCATGTTCACTACGACTTTTTTTTTTTGTTTCTTGTTAGATGAACTATCACCCGCCCAAATTTGTCCACGTAGTTACCATTCACTCTGTAATATATATATATATATATATATATATATATATATATATATATATATATATAATGAAATTACTACATTTGTAACAACTCTTGAGCCACCCGACTGATTTCGATTAACTTTTCAACGTAGATGAGTTTCGGGCCTGGAATGTTTTTTATAGCTTTACTTTGAATGTGCACTTTGAAGAGAAGGGGGAGATATACAAAAATGATCGAAAATGACCAATATTAATGTTGAATCATAGTTTTCGGAGTGGCTGATACGAACAGTGCCACTTCTGATGCCGTTTAAATCTAAATTCAGTCCCCATTATTACTCCTAAGATGGGTGGTGACATGTAAAAATAATTGAAAATTACCGATTAATTGAAATCCATACTGAAAAACGTTGTTTTTCACCAAATTTTTAATCTGATATAAATGTTTTTTTTTTAATACTAGTTACAGCATATAAAAAATGTAATGCAGGCCTACTTACAAATCAGTTTAGTACCATTGTTTTCTGGTAGTATTTACAGTAAATTGTTGAAACATTTGTTTTCAAAGTGTCAAATATATATCGCAGTAAACTGTGTGATCTGCTGTAAAAAAAAAAAAAAAAAAAAAAATAAAAAAATAAAAAAAATAAACCATACTGTTTTCCGACTGGTATAAGGAGGAAATACCATACAATTTTTCGATTGGTATAGTAAAATAGTATTTTCCCATACTGTTTTACCGTAAATTATCAATTATATGCAAACTTTGTTATTTTCAAGTGACTGAAGCGAGGTAATATTACAATGATGTTTTAAAAGCTGGTCATTTGGGGGGCCAGGAAGTCATTTGGGGGGGCCGGGCCCCGATGGGCCCCCCCATGGCTACACCCCTGCATATAAGGTAATAGGACCTCACCCAAAGGGATAAATTGAGCCAAAACAAACACGTGGTACAACGTATTACTTACGTTTATATTTTGACAATTTTGTACCCCTAAAAGGGAACGAGGTGGACCACCCAAATTTATCATAATACATGTTAGGGTCCAGTACTATAATACCAAATATATAAAATGAGCAATTTCTAAAATTTAAGGGGTGGGCCAAGGTACACCTCATAAATTTTTAAAGGAGTGCACAAATGTACCTATGTCTTATGATAGGGAATAGACCCCTATACATAACCATATAAGGTAATAGGACCTCATCCAAGGGGATAACTTAGGTCAAAACCAAACACGTGGTACAACGTATTGCTTACGTTTATATTTTGGCAATTTTGTACCCCTAAAAGGGAACGAGGTGGACCACCCAAATTTATCATAATACATGTTAGGGTCCAGTACTATAATACCAAATATATAAAATGAGCAATTTCTAAAATTTAAGGGGTGGGCCAAAGTACCCCTCCCAAATTTTTAAAGGAGTGCACAAATATACCCATATCTTATGAAAGGTAATGGACCCCTATACATGACCATATAACTATATAGGATAATAACACCTCATCAAAGGGGATAAAATCGACCAAAAACCAAACACGTGGTACTACGTATTGCTTACGTTTATATTTTGGCAATTTTGTACCCATAGAAGGGAACGAGGTGGACCACCCAAATTTATCATAATACATATTAGGGTCTTGTACTATAATACCCAATGTTTAAATTTGTCAATTTCCAAAATTTAAGGGGTGGGCCAAGGTACCCCTCCCAAATTTTTCAAGGGGTGCATTAATATACCCATGTCTTATAAAAGGGAATGGACCCCTGTATACGCCCATATAACCATATAGGGTAAGAACACCTCATCAAAGGGGATAAATTAGGTCAAAAACCCCCGAAATTTGACTTTTTGGCAATTTTTTACCCATGAAAGGGAACGACATAGACACCCAATACTGATAGAGGTACATACTATGGTCCTAGGCTACCACATCAAATTTTTAGATTTGGCAATTTCCAAAATTTAAGGGGGGTGGTCCTATGTACCCCTGCCAAAATTTAGGGGGTGGTCCTATGTACCCCTAGGTCATTGACCCCGGCCAGGGACCATGGGTCCTGAGGCAGGAACCCAGGGGCCAAAAAGTGTCCTCAGGTGACGCAAATACTACTAAGTTCTCTTGATGTAATATACTAGCTTGCAGTATCTTGTTTCATAATAAAAACCAAGAATCGTAAATAATGTGAATAAACTCCATGGCATAATTTCTTTTTAAACCTTTCGTAAGATAATAAAATTTAATAAACACAAGATATAATGTAAATAGAATTAAGTTAAATTACCTTTAAAATATAATATATCGTAGTGTTACTTAGTTTTGAACTCAAGTATCTTAACACTATGTATCACTCTAATGAAAATTCCAGCACAATACAGGGCAGAGAAGTGTAACATACCGTAAACTAATTGTTAAACAAATACAAAATAACTTACATAAAAACTGTAGAAATTACTTTTTTTTGTACAAAAAAATCTCGTGACGCTTGATTGTGTTATACTCATTTCCTCTGGTGATTACCCTCAGCCTAGCTGACTTTCTTCAACCACTTCTTCACTGAAAGAGAGTCAATTGCAATTTCCACGAAAAGAAGGAAACTTGTCCCAAATTCGTTAGACAGCTCCCGGAATTAGTGTCACAAAGGGATACCGTAACAAATCTTTTTTTTTTTAATGCAGACATTCATACGCATAAATACGTGGTCTATCCAATAAATACGCGAACTGACATCATAAACACTGTACTGTACAAACTTAGGGTACATCAATTTTATCCCTTTCAAAATACTCCCCATTTATAGCAATGCACTTCTTCCATCTCCATATCCATTGTTGAAAACATCCATGGAAGTCTTCAGAAGTTAGGCTTTTCAGGTGCCTTGTCGTTTCACATTTTATTGTCTCCACTTGTCCCTCCGCCGCCCTCACATGACCATATTACATTTCGAAAAAACAGGGGTTAAGTCTGGTGAGTAGGGAGGGTGAACTAGCTTTGTGATTGAATTACGGGGCACAAATTCTGACAATTTTGCACACAATTTTCTCAACTTCAAATGTTTTCTTAAAATCATGAACAAATGAAAATTCAGTTGATTAACAATCATTTGGAGAGTCAATCGACGATCGGAAATCTCAGTTGTCTTCAACAGAGGAGGTTGCTGGTCGTCCTGGCATTGCCTTGTCCTTGCAGTCTTCACGGTCCTCACGCAAACGCTTGATCCACTTGAAAAGAGCTGTTTTTCTTCAGTATGTTATTTCCATAAACATCCCTTAACATTTTATGAATTTCCTGAGAGCTTTTCCCCAGCTTTACCAAAAATTTGATGTTGATTCTTTGTTCTATATATTCATTATTATCCATCGTCGACACGAACAAAAACAGGACGCCGCAAAATTAATGCCACCTCTAGCTGTACGCTCGCCTCAACGGTCTGGCGGTTACTGCCACCGGTGGGCCCCCTGCCAACAGATCAGCAAGTGAGCATTCTACTCCGCAGCATTCATCCCATTTTCATTCTATTCCTTATGCGGCTTCAAGCTGACAGTGTACCCATCCAATTTAAATAGGTCTTTGCCACTGATTTGCTAGCTTTATCTTCGAGATTCGTTTGGATTGCAATCCTCACTTCTTTATAGATTTCAGGCCTCATGCGGCCTTAAGCAGAGAGCAACTATCCAAGTAAAATAGGTTCTTTGTCGCTGATTTGCTGGGCTTAGCTTCGTGATTAGTGTTCATTACAATATGCACCGCAGCATTCACTTCCTGGTTCCTTCTAGGCCTCATGCAGCCTTATGCTGAAAAAGCGCCTATACAATCAAAGATTTGTTGCTTTCATCTTCACGATTTCCGTGAATTACAGCTTGTTTCGAAGCATTCACATCCTTGTTTGTTACAGCTCTTATCCGGTCTTAAGCTGAGAGAATACCTAGCCAATCGAAACAGGTTTTTTGTCTCTGATTTGCTGGTTTTATCTTCGTGATTTCCGTGGATCACATTCCGCTCCGCAGCATTCACTCCTTTTTGGTTCAGGGTCTAATGCAGCTTTAAGCCAAGAGAACACCCACTCATTTTAAACAGGCTCTTTCTCATTGATTTGCTGGTTTCAGCTTCGCCAAAGGCGTGGATTACAATCTGCTCCTTAGCATTCACTTCCATGTTCGTTTCAGGCTTCATACAGCCTTAAGTTGAGATAACACCAATCAAATTAAAACATGTCCGTTGTCGCCAATTAGCCCATGTCATGTTCGGAATTCACGTGGATTACAGTCTACTCCGCAGATTCATTCCATCTTCATTCTAGGTCTCATGTGACGTGAAACTGATAGTGCATCAACCCAATTTAATCAGATCTTTGCCACTGATTTGTTGGCTTTATTTTCGCAGTTCATGAGGATTACAATCTGCTCCGCGACATCACTTCCTTAGTCGTTCCAGATTTCATGCAGTCTTAAGCCGAGAGAGCATACAACCGAATAGGTACTTTGTCACTGTTGCTGGGTTTGGCTTCGAGATTTGTATGGATTATAATCTGCTCCCAACATTCACTTCCTTGTTCGTTCCAAGCATCATGCATGCTTAAACTCAAAAAGCACCCATATGACCTCTGCTGTTAGCATGTTTCCTTAATTTTTCTTACTCCTTGACAAAATTATTGTTCGATATTCGAGGGACCAGACTTTCACACTCTGCTGCAAACGTTACACATACTGTTTAGCCAACAAAACTTCTTGTAGCAAGAAAGATTTCTCAGTTTGACCGTATGTTGACGGAGTGGATAACACAATATTGTTCTATTTAATGCACTGATTACCAACGTTCTTGGCAGGTGTATGTTCGATTAGGAAACTTGGTTTACGGACATTTTCTTCAGTTAGTCGAAATTTCATCATAGTCTTTGAAGGAAGGCCATCAAATACTTTTTTTAGACCTTCGTTGGATATGCTGTTACGAAAATACGATAAAAGATTCCCTTGTTTTTACTATTACGTTGGAATTTCCTGGCAATGAAAACATTCATTGTAACCACACTTTGTTCTTTTTCCCTTTAAAATTCTGGGTTATATATTCAGAGGCACTTAGACCCTTAGGCTGATGAAGGTACAAGTTCGCGTCGACCCCCCTTCCTTCCCTAGTGCTTATCCGAGCATAATCACTACACCAGGACAAGTTGGTACCGGTACACAATTGGAATTGGGAATTGTGAAGAGTAGACACTTCACTTTAAAGTGATAGTATGATAATCAAGGGTCACCACTGAGCCTAAAATCACTGATCACCCTAATGCATCACTCCGTATATACCCAATTGAAATTCAAATCTTTCCCACAATGCAACGAAAGTGATATCAGCGATACTGCCAGCTAGAGTCGTAACTAACTGCATCGTCTGCTACTGGCAGTAGCTAATTGTATCATTGGCTAATTCTATCAAATTCACGTGCTCTGAACGATTTGATTCGTTTTTGCTTTTAGTAGTTCGTGGTACCCAATTGCTTTAAGTGGCGGCGCTACAGTCTCCTCTTACGTAACTTAGTTCCAGTGGAAAGAGCAGCTGAAACCTCTTATACTATCCCTAATAGCATGTTGGTTTTCGGCAAGTCTTTCACTATGTTGGATTTTAACTTGCTAGACTTTCCGTGCACTGTACACCTGCTGCAGGCTTTTTGAAAGAGTTACCCGCAAATGTCGTAATTTGATTTTTACTTGCTAAATTTTACTTACCTCGGAGGCTTGCTGCAACTTTGTAGCAAGTGTGCCAGTTCTAGTTTCTACCAACAGGTGGCACAAAAGTCTAATCTTAGAAATCTTCCCGCCAGGCCGCCATTTGTAGTAGGTGCGAAGTGTGTGAAGCATTAAAACAAGTGGGTAATTAAGATAATTACGTAAGTATCCAGTATGAGAGATAATGTATATTTTGAACGTGTATTGTTTGACAAAGTAATTGAGAATAATTTACTGTGTGTATGTTCGTATTAAGTAAGGTGCTTGCTGCAGGCTTGCTATGCTAACTTCCACACACACTTACATTAGACTTGCAATACAAGTATATACCTGCAGAAGACACTACACTCACTTACTGAAGACCTGCTGTAGACTTGCAATATGCAAGTATATACTTGCAGAAGACTTACTACAAACTTGTTGGGGACTTGCAGTGCAAGTGGTATCCTTGCAGAGACTTGATTTCAACCTACACAAACTTGCTGCCAACTTGTTGTTCACTTGCAGTGCAAATGATATGCTTGCAGAGACTTGCGTCAAACCTGCACTAACTTGCTGTGCACTTGCAGTGCAAGTTGAATCTTCCAGTAGGCTTGCTGTGCAAGCAAGTAAGCCCCTTGCAGAAACTTGCTTGGCAAACTTACCATACACTTGCACTGCAGGCGTGCTGCAAGTTCGAAGAGCGTCAACTAGGAAGTTCGCATTAAACTTGCATCAAACTTGCAGACTTGCATCACAAGTCTGCTGCAAGTTTGCCAGACTTGAAATGCAAATCTGCTGCAATTTTGTTACAAGTCATTTTTGTCATCTGGGATATAATAACTCTATACCTAAAATTAACTGATCATTGCTATAAACAATTTGAAGTAATTAAAACAAATAAAAAATCGTCAATTACATGCATAGTGTCACGTAGTAATTATAATTAATTTTCAATAATCTGCTTACGTCTATAAAGGTATACTTTACAAAAACTCAAACTAATCACAAATGTGTCACTGCATAATAACTTAGTAGGAAGAATCTAGAAATATGTGCTTGTTACCTCGATCGGGTTCTACATTTCAATCACTCTTCGACTACACCCCTTTCAAACCCCTCGACACATCACTTGCACAGTTACACCTGCTAATTGAATCGGTATAGGCTTACTACTAGGTTGTCACATTTATTCCTAGTGAGGAGGCAGATGAACGACTTGAGTTCAGGGGCGTCATTTCAGACTTCGCTTGAGGGGGGCAAGAGCATCACCGACATAAGACTTTCATGTACTATACTCGTATATTAGTAGACAATCGATTAAAGTATATGTATTCCTCAAACTCTTGGGGGGGCAATTGCCACCTCCTGCCCACCCTAAATGACGCCCCTGCTTGAGTTAGTTGCATCTGTGCACCAATATTTTTTTTGACAGTAACCACGATCAGTGATTTATCTACACCCCCTAACAACCCTCCAGCACCCCCTAAAATTTCCGGACAACTCTCCGGAAATGAATTACTTATGCCCTCAACTAGGGGGGTGCAATATTAGAAAGATTCATTCTCGTTCTGCCTAAAGCCCTACAGGACTTTGTAGAAAATATTTTCAATGATCTTATCTTTAAACAGAACGGGAATTACCGTTCTGCCTGATCTTTGGAGACAGGGAATTCTATGCAAGAAGCAAGTTTTTAGGAAAATACAGCACCGAAAAGCTTGGCTCCTAACGTGTTTGTATGTAGATCGGAACTCATGTATAAAATGGCTATAGTAACGAGGGCGGGATCCAAGCGGTCAAAATACAAGGAAAATTCTGACGAGGATAAAATCCAATGGACAAAATCACAGGAGTATATATTGCATGTACCAGTTCACAGCCTATATGATTATTTTTCCTCTTCAATTGTCATATATTCTAAAATATTATCTGTATTTTTTCAACTGAAACAACTTTTTCTTTCTTTCAAAATGCTGAAAACTCAATAAAACGTAAAAATGTTATAATAAAAGAGCAGATTAGCTTTAATTACTTTCACACACACCCATATGAAAAGTTCTGGGTATTCGTGTTTATTACACTTTTAATACATTTGAAATACCTTTAGCATATTACAGTAAGACCATTCATTTTAATAACGAAAAGTAACTGTGATGCTATTTGATATTTAAAAAGTTGTTCTTGTGTGGTAGCATATAGCAGTCTTTATATTGAGTAATGTATAAATATTTATTTTAATTCTGAAATACTGATCATCATATTTTTATTTTTAGCAAAGATCAAAATGTGAAATATATACTTTCTATAAAAGTCTTACGTCTTTTATTGGGTTTTCAGTATTTTTAAAGAAAAATGTTATATCCGTAAATTGAAGAATTTGAGATAACATTTTAGATGCATAACAGTTAAAGAAAAAAATCATTCTTTTATTAATCTGCGCCTCTGATTCTGTCGCTTGAATTTAGTCCGTTTTGTCTGAATTTTCCTTGGGATTTGTCCTCTTGAATTTTGTCCTGCATTCGTAATAATCTGTTTGGTAATTCTAACAGAGACTGTAAAAAGAATAACTATTTCTTCAAATTGCATTATAAATTTTAGATGTTATTCTTCTTGTTCTTCTCGGGAAAATGACGAGAATACAGTTCTTTATCAACAGTGTTATTCACATCTACTTTGGTAAAGATGAATGCGATTTTTTAAAAATACCTGCCGGCAAATAGAAAATTGACTCAGTTCCAAGAAAGCCATTTGACATTGTAACTGAATGAACATAAAATAAACTTAATTCGATATAATATCAAATTATTTCACGTGAAGATTTTATTCACTTTTTCAATAGTTCATCTCTAACATGCTAAGAGTCGCAGTACGTAAAAGGTGCCACAGTTCACATCCTCAAGACATGCAAACAATGCAAGAGGATCCATAACGCGACTTTTAAGAAAGAATGTTAGTGTTCTTCATCACAACTGCTTTTTCGGCATCACCTTATCAGCTGATTTGTCTTATATACATAATTCTATTCTATATGCAATTTCTATTTTCATTTTATATTGTCAATGCAAATATCAGTAATACAAAAATCAATATCAATATTGAAATACTTGTATGTGTTTTTTAGTTTCAATCAAATCAAAAGGTCAGATAATGGGAGATTAGGGATCCTTTTGCATTATTTATATATGGCTAAACACGTCTTGAGAATGTGAACCGTGGCACCTTTTAAGTACCGTACTGCGAGCAGTGGCGGTTTTAACGGGTAGGTTGGGTAGGCACGAGTCTACCCAGAAATGTTGAAAAATATATAAACACTATAAGATACAATAAAGAGTAAATATATTTTCCACTTATATATTAATGGTAAATAATTATTTAATAAATAGCATCAACCATTACCGTAAAAGTAATTTCCTATTGTCATTAATCAATCAAATGTGCATATGTATCCATACGCGAGGGAGCGGGCCTACCCAAAATTAAAATCCTAAAGCCGCCCCTGACTGCGAACCTTAGCATGTCGAAGGTGAACTACTGGAAAACTAAATAAAATTTTGTTGTGAAATGACTTGATACTACACCGAAGTAAGTTTGTTTTATCTTCGTTTCAGCTACAATGTCTAACGGCTTTCTTGCAACTGAGTCAATCAATTTTCCATTTCTGTGCAGGTAGTCTTTTTTAATCACCTTCATTTTTACTGAAATAGATGTGAATAGCACTTTTAATAACAGAACTATATCTAGTCATTTTTCCGACAACAAGCAGAATAATATCTAAAATTCATTATAAAACTTAAAGAAATAGTTATTCCTCTTACAGAATCTGTTACAATTACTAAAGAAAAAATCTCTTGAAGAAATCCCTCCCTCGTCTCTAAAGATTAGGCAGAACGGGAATTCCTGTTCTGCCTAAAGATAAGATCATTTAAAATATTTTCTACAAAGTGCTGGAGGGCCTTTAGGCAGAACGGGAAGACACCATTAAACATCTTGCTATTTTGGTTTTTAAAAGATTTTGAATTCTTGTTTTTAAGTGCCAATATAATAAAACAATTTACTTTCGACAAGATAAATTTTCAAGCAAAGCACGCAACGCAAGATTGAATGGAAATTAGTGCTCTCAAACGGGTCGGGTCGGGTCGGGTCAGGTCAACTCGTGTCGGGTTAGCTCGGGTCGGGTTGTCTGGTCAGGTTACTCGGGTCGGGTCAGCTCGGGTCGGGTTATTCGGGTCGGGTCAATCGGGTCAGCTCGGGTCGGGTTATTCGGGTCGGGTCAATCGGGTCAGCTCGGGTCGGGTTGTCGGGTCAGTCGGGTTATCGGGTCGGGTCAGTCGGGTCAGTTCACTTTGGTCAACTGAGTTTAGGTTGAGTTTAAACTCGGCTGGAGTCGAAAGCTGCTGTTTTTCATTAGCTGCCTAATTAAAAATAGCAATTTTCAATTGATTTTATAGAAACCATAAATCTATTTTGAACACTTGCAGCTAGTGTTTTTATGATAAATGCTTATCTTTCTACTTGCGTGTACTTTAATTTTTAAATGTGGAAGATTGATTTTACCAATCGACTGTAATATTAACATCTACGCCAATATGGAGTCTGGATTTAGAACAAAACTAGAAGTTGTTTAAGCAACGCCAAAAGAGAGATTGGATATGGACGACCAAGCCCAAGCAGGGCCGCGGTGGCTCAGTGGTTGAGAATTCATATCTGGTGCATGGTGTCCAGTAGCGTAGCTAGAGTATTTTTCAGGGGGGCAATGAAGGGCCCAAGAGGATTTTGAGGGGGACATCTCCAATATATATATATATATATATATATATATATATATATATATATATATATATATATATATGTGTGTATGTGTGTGTGTGTATTCAAGGTGAATGTTTCCAATTTTATTGTTCATGATTTTACTCTTTGGAAAACAGTGAAAATATAAGAATTTAGTATCTCAAACAACTAGGATTCATTAATGTAATTGATTTCTAATATAAGTAAATAGTTATTTAATCATGGCGTTTAAAATATGTGTAGCTGGTTGACTTAAGTGGAAGCAAATACACTTTTACAGGTAAAGAAAATAACTTATAGGTTCATGCCTCTACTTGAAGAGGATCTTTCTATTCGTGTGGGCAGCAGCAAACATATCCACAATTTGTTAAAGATCTAACGATTTAGCAATTTTCTTCTCAATATAAGGTAACACTAAGTTTTTCAACCTATCATGAATCATTGACTTGCGTATACAAGTCTTTAATCTTTTCAAAGAAGAGAATGACCTTTCACATGTAGCACTAGAAACTGATATAATCACAGAGATGATACCTAGCTTGTAGGTTTCTAGGAATGCGTTTTTGTAGACACAAAGAAGATCAACGAAATTCGTTAAGGAATCAGCTTTCGTTTTCTTCTCGTCTTCATACAACTTAATTGTTAGAGCAACCCACATTATGGTTTATTTCTTGTTTAATTATGCTTTTTTTAAATTATGCTTTATTGTTAATTTCAATGATTATTTTACATTAATCGTGTATAATGTATATTTATTATACATCAAATATTCTAAATATCTTGATCTATTTATTGATATTTTTTTCCAACTAGTTTCTCTCATATTTAATGAACTTTCTACTTAATTCATTGTAAAGAGATGTGCCTTGCTCAAATAAATTTTTTCTATCATTTGTGTGCGCCTTACAGGTACATATATACAGAAAGGGAAAGTAAGAGATGCCACCAAAAAGTACAGAAACTGCTTAAGTTCAAAAAGTAAACATAACAATACAGTGATGACGCCAGAGGGGGGCAAGGGGGGCAAGGGGGGCGAGCGCCCCCCTAGTAGCTACTTCTGCCCCCTGACTGCCACCTAGACTGCCCCCACAGGTCTTTAAACATTCTACAATCTTTAAACATTCTTCATGTAGTATTATATATCAGTATCATAACCAATCTCATTGACAAATTGTAGTCTACTTTCCATGAATTTACTATGTGGAAGATTAATCCTCAAGCTTTCTTCTTTGAGCGTCTGGGTATGAACGCATATTTCTGTTTTCTAATTTAGCCCCTTTTGAGGTAAATTTTAGTTATACTTCTTTCTTATGATTTTTAATAATTGTGCCTAGCGAACAATAGTAGATTTGGTCGACTTGTTTTCTTCTCATTGGATCAACTTCGATTGGAAACAAAAGAAAGGTAAAACCAGTTACGTAACTTATTTGTATTTGTCCAGGTTTGAAGTTTTCAGTTTCATATTTTGTTTTATTTAAAACTTCTTTTTTCTGAAACATGATTCTCGGCTTCCAATATTCAGAGGATGTGCTTATAACAGCTTAGTTTGCAACTACCAGGGCTTAATTTTTTGAAGGAGATAAAAAGAGTTGTGTTTTCCCTTCCTGCAAATGATAATAATAAAATTATGGAATGAAATTGATTCCCAATAAAATGTATTGTCAGAGTGCTGATCTTTAGTTAGTAATTGGTTTATACTAGTGCTCCTTTACTTATTTTGTTTCAAAGTACTGACGTGACGTCTACCATATTGACTAGGAACTGCTGAAAAATTCGTAGCCCAACCCAGAAGGAGTGCACGTGGATTGGTGAAGTTTTACTTCTTCTTCTCTTCCCCCGAGAGTCAATATACTACCTTGTACAGTGCTCCAGCTTTTGCAGAAAAGTTAAAAAAATCTAGATTTCCTCGCACCACTGTTCGTAGCACTACCCCTATCAGATCTAAAATGGCGTCTTTCAAGTGTTATTTAAGTTTAGGAAATAAGTACACGTAATAGTTAGACGGAGCTAAATCTGCGGAATAAGAATGATGATCTAGACATTGAAATCCTAGATTATGCAATGTCAGTTATGTTCGCAGAGGCTTGATGGACAGGTGTATTCTCCTGAAGGAACAGAATTCCTTTCTTTTCATTTTCCGCAGCGTTGAACTTTGAATTTTTCTTTCAGTTTTGTAAGTAATGTAGAGATTCTGGATTAAATATCTGACCATTCAGGAGGTAGTCTACCACTCCATACTTATACCAGAAGAATGTTCCAAACAGTTTCTCAACCTACTTCTGTGTCTTGAACTTCTTGGGGCGATGGAGAAATGAGTGCTACTACTCCATTGACTGTTGTTCCGATTCAGGATCATAGTGGTACAACTATATTTCATCAATGGTTACTATTCGTCAGCGAAATTGATCAGCATTACGGTCAAATTGGAAGAATACTTCTCTTAATGCCGTTACCCTTTTATTCTCCTGACATATTTTGGGAACCCATTATGCCGAGAACTTGCGCATACCCAAGCCATTCTGAATTATGCTACCGACGAGTTCCAAAGAAATGCCCAGAATCCCTGACACAAGTTTTGCTGAGAAGGTAAAAACTGAGAAAGCGGGGTGCAGATCTCAGACTATAATAAAATATAAATAGCTTAAATTATTTTTGTCAGACAAAAACTGGGGTGGCCTAGGCCCTCCGGCCCCGGGCTATATCCACCACCGGCTGAAATGCTGCAATTTTCAAGAATAATGTCACAAATTGCATCCATGATTCCAGGAAGAGTCATTGCTTTTAATCATCCTGGATGTAAAGCATAATTTGTTGAGAAATTGCTACGTTTATACTAAGCCACTTACTTCTTCACCACTATATATAACGGAGGAGAGTCCCGTGGTGTTTCACTGATTTCCTAATTAATTTACTTCGGTGACTTTCCTTGGTGGAGCAAAAATGTTATAACAGTAAAGATCTGGATGTTCGTGAAATTATCTGTTTGGGCACACATAATCACTTCAGAGGCCTGAGAAACAATAAGAATTTCATTATTGATATGAAAATTTATATTTGTACGTACAGAGATATGTTTTTCTAAACTACGGTTTCATTTTTCTACCTAGTACCTACACTCCTTCTGGATTGGACTACGACATTTTCAGCAGCTCCTCGTAAATTCTCTCTCTGGCTATCTATCTATCTATCTATCTATCTATCTATCTATCTATCTATCTATCTATCTATCTATCTATCTATCTATCTATCTATCTATCTATCTATCTATCTATCTATCTATCTATCTATCTATCTATCTATCTATATATATATATATATATATATATATATATATATATATATATATAGAGAGAGAGAGAGAGAGAGAGATACGTAGCATATAGACGAATGTGTTACTTGTAGCATACGCGAAAGTAATTGAATTTATGTTTAGGCTTCAAAAGTTTCATTGAAAAATATTTCATGTGCAGACGTTACTTATTTGTTAGTTACAAATTTTATTTGAAATAAGTTTAATTTATAATCATATAGATCTAACATAAAAACAGCAACGAAATACACAATGTAATGTAAAATAAGTCAAACGTAATAAATATGTCATTTTTGGTATGGCAAATAGCCGCCCCCGAAAATGTATCTGCCCCTCCTTTGCCCCTAAGAACTTAAAGCTGGCGTCGTCACTGTAACAATATAGTATGGAGTTCTTGCATACTATTCATTGTTGGCGGAAAAATTTCTTCTTTTACTTTCTTTTCTCCACATCAAAGGATTACACCGAAAAGTTTACAGAAATGAAAATAAGCTTTTCATTGTTGCATTGTTATGTTCTCAATGATTTTGCATTGTAAATATTGGCTTTAAAAAAATATTAACACAGTATGTTAAACTTTCAGTTAAAGAGAATTTTCCAAGAATTGTGCTATATATTTTAATTTATGCTTTATGCTTTATTTTCTAAAATTATGCTTTTAAAACTAGTTTCCCAATGTGAGTGCATTTTGGCGTTCACCCAGTGTCGTGACCATAGTGCTCTCAAACGGGTCGGGTCAGCTCGGGTCGGGTTGTCGGGTCGGGTCAATCGGGTCAACTCGGGTCGGGTCAATCGGGTTAGCTCAGGTCGGGTTATTCGGGTCGGGTTGTCGGGTCGGGTCAACCGGGTCAGCTCGGGTCGGGTTATCGGGTCAGGTTAATCAGATCGGATCACGGTTCGGGTCAGTCGGGTCGGGTCATCGGGTCGGGTCAGTCAATTCGGGTCACGGGTCGGGTCGGGTCGGTCTTAAACCCGACCCGACCCGACCCGTTGAGAGCACTAATGGAAATCAACCTTTACACGGCTGTGATAGTCACAACAACGTTTGATCAATCGATTGCCAACGATTTCATGTCGATGTCACGCCAAGCATGAGAAAGTCTAAGGTAATTGACTCTGGCTGAGGATGGAAATCGAATGCAATCGTTCGTTGCATCAACGAATTTTAAGGTTTGTAAAAATAAAATAAAATAAAGTAAAAAAAAATAAAAAGACGATAATAGTATACGAACATAATGCAAGATTGCACCCCCCATATTTTTTGAACACCTCCGTAAGTTCAAAATTCTGGATAAATCACTGACCACGGTGCCAGGACGGGACGTCTTAAGTGGGTCTTCTTTGCTAATTGTTTTGATCGAAACCCCTAAACAATGAGATCGTGTGTTTCACAGTGCCATGCCTTATGTAAATAAATTTGTGAAGTGTACGGGGGTCTAGGTTGTAGAATATCTCGTGGTTTAGGACGTCAATAATACTTCTGATCAACTTGATATCGAAAAATGAAAGGCGTGGTACAAGAACGATTTGATTTATGTTTGAGAACTCTCAGTCTACTTTATACTGGTCTGAAATTTTCTGAAAACACTACTTAGGAGCTCAGGAATACATTGTGATACAATCTGAACCGGAAAGCCCTTTTATTTGCACATCCACCAATATTTCAATTGTTACTTGTAAAATCTTTCCTTTGAGTACATTAGGAAGAATATTACAATATCGTTTTCGTGCTATTCTAATCTTTCTTCCGTAAATTTTGTAAAGCTATGTCCCCATACATGTGCGCCGACTACGTGGATGCTCCGGTTCTCCGGCACCCAGACAAATAATCTTGTGGGTGAGCCAACAAACAAGATTTTTAGTTGAAATCGTTCCTTTTGCGTTTAAGTCAGCCGTGTTACCGACTGAGCTACGACATCCCCAACTTACCCTTATAATACCGGTATGTTTTACTTTATAACATCACAGCCCTTTATGAGTGTCCATAAAAGATTTTAACTAAAAATAAATCAATCAAATATCGAGACTTCCATGAAGACATATAGACTAATATGTCTCGGCATTGAAATGCACCCACATAAATTTTGGGAATCATCACCCCCCTTGCTCCCATAAAATCAAATGGCACTATGGCTTTAAATACCTACATTAAAGTTACAAAATTTTAGGCTTACTTGACTGGTAAAGTTTATTAGCTAGAAGTTTAACTATAATTTAAAGTAGGTAACAGGAGGATAGTAGTTTTTAGTGAGATTCTGTTCGGTATGTAGATACTTACTGAATGCACCTTTTGGCAACATTGTGCGGTCAATGGTATGTGTTATTGTTCATGATGACACCAAACATTATCTTTTAAATACTTTCGTTTCTCTCAGGTTAGTGCCTCAGATTGAACATACATGCTGTTACAGAGTGCCACGTTAATGGTACTGAATGTACTATAAATTTAGCGAGGCATCTTTTCAAAAGTGAATATTCGTTGCAGACTTTCGTAGAATACAATTCTTTGTAGACGCATAACGCTTAATGTACTTTCATCGTTAAGAGTTTCCTTAAATTTTGTGCGCCAACCTAGTCTCTATATCTATTTATCGATTTATGTACTATTTATATATAATCTATATACTATTCTTGACGACGTCTATTGCAACTATGTTGTCTGTTTTCCTTTGTGGATTTTAATCTAATTTTTAATGTGCAGTTTAGGTTTGATTATTATTACTATTTTAAATATCTGCTTTCAGTTCCGGTATTTTCCTTTCTCAAACATAAGACAGTATTATTGTTTCACTATATATGTGTAGTATTATTCTTTCACTCTTATATATTGTATGTGTTTTGACTAGTTTATATCTGAATACCCATTACGGAAGTGAATAATATTATTTCTTGTGTGCGAGATAATAGCACTATTAAAAGCAGAGGGTATGAGCAACGTTTTACATCTATCATTTGGGGTAAAGTTTCAAAGTTGGTCATCCGTTTCTAGCAAAAAATTTGGCGGGAAGAAATGGATAATGTTCTCGTTTGTGTGTTGGGTAATATGTAAGGAGAGCAGACGTTGTGTTTATTTTTCTTTATAAGCGCTTATAAACATGGAACTATTGATCAAGCGAAAAGAACTACTTTGCGCAAGGTCACTGCATGATTGGATTGTGGGAGAACAGTGTTGTCACACTTGGTACAATTGTACCAAATTCGGCCCTTTTTGTCATTCATTGGCCCGTTGGTACCACGCTGACATTTTCAGCCCCTTTTGTGAAAAAATTGGTACAATTCTACCCAGTTCAACACCATACTTGTCACATTTTCAAAAGTGTCAGTAAGACTTTTCCTACATCTCACGTTATTCATACTGTGTGTTGAACTCTTAAAAATGCTGTTGAGCATTCAGTCTATGATGCTGCACCGGATCACGCTACGAACTTTGTGTGGAAAATTCGTTCGAACTATACCGGGAAACAAATGACGCTAGTTGGGTGCATCAGTGCGGTGAAATTTTTAGCTTGAAATCCTAAAAAATAAAAGTATACACACGTTGAATGATGTGTTGAATATTCCGAAGAAGACCAGCGTATGCTGAAGTAAATTATAATTTATGTGTCATTGCAACGATTCTACACCAAAACGACAGTAGCACGAAAAATTACATTACGTAGTTGCCGGCTTACCAGGTTGTTGTGTACTAATGACGACATATTGACGAATATAAAAATACTCAAACATTGCTGCGTTTTATAGATCTATATCGACACATTGTAACAAACTTTATGCAGGTCTGAAGTTGGTCACTTTGAAATAGAGGCGCGTTTGGTTTCCTTACGATACATATCGAAGATGATAACTCTTTTCCCTTTTCATTTGCGGCCTCTGTTATACTTCCTACGTGCGAGAAAACTTTCATCTAATTCCACAGTTGTTCGGGGTCCTCTTATTTGGATGTTTCTAAAAAGTTAATTTTAAAAGAGCACTTTCTTGATTTGAACTCTTCGACGAGAAGGGGACGTGTGTTCTAGAACTTTACATCTTTTAGCTTCGTGTTATAGAGTGCTGTATTACACGTGTATAAAATATTGAATTCAGCCCTTTTTCTTTCAATTTGGTACTATTTTTCAGCCCACTCCAGAGCTAGGACTGTGGCAATACTGTAGGAGAGTAACGAGCATTTGTATTCTGAACATGACTAGACAGACGCTCCAGTTAGTATCCTTACGCAGAGACGAGATATTACACTGTTACTAATGTTAACAAAATGGGTTCAAACTTGCCTAACCCTAAGCTAACCTGACTTTACCCTACTTATCCCTTCCGTACTGTTTTATACCCTATTAAAAGATCCCTAAACATTGGTGTTTTTAAAATTTTTATAGTTGTTGTTACGCTTTTTGTCGAAAACCAGGCGGACGACCAACTTCAGAATAAATTCCATTTGGTATAAAGAAAATATTACCAATGTTTAATTTGTGTACCTTTATTAGGTTTACGTTAATGAAATGTAGCCTAAAAAGAACGTGAATACTATTAGATTTCAGCCAAGGGTGTATGCTTTATCATAAAGTAAGTCATATTTCTTTTATGCTTTTTTCATTCTAACATTTATCTGACTGCTACCTTTTAGGACCGATGTGTAAGTGGTTTCAGTAATGTAATGTTTTTAGTTAGTAAAAATATTTTTGAATGACGTAGCTAAGTTTTTCATAAGTTTGTATCATGCTTCATTGAATAATATATAATAACGAATATTTTTGTTAATGCTTTTCAGAAAAGTTGGTTTCTCTCAAATACGAAGTTCAGGATTGCTAATTTACAACGTAAGCTTACAGAGTTAACAAAATGGCTTCTGATTGTTTTAATATTGCTTTTGTTAAGGTTGAAATGAACACAGAAGACGAATATATTGAAGAGTCTAATTATGAACTATGTGCTAGTAACACGAATGAGTTGGAATGTAAGGATCCTTCTTCAGCGCCTGTGCCACATTTGGAATGTAAGAAGGAAGAAGAAAGTGGAACGGGGGGACATGATACCATTGAAGTATCCCAGTTAAGAGAAACTTTGGTGCGTAAGCTAAATTCAAATTTACCTATAAATGACAAATATTTTTATGGCAACGAGATAATTATGAATCCAGAATTAAGTGATGTTAAGCTCACTATAGAAGAGTCAAGCAATCACCTGCCTAATGCTATAGAGGATCACATCGAGGAGGACTCTCAAGATAATAAATGTCTAGAAATAAGTAGCATTGCTCAGGAACGCAGGTACGTCTAAATGTGTTCATTTCTTCAGAGTTTAGTTTTATGTAAGTACTTTTTTTTTTTGTGTACTTCCAATATTTTGCTAACTATCCATTCTTCTCGAACCTTAAATTGGACTAATGAAGTGGCAAAGGGTTGAATAAATTAAAGAAGGGTACAGTCAATTTGATATCTTTGTAAGAGGTTTGACATCTTGGTGCTGGAATTCAAACATACTAATATGCTTACTACAGGGTTCTCACATTGTGGAAGATCAGGGAATGTCAGAGAAATGAAAACATCAGAAAAAGTCAGAGAAATCATGCATTTTGCGTGAAATGACACGGAAAGTTAGGAAACAAATGTGCATGTGTAACATTCTTTTTTTCAATCTAACATTGTTTTCTCGCTATCAGTTGTACAGATTGACATGTGAAGAGGACTACAACGATACAGCACTCCCATGATGACAGTGTTACTATCTCGTGCTGAGGGTGTGAGGTTTTGTGTGTGCAGCGCCGTAATGTAGTGAACCAGTTTGACGCTTCATTTATAATTTCACACGTTCGTATTATACGAACGATACTTACCCTATGTAGGTAGGGTAAGTATGACGTGTCATCTTCGTGGACATCGGTTTTAAGACAGAAATACTGCTGAAATAACTGAAAGCATAAGATAAAAGTAAACTAGCTTTCAGGCTTGACTATCGAAACCTTTTGCTGGGCACAATCAAGATTGTGGAAAGGAGGCCTATGATGTACAAACTGGTACGTGCTCTGTCAGCCTTGGACCCCAGGGTACGAAAGAACAATCCAGAACTAGCTCAGACTAGGATGAAACGCATCCTACAAATTCTGCATGAGCATAAGAGAATATCTGATTCTGTAGCTGAGAAAGCAAAGTGTCAATTTATGTCTTCCTGTACTGAAATTCAGAGGTCTCATGACTTCAGAGAATGCGAAGAAAAGATGGGCAGCATCAGGTTAGATTATTTGTTTGCAAGGGTAATATCTAAGAAACAAGAATATTCTAATTTGTGGAATGTTGTGAAAGTGTTTAATTTCGTTCCACGGCAATGTCTCAGTGGAGGGCGGGTTCTTAGTCAATAAGACAATTTTTGTAGAAAACCAAATCGAAGATCTCTGGTAGCACAGCGGCGTGTGTATGATGCAATTATGTACTATGGAGGTGTAGAATCTGTTCCTGTTGATGGAAGAATGCTGTTCTTAGTTTGTTCATTTCAGAGACGCTATGATGAATACCTTAAAGAAAAACCATCAAAGGTGCAGAGGAAAGTAAAATCAAAGGTGAAACTAAGTGCTGAAGTTAAGAAATTGGAAGCAAACGAGAAGGTAAAATGTAGATGTGAGGATTAACATGTCTCAGAGTTGGCAATATTAGGACTGATAGTGGGCGATGTTGATTCAGTGGTAGAGCGTTCACTTCTGGTTCATGGGGGGTCCTTGGTTCGATCCCAACTCGAGTCAGGTGAACTTTGTTGTGGAAAAACTCATGTGCATGGGTTTTCTCGGAGTTCTACCAGTTTCTTCATTTCACTATTTCAATCATTTCTCATCACCGTCTCCTTTAGCCTAGTCGACATAACTGTGGAACGTAAAACTTAAAAATTTCATTTCATTTCATTTTAGAACTGATAGTAATAGGTCTGAGGGAGAGTTGGCAATATATTCTTGACGGTATGTTATATTGCTTTTCTATTGTTTTTTCAAGCAAAATGTCTAATTTGCAGTGTCAAAGTATGTGGTAACGTATCATACATTCATTATTATATACTTACACGATAAATTTTATGTAAATAACAATCACTCGTAGTGAACATAACAAACTTGTAAATGATAATTAAAGAGTGTGTTGGACGAGTATGAAGATGGAGGCCGTTAGAAAATATACGACAGAACTTACCCCATATCTTCCCATTTAAATTCAAGAATTTGAGACAGGGAAAACAAGAGTTTGTGTCAAGGAAAGTCAAGGAAATCGATTTTTGCTTTTTTTTTTTTTTTTTTTTTGTGGGAACCCTGTTACTAGAAACAGAGCCCTTATTAGAAACATCGAATGTTAATGTTCTAGCTACACACCTCTTAGTATTGTCAAGAGATGATGTTCCTCGTGAAAAGTGTTCAAAATTAGATGCCGTAAACAATATATCTTGAAACATTATTTCGTAACAAGAAAACTTAATACGAGTATTTTAAACACTAAAAGTTGCAAAATACTTATTAATTGGAAGAATATTCGTTAATTTGACATAGTGTTGTAGGTGCTTCGATCCCCTATAGTACGTTGAAAGTACGTGAAAAAAATTTCTTTCCTAAAGTTCGTATGAACGTTGGAGAACCGCAAAAAGAGTCACTGTTCGTGTTATTCAATGTCAATTTGTTGTTGATTGAACTTTGAAAGCACGTCGTAATATTAAAATGTAAGAGGAAAATTTTTTAAAAAGGCGTTGAAATGTAGTTTTAAAATTTGTAAAAATTTAGGTCAAAAACAACCAGAATATTAAAAAAAAATCGGAATTACTTAAAAGACCACTGGATTTTATAGAGTAGTCGAAAATTGACACCAGATCTACTTCAGGCTCTATGATGCTATGGCATTTGATGCGGATAGTTATTACAAGAATACCAGTACGGAAATTGACGGTGCAATAATATAGCTGAATTTGCGCCATGTTGTGGTAGATAAAGGATTCTAGACTATGATATATGAAACTTCCAGATTATAGAAGCTTATATTTCCAGAATATTGGAATCGTTCATCTACCAGAACATGGCGCGAATTCAAGTATATTAATACAATGGCTATCTCCGTATCAGTTTTCTGGTCTCATGGTCCGTATTAAGCATCCTGTCGCCGTAAAATCCGAAGTGGATCAACTCTTTGGCCACCTAATGAAAGTAAATGACTTTTCAACTAAACCTCGACACCTGAACTAATTGTGTTTAATGCCGCTTTTATTAAACTTGCTTTTTGCGTAATCGCTGTCAGAGAGGTAGATCAGGTATCTGACAAGACACAAATAAGGTAAGTGCACCAGTAGCTGACACTGCTCCAAAAGCTGACACTTTTATCTTAAATTGAATATAATAAGGTTATTTGTGATCATTAACAGATTTCTCAGCGCACACACTTTTCTTGATGGTTTAGCAACATTTTGCTTAGTCGTGGTTAATTTGCGTGCCAACTGATAGAAGTATGGCGAAGTTGAATTACGTGCTATGAAGAAATATGCAAAAATGAGAAGAATTCTTAAGAAATACGGTAAGCGTACTTACCTTGTTACTCTTATGTTAATTTATGATTTTTTTTCTAGTTCAGTAGCATGTTGAATGTGTATTCTGTTGGTGAAACAGTGTAGTGAATTGCGAAAGGAAAATTTTGTTAAATTTTAAATTCTAAAACTTCAGGAGGGGGGGTGTCAGGTATTGGTGTCCTTTTGTGTAGGGTTATTCCAGTAGCTGACACTGCATGTCAGGCATTGGTAAACCGCATAACGGCATTAATTTATGAATTTCATACATAATTTACACGAGAAAGTAACACTTGTCTTCTGTTATCAATTTCACTAAATTTGGATGTCTCGGTCCAAAAGCTGACAGGGGTTGTCACTTATTAGAGCAGCAAAATACTGTTTTGTACCAAAACCTGACATAAAAATTTTCAATGGATTTGAGCAACGCAATGATACAAACATATTTTTACAGAAAAAATGTGGTTGTTCTGAAGCAGATTTAAGACATAATAAAAATTCGTGATCTGCTTCTTTTTAACTTTTCATTGATTAGAACACAAATAGATAGTGGCACTTTCTCCTGTAGTTGGAAACTAGATGAGCCGAGGTGTGTGACCAGCCGAGAGTGCGGTATTTTATCCAGGCACCTTAAGATCCATCCAGAATTCTTAACGCAGACGAGACTGCATCCTTTTCGTTTCCGAAAGGAAATAAGGTGTTCGTAAGGAAGAAAAAACTATATACACATATGCAAGCAATGATGAAAAAGAATGTATGACAATGCTGATTACAACTAGTGTATGTATTTTGAATCCCCCAATGGTTGTATAGAGTTGCTGGGGTATTGATAGATCTGAGTAGGTTGGATGACAGTAGAGACATTTTATGAATATATGACTAATGTGTTTCAACCATGGCTTGAAAAGTCAAATATCAAAACTCTTGTGTTGGTTTTCCTTGATGGTCATGCATAGCATCTCACTGAGCCTCTAAGCACTTTTTGTAATAACAATTTTATTGTGCTTGTAGCTTTGTATCCGAATTCCACTCATGTTTTTCAACCGATGGATGTTTCAGTTTTCCATCCACTCAAGAGCGCGTGGAAATGTGGTGTGCATCAGTGGAGAATCAAACATGACGGTAGAAAGCATAGAAATGAAGACTTTGCACCTCTTTTGGAAAAATACAATGAAAATGTCAATAACTCCTACTGTAATACAAAATGGATTCAGAGCATGCGGTCTCTACGCATTTAACACTGATAATGTAGACTATCAAAAGTTCAGGAAACGAGGAACAACTTGAGAGATATCTTCCGGAAATCTCTCCAATGAAACTCATCACGACCAAATAAAATAATTCTTGTTTTTCCTAAAACAAAGAATTTGTACTGAGAAAGTTAAAAAAATCTCCGATTGTTATGGCACGCTTTTACGCAACATAGAAGATAAAAAATCTTTTCCTCCTATGGATGCAGAGAAGTGTAGCAGACATGATCCTCCACCCAGAATAGACAACAAAGTTACGGATGAAATATCTACTCAACAAAATTCGAGTGACACTACTAATATATCAATTTCAAGCACTTCGGAAATTACAGGAACACGCGTTTCTACGCAACAACAAGATGCAGAAGTAACTAAAATTTCTACTCATCAAAATAGAAATAAAACTATGTTTTCAATTCCAAGGACTTCGAAAACTACAGAAACTGACGTTCCTAACCATGAACAGAGAGCAAAGAAAAGTACTGATACTATTAATTCTCTTACCATTTAAAAGATCTTTATTTTGGCCGCACCATACAATCACGCCTACCTTAAAGAGTAGGAGAGAGAAAATAGCTTCAGTCGCAACATCGGCAGAGTGGAAGAAATATAATATAATATAAAAGTGAATATTTTCCAGGAAGGATTTTGAAGACTAAGAAAAACGAAGCTTTCGTCAAAGTTACGCTAAAGACTAGATATGGCTGGTGTTAGCCGAAAGTTGAAGACAAGCCATTGCATGCATATAAAGACATATTGAAAAAAAAAAATCAATTCACTTAAATATGATTTGATTCCAAGGTGGGAGCATATCTGATAGAAGAAATTGAGAATTATCGCGTTAACAAAAGGTAAGAAATATCTTGAAATTTTAAATGGATATATTTGAATAAGTACTAAACAAAGAGCAGAACCTATTATAAATCTGTTACTTCTGTTTAACCTATATTTTAAAAGAATACGTGATGTTATTCTTACTAACAAATGATTTCATTATATATACATTCTTTAAAGTAAAACTGTCAGCTTTTGGCACATTGCTGTGTCAGGCATTGGATCATTGGTATTTTCTGTGTGTCAGCAACTGGTACAAGTGGGTTATGTTCCATATAAATTTCGGTAACTCATATATGTTTATCTGAAGGTCTTATATCAATTGAAAACCTTTCCTTAAACTTAAACATTTCAGTTACTAAAGCCATAATCTTTCCATGTTGTTTTATTTACAAACCAAAGCATTAGATTTAGAATTGCATCCTTAAAGTGTCAGCTATTGGTGCACTTACCTTACTCTTATCAGTTTTTGTGCGTTAACATAGAAAATATAAACAGCACAGAAACAGTGAAATTATATGTAGGTTTAGGAACATTCATATGGCTAGCAAGAAATAGTATATTGATGTTATTTAATATTGCGAAACAGATTTTAACAATGGTTTTCTACCTTAAAAGAGATATACGTGAAAACCAATATTTTGGACCGAACAAAGTGGAGAAATCATTGGAACGCTTTCTATTTATGCTTGTAATTTAAGTTTACTTAATGTTCCTACCTTTAGCAGAAAACTGTATTGATTCGAATATACATGGTAGATAATAAATAGTCATCCGCTGAAAAATGATCTTTTCATACTGCTACTCCTTGATAAATAATTTTCTACCAACGCAGCTTGGTTCATTCATGATTTGTTATCTGTAAGACGTAATCTGCATTATAGGTTCCACCCTCGGCTGAGTTCGTGCGACTTGCAAAGACAGTCATTGCAAGAAAGTACCAACACATTATTATTCGCAGAAGCATAAAGTATGGTTTAGATTAAGGAAAGTTTCGGTTGTCGTTTGGTACTAAGTAGGCAGTATGAAAGAGTGTGAGAGAAACGTGTATTTACGATCTGTACAACAACAAATAATGCTATCTGGATGGCTCTGACAGTGCACCTTTAATTCTACTAGAACTGTGTCCGCTTAGTTGTAGTCCGCTTAGAGCAGTTGTTCTCTTTGAAGAAAATTGCATTCTGATTTTTTGCTTTTCTCAAATAAAATCACAGTAATTAATAGATTGTCGATGACAGGAAAGAATGGTTATAATTCGTTTGTTAAGCTGCTGAATAAGACGATAACTCGTTGTTCAACCCTGGTTCACCAATAGAGGGTACATTTAAATGAATGATTCTGTAAATAATTAGAATATAGATTTTAAGATACGAAGAAAAGGTGCTCGCATTATGCGGAAGGATAAAGCATTTAAGCTAAACGAATGGGCGTGGATTTCCATCTTAAACTGTGATAATATTCATATTTCTTTCTCCAAAGATACATGGTATCAGAGCAGTTTCCGTACTCCTAGCTTTGAGTATCACAATGATTAATGTGAGAAGGCTTTGAGAGAACCGTAATCACTTGAGACTGTGAGAGTTTAGTAGAATTTTTCGAATTCAGTCTGTTTTTTTCAGTTATTCGGAATTCTTAAGTTTGTTTGAAGCAAAAATGTTATTGTTTTATTTTTAGAGTATGGTTTACCGAAACTTTAAATACAAACTAAATTCCTTCAGTTGATGTGCAGGAAAATATTAACAGTAAGAAAGTAAATTTAGTGGAAATTGAAAGTAAGCAAGGGAAAACAATAATTTCTTCGTTGAAAGTGCATAAGCAAAAAATCAACTGGATATTTTAAATGTTAGAAGAAAAAAAAAAGTAAACAGGTTTGATGACTTGATATAATGAAGGGCAAGTTTCGAGAAACTACGTAGGAAATTAAATATATAAACGAAGATATGAGGGTATATTGAATAATTAGTGGTGTGAATAGAAACGAAGCAATTATTTTGTTTTTGTATATTAAATGCATAGCTATATGCGTTGGTACTTAGTATGTAAATTTTCATTTCTCTATAAGGATTTTAGGAGGGGCCAAATCGGCAGAAGTGACAGAAATTTGTAACATGGAGAATTTCGAGCATCGAGGTATTATTAAGTACCTGTATAAAAACGGCTTAGCAGTATAGGAAATTCATATGAACATGGTAGAGAAACTAGGAGATTTCGTACTTTCGTATTCCATGCTGAAAAAGTGAGTAGCTATATTTAAGCGTGGCAGAAGGAGCATTGAAAATGATTCCACAGTCGCTGATTTTGAACTTGTCAGTACACTACAGAATGTCAATAAAATTTGTGACTTGATTTTGAAATCCGCAGAATCGAAATCGGAGATTCAGCTGAGACTTTGGGTATTTCCTATGAGCGAGCACGAAACATTATTGTAAACGAATTAGGGTTTTCTGAGGTTTCCGCGAAATAGGTACCGTCGTGTTTTCAGTTGAACACTAACGCAATTGGTTCACTCTTTCCCGTGATTGTTTGGAACTGTTAGAAAGTGATCCGGCAGAGTTTACTGGTAGATTTGTGACTATGGACGAGACAAAGATACACTATCGTACACTGGAATCAAAACAACAATCGAAGCAATGGAAACGACTAGGATCTCCTATTGCAAAGAAAGCCGAACAAACTTTGTCGGAAAACAAGTTTATGATATCAAGTTTTGGGGATTGTAGGGACATGATCGTGATTGATTTCTTGGAAAAAGGAAAAGATTCTCAATTCTGAATAGTGTTGCCTTTGTGCGAAGTTTGTGTTAGAAAATCATAATTAAAAGGCCAGGAATGCTGCAAAGAAGAGTGTTGTTTCATCAAGACAGTGCACACGTTAACACGCCCCTTGCATCTATGACAGAAATTCATTTCTGTAGATTAGAACTGTACACCCTATTAGGCTGATCTGCCTCCCGGACTTTCACTTGTTTAGAAACCTTAAGTTTTTGGAGTCAGTTTGTTCAGATGCAAAGGTGAAAAGTGCTGTACTGGGATATTTTACAAGGCTTGAGGAATCATTTTTTAAGAGTAGTACAGAAGAGTTATCGGAGAGGTGCGTAAATGTATCTCAGTCGAGAGAGATTACTTGGAAAAATAAGACAACTTTTCGAAATATTTTCTAGTTTTGGAGATCTGGTCACGAACTTTCCAATCTATCCTCGAAGAATTGTGATAAGAGTTTGTACTTCACTTTTCGTATCAACTAATCTGACCACCTCAAAGGATTAGTCTTACATTTCTGGCCAGTCCATACTTCCAGACACCAATCGGAATGCATGTGTATGGACTATTTACAAGTGACTTCCAAGAAAATTCCCTATAGTTATATCCAATGTAATTGCTCAATCTTTGTGTCTTAGCCTTGTTACGAGCAGAAGCCTACCACTATATGTAGTGATGGCATCCAAGCATTATAAAGCAAACTCACCTCCCCCCTCGGAGAATTGATTTCTACGGCAAGACAGTCTGCCAAAGCTCGATATTATGAAGGATTCCGAGAGGAACCCTGAAGCGCTTCGATCCTGGTCCTGTCTACCTCAGTGTCGTACAACTAATGCCAGAAGGTACCGTGTTGGCCAACTAACCTACGACTTTCCGGACCCTTAGACACGCGTTAATCCTCTATTTGGGAGTTATCCCCTGCCTTCCTAATTTTATGGGAGCAACATCTTGTACGTTACCGGCACTAGTGGGTGATATATTGCCCATCTGCGTCAGACAGATATTCCCATTTAGGGATCACTAATCGCTTCTCTCTAATAAGTGTAACTACAATAGCCTGCCCGAATAATAATCATGGTCAGGTACCACATATACTTTTGTGCCAAATTTTCTGTCGTTGCCCAGTTTTGGAGGTTGACAGCCTCTTATGACCTTTTTCATTGCCAGTAGGGGATCCCATCCCCGTCTCAACAAGTGTTTATTGTGGTGGTACATTACCCTATAAGAAAAGTTATTTTAAATGCAACAAAAAAAGGCAATGTTTTACTTATCATGAAGTTTGTATCTTAAATAGTGCGTGTTGGTATTGCGCGCTTAAGTGCCATGCTAATCTCAATATTTGACTTTGTGTCTTAGTTTTTCTGAATACGGGGTTGGAACAGGCTATGGTGGCATAAGCAATGTATTTAGTAAAGTAAATTGGGATAAGTAACACATTTAGTTTATTCAAAATATAGAGCGAGATACTAAATACATTCTAATCTGTAATGAAATGCACGATAAAAGTAAGTTGTAGTATTTCTTTGAGATCGTTAAACTACCAATTAAAGGGAAACACATGGCACAATGAAATATATGCAGATAGAACTATTAATTTGGCATCGCGCCACAGGAAAAGTTCCGAGTTTTGAAGACAAAGGAGTGTTCAAGATGGTTCAATATTAGAGAGCTTACTTTTGGTGAGAGTTGTCTCTAATTTGATTCAGAGCTATGTGTATTTGTGATATACAATACTGTGTTCTTAGGTTGCCTTAGAGTTCTTGTATTTGTGATATACAATACTGTGTTCTTAGGTTGCCTTAGAATTCTTCTGTTCTTTCTTATATACTCATTCCAGTAATTCTTTCAGTATCATTCATTGTGTTAGTGATCCTTTCCGTATCCGTGCGACGTAAAACTAAAAGGGTGATTAATGACAATGAATGATTGTTAAAGGACTGATGGAATACAGTGTAGAACGTTCAAGAGAATCCCCATGAAACACACGAAATGAGCGCTGTTTACCACAAATATACAAGGCCAGGATCTAACCATGTCACCAAGAAGAGACTTAAATATTTTTGATTTAAGAGGAAAGGTTGCACTAGTGATTTAGTTACTTTGCATCAAGCGGTAGAATGCATGTTTTAGAACGAAGGGAAGTAACGAATATATTGTATTTATTGGTTAAAACAAATTTTCGTAAAAAATTGTTTTGTTATAAATATTTTAATTGTTTAAGTGTAATTTTGATGTAGGTAGTAAAGAATCTTGAGTCGGTGTTAAAATATAGAACATACAGATAAAACTTACATTCGAGAGGTAAACGGTTACGAATAGAATATAAGAATTATCAGAGGACAACGTAAATAGAAAAAGTATTCAACGAAGATATTGCATCGCACTAACATTATTTTATATATATTTACGAAGATAGTTAGGAATTGTTCCAGCTGAAGAAAGAATGGTATGTGTCAGAAGGATGAGACGGATAATAGAAAAAATACGTGACCAGGTTTTGGTATCTAGGTTGCAGTACTATTATTATCTGAGATCTTAAATGTAAGTAAGAAATGTAGAATGAAGGCCTAAGAATAGCAAATTATCGTGAACAAATAGGAAAAAGAATACTTGACGTAGACCACTAATTGAAGAATCGTGTGAGGAGTATTTTGAAGCTTAGAATAGAAGCGTGGATATCATATAAAGCAAAGAGCCGAAGAAAATCTAAAAGAAAGGAAAGAAGAGAATGGTTGATTGTTAGTTAGGAATTTTTATTCGTTTTTTTACCAATAAATCTATATTAGGCGTGATTTTAAATTCAGGTCATCTGCACCGAAGACAATGACTCCAATCTTAGGCTGCTAGAGATTTCGAGAAAACAAACTAGAATTATAATTTGCAAAAGGTATAAATTCGGAGAGAAGGAGTTGTAGGTGTGGAGAGTAAAAGCCAATGATCTTATATTTATTAATAGGTAAGAAAAGAGTATGATTGTAAAGAAATACCTAAAAACGTTGGACCCTTCGTAATAAAGAAATATAGCATATGATAAATGTGGCAGGCGAAGGGTTGGAAATATTACAATCTATGGGAAGTATTGTAAGGCATACGAAGGCAAAGATGTTGCGTGGGAATGTAGTGTATTGCAGAATATTAAAGTGGTTTGTTTCAGAAGAAAAATAATTAAATTTTTGCTAACTGTTAATTCATATCGGTTCCCAACTGTGTACTAATTTTGGTAGAAAGCTTATTACTCCCATAAGCATCATTATGCTGTTTTTGGTTGTTTCGATTTTAGCCTGCCCAAGACGCCGCTGGTCAGAAATAATTTTTCTAATTGTTTCGTTCAATAATAGTGGTTTGCTTTAAATTTGGAACATGTCTATACATTTTATTTTATCTTGAATATGAGAGTGTTGTTGCACATGGATTGAGTAATATGGATTCACAGAGTTTGAATATCTCTTTTAGTCTTTTAACGTTTAATATTCATATATTCCCCCAGTTTTTAGTGGGGGCTATCATATCTGTTTTTTGGATACTCCCGTTACCCCCTTTAGCCTGAAGGGCATAATCATGAAACGTTAAACTGAAAGAAAGACGTAATCTCGAAATTATACGTAATTAAATAAATTATATTAGTTTTTGTTATGAAAATAAAGATTGTAAGTCAGTGAAGATGACGGAGAGAGTTTTTACTGCAGTTCTCTCTACAGATGTCAATATTACGATTACAACGGCTTGCTTAATTTTGGTACATTTTTCATTTTTACTTATTTTTTTATAGAGCTACAACATGTTAGTTTTAGACTATATGTATACATTTGTTGAAGTTTGTATTAGGGATTCTAGAAATTTTGACAATACATATTTTCTGATGAATTGAAGACTTTATGTATTAATTAATATAGCTGTCTGAATAACTATACTTTTCCGAGAATTGTGACTGTGCTATTAACACATGTAGTAAAATGTAGGCAATTGAATAGAAATGGTTATATATGGTTCTTTCAAGTAACTTGAAGAATAGAAACAGGAAAATTCACGGAAATTTCCGAATTTAATATTACAACGTGATTTGTGTAATAGCTGTTAAATGGCTGCATTCATTATATTTGAATGCGTCCAAATAGGACGCAATAAATATTCAATTGGTGAAAGTATTGACAGTAGTAATGACTGGTCACTAGTATCATCTTATTCTATATTGTTTTTTTAATGTGTTAATTTAATATCCACTCTAGTTTTAAGAAGTATATTCGTTTCAGGATGGAGAAAAAATCAAAAAAAATATTACGTAAACTTAAAGCATCGTATATTTGCCGGAAATGTGGCAACGAATTTGAAGAAAAACAATATTTAGTTGACCATAGGTTAACCCATAGAGGTGAAAAAAATCATTCTTGTCCACAGTGTGGAAAGCGACTGACTTCGAAAGCATGCTTAGCAAGGCACATCTTAATTCATACAGGTGAGAAGCCATTTATCTGTGAGGAATGTGGTAAAAGATTTACAGAAAAGTCGTCTTTAAACAAGCATCATTTGACCCACTCTAGTGAGAAACCTTTTATTTGCTTAGAATGTGGAAAGATGTTGAGTGGGAAGTCATTTTTGACACTACATATGTTATCTCACAAAGGCGAGAAACCTCACTGTTGTCAAGTGTGTGGAAACAGATTTCATACTAAAGTAAATTTAGCAAGGCATATGTTAATTCATACAGGTGAGAAACCTCACACTTGCGAGACATGTGGGAGGAAATTTACAGAAAAATCCTCTTTAACTAAACATTCTTTGACACATACTGGTGAAAGACGTTATGTTTGTAAGGTTTGTGGAAAGGCTTTAAGTAGAAAATCAAGCCTAGCTCTGCATTTGTTAACACATGAGGGTGAGAAACCACATCCTTGTAACCTATGTGAAAAACAGTTTCTCACGAAGGCAAACTTAGCAAGGCACTTGCTAATACATACAGGCGAAAGACCTTATACGTGTGAGGAATGTGGCAAAACCTTTTCTGAAAAGTCTAATTTAACTAAACATTCTCTTACACACAAGAGTAAGAATCGTTAGAGTTGTAAGGAGTGTGAAAAGATATTAAAAAAAATTTAGAGAATCATTCTAATTCAATAATGAGGAATATATTTTCTTTTATTAGTGTAGAAGACTGTTTCTTATACATTTTGCAGTAAATGTTAGTACATACCCAATTAAAAATAAACTCAATTTTTCTTGTTCTATAAAAAAGGGTTCTAAAAAATAAGATCGAAAGAAGCACATAGTAATAAATATGGGAGAGAAATCTCAGGTATTCGACAGAGTAAGCATTATTTATCAATTTTTAACATAAAGGAGAAAAACAATTTACGTTGAAGGTGTGAAAAGTAAGTACGTCTGTTTGTTTTTCTTTTCCATTAAGCGTGCATTAATCCGTACAGGAGTGGAAGTCATAAAGTATTTATTACTTACTTGTTAATACGCACAATAAAAATGTCTTTGCCTAGTATGTGCGAATCTGTTCAAGCCAAATTTTACTATACACCTTTAAAATATACAGGTTAGAGATAAATTTTTCTGAGATCTGTGTTCAGACTGACTTAATCAAAGTCTACGTTTCTTATTTAGCAGACAAGGAAGAATACAGTTCGAAAAATGGGAAAAAAAATTGAAAATAAATTCATCTTTGGATGAAAAATGTTTAGTAATAACGTATTACGAAATATTTTATAACCTTTTTCAATCGTGAAATGTGCAGAAAAACTCATCGTAAACTTTGCATTATTAATATACAGTGTGTCTATAAAAGAACTCCGGGGTTTTAAGGCAAAATATTTTAATTAAGTAAAAAACGTACATGCATGTGTTATACATGATTGGAAAGCTTACATTTTCAAGTTTTGTTTTTAACAATTTAATAAAGTTCAATATGAGCCCCGTGAGTGGCACGGCACACATCGTAACGGTACTGTATCTCTTGCCTTTTGTTGTGGCGTCACCATAGCGCGAAGCGCAACAATCCACACGGCACGGCACTGATTCCCTGACTACCGCAGCCGCTACGTCGTCTTAAGGTCAACGCTCCGCAGCGCTGGCACCTGTTGATAAAAACATTTCCAATTAGTATGACTAAAACTTTTTGAACTAGTCGTTTCAGAGAAATTAACTAAATTTTGCTCTTTTATCGTTAATAAGATATGAATTTTTAAAACCTCGGAGTTCTTTTATAAACACCCTGTATATTGAATATACATTAGCAAGTAAATCTGGAATGTTGGAAAACGTCAATTTTACTAGTAGTGTCGTTCGTTTTAAAATCATGCTTTTGTCATTAAAATTATTATAGAGCGTAAGAAAAGTTGTTTCTTCAGATGTTAATTTTGAAGTGGTTTGCTCAAGGACTTACGAGCCACGATTTTAAAAAATATTAAGTTAATGTCCTGATTCTTTCTCCAACCATTAGAAGTTGCTACAATTATTTGATCTAAGTATCAATGGTGGTTAGGCAATCTTTAAAATATTTCATAATTCTTTTTTTCTTTATTTCTTGATTTTTTTAGTGGAACAAACTTATTTGGCATAGATTGCTTTTCGAAAAAGGAAAACAGGTTTTAGAATTGTAACAGATTACTTTGACAGCAATTGAGTAAATTTGAAATTGATAATACTCACTATTTTCTCTAAATAGTAGCTAATTTGGACGCACGCAGTTTTGCAACGGGTTTCCGATATTGGAATTATGATGTGTAATATACACTAACTACAAGTTGAACTGGAGACAGCAGGATATTTGCAGAAACAGCCCTGCAGGTTCTCCCCTAATGTATATGGATGAAATGCATTGCGCATGTACTACTTCGTGTGCTTCGCCTTTCGGTATCTGTGTCAGTGCTGTGTATAATGTGCAAGACGAAGGACCTGCTTACATTAGACTGTGGTCAAATCCTTGGAATCAGACGACTGGGTGGCTCAATTCGTAAAGCGGCTGCGGCACTCGAATTTTGAAAAGCAACTGTGCCAAGGGTATATTGTGAGTACCTGGTGTCTCATGAAACCGTACCCACACGAGGAAACTGCCGCGATCAGGGGCATGTCTACGACAGAAGTAGGCGTCAACTGCCTCGCATCGTAACAGCCTATAGACGGGCCAAAATGCGTCAATTCGCAGAGAAATTAAATGCAGAACAACGTCGTATTAGGAGCAACACAATCCACAAGTATTAACTCGTCGTGTGGTACAGAAGCCTTCGGCCCACGCGAGTACCCCTTCTAACCGCAAAGACAGAAAACAACGTCTAGCATTGGCCGAGGAACACAATTTTTTTTAGTCTCCACTTTTCCCTGCCTTTGCCATTTCATATGGTCTTATTAAATGGCAGACGCTACTGCCTCTTACTCGTAATTCTCTCTACTACTTTTTTAATTTTTTCCTTTATGATTTCTCTTTTCTTTTTATGATTGGCCTCAGTTAGGGTGAGGCGAGGCTGACCTTTTATTGGCATGATACCTAAAACAAAATTTAAATCATGCCCTATTCTTTATTTTTTCTTATTTCTATTCCCTTTTTTTAAAAAGTTGAAAATGTAAACAAAAGCACATACATATATATATATACATGAGCAGGAAGTACGGTACCTTACATAAAATGTAAAGGTATGAGCTGAAAAGAGAAAAGAAATAATTAGTAAATAATTTAAACAAGTATTACCAGGATCTTTTTTTCTTTAAGTAGTTATCTCCCCTGTATGAATTTATTTCTTGATGTTATTTATACCCATCTTTCCCACTAGAAAAAAAGGTTCTTTGAAAGGAAATTGGACTTCCAGATTTCCAATTTTTTCATTAGTTGTTAGTTCTGGAAATAAACATCAGAACTGTTTTTGTCGATCTGAATTTCTCTCACCAGTTTTGTAGTCTTCTTATTTTCTCTCTTCTTTTAAAACACTTGTTATATTAAAATCCTGCCACCACTAGCGAAACACTAAACAAGGCACTATACACTAACACTAACACAAATAAAGAACGTGAGGTTTTAAGTTCTGGAATTGTCATCAGAACTTAGTTTTGTTTTCTGTTTGATTAGTTTTATTTTCTTCTAATTCTTTATTTCTTTATATGTACGATGTAGGGTGTGGGTCTCGTTAATTTATTCTTCTTTCATCGTTTGTTTCCTTCCACAAGTTTCTTGATACATGTCTTGCAACAAATTGTAATTTTTCTAATTTCATTTTATCGTTTATTATAGTTTGTATATTATCCCTTTTTAATTGGTCTCTTATTTCTCTTATTTTGTTATTTGTTATATATTGCAATTCCAGAAGACATGTTCTGGTGTTTGTACTTCATTACATGTATATTTATCGTCATTAATTATATTAAGTCTTTTCAGATGAGATTTATACGGTCCATGGCCATAGATGTATTTTATTAATTCACTACTTATTGTCACCATTTCTTCTCTTATTTTTAAGTTTGGGGTAATGTTTCTTGTTTTTTGTCCCTTTATCTAATCCCTCCATTCATCTTCCCACTTCCGTTTAATCAGTTTGTTAATATCGTCTTCGGTGCTTGGCAATTCTCCCGTAAATTCCAGTGTCCTGGTCCTCTCATTATTCTTTAGCCACGTCTTAATACATCTTAATATTTGAAGTTTATGGGTTCTTCATTGGCCAAAAGTTGTATTGTTTCTGCAGAGATAGTTTTTATGATGCCATGGGTTCTAATTAGCATTAATCTCTGCACTCTTATTAATTTTTGTTTTAAGTTTTTGTTTAGAAACAATCTATGACCCCAGATTACGGCACAATATTGTGCAATAACCGAGGGAATAGCTTTGTTATACAATTTAAAACTTTTCTGTCAATTTTAAAATCTTTTCTAGTGACTGTTAAGAGTTCATTGGCTATTTTCTTCATCTTCTCTGTTGTTTCAGTTATGTTTTTTCTAGTTTAACCGTTTGTCTAGCCATACACCTAAATATTTTAATTCATTCACAATTCCTACATTAGTGTTCCTAATTTTGATTATGGGTTCTCTCTCTAGAGTTTGGCCAAATACTGTAATTTTCGTTTTATTAACCGATAGAGTTAATTTATTCTTTATACACCATCTTTCTATATTTTCTAATATTATATTTCCTTTTTGCTCTTTTTGTCTTTTTGAGGATGCTGTCATCACCATTGCTAAATTGTTCGCATATCCAACTACGCCTAATTTTTCTTTTAGATTGTTTAGTTTTTTTAAACATGGTTGGAAAGTAATATCCCACATTGTAGGTCCGCATATTGAACCCTGTGGGCATCCTTTGGTGCTTATTGTTGTTATATCTTTTCCTGGAGATTTTAGTGTAATCGTTCTGTCAGTACAGTAATCCAGCATGATGTAAAGAGCTTTACTAATTTTACGAAAAGTTTACTTCTAACATTTAATAAGCAGATAGGTCGATAAGATTTTGGATCGTCATTTTTCTTGTCATGTGACTTTTTCAATATGATTAAATTTGCTTGTTTCCACCTTTTTGGAATTCGTCAGTTTTTAAAACACAAGTTGAAGAGTTTTGCTAGGTATGGTGCCCATGTGTCAGCATTATGTTTAAAAATTTCCAATTTTATTCCATCCGGTCCAGGAGCTTTTAAGTCGTTTTATGTGATTCATTTGGTAGACTTAGTTTCTTTATTATTTGTTCTTAATGTGGTTTTACTTACATCTTATGCTAGGTGAAGCAAATATACACAAAATTAGAATATTATACTTGATCAGTTCAGGGTTGTATACCTACTTTTGAACCACCCTGTGTATTGTTTGCTGGATTTGCCCTTTTTTCTATTTTTGCATGTATCCATTTTATTTCTTAACAAGTATCTTATTTGTCTGTTTTATGTCCACAGAACATATAATTCTTCTCTGTTTTATTGTTAATAATAAGCACTGAAACGTGATAATTCATATTACATACTGAAAAAAGCTGAAGTGGAGAAACAGTTTCAGCGGTACTATAAGCTTAATCACATCAAGAAAGGTATGGGGCGTGTCGGCGATCTTGTTATATAAGTCAAATTTAGTTCAATGGAAACATTGGTAGATTGTACATGTATCTGGTATTTACTTTATTCTAAGTATAGGAAACGTTATGTACTATGTATTATGTTTTCTGCAAACTCCTTACACAGAATAATACTAGTATTAGCACGAATCACATATAAATGAGCGTGTATGTTCTTGCAGACAGAACATTCTATAAAAGCTGAATTAAGAAAGTTAAATTTCTCAATAATAAAGTCTCGTTTGAGTAGAAAATTTCGTTGTTCTTTAGTAAGTAAAACCAGACTAAAATTCACAAATCCTTCGTTTTTCGCGAGTTAAGGAATGAAGCACGCTCAACAATTAACAATACATGAAATGTGTTTAAAATTGCTTCAGTACCCAAGAGAATTTTTGCTCAACCGAAAGCTTTGTGGTTGCCCAAAATGAGAAATAACTCCACGCTTTCTTTTCGCATCTTCCGTTGTCACTCATAAGAGGACAGCAAAATACAAGGGATAACTTCTAAAGATTATGTTCGATAATGAGCTTGACATCAATCATGAAAATGGTTGGGTTGATTATGAGTTTAACGTCCCTTTCAGCAGCGAGGATATATGAGACGGGATCTACTGATTAATGTTGAATTCGAACCACATGAGCTCCCGCCGGGAATCGAACCAGGGACTCCCACGCAAAAGGCGCGTACGTTGACCGCTTAGTCACGAAGGAGCTTCATATGATAACGGTAGTTCAGCAGAATTTCATCACTAAAGTTTAAATTTTAGATTTAGCACCGTGGAGCATATGCTCATAAAATCGGAAGCTGAAAAAAAAAATCAGTTTAACGTCCCATGATTGTGTCCTTTAAGGTAAGGGAGACGACTTTTAAAAATGTTTCGTCCCTTTCAGCAGAGAGGCTATAGGAGAAAGACAATGGCTAAGACAAGTCAATGATGATGGAGAAATTTGTTTAATGAGAATGTGGGAGGAAACGAGAGTATCCGGAGAAAACCGACGGGCACAATGTACACAAAACTACTCTGCTGGGTATTGAACCTACGCTTTAGGTAAATACTCTAGAATTGAGCCATCGTTCCCATCTGGAAACTGAAATTAATATTAGGTGAAGCTCAAGATCCAGCTCCAATATTGAAATCTGGAGCACAAGTTCTCAGCATGAAACTGCTGAGACGAGAGTTCAAAGTTAAATCTCGTTTGAATGATCTCAAATAAGATATTAAGTACATTAAAATTATAAATTTTTAGAATAAGTTTGGAAAATTTGTTGAATAACGCTACTAAATATAGAATACATTTGGATGGATGAAGACTCAACGTTTTCTCAGTGTTCATAAAATATCAGACGAACTTAACTCACATTTCTACATTCGGAGACCTTACATTTACGTTAAGCAAGGGAGGAATAATTAGAGTAAAGAATAATTCCTAGTTCATTGAAATATATCATGGTAACATCTTGAATTTTGACAGGCACGTATTATTACAGTTATAAAACACCCGCAGATCTTTATGGAAGGATATATTGCTTCAGTCGGCTTCAGTCTACAGTTGGATCAAGAAGTTGGCTTCAGTCTACAGGAACTTTCATTGGCGATTCGGATTTGCTAATGCTGGTTTGGATAGAAACAAATGAAAAGGCATATACGAGTCATGAAAAGGTTAGAAGACCTCAGAAGCTTGGAACATCACGATAGTGGATGAAACGCGTCCTTTTCAGCCATGTTCTGTAAGAACGAAAATTCTTGTCATAATATCAAGAAGTAGTTTAATGACAGGTGTACTGGAGGAAATAGGCACATCCAGTGACTGATGGAAATATTAAAACTATGTGACACCATCTTTACAAGTGTTGAGGAGAGATTTGCTCGAAATGAACGACTGTGCCTGTTTAATGAAAGGTTATACCTGTTTGGATCCAAAGAGATTTAAAGAAAAAAAGTTAGATTACCAGATGGAGTCGTGAAAATAGCAGAAAATACAGGCGTATGGTGATTGGAACGAAGAGGTCTGTGTCAAATATAAAAGTGAGAGGGGACCAAATAGGACAAGTGAATAGTTTTCGATACGTGGGTAGTATTCTTAGTAATGACATGAAGTGCGAACGTAAAATAAAAGCAAGGATAGGAATGACAAAAGAAGCCCTTAGAAGGAAGAAAAGTGTTTTGTGGGACCTTGAATAGGGAGTTGAGAAAAAGACTCACAAAATGCTTCGTGTGGAGTGATGTACTGTATGGAACGGAAACATGGACATTAAGTAAAAGTGATTAAAAACGACTGGAAGCCTTCGAAATGTGGTTGTGGAGAAGAATGGAAAGAATTAGTTGGGTCGAGCAGAAAACGAATGAGTGGGTGTTAGAAATGGTGAGGGAGAAAACACTTTTACATATTGTTAAGAAGGGGAAAAGAAACTGGTTGGGGCGTGGCCTAAGAAGAAGTTTTATCATAAGGGACGTCTTAGAGGGTATGGTGGCGGGAAAGAGAGGGATGGGGCTAAGGAAACTACAATTAGTGGATGATATAAAAACAGAAAGATCATATATGAAGACGAAGAGGTTAGCGTAGGACTGTGGAGCATGGAAGCTTCTCAGCTGCTGCAAGTGACCAGCCAGTAAGGGCAGAATACCTATGTTGATGATGATTTGTACAGAAAACCTATCATGCGAAATCAAACTATTTGTGACCCATTACAACGATTACTTCAAGAATCTGAAGGATGCTTCTACTAATGACTTCGATGCGGTTTATATGACTCTTGTAATTATCCAGGTAACATGTGAACGCTTATTTTCTAAGTTAAAGATCACTAAATGAAAACTGAGGTCACATTTGGAGTAAAACCTACTGGAAAACTTAATGCTCCTTAATACTGAATATGTCCAGACCTTTTCTGTAGATTACAATGCTATTATAAGATAAGCGAAATAGCAGAAAGCTCAAGATATCTTAAACGATTAATCATACTGTGAAATTTAATATAGTGATATAATTATACCTACTGGTACTTTTGTCCTGTTTGTGCTGGAATAAGCAGGCTTCTGCTAATTTAGCTATCCTATATTCTTATTTTGCGACTATAATGTATTTTGCGAAATATTTTATAATGAAATTACAAAGATAATTAATATTCTTTATAATTATAATTCACGAGGATCAGAATTGAAAGTGGAAGCTCTATCGATATCTATAGGTTACAGTTTTACTACAAATATAAGGGAAGAAACAAGTCTATTTATTATCGTGTCTCTTCATGGCGATCAGTGTACAAACTACAAAAAGTGTTGTCTGTTAAGTTTGAATGGAGACATAAAAGTAAAGACCAATTAATTTTTGGGACACTGAATCAATTTCAAGAAAGATCTGTTCGTCTTCAATTATTGTCTTTGTTGTATGGTGATCAACGTTGAAGCCGGTAATGGTTAATTTCGTTAAAGAGAGCTAAGAGACAAAATTAATATATTCTTGAAATACTGGGTTCATATTTACAAAACATTTCTTGCTATATCTTAGAGTTTGCTATGATACTTGTCGACAGATAAGACGGGAGAACGGGCGATAATATTCTTTCTATAATATATTCAATCCTTAAACATATCATACTATGAAACCCTTAGCATTAAGATAAGGAGCTGCTCCTATAAACGATATACTTTGTTTAAATTCCAATGGATTTGATGCCATAAATGTACCAAATGCTTTTTAACATATGTCAAGTATTGTATAATTACCGAATGAATGTTATCATTATTACTGTCCCCTTATTTAGATGTTTAACGAAATATCACTGTAACAGGGCTGATAGTGGCTGATCTCTTGTAAATAGTTGAAAAGTCACAAAAATCTCATTAAAAGTAACTTTTTCATCCCAATCTTGGTCATAAATTTTACATGTTTTCAACCAATATAGCGGCGGTCTGTAGTTTGTTCCTCATTGGACGTATTCCGCTATTCTCAACATTAACGTACAGGCTGGTGGGTGAGTGAATGTATAGTGCCACCGTACTATTTCCTATATTGACCTTAGTGGTTAGAAAAGATTCCGTTTCATTAGCCAAGGACACGAATGTACTTGCACTACACTACTTGCACTCGTTCTCTTCGCAGCCCCCTCCCAACTTCAGTCAGCCCGTTTCCGTCATGCAATCGTACCGTTTTTTATTGCATACCGGACCCACGCAAAAATAAACCCTGAGGCACCCGCAAAGTTTACGTATCACAACCACCACTTCCAACTTGTTAAGCCCAGAGTACAGGAAGATATACGTATTCGTGTCAATTGGTGTAAGGGTACGGTATTAAGTTGTATCAATAACTCTTATGCTACACACCAAATTTTACATTTATATAGAGTTTTGATTACATGTTTACTTAAAGTATTTTGTTTTTCATGCATTCGGAAACACATGCAGATACGTAAAGACACAAAGAAATCATGTATATTAGGCTTTTATATATATCGACCAAATTTCACTACACACTTATGATAATTATTTTTTATACTAATTGTATGAATTGTATGAACACTTGCGGTCGACGCGTTTGTATACTGTTTATTCATGAGAAAACCCTTTGACTGTTCCTTATCTGGTTTATGATAATGCATGCCCATCCCGTTGTCTTCGGTAAGAAGACACGTCTTCGCAAGTGAGCAGCTTTGGATTTGGATAATTTCTAAGGTCTTTCTTCACTGCAGTCGTTCGGCAAATACATATTTATGCATTTAATTCATTTTAAGTTAACACTGAATCATTTTCTTCGTTTGAAGCACAAATAATTGTAATAACTACATTTAAACGTAACTAAATTCACTTCCTCTTTCTAAGTGCTCCTAGTCCGAGAACTAGGACCGATTTATTTACCATAGAAAACCAAAAAGCGCCATAGTGTTTCTTTGAAATCCTATTACATGAACCATCAAAATATGGAAGTCTTACTAAAAACCAGTGGTGGGGGCATGAAATATGACGTCATCAATATGGCCGCCGACAATTCACAGCACAGTCTTTAAATGAGTGTCACTTTCCAATTAATGAAGCTAGAAACTTCGTTCTTGTGCCAAATTAATTTTGATGGATGTGCTAAGTATTAAAAGTCATTGCTGGTTATATATATTGCCACCATTTTTTAATATGGCGCATAAGTTGCTTAGAATTTAGTTTGTTTTGCTTCACTGCATTCCTTTTATGAAATACACAAGGAAATATCTATGAAACCGCTAGAGATAGGGGAAAACAAACAAACTAAACAGCTTGAAATACACAAGAGGAGCAAAATCTGACCTTTCCAATGGTACCAATGTCATTATTGTGTGTTAAAAAGTGACTGGAGATATTCAGTTTTACGTTGGTCATAGTGCAGTTTTCGATCTTTAATATACAAAGCAAACCACTGTATTTGTTTCCATTTCAGAAATAATTGTAAATAGTGAATTATGATAATTTGTAGAAATAAAGTATTCGAGAAACATCTACACCTTTTAAATCTATGGATTAATAGTTGATCAATAATGCTACTACTAATAATAATTGTATGTATTTAAATCCTTAACTTACGGTATACTATGGACTGCTAACCTTATTAATAAATGCCCCGACAATAATTAAAATAGTTGAAAATGAAGAACAATAACAGTCTTCTCTTTATTTCAGTTATCACTATCGTCACTGTATTCATCCTCTTCATTTTCTGAATGTTCATCATTTTTAATTTCTAGCTTTTCTGGGCACACAAGTCCTTCAAACCACTGAATCTTTTATTTCTCATTATGCAAATACCATCCGTGTAGTAAAGCGTCAATATCTTTGTGAGGATTCTGTTGATTGGCTTTTTTCCATATTAATGCAACAGCATTACTTCTTTTTAACCTTTCACGAATAGCAGTTGTAAATGGAGGAAGAAGAGTGTATCCTTTTCAAAGGTTGTTGTGCCTGTTTAGAAGCACATTTGGTTTTGAGCAGGTTGTACCTTGCTTGTGTGACTGATGTGCAAAGAGTCCGTCCGTATATGAAACACACATATTACTCGGCTATTTTCGAGATGTACTGATTCTCCCAATCTTGCGAAAAAATTCTTGCATATTACACTGTTCAACAATATCTTGAACGGCTTTACTTTCCTTATCTAGCGAATGCTGCTGTTAAGTCTGATTCACTGAATGCGTGGGATCCGGGTAATACTAGAGATAAATCATCACTTAGTTCTTCCGCAATATTAGTAACGTCAGTTAATTGTCTAGTATTATTGGAGGCTAATCCTATATCCAACCATACTTTGCAATTTTGGAAGTGCCTTTGATAGACCTGCAAAATAAATATATCCGTGTCATTAGCTCGAACGACGATATTGCTGTTTGGATTCCGGATTATGTACTGAATGTGCCAAATTATGCGTGTTTCTGCTTCTTCGTGGTAACATTTCAATTCAGGAAGCTGTTTGCAATTGATAACAATATTTTGCTTGCTGTACTGATAGCATGTGCTTTCAGTACCTACATACAATACTTTTTCACAAAGGATGCACAAGTATTCATCCTTCTTCCTTTCGTTACAAATGAAGGCAAGGAGAGATGCCTTAAATGAACTGCTTCTCAAGGATTTATGTGACTTCTTTTGAGTTTTCTCTTCTCGTTCTATCACTATTGTGGCACCACAGAACGCTGTTCCATATCGGTGGTCATGTTCAGAATCCTTTGTGCTTGGCGTTTTGTAAACATTACAAATTAATTCAACGTCATTTGAGCATGTATGGCAAAATTGTTTCTAGTAGTTTATGTGCAAGTTCACCTAAGTGTTAGGAAATTTCAAACAATGAGTGACAAACATTCTATCGCATATAACAGCTGCACATGATGGGGATTTTCGTTGCTTGATTTTTGACACTTCTCTTTTAATGCATTAGTTTGGTCTAGTCAGTTTTGTTCATATAACCTCCTATTTTGCCTAAAGATAGGAAAACTGGGGTAAGTTGATACTCGATCACTTTTCTAATGTCCCTTTTCTCGACTGCTGCAAGAATAAGTAACCTCCCAAAAACATCTCGCGAGCACTTCACAGTTTTCAGCTTTGAGTTGTATTTTTTTTGGGGGGGTTAAAATGTTTGCACAGTTTTTAACGTTTCTTGTTAGCGGCTTACAGATACTTTTAGGATCCTTAGCATACATATTTTTAAACGTTTCAAAGCAGCCTAACCTTTTTCAAAAGCTTGTATCAGCTGATCTGCCATGTCATCCGCAATGACTTGGCCAGTGAATAAGTTTAAAAGAGAAGTGTTCGGCTCAATGCTGTAGAAAGAATTCAAAACTTTAGCCATAGTATTCATGATTTCTGTAACATCGTTGTTGTCCCTTTGATTCTAGAGATATGAAGTTCCGCTTTCATGTCTTCTGCATGTGTTAAACCACTTCGTTCTAATAAACGAGTCACAATTTGGTCCTGGTGGATCTTGTTTTCATCCATCTTCTTTTAGCAGGATCTGAATTAGCGAATGATGTGATACTAACAGACCTTGACGCAGCGTTATTATTCACGATTTGTTCTAGCGCCATGTCTACTGGAACACGAGAAAAAGAACATGTAAAACGTTTGATGGATAGTTCCCCTTCAGAAAGAGCTTTTCTTTCGCCTGAGCATATCTTTTTCATGTTAAGAAGCTTGAGAAGGTATACTGTCATCCAACGAATATAATTTGACCTACTACACGTATAGAAAATGAGACACTTTTTTCTATGGCCTGCATATACGTGTCAACATTACATACTCTGTAAATTTCGTAAATTTTCACGAAATCTATGTGTGTTTGAAATAATTTTGCAGTTTTACCATGCAAACCTTTGTTTTTCTGTGAAAGCTTTGTATTTGTCATAAAATTGCGTTACATCATGATCACTCAAAATTGGTTTTAAGGTGTCTTCTGTCAAATTTTGGTACAAATTATTACTTGTTTTCTTATCTCTTATCTCTAAATTCAAAATCATGCCTTTATCACTTGTTTGTAAGAACTTGCTGAAGTGACTTCGTTGCATGACTAGTGATAGTAATATGTGAAGGCGTTTGCATCGGTTGTAATGCTTTACCTTCATGAACCCTTGGAGTGAGCCAGAGGCCAAAACTCAACTTTCAATCAAAATATGCTGTATTCCCGATCCGTCAAGGAATAGCAGAAAATCAAAGTGCGTTTATAAGTTTGGGTATCTCAGGTGATGCAATACCTCTAGCTCATGCTATTTTTTTTTTTTTTTAGATCAATAGAGTTTAATGATGCAGACTTAGCCAAACATCTGCAAGCGGTTATAGCACAACAGGATAATGTAAAACAAAGCCACGCTATTGATTTTAAAGTAGGCTACTTAAATGTTCAAAGGATTAACAATAAACATGTAGTTTTAAATGACTTTGGGAATAATTTAGATTCTTAGGTTTAAGTGAACATTGGTGCAAAGAAGATGAAATTGTGTTGAATAAATTAGATGACTATGTACTTGTTAATAGTTTCTGTAGGAATCACCGTGCTCACGGTGGGGTAGCTATTTTTGTAAGAGACAAGCTCTCACTTAAGTGTAAGAAATTAAACCTTGACTTTCTATGTACTGAAATCGATTTGGAAGCCACAAGTATCGTTATTAATTGTCTTAAGTTGGTTTTCGTATCATTATACAGATCCCCAAACGGTAATTCAATAGTCTTTTTAGATATGCTCGAGGAACTGCTAAACTTATTTAGTATTCGTAGTTTTAGACATTTTAAGATAGTCATAGGTGGTGATCTAAACTCTGAGTGATGTAACAACAACAAACAGTGTAGATGAATTTAAAAATTTGTTAAGGCAATTTAATTATAGTATTACAAATATGAAGGCAACAAGAGGTCTAGCTTGTCTTGATAACATATTTATAAATTTCAATTTATGTCTAATTCGTTGTGATGTATCAATATTTTCTTTTTCTGATCATGATTGTGTATGGATAAAATTGGATAACGCACTATTAAGTAAGGAGGTTGATGTCTTGTCCACAGAGTGTAAAATAGTTGTCTCTAGACCAATCGCTGAGGGTAAAATATCTGAGTTTAAGAGTTCACTCTGCAACATGAATTGGTTTCAATTGCTGTCGAAGTAACTAAAAATGAAGTAACTAGGTCTGTCTATCTGAATGCTAGGAATACATATAAGCAAGCTGTTAATGAAAGGAGAAAGCAGTATACTTCGGTAAAATCGAATCGTCTCTTAATAAGTGTAAACAAGCTTGGAATGTAATTAATTCTATAGTTAAGAGTAATCGGGACTGTCTTTACCCCAATCCAAAAGATTTTAGTAATTATTTGCTGAACTCTGTAGATAAAGTACACAATAATATTGACAAACCTGATGTAACAGCAGTCAATCTAATGGAACAATCTGTAAATCCTAGACATGATAGTTTTGTATTGAGAAATATATCTCCCCAAGTAGTTCTCAACATTGTAAATAACTTTCAGTATTCAAACAGTGTTGATATTTATGGATTGTCGAGTAATCTAATTGAAAATGTTATTGATTGTATTGTTCTGCCGCTTACCCATTGCATTAACCAATGTCTAACACAGGGAATCTTCCCCGAAGTTTTAAAATTATCACGAGTTGTGCCTGTATATAAAAAGGGACCCGAAAATTGTCCATCTAGTTATCGACCAATTTCTCTGGTTTCAGTCTTCTCAAAAATTCTTGAAGCTGTGATACATATCCAGTCATGTGATTACCTTGATAAGTATAACGTAATTAGTGATTCACAGTTTGGTTTTGTAAAGGGTAGATCTACTGTTGGGGCGATCGATTCGTTAGTAAAGTAGGTTATTTGAGGCTTTGAAAACAAGGATTTTGTTCAGTAAGTTTTCGTGATTTAAGCAAAGCCTTTGATTGTGTTCAACACACAATTCTCCTTAAAAAGTTAGCGTACTACGGCATCAAGGGTTTAAGTTTTAGATTATTCAAGTCTTACTTAGAAAACCGTAAACAAATTGTTTTTGTAAATAACAATAAATATGGTATTGCATCAGTTAAATATGGAGTACCCCAAGGTTCAGTACTTGGGCCACTTCTATTTTTACTAATGATAAATAATCTACCTTACTTTTTATCTGCTTACTCTATATTATATGCTGACGATACGACCTTCCTAAATACTAGTTCTGATCTTAGTAGACTTAATTCTATAACTAAAAATACATGGGATCAGGTTGTGATTTGGTTTAAGGCTAATGGTCTTTTACTTAGCGAGAATAAAATTCAACATATGAATTTTACTCTAAAATAAGTGCCTGTTGAGAATAACTCAACATGTGTGAAATTTCTAGGTATATATATTGACAAGAAGTTATCGTGGGAACAGCATATTAATCATATTTCCGGAAGACTCTCAAGAGTAATATATTTGCTAAAACAACTAAAACAGTAATGTTCCTGATAACTATGTCAGCTCGGCTTACTTTGCTATATTTCAGAGTATAATTTTGTATGGTATATTATTTTGGGGTAACAATTATCATGTAAATAGCATTCTTTTCATACAGAAAAAGGCCATCAGAATTATTTCAAACGTAGACAAATGAGCTCATTGCAGACCTTCGTTTATCAATCTTAAAATTATGACAATAATCAATCTATACATTTACACAGTGCTCCTCTATATAAAAGTAATCACCAAAATTTACAACTCAGGCAAGACATGCATTCGTATAATATTTGTTGTGTGATTAAATTTATTTGTTCAGGAAAAAAAAAGTCTCAGCAGAAGTAAGCTTCTTGGATAGGTAACTATCCTAGAAGTTTGCGAGCTGGCTATCCTGTTTCATGACTGTTCAGTGGTAGGTGCTGCCCTCTACGAGTTTTCGTGGTTGTGCCGCAAACCTCCCCTCCTCAGTTGTGACAAACAGGTAAGACTAGAATTACCTACTTTTTCGTTTGTAGGCATTTTTCTATATTAAAGCATGTTATGTCATATTAAGTTATATTATATAGTGCTGCGTGAAAAGTCAAAAGTGCAAAGTGATTTGAAATTGGAAAATGAAAAGTGATAGAATGTTAAGTTTTGTTAAATTCGAAATTAAAAAGGAAAATTGTGATTACTACCTTTTTGACGAAACAAAATCTAAATTGAATTGGACATATCGATGTTAGTACAAGAAGACTTTTGGTATGTATTTATTAACTTTCTATATTTGGCATGCTGACTAATAAGGAACATTATATTATTTCAAGTATTATATTATTTCAAGAGATAACATGCTACTTTGTTAATTTTTTCTTAAATTACCATTTCAACCAGATAGCGGATAGTCAACATTACTTGACAGTTAACCTATATTTGTTTGAGCTATTTATTTCATGTTTGAGAAGTTATTTTTACATTTGTTTCCGATTTTGGTTTACCAATAAAATTTGTTATATTTGTTTAGTTGAAATTCAAATCTTTAATTCTATATCTAACCTGAGAAAACACCGCAAAACGAACTATCCGAGCGGTTTAGTATTAATTTACTTAGATACCGCAACAAGATAAAAATTACCTGTTTGTCACAACTCGGTGTTTCTCATTAGGCCAGAGCTTTATGCTCAAGAGAAAATTTATATTTGTTTGGACTGTAAACTAATTAAAAAAATTTGTAACCTGCCAAATTCAACCTGTAAATTGAAGTTTAGATTTGTAACAGAAACACGTTAAATTATACATAAGTCAATATGAATTTCATGTACGCTGCAGAGGCATATGATAATTATAACCAATTTAATAGGGGGAATTATATTCCTAACCGCTCTCAAGAAACTTCCCATTTAAATAGCAGTGGTTATAATGCTAATGTGGGAAATTTGTGTTTTTCTTGGCATGTAGAACGGGGCAGAAGTAGTCAGATGCGACCTGTTGAGGATCTGATTGATTTTGCGGGGGCTACAATCCCTCACGACACCGTGAGTCATGCTCCTAATATAGGACAAAATGCAGGTATCAGATGCGATTTCAGTAAATTTAAAAATTTAAGTGCATTTAAAGCAGTAGAAAGTTTGGTTAATAATATACCCATATTAAATTCCGTAGATGGCTACCAGATCTGTCATTTCTTAATGCAGGCTAACAGTTTGATAAAACAGAATGTAGCACCTTCACATATCATATTAGTGCTTCTATTAGGTAGAATTACAGGTCCATTATTTCTAGATTTCCAACAGTTCATAAATGAAAACGCTAATTGGCCTATAGTGCGTAATAGAATCGTAGAAAAATATGTAAGCAGTATTATCAAAACAGAAATTATAAGGGGGAAGCTGTATAGGGTAATGCGTCCAGAGGAAACATTTAAGGAATTTATTTTAGAAAAAGAAAACATTTTCGAAATATTTAACATGTATATGAGTGACGTAGAATTTTGTAACATGATAGTAAATCTTATCACACCTGAGATTCGTAACATATTTCTGTTAACTTCAACTCCCAATCAAAAACATGTATTATTGTCCTTTGCTGAAACGTACGATTCTAACCGGAAGTATAATGTAGATTATGCTAATGCTACTTTGCAGTCACAAGTATCTAGTGGTTTAAATGTACCTAATATTAGAGTAAATCAGAGTCAAAATAGACAGTGTTATTCTTGTGGAATGAGAAATCATTTTTGGCGTCAGTGTGGTTTGAGAAAAGAAAAAAGAAAAGAAAATTTGGTAGAAAATAGACAATGCTATAATATTTCAGACAAAAGGCAAGATTATATGGTACAAATTATGGTTTCCGTGTGTCACATTCCTGTGCGTTGTTACATAGATACGGGCAGTAGTACAAACTATATCGGTAAAACATTACTTGAACAGATAAAGTTAAAGTGTACCCCCAAAAGAAAGACAGTAAATCATGTAGTTACTTCCATGAGTCAAGAACCTATTACAGTTAAAGAAGCAGTGGAAATTCATTTCTTTATTAACAATAGGAAATTTACAGACTGGTTTCTTGTGATAGACTCTCCGGACATTTCGTTGTTAATTGGAGGACAATTTTTACAAAAACACGTAGCATGTATTCAGTATAAACAACAAAAATTATTATTGGGTAAGGATGGTATTACTGTGAACTTTAAACTGGAAGAAAATAGTGTTTCAAGAACGGAAAACTACTCGTTTCGGAATTCTCGTTCCAGGGTTGCCAATCCAACAGCCATGTCGACAGGCGCACTAGGCATTGCTGGGGAGAGGACAAACAACCTTGGACTTTTGAATCAACAACCATCTACTAGTCGAACTAATCTTCAGCGTCCACAGGCGAGGAAAGGTGGCACAGGAGAGCGAAAAATGGAGGCTACCGATCTTTCCCCTGCTGCGGGATAGCCCGTGTTCAATCCAGTATACCACACAATTCATGACAATGAGTTGGATGAAGTCATGAATGAAACCCAAGGTAATAACGATATTCAAACTGATATTTTTGATGAAAGTTTATGTGATTATGTCAAAGAGATATTAACAAAGTACAAAGATGTAATTTCGGATCAATTAGGTACTATCAAAAATTTTAAATATGAAATTTTGTTAAAAGATGATAAACCTAGTATACAGCAGCCTTATGCTTTACCTAAACATAAGATGAAAGAATTGAATAATTACATAGAAGAATTAATAAAACAGGGAGTTGTAGAAGAGATTAGGAGTTCACCCTATATCTCACCGTGTTTTTTGGTCAATAATCGTGACAATAGTAAGAGACTCGTAGTCAACTACTCTTCTGTGAATGAAAAAGTAATTATGCAGGCTTTCCCAGCTCCTAATTGTGAAAGTATCATAGGAAACATAGGTAAACATCGTATTTTTAGTGTCCTGGACGGGAAATCCGCTTTTTACCTGTGCCTGTTAGATGAAAAATCTAAATTGTATACTTCTTTTGCTACTCCTAGTAGACTTCTAGCTTTTCGAAGACTTCCTATGGGTCTCTGTGTTTCACCTTTTGTATTAGCAAATCTGTTTAATAACATATTTAAAGACCTATTGGGCGACCAGTTAGATATTTTATGGGATGACTTTATTATACACAGTCCAGATATAGAGTCACATAAAAGAACTTTAGAAAAATTCTTAGAAAGATGTAGAGAATGGGGAATAACTGTTTCTCCCAAGAAAAGTAAACTGTGTAAGAAAAAGGTAAAATTCATGGGTTACGAATTTAGTGATGGTAACATGTGTATAGATGAAAACAGAGTAAGGGTGTTAAGAAATTTACCTGTGCCGAAGAACAGGCGTGGTTTACATAAACTTATAGGATTCTTAGAATATCACTTGCGATATCTACCTAATTATTCAGAATTGCTTGGACCTTTACATAAATTAAGATCCGAAAAAACACCATTCAAGTGGGGTGAAGCAGAAAATCAGATTTTAGATAAAATTAAAGAAGAAATAGAAAGACATGTAATTTTGAAAGTGCCGGACTTTGATTCACCTTTTGTAATTCATGTAGATGCCAGCACAAAAAACTATAGCGGTATTTTAAGTCAATATGACGAAAATGGTAACCTTAGACCAGTTTATTTTTATTCAAAAGTTGTACGAGAAACAGACTGGAGTAAGAATGTGTTTGAATTAGAATTAAAGTCGTTAGCTTTAGCCCTTTCAAAATTCGAGCCTTACTTACATAGAAAGTTCACAATCTTTACAGATTCAAAAGTCTTAAGCTGGATATTAAAGAAATCATGGTAGACAGAGGAAGTATGGTACTCTTATAGAAAAAATCAGTAGATTTCAGTTCGATATAGTGCATTTAAAGGGATCCCACAATAGCCAAGCAGATTTTATCAGTAGATTATACGATACTACCTATTTTCATTCTCCATCCCCTGAAATAGAAGAAATTTCAGAATATAAAGGAAAAACAGTAACTCTTTCATTTATTAATTTTTGGAAGCTTCCTTCTTTAAACATTTCTGTACAGGAATTACAGCGCCAAGATCCTGAATTGAAAGGCATAATTTCACAAATAGAGGAAGGTAAAACAGTACCAAATTATTTAATCAAAGATAGTGTATTAATTAAAGAAACGAAAGGAAAAATAAACAAAGGTTATAGAGCAGTCGTTCCGAAAAATATGATTAATACTATTTTGCAGTATCATCATGATTTTCTAGGATCAGGATCGCATCAAGGGATAAAAAGAACTATAGGGCGTATAGCAGGAAAATTTACATGGTCAGGAATGTTTAAAGATCTTAGAGATTACGTGCAGAGCTGTAAAATTTGCCAAGAAAACAAACCGAAAAATACGAAAATGGTAGGAACTTATTATTCTAAAACTGTTACTATGCCTAACCATACTTTTTATATTGACGTACAAGGACCTCTTCCTAGTAGTTCTGGTTTTAAGTATATTCTAATACTTACAGATAGTGCAAGTAGATATTCATTTTTAGAATCTTTACGTCAGTTAAATTCGAGAATAATAAGTAAATTAGAGAAAATCTTGTGTCATTATGGGTGGATAAATAACTTAGTATCAGATCGGGCTTCTTATTTCGTAAGCGATGCCTTTGAAACATATTTATTTAGCCAAGGTATAAAACATATTACCACTAGTCCTTATAATCCTTCACCTAATTTAGTGGAAAAAGTGAATGCAATAGTCAAACAAATTTTACGTTGTTACGTAAATAATAATCAAAGTAGTTGGTCAAAACTTCTCGACAAAATTCAATTCACTTTAAATTCTAGTATTATAAGCGAACTTGGGGTTTCTCCAGCAGAAGTTTATTTTGGGAGAAAACTTTTTAGTCCATTAGATTGTAAATGGTCTTTAAATGTAAATATTTTTGAAAATGGTAATAACAAAGAACAAATGTTAGAAATAATATCAGATAACATCAGTAAGTCATGGAAAAGGAAAGAACAAAACTATACAAGAAAAAGAATCCCTGCTGAGTTTGCTGTAGGACAGAAGGTACTTATTAAGAATATAACAAAAGCATCGTTGTTAAAGAAATACAATCCCAAGCTAGATAAAATCTATAAAGGCCCATATGAAATCCTGGGTTTACCGACAAAAAACACAGTCTGGGCTAGGTTAGTAGAAAATCCAGAAGTCAAAGTTAAGAGACATGTAAATTTCCTTAAGAAATATTATGAAAGAAGAAATTCTGTACATGCCAATGCAGCAGCAACATCCAATAGTAATAGCAGCTAAAAATGTAATCATTACTTTAGTTTATATTAGAATTCTTGTAAATATTGTAAATATTGTAAAAAAAAACAAAAAAAAAAAACAAAAAAAAAAAAAAAACGCATGCCATATTTAGAAATATTTCGAGGTAAAATTGTCAGATATACATCTTCATAGATTTAAGGAAATGTTTATATAAGAAAGATACTGTTTTGTGTTTATTATTTCACAGCTTTTGTAACCTGGGGTGCCGACAAACAAACATGAGAGACTTTTCGATCCAGATTTAGGAGAAAGTGGTACCACCTTCTAAATGTTGTCATCTAGATTTTTGGATGGAGGACTTTCTTCAAACGATCATCTTTGTATTTCTACGTAAAAAGGACCCTTGGAATACAGATTGGAACTGTCCAAGAATCTGAACTTAGTGGTGACGAAGAAGATCTAGTGGAAGTGATTAGTGAACAAATAAATTTTTCAGTGAAGTGATCAGGAATAGTTTGTGCGCCCCCCGAGATATTTTGTTGTGTGATTAAATTTATTTGTTCAAAAAAAAAAAAGAGTCTCAGCAGAAGTAAGCTTCTTGGATAGGTAACTATCCTAGAAGTTTGCGAGCTGGCTATCCTGTTTCATGACTGTTCAGTGGTAGGTTCTGCCCTCTACGAGTTTTCGTGGTTGTGCCGCAAACCTCCCCTCCTCAGTTGTGACAAACAGGTAAGACTAGAATTACCTACTTTTTCGTTTGTAGGCATTTTTCTATATTAAAGCATGTTATGTCATATTAAGTTATATTATATAGTGCTGCGTGAAAAGTCAAAAGTGCAAAGTGATTTGAAATTGGAAAATGAAAAGTGATAGAATGTTTTGTTAAATTCGAAATTAAAAAGGAAAATTGTGATTACTACCTTTTTGACGAAACAAAATCTAAATTGAATTGGACATATCGATGTTAGTACAAGAAGACTTTTGGTATGTATTTATTAACTTTCTATATTTGGCATGCTGACTAATAAGGAACATTATATTATTTCAAGTATTATATTATTTCAAGAGATAACATGCTACTTTGTTAATTTTTTCTTAAATTACCATTTCAACCAGATAGCGGATAGTCAACATTACTTGACAGTTAACCTATATTTGTTTGAGCTATTTATTTCATGTTTGAGAAGTTATTTTTACATTTGTTTCCGATTTTGGTTTACCAATAAAATTTGTTATATTTGTTTAGTTGAAATTCAAATCTTTAATTCTATATCTAACCTGTGAAAACACCGCAAAACGAACTATCCGAGCGGTTTAGTATTAATTTACTTAGATACCGCAACATACTAGAAGCAGTAAATTCATAAATGTCATATCAACGACTGTCCATATCATTAAATAGTTATGAGATAATTGGAATAAAACTGTATAACAAGTTGCTTGCATCACTAAAAGATGAACATATAGATAGATTTAAAACTAAGTTATACAATTGGTTAGTTGCAACGCCCTTTTATTCTTTACAGGAGTATTTTAATTGTTCAATAGAAGTGTAACGTATTTTGTAATCTCGTGTTGAGGTTGTATTTAAAATGCGTATTGTTATTGTAATTTATTTTGTAATGTCATTTCATCATTAATTTAGTTATAGATCATTATTTATTTATACTTACGTATCAATATTGTATCATATTTTGACGTTGTCTATTGCTATATATAGCTTAACGACAATAAAATTCTTTATCATTATTATTATTATTATTGAAGATCGAGAACTGCACTATGACCAACGTAAAACTGAATATCTCTGTCACTTTTTACGATAGAATAATAACATTGGTACCGTTGAAAAGATCAGATTCTGCTCCATCTTGTTTATTTCAAGCTGTTTTCCCTTAGCTCTAGCGGTTTCATAGATATTTGCCATGAAAGGAAAACAATGAAGCAAAACAAACTAAATTCTAAGCAAATTATGCGCCATATTTAAAAATGGCGGCAATATATGTACATAGCAATGATTTGTGTCACTTAACACATCCATTAAAATTAATTTGGCACAAGAACGAAGTTTCTAGCTTCATTGATTACAAAGTTACACTTATTTAAAAACTGTGCTGTGAATTGTGACGGCGGCCATATTGATGACGTTATATTTCATGCCCCCACCACTGGCTTTTAGTAAGACTTTTATATTTTGATTGTGTAGGTTGTACAACTTTAGAAAAAGCACTATGACGCTTTTGGGTATCAAGGGTAAATAAAACCTCCTCTAACTCATGGGCTATCCTCTTCCACTTCTCATCCAAGCTAGAATGAATTCACTGTTGGCAGTCTTTTTCAACCAGGTGCTTACAGTTACCAACGCAACGCAGCAGATAGTGTAATGATTAAAAATGAAATTCTGTAGCGAAATGAGACCCTGTGGACAGGAATGCATTAAAATGGAATTTACCCTCAACGTTACAATTCACGACCATATTCGGAGTAGAAAGAGGAATTTATGTGTCGCAGGGGCATACTCATAAATATAAACTTTTGTCTGTTTGCAAAGAGAAATTTCTTAGAATTTCCTTTATACGAGATTTACTTGAAAAGTTAAAATTTTTCTAACATTGGATAAGTTGGGCTCTACTGTTATATAGGCGCTCGACAAGACGCTTGTTTGGAGGGTAACGATAATCAAACGGAACCCTGCAACATTGTTCACTTCACTGCACTAGTTTATAGGGAAGCTTAAGAGAATGTTCCAAAATCATTTATCCATTGGTGTTTAAAGGGTTAATCCATGAAGTCTTCTTCAATTGAATAATATATAATACTTTCCAAAATTCACTCGGAAATACGACTAAGAACACACGGGCCATTTTTAATTGTTTTCGTAACTCACTAGAGCCATCAAGTCTCTTAATGTCTTTTTTAAGTATTCGTTAATGTTTGCTCTGCACTGTAGGAATCCATGATGCACTCATTAATGAGTGAAGTAATTTTCGCCAACCGGAAAAAACTGGGACATAAGTCATTTGGTACACCTGCAAACTAGGACACCGTGCACCATCCATTGGCACAATACATCGCGATGTCTATCAAAAAGCATATTTACCCTCCGTGATTCGATACGTCACTATAGAGATATGCTTTTCAATGGTCATGCCTAATTCTTTTTTTATCACGCATAAATTATTAAACTTTTGCGACTAGTTCACTTAATTTTCCAAGTGTTTTAAAATACTGTGGAAACAGTTCGAATTACATTAAACTAATTTGAGATATGAATACGTGCAAACACGAAGAAAGTATTTATGATTCATGTTTCTAAGCAATAATTGATATGTTTCTGATATATTACTCAGGGGCGTCATTTCAGACCGCTTGGGGGGGGGGGGCAAGAGCACTTCTGACATAAGATTTTCACGTTTTGTACTAGTATATTAGTAGACAATCGATTAAAGTATATGTATTCCTCAAACTCTAGGGGGGCAATTGCCCCCTCCTGCCCCCCTAAATGACGCCCCTGATATTACTGTAAATAAGTTCTGAACGTACAAGAAATATTTGTGAATATTATTGAACGTTATTCTAGGGAAATGTTTTAAACGCTGTTTATTATAATTCCTTTTGAATATATTTTCCAGCATCACTACGATAACATACCTAGATGGTCTCATATCCATTTGTATTTTCAAAACTGAGGTAGATGCGTACTGAAATAATTTTACAACCTATGAGCTAAAATACATTTTTTCATTTTTAAAAAATCGTGTAATACTAGAAGTTTCTATTGGTTGTAAACAGGGTTGTTTGGTTTAAAACAAAATGTTTTAAACAAATAATTAAAACTTGTTTTAAACAATTGATTTTGTTTAAAACAAATTCTATATACGTTTTAAACATTTTGTTTTAAACACGTCTATTTTTTAAGTCTTGTTTTAAACATATGTTTATTTTATTTTTGTAAAAAAATCTGCCAGAGAAAGAAAGTGGTCAAAAAGTGCTTCCAGGCCCGTAGCCAGGGAGGGGCTAGAGGGGCACAGCCCCCTCTAAGGTTTTTTGCCCCCTCTAAAAACACGCTGAACAGAATTTTCAAACTGACACAAAACCAGTGAAATTCTTGCTATCATAAGTACCAAATTAAATTCAACTTTGCGAATTCTACCCATTTATATGTTTCTTTCCAACATCTTTAACTGCCTTTACCCATTTAAGAATTTGAAACCATGCCATGCTATTGCAATCACGACAAGCATCCAAGATTATCAGATGCACTTTCAAACTACAGTATCATAGTCCACAACGTTAGTTGTGAATATAAATAAACTATAATGTCTCTCTTATTTTGGAAAGTAGAAAATTGAGTAGAAACGTTCAATAAAACAAATACTTCTATTTTGTATTGATATAATCTAAAGTTGCTGCAACATAATTTTGTTCCAATGTTTAAAATACGAGGGTCATTCGGAAAGTAAAGAACGTTTTTGTATAAACACTTTAATAACTGATATACAAAGGCGAAATTTGTGTTACATACTATGTGATACTTAAGTTACTTTTCGACATAGTCGCCGTGTAAATTTAAACACTTGTCATACCGTGGTACAAGTTTTTCTATGCCTTCGGCATACACAGTTGCCGCCAAACTGTTGAACCAATCACTAACAGCTTCCTTAAGTTCATCATCACTGCCGTAGTGGCTTCCACCCAAAAAGTCTTTCAACTTTGGGAATAGGTGGAAGTCACTGGGGGCTAAGTCTGGACTATAGGGTGGATGCTCCCAAACTTCCCACTTATACTGCTGAAGCAAGTCCCTCGTCAATGCCGCGGAGTGAGGACGGGCATTGTTGTGGAGGAGGATGACGCCGCTGGTCAGCAATCCGCGCCTTTTGTTTTGAATCGCGCGGCGAAGTCGACGTAACGTCTGACAGTAGGCAGCTGCATTTATGGTCTCACCTCTCTGCATATAGTCAACGAGCAAAACACCCTTACGATCCCAAAAGACCGTAGCCATAACCTTTCTGGTGCTCAAAATTTGTTTGGCTTTTTTCGGCTTTTTCGGATAATTTGAATGGTGACATTCCATGGATTGGCGCTTTGTTTCTGGAGTGATGTGCGAAATCCACGTCTCATCTCCAGTAACAATACGATTTAAAAGTTCATCGCCATCCTTATGGTAACGGCTGAGAAAAGTCAATGCGGCTCCCATTCGCTTGGTTTTGTGTTCCTCCGATAACAGTCGAGGCACCCACCTTGCACTAATTTTTTTGTAACCAAGTTCACCACTGACAATTTCGTACAACACAGTTCTTGAAATTTCAGGAAAGAATTCGTGCAGCCCATCAATAGTGAATCGCCTATCCTCTTGAATTTTCCGCTCAATTCTTCCTTTGAGTTCGTCAGTCACAACAGAAGGCCGGCCCGAGCGTTCCTCATCGTGCACATTCGTCCGTCCGCCATTAAACATAATGCACCACTTACGAACTGATGCTTCATTCATTACATTTCCATACACCTCAGTGATTTGTCTATAAATTTCTATCGGACGCACTTTTCTTGCATTCAAAAATCTTATCACACTATGAACCTCACACTTGGCGGGATCAGTAATTGTATCGCACAGTTTACAGTCGCACAGCGAAGCAATAACGGACCGTAGCGGATCGCAGCTGGTGCCGGACTGAGGCTAAAGCATGCCCAGGTCAATAACCCACCATCAGCGGGGGTGGGGAACACGCGCACGCGCTAGCGCAAAACGTTCTTTACTTTCCGAATGACCCTCGTATAAATACTTCAATTTTAATTAATATGAAACAAAGTACCTCGCAAAGAGCTCGTATTAAGCACACAAAAATGAAACAAAAAATACGTTCGATTATATATATATATATATATATATATATATATATATATATATATATATATATATATATATATATATATATTCTCTTTTAAGTTTTTGTATTAATAAATGCAAGTGCTTGGGTCTCAGTATTTTTATCTCATCATTCTTAGGAGTTAATACAAACAAAAAGCTGCAGTAAAGGTTTACGAGAAATTAATAATTTGTTAAACAATACTACAAAATAGCCCTTACCTCTGGTCTAGTGAATAGAGCGCGCGTGTTTCAATGTGATCTCGGTGTTAGATACCCGTGGAATTCTTGAATTCGAGAGCAATGTGGTGGTTCGTATTCCACTTTAAACTGCAAGTTTCACGTTTTTTATAGCTCAGTACTGAAAGAAAGATGTTCAATTTTAACAAACAAACAAACAAGTTGGCCTTCTACAAAATGAGAATGTGAAGGAAAATAGTTTTTTATTTAGATAGAAACATAAATTAATTCTAATTAGGGGCGGATCCAGGAGGGCGATTGCCCCACCAGAAGAGGAAACTTTCTTATTTTATATATAAAAACAAAACCCATCCCAAAGTTTGGAGCCCTTAAAAGTATCAGTATGACAACCCACCGCCCCCCTCAGAAGTTGGTCCTGGATCCGCCCCTGATTCTAATGAACATATACAGATGGTGATGAGAGAAATGGAAACACCTGAACGAAATTGCAACTTACCAGATTAATATGGTGTCGGGCCACCTTTCGCCTTCAGAACAGCCTTGATGCGACGTGGGATGGAGGCATAGAGGTCGTGAATGGTAGCAAGTGGAATTTTACACCATTCCTCGTGCAGGGCATCGGCCAGTTCTGTGAGAGAGGATGGAGGTGGAGTTGTGTTTCCAAGACGGACCACAGATGTTCAATTATGTTGAGATCTGGGTATTGGATTCTGGAGATCTGGTGATTCGTCCGCTAAGTGTGACCACAGGACCCAATGAAAACCATGATATTGCGGCCCACAGCATCACCGAGCCGCCGCCATGTTTCACAGTTGGGCGGAGACACTGCAGATCATAAGCTTCTTTGGGCGTTCTCCACACATAAACACGGCCCATGGTTGGGAATAGGGTGAAGGATGACTCATCCGATCATATCACACGTTTCCAGTCCTCAACGGTCCAAGTTGCATGGTCGCGGCACCATTTGCGGCGTGCGAAAGCGTTATGGTCCCTGATGAGCGGTTTGGCCCGTGCAACACGACCCCGTAAGTTCATGTCATGTAATTCGCGGCGGACTGTGATTGTCGAAACAGGGTGAGGGAGGTGCTGATTGACTTCCTCCGTCACTTGCTCCGCAGTGGCATGACGGTTCTGCGTGACAATGCGCTTTAATACCCGGCGTGATCTGCACTCATGATTTTCTTCCGCCCACTGTTCCGCTTCCCCGATGTGGTTTTCCCGTGTGTTGTGTAGGCCGTCATCACCTTCGACACTGTCCCAACCGACACACCTAACACTGTAGCCACTGCCGTCACACTCACTCCACATAACCGCGCACCAACAATTTGCCCTCTTTGAAAATCTGAGAGGTCTCCCATTTTACACTACCTCCGTCTGCTGCAGCCATTGGACACTGCTGTTCCACTGCGCCTGACGTAGTATGGAGACCGCCCTAACACACCACCACCAGCGGTCCGGCGCTGCGGGCGCCACGACACCACTGCCAACCCATACATCTGACGTGTTGCCAACTACAGGTGTTTCCATTTTTCTGATCACCATCTGAACTGATGCCATTATACAATAAAAATTAATTGGAGTGTTTTGTTGTGACAAAAAAGTATATGTCAAAATATTCTGTTTATAATATTTGTTTCCCTGCAAATGGAACAATCCTGCTTAATGGGTCATGTGCTCACTCTAAAATTCAGCTAATCAGCTTTTGTTTAGTGTAAATGCGACGTACAATGATGTTCCTCATCTACTTTTACCATAGCACTATATTGCCCCAAGCACCTCAATTGTATAGCATCGTGTTTTTTAATCTTTGTATGTTAATGATCAATATTCTTAATCTTGAATTTGTGTACTGTAATATTGTCAATATAGGATATTATGTATAAAAGAAACTATAGCTGTTACAGATTCTGTAAATAATAAGTAAGTATGCAATTTTATAGTGTTGTGTCATGTCTTAATCATTGCCCCCTCAGTATTCACTTCTGTCCCCCCTAAAAAATCAGGCTGGCTACGGACTTGAGTGCTTCTCATTCAAAAGACTATTTTCTTCTCATGTGAATGTTTTGATTTCTTGTGGCTACAGCAGGTCAATGTGGTGATCTACAATTTATTTTGCCTCTTTTTTCCCCTTGTTTTTAACGTTTCTTGTATTGTTTAAATGCTTATCAGTTAACTTGTGAGAAAGTGTCGTAGTCGAACGTTAAAAACTGCTTATAGAACTGATATTAAAAAAAATAAATAAAAGAATTATCATGGAAACAAGTTTTTGTGTTGTATTCAGAAAACAAAGGGTTCTTTGCTAAATTGTGCTTCTGAAATATCGCAGGCATTCGTTGACACAGTACATGTTGGTTCTCAGTTTCCACACATATATACATAAGAGAAAGAAAGAATTCGAAATGAAAGAAAGAAAAACTATGTCACAAGCTGGAATCTAGAGTTTTATATGATAGAGAGGAGCGTTCGTTTAGAGGTCATCCGCCCCCCCTTCCCTGAATTTTAGATGTTGGGAGCGTAATGCAGATTTCCTGAGCAAAGTCCACAGAAAAAAATTGAAGTCCTTATACCGAACAAATAGGCTACGGACTTTGATCACCATATCTATTGACCGTAAGGAACTATAGGCCTAAATCGCTCTCTTGTATATTTTTTGGCCTAGGATTCCAAAGGTTTCACTACTTTTGAGTTTCGGGCCTACTTAAAATTCTGGAAATTGGGCCTAAGCAACTTTCCAGTTTTCATCACCTATATTTCATCCGTATTTATTGGGTGTAAGGACCCCAAACTTGTTCTGTTGGACTTCGCTTATCAAAAGGTTTTTAAAACTGCCGTACTGTCCCCAAAATCTGAAATTCATGGTAGGCTGCCCTCTTCCCCCAACTGACGCCCCTGTCTAATGGTAGTCATATGGGACTATCCCACGCTCTTTCACGTAGATTTAGTTTCATTTATTTCGGACTCTTGACAGCGAAGATATTACACGTTTTGAAATAGAATTCATTTGCTGAGCAAAACTGAACTTTATTGAAAATGAACTTGGATCCATTGTGCTCTGAACGCCCCAAATATTAGTTTTCTTCAATAAATTATTGACTTGAGAAAAGGGAACCAATTATATAGGCATGCAGAAAATATTCTAAAGTTAACACAACGTGAAGTGTGCTTCAAATATTACTTTTCGAAAATGTATTATTTTAAAATAATTTTATTATGATCAGTGTTTTGAATAATAATCAAATTTTGCAACTGAATTCTTACCCGCCTGCACGAAACGTGAGTTTAGCTCCTAAGGGCATAACTAGGAAACGTTCAGAAACAGTAACCCCAAAATGACTTGTCTTAGGGCTAAATAACCGCATAAGCGTATTTCTGGTAAAATTCTAGCCTTAAAACATGTAAAATGACTCCCTTTGCATTTGAAATTTCGAATTGCAATCAAAGATGGCCGCAATGATACTTGCCATCGCACCATCTGATGTATCAGACCACTTTCAAGTGGCATCATCCTTTCTCAACCCGTTCTCAATACACAAGGGTGCTGAGGACTTTCATTTCACTATGTATATCGATAGACTGTGTGAAATATCCATAGTAAATAGATTTTAAAATATACCTATAAAGCTTATTACAACCAAGTAAGTACTTATGAGAGTTACTGGCAAGAGGGTGTAATAAAAAGGGGTCATGATTTGAAATAAGTTGAGAATTACTAATCTATACTGAAATATTCTGTACCCAACACAGTGTAGTCTTAACCGGGATAAAATAAATGAAACAGTCGGTTGCAAGCAGTGGTGCTATTTAGCCGGTTCCGAGCGGTTTGCTAGAACCGGTTGTTAAATATTTCGAGTTCGCAGAACCGTTTGTTATAACCAGACATAATAGTAAATTTTACCCAGTTATACCCAGCAACAGTAAATTTGTGTTAACTTTGTTTTTAAAAATTCTCACAGCTAAAGGGTTAAACAAATGATTCCGTAGAACAAAGTATAAGCGGTTAATTTCTTAATCTCAAATGCCCAGATATCAAGAATGAAAACTGGGATCACATGAGTGTAGTGATGAGGGTGATTTACGTATATTTGAAACGCATTCATATTATCAACACTTGCTGATCCATTGCTATATTAAGGTCTTTCCAATACTTTTTGACAACCATCTATGTTGGGTAATTTGTTTCCTAGATATTTGCAGTAGTACCTAATTTCGTCTCACCACCTTGTATTAGAATGCTGTCACTTCTTGTGACTTCTGGTATCCACTAAAAAAAAAAAAAATTGCTTTTGTCTACCTTGTACCAGGGCCGGTGTATATATATGGTGTATAGTAAACGTCAGGAGGTGATTCCCTTCCCCGAGATAAAACGAAAAGTATAGACCAATCTGGAAGTAGAAATGCTTCTGAGCTATGACCACCCGAAAATTGTTCGTAAAAATGTAAAAACAGCCATACTCAAGAATAAAATATCAGTTCGAAATCGGGCAAAAGGGAATGTCCATTATTTTTAGTCGTTGATTCCATTAGTGTACAATGGCATGTAGGGCAGTGGCGGTAAAGAATGACATTCACAGGAACTGGAATATTCCTTTGAGTATTTTATCAAACGTTGAGTGAGGAAAATGAACAATAATCAAGTACAAGATTTCAACAATCAAAAGTAATAGTACATCGTTCAAATTAGAACACTTAAAATTCGAACGAAAGAGAAATACACTTGTGTGATTCATCTATTTTGTCTCAGTACAGAATAAACTGTAGGAAGAAAAATGGAAAGAAGTCTTTAGCGTATTAGGCTCACGTATATCTTCTAAGCTAATGGTAACGAATGATAAATGAACGGCTTCTTGTCCAAATTAAGAGTGTGTGATAATGAAAACAATAACCTTTATCCAGATTAGGTTATAACGACTGTGATAAGACAGTCAGGCGGCAAAGATCATGTATGATGAACGAGAGTACAAGGGATTTTTCACATGACAACAGTGATTCCCACAAATTATGTGAATAAATTTGGGCAAAAGTAAGCTGCATTAAAAAGTTTTCTCCTCGTAATAAGCAATTCCGTGGAAGATTATTCCGAGCACAGAAGAAATGAAACTCGACGAAATACAAGCTGTTGCGCGTGTTGCACAACGATACAAACAAATACAGTTTCAGATTACCGATTTATTCTGTTTCGTACAAAGTAATGAAATGAAATGAAATTTTTGAGTTTTACGTCCCACGGTTATGCCGGTTAGGCTAAAGGAGACGGTGATGATGAGAGATGAATGAAATGGTGGAATGAATAAAGTGGGAGGAAACGGGAGAACCCCGAGAAAACCCACGCACACGGTGTTCGTCCACCACAAAGTTCACTTGGCGGGAGCAGGGTTTGAACCCGGGACCCCAAGCACCAGAGGTGAACGCTCTACCACTGAGCCACCGCGGCCCTTGTTTCGTACAAAGTAGCATAACTGTGAATACTCAGAGGTACCTTACACGGTATTTGTGCAATGCAGTATGTGTACTCGATAGAGCTGTGAAGAATAACTGTTCACAGTCTGATATTGTTGACCGCATTGCAAAGATGATATCAGCGAAGCAAATTTTTTCACTTGCAGTCAAACACACTTGAAATTTCGGTGATGACTGCCGCAGCTATATTAACTCGAACAACACGTTCTTCGGCTATCGTGGCTGGTTTTGCATCTAAAAGTCGTTTCGTATCCCCCCCCAAAAAAGAAATTAAGGGGCGTGAAGTAGAGTGAACGAGGTGGTCATAACACAGGTTCTTCTCTCCCAATCCAACGATCAGGATTAGGTAGGTCTGCATATTCCTGTCAAAATGTGTAGATGCACTGTCATGCTGGTATCACATGTGCTGTCTTATGTTCAAGGGCACATGTTCTAACAATTTTGGAAGACCATTAATGAAAAGATATGTATTCTTACACAGGGTAATAAATACGGTCCTACTACAAAATTATCAACCATACCGCACCGCGCGCTCACACTAAATCTCTACTGTTGATCGTTCACTAGAGTTGCATGTAGATTTTTATGCTCTACAGATGGCTATTACTAGTTTCAGGACTTTCTTTGATCATACCCAGTACGCTGTCTTCAAATTCAACTGTCCACATAATGCAAAAGATTTCCTCCGATTTTACATAAGGGAAATTGAAGAGACCCTGTCTCTCGAAGGTGAATATGGAGGAGTAGAAAAAATACAGGGTAAGTTCCGCTCCTTTGAGGGCGACGGTCACGATATAAATGCCTTGCTTCTGGGTTATTTCTCCTTGCCTCTCCATAAATGAGATGCATATCTGCCAGCTCGTGGACAGGGTAATCTGCCATTGCGCAGGCACGTACAGATTAACACAATCAATTTTACTTAAACACCACACTTACACGACCGTGAATGCCTTAACACAACCCTCTACCGTTGAACGCAACACTTACCTATCCTGTTATACAGCAATTTCACACGTAACACCAGAGCATCGGACTACGTATATTACTCTGAAGTTGCGTAGATTCTTACTACGCTAGTTGCGGCCATTTCACCACAAAACTGCCAGACAGCGTTCTGCTAGCCAGTGGCAATTAACACACAAGGATCATGAATTCCGTAGTGTGCGACCAAAGCATTATGCCCTTAATGAAAGTACTATAAGCTACGTACGTGCTGCTACATGTTCGTAAAAGTGCCACATTCCCTTTCCTCTGTGCAAGTATTCTATGCAGCTCCAAGGTACACTAGAACGTCGGAAAAATTTTTCCCCTAATTTTTTTTATGTAATTCCGATGAGCTTTCTTCTAGAAATTTCTCCAGCAGTGACAAAATCAAAATGAAAGTGTGCTATACTAGGACGCAATTTTGGTATATTCACAATAGCAATTTAGTTTTTCGTAGCCCAGGGTCAAGGGGCGGTTTGCCAACTCCAAAGGAGGAGAAAACCCCTCGAAAGTATCCCTGGAAGAATCACCTAACGAATAAATGAAGCATACTATCCCAGCGCATTTCTTTGTATCATTATGCAACGTGTACAACTTTCGTGTTTCGTCTATTTTTGTTGCTTTTGTGCACAGATATCATATTCTAGGGAATTAGGAGAAAACCCTTTAATGCAGCTTACTTTTGTTGAATAAGTATTCACGCAATATTTGGGAATCCTGTGTCATGTGGAGAATCGCTTATACATTCGTTCATCACAAATGATCTTTGCATTTTTGGATACTACATGTTATGTTTCTTTACATGCCACCTGACTGTCCTATGCACAGTCGTTTTAAACTTTTGGATCAAAGTTATTATTTTTCATTTTCACACACTCTTAACTTGAACAGGAAGCCGTTCATTTATCATCCGATACCATTAGCCTAGAACAGTGGTTCTCAAACTTTCCGATAACGCCGACCCCATGTGCATTCGGAAAGTGATCCGCGGACCCCCTTGCAATGTTATCTGAAATTTCACATGGTATTAAAAACTATATTGATTAGAATTACCACTGACAATGAAAAGATCAAGAAAAATATTGCAATAAGTAATTTATTCTAAAGATACATGATTGTTTCCTAGTGAACGAAATTTCAATTGAAAATATAGTAACTTTCAAGATTGAAAATCAGTTTTTTTTTTTAAAAAGGAAATTCACTTGATAAACAATGTTCTCAAATTCGGGGTCACTAATATGAAGAATGAAATTCTTTCTGTTTTTCCATAATTGCACTGAAATCCAGAATAAGTTCTGTCTCCATTAATCTTAGGTCCGATTCAGTGGCGTCGGAAGTATTTTTCAGCTGGGGGGGGGGGCAACTGCTGTCTTGAAAATAGACACGGGAATATAACATAGGTATAATAACACGAATATATGTTTGTAATGTAACAATAATTTGAGTTTATTGGTTAACAATAATAATAATAATAATAATAATAATAATAATAATAATAATAATAATAATAATAATAATAATAATAATAATAATATAATGAAGCTGTAAACAGTTTCGTGAGAGTGAAATTTCCATCTATTAGAGGCATCTTACTTTACATCTTTAGAATAATTAATCCCGTGTCAGTTTGTGCTGGATTTTGGTGTGGTGCAGAAATTTTCAACCACTGGAGTCAGAATTAAAAACATAAAAAAATGTAAAATTTGTACTGCTCACAATGACTGTTTGTAAATACAACTTTTACCATTTATATACTGGTACATATTTTTAACTGTATTGGGCATGTTTACACGGACACTATTAGAGAATCTTAAAGCTACTTAAATCACTTGCAAACGAGGAAATTAAAATTCTATTTTTAAAAATCCAGTTCTGGTGTTGCAGTACACTGTAATATTAGAAATTGCTATGTAGAACTACAAACTTTGTAGCACTTTGTAGTAGAAAGTATTTGGTTTAGGAATTAATTCGTGCGGTTGGTACGCACACATTGAAGCTGTAGTACAAACACAAAATACATAAATACCTTAAGAAAAATATTGCCCATCGCTAGCCACCACTTTCGCCCATCTGTCAGGCAATGTACGGATTCCGTGGCGAAAGAAGTCCTCATCCTTGGAAGCGATCCAGTCAGAGACCCATGTTTCGATATCTTCTGAAGAAGTAAACCGCTGTCCAATCAAATCGTTGTTCATGCAATCGAACAAGTAGTAGTCCGAAGGAGCAACGTCTGGTGAATACGGCGGGTGGGGTAAAACTTCCCATCCGACATTTTCTAAATAGGTTTTGACCGGTTTTGCGACATGTGGGCGAGCGTTATCATGTTGAACAATAAGTTTATCATGTCTGTTCTCCCATTCTGGTCGTGTTCTGGCCAGAGCTTGCTTCAAACGCATTAATTGTCGTCGATAACGTTCTCCATTCATAGTTTCACCCGGTTGCAGCAGCTCATAGTACACCACACCTTTCATATCCCACCATATGCACAGCATAACCTTTGCACAGTGAATATCTCGTTTTGGTTGTGATGCACCTGGTTCACCTGGTTTCACCCAGGCCTTTTTTCGTTTAGGGTTCTCGTAATGGATCCACTTCTCATCACCCGTAATAATTCGATGCAGAAACCCCTTTCTGCTCTGTCGTTGAAGCAGCAATTCGCAAATGGTTTTTCGTCTTTCAACGTCTCTGTCTTTCAATTCATGTGGAACCCAATGTGACATCTTTTGAATCATTCCCATGGCTTTCAAGCGTTTGTAGACTGTTGTTTGATCAACGCCTAATGCTGCTGCAAGTTGTTCCTGCGTTTGACACGAATCCTGCTCGAGCAATGCTGTCAATTCTTCGTCTTGAAATTTTTTTGGCTGTCCAGCTCGCTCTTGGTCTGCCAAGCCGAAATCACCACTTCTAAACCGTGCAAACCACTTCTGACACGTTCGCTCAGCTAGAGCATGGTCACCATACACTTCCACCAAAATACGATGACTTTCAGTCGCACTTTTCTGCATGTTAAAGTAATGCAGCAGGACACCCCGCAAAAACACTTTATCAGGCACAAATTGCGCCATGTTCACTTAACTACAAACTGGTGTTGTTGACGCTTTAATCCACTGCCCTATACTACGAACGATACGCGATGACAGGGGTTTGCAACACATGTGTGGATACACGGAACTGTGGGACGCTCCGTTCGTTGCGCCATCTCTTGTCCACCCGCACGAATTAATTCCTAGACCAAATAACTTGTGCATTATAAAGCAGCTACATAATTAAGTAAAAAATAAGAAAATATATTTTTTCTACCTACTTGACTTCAAACCAGAAATGGAAAAATGGAATTTTGACTAAACACTTCATAAAATTTATATAGAAAATTCAATTACACTAATTATCCAAAGTTATTTGTATTTTTTACTACAGTTACTTCAGTATATCTAGTTTGTTATTACAATCACCTCTCTTCCTAATCTCATTTTATTCACTTCACTTCACACTAATAAAGTACGACACAATTAATAAGAAATAATTCAAGTTTATATTGAATTTTATGTGCTATTTTGTAATTTAAATAATTGGTTATAATACGCATAATATTTTCACTTACGTAATTCTACATTTATTTCTTTTCAAAATTGACCAATAGTATCTTTTCTTTCGCTTGTCTTTGATATGAATTCTCTTGCAATGGTGTTTAAGTCTGGTCGCTACACATATGCAACAACAGCAGATGAGCCAATCTTTCCTGTGTCTTGGACGTCCTCAAATATGTCTTTAGACGACGCAAATAGCTGTATCTTTCGCAAATGCTCAAGAAGCTGGCATAGTGAGAACGAAAGTCCCTAGACGAACAACTTGGTCGAGAAGGCTGCGAACAGTTGGGGTTTCAGCACTAATAGTTTTTAATATTCTGATGGTCGTCAGCGACTCAGTCGTCATCAAAATAGGTGAAAGCAGCCTGAGCTGAGCTCATAATCTATCCAGGTTAAAATTCGACGGGTGAACTCCCAATTCCTGCATCAAATATTCTCTTGGGAAAGGCCCACCAGCACATATAGCTCCTTCAGAAAGTATCTTCTAGAGTTTTATGAGTTGTTGGAGTCCTGGCTGATTGAAACGACGCTGCACTCCATTCAACAAATAGTCAATGATTTTGGAAGACCTGATACAGGTTCTAGGGTAGGTGCTATAGAAGGATTATCAGTCTGCTCCAACCTAATTGGTGTTCTGTTTGATCTTGATGAAGTGGGCAATTTTAAGTGTAGTCTATCTGCATTTTCCTTTGCTTCCTTATAGATGTTTTCAAATGCACTGTCCGTTCGTAGGTTTATCAGAGTATCCTCTAGATAGAATCGCTGCTGCTCTTTTAGCTCCAGAGGAAGAAGTCTCAGAATTTTGAAACGCTTTCGCTAGTTGTCCGCAAGGTACGAAAGCACGTATACTGTCTATCAGAAAAAATATTCCGAATTTGTTCATTCTTTTCAAATACCCTTTTAGAATTACTTTTTGACCATCATCTGGACCACTTGTATTACTGATGATTTTTTTTTCAACGTGATTTGAATTCGTTTGTAGTAGATTGAAATCTGATCAGAGATTTTCGCCTAACACACCAGCGAGTAGGACAAACAGGCAGCAAATGTTTAGGATTACTTTCGTTGATAGTTTTACAGGGTTCAAGAACAATGTCGGCGTGCGTATGTTGTCTATCGTTTTGCAGAATCCAGGTTGATGTTTCAAACGTCTTTCACTATGGCCCGCACGTCACACAAAGATTCGCATTTTCGTGCTACTTTCTGCAATGGAAGATCTAACGCATGATTATTGCAATGAATGTATACAGCTTTCGGATGTTGAGTCGAAGTTATCTTCCGCACACCATTCACTCGTCCTGACATGATAGCTGCACCATCATGACACTGTTCGCGTATATTTTCTGCATTCAGGTTAGTTTCGTTAGAATATCTTTGATCGTGAATTGTGTTTCCGATTTTGTGCCACGTGGGGTGATCATTTCAATAAATATTTTGTGGGTTTGATGAATCAGAGTCAACACAGTGCACACAGAGAAAACTGTTTTTTCTTTGAAATATCAGTCGTGGAGTCGGCTATGATTGCATAAAATGGATACTCTTTAGCTTTTGCTACCAAGTCTCTCTATATTGCATGTCCCATAATCTTTAAAATTTCATTCTCTCAATCAGCACTAAGTCAGATATCCCGTCGATTAATCCATTGATTGAGAACAGGCATATCCATTTTTCTTTCAGCAGGAACGACATCAAATTACCCGTACTATGCAAATGATTGCTTGACCATTGCGAGCTAAATATATAACACTACTAGTTATTATAAGCAGTGACTGTCTTCCTTATTCTTGTTTACAAACTTGATCTGAAAGGAGAGCTGAAACACGTGTTCTGTTTCTGCACTCATATCTTAACCGTTTCACTACCACTGGGACATATGTGTCCCACGATTCATTCTTAGAGGACCCCTGGTAATTTACCACATTTTATTGCTATGAATCGATGTTCCCCTGGTAAAGAGAAGCCTGCTAATGGTTCACAGAGTTCTTATTAACATTATCAAATAGATAGTAGTGGAAGTGAACGTGAACAATGAAAGTGATAATGGAAGAGATGAAAGTGGAAAGATGGAACAATGTGCTAGTGATAAAGCAGTGGTTGCATGTATTATAATTTGGAAAATGATGCCGAAATGTAAAATATTTGTAATCATAAATACGACCCAATTGTTTTTCTGACAATATACGTTTCATAATTGAAAATACAAGATGATCGTTCATGTCAATACCACTGGGACATATAGGTCCCACGTAAACATATCAGAGGGATACATAATGTCCCATTCTTCCCACGTCGAAAAACGAAACTGTGGAAAATATTTTTTATATATATTTATACGTTTGAAAACAACTTAAAATAGCCATATATTAATGTTTCTCACTCCGAAAAAAAAAATGGTAGTGAAAGGATTAAACGAACGGAACGACAATAGTGTTCGCATTTTTCATATGCTCTGAATTATTAATCCTACCTTATACATTTTTCCTTCTCACTATAAAACTTACTGCACTCTGCATATTGTTTGTAAGAACATTAATTTAACTTTATGGAAAATGTATTTAGGCCCTAAATATCCTGTTACTCATTTAAACTGTTATATTTTTCAAACTTTATTTCAAAAGTTTCAAATCTCGCTCAACGACTCGTTTCCTATTGTAGACTTACGATTACTTAAACAACAATTTTAAAAGAATTTACAGTGTTTTGAGAATGTACACCAATGGAAATAAAGAGAATTTTCAATTCTTTTTCCTAACTCTTTCTGTCTAACATGGGGCAGAAAGAGCGCCCGGTCCCTTGTTTCAAAGAGAAAGATGAATCTGGAACAGAGAATGTTTTTTTTTATATTACTATAAAAAGCAAAATTTAGTTCATATAATCAGTGTTGTGTGATATTTTTACAGTCTGAAAGTGACGGGGCAAAACGAGTATCTTGCCCCCTTTGAAAATTTCAGGAGGGGCAACTGCCCCCTTGCCCTCCCGGTTCCCGGTGCCCTCCCTTGCGCCCCTGGTCCGATTCCACATTACGACGATTTCACTTTTAGGCTTTAATACTCCAAAGAGCAGAAAAGGTCTGTTCACATAAGTAAGTGGTAGGGAAAGCTATAAAATGTTACAATGCTTTTTTAGACTACTCTTTATACTCACGGGGCAGAAAAATTTAGTAAAGTAGGAAAACATTTAAATTAACAAACGTAAGTATAATTTCTAATTGCTTTCTTTTTAGTAACTGAAAAAAATACTTCTTGCATAACAGCTGTGTTTTATTCTATTTTTACACATTTCAATTTTTATACGTTGCGGACCCCCTGGCTACGTCCCAGGAACCTCCAGGGGTCCGCGCACCCCACTTTGAGAACCACTGGCCTAGAAGATACACGTTAGCCTGATTAAACACTTCTTTTCATTTAAATTCTTCTTCCGAGAGTTTATTCTGTACTGAGATAAAATAGATCAATCAAACATGTGTATCTCTCTTTGTTTCGAATTCTAAGTGTTTTAACTTGAACAATGTACTATTATTTTTGACTGTTGAAATCTTGTACTTGATTGTTGTTCATTTCCCTCATTCAGCGTTTCATAAAATACTCTAAGGAATACTCCAATTTCTTTGTAAGTAACCCTTGTGCCGCCACTGCACTATATCCGATTGTACACTAATGGAATCCACGATTAAAAATAATGGACATTCTCTTTTATCGGACTTCGATCCGACGTTTTGTTCTTGAGTTATGGCTGTTTTTACATTTTTCGATAAATTTTCGGGTGATGAAGCTGCCGAAAGGAGACACTTTTATATCCAAATTGGTATATACTTTTCGTTTTATCTCGGTATTAGGAATCACCTCCTGACGTTTGTTATATTAAGGCACATCTTGTATATATACAGGCGCCATTTTAGCTATTAAAATCACCAAACTTGTTTAGTAACTTAAATAGCTAAACTGTGAAAACGTCATTACTACAGAAACACTTTTTAGTTCTTGTAATAAATATTTTGTCAAGCAAAATGAAGCTATATATATATATATATACCAATAAATCAATGTAGCTATATGTAGACACTGATTATTCGAGCACTGCTCTAAAACACACAGGAGCAATCAAATTTGTAAATAAAGAGCTTAAAAACTCGAATTATTTAAACTGCGCTATAATGATTGCGTTTAGCTTCTGAAAGTTTTTTTTGGCAATAAATGAGTAGCAGCATGAATACCAAATAGACCTACATGTTAATTACTTTACTGGCTTTATACATATTTTTTGAAAAGTCATTTTACTCTCAACATGTTCTCTGCCAATAGCAACTGTATGAATGTGTGATACAAACAGTGTGCGAATTAGATAATCTATATTGGGGGGGATAAAATTAGGCCAAAGGGCATAGTCTGAAGGTTCAAATTTCAAAATGAGACAATAAATGCCTTACCCCCCATTATATATATATATATATATAATGTGTGTGTGTGTGACATCTGTAATAAATAAGAGATTTATTAATTTAATAAATCTACCGACAATAACTATGCATATATATATATTGTCTGACATACACACACCCCACTAAACCTTTCTGAACGTGTTTTAATGTTGTACTCACTCTTGTCCCCGTAGCTCTCTAAGGTTTATTTAGTTAATAATTCGGCTCGAGCGATAGCCATGATCACAAGCATATGTTAATTTTTCCACTCATATTGAAAGCTTCCACTTTGCATTAATACATACAGGTTGCAAAAAGAAACCTACTTCAGTCTTGTGAAAACCACTAAAATTATCAGTTAAACCGGACATATCTTTTTTTTTTTTTTTTTTTTTTTTTTTTTTTTTTTTTAAAGAAAATCTAGATATTAGCCTATCAAATAAGAAATGGATTGTTGCTGGTCCCGATTTTTCACATCAAGGTCAAATCGAAGGCTAAATATTTAAAATATCTCAATTCAAATTTCGAGCTTGTGCTTCTACTTCCCGCTAAAGCTGTGCTCATCACGAGTTTTTTTCTCTAAATATCGATTCCGTGATGGGCACAGAAAGTCAACACTTAAAAATTACTTTACTGTTAGGTTGAAGATGAGTTGATTCACTATGGGCTACGTTATTCAAATAAAGTAAAACATTACGCTGAAGTTTTTCAGACAACATTAATTGCGTGGACAGCAAACTGTACAGCGAAAAGATGGAAAAATGAAGGGTTAACTTAAAAAAAAAAAACGCTCCAGTTGAAATGCTTATACAGACACTAGGGATGCATTCGAGTCGAGTCGAGTCGAGATTTAAGCCTGTCTCGACTCGTCTCGAGAAAATGTTGTCTCGACTCGTGTCTCGACTCGAAAATATGTTTCTGTCTCGACTCGTGTCTCGACTCGACAGTCTCTGTCTCGACTCGACTCGAATTCGAGTCGAGACGTCTCGAAATTCGAGTCGAGACAAAATGTACGAGTTAAAATATACGCACACATCAGCCAGACCATCATGACTACCTACCTAATTGTCAGTATGTCGACTTTTGGCATGGATAAAAACGGCGACACGTCTTGGCATACACGCAATGATCCTTGATAGGTCGCTGGAGAGAGCTGGCACCACATGTGCTCACTCAGTCACCTAATTCCCGTAAATTTCGGGAAGGGGGGCGATGTGTTCTGACGTCACGTTCAATCGCATCCCACAAGGGACATCACTCAAATGTCCGGCTCCAATTTCAATGAAACTTTTTTTGCTGATAGAAGGCATGTATGCATCATTACTTGTGATGACAAATTTTTGCCATGGTGCATGTTTTCTATTTTTTTTAATAACTTTTAAGAGTTGTGATGTGGTTATTAGAGATTACCTCGGAAGTCCCTTACTACCATTTGTAAACGGAGTGTTAATGAAGAAAAGTGAAGAAAAACCATGTGGATACATATAAGTCCTGGGGGGAAGTCGTATGGTAGATATGAACTTGATGGCAGCCATCTTGAAATCCGCCATTTTGAATTAAGGTCAAGTTTTCAAAATGGGAATAGGGTAATATGATACATAATTTCGGGCTAGAATTTAATTAGAAAAATAATGGTGAGATTAGTTTTAAGATACACCCATTTGGGGGAAAGTTACCGGCATATTAATTGTTTTTACTTACTGTGTGCGTAAGACCCTCCTTACTTTCGTCTCAAGACCTGTAAATCGATCGCAACGGCAGAGCCCGGTTTCGCACTAGTGTTTAGAAATCTTTAAACTCACTTGAGGCAATATTTGTGGATTATTGTATTGTATTTTGCCTTTAATTAAATTTGAATCCACTTCATGATCTTGTGTAAAGTATCACTAAAAGAGAATTTCTGTTTTTATGGAGAACGTAAGCATAGCAATTATAAAAGGTGAGTAAGATGCGTATGTATTTATAAGAAAGTTTATTTTACGAGTCTTTTGTGGTTCCGCCAACCTATTCTTTAGTTGTTTTTTTTAAATACTCATATCTTATAAATAAAAGGGCTATTATAAAATCTCTTACCACTATTCTTTAATCCTTATAAATGAAATGAAATGAAATGTTTGAGTTTTACGTCCCACGGTTATGCCGGTTAGGCTAAAGGAGACGGTGATTATGAGAAATGAATGAAATGGTGGAATGAAGAAAGTGGGAGGAAACGGGAGAACCCCGAGAAAACCCACGCACATGGTGTTTGTCCACCACAAAGTCTTTAATCCTTATAAAATTTTATTTATTGTAAAAGCACTGGCGAGATATTTCTTATCGCCCACTAAAATTATGGTGGAGCTCCTTCGTGGCTAACGGTTAGCATACTTGCCTTTGGCGTGGGAAACCTGGGCTTGATTCCCGGTGGGAGTTCATGTGGTTTGGATTCCACGTTAATCAGTAGGTCCACGTCTCACATAGCCTCGCTGCTGAACGGGACGTTAAACTCAGAATCAATTCAACTCAAAATTATGGTTTTGACTTTATTATGATGTCATTAGTTTAAACGCCCAACTGCCCAGTAATTATAAACATTGACTACATTATAAAATTGTAATTTGTGACGACTAAAATATCAGAAATTAAAGATTATTCTTTCGGTTTTGGAACATTTTGAAAAACGTGAAAAACTGGTACTGCACCGATACAACACACCTTTTGGATTTGTCATTGTGTAAAGTGATACAAATTAAAGAAGAATTACAACTTTATGAAGTTGTATTAGGACTTATTATTTAGAAATAAACACCAAATAAGTGTAATAGTTCATATCCGTATCCAGTGGCGTATTTAGGGGGTGGCTTCCGGGCTTAAGCCCCCCCGAAATCTTACTTAGTATAGTAAAGTAAATGAAATATCTTGCAGAATTTTCAGATTTCCAGGCAAAGCCCCCCCGAAAGTTAGCAATGCCCCTCCCGAAACAAAATCGTAAATACGCCACTGTCCGTATCAAATACCAAGTTTATGATGAATCAACTACACAAAGTAGGATCCGAAAACGCTCATTGTAATTTGTTCCATCCTTCAGTCGAACCAGGAACTGAAACATAAAGAGTGACATTTTCTTTTTAAAGATACTTTGTCCAGCTAAGTATTGTGAAGGTTTATGTCAGTAGAAGGAATTGCATTCCATTATACAAGCGCAATTTCACAACTTTATGTGCACATTACTAAATATCGAACACCCTTGTCCATATGATTAGTGTACGCGTCTTTGGTGCGGGAGACCTAGGTTCGATTTCCGATGGGAACTCCTGTGGTTCTGAACCCACGTTAATTTGTAAGTTCACGTCTCATATAGCCTTGATGCTGAAAGGGACACTAAACTCTAATCTAATACTAAATACAAATATTTAAAGAAAAATGATGACGCACCAAGATGACGTGAATTTGGCTATCAAATCCATTTTGTGTTTTCAGTTATTTTCTAGTAGTATTTTTTCTAGGCATCCTTTCAAAAGACAGTGATGCAAATTTCGTAACTGCGAATTCCTGTTAGAAGCCATGAAATTATCCGATTAGATGCAAAATTTCCCGTCCACTAAAATAGATACGTAAATTTACAATATCTAATAAATAATTTTGAAAGATATCGCTTTCGAGGGAAAAAATGAAGTGAAATCTTTGAGTTTTACGTTCCACGGTTATGCCGGTTAGGCTAAAGGAGAGGGGTGATGATGAGAAATTAGTGAAATCGTGGAATGAAGAAAGTGGGAGGAACGGAAGAACCCCGAGGAAACCCATGCACACGGTGTTTGTCCACCACAAAGTTCACTTGGTGCGAGCCTGGATCGAACCAGGGTCCCCAAGCACCAGAGGTGAACGAATTACCACTGAGCCACCGCGGCCCCGCTTTAGAGAGGCCATGACGTATAGTTGAACTCATTCTCGTAGTATGAAAGGCATTATTTATAATTATGCATGATAGGATCACAAACAAAATTTAAAAATATTATGTGCACTTTCTTTTAACAAACATTATATTGTCTTTTATGGTGTGGAAGGGAATGTTATGTTCGAAAAAAAAGTCCTTAACACGATTCTTGTTGCTACACACTGCATGTTCCTAGCCACAGAAAAGATGCAACGATAGGTAGGCTATTTTTCAACTGCTTTACATTAGCTTGATGTTTCAAGTCTTTTGTGTGTTTCTGAAGTTCACTTTTACCACAAAAAAGCTCAATATTAACATGTCTTACATAGCTTTGGTTCGATTCTCAACACGGACTACAACTACCCGTTAAATTGTGCATCCGAAAGGCACTCTTTGTTAAACCTCGCTTATCACCGCTCATCTTAATAATATATATAACTTCACCGCGAAGCAAATGTTGCATTTCTCTCTTTCATCCTAACACAAAACAAAACTAACCACAGCTGTGACACGAAGGAGCTATTTCGAAAAGAAACAAGCTGTGCTTCATAGAGATGTGTACCAAATGATAGAAGTATAAAGTATTGTTTTCTTTCCTGTTTATTGATATCAGTTGGTGTTCTTAATGAGTTTACTCATTAGTTTAGAAAGAGTATATATGGAATTTGGACATATGTTGTACGTATTCTCCTGAGAAATTGATGAGACTAGAAAAATTATAAGGACAGATGGAATAGGTTTAAGCGCATCTACGTGACTTTATCAAATATTTATTCTCCATAATGGTACCACGCGGAAAACTTGGTATAGGCCTACTTTTATCTTTGCCTCCCTCTGTTAGCAGTTTTGTATCATATATATCGGATGGTTTTGATATTTCTTCTGATCATTAAAACAACAATGGTACCTGTGTGCGTGCAGAAATGCAAAAGCACAAGGTAACTTCCTATTTGTTTTGGAAACAACAAACCCATTTCACGTGTGCGAGAGAAATTGAGCACATCGAGATCGGGTGTTTACTCACGGTCAGTTCGCAGCAGGAGTCCATGGTAAAAGATTTGACTATCTCGAAAACACTCGCAAAACCTTACAAATACAAAAGACTGCGCTTCAAAGAAAGTTTAGACACAGATGTTTCAATTTTCTTTTAGCATCTTTCTTCAGCAAAAGAGTCGGTTCATTGTATTCGAAAAAGGGAAGGGAGAAAGGGTGAATTTATATTTTATGTGGGGGGTAACGTTGTAAGTAGTATAAACGGGAATGCGGCGTAGATCGACACTGCGTAGCATCGAAACTGCGTACGATCGAAAAATTCAGCTCAAAACCTGTTTCGATCCTACGCAGTTTCGATCGTACGCAGTTTCATTCCTACGCAGTTTCGACGCTACGCAGTTTCGACCGTACGCAGTTTCGATCCTACGCAGTTGCCCTGAAATAATTTAAGTTTTAATCATGCTCTCAAAAAATATATTTTTTTTCTCTCTCTTTAATTTGTTTAATCTGTGCAGCTATAAATTAGGGTTATATTCATGGACTCCACACGACCTAAACTGCGTAGGATCGAAACTGCGTACGGTCGAAACTGCGTAGCGTCGAAACTGCGTAGGATCGAAACTGCGTACGGTCGAAACTGCGTAGCGTCGAAACTGCGTAGGATCGAAACTGCGTACGGTCGAAACTGCGTACGATCGAAACTGCGTAGAATCGAAACTGCGTAGATTCCAAACTGCGTAGGATCCACACTGCAGGTAGGATGGACAAGTTACAGGCGTATGGATTGAGAATCAATTATGATTTGTAATGATGACTATGTCAGAAGTGTAATACTAACTTTGAAACAGCTTCGACGGAATATAATGTAAAATAGTTATGTAATATGGAGAATTTAAAGTAATGAAGATTATGATGTATGATGAATATTGAAGGATAAGAATAATAATAATGTTTAACGAATATTTCGATTGTAAAGATATTATTTCGTAAAGGCTGTCAGAAAGTTAGAGAAACAAAAGTCAGATAAAGATTCATATGCTGTTCTGTGTGGACTTGTCTGCGTAATATGAATGAAAATTTATATGATTTTATGTACAGCTTAATGACCTAATCACCAGTTATTCATATGTATGTCAACAACGTTACAATATTGTACTTCGCTTTGGGAGTTTTTCATTTGTACACTGAACCTCAAATCAATTTATAATTGGAACACGTACCCGTGGGAGTAGGAGCATTTCAATGTATTCCGTTACATTTCACAAAAATATTTTTAACCGTAAAAGATTCGAAATTAAACTACTATTCAAATAGAGAATAAAATTACGAAAGTTTACAATTATTACTGGAAATCAATGCTGTCATCCATTTTGAACATTTTAAAAGAACATAGTTTCTAATGTATTGAAATTTCATATCTTATGAATAGTTTGAAACGTTGTAAATAGTTGCAAAGAACCTGGAGAAAATTCATCAAAGTCCTCCTACAATGGGGAAGCCGTGTTAGACATGGAGTTAGTGGATGCAAATGGTGGCATTGGAAAAGTCCGGGTCTCCCGAGCACAGTGGTGATATCAGAAACTGGGCCCCAGCCATGAGGCTCCAGAAAAATGGGGTCCCGAAGTTTTGGGCGCGGGTTGTTTCTATACGCCTATTAAACATGGAATTGTATGTGGGTGGTGAAGTTGGAAATGTTCGGGTCGTCTGAGCACAGTGTTAACGTCAGAAATTGGGCCCTTGTCTCAAAGGTCCAAAAATGGTGTCCGGAAATTTTGAGCTTGGCTTCATTATATTTTTCTTTTAAGCATGGAGTTATTGGATACATATTGTGGTGTTGGAAAGCTCCGGGACCTGAGATTCCAGAAATGAGATCCGAAAAGTTTGGGTTCAGGTCTCTTTTATTTGCCTATTTAACATGGTGTTGTACTATAGTGTTAGCGTTTGAAAGGTCGGGGTCGATTAACGAAAGCGGTAATGTCAGAAATTGGGCCTTGGCCTCGAAGCTCCAGAAAATGTGGTTCCGAAATGTTGGGCTCGAGTCCACTCTATTTCTCATTTAAGCATGGAGTTGTTGCATACAGATGGTGACGTTGGAAAGATCCGATTCCCCTCAGCACAGTGGGGTCCCAGAAATGGAGTCCCAATGTTTTGGGCATGAGCCCCTTCTATACGCCTATTAAACATGAATTGTTGTACGAAGCTGAAAAACTTGTATCTTCCTATATATATATATATAAAAAAAAAAACTTGTATCTTCCTTACAATTATGTATTAGATAATAATCTGAGCTCCTAAACACGTATAAAAGATACCGAAGTTATATTTCAGCAAAAAACAATTACCATAAAACATCTCTTTGCATGTGTAATGACTGAAATGTATTATAATTTGCTTCCCTCCCAAATAAATAAATAAATAAATAAACGATTACAGTCGATAAGCGTAAATCTGGCAGAATCTATTTTCCGAAATCTAAAACAAATCACACAGATTGTTTATTGCTTGTTCGAGATTGTCCACATTACATTTTCGGTCGCGATTGTACATCACATTTTCGGTTTTTCATTGTATGTAATTAACTATACCATAACAGAAATTCCCGCTACGAACAAATTACACGTTAGGTATACGCCTATGCGTCTCGTCTCGAGGACTTCTGGGCAGCAGTGGCTTAGTGGCAGAGGGTTCACACATGATGCGGGGCCCTGGTTCTATACCAACTTGCGCAAAGTGGGGTTTGTGGTGAACAAACACCGTGTGTGAGGGTTTTCTCGGAGTTTCCCTTTCCCACAACTCTTTCATTTCACCATTCCATTTATTCTCATCATCTGCGTCTCCTTTAGTCTACCCAGGATGACAGTCGGACATAAAACTTAAATATTGCATTTTCATTTTCACATTTGGAGACCCTGTATCTGTGTTCCTTGAGTGCCCCAAATGCTAAATAATAATGGGTTGGAAGGCCCATGAAGTTTAGTACCTGGTACACCCATTATCTCAACTTGCCCAAAAAGTTAAGGGCTCAGGTTAAGTTAACGCCCCAAAACTTTAGTTTTCACACCTTATTAACTATATTGGCCCAAAAGATGAAATTTGTTAGCCCATCGATCTTTATCTCGACTAGCCCAGAAAGTTGGGAGGCTCTGGTGAAGTTAGCCCCCAAATTTTCGGCGCCTATATCACATTAACTATGGGAGAACGAAAGCTAAAATTTGGTAGCCCATCCAGCCCGTAGACAGTACTATGTAGGCCATTCATTCTCTGGACCAGCCCAGAAACTTGGGGGGGGGGGGCTCACGTTAAATTAGAGCCCGAAATCTTTGGCGCGCATATCTCATTTACCCTTTCGGGACAAAATCGATTTTGGGGTTTTTGGTAGACTTTCAGTTAATGATTTATTGCCCAAACATTGTTAGCCCGATTGATATAGTTTACGTCTTGTATTTTAGAAGAGGGACATGGCTATTTTTTGGTGTAAGTTAGATTGCAGTGTTGCTAACGGGAGGGATTATTGAAAAAATGTAGGAGTAAAAATTTTTTTAAAAAATTCCCTAGCCGAATTTCATGATTTTTTCTAGCTGGCAACACCGAAGCCACATGGGTTCAAGTCACCTAAAAAGAATTTTCTGGTATGTTGACAAGGTACAGTAAAAACCTGAAGTCGCTGGCTGCCATACAAAGAGAGAAAGAAAAAAACTCTCTCATAATACACATGAAATTTTGGCACTTCTTACGCGTCAGAAGCAAAAATCAGCATACATGGTGGTTCACCGGCTTCCCTAATTATCCAATCGTGCTCCTCTATGGTGCGTTTTGTAGGCCAAGAATGATTCCAAACAGTTGTACGTTGGTTTGAATATAGCCAAGGACACTGAAATAATAGGGGGGAAAGGATAAATTTCCCAAAAATTTTTCACAAACAATTACAATTAACATTTTCTGTAGCTGGCAACATTGCTACCAGTCAGAAGCAAACAATTTTAAAGTAATCTTTGGCCCACCAATAATATATTCAGCTAGTATCATGATGATATCTCTCAAATTAAGCATTTTTCCTAGAAAGTCAGTATTATCCTTAAAATTATGTAATATGGTATACTGTAAGACCGGAATTGTAGTGTCCCCAATTATCCAAGTGAAACTTTTTATAGTGCGTTGTGTAAGTCAAGGATGAGGCTTCCAGAATCTGGTATGTTCGTTCCAATGTAGCCAATAGAAGAGAAGGAAATAAGAGGCAAATTTTAGAAGGGAAAAAAGGGATTTTTTAACCAAAAAAAGTCTGGAAATAAATAGTTCTATGGCTGGAAATACTGCTAAAAGACAGATGCAACTATCTTAAAATAAACCTTAGCCCACCACTAATATATCCTGAAAGTATCATGTCGATATTGAATAAACGAAGCTAGTAATTAAAAATTAATAGATTATGGTAAATATAAAAGTGAGAAAAATCAAGGATTAGAACCTTAATACGAAAATGAAATGAAATCTTTGAGTTTCACGTCCTACGGTTATGCCGGTTAGGCTAAAGTAGACGCTGATGATGAGAAATGAATGACATGGTGGAATGAAAAAGTGGAAGGAAACGGGAGAACCCCGATAAAACCCATGCACACGATGTTTAGAACCTAAACACGAATTTATGGTGCGCCTCTTAATTACGCAATTGCAACGATCTGTGCCCAAGTTTGTTCAGTAAGGACCGATGTTTGACTGACGTAGTTCACTTGCGCTCGGACGTATAGGTACGGAATTATAAACATAAACTTCGAAAATTGACAAATCTGAAAATAATTTATCTTCGCATTGAATTTGGACCCCTCCTCCGAAGTAAATTCATGTGTAGGGTACGTACCACCGTACTACGATTTTTAATTTCAGTAAAAATCCCTTTGTTTTCTTGCCCCCAGGATAACTATATACTCTGCTAGTTAATATTTTCTAAACATTTGGAGTGATGTATCGTCATATGTATAGATTAACCTCTTGCACATAGAGAATGTTTCTTTTCCAAGATTTAAATAAAACTGAAATGTTTTCCATTTCCATACAGAATTCAATTCACATAAGATGTCCAAAGTTTGTGCGCTCACCTGCTCAGACAATTACTTCCTCCACCAACGGTTGTGCTCGATGTGGCGGCCACGAGCCTGGACTATCGCCCTGCAACGCAATTGCCACTGAAGCATTGCGCGTAGAAGGTGTGTGAGGGGAATTGTAGACCACACCGCTTGACAAGCTTTCCAAAGCCCTCTATGGTAGTGGGACGCCTTTGTGTGAGTCCTTGTTTCAGAAGGCCAAAGGCGCAGAAATCCATTGTCTTCGCATCTGGTGACTCCACAAGTTTGAACGAGAAAGGTATAACATACACATCAGTCTCCGTGGCCATACGCCAATAATACGCGACAGAACTGCGAACATTATGACTGGATGCTTTGACCATGTGGATCCACACCTTCTGGGTGTCCCTGCCATACAACTGTGGGATGCGTTCTGTATAAGGGTTCCATGATGTTCGTTTGAAAGTAGTCTGCATTTATCTTGCCCTCGAAATTCACACGATGCATTGGCAACTTCCCACTGGCGCAGAAACCTGCCACCATCATGAAGCAATTCGAAAACTTCTCGCGACATTCACGGACGGACTCGCCGCGGCTCTTCGCATCATGTGGTGAATAAAAAATGGCCCTGGGCTTATTGGTGTCATCAAGGTAGATCCAGGCTTCATCCAGAGTGACAACCCACTACCATTTGTCATCTGAGAGGTACTGTTCATACAACTTTCTTGAATCTCTCTTGAATGTACCTTGGTGATAACTTATGGCCCATCGCCTTATGTCGTTTTTTTTTTTTTTAAATTGTCCTTTGTGAATCAACACATTGTGCTCTGAGACTTTCTGCATGAGATGGCACGTTTGCTTTGGGTTGGTGGGTTCTTCTTCACAACTGCTGCCCTGATGTTTCTCACAACGCATGGTTTCCTGGCTGGACTCCTTTCTTCTTCACTCTCACGACTTGATCTTGACATTTAGGGCCGGTGCTTTTACAGCGCTATTACCCTTCCTACTTCACACTTGATGATGTTGTTGCTGATTGCCGCACACATTTTCACAATCACTGACTCATTGCATTTTGCATCGGGAAGTGCACATATGTGACCTTCGCAATAAGGTGTCACTTTAACAGAAATACTAGCTGCTCACCACAACAACTTTCACAGCGGTGTACGTGACTCACTACTGGATTTACGGGCTACTGACTTGTGATTCCTTCTCCTACGCTGTGCTCGTTATCAGCTCTGTAAACCACCTTGGGTGAACTGACCTGTAGTATATGAAGGACTCAATGGGAGGGGTTACAAACCCCCCTCTTCGGTACGCCACTGCCTAGGTATATGACATATTTAAACGGGATGTGTTGAGTAATAGAAAAGATCTTTTCGCAAACTCTCTCTAGTGCATTTTCTATTTACAAATTGTGGTTAGGTCATTATTAGTTAAGTAAATGTAGGCTCAGAAATATGTCTCCATCATGAGACATAACAAAATGGAACGAAACTTTATTCAGCCGGCCTGTACACGGCATTGAACCAGAAAACAGAAAGTCAGCACCAATATCGAATGGTAATATTTAAACTAAACACATGTGAGCATTGACATTCATTTATGAAATACTAGCTGAAATGCCCGGTGTGCACAGGGAAATATAGTTATAGGAAGGTCTCAAGGTATACTTGAACTTAATTTCTCCTTCCTGAAATATTTTATTTTTGACAAAGTTTAAACCACTCCCAATTGAACCCCGCCCTAGGATCCGCACCCAATAAAATTAAATATAGGCCTACTACAGTCTTTTCCAGACTATTATGTCCTTGATGAATTTACCTAGAAGGAACTTACATATTAAGTTTAATCTTCCTAACATAAGTGTCTCGACAGATATTCTCCCGAGTTCGATCTCCGGTGGGGTAGATCCGCGTCTTACATAGAGTCGCTGCTGAAAGAGACAGTATTCTATACATCACCCCACCTCGTAAGATATTATAATTTTTCATTACTTCTTACCCCCTTTTCCGTTTTTAACCTTTTCCTTCCCCTCTTTCTCCCCTCGCCGCAAGATGCGCACCAAAAATTCTGTATAGTCTACGTTTTCTTCCAGACTACGATATCTTTAATAAAGTTAGCAGAAAGGAGCTTATATATCAAGTTTCATCAACGCCTTAATCTTTGACCTTGAATATCTCAAAATATCCCCTCTTCAATTTATTTGAAAATATATATTATATTATATTATATATATATATATATATATATATATATATATATATATATATATATATATATATATATATATATATATAAGTCCAATAGAGTAGCACCGACATGACAAATATAAAGATGGCACACCAGGGGCATCGTACAAAAAATATTTATCCACATCGCTGCATCACCGAAAATCACGAAAAAAGCACTTTAATGCATCTTAAGTACCATTTACTCTTATAAGCTTGAAAATTAATTTTACTAACAAGGGATGTAGCTGGACTCGGACGGAAAAATCTAAATGAAACCATGTAGGTTATATAAATTATTGGGCACAAAAACCGTGAGGTCAGCCATTCCCATGTAAAAGTCTGTGTTTGTCGACAGGCGGCATCTTTGTGTTCGGATATGGGGTGAACTAATCATCTTGATACGCCTTTATAACTTTTAAGCAAATAGATATATAACGCTGGGATTCTGCACATACAAATATCAGCAGGGTGACATTTTCTGGCATACTCTTCAATACCACCAAATTAACAGTGTTGCCAACCCATCACAAAGTTATTTTTTTTTAATGGCACTACGTCAGGTTATTATAAATTTCAAATCTACATTCAAAGCAAAAACAAACCAAACCAAACTTGTTGTTCATTGTTGCAAACCGAGGACGCTACAGCAGCACCAATATTCAGGAACGTGAAAATTTTGGAGGCCTCTACAATACTAATAACTGAAGTAAGACGGACGGAACAGTTGCAAGGAATTGCATTTCCAAGGACTATTTCGAAAACAAAAATAGTGCTTAGATACGTACCATGTCTAATTACGTAGATTCTTTTTAAAGGTTGCGAGGATCATAATACTGTTTACGGCAATTTGATAATTCAAACCGTTCTGGAGGTATAATAATTATTGTTAAAGTTACCAATATTTCCTAAAATAACGTAGTCCTAGTTGCGAGAAATTTTGAAAATGACATTTTTCTTCCCGATCAAAATGTAATGTTGAAAAGCCTGTCAATAATTTTCAAAATGTACAAAATATTCCTCTCACACACAAATTCCATATAAAAGTTGTGCAATTCATATTTTCTTTTCTCAATTTAAAAAAAGCATTACATTTACCACATTAATAAAATATTGTTCACGAAACCAGTCAATTAAAAAAATAATAAAATTTACAATTAACCATATTTGCAGTGTAAAAAAACATATTTACAATATTTACCATAGCCAATTACACTCGGCATCATTGCTCATAATTAGGGATGCGCACGAGACGAGTCGAGACAGGATTTTCCTTACAATATTCGAGTCGAGACACGGCTCTTCTAATAGAGAAATATACATTTTTCGAGTCGAGACATCACTTTTACAGCACATTTTCAAGACGAGACAGCCACAAATCTTGTCTCGTGCGCATCCCTACTCATAATTCAAATACGTATTAAAGTAAAATAAATTGAAATGTCCCTTAAATTTTTTAAAAATCCACATAAAATATACATTCACTAACATAATGAAAATGGCAATTTAACATTTCAATCGTAGACTTCAAAGCAGCAAAAGCAATTTTCTTTTGGGTGAATTTAGGCACCCCAAGTTTTGTAAACACGTTTCTTGCAACATGTGTTTTAGCTCCCCTGGATCCTATGACCAAGGGGAGAACCTCAAATCGCTTGTTATCATGGACCTAATGTTTAAGTCTTTCATACTTAGTTATTTTCTCTTCTTTTGCCCTTACATCCATGTCATTTCCTTCAAACGTAATGATAATGTCAATTACATACTAACACAGTTATTCTCAACAATTAGGTCTTGTTTCAATTGTACATTCTCAATATCAAACTCTAGCTCTTTACCCGTCTGATAGCCTCTTAACGCGCAATGTCTTTCAATAATTTTAACAATCTGGTTATGCCTGACTATACGTCTGTTGGCATGATAAGTGATTTGGAGATACGCTCAATTTTTTGAAATTCTTAGAACCCCACTTCCTCCCCCTCTTCCCCATCGAATTTCCAAAAACCCTTCCTTAGTGGTACCCTACGTCATAAATTATACATACTGTGCACATTTCAAGTTCCTACCTTAAACGATTTGGCCTGTACGAGGATAAGTCAGTCTGGGGGGGGGGGAGGTTGTTCATGCAGAACACCAATGTAATGTATTTCTATAAAACTGCATATAAGACAAAACAACTGGAAGTTCCAAACAATAAGTAGAAGAGATTTAAATTCAAACAGATGTACTGATGCCATTAAAAATTAAAACAACATTACACTACTACAATTATCCGTATTTACAGTGATCTCCATATATATATATATATATATACATATATCTTTATATCAAAGGCGCCGACTCAATGGAGCTTAGGGGGGCCGGAGCGAAATATGACTCTAGGGTAATTAGGGATGTCTCAGGGAATTTTTGTAAAAATATACTTCTGTATAAAGGAATATTGGACATTTTCGGTATTTTTGGCGTGGTTATTTTTGCACGTAGAAGATTGAAGTAGTATGGGCTGCACTTTGCCTCACTTTGGACTTTGACCCCGACCTTTGTGACGTCATAGGTCAAAGGTCAATGACCTTGGCCCGGGGTCAATGACCTAGGGGTACCTAGGACCACCCCTCTAAATTTTGGCAGGGGTACCTTGGCCCACCCCCTAAATTTTGGCAGGGGTACATAGGACCACCCCCCTTAAATTTTGGAAATTGCCAAATCTAAAAATTTGGTATGGTAGCCTAGGACCATAGTATGTACCTCTATCAGTATTGGGTGTCTATGTCGTTCCCTTTTATGGGTAAAAAATTGCCAAAAATTCAAATTTCGGAGGTTTTTGACCTAATTTATCCCCTTGGATGAGGTGTTATTACCCTATATAGTTATATGGGCGTATACAGGGGTCCATTACCTTTCATAGCATATGGGTATATTAATGCACCCCTTGAAATTTTTGGGAGGGGTACCTTGGCCCACCCCTTCAATTTTGGAAATTGCCCAATTTAAACATTGGGTATTATAGTATAGGACCCTAATATCTATTATGATAAATTTGGGTGGTCCACCTCATTCCCTTCTAGGGGTACAAAATTGCCAAAACTATAAACGTAAGCAATACGTTATACCACGTGTTTGGTTTTTTGGCTCAATTTATCCCCTTTGATGAGGTGTTATTACCTTATATGGTTATATGGTCATGTATAGGGGTCCATTCCCTTTTATAAGATGTGGGTATATTTGTGCACCCCTTGAAAAATTTGGGAGGGGTACCTTGGCCCACCCCTTCAATTTTGGAAATTGCCCAATTTCAACATTGGGTATTATAGTACAGGACCCTAATATGTATTATGATAAATTTGGGTGGTCCACCTCATTCCCTTTTAGGGGTAAAAAATTGCCAAAAATTCAAATTTCGGGGGTTTTTGACCTAATTTATCCCCTTGGATGAGGTGTTATTACCCTATATAGTTATATGGGCGTATACAGGGGTCCATTACCTTTCATAAGACATGGGTATATTAATGCACCCCTTGAAAAATTTGGGAGGTGTACCATGGCCCACCCCTTAAATTTTGGAAATTGACCAATTTAAACATTTGGTATTATAGTACCGGATCCTAACATGTATTATGATAAATTTGGATGGTCCACCTCGTTTCCTTCTAGGGGTACAAAATTGTCAAAATATAAACGTAAGCAATACGTTGTACCACGTGTTTGGTCTTTTGGCCCAATTTAACCTCTTGAATGAGGTTCTATTACCTTATATGGTTATATGGTTATGTATAGGGGTCTATTCCCTATCATAAGACATAGGTACATTTGTGCACCCGGGAGGGGTACTTTGGCCCACCCCTTAAATTTTAGAAATTGCTCATTTTATATATTTGGTATTATAGTACTGGACCCTAACATGTATTATGATAAATTTGGGTGGTCCACCTCGTTCCCTTTTAGGGGTACAAATTGCCAAAATATAAACGTAAGCAATACGTTGTACCACGTGTTTGGTTTGACCTAAGTTATCCCCTTGGATGAGGTTCTATTACCTTATATGGTTATATGGTTATGTATAGGGGTCTATTCCCTATCATAAGACATAGGTACATTTGTGCACCCCGGGAGGAGTACTTTGGCCCACCCCTTTAATTTTGGAAATTGCCCCTTTTACATGTTTGGTATTATAGTATAGAACCCTAATATATATTACTATAAATTTGGGTGGTTCACCACGTTTCCTTTGATGGGTACGAAATTGCCAAATTTTAGTACAACCACGTGTTTGGTTTTGGCTCAATTTATCCCCTTGGATGAGGTCCTATTACCTTATATGGTTATATGATCATGTATAGGGGTCCATTCCATATCCCCTTAAATTTTGGAAATTTTCCAATTTAAGCATTCGGTATCATAGTACATGACCTCAACATGTATCATGATAAATTTGGGTGATCCATCTTGTTCCCTTTCATGGGTAAAAATTACTAAAATATAAACATAAGCAATATGTTGTACCATGCGTTTGGTTTTTGGCCCAATTTCTTCCCTTTGATGGGGTTCTATTACCTTATATGGTTATATGGTCATGTATATGGGTTCATTTCCTATCATAAGACATGGGTACATTGACGCACCCCTTGAAAAATTTGGGAGGGGTATTTTGGCTCATTCAGTCGGTTTTAGAAATTGTTTTAATATAAGCATTTGGTATCATAGTACAGGACTTCAATATGTACCACTATAAAATTTGGATGGTCCACATCGTTCCCTTTCATGGGTAAAGAACTACCAAAAATCGAATTTCGGAGGTTATTGACACCTATTTAGCACGTTATATGGTTTATTACCTTTATATGTTTATGTTCCCTTTTAAATTTGGGAATTATCAAATAACAAAATTCGGTAAACGTTTTCTAGGACCCATTGGTGTTCCTCTTATGGCCAAATATTCAAAATTTAAATGTTATTGACCGGTTTTATTATTGAATAAGTACAGGATTTATTACTTTTTTTCATAAGACACAGGTGTATTTGTGTACCAATCTTAAATTTTGGGAGGGGGTACATTTCTTATTGTCGTATCAATAATTGGTAATTGGATAGTATATCATTCATTGGGTAAATCATTGTCAAATATGAGTATGATCACGTGATCAGTTATTAACCTATGATGGGATTAGGAGTCCAGGACATTGGTACATTAAAACTTTGTAGTATAATTTAAGAATTGTCAAATGAAATTACGTCATTGGTTTTGATTATTCACGCCAAATATAAACGTAAGCAAGACGTTGTACCACGTGATTGTCCTTGATGAGGTAGTGTACAGGGATTCATTTCCTTTGTTGTGGTACTTCTTAAGTTTGAGTACACACACTTCTAGAAAACAGTTGGTTCTACTCAGGTAAACAATTGACGGACATTATTGACCTTATTGAACATATAATAATATGATTAACTCTAAGACTTAGGTATATCAGGAGAAGTATTCTTTAAATTTGGGAATGGTGATAAACAGAATTTTAACATAAGGCGCGAAATTAGAAACAATACATTGAACTTTAGTCACAGCTCATAGTCTAAGATCATTGGTGGTGATTGATTTGAAATCTGATAGCTATCCTTATTGAATCTTATGACTCATAGACGAAAGGCAATACATGCTACAACACTGGCAAAGTTATTGTTAATGCAATTTGATTGGTTGATCACTATCTTTCCTACAATCTGATTGGTTGATCACTATCTTTCGTGCAATCTGATTGGCTGATGATTTTCAAATCTTTGCTGTATTCAGTTTTAAGTTTTGTTTAACATTTAAAAATCTTGGTTTCGTTCAACATTTTGCACTCACTGATAAATATGATCAAAACCGTTTATTTGTTAATCGAATAGTTAAAAACCGGATAAAGTTTGACGGTTAACCGTGAAACGTAAAATTTCTTTAGTTTGAAATTTTTTTGCTTGAAATTTTTTTTGAAAATTTTTTCGTTTCCAAATTTTTTTGTTTCAAAATTTTGTTTGAGATTTTTTCGTTTGAAATTTTTTGTTTGAAAATTTTTTCGTTTGAAATTTTTTGTTTGAAAATTTTTGTTCGAAAATTTTGTTTAAAATTTTTTGTTTAAAATTTTTTGTTTAAATTTTTTCGTTTCCAAATTTTTTGTTTGAAATTTTTTGTTTCAAAATTTTGTTTGAAATTTTTTTCGCTTCAAAATTTTGTTTGAATTTTTTTTTGTTTGAAATTTTTTGTTTGAATTTTTTTTCGTTTCAAAATTTTGTTTCAAAGATTTTTGTTTGAAATTTTTGTTTCAAAGTTTGAGTTGACATTTTTAAAAGTTTGTGCACCTATTAGTAAAGAACCGGAACTGTTTAGAACAAAAACCTTTGACAACATTGTGGTGCAATAGTACACGTCAGAACCTGGGGTTGTACTTGAAATGAAAAAACACAATTCATTGTAATGGATCATTTTATTACACTCCACATACATCCATACCAGATAGTGGTTCTGGATATTGTCGATACAATGTATTTTGAACTTCTTGCACTAGTTTGTCTTTAGCATATAATTTTAATTCCAATTGAAGTCTTTTAAGGTCTAATGCAATATCAATTGGTGGAAACTCAATGTCCATTTGATCACAAATAAACTGTTTATCAATACAGGTATGCACTAGCCGGAACTGTTTAGAACAAAAACATCTGGCAACGTTGTTTATCATGGTGCAATAGTACACGTCAGAACATGATAATGCAACGTCATCAGTTTTTCTTCATATATAAGTATCGTTCGAGTTAGTATTCATGATAACGTCATCATGGCTACTTGTCTGCAGTTTCTAAACACGCGTGATGTGATGAAATCATTTACCAAGATTACTGATTTACAACAGAATGTACCTTATACAATCTTAGCTAGCCAAATGATCCCTACAAAGTTTGGATTAAGAATCGTAGTGAAGCTTGAAAATGATAAGAATATAATTTTACCAGCAAGATATTTACCCATGGAACCATCAAAACAAGAAGAACTGCTGCGTTTCTTAAATACTGGATCTGTATCTTTATGTTACAAAGGATTCTTGGGTCGAAGTCATCAACTTGAATTTAGTACACAGCCAGATTCGTCAGCCATTGTGATGAAATCATGAATTCAAACGTCAGCACGTCAGCCGTAGTTGTATGAATTTGGTTGGTCGGCATGACGTCAGCAACTGTGATGAAATCATGAATTCAAACGTCAGCACATTCCTTTCCAATGACGTCAGCAATAACTATAAACCAGCAAATACAGTGTCATCCCACGAAATCATTTGAGCAAGTGCTTTTCAGGAGGAAAGATGTGTACTTCTAACGATAAAGAGTTCATCTTCGCAAGCTATTATCCAATAAATATATTTCAAACAAAACATGTGATGATTGGTATCAGTGCTAGAACATTTGAACCTGTGATTCGATTAGGCAAAGCAGAACAATTTGGTGTACAACTGACCTGTGAAGAATGGCAAATATTATGTTCACGAATCGACCAAATGAACGATTATTTTCATGATGAGCTAAATGTGACCATAGTCAAATCATTAGGCTCAAATCATGAAGTGGTGCTGCGTACAGTCCTCGAAGAGAAGATGGTACTGTTACGTAAAAAGAGTACATTCCATGTCCCTCGCAACATGGTGTATCTAACACAAACGGAATGGAACAAATTCATCAGCGTATTTCAGTGTGTGAAACATGCAGTGGAAGTGTGCAACAAAACAAGTATATTCCTGAAAAAGTACTATTTTGAAAAATGTGTTATGCATATTGTACAACATGTATCTAGATATTGTGATGGTTGTCAACATCGTTCGTGGGTGCATAACTGTATTGATAAACAGTTTATTTGTGATCAAATGGACATTGAGTTTCCACCAATTGATATTGCATTAGACCTTAAAAGACTTCAATTGGAATTAAAATTATATGCTAAAGACAAACTAGTGCAAGAAGTTCAAAATACATTGTATCGACAATATCCAGAACCACTATCTGGTATGGATGTATGTGGAGTGTAATAAAATGATCCATTACAATGAATTGTGTTTTTTCATTTCAAGTACAACCCCAGGTTCTGACGTGTACTATTGCACCACAATGTTGTCAAAGGTTTTTGTTCTAAACAGTTCCGGTTCTTTACTAATAGGTGCACAAACTTTTAAAAATGTCAACTCAAACTTTGAAACAAAAATTTCAAACAAAAATCTTTGAAACAAAATTTTGAAACGAAAAAAAATTCAAACAAAAAATTTCAAACAAAAAAAAATTCAAACAAAATTTTGAAGCGAAAAAAATTTCAAACAAAATTTTGAAACAAAAAATTTCAAACAAAAAATTTGGAAACGAAAAAATTTAAACAAAAAATTTTAAACAAAAAATTTTAAACAAAATTTTCGAACAAAAATTTTCAAACAAAAAATTTCAAACGAAAAAATTTTCAAACAAAAAATTTCAAACGAAAAAATCTCAAACAAAATTTTGAAACAAAAAAATTTGGAAACGAAAAAATTTTCAAAAAAAAAATTTCAAGCAAAAAAATTTCAAACTAAAGAAATTTTACGTTTCACGGTTAACCGTCAAACTTTATCCGGTTTTTAACTATTCGATTAACAAATAAACGGTTTTGATCATATTTATCAGTGAGTGCAAAATGTTGAACGAAACCAAGATTTTTAAATGTTAAACAAAACTTAAAACTGAATACAGCAAAGATTTGAAAATCATCAGCCAATCAGATTGCACGAAAGATAGTGATCAACCAATCAGATTGTAGGAAAGATAGTGATCAACCAATCAAATTGCATTAACAATAACTTTGCCAGTGTTGTAGCATGTATTGCCTTTCGTCTATGAGTCATAAGATTCAATAAGGATAGCTATCAGATTTCAAATCAATCACCACCAATGATCTTAGACTATGAGCTGTGACTAAAGTTCAATGTATTGTTTCTAATTTCGCGCCTTATGTTAAAATTCTGTTTATCACCATTCCCAAATTTAAAGAATACTTCTCCTGATATACCTAAGTCTTAGAGTTAATCATATTATTATATGTTCAATAAGGTCAATAATGTCCGTCAATTGTTTACCTGAGTAGAACCAACTGTTTTCTAGAAGTGTGTGTACTCAAACTTAAGAAGTACCACAACAAAGGAAATGAATCCCTGTACACTACCTCATCAAGGACAATCACGTGGTACAACGTCTTGCTTACGTTTATATTTGGCGTGAATAATCAAAACCAATGACGTAATTTCATTTGACAATTCTTAAATTATACTACAAAGTTTTAATGTACCAATGTCCTGGACTCCTAATCCCATCATAGGTTAATAACTGATCACGTGATCATACTCATATTTGACAATGATTTACCCAATGAATGATATACTATCCAATTACCAATTATTGATACGACAATAAGAAATGTACCCCCTCCCAAAATTTAAGATTGGTACACAAATACACCTGTGTCTTATGAAAAAAAGTAATAAATCCTGTACTTATTCAATAATAAAACCGGTCAATAACATTTAAATTTTGAATATTTGGCCATAAGAGGAACACCAATGGGTCCTAGAAAACGTTTACCGAATTTTGTTATTTGATAATTCCCAAATTTAAAAGGGAACATAAACATATAAAGGTAATAAACCATATAACGTGCTAAATAGGTGTCAATAACCTCCGAAATTCGATTTTTGGTAGTTCTTTACCCATGAAAGGGAACGATGTGGACCATCCAAATTTATAGTGGTACATATTGAAGTCCTGTACTATGATACCAAATGCTTATATTAAAACAATTTCTAAAACCGACTGAATGAGCCAAAATACCCCTCCCAAATTTTTCAAGGGGTGCGTCAATGTACCCATGTCTTATGATAGGAAATGAACCCATATACATGACCATATAACCATATAAGGTAATAGAACCCCATCAAAGGGAAGAAATTGGGCCAAAAACCAAACGCATGGTACAACATATTGCTTATGTTTATATTTTAGTAATTTTTACCCATGAAAGGGAACAAGATGGATCACCCAAATTTATCATGATACATGTTGAGGTCATGTACTATGATACCGAATGCTTAAATTGGAAAATTTCCAAAATTTAAGGGGATATGGAATGGACCCCTATACATGATCATATAACCATATAAGGTAATAGGACCTCATCCAAGGGGATAAATTGAGCCAAAACCAAACACGTGGTTGTACTAAAATTTGGCAATTTCGTACCCATCAAAGGAAACGTGGTGAACCACCCAAATTTATAGTAATATATATTAGGGTTCTATACTATAATACCAAACATGTAAAAGGGGCAATTTCCAAAATTAAAGGGGTGGGCCAAAGTACTCCTCCCGGGGTGCACAAATGTACCTATGTCTTATGATAGGGAATAGACCCCTATACATAACCATATAACCATATAAGGTAATAGAACCTCATCCAAGGGGATAACTTAGGTCAAACCAAACACGTGGTACAACGTATTGCTTACGTTTATATTTTGGCAATTTGTACCCCTAAAAGGGAACGAGGTGGACCACCCAAATTTATCATAATACATGTTAGGGTCCAGTACTATAATACCAAATATATAAAATGAGCAATTTCTAAAATTTAAGGGGTGGGCCAAAGTACCCCTCCCGGGTGCACAAATGTACCTATGTCTTATGATAGGGAATAGACCCCTATACATAACCATATAACCATATAAGGTAATAGAACCTCATTCAAGAGGTTAAATTGGGCCAAAAGACCAAACACGTGGTACAACGTATTGCTTACGTTTATATTTTGACAATTTTGTACCCCTAGAAGGAAACGAGGTGGACCATCCAAATTTATCATAATACATGTTAGGATCCGGTACTATAATACCAAATGTTTAAATTGGTCAATTTCCAAAATTTAAGGGGTGGGCCATGGTACACCTCCCAAATTTTTCAAGGGGTGCATTAATATACCCATGTCTTATGAAAGGTAATGGACCCCTGTATACGCCCATATAACTATATAGGGTAATAACACCTCATCCAAGGGGATAAATTAGGTCAAAAACCCCCGAAATTTGAATTTTTGGCAATTTTTTACCCCTAAAAGGGAATGAGGTGGACCACCCAAATTTATCATAATACATATTAGGGTCCTGTACTATAATACCCAATGTTGAAATTGGGCAATTTCCAAAATTGAAGGGGTGGGCCAAGGTACCCCTCCCAAATTTTTCAAGGGGTGCACAAATATACCCACATCTTATAAAAGGGAATGGACCCCTATACATGACCATATAACCATATAAGGTAATAACACCTCATCAAAGGGGATAAATTGAGCCAAAAGACCAAACACGTGGTACAACGTATTGCTTACGTTTATATTTTGACAATTTTGTACCCCTAGAAGGGAATGAGGTGGACCACCCAAATTTATCATAATAGATATTAGGGTCCTATACTATAATACCCAATGTTTAAATTGGGCAATTTCCAAAATTGAAGGGGTGGGCCAAGGTACCCCTCCCAAAAATTTCAAGGGGTGCATTAATATACCCATATGCTATGAAAGGTAATGGACCCCTGTATACGCCCATATAACTATATAGGGTAATAACACCTCATCCAAGGGGATAAATTAGGTCAAAAACCTCCGAAATTTGAATTTTTGGCAATTTTTTACCCATAAAAGGGAACGACATAGACACCCAATACTGATAGAGGTACATACTATGGTCCTAGGCTACCATACCAAATTTTTAGATTTGGCAATTTCCAAAATTTAAGGGGGGTGGTCCTATGTACCCCAGCCAAAATTTAGGGGGTGGGCCAAGGTACCCCTGCCAAAATTTAGAGGGGTGGTCCTAGGTACCCCTAGGTCATTGACCCCGGGCCAAGGTCATTGACCTTTGACCTATGACGTCACAAAGGTCGGGGTCAAAGTCCAAAGTGAGGCAAAGTGCAGCCCATACTACTATTGAAATTGTGCACAAACATTCAGCCCACCGAGTAGTATTTACCAGATTTTTTCAGATTTCTGCGTTAAAACACGGGGGTTAAGAGGGGCTAAAAGTTGAAAAAAGGGATAATTAGACCAAAAAATCCCTTTCTTCGGGATTTTCCCGCCTTAGATACACGATGGAGACATGTGAGTCATACCGTCTGAAAGGCAGTTCTATTCTGAAGAGAATGATGGGCGAAACATGACCCTAGGGTAATTAGGGATCTCTCAGGAATTTTTTTACTTGAGATCATGGTCTTTTGCGGTAATTTGGGGCATTGTGGGGATTCTTGATAAAATTTCTCCCACCCTTAGTATTCAAGATAGAAAGTTGAAATTTGGCACACACATTCAGTCTACCAAGTCTATTTATCAGATTTTTTTGAGATCTCTACGTTCACACAGGGCCGCTCCAGAGGGGCCCAAAGTGTGAAAAAATTCTCCCTCCGAAATTTTCCCTTTCGCATCAATTTTCCCTCTTCTGGTATATGATATGGGCATGCAAGTGATACCATTTGAAAGCCAGCTTCATTCTGAAGAGAATTAGGTATGAACCATGATCCTAGGATAAATAGAGATGCAGTAGCTGCTTGACTGAAAGTCTAAAAAATATCCCAAAAACCCCGGATCACGTAAGGGATAACAGACTTAGGGTTCAGAAGAATTACAAAGGCTAGAAACTTAACTTCTAAGAGGAAGTCAATAAGGAGTTTCCAACTACCTAAGATCAATTTCTTAGCTAGAGACTACACCGAAATGATTCACTGGAACACTGTTACACTTTCACCTCAGCCTTTGCTGCGGAAATTTGCCGATCACGAGATTTGGTCACCGATCACGAGATCAGGTGAAACAGCGGCTGAGTGGAACTTTGATAAATTCCCGTGTCACACCAAAGCATTAGAACGATGCGTGTAGCTGGTAACTGAGGCGTCACAAAAAGTTGTCGGTTTCAATTCCAGGGATGGTTTTATAAGATATTTAATGCCAAGTTTTCAAGCAAATCATTTCTCAAACTAACAAAAGAAACTAAAGACAAGTAAAAGACTGTATTTCATTACAAACTTAAGTATTACACAATCAGGAAAAATGTCTATTTCAATGGAAATTTGTCTTTTTTTAAGTGTTTTTATAAGTGTAATACGCTGCTAATAAATTGTAAAATGTATTCCTTATACATTTATTTATCTTTTCTATAATTTTCTCTATTGAAATATGACTATAGGAACTTGTTATAGAAGTTATCTGAATTTTCTCCATGTATTGGAAAAGTTACGAAAATCGTATATTTTTTTCAAGGTTTAGGGTCGTTACGCTACCGCCAGACGAAAAAAAAAAAAGATATTTCTTTTGCATTTTATTTATCTACCATAGGGGCAAGTTTTCCGCAGAATAGCGTTTCAAACAAAGAAAAAAAATATTTTTTCGGCCCACCCTAATATATGAGGGTCACTACGAAAGTTTTGAGATGTGAAATAACTTAGATACTTAAAATCAATTTAACACTTACATTTTCTCAAAGTATTCACCATTATACACTTTTGCATCCTTGAAAACCACTCTTGGAAGCAGTGTTGACAGTATTTTTCTTCAAGTTTTGAAAGTTCATTCTCGTAAGCCACTACAGCTTCTTCAGGGCTGCAAAATCTCTTCCCACGCATGCGATCTTTGATCCTGGGGAACATAAAAAAATCACACGGGGCGAGGTCAAAGCTATACGGTGGATGAGTCATAAGTTTGACCTCCGTAGATTCTAAAAACTGAATTGTGATGTTGGCCGTGTGTGCGGACGCGTTGTCATGATGAAGCAGGATCCCACGCAATCCAGTTCTTGGACGCCGTTCCCGAAGCTTCTGGAAGCTTCTGGATGGAAGTTCTTAGACACTTTTGTTAGGCAAACAGTGCTGTGCCACTGAACAGTAACAGTCCTTTGTTCTTCAAGTGGAACAGTTGCAACATGGCCAGATTTGGAGAAGAAAGTTGCGACCATCTTCTTCCCCCACATCGCGGTCGCTTCACTTTCGTGGGTGGATTTTCGTCTGGAAATATCCAAACTGTAGACTGGCGTATATTTTCAGGGTGAAATTGATAGATTCAAGTCTCATCACCAGTAACAATGTCAGAGACGTGTCGAGAATTGCCTCCATCAAATCTTGCAAGCATTTCTTCACACCATTCCACACGCATGCGTTTCTGCTGTTCAGTCAAAGTGTGAGGCACCCAACGAGATTAAACCTTCCTAAGCCGAAGATGATCATGAAGAATTTTTGTTCTGGCTGGCGATCCAATGTTCACTGTAAATTCAATATCCTTGAAAGTTGTTCGAAGATTTTCTCGAATCATTTGTTTCACATCGGCAATGTTTTCATCTGACACAGCTGTTGCCGGACGTACAGCTCTCTCTTCATTTTTAAGCTATGTCCGGCCTCTTCTGAATTCACCAAGCCACCGAAAAATTGTAGAAGGGAGGGGCAGGAACCACCAACCTTTCAATTACTAGCCGCGTGCTCTTCCGACTTAGCCAAGGATGCGATGAAGAAACCGTCGCTTGTAGAGGGATAAATTCTTGAGGTCTTTTGAATTTGGCTAATCAGAGTGCTCCTTTAACCCGCGTATATTCGACGATAACCGTTCGGGATAAAATCTGCTCGCCTTGTAGACCTAATTTTATAACAAAATGACGACTGTCTATTTACTTCATTTTATAGTTCTTCCATATTCACTTTCAAATGATCGGCGCCAGTTGCCATCTAATAAAGTTGATGCGTTTGTTGCTTCTAGTACACAACCGCTTTGAAAAAGAAGCAATAAATGCATCAAATGTGGGAGATGAATTTAGAATACCTAAATGATACATGCCTAGCACATCTTGTGCTGTTAGGGTTTCTTCAGAAACATTTTGTAAAACAATTGAAAACACATCGCGCGGTTTGTATTTTGAAATTTTGCGTATACTTGGATTTGTTTAAGTATTTCTTTCTACTGTGTTTGCCTGTAGCTTCAGTTCATAAGCCTTTATAATTAGATACCCAACATATTTGGCAATCACGCAGAAAACAACACCGAAGATTCTACACTTGTGTTAATTTAACACACAGGCTGTGTGTAATTTCAACTAGCGGCATTTGACACACAACTCCAAACGGAGAGTGAGTTGTTCTAACCACTTGTTTGTGTTATATTTTAACACAATCGTGCTAACACATAGGCATGTCGTTGAAATAATACAACGATTTTTTACAGTATAGGCACTTCCAGTAGAACTACAACGATTAAATTTGGCAAAGTTTTTAGCCTCCTGGGACTATATAGAAAATTTCCAAAAGTGAATATTTTCCATTTTTAGCAGCTTTAAAGAGACAAAAAACTGTGTAATTTAAATAGACTTTTTGGATGTACAAAATCTCATATTTTAGGTACCGTAATTGAAATCGGAATAAAAACTAGGAATTTTGGTATGTTAGTAGGTTTATGAGGCGCGAGGCCATAGGATGAGAAATTTTGTATCTGGCGACAAATTCCCACCTACTTAAAACTAAACTGATTATATAAACATTCAATTGTGCCAATTGCCAAGTTCATAAAGAAATTGAAAATCACAGCAACTGGGTAAGTAAGAAAATGCTAATCCAAATGTCAATTGAAAGAAACGGAAGTCTTTTAAGTAAATATTGGCAACAACGATTCTAATTTTAGAAATTGGTCAAAAGTTAGCAGGTTTGGAAAAAAATACAGTTTTTTTTAAAAAAAAGAACAAAACGCGTGTTTAAAACATGAAAAAAGTGTTTAAAATGTTTTAAAGATGTTTTAAAACACACACGAAAAAGTACATGTTTTAAACATTTTGAACAGTTTAAAATATGATTTTAAACATATTTCAAAATCGTGTAATCACGTATTTATTAAGACTTTTTGCTCTTTCAACCGATCTTTTCATTTATTTTATTCTCTTTAAGACTACACAGTGTTGGGTACAGAACATTTCCGTATAGATTAGTAATTCTCAACTTATTTCATATAACGACCCCTTTTATTACACCCTCTTGCCAGTGACTCTCATACAGTAAGTATTTTCTTGGATATAGTAAGCTTTTAAGGTAGATTTTAAAACTTATCAACTATAGAGGTTTCACACAATCTATCAATATACATGGCAAAACAAAAGTCCTCACCATCCTTGTACGTTGAGAACGGGTTGGGAGAGAATGATGAAACTTGGAAGTGGTCTGACACATCAGATGGTGCTATCAAGCATCATGGCGAACATCTGTGCTTAGTATTCGAAATTTCAAATGCAAATGGTGTCATGTTACATGAGGGCTAGAATTTTACCAGAAATGCTGTTGTGCGGTTATTTTAACCATAAAGAAAATCATTTCGAGTTACCGCTTCTAAAAGTTTTGTAGTTATGCCTTTAGGGGCTAAGCTGCGTTTCGTGGAGGCGGGTGAGATTTTTGTTGCAAAATTTGATTACTATTTCATAACACTGGTGCTAATAAAATTATTTTATAATAATAGGGCAACGTTTTCGAAAAGTAATGTTTGAAGCACACTTCATATTGTGCTAACTTTATATTTTCTGCAAGTCTATTGAATTGGTTGTTTTTTAAGTCAAAAATTTATTGACGAAAGGTAATATTTGGGGCGTTCAGAGCACAATAGATCCAAATCCATTTTCAATAAACTTCAGTTTTCCTCAGCAAATGAATTCTATTTCAAAAAATAATACTTCGCAGTCAAGAATCCAAAACAAATGTAACTAAAACCATGCGAAAAGGCGTGGGATAGTTTCATATGACAGCCGCTAGTAGGGGCGTCAGTGGAACAGGAGGGCAACCACCCTCATCCGCACCCTGCATTTCAGATTTTGGGGACGGTAAGACAGTTTTAGAAATCTTTTGATAAGCAAAGTCCAACAGAATAAGCCTGAGGTAATTACACCGAATAAATACGAAGAACATACAGATGATTAAAACTGGGAAGTTGCTTAGGTCCAATTTCCTGAATTTTAAGCAGGCCCGAAACTCGAAAGTAGAGCCACCTTTGAAATCCTTGGGTAAAAAAAAAAAAAAAAAAAAAAAATACAAGAAAGCAATATAGGCCTATAGCTCCTTACGGCCAATGATCAAAATCTGTATTTATTCGGTGCAAGGACTTCAATTTTTAAATGTTGGACTTTGCTAAGCAAAATGTTTCTAAATCTGCATTACTGCCCCAAAAATCTGAAATTCAGGGTAGAAGACGGATGACTTCTAAACGAACGCCCCTATCTAGCGGCAATCATACAAAATTCTAGATTCCTTTTTTTCAGGTAGTTTTTCTTTCTTTCATCTCGGATTCGTGGTTGTGAAAATATGACATTTTACGTCGATGTATTCTTTTGGACACATTCTGCATTTATGTAACGTAATTATGCATCATTGACTATGACATTCGGAGCTTGACTTGTTAATCATTCCAACGCTGCAATATACACAATACAAGTATAATGTTAATATCTTAAATGTATGAGCACGGAGGGGGAAGGGAAAATTAGCCCTCCTCCCCATTCCGTCAACGCCCTTGTCTAGCGGTTGTCCTATGAAACTCTAGTCCACACGCTTTCCCGTGGTTTTTGTTTCATTTATTTCATACCCTATGCTACAAAGATATTACGTTTGCTGAGCAAAAGTGAACCTTTCTGAAAATGAACTTGGATCCCTTGTGCTCTAAATGTTGAGTTGAAGCCAAATTTATCCTGCAACCCAAGTTTGTTCGAAACATATAAAATTAGTTTGTTTAGTTTGATTGATTACAACTTGCATCACTAGCAAGGCTATATGAGACAGGGCTTTTTTTTAAAGTGGGATCTGACCCACTAATTTTGAAATTTTACGTGGGATCGCAGTCAAAATCTATACAGCAAATTCCGACGCCTCGTGCCTCTATCCTCAAAAATTAATGTTAAAAGACTGAATATTGCACCCTGTAGCGTGGTACATACATACAAACAAACAAATTGAGATCAAATTGTCCCAGACCTTGACGTTCAGCACTAACGTTATAATAAGTATCACACTTGGTTAGTTACACGATCGACTGCCATACCTTGCGTTTCTCACCTGGTCTCTTCATACAAGCTATGCCAAGTTGTAAAGTTTCAAAGAAAATTTAGAACTGTGGTGGGGAAGAGGTACGAAATAAAATTTTCATAATATAATGAAAAAGATATTGTTGATACAAAATTAATTGTTACCTGAAGTTTCCAGTTGCATCTCAGCCACACCACTGACGTTAGATTCATCAGAAGCAATTTTCGGATCAACATTTTTACCATTTGTTTGGGTTTCCATTTTTGCCAAACATTGCATTTTTCATAATGATTTTCGTTCTTGGAACTAAACCACCCATTTCTTTCTTACACGTTTTGCAACAAACTCGTTTGATCGTTTACTTACCTGATTGAGTTTGAGTTACTCTAATAAATTTGTGCCAAATCATGTCCTTCTTTTCTTCACGTATAACCCATGTTAAACGATTCCATGTTGTACGGAGACAGAACTAACATGTGCTGTACAAACGAATGTTTGCGATATTTTAATTTCAGAACCTCAACGTCGCAGTGAATACAACACAACAGTTTGTTTCCGTGACAATTATTTTATTTATTTTTTAATATCAGTTCTATAAGTAGTCCAACCTTCGACTACGACACTTTCTCGCAAGTTAACTGAGAAGCATTTAAACAATACAATATACGTTAAAAATAAGGGGGAAAAGAGACAAAATAAATTGTAGATCACCAAATTGACCTGCTGTAGCCACGAGAAATCAAACCATCCACATGGGAAGAAAATAGTCTTCTGATTGGGGAGCACTTTTGGATAGTTCTCTTGCTCTGGAAGATTTTTTTTTACGAACATAAAATAAAATGCAAATAAATATATGTTTAAGACAAGTCTTCAAAATACACGTGTTTAAAACAAAATGTTTAAAACAAAACAAAATTTGTTTTAAACAAAATCAATTGTTTAAAAAAAGTTTTAATCATTTGTTTTAAATATTTTGTTTTAAACAAAACAACCCTGGAAGTTAGTAAATTTGGGACGAAGCCCAAACTAGCAAAAACTTGAACTAATTACATGAACCTTCGATTGTGCCACCTGCAAAGTCTATAAAAGAAGTGACAATTCACAGCAACTAGGTAACTAAGAAAATGTTAAGCTAAGTCAATTGAACTTAACGGCAATCTTCTGAACAAGGAATTTGCGAACTTGATCAGAAGTAGTGGCTTTTGGGAGGAGGCTTCTCCTTTCTCCCTGCTGAGACAAGACTTAGCTTTTTTGGTCCTCCTGAATAAGTCATAGTCCCCCAAGAAAAACTTCCTGGATACACCCCTGTATGATTATTTAATTATATTTGTCGCTATTTTATTCGTCAGTTTCGTTTCTATGCAGTTTCGATCGTACGCAGTTTCGATCCTACGCAGTTTCGACCGTACGCAGTTTCGATCGTACGCAGTTTCGATCCTACGCAGTTTCGACCGTACGCAGTTTCGATCCTACGCAGTTTCGATTCTACGCAGTTTCGACGCTACGCAGTTTCGGTCGTATACAGTTTTGATCCTACTCCGGTTTTTCCCTATATAACTTAAAAAAAATACTATTACTTAATATTCTGTGATTATAAAATAATTGTTTTTTTTATTGTTCGATCATATGACCTTATCTGTTTTCGATCCTACGCCGGTTTTAGTTTCGATCGTACGCAGTTTCGATCCTACGCAGTTTCGATCCTACGCAGTTTCGATCCTACGCAGTTTCGGTCGTACGCAGTTTCGATCGTACGCAGTTTCGATCCTACGCAGTTTCGATCCTACGCAGTTTCGATCGTACGCAGTTTCGATCCTACGCATGTAACCCGTATAAACAATACATACCGCTTCCGACTCTGTACTGAAGCACTTCCTTTAGCGGTATATCACTAGATCTATCCTGACCCTCATCCCACCTCAAGTTGTAAAGCAGAAAGGGACAGAAGTATTCAACATGACTGCGCACTTGAGTTTCAGTTCACAATACTAAAACCAGTGAGCAAGTAAACAGTCTTTTGTAGGATCGTGTTTTACTTCTTGAATTTATTTTTGAACATTTCTGTGAATTCAACAACAGAACGCAGTAGAAATACGGACTAGTTTTTACTCCAACCATTACTTTCGCTCCAACCTAGGGATGCCACATTTATGATTTCGTACTTGATTTAGTGATTTTACTATTGAACTAGTGATCTAGTACGTACTTTGGGTAAATAGGCACATTCTAGTGATTTTTTTGTATTTTTTCTGATGCAGACAAATGGGAAGGAAATGGTTCTTAAAATAAAAGGAAGAAGTATATTGCACTTCAAAACAAGTGTAGAAACCTTAAATTATTTTTTCTTTTCCCTCTGACTGAATGAAACCCCTGCTGTGTAACGACCTTAGGTAAACAACGGCTATCTTTGGTCCGCTACCTCCTTTTGTTAGCCGACATGAGATGGGTTACTTTTTTTTCTGGAAGAAAGTGAAGAAATAATTATCCAGTACATTTACGTTTTGTCAGGCACACAGGCGCAGTCTGTACTTGTTTCCTAACGAATTTTAGCAACATAACATAAATGAAACATATGTACCAGAAAATAGAGGCAGTACAAACGGAAATTTTCATCTGTGACACATTTGATGAGAAATATAGTTAGATGTCACGTGCAAGCACTCTAAACATGTCCTATCCTGTAATTATATTCGTATGTTTATGTAGGTGATACTGAGAAATCAAGAAACAATAATAACTGGTTTTTCTTCCAGGGGAAACATCTAAATGTGAAGGGGTGTTACACTGGGACTTTAATTGCGTCCTTTGTACAAGATTAACAAGTAATAGCAATTTTTTAATTTATTTTAGTTCTTGGGGAGAGGAAGATGGAAGCGAACCCTCGTAAGGACCTCTGCAAGGAAACATGAATACTATCCGCCACTGTTTGTTACATTACACAAAATAGTTTTATATATATATATTGAGTTTTAGTCAGAGTTTTCATTCTGCAGGAGAGGGGGGATAGTAATACCTGACGAACATTTTCTATTCTCAGAGTGTTGCAATGATAGCATTTCCTCCATTATAACTTGGCCAAGCTAGTTGCATTATATGTAAGGATTAAGTTAGCCTAAAAAGCTTAAATTTCTATGGCTGTTTTACTCTGTAGCCATGTTTCTCATTTTCGGTCTACGGGACTCTGTGTCCGGAAATTTTCGATGGCTTCCAAGTCGGAAAATATGTGTATCAAAGGCATGTATATTATATCTATGGTTATATGAGGCATGGATCTACAGTTTAAAGTAAGATATCGGTAACAACTTCATGAGCTTCCACCGTAAATCGAACCAGAGTCTCCCGCGATCAAGGCGTATGTGTTAACCATACAGCCGCGAGGAAATTCACATAAGCACACACATATATATATTGTTGAGTTGATTTTGACTTTACCGTCTCTTTCAGCAGCGAGCATATATGAAATGTAGACCTACTGATTAACGTGGAATTCGAACTACATGAGCTCGCGCCGGGAATTGAACCCGAGTCTTCCACGTCAAAGACGCGTACACTAGCCGCGGAGTTCACACACACACACACACACACAGAATAAGAGTCCTCACACACCAAGGGTGAGAGCTGTGCCACTGAGCCACAGCGGCCACCGGGCTAGGTCGAGTCCACTTTACGTTCATAGTTTCTTAGTACATAAATGTTACGATTATGAAATAAATTTTCCTTAATGAGCTGCATAAAAACAAAAGCTTTCGAAATGCATTAAACAATTAGCTCGATTTGAGTGTGAACTTAAAGTTATATCAGAGTGTAAATACTTATACGCACCAAAGCTCGAAAACTTAATACACTATTTCTCCTATATAGTCAGCATGTATCAAGCAATCGTTCAGCTTTCATTTGAGAGGATGGAAATCGAAGGCCCCTGAACAACTATGTTACTAATGTGCGGAATGTATTTATCTTACAGTGAACTGCTTTGATGCCAAGTGGCCTAACTCCAAAATTGAAATTTTCCAGGAGTGAAAGTTGAAGTTCAATATCTCATGAACAATCCATATTTCTTTTATGTTGGGAACCAAAACCATAACTACTGTATGTAGTTCATTGTTTTATAACTTAGTGTTTACAAAAATCCTTTTAAAAAATACCTATTCATAGAAGTGAATGGTACTTATCTATACTAGTTCTTGGCATCCAAGCAGTCCATTTATTGTAATACTAGCTTAATATACCCATTCTTCGCATGGGGTCTGTATTTGGAAGTCAACACCTGTGGAAGTATCACCATTCATCTCAGTGACCGCGAAAACTATGGATTTGACACTAGTATCAATCAATATGGGCTATTTATACATGTCTCGGTATTCCTCACCCGCTGACACCCGGCCCGCATACAGTAGTAGCTGAATTTGCAAGCCATCGCTGATGGAAGTGTCACCATTGATCTCAGCGACCGTGAAAACTATGGATTTGACACTAATGTCGATCAATTTGGATTACTTTTACTACATGTCTCGCTAAACGCCACCCTGAGACCCCCTGGTTCCAATTTAGACAAAAACGCTTCGCCTTAGACTGGGACCTGGACCAAGGTATCCGTGACCAAAATTTGGTAACTCTCGGTCAACTTGTCTGGTCCCCAGGTAGGTCCCAGTAAACGTCCCCCATGAGACCCCCCTGGTTCGAAATTAAATAAAAACGCTTCGTCTTGATCTGGGGCCTGGACTAAGGTACCCGTGACCAAATTTTGGGAACTCTCGGTCCACTCGTCTGGTCCCTAGATCGCACACAGACAGACAGACAAACACACAAACAAACTCTTTATTTTATTTATATTAGATTAGATATACTATGTAAAATAGTCTCGTATCATAATATGTGATGTACAACAAATGTTACATTATATATTATCCGTAGCTCGTGATATGCTGCAACATATTAAAGCCTCAGAATAGTTCGGCAAGCGAATAATCCAGAAGTTACGTAACCCTATTGCGTTCATGGGAACGAAAATACAATAATATGCTAAATTACTATAGACTACCAACTGCTCATTCAGAGAATTTATGAAGTTCACTTTATCGCAATAGTTTTATACAAACTAGATTTAGACTATGGATAATAGTTTTATACAAACTAGATAATCAATTATTATTATTATTATCATTATATTTGCAGTACAACCAAATACAACGACATTAACTATTAGTTCTAATTAACTGAATTGAGCTGAAAATTAAATCTTGATCTTTAAAGATTAACTATTAATTTTATGCGTTCTGTACCTTTCTGAAGGAATAAAAGCTGGAATTGGTTTCAAGGCTGTTTCTGAGTGAATACTTTCTTCAAAATAATATTAAAAATTATAGAAAGATTTTCGAGACATTCGAGTCGAGTCGAGAGTTTTAAGAGCCGTCTCGACTCGACTCGTGTCTCGACTCGAAAATTCGAGTCGAGAAATACGTTTGTCTCGACTCGTCTCGAATTTTACAAAGTGTGTCTCTGCTTGAATCTCGACTATAATTCGAGTCGAGTCGAGTCGAGATTCGAGACATGTCTCGACTCGAGCGCATCCCTATGTCCCCCGGTCCGAAAAGAAAGACAAACACACAATTCACACTCTCGGTTTCTTTCTCTTTCATATCTGTTGATTCCTTATTGGTTTCTATTTGCTAAATCCCTTTCCTCATATTGTTTTTACTCCGATCGGACAAATCAGTAGTTATTTTATTTACCACTTTGAAGTCTCTTTCATCGGAGATAACATCTTCCATTCTTCTTGTTCTTATGATATTCCTGTCGTTTATTCGATCCTCAAGTAGAGGGCACCACAATATGTAATGTTCCGGTGTGCCAAATTCGTCACAATCACAGTTTCCGTCTTCTTTTAGTCCAAATCTTTGAAGGTATTGGCCATAGGGGCCATGTCCCGTGAGAAAGTGGACAAGGCCAGCAGATGGATCAAAGTGGTGCCATTTAAGTCTTTCCCTTATGTTTGGGATTAAGCTATATGTTCTTCTTGCCTTTTCTGAATTATTCCAATCTCTTTGCCACTTGTCTAATATTCCTTTTTCTATATCTTGTATACTATCCACTTCTGTCCCAATTAAGTCCTTTACTCTATTTTTATCCCCTTTTTTAAGCCAGTATGTTGCCGCCCGTTGAATTGTTAATAGATGCTTGGGTTTTAACTCCATCAGTACAGCTAGCGCATTGTGGGGAGTAGTACTAAAAGCCCCGCTTAATCTGATCATTATATTTCTTTGAGGTCTTTCTACCTGCTGTTTTAACGTGTTATTTTGTAACAATCTGTGGGCTCAAACGCTAGCAGCATACTTCATGGTTGACCCTAGAATTGAAAAAAAAAATGAAATGAAATCTTTGAGTTTTACGTCCCACGAACATGCCGGTTAGGCTAAAGGAGACTGTGATGATGAGTAATGAATGAAATGGTGGAATGAATAAAGTGGGAGGAAACGGGAGAACCCCGAGAAAGTCCAAGAACACGGTGTTTGTCCACCACAAAGTTCACTTGGCGGGGGTTGGGATCGAACCCGGGACCCCAAGCACCAGAAGTGAACGCTCTACCACTAAGCCACCGCGGCCCGACCCTAGAAATAAGTCATGATAAATTTTTATTACTTTTCGTGGGAGTTTGTATTTGTTACTTGCAATATTTATAAGTTTGTTGGTAACCTTATGACCTTTATCAATAATATAGTTTATGTGTTGTCCAAAATTTATCATCAATTTGAATGCCAAGAATATCATAGAATTTATCATCAATAATAACTGTAAGAATTTATTATTAAAAAAAATATACCTTTATTTATAATGCGATGTTTCGTAGGGCGCACCGGGACATGTCCGAGTGTCCCAGTATGGGCCTGCCCTGTACGGTTTGTTTCCTAAGAGAGTCATATCTATTTATCTACCTATCCATCTACTCTCTCTCTTGTTAAAAAAATAGAATAACATCACGATTTTGAAATATATGTTTAAAATCATGTTTTAAAGTTTTCAAAATGTTTAAAACATGTCTTTTTAGTGTGTTTTAAAAAATGTTTAAAACATTTTAAACATCTTTTTCATGTTTTAAACATGTTTTTTAAAACACTGTTTTCTTTTCAACCCTGGTTGTAAATCGATGTTCGAACATCACACACGTTTCAACCATGCCATCAACTGAATTGTGAAAATGAAATCAAGATGTTTTTAGTAACTCGTATGTTTTAAAACTTTTCGGTATGCATTTTCTAAAATTTTGAAACGATGTAGGTATATTACCGGGCTAATGAAAAAAAATATTCAAAAATGAATTAAAATTTATTGTGTTTAAAACATTTCGAGCGAAAACAAAAAAGTTGATAGCAAATATCAGGACACTGGCATTGATAATTGTTCTGAAATTTAAGTACGTTTTGTATGGTTTTTCGCAAAGAAAATTAACTCACTTTACATCACTTAGCAGCTAATACTTGATGTTTGTAGTTAGGTTGGGGTTTCCTAGGCACCTACCATTACGGTTGAACTCATATCAGTACCGAAATGTTACACCACTTGCAAAGCTAAGAGATCGGTTGTGCTTCTTTTTCACTTATTCAACTGTTTCCCATTCCATTAGCCTAGTTTAAGATTATAGGAGAAAGGATAGATGACAGAAAAGAAATATTTATATAAAACAGTTTAAAAAATAAACTTGTAAACATATCTGTGTTCCTGAGCATTCTTCCTTATTTTCTGAGAATCACTTTCTTGAGTGTTCCCTTCCGACTTATCTCTATAACGTTAGCCATGAAAGAGTCTGACTCTTCTGTAGTGAATGTATCTTCACTGAACTTTGGATTGACAAGAGTCTCGTTACGCTCTCGCTTAATATGGATTGTTTTAAATCATCCTCTGACTCCTTTCTACTTTCTTTTTCCTCGTTACATTCAAGGTGATCAGACGTCCCATTTTAGCCGGGACAGTCCCTTTTTTGCAATCATTGTCCCGTTTTTTCTGATTCTCAAACGGGACGCCTAAATGTCCCGTTTTTAAGCAAAATGACCCAGGTGTCCCGTAATTATTATTCAAAAATATAAATGGTCAATACAAACTCTACACTCTTCCGTACCAACACTCATCGGAAAGGCTCATTTAAGTGCAACTCAAAGTATCTCCTGACAGCTGCTGGGTAGAAGTGTTTTCCCATTTCTGTTCTTATCGTACTCAAATCTTCTAAAACTTGTGAAATTCCTTATCTGTTTAGCCGGGACTAATGCTCCAACTGAACGTGTATTCTCGCACATGAATGCTTTGTGGACAAGTGATAAAAACCCAACTGTTTACAGATGCCTTGGAAGCTGTGCTGACCAGTAAGATTAATTTTGATCAGTCTTGTACCAATTTCTACAAATTGTTAAGTGCAAACAAACAAAGAATTTTTAAAGAAGATCCATTCATCACAAAAATGCCAGTGAAGATTACGCTATAGATGATGTAGTGAAAGTAATGATATAGTAGAGAATAACACATATTCAATAATGAGGTAAGTAGTTTATTAGTAGTTAAAACTATTGTTGGGTAGTACTTAAGTTAGAAACGCTGTTTTATCACTCTTACTTGTGTATTTTGTAAACTGAAAACACTGCTGAGTCCTAAAAATGCAATCTGGAAATCAGATATTTTCGGCCTCCCTCCCCCATCGCTGATTCGTATGCGTGCCGTTTTTGCAAGTAAGAATTCTGGTCACCTTGGTTACATTCCAAATGTGACATACAAGATATTGAAGGATAATCTTCATATTTCAACTCATCCGTGTTGCATCAATACACTCCTTGAGCTCCTTCGTGGCTAAGCGGTTAGCGTACGCGCCTTTGGCGTGGGAGACCCGGGTTCGATTCCCGGCGGAAGCTCATGTGGATCGGATTCCACGTTAATCAGTAGGTCCAGGTCTCATATAGCCTCGCTGCTGAAAGGGACGCTAAACTAAAATCAACTCAACTCAACTCAATACACTCCTTTCATGTGTTCATTTCAACTTTAACAAAATCAATGTTGAAACACTCGAAAGCCATTTCATTAGCTCAATAATTCTTTTTGATGCTGATTCAGCAAGCCTTCGGTATTCCAGAAAACATACAATTCTATAAGCGTTTAGAAAAATATTCTTTATTATATAATTCAATCCATAAAAATAAGACGTAAATGTATAAATAAATTAGCTACTTCATTCCAAAATATCTAACCTAACGTAACTCAAAATATTAGATTACTCAAATCCATTATACATCGTTGCCAAAAGAGAGGCGACACCATGGGCAGAGTTATGGGCGGGGCATTGTCCCCCCAACTTCTTGACAGAAAATAAGAATGCAACCTATAACACGGTCACCTACCAAGACCTCCGAGACCGACTTAAAGGTTTGTCCCCCCCAGCAGATAATTCCTAGCTCCGCCTATGGGCGACACTCTAAATCGTATTGTTGATACAAATAAGACATAAAACAAGCATGAGTGAGTCTATGGTAGACAATAAACACTTGGTTGAAAACGAATAGTATTCGTGCTATTTTATTGTTTATTTTATATTGATTACTTTTCTTAAAAATAATTATTTGGTTAACCTAATATAGAGACAAACTTAGACAACTTAGCTAATTTCGGATTCTAAAAATGATCTAACTTTGCTGGTAGAGAAGAGTGATGTCTTAAAGCAATTGAGTTTTAAGGATTGGATCCTTATTTACTATAGTTTATGGAACAATTCCCTACGCAGTGTTCAACAGCATATACTTGTGTATACATATTTTACCTCCGCTTTCTTACACACTTGAAGGAGTAGCACAATTCACAATTCTTTTCGACCTGTGACAAAGTGGCTTCAAAAGGTTGTAACGGAGGTAATGGCATCTATATCAACAAAATAAACATGTATCTAATATATTATGTTTCCTTTTTGGCACAGGATTATAATATACATTTTAAAGTAACTTCAACAGTTTCCTTTATGATATTGAAAGATTTTAATTTCGCAAAAAAGAAAAAGACAAACAAAAAACGTTGTCTGTCGGTTTTCTGATCTCAGTATAGCAATATTTTCGCAACCTATCATGGAAAGTGATGAATATTATGAGCTAAAAAAGCGTTTTGTTTCATTGTTTTCGTCAAACGAGATTCAGAAAAATCAATGTATTCATTATGCCCCAAGTAGCATTTCGGGTTGGCAAATGGTTGGGCCAACCGACCATAGTTTATCGGCCAACTGTGATTTTGGCGGTACAGCAAATCGTTGTGCCAACAGTTTGCAACGTTGGGCCAACAGAAGATTGTGTACAGTTGGCCAACCAACCAATGGACCACAGTGTGCCAATCATGGAGGAATTGGTCCTGCTAAATTCCAACTAAATGTCAACGAGAAAATCACAGTTGGCCAACGATCGTTATCCTACAATCGCTATCCTACAATAAAACATAGGTACATTTGTGCACCCCTTGAAATTTTTGGGAGGGGTACCTTGGCCCACCCCTTAAATTTTAGAAATAACCAAATTTAAACATTTGGTATCATAGTACTGGACCCCAATATATATTACTATAAATTTGGGTGGTCCACCTCGTTCCCTTTTAGGGGTACAAAATTTCCAAAATATAAACGAAAGCAATACGTAGTACCACGTGTTTGGTTTTGACCTGTTACCCCCTTTGATGAGGTCCTATTACCTTATATGATTATATGGGCGTATACAGGGGTCCATTTCCTATCATAAGACATGGGTATATTGATACACCCTTCTTAAAAATTTGGCAGGGGTACATTGATCCACCCCCTTCAATTTTGGAAATTGTTCAATTTAAGCATAGTACAGGACCTCAATATGCATCATGATAAATTTCGGTGGCCCTTTCATGCGTACAAAGTAGTACAACCACGTGTTTGGTTATTGACTTAATTTATCTTATTTGATAAGGTTATAAGGTATGGACGGGTATCTCCTTTCAGTTTGGTAGGACCCTTAGGGTGTCAAATGCTAGTACGGTCACGTGATCGTTGATTTGGTTTTGATGCGCGACGAGGTCCCTGGTCAATGTTCTCTAGGAATTAGGTGGAAACTTTGAACAAGATTTATGACCAGGGTACTCGTCTTATATCGCACAGTTCTTAAAGAGAATCTGATAACGTTGTATGTATCATATTGATGGAATGAACAATAAAAACACATAGATAAGCATAAATTGTATTTTATTCATTTTTCTGGTTTCTTCTTTTTCTTTCTTGTTACACTAAGGTATTGACAATGTTTATATATTGAGTTGGTTATCTTCATTAGACCTCCTCCTCTTCTTGATTGTGATGATTTGTTTCCATGTTTTGCAGCATAGCACCCGTTTGCAAATCTTCGTATTGTGAATTCTGTAAAAAGAACGAGGAAAAAGATGATTAGTATAGAAATAGATGATGATAAAACAAATACACTCTCAATGATAAATATGACAAAATTACCTGGAAGGTATATTGTAGTAGTCTACGATCATTAACCGTGGGTACTGTTGTGAACAAGTATTGAATTTCACGCAGAGATTTTCCTTGGGCTTTACAGCACAAATAAAAAAAAGCATAATAGCCACATACGGATGAACCAAGACTTTGCATTTGACTATTATTATATTTATAGTACACACAATGAAATTTTAAGAATGCAACATGTTGTGGTACATAAGGAGGAAGGCCATAGCTGTCAAAATATTCTCCAACACCGCGATTATCAATATAAATTGCAATCCAATGGCTTCCTAATTTTGTGGATGGATCTGTATTTACAATGATTGCCAGAGGAAGAGAAATCCGTGAGGTAACTCATCGCTTGCAAATACCCCGGTAAAAAATGATTTCTGAATAATGGACTACAGTTTATAGCACTAGCTAATTGTAATTTGGTTTCTGGTCCAATTGATTTCCATTTGATGAGGTCCTATTACCTTATATGGTTATATGGTCATGTATATTGGTCCATTCCCTATCATAAGACATGGGTATATTGATGCACCCCTTTAAATTTTTGGGAGTGGTACCTTGCCCCACCCTTTAATTTTGTAAATTGCCCAATTTAAACATTTGGTATTATAGTATAGAACCCTAATATAGATCACTATAAATTTGGGTGGTCCACCTTGTTCCCTTTCATGGGTAAAAAATGCCAAAATATAAACATAAGCAATATGTTGTACCACGTGTTTGGTGTTTGCCCCAATTTGCCCCGTTCCTTTAGGGGTACAAAATTGCCAAATTTTAGTACAACCACGTGCTTGGTTTTGGTCCAATTTATCCCCTTGGATGAGGTCCTATTACCTTATATGGTTATATCGTTGTGTATAGGGGTCTATTTCCTATCATAAAACATAGGTACATTGATGCACCCCGGGAGGGGTACCATGGCCAACCCCTTCAAATTTGGAAATTTTCCAATTTAAGCATTCGGTATCATAGCACAGGACCTTAATATGTATCATGATAAATTTGGGTGATCCACCTTGTTCCCTTTCATGGGTAAAAAATGCCAAAATATAAACATAAGCAATATGTTGTACCACGTGTTTGATGTTGCCCCAATTTATCCCCTTTGATGCGGTTTTATTACCTTATATGGTCATATGATCATGTATATGGGTTTATTTTCTATCATAAGACATGAGTACATTGATGAACCCTTTAAAAATTTGGGAAGGGAATATTGGCTAATCCACTCAGTTTTAGAAATTGTTTAATATAAGCATTTGTTATCATAGTACAGAACTTCAATATGTACCACTATAAATTTGGATGGTCCACATCGTTCCCTTTCATGGGTAAAGAACTACCAAAAATGAAATTTCGAAGGTTATTGACCCCCCTTTGAGAGGATTTAGCACGTTATATGGGTATGTACAGAGGTTTATTACCTTTATATGTTTATGTTCCCTTTCAAATTTGGGAATTATCAAATAACAAAATTCGGTAAACGTTTTCTAGGACCCATTGTAAATGTGGAATTCCCTCTTATGGCCAGCTATTCAAATTTTAAAGGTTATTGACCTATTTTATCTTTTTTGATACGGCTTTATTATTGAATGAGTACAGGATTTATTACTTTTTCATAAGACACAGGTGTATTTATGTACCAATCTTAAATTTTGGGAGGGGTACATTTCTTATTGTTAAATTAATAATTGGTAATTGTTCTTAGAATTGGTTGGGATCTCTTTCTTTGGGTAAATCATTGTCAAATATGAGTATGGTCACGTGATCTCTTATTGACCTATGATGGGATTAGGTGTTCAGGACATTGGTACACTTAAACTTTGTAGGATAATTTGAAAATTGTCAAAATGAAATTACGTCATTGGTTTTGATTACTCACGCTTATGGGCCAAATATAAACGTAAGCAACACTATGTACCATGTGATTGACCTTGATGAGGTAGTGTACAGGGATTCATTTCCTTTTCAAAATTCGTGGAAGTTATCAAATAACACGTTTCTAGACAACAGTTGTTTCTGCTAAGATATACAATTGGCCTAATTGAGACCTAACTACAACATGTAATTATATTATTAATTCTAAGACTTAGGTATATCGAGAGAGGTACGTAGGACCATTCTTTAAATTTGGGAATTGTGATAAACAAAAGCTTAGTATGAGGCGCGAAATTTGAAACAATACTTTGAACTTTAGTTAAGCTCATAGTCTAAGATCATTGGTGGTGGTTGAATTAACCTTGAGTTTACAGAAATCTGATAGGTACCTTATTGAATCTTATGACTTATAGACGAAAGGCAATACATGCTACAACACTTTGAAATTTAATCACAAGGTGATGTAATTTGGCACTGGCGAAGTTATTGTTGATGCAATTTGATTGGCTGATCACTATCTTTCATGCAATCTGATTGGTTGATCACTATCTTTCGTGCAATCTGATTGGCTGATGATTTTCAAATCTTTGCTGCATTCAGTTTTAAGTTTGGTTTAACATTTAAAAATCTTGGTTTGAACACTTTTGTTCAACATTTTGTACTTACTGAAAAATATGATCAAAACCGTTTATTTGTTAATCGAATAGTTAAAAACCGGATAATGTTTGACGGTTAACCGTGAAATTAATTTAGTTGAAATTTTTTTCGTTTGAAACTTTTTGTTTGAATTTTTTTCAAAATTTTTGTTTGAAAATTTTTCGTTTGAAATTTTTGTTTGTAAATTTTGTTTTTAAATTTGCTTCTCCTCAAACACGAACCATCGGATATTCTAATTTTCTCTGACTATCAAGCATTTAGCAGTAAAGAAATCTAAACAGCGCAGATACAATGATCTAAAGTCATCGCAAGTACTTGAACTGTATTCAGCAATGAAAGACATTCATCTATGAGAAAAGTATTATCGTTTTCTCTTGTAACAGATTTGAAATTTTGTCTCGACAGATTTTTTATTCAAACTTTATTCTATGTTTTTCTTTTCTTATCAAATCGTATTCCAAAACACATTCATATATATGTGTAAGTTTGTGTGTGTGTGTGTGTGTGTGTGTGTGGGGGGGGTAAAAAGTCAAAAAGTCACTTCACAAATTTCGGAATGAAGAAAATCATGACGTACCTAATATCGTGTAGTGCCTGCTTTGGCCTGGACCACAGCACGCATTTTCCGAGGAAAGCTTTTCACCAGTTGGTGATTTATGTGAGGTGGGATGGCAGCCTACTCCTCCTGTAAGGCAGTTCTAAGTACGGCAGGTGAATTTGGACGAGTTGGTCTGGAGCTTCTCACAGATGTTCCACGGGGTCAAATCAGGCGGTTAAGCAGGTCACTGGTGTCGTTGCACATTGTTGTTGTCATACCATGACATAACATTGGCAGCTTTATGGCAAGGGGCATTATCATCCTGATAGTAACATGGGTCCATTCCAAAGAATTTGCACAATGTGGGAAACACTGAATTGCCCAAAATATCCAGAAAATTTGCACTCGTCATGTTACCAGCCACAACAACAAGCGGCCCTAGGCCGAACCAACAAAATATAAGCCACACCATTACACCACTACCACCAAATTTCACTGTTGGCACAATGCAATCTCGAAGAAGCGTTCCCGGGTTGTCGTCACATCAACACCCGACCATCTGACATGAAACATGTGTACCGTGATTCATCACTCGATAACACATTCTCCACTGGTCTAGGGTCCAATTTCGATGAGCCTTACACCATGCCAACTTTCTGGCTTTGCTCGTTAGAGCGATCTGTGGCTTGTGAGTAGCTGCTCTGCTAGAGGTCTGCACAAGCTCGATCCTTCAAAGCATATATATATCTTCGGGCCCGGGCTGTAAATTTTTAGATATACAACTATATTTCACGGGTCTAACTTTGTAAATAGACTGTACAACGATATATATTGCACCGCTCTTTCTGGAAAACTTTCAAAGTACAACTGCAAAATTAAACCTCTAATTGCTGTAAATAAGAATACAATTTTGCGTTAATTATTAAGTATCTATAATTCGGGCTTATTTGATCATCACACGAGGTCGGGCCTAAAGCCTAAAACATTTCGGACTGGCTCGTGCCTCACATTGTAAATTCTCGGGAAGGACCGGGACTAAAAACTCCGGCCCGTGCAGACCTCTATGCTCTATCATGGAAACCAAGTGCATGTAGTTCTGTCCTGACAATGTTCCGTGAAACTGATGTGCCCAATGCAGTGTGGAACTCTGCTGGATGGCAGATGCAGTTTGACGGCGATTGCTGGATACCACTCGTTTCGGCACTCTCCGGTCCCTTTCCGTCAATTTAATGGGTCGTTTAGGGACACTGGTGACACCATGATATTTCTATTTCAGGATTACATCGCCCACCGTTGATTTTGAGTGGCGTAATTGGGCATTAATGGCATCGACAAAGTCGCAATATGACAGCCAATGATGACTTCACTATCGAGTTCACTAAATTGTTGTTTGTGCGCCATTCTCAGTCAAACTGAATCCTCGGCTGACGCACGATCACTGATAATGCCTTCTGCAAAGAAACAAATGGCTGGCGTCGTGCTGGTTGCTTTGCTTCCTTACGGCGATGTCCTAACAGAGTGAATGGAGACTTTTTGGCTTATATATAAAAGAAATGTTATATTCACCATACTAACTAGAGGGATTAGACAGCCTTTGCTTCTCAAAATAACTTTTACCAAAGCACTATATCCACAGAGAATATATATATAAATGGATGTATTCAGTGTGTGTACATTATGAATACTAACAATTTGTTTAATGTTACATATTTATCTTTAAAAATCATGGCTATCCAATAAACTTATGTTTGATAAACGAATTATACGGTTACATTTTTCGAAAGAAAAATAAAGGACTAACAGATTGGGATTTAAATTTCCTAAATCTCTCTCCCATATAAAATATTGATCAACAGTCTTGATCCTTGTATTATATTTTTTTAAATCACAGAATTCGTTCCTCCATATCTGCAAGAATGAAAGATCGCACATTCGTTTCTACCCGTCTGCAAATTCGAGACATTTTGATGACATGCAACTATGAAGACTATAACCCTTTATATAAATGCAATCATGTAAGTATTATGTTTACCCTAAAGTTTTTTTTCTAAATAATATTACTTAAAAATATCAAACTTCGTTTTTCTCTGTTTGAATGTTTTGTCCTAAAAAAAAATTGCTATAAACAAAATTCCAACAAGGCAATTTTATTTTAAAGATTAGTCTTCATAAACTCTAATAGATTTTAAATTTCTAAAATTTTTAAAGATTTCAATAATTAAAGAAGTTATTTGAGTTTGAACTTCTGCATGGAAATGAAACTTTTTAATGCAGATCTTTTGAGAATGTTTTATAGAGAAAACATTGCAAGAAATTTTGTTTCAAAACAAAGTAGTTTAAAATATTTCGTACAAAATAATTTTACAAAAGAACAATACAGTTTTAAAAAACTCACACGAAAAATTTTGAAAACTTTTGTTTCCTGAAGAAATACAAGTGTGGCAAAAGAAGCGTTTTAAAAAAATGGGACTCTACAATTTACTTAAGAAGCACATTTGTTTGAAAATGAAACAAAATTTTTGAAAAATTTTACACAAGAAATTACGTTTGAAACATTTTAATATTCTCCGTTATATAAGCCTTTCCTCTTAGGTCTAATTAAATAATAAACTAATCTACGAGCAAATCAATCAATTTTTATTATAAAACTGACAAATTATTAGTTCTGTAATAATATTCCTTTGATAAGCGTTTAATTCATCATTGAAAACTTTTATAAAAATGATTTGAAAATTGTTTCATAAAAAATCTAATCAGAAAAATTTACAAGAAAGAATCATTTTGAAAACTTACACATAGAACTTGATTTAAAAGTTTCTGAACGCTGACAAGTAAATATCAAAAGCATCGTTTCGGAGCAGTTTAGAAATCCAATATTGCAAAATATTGTGTAAGTGTTTAGTTAACTAAGCTCTCTCTTGAAACAGCTGAATGCTAACTAGAAATCAATTATTTTCTTAATAAAATAAAAATAAAAACCGTTACAATTTAAGGCATTGTTGACGACAACAAACTGTTGTTAAACTCAATCATTGTAACAAAGAATAAAGTTCTGTCTAACTGTTACTAAGATTTTTATTGCATAAGCCTATAAATGAGATATATATCACAGAGTCATAAACTAAACACTGTGGTCTATCAATTAGATCTTGGAATTAGTGTTGTAAAAAAACGGTTTTTTTCTGTGAAGTTTTTTTTCAATAAAAAACATCGTTCTTTTTCATGTTTTTTTTCAAATGTCTGTTTTTTTTCTGGCAACTATTATTTATTGATTTACGTTGCAGATTATTGAAATAATCAACAGAACTTGAGTCGAAGCCCTCGTAACTTACAAATCTTTTGTTTCTTTAAACCTATATACTAGCAAAATTGTGTAATTATTCCTTTCGGCCTCAGGTCATTTTTGGCGTTTTCCTACATTTCCATTTAGTGACTTATTGCTCAAAAACCATTCATTCTATTGATATGGTTAAGGCCTTGTTTTTTAGAAAATGGATGTGGCTATTTTTTGGTGCAAGTTGCATTGCAGTGTTACAATTGGGTGGGAAATTATTGAGGGAAATGTAGGGGTGAAAATTTACAAAAAATTCCATAACCGAATTTCAAAATTTTTTGTATGTAGTACCACTGCTGCTATATGGGTTCAAGTCACCTAAACAAATCTTTGATGTGTTGACAATGTACAGTGAAATCCTGAAGTCGCTGGCTTCCATTCAAAGAGGGAAAGAAAAAATTCTGTCATACACATGAAATTTTGACACTTTTACGCCTCATAAGCAAAAATCAAATATGCCGGGGCTATAGCTTCTCTAATTATCCTATTGAAACTTTTAATGGTGCGTTCTGTAGGGCAAAGAGGAATCTTTCAGGTAGTGGTACGTTTGTTTCAATGTAGCCAGTAAGAGGGTATAACAGAGGGGAAAAGGGAAATTTTCCGAATTTTTCACCTAAAAGCGGGAATTAATTGTTTTGGCTGGAAACTGCCATCAGACAGACGAAAACTATCTGAAAATAAACCTTAGTACTCCAAGAATATATCTACAAGTATCATGGCAATATATAACAAAGTAAGCATGAAATTTAAAAAAAAAAATCTCATTCTACCTCAGAAATTCACCATTTTCTTATCATTTCCAGAACATGGTTTATTATAAACCTCAACTGTACTTTCCCTAATTATTCTAGTGAAACTTTTTATGATGCGCTGTGTAGGCTAAGGATGAGGCTGTTAGACACTGGTACGTTTGTTCGAATGTAGCCAACAAGAAGGAAATAATAGAAATAAAAAAGGGATTTTTTCCAAAATTTGCCCCTAAAATCTGGAATTAAAATTTTCTGTAGACTACTATCACACACACACACAAACTATCTTAAAATAAGCTTTCGTATCCCTCTAATATATCCTACAAGTATTGTGACGATATCTAATAAAGTAAGCATGTCAATAAAAAATATCTCATTCTACCTTTAAAAAAATCAGTTATCTTCCCAATTAGAGAACAAGGTCTAGTGTAAACCTCAACTGTACTTCCCCTAATTATCCTATTGAAACTTTCTATAGTGCGTTGTGTAAAGCAAAGACGAGACTTCCAGATGCTGGTACGTTTGGTCCGATATAGCCAACAAGAGGGAAATAATAGAGACAAAACAAATAATTTTTCCAAAATTTCCCCCTAAAATCTGGAATTAAAATTTTCTGTAGCTGGTAACACTGCTACCAGACAGACGCAAGCTACCTTAAATTAAACATTGGTACGCCACTAACATATTCTACAAGTATTATGACGATATTTAAGGAACAAAACTTCTAATTATAAAAAATATATTACGGTAAACAGAAAAGTAGGGAAAAACTAGAAAAATCAAGGGTTAGAACCTAAATACGAATTTTTTGTGCGTTCCCTAATTACCCCATTGTAACGATCTGTACTTGCGTTTGTTAAGTAAGGACAAAAGTTCTATTGGCGTAAGTTGACTTGCACTCGGACGTATAAGTACGGATTTATAAACAAAAATTTCTAATTTTTTGCCCAAATTTAGGAAAATTTTAATTTCCCTAATTGGCAACACTGCGCTCAGGCCCGTCCAATTGATGTCAACTGTTAGGTATCCATCCGAGGTATCTACCTGGAAAGTCTTAAGGAGGTCTTTCTACAACGAAGGAAGCTACAGGGGAAAAAAGAAGTAAATTAAATTCGAAATTAGAAAATTCTCAAATTTTTGACTGGGGTGAAATTTGAGAAGGAAATTCGACACCAGAAGAAAAAATAATATGATAAACTGTAGTCCAACCATATTTTGCAAGAATAATATCCCGATATCTTAATTAGTGTCCACACAGGAGCGGATTAAACAAATGGCACACGCGTGTGTGCCACTTTGGCCACCTGGGCCACCGAGTATACATTTGATTACATTTTTTGACTACTAACTCGTGTTGTTGTTGTAGTTATAGTCTCGACCAATAATAATATCATTGTTGTAAACAATAACTTTCTCGTCTCGACTAATAATAATATCGTTGTTGTAAACAATAACTTTATATGGAAAATTTTCTCTCTTTTTTACATCTTACAAGGAACCCTAGGTATCTATCAGAGCCCGATTTTCATGAAACTTTGTATATAGAGAGAGTACCTCGGGAAACTAGCACAGCCAAAATTGTAGCTGCAGAGTCTAAGACGTTGGGACACTAGGGCCCGAGAAAGATCAAAAGTGGAACGTCAGTACATTAAGGACATGGTGAGAAAATGCACGTTTTTCTTTAAAACTAATCATTGTAGCGACACGAAATGAGCATACATGGATACGAGATGGTCGATATGGTCAGTTAAAAGTTATGAAAAGAATATCCGCCATCTTGAAAGGGGCCATGTTGAAACTGGTGCAATTGGTGTAAATGAGAAGAGGGTCATTCGATGCATTAATTTGAACGTAAATAGCAACAAAAAGCTGTTGGTGAAGTCTGTTGTGGGATTACATTATTCATGTGCTTCTGGTAGAGTGGTTTAGGTACAAGATGAGTAAAGTGTATCTCATGACACTCGAGCAGATGCAGAGTATGGAGCGCTATAGGTGGACCAATATGACGTTTTGATTTCTGTTCGAATTAATTTAAGTCTAATAAAAAGTTAAAAGTTAATGTCAACCATGACATTATTATGAAGATTGAACCCATTATATCAGCATATCCACAACAATTACATGTTGACTGTGACACAAATGTTGTAGTGCTAAAATTATATTTCGCTCGGTTTTCTAGTTCCACTGATCCCACTCATAGCGCTCCATAATCTGCATCTGCTCGAGTGTCATGAGATACACTTTGCTCATCTTGTATAGTTTTCTTGTTTTTATGTGTGTGTTTTTATGATAAATAGTGTGAGGGTAAGACGGGGGAGGGGGGTATGTAAGGGAGCATATTCGTGTGTGGGGATATTTATGTGTGTATGTGCATATGCATTAATGTAGCAATTGTAATTTTTATGGATTTGACGTCAATGGTAGTACGTATATCTTGTATACATTTGAGTTGATTGAGTGTAAGAAAAGGCAAACATAGCCTTAAGTCTGCCGTTAAATAAATAAATAAATAAACCACTCTACCAGAAGCACAGGAATAATGTAATCCCACAACAGATTTCACCAACAGCTTTTTGTGGCTTTTTAGTTCAAATTAATGCATCGCATGAACCTCTTCTCATTTACACCAATCGCACCAGTTTCAACATGGCCTCTTTCAAGATGGCGGATAGTCTTTTCGTAACTTTCAACTGACCATATCAACCTCTCGTATTCATGTATGCTCATTTCGTGTAGCTACAATGATTAGTTTTAAAGAAAAACGTGCATTTTCTCACCATGTCCTTAATGTACTGACGTTCCACTTTTGATCTTTCTCGGGCCCTAGTGTCCCAACGTCTTAGACTCTGCAGCTACAATTTTGGCTGTGCTAGTTTCCCGAGGTACTCTCTCTATATACAAAGTTTCGTGAAAATCGGGCTCTGATAGATACCTAGGGTTCCTTGTTAGTTCCAACACTGTTGGTGAGAAATGCAGAGTGTTTCAAAATGAATTTTGGGGTTTTAAGTCTTTGTAGTACTTCTTACATTTTACGTACAATTATAAGCAATGCATCAAGTAAAAGAGCACCTCAAACAGTCTTTGCTACAAGTGTTCAATGTGAGATTCATTCGTCACACGGCACACATCTTGTCGATAGGCGAGAAAGGCCCATAAACTTTCCGCCATATGTCACAAGACACATTCAATTTAGGGGAGTCTCGTTTCAAGTGTACACATACACCTGAGGATTTGCTGATGGCCAGATACAAACATTATGAGTGTTCACATTAGCTCTTAGGTGAAATGTCGATTTATCACTGAAGACGACACGATCCAGAAAATCTTCATTGTTATGCAGCAATATTTCACTTGCGAAATTGGCACATAAACTGTAGTCTGTAGGCTTTAGACCTGTAGCAACTGCAAACGATAAGGACGTAGTTGCAAGCGTCTCCTTAATATTCTTCACACAGACCGTTGCACTGTACAGATTCAGTCTTTATTAAAACACAAATAACTTTCTGCTCTCTAATCTCCATCTTTGCTGCTTGCTCTTTTTAACGGCAGACAGAAGAAACAATGCATGTACATGCGTGCGTACAAAACTGTTTGAGTTGCTCTTTCATTTGATATAATATTTATAATTGTAAGTTAATTGTAATAGATACTACAAAGTTTCAAAACCCTAATATTAATTTTAAAACACCCTGCATTACTTCAAATTGTGTCATCCTATATTCATGTCTTTTATATACATATCATCAGGGCCGGTCCTAGTCAATTTATCGCCCCCATGCAAAGGCATAATTTGCCACCTCCCCCTTTCTCCAGAAAGAACAAATCTTAAAAGTCATGATTTTAAGTATGCTACTTCAGCATGAACAACAAAGGTGAGGGTAAGTGCAGTTGCACTCAGAAAGGCTTAAATACTTACTAAAAATGCAATCCCGTTGTGTCTGTTTTTTTTTTTTTAAATATATTAATCTATTATGTTAGTGAAAGATAAAGCAAACACACCTGCAGAGGAAAGATGGTAATCCTTTTTATAGAATTCATTATCGAGCTTCAATCTCAATGTATCAGTTTGCAATTCCAGTGCAACTAGCTCTTTTATCTTTATTTCTTGATTTCTCTTCTATATCTGTTAACATTTTTTTTTTTAAAAAAAACTTGTTTCTGTCTTCAATGATAAGGAACTTGTTTCTGACAAAAACAAGACTAGTTGTCATAATCAAAACTGTGATAACTTACTAAATGGAACAGATATTCACTATACTATTCGAGAATTGAATTCTTGCATTTGGCAACAATCAAGCAATTTGTGCTCGGATTTATTCGACCATTTGCTTTAGCATTGTCCATGTGGCCTTAAACTAATGCAACCTAAACATAATTTATGAATGTAGTATTCAAATAGAAGGTCAGCTTAGTAAATGTAACTACCATCATCATGAAGTCTGTTTCCAACAAGAAATATTTAATTTAAATAATATACTTATGACAGATTTTGCCAGACCATCCAAACTTGCCGCTCCACGCAAATACACGTGTTGCATATATGGTAGAGCCGGCTCTGCATATCATATATATCTAGTCGACAAATTATTTATATATGACATTTAAAAAATAGTATTAGGCAAATTAGTATTAGTTTTTACCTTTAGACAAATTATTTGAATTTTATACTGTTCGTGATATTATTTTCGTACTTATCAAAGGTCTGCTTTCACGAAAAAACAAAATTTCATTTCTACTTTTATTTCTTAGTTGATATTGATGAAAACTGCTGAAACCCGAATTGTTAATAGGTATGGTATTCATGTAAATTGTAAAATATTTATAGCGTATCAGTATCTAGCGTTTAATTTATGTTGCATTTTACGGTGATTATACCTACATAAAAATATTTAATACTTAAATAGACGTAAGATGCATTACAAATGACTATTTGAAAAAAAAAAAACGAAATTTAGAAAAAAAACGAGAGGCAATGTTTTTTTTCTAAAAAAAACGTACATTTCTGAAAAAATACGAACGGTTTTTTTTTCTATTTACAACACTATTTGGAATTAGTATGTATGCCTAATCATCTTGGTATAATTAACACAACATTCAATTTTCTTCATATTAAGAGAAATAGCACTCTTTTAAGCTTGTGACAAAATTTAATTATCTACTGAAGATGTAATCTGATACATCTGTACGTGTTTGTGTGCTAAAGCATTATATGGGCTATAAGGTAACCAGCATGAAGATACAGTATCTTATCATATGAAATGAGAGCACCAAATGAGAAGTCGTCTCACGTGGTACGTGTTAAGCATAATATATATGAGCTTGAGAAGATCTGGTGTCAAACTGTTTCTTAAAATCATCGAAAAAAAAAAAATCTTACAAAGTTAAATCTGTATTTCAACCACAACACCAGTAAGGATTACGTCCATTAATTTCGAATATCCGAAATTTAGTACTAACAAGTAGTAGAAGTAAGGTCAGCAACGTAGAAACCGGCGGCGCAAGCGGAGATAAGAACCAGGGTCCCGGAACTAAGCAGTTTTGCCCGAAACCACTGTTTGAAGATCATATTACTGAATATCTAAATTACTCTCTTATTAATTTTGAGCATGTAGGATCTGTACATTTTAAAGTTTGAATATGTAAGTAATGTTTTAAAGTTGGAATCACAGATTTATCGCTTCTAATTCACTACTTTACAATAATTAATTGGGTCATATTAGGTTTGCTATCTCCAATAAATAGAACTACAAAAACAAATAACCGAACTAAGAAACGTTTATTTTAAAATAATAACTGTGTAACAGTTTCGCCAACTAACTGAACATATTTGCTTCATCAGATTGTTCAGTTAGTTGGTTCTTACGCATAGTGACCATACTGACGCCTCTGCTACCTACGCACACTCATCAACTTCGCACTGCACTGAATTATTCGTACTGCATAGTGCTCATCTACCACGGGTTGCTTTGTTTTTTCATTGTAGACTTTATGCCGTACATCCGGAAGGCATATTTATACGCAAATCGCAAAAGAATTATAATTTTTCAACAATTACTGTTGGTTTCTCCTTGAGTTTTATGTATGAAAAATGAGATATTTTCATTTAGTCCATTTCAGACATTCTAAGAGACAATAAGAAATTAGTGAAAGAATTACGTTTTAAACAATTACTTCCAATGGTGTGCTTAAAGTAAACCTGTACGAAAATAAGTATACGTCATATTTTTAAGAAGCTCCTTGCTAAAGTTTTAGTATGTATGAATGTTTATCTCGTACAGGTTTATTTTTGGCGCACCACTAGAAAGAATTGTTAAAGGATTATAATTATTTGACTAATTTCCTTCTTATTGTTCCCTAAGGCGTTTCCATTGGGCGACGAGGAAATATCTCACTTGGTGTAGATAAAATTCAAGGGGGGCACCAGAATAATTGTTAAAAAAAAATTACAAGTGTTTTACGATTTGCCTGGAAGTACGGCCTTCGCATGTGTACCTAAAAAACTACAGCCCAAAGAGCAAATCCACCTTTGCGAATATAAAGCATGAATGGAACCTAAACGCGTCGGAGCAGAGTCAAGCTGATGGGACAGCGCGGGAGTGCGTCCGAAGGAAGCATCCGTTTCAGCGATGGTAAGTATACGCGTAAGCGAGGGTAGTGCAAAAAAGAGGTTTTTGGCAATGATACGAGTTTCAATACCTGTTGTCATGGTTTCATTTTGAAAACGCGTTATTTGTAAACATAAAATACAGGTTCTGCACCTTGCAGAAATACGCTACCGGCGTCAAATAGAATCTAGCAGATTCATCCTTCATATGCACTCACTCACTTATTTTATCCATCGTAAAGCTTTTGTAATGATTTTACACTAGTAGCCCTACCCTTATAAACTTAAAATACAGCTTTATTACTTTGTATTTAATTCTGTCGTCTGCAGAAAGTAGTTTCTTGTAAACATGTCTTTTCATGGAAAATATTGATCTTTTCTTGTGAATCTTCCTAAATGTTGTGCGCCAAATCTACACCTGCACCAATAAATTAAGCCTGTTTGCAATGATATTTTCCTGAGTATGGTTATTAGTGATGAACAATATTTACAGTAAGTGCTGCCTCATTTCTCTACTGCATTTATAATAAGTGTTTCGACAAATATGTATTGATTTAGTGTTTTGTTCCTTGTGTGTATTTCTCCGCAAAACTTCAAGCCATTCAACTATTTAATGTTGCATATTTTGTCACTCAGAAATAACGTACAAACAATTCAATGCAGTGTTTGACTAGACAAGTTTAAAGCCCTAGGTATTTCAGTTAGTTTGATACTTTTTGACGATTATTATTATTATTATTATTATTATTATTATTATTTTGTAGCTACTGACTGAAGAAAGCTGTATTCAACATTGTGTCTTTCTACATTAATGTTACCGTCTATAAGTACGCCGATTTTCATACGTATTTCAGGTTAGTACTTCAGGTTAAGCGTAATTCTTTTGCCATATAGAAGTTCATATTAGTAAACTACTATGATATTAGAGAAGTCTTTTCTTTAATGTACTGTACATATTAACTGCATGGTGTGATTCGCGTCACACATGATTCATTGTAATAACTCGTTCTTTTGAATGTTTTCTCAACGTGTCCGTTTACAATTTTGTAATATTGATCTTTATTCATTGATCTTCCTTAATAGTACCGGTATTATTATAAATTTCACCGTTCTGTTTCCATCTTTCCTTTACTAAAACTTAAAAGATTACTGGGCTAATGTTTGGTAGATATCCAGTAATTGTTTGTAGCAAATATTAGAATTGTGTTTTCTAAAGCTAATTTCTGTTTACATTACGTTAGGTAAGTTTAGGTTAGGTTAGTTTATGTTACATTATGTTAAGGTAAGAGTTCAGCAAAATTCTCCCCCCAAAAATGATAGAATTTGTCTTATTTCCACTTATATTAGGTAGTTTAGATTACATTATGTTAGGTTTAACTACTTGCATCATCGATTTCTCCTGTAAGTTGTATGCTTTTACTTGCTTCTGAACCTGTTCTGCTAAACATAACTCCATTACTGCTCTTCACAATGTATTCTGCTTTCACTAGTTTGTGTGTCGGAAACAGTTACAAAAGTTTTTTTTTTTTAAAGGTTCCCGACGAACCTTTGTCATATTGTACAATACTGACTTCTGTGGAAGGAATTAATTAGTTTTTTACTAGTGGTTTTTGTTTTTATTAAAAGTGAGTTACGGTGTTTTGCAGTAGTTAAATGTACACCAAACTTTAAAGAAAGTGTAATGTCACAAGTATAGCTTTCTTTCGAGCATTTAGCGATCTGTTTTCCACTTCTCCGCTTACCGAGATACTATTTGAATTCACATTTATCATCCGGGATTAAAAAAAAAAAAAAAAAAAAAAAAACTTGAAAATTAGTTACTAACCTGGATATAGTTTTACGAGCTGTGGAAGAATTGTATGTTTATGATTAAAAAAAGGAATACGTGTGAAAAAGACACTTGCCACACAGTAATTTCGGCATTTATTTTGTGAAGTTGTTAGTTAAGAAACTGAAGTAACTGATTAAAAATATACATATCGCTCAGGTAATCGCTTTACCTGTAGTAGTGTTAAGTTACAGTACAAGCCCATTCGTTAGGTGCTGCATTAGTGGGTGCCAACTGCCTTTATGAGGGCTGATTATAAGTCTGAAACCATCTTTCAAAACCTCCAACCAACTTGTGCTACTTGTCACCAAAGAGCATGATTGCTATTCATTTATTTCGTCTTTTTAGTCATACATATTGCATGATTACACGCGTATGAATAAGACTCGTCAAGGTACAAGAATATAAAATACGTAATAATGACAAATATATACCGCTTGAATTAAACTAGTATGCTACATCTACGATATAAAAGCAGTGCAAAACAATATATACAGCCCCAACTATCAATTGACAAATTAATGAATAAATCTAAAAATTCATTTACAGAATAAAAGCTGTGCTGGAAAAGGTATGTTTTCTTTAACCTCTTGAACTCTTTTTGTTCTGTCCTTCGAATATACTGAGGAAGTTTATTGTACGATATGGTATCCATAAACATTGTATTCGTTTGTGCAGTGCTGTTTTCTGGGGATTTTATCCTTACGCCTGATATCATATTTATATGTTGATTGTGAGTTGAATAACTCAATGTTGTTTTTGAGAAAGAGCAGCAGTAGAAATATGTAAGGAGAGTGCAATGGCAAAATTTTATATTTTTAAAATATTGGCGTACATGTGTCATGTATTTTGGCCCCTGCTATAATTCTTAAAAACCTTTTTTGATTCAGGAACACCATATTACTTTTTCTAGAATTTCCCCAGAAAATTATGCTATATGTAAGTAAAGACTGAAAGAGCGCGAAATTACGAATTGTGTCTAGTTACGTATAAGTTACGAATCGTGGCTAGTTGTAAAACATGTTTTATTGATATTAATGCATAGAGTATTTTATTGAGTTTTTAGGTCAGTGAAAAAATGTGAGTTTCCTAAGAGAGATTATGATTTAGCCAGAGTCCCAAAAATTTGGTTGAGTTTGAGTACATTATTTTATGATTAACATTATATCAATTTCTACGCACTGCTTATTTTGAATGTGACGGAAATTTAGAGATGCAGATTTGTCTCCGTTTAATTTTAGTTTGTTTTGGGCAAACCGGTTTTTTAAACTACAGTTGTCGTGTCAATTTCATCCCAGACAATATTATAGTTTGTATCTTTTATTGTAATTTTTAGGCTATATTTGAGTGAAGGCACGAGCACAGCACTTGTATTAGAGGCGCGTAAACGACGTTGGGTAATCGCGTACACGAGTAAAAGAAACAATTCGTATGTTATTAAAGCACGTGCCTTACTTGTGGCAAAGTTCTGAGTACATTTGAAGAAATAGATTATTTGCTTTTGAGTTCTGCAGAGAATAGTAACTCTACTATTAGCGGGGGCCGCGGTGGCTCAGTGGTAGAGCGTTCACCTCTGGTGCTAGGGGTCTCGGGTTCAAACCCTGCTCCCGCCAAGTGAACTTTGTGGTGGACAACCACCGTGTGCGTGGGTGTTCTCCGGGTTCTCCCGTTTCCTCCCACTTTCTTCATTCCACCATTTCATTCAGTACTCATCATCACCGTCTCCTTTAGCCTAACCGGCATAACCGTGGGACGTAAAACTCAAAAATTTCATTTCATTTCTACTATTAGCAACCACTTTAGGCTGTGCAGTTGACCTTCTTTCTCCTGCCTGTCATGCTCTGCATACGAACTATACGTCCTTTTCTATATTAAAAGTCTTAGTTGAATTTTTAGTACGTGCTTTTGACGTTTGAATGTTAGTGTACTTTTAGTGTACTTGTTTTCAAAATTGTTGAGCATTTGGGTGCTGATTTATGTCAAGAATATGATTAGTTCAAATAAACTCTTACTTTAGAATGGTATGCAAGTTCATTTTTTTGGTTTGACTTCCACGATAATGAGCAAGGCCAAGGGAGACGGTGATGAAGAGGTGGAAAATAATGTTGGAATGAAGTAAGTTGGACAAACCAATTGAACTCTGGGAAAACCCACGCACACGATGTTTATTCATCACAAAATCCACCTGGCAAGAGGTGAAACCATGGACCTCACGCTGAAGAGGAGATCTCTCCTCCATAGAGCAACCGCGGCCCTATAAGTTAATATTTAAGAATATGACATTGAGTGCAAACGTATTGAAAATTATTACATTGGGACACATTGGTTAACCCTTGATTCACCTTAAACGAGAGAGAGAGAGAAAGCTGATTAACATGCTTATAACGTTGATGCATATTGCATAGTTGTTATAATTCTTTAATAAGAAGAATTGCTATGACGTTTTTTCCTCATATTTCTTGTTTTCAAATAGATTGAATATAACATTTTTATCGATTGAGACAATGTTACGGATTTTGAATGTTTATCTGATTTAATTATTATTTTTAGATTGGCTCCTACATGATGCTAAAGTCTTATTGGGATACAGTGGACTGTTGTAAGTGCTTTTGGTGCGTAATAACGATTTTAATTTTATCTTTTAAATCTTATTGTGCTAGGAGTTTGGATAATTTTCTGAGATGTGAAATCCAGGAAGACTTGTATTTAATTTTCTTTTTTGATCATTGAATATCTTGTTTATCTTATTTTTACAACTCAGGTTCACATATACGTTACATGTTAACCATGAATCATGTGTAATGCACTAGTATGAAATTTTTACCTGTTGAAAATATTTTGAAATTTTCCTAATTTAAATGTATATCATTACACTTGAGCTGATGTACTGCATTTTGAAGTCTAATTTACGAGGAAACCGATTCAAGTGTGACGTGAAATTGTGCACGAGCTTGCGCGCAAACGAAGTGTTTTCGTGTACAATTAAACCTTTTAAAGGGAACAACTCTCGATCTCAACCGTTCCGGAGATATAGAGGAATAAGGGAGAGGCTGGTGCGGAGATATTTTGTGAATTTTTAAATATGTAGTGTTAGTACAAGTAAAAGAGTCTTTTAAAAATGAATAATTCCTTCATCCAGGAAACTGTAGTAATACGTTGCTTAGACAAGGGAGACAAAACCGAAGAGTCCATAAAAATTCTAGAGGAAGAACGTTTTGGACTGAGAAGGCGAAAATACCGGAATTGCTTGTTGCCTGAAATAGGCGTGTCAGGTAAGCATGTTCAGGTTTCTTGATACGCTGAAACGAATAAGTATTATCAGTCAAATAGGATGAAAAATGTAAAACATGGTGGACGTCCGAACTTTCCAAACATTTATAATTTCTACAATTATTAACCGATCGAAACTGTATATGTTATACAGTATATAAGGCGTACCGGTTTTCGTTTTTTAAGTTGAAGACTATTTTTCTTATTGATCTATACATTGCGTTTTAATGTATGTCACACAACTACACACTGTCGTACTTACGATTGCAACAACATGTTTTCATGATTCATATTATTTCTTTTTTTCCTATAGTACTTTTGCACAAAATATAACAATTTTATTTTTTTCATACAATAACGTCTCTATTCTTTTGGTAATGTAATTAATACGTTTTTATATCACCTTTTCTCGTTTTCTACGAATTATCGACATGATGTATTAGCATATAATATCATGAACTTTTGTTCTTCGTGTCAATGACATTTGCTATTCCTCAAGCTCCTTCTTTTTCCGGCCCCGGGTAAAAGCTACGCAACTCATATCAACATTCAACACCATTTATATTCCATCCTGGTGCATCTTTCTTAAGGTTTCAATGCAGTTTTCAAACATATTCACTGGCAACATAGCCACAATTTGCAAAATATCTGCGCACCAACCTTCCCCTTATTCCTCTATATCTCCGGAACGGTGGAGATCGTGGGTTTTTCCCTTTAATGGGTTTCATTGTACACAAAAACACTTCGTTTGCGCATAAACTCGTCCACAATTTCGTGTCACACTTGAATCGGTTTCATCGTTAGACACCGAATGCAAAAATTGTCGACTCAAGCAATACATCCCTATCATAATGTAGCTGTTCGAAATAAGTTGAAGTATATCAACGAATTCTTAAGTGTAAGTATTATGTTAACACCTATACTTTGATCCAGAAGGCGGAATTACCAAAATTAATTAATGTGTCCCATACCAAATATCAACTTCACCATTATAGTGGAAAATCTAAATGAATAATTATAACGTGACCTAAAGTACATACTGATAAGTTAGATATATCGTTCAATAAGGTAAAGAAATTAAGCACCAGTTCTAAGTGTCTTATTACACACAGGCATCTGAATTTTGAAACTAAAGATTTAAGTTGATCTGTCAAAGATAATTCTAGTACAAGAGAAAAGGTGTGGGGTGTAAAATTACTAATTTCATCCACTGTATATCAATCCGAAAAGATGAGTGTGAAAGAACTTATTTGATCTCTTATTTAAATCTTTCCATCAATTAATGACAGATAAAAATTTAAGTAAATTAACTGGAGAGTTTAATCCATATCACTGTCATATTCAATACGCTTGTTTCCCGTTCAGTCGTTTTTGAATACAAGAAATATATGCGCATATAATGTCGTAACGTTTCCTGTTATTAAAGAATGCAAACGACACAATATACTTCAATATTATATTCTGAGTCTTGTACTTTAAAATAGCTTAATATGAGCTTAAAAGTACGTAATTATCCTTTGTCTTTCTCTGATTCTAATCTAAAATGATACATCAAATGAGGGCAGACATACGTGTCCTTTCTGAAATCTGGAGTGAAGCACCTTTCAAAATTGATATCAAAGTACTACATTTAAACATACCATTCTGAAGTAAAAGTACGAGTGGGCAAACATATTCCTGTGAAATTTTTAGCGTTAACAAGCATGCACATGTTTGAATTTTGAACTCCAGTACTTCTGAAGTCGATTAACTTTCAAATATAGGAGAGTATGGCATCATCTAAGTGATATGCGATTTCATATCATAATTGCGAAATACATAGGGTTCTTTGAAAACTAAGCTAATTATTTTGTAGAATTGAGTTTTATTAGTCATAATTGGATCTTGTTAAAGTTTACACTTATATTCGAAAATACATTTGTGTTTAAATACTGTTTAAGTATGCACGTTCTATTGTACACATTGACCGCAGTGACTCAATTTTGGTGCGGGTTCTTCCTTCGATTCCTACTCCCTGTCAGCAGTCTTCGTACTTTACAAACACTATGTGCGTGAGTTTCTTTTGGGATTCTCTTGTTTCGTCCCAATTCGAACCTGCCATCATTATCATCCATCTTATCATCACAGTCTCCCTTATCCTCGGTGCATAATCGTCAGTCATTGAACTTCAATAAAGAAAATGAATTAGAAAGCGACACAGTGGAATTCGTAAAGCCCCATTTGTGTTTCATGGGACACAAATTGCACCATTGACATTTTCTTATTTTTTTATTTCCAGACAGAAGGAAGCATATAATTTTGTAGAGTAACAAAGAGGTGGCTAATTCCTTGTAATATAGAATAAGTACAAAATCTCTTATTACATTTAGGATTCAAATTCTTGAGCCAGCCGTTGTAACTGAAGGTTCCTTTAAGTTTCGTCATATACTGGGATATCACAATTTCAGAAGCCAGAAATAAATAAACGGATTTATTAATTTTATGATTTTTTTTTTACAGTAAAAGGTCGTTCCTGGAAGAATTGAAATGTTGGGAATGAATTTATTAAAATTATTTCCAATTGCCATTTTTTTTTGGAATACGTTTTACGATTAGCACAACTAGTTTCAGGGAATTTAACACTAGAACCTCTGTCCCGACAGATTTTTGGGTATTTTGAAAATTAAATAACTTTTCTCTTATTATATATAACTTTTTCAGGATGAAAAATAATCAAATTATGACCAGATGAAAACTAAAGTATTAACCTCTTTGTATGACTGCTTGATTTATGGTCATTTTTCGGACATGTACAATCAGCTAGTCAATCAAACAATTTCGCTAAAAGACTAGAAAGACACACCAAGAGTGTGAAAAAAGCTAGCAGAAACGTTGTAAGAAAAAAAACTATCCCTGTACGGTTTCAAGAACAAAGAGAATGAATGTCTTACCTGTATCTGTGGATCCTCTTGTATGCGTTAATTGAAAAAAAAATGAACAAATACTTAATTTATTTTTGTCAGTCAAAAAAGAGATATATGAATCTTAACATAATATCAAGACAATGCTAAAAGATGCGATTTTGAAACCTTGACTGTTGTGTTTGTTTACGCTCCGTGCGATTTAAAGGCCACAAATGGCGATGAAATAACATTCATTATAAGATGCTTTCTGACTGAGTCGATAATACGCCATTCATTATTTAATGCATTTCGAGATAGAAGTTTTTGGCTAGCCTCTTTGTAACATACTATATCTGTACGTTAAATCACTCGTTTCACCTGATACGCAGATAGAATTCGGGAGCTTCACGACCTGATTGCTGTTCATGATGAGAGAATTATATATTCGGTTTATAATTAACTGACATTAATTACAAATTGCAGAGTAATTAACTGAAGTTTTTTTTTTGATTTGTAATTAACTGCCATGAAGAAAATTATTGTATCTTTTTTTTTTTTTGTTTACGGTAATACGCGAGTATGTTCTACAAGAGCAACAGGTATTCTAGTCCCATTGCTTTTCATTCCAAACTAGTTGAAATGCCTGTTCTTTTCAGAATTAGGGTCGTGAGAAGTATTTAAGCCTCATTTCTCCCATAGGACATGCATTTTAATGAAAATGTAATAATATAAACTACATAAGGTATTCTATTTTAAGTGGTACAGTGTCTTAAGTAGTTTATCTTGTTTAAGTTATTCTGTGAAAATATAATATATATATCTGTATTGTTTCAATTATCTGTAAATTTTATGTTACTCAATTTCTGTGAATGAATCATGCACATACATACATTGCTTTGAGATTTAAAAATTTTACTTAAGAGGTATAATATTTCGAGCTTATGGAGGGATGTTAGGTTAGTTAATTATACCTTAGCAAAGAATTATAAAATCTTAAAATAGGATTATAAACTATTTTACAAGATTCCGTTTTCCTAACAACTGTATAAAAGGACACCAAAATTAAATTGGTGGGTGTCACTTTCACGTTTTGCTGACTGATATGACATGGAATGATCCATGTGTTTTCGTGTCAGCAAACGAACAAGTAGAACTTCAGCTTCTGGCCTAAGGTGGCGTCCTGGAAGATTGTTCGGTGTTCCTTCCCCATCTTTCTCTGCAGTATCTTTTATAGTCTTAGCACCTACATTTTCTTATATCTCTTCAATATGATATCAAGTGTTTCTTTATTTCCAAGGTGCTAGGCAATAAAAATGATTCAAATAATAAAAATTTTATATACATTATTTTATCTGTGGTGCGTATAAAGTCTTTCTTAGAATGACGTTAAAGCGACGTAAAAACTCAATAATAAGGTAAAGGATTTTATGCCTCCTTCATTTCACTTCTTTTGAATACGTTGTTCGGACCCAATTTCAATATAATATAGCCACCTCAGCTAGTTAGTTGCCACCCCTGAAATTGTTTCAATATTAAAACAATGAGGAAATATGAGTTAATACATAATTGATTAACTAATAGAAAACTAATTAAATCCCTGTATAGTGTGCTGCGAAGATCATATTAGTTACTAGTTTTTAAATACCTTTATAATTCTTTTCAAAAAATTCCAAACAGCTTCACCAATAAAAGCTAATCGAAGAACTTCGTAGAGTTCTGGTTGCTTACAAGTATACCTGTGTAGAATAAGAGCTGAGGAGAGACTGTTTCTGTGGCTTTTAACGTAATGGCAGCAAGAAGTAGATATTACTAGAACTATTGCAAATTTGGAAAACTCTATTACAGAAGATTGCCTACGGCAAAATTATTCGACTCTCACAATACCGTCATTTCACCGCTCGTATGTTCCAGAGCATTACCAGTTACAGTGAAAGTTGTACTTGATAACAGTATGAGTTGAGCATGATCCATAGAACGACGAAGTCAAATGTAACATGTTTTCTAACTGGGATTTGTTTGGACTTCCTGGTACCTATTATGGCCACTCAGGAACAGTGTAACGCTACAATGATGACTGTTTGTCAGCAAAGCTGGCATAAACCTCGTCATCTGACGATGTGCACAGTTGGTCCCTGCGATACGTAGTCGGTCATAAAGGAAGAAAATACATCAGTCCGTTCGAACTTCCAATACAGTGGTCGCCATTAGGAGAGGAATGACACAGGACAATCTCTGGCTAGAACAGTTTTCTTACATGACATGGTGTCTCAAGAAAATAGATTCCAACTGGAAGATCACTGCATTGCAAGCGGTGCACAAAGCGTGTAAATAGCACCACTGACACCGCCACGTCCAGAAGATGCTCGAAAGGGTCAGAAACATACCTCGCAGAGGAGAAATGGATTTGCGTGTATACCTTAATGACTGGCAAGTCTACCAAGGTCATACGAACTAAGTTCTATCCGTATTCTACAGTCAAAGAGGCTAGAAGAGTCGCTTTGACATTATGTCAGAGTGTTAGGGAAGGTTTTCGCAGCAACATCTGGTAATGGTGGGTTATAGCAATCGGGGAATGCTTCCACTCGTCGAAAATCAATGTATAACACAAAAATCAATGTACTGGCACCGCCATGTATAGTCGCTAACACATTCTCCTTTAGTGGAAGCGATCCTGCGTTCAATTCTCGGTGGGGACACTTGGTCGAAAAGTAGTAACAGTTCTTTCATTCCAGCCACTTTGAGTGTAGCTTTTCCTGGATTTTCTCTTTTACACCAGGCAAATGTCGGAATGGTACGTAATATACAGATCCCAATTCGCTCTGCGGAATATTTCTTCCTTTTCCGGACAGCGTGATCACCGAGTGACGTTTTTCGTAATACGTTAAATCCATAGATGCCGGTAATGCCCAGAAATGTGTATAAATAAATAAAGCAAACGCAGCTTACTTCTAGGAAAACTTCATGGACCCGACCCTATGTAAGACACTTGCATGTGTCTTGTACTGTGACGGGATTTAAATGTATGGATTCACATGGACAAGGTTTTAGGCTATACCACTTAATCATGCAAAGGGATATTCAGAAGAAAGACTGAAGAGACGGCTGTTCGAGTGATGGCATTTTTGTTCGTTGATATGAACTTCCTAGGAGCCTCACCAGTACCCTACTGCTGTGTTTAACTTTTCAAACTATCTTGACACTATCTTGACGCAGTTCCCGTACATTTCTAGATCTTCATAAAGTTTCCAAAACATTTTTCTCGTTTTTCTATGCAGGAGTTTACTATAGTAAAAACTACCCAGCTGAAGGTTATTTGGATCCATGCCCGTCACATCGAACAATCAATGTTGTAGGAAGAGGATTTAATAGTCAGGCTACTAGGTTAGTTTAGCATTGTGTGCATCCTTCTGTACTAGTGTACTCTACATATATAGAAAAGGTTGTACTTTGAGTATTTCCTCCGGTCTAGGGGACGTACTAGATAAAATGAGATGATGAAGAAATATTAAGTGGAATGATAAGTAAGCCTGGGGACACAAACATGTGATGAAATGCACGCATGCAATATTATGCAGACTGCAAAATCTTTCTTGTGATATACAGGATTTAATTGGCCACGGTGGCTGAGTGGTAGAGCTTTCACCTCTGATGCATGGTGTCCCTGGTTCGGTTTTATCTCGCACCAAGTGAGCTTTTTGGCTGACAAACACCGTGTGCGTGGATTTGCTCAGGCTTTTTCCAGTTCATTCCACCATTTCATTAATTTTTCATCATATTTCCGTTTCCATTATCCTAGACGGCTTATTCGTGGGACGTAAAACTATAAAGTTTCATTTCATTTTTTATACAGGATTGAAGAAGAAATTTTAAAATGTCAATTTTTTAAGTGCATGTGCCGTCTTTACCTCAATTTCACGAGCTCTTTCTCCGGGAGAACCTATTCTTCTAAGGCTGTTTTTAGAAACTCTAATGTCGTTTAAATTTCTAAATAATCTAATGAATTAGAAAGCGCAAAACCGGATAATGACGTAGTATACATTAGAAGAATCGTTAGAATTTTCGTTGTAGACTGCTCTTTACATAAAATATTTCATGGTTTGCTAGTCAGCATTACACGGAGAAAATTTAACAACACAGACAATGTTTGGTGAGAGTAAATAACACGCTTAAAAGTACGAGGCAATCTTGTGGTTACCATGACGTCAGCGAACAGGCGTCTATTCAATATTGTATATAATGAGGAAGACGGTGTGTGCGAAGTAGCTCAAGTGCTAGAGCGTTGGCTTTGCACTCGGGAGGTCGTGGGTTTGATTCCCTCTGCCGACTATCCTGACTGGGTTTTTCCAGGGCTTTTCTCAGTCCTATTAGGCAAATGCCGCGATGGTACCAACTAAAACAGGCCCCGACCAATACGTTCTCATATCCTTTCCATTGGTTGTTTTTAGATATCCAGTATAAAATCTGAGCTGTATCTGGTGATTGTTGAAAAAATAAATAAATAAGATTATTTATTGTTAAGTCGGAAATGTTCGATGTGAATTGGGAAAATGTATAATTTTATTAAGTATCTAGAAAATAATACTTCTCCAACAATGCATAGTAATAATAATAATAATAATAACGAACAGCGTGATTAACAATTTGAGTGAGTTCATTATTATCTTTTGTTTTGAAATGGAGGGTTCTCTGTACATGACATTTGAGATTACAGAATGTACTATATTCTTCATGTAATTATGATGTATTATGGTAGTTTGAATCAGTAGTTTAGAAAGACCATTTCATTTTTGTAGCTTTCATACTCCATTTGCATACTAGGGGGCGCGGTGGCTCAGTGGTAGAGCGTTCACCTCTGGTGCTTGGGGTCCCGGGTTCGATCCCAGCCTCCGCCAAGTGAACTTTGTGGTGGACAAACACCGTGCTCGTGGGTTTTCTCGGGGTTCTCCCGTTTCCTCCCACTTTTTTCATTCCACCATTTCACTCATCTCTCATCATCACCGTCTCCTTTAGCCTAACCGGCATAACCGTGGGACGTAAAACTTAAGGATTTCATTTCATTTTTCCATTTGCATACTACATATTTCCGAACACTCCAACCTCTTCAGAAGTATTCCGTCACAAATGTTAGAAACCAACCTCGTAATCAGAATCAGTAATAACGTCCAATATAGGCCTTTTTTCATATGGAATAAGTTGTATATGCAAATTTACTTTTAGTATGCGATAAGTTCTTCATTTACTCTAATTTTCTTTTTGCCAGAATAAGTTACGGTGTAAACAAGTGACTACTATTTTCAATTTCACTTCTATTTCTGGAAGTATTGTACTGTAATTTCTTTACAATTTTTGCGTTAGGATTTCTTTACAATTTATTTGAGATGTGGAGAGAGTAGAGTGTTGTTCTTGGCTCACTTACCAGGACAAGTTAGGTTTTCGTCACTTACGTGTAAAGAAGCGGGTTTAGTCCAAATAGGGTAACTTATCTTTTAATGATTTCGTAGGTCTTTTCATTATTGGAATTTTGAGAATATCAACAGTTTAATTTTGGTATTGGAAAAACGAAGCAAATTTCATCAAATTATGGATTATATTCCTATGTGGTTTTGTCTAGGCCAATTCATCCTAATGCTACTCAGTTAACAGAATGTTTGTATATTTATTCAGTCGCGTTGTGCGTACTTCATTTAAATCCGTCATTCCATGTTCAGAAAATATTGTGAAGGTGTGTGTTTAGAATTTCAAGCGGGCTAAATATTTTGAGGTGAGTAAATTGATACATTCAACATGAGTCAAGATGGCATGTAAAATTTGTTGAATAACAAGTGAAGCTCTTTAACTATCGCAAATTTATGTCTTGCTTAGTTAAATTTAATACTAAATGATGATAAAAATTTTTCTTAATACTTTCAGAATTGTTTGTTTCCATGAAATAGGAAGTGCTGAAGAATTGATGAGTTTACAACGTAAATTATAATTTAGTTAATCAAATGGCTTTCGATTGTTCCAACATTGTTTTTGTTAAAGTTGAAAGCAATACAGAAAACGTATCTGTTGAAGATTGCAATTATGAACTAGATAATAGAAACGTGAGAGAGTTGGAATGTGAAGATCCACCTTCAGCATCGTTTATATCAGGTTTGGAATGTAAGAAAGAAGGAAGAGAATCGGAAGAAAATGATTACATAAAACTTCCTATGTTAAGAGAAATTTCCGTGCCTAATTGCACGTCTCATTTAACCATAAATAACCAACATTTTCACAGTAACGAGACTCTTATCAATACAAATTTCAGTGATGTAATAGGGACTGCAGGAGAGTCAAGCAGTCACACGTCTAGCACCTTAGGCGGGCAGACCGAAGAGAACGTTGAAGAAAGTGATTGTCGAGAAACAGGTTGCATTGCTGAGCAACGCAGGTACGTGATTATGTGTTCATTTGTTAATAATTTTACATAAATGTTTATTTTCTCCACTTACAATATTTTGTTAATTATTCTTTCTTCTCCTAACTAAATGTAATTTCAAATAGTTGAATAAGGGAAGGGGTGAGACAGTCGATTTTTAGTTCTGTAAGTGGAACATCTTGCTATTGAAATAATAATTGAAACCCACGAGGAAGTTGCTAGGAACTCCATCTGTACAACGAGTGGGCAAAGGATGTGCTTCTGAGTTATGGTAAGAAAGATGGTTTTTTTTTTTTTTTTTACTAAAATGGATCTCATAAGTAGAATATTCACTTAGTTGTGCCATGAAGAAATATTGTAAATATTATTAAATCACCAGATTACCTAATACAAATTCTCTGAGACATTGATTAATTAAGCGCCACTTTTGACCACCTAACTCATGAAATATATTAGAACACAAAACTTTATATAATTTTGTCTTCAGGCGCCCTGAATGTGTCATGCTATTTTATATAGAGAATGTACGGGGTTGAACAAAAAAATTAAAATGTTTACAAAAGTGTGAAAATCATACCTAGTATGGTGTGGGTCCTACTTTTGTATCCCAAACAGCTTGAATTCGGCGAGGAATGGACGTATACAGCTCCTGAATCGTAGTGTGATGAATTTTGTACCATTGTTCCTCAAAAACATGCTCCAGTTCCTTAAGCGATGGTGGTGGACGGTAATGAGACCGAACACGCCTTTCTAACTCAGACCACAATGGCTCAATGATGTTCAGATCTGGTGATTTTGGGACCCAGTGGAGGTGTGGTAGCTCCTGGTCATGTTTTTCAAACCATGATTGCATCGTTTTTGCAGCGTGACAGGGTGCCAAATCATCTTGTTAGATGCCATGACCATCAGGGAACAATATTTGGGCCATGGGTAGAACCTGGTCCCCAAAATGGCGTCATACGCCTTAACATTCATCATTCCATGCAGGGCTATGATGGGACCTGCGGAAAACCACGATATCACTTCCTACTGTAACAGAACCACTCTCGTGCTTTATAGTTTGGAGCAGACAGTTCGTATCATATGCCTGCGACGGTGTTCTCCATACGTAAACACGACCGGTTGTTGGAAACAAGGTGAAGGTTGATTCATCGGACCACATTACGTGTTTCCACCTGCTCATGAGTCCACACCTTATCATCCTTGCACCACTGGATACTCCTCTTCGCATTTAGTGCTGTGACAAAGGTTTAGCGATAGCGGCCCTACTATGAGTTTTCATTTTATGAAGTTCCTACTGACACAGTCTGATGAGGATCTTGGCTAGAAGATCGAAACGTCACATGTAAATGTGTTTTTATATTAAATAAGTGCAGTCTTGTTCAGCAGTGTGTTTATTTTTATGAAGTTCCTGTCGCACTGTTTTCGATGGAACCGTGTTCTGTAGGCCGGAATGGAGTTCAGACGTAATTTTCATTGCAGTGGTCTTCTTTTTAGCCTGCTACAATCCCTTTTAATGCCCTCCGGTCCCTATCTGACATGATTGTTTTTCGACCACTGTTGTGGTTTGCAGACGTCGTTTGCCCATGAATTGTGTATGCCCTCGTCACATTGGACACAGTGCCTTTCGATACCCCCACAATGTTCACCTCTGTTGCCACTGAAGCTACAATCAGACGGGTACCAACGATCATGCATCTTTGGAAGTCTGTCAGGTCGCCCATTTTACCGCACCACTTTCACACCACGACACTCACAGATGAACTGGTTACTGCTGACTGAAGAGGAAGGTCCACATAACATTGAAAACAGAAAACGATCGGCAACCGCAACACGTGTTGTACAGTGAAGGGCCAAACTTACGTGTCCTGTATGAAGTGTTTTTAATTTTTTTTGTCTAGCCTCTGTATATGTAAATAATACCAAATACGAATACTTGAAAGAAGTTTTCATATATATTTTTTTATGTGGCACACATTGTCGAATAGTTTAGTTTAATAATTCACTTATGGCAGTTTGTGTAGAATTACTCTATGTCGTTGTCAGGAACGTTGCTTTGATGTCTTATGTAAACTCGTATTGTATTGACTGCACGGTAAACTTAAAATCGTTTGTCTGTGATATTTAGAATTACCTAACAGAATTTAATGAGTTTTAATTTTTCTTATGACTATGGTAATCATGTGACCATAGTGCGAGTATTTGATTTTGCAACAGCGTTTACGTGATTTCTGTTCCTTGAGGAGCAGTTCTACCGTTATTTGCTAGAAGCAGATAAATACGCAGAGACCTAGGAATATGTTAATCGGTATTATTCAGGGCGAATTTTTCTAACTTGAGACTACAAAATACCTAGAAGTAGACATAGAAAAAAAATGTAGTCGAAATAAAGAATTGTTTTCTAAAGATTCGGTGTTAAAATTAGCTGGCCTTTGTCGTCCTGGGGGTAAGATGGGATTAACTTTTTGGAACTTAAATCAGGGAGAACGATTTTATTACAGATTTAAATTGTAAAGTGAGATAAAAAAAAATATTTGAAACATTTCTTTTTCGTGCTAGGTTTCATGGGAAACCTTTGAGTGAGCACATATATGTTAAACCCCTGTCAAATGAGTGGCCTGGAAACTTTTCATTAGTCAAACTACGCACCTGAAGAGCAAAATGGGCTGATAGCACTGCCGTTACACCCAGAGATTAGGTCCATGATTAGGTTCTTTTGCAGCTATGGACGTTTGAAACATCTACATAAGAATATTACATATCTACATATTTCTGAGAAAAATGAAATTCATAAATGAACCTTGATGTCTTCACGGCCCACATCACGACGCTATGCTGGTTCAGTTTCCAGTTGGTTCTATATAATGTGGATTTTCGTTTGCTCAAATGCAGGCCCGTATTTATATATTGTGCGCCCTTGTGCGTTAAATAATTTCCCTCCCCCTGAAAACGACCACTATCAGAATTGAATTTAAGAGTTTTTGGGGTCGCTGAGATGAATAGTTACAATTTTATTCCCATTCAAGGTCATACTCCACTCTCCAGAGAGGGGTCGAGATTCTAAAGTAATCGAAAACGACAGATATTAGTGTGGAATTTATAGTTGTCGACGTCGCTGAGTTTAACGGTATCAGTTTTCATGATGTTCATTTTCACCTATTTAAGTAAGGATGGGAGAGGATGACGTTTTAAAAATAATAAGATAAGCTAGCTAATTAGTAACTACTATAATTAGAGCGTAGTAAAAGCATTAGCATAATTTCTCGAGCTAGCCCGGGAATCTGTGGAACCTGGTCTGAATTGCTTTATTGTGAATCTTTAAAAAATCCTGAAGGTCACGGTGGCTCAGTGGTAGAGCGTTCACTTTTGGTGCATGGGGTTTTTCGTTCGATCCCAGCTTGCGCCAAGTGAGCTTTGGTGGACAAACGGTGTGCGTGGATTTTCTCGTGATTCTCCCGTTTCCTTCCACTCATCATTACACCGTTTCATCCTTTTCTCATTATCAGGCTCCTTTACTTGAGCCGGCATAATCGTGGGACGTAAGACTTAAAGATTTCACTTCATTAAATTTGAAAAATCTAAAATTTTGCAGCCTTCTAAACTCTGCCGTCCTGTGCTCGAGCACAGAATAGCACTTAACTAAATACGGACCTGTTGGGAAGAAACGCTTTTCTCCTATGTAAACTGCGGTGTATTGCATACACATATGAAAGAAATACTCATAAGCAAATTATAGTATTTGGAAATTGTGTCAACACGGTATGGGCGACTTGAAAACGATGGTTCATGTCTTTGCCAAGTTACCCTTTTATATGCCTTAATATGCAATTTTTACAAATGTTATCATGCATTGTTGAACGAGATATGAATGCTCAGCTTCTTTCTGTAGAACGGTTTAATAGGTGAGAACGCAATTTGTCTAGCAACGGCAGCTCATGTTTTCTTTCCCTCGTCTTCTGTTATTCATTATTGAGTCTCCCTTTGACCATTTTTGGACACACTGTTAAGTAAACGTCTGTTTCTTTCTATCAAGAAATGTTTTATTTGTATGATCTTTCCCAAAGCGATTTTATTGGAGATTTGAGATTCCTTCTCTGTATGGTTGTTCTAAACGTAGGATAAAAAAAAAAATTAAAATCATTTAGAAATGATTTTTCCAGTAATTTGTTTAATACGGAGAACAATAATTCACAGATATTGCCTTTTGTAATAGTTGAAGTGTGTTATTTCCAGCTAGACGCAATAAATAGTTTATTATGAAAGTAGTAATGTTTAAATAATAATACAGGTTCATTATATTATAATTGTTTCAAATTTAGAGGATTAAGTTCCACTTTAGTTTTAAGAAATGTACCCTTTTCAGAATTGGGAATACACTTGTTTCACATATTGGAAGCACACTCAATGGAATATTATCACGAAAACATGAAATATCTCAAACTTGCCAGGGGTGTGGAAAAATATTTGATCGGAAAAAAGATTTAATGGATCATATGTGTACATATAGAACCGAACAATGTAATTCTTGTCCAGTATGTGGAAAACGATTAAGCACAAAAGCATGTTTAGCAAGGCACATGTTCATCCATACAGGGGAGAAGCCTCATATTTGTGAGGAATGTGGTAAAAGATTCGCTGACAAGAATTATTTAACTAAACATTTATTGACACATACCGGGGAGAAAAGATATAGCTGTAAGGAATGTGGTAAGCAATTGACAAGAAAATTCAGTTTAGAACTACACATATTAACGCATAGAGGTCAAAAACCTCACTGTTGTCAGGAGTGTGGTCAGCGTTTTTTAACAAGTACAAATCTAAAAATACATATGCTAAAACATAGAAATGAGAAACCACATTCCTGCCCAGTATGTGGCAAGCAATCCGCTAGAAAATCAGACATGAAAAAGCACTTTTTAACTCATACAGGCGAAAGACCTCATATATGTGAGGTATGTGGGAAAAGATTCACTGAAAAATCATCTTTATCAACCCATATGTTAACACATACGGGTGAAAAACCTGAGTCTTGTGAAACGTGTGGAAGGCGATTGAGTTCAAAATCATCCCTAGCAAAGCATATGTTAATCCATACAGGTAAAAGACCTCATGCGTGTGTGCAGTGTGGGAAATGTTTTACGCAAAAAATACATTTAATTGCACATTCCTTCACTCATACAGGAGAAAAACAGTTTATATGTAAGGAATGTGGCAAGAGGTTCAATAGAAAGCCAAATTTAGCAATACACATGTTAACTCATACAGGAGAGAAACCTCATGTTTGCGAGGTGTGTGGAAAAGGCTGTAATCAAAAATCAAATTTAGCGAAACATATGTTAACTCATAAACAGAAAGGCAAGGTGGTTTAGAAAGATGCCCATTAATATTAAAAGCACGTTTATCATAACATATTGAGAGTTGAAGATCATTGTAATTTAAATGAGAGCCAATGAAAACTTTATCAAATATTTATTTAGTCACATTTCAGTATACCGGGTAGACATTGTATTTGATTGGAGCTCTTAAATTTATTTGATTGAATATCACTCGGTAAATACTAATAATCAAATGCAGATAAAGACTCTCGTGCCAGCGCAGGGGATTCATTCTCTACGTATTTTTATTAAAACAACTGTATTCATTGAATAAATACATAATGTATTTCTCGGTTGTTATAAGAAATTTTCGTTTTATTAATACCTTCACTGTGTTAAAATACATTTAGTATATCAATTCAATGCTTTA